>NC_141695.1:1112596113-1114034447 GCF_964263255.1 Lissotriton vulgaris | reverse complement strand
GTGCCTCCCCGTGCTTGGCTGGGTCAGGAGCTCCGTCCTGGGCCCCTCAGTTGCCCCGGGGAGGGTGGCCTCCTTGCCCGGGGCTCCGTCCTGGGTCCTGCCGCGTGGCAGGGTGCCTGGGACGGGGTCCTGAGGGCCCGGGGTAGGCTTCCCCTGCGCCTCTGGGCCTGGGAGCCCCGGCAGGGTCCAGGGGCCCTGCCGGGGCCCGGTGCTCCGGCCCAGGGCCCTGTCCCTCCGGCCTGCCGCACTGCCAAAGGCCCTGGACAGGGTTCCGTGGTGCCCAGGGAGCCTCCCCTTGCTCGGCTGGGTTTCAGGAGCCCCGTCCGGGGCCCCTGAGAGGGTGGCCTCCCCACCGGTCCGATTCATATTTGAGCATTTAACAGTTTGAAGCATCAATAATGTTTTGAGACTTAGCCATTTTTTTGCCTCAGGTACATTTCAAAAGTGTTAGAAATTCATTTTGGAGGTACACAGGACACTGTAATTGCACCTATATAGCATTTCACACACTGCAATTGTACCTATATACTTTTGAAATTATTTTGTATTAAATATTTTTTTGACCTCTTGGAGCACATGGAGCACCATAGCCTTCTGTTTTTGAGGACCTTGGACTGGGTGGAATAAGTGACTTTTCCCCCTTAAACCCAAAAACTTAAAAATGTCATCCCTGGAGGCCAGAAATGGGTCTTAGACACATCTGCTATGTCATCTGAGGTATATTATGGGGTCCTAGGGTCCAGAACTAGAAATTTGATGTCACTCTGAGCTCTATGGCCTATAATGGAAAAAATTATTTTGACTTCATACACCTCGAAATGTCACAAATAGGAGTCAGACATGTACCTGGAGCCTGGAAATGAGCCCTAGCCACTCTTGTTATATCTCCTGAGATATATAATGGGATCCTGGTGGCTACAGGGACCTAAAAACAGTCATGAGTTGATACCGAAAATTAGCAAAAATTGTCAAAAAAGTTTTTTTGACAAGATTTGCCAATTTGTTAAATAGCTCAGACTGGATTTCAGAGACACCGTTTGAGTGTTCAAGACATAAATACACTTGTTAGAAAGGTCAGATCTGATGCTTTAATTTGATCTGTCTACCTTTGGTATTATCAGAAGTTTTTTTTCCAACTTCCAGCCAAGGGGAAAACCTGTGATCATACCAGATTTTGAGCACCTTGGGCTGGGTGGAAGTGGCTTTGCCCCCTTAAACACAAAAACTTCAAAAAGTCACCCCTGGAGTCCAGAAAAGGGTCTTAGACACTCCTGGTATGTCATCTGAGGTATACTATGGGGTCCTTGGGTCCAGAACAGGAAATGAGATGTGACTGAGCTCTATGGCCTATAAGGGAAAAAAAGTTTGACCCCAAACACCTCGAAATGTCACAAATAGGAGTCAGACGTATACCTGGAGCCTGGCAATTACAGGTGGCCATATGCTAGAAATAGGTCCCAGGCACTGCTGCTACATCACCTGAGATATGATATGGGTTCCTGATGCCCTCAGGGACCCACAAACTGTCATGAGAGTTGATACCGAAAATGAACAAAAGCTGACCATTTTTTTTTTTGGACAGGATTTGCTAATTTATCACATAGCTCCTGATGGATATCAGAGTCACTTTGTGAGTACACAGGACCTAGCTATACTAATTAGAAAGCTTAGATCTGAAAAAGTTTTAGAAATTCATTTTTCAGGTACACAGGTCATTGCAATTACACCTAATAAAACATTCAGGACACTGCAGTTTTAAAATCATTTTGATGTATTACAATGTTTGATTTGCATGGGGCATAATCTAGATTGTAACTAAAATCAATAGTTTTATTCGTGGTTACTTTGATAATGTTAAAAACTCCTTCAGTGCATCAGAACTGAGCTTTCTAACCTTTATTTTCTCATGTATCTAACCAAACTAACTCTGCTCCTTCTCCCTTAAATAATTTCCTTGAAACTCCATAATCAAATAACAGCTCTTCCTCAACACTAATATCTCTCAATGCAGTGAAAATAATTACATTTTGAATACTTCCAAATATAACTAGTATTACCGGATTAGGCTTAATGTTGCACTTTTTAGGTCGAGCAGCGGAGTCTGCTCGAGACCTATTGTTGCCCGTATCTGGGAATGTAGACACGAGTGTGACGCGCGCTTTTCCATTCTCAGTTTTCACCGCAGGAGCGCGCCTCTGAGACCCGCTTGCGCAGACGCACACACAGCCCCTGCTTTCCATGCAAACACAGCGCACACACACACAGCCAGCCCCCACCCCCTGCACACACACACACACACACACACCCACACACACACACACCCCTACAGGCGCGCGCGCACACATACACACGCTGCCGCCCCCCCACCTCCCCTGCACACGCACACACACACACATACAGACACGCACACACAGACACGCACGCATACACCCGCCGCAGCCCCCTACCCCCCCTGCACACACACACACACACACACCCCGCTCCCCCTTACAACTAAGCCCTACTCACCGCATCACCGCCACTCCTGACTTCGGCAGCCACCGAAGCTCTCCCTCAAGCATGGGAGCCCCGCCCGCGTCACCAATGCTGCTCTCTGGCACTCCGTGGATGCGGGCTTCACGCAGAAGGCGGAAGTCCCGCCCCACGACCGGCTTCACGCTGCCGAACTTCTGGTTGCTAGTTTACATTAGTATACCGGCCCAGGCAAGCGATACTACGTGCAAGGTAAAAAATACAATTACACGTGTATTCCAAACCTTCTGTTATAACTTTAACTCATTTTATATAGTGCTATATAATGTATTTTTGTTGTTTCTTAGCGCTGTAAATATCTGATGTATCCATTACAGCTCTCTTCACCAGTCGCCCATTCGTTCATTAATTCACTGATTCTCGAACGCGTTTTCCCAGATGACTCCATGTCATTGTGGACGCAACCGGCCACCCTGTTGAGGTTTGAAATTAGCAACCAGGTGCATTCTCCGAATTAGAGCCCGACTCGCTATGTTAGCTTCAAGTGAAAAAAAACACCCAAAAGCATTAATTTGTGAAAGAAAAAGCACAAGGACTGAATATTACGTCATCACCACCCCCTTTTGTAAATCGTTTTTGGCCACTATAGGTGTGGCAGGGTATACTCAGACATGAGTCCCTTTCTCACTGCTCCATCAGGATTCAAGCAAGCCGGGCCGAAGAAGGCTGAAATGCCAGAAACCGGTCCCCGGTAGCTTGTCTCCTTTCTGGTGAAGAATTGGCTTGGTAGTTTAGTCTGCCCTGTTCCCATGATGCACTGGGCCAGGGACAGACTGATTTGCATATAGCCAGGTTCTGAGCTGGGATGGGGCAGTGAGATAAATAACGGTGATGGATCAAGCCCTGATCTTTGGACTGGGTAAGAGTGGTCTGTTTAACTCAGACACTCTGTTCATCACCACCCCCTTTTGTAAATCGTTTTTGGCCACTATAGGTGTGGCAGGGTATACTCAGACATGAGTCCCTTTCTCACTGCTCCATCAGGATTCAAGCAAGCCGGGCCGAAGAAGGCTGAAATGCCAGAAACCGGTCCCCGGTAGCTTATCTCCTTTCTGGTGAAGAATTGGCTTGGTAGTTTAGTCTGCCCTGTTCCCATGATGCACTGGGCCAGGGACAGACTGATTTGCATATAGCCAGGTTCTGAGCTGGGATGGGGCAGTGAGATAAATAACGGTGATGGATCAAGCCCTGATCTTTGGACTGGGTAAGAGTGGTCTGTTTAACTCAGACACTCTGTTCATCACCACCCCCTTTTGTAAATCGTTTTTGGCCACTATAGGTGTGGCAGGGTATACTCAGACATGAGTCCCTTTCTCACTGCTCCATCAGGATTCAAGCAAGCCGGGCCGAAGAAGGCTGAAATGCCAGAAACCGGTCCCCGGTAGCTTGTCTCCTTTCTGGTGAAGAATTGGCTTGGTAGTTTAGTCTGCCCTGTTCCCATGATGCACTGGGCCAGGGACAGACTGATTTGCATATAGCCAGGTTCTGAGCTGGGATGGGGCAGTGAGATAAATAACGGTGATGGATCAAGCCCTGATCTTTGGACTGGGTAAGAGTGGTCTGTGTAACTCAGACACTCTGTTCATCACCACCCCCTTTTGTAAATCGTTTTTGGCCACTATAGGTGTGGCAGGGTATACTCAGACATGAGTCCCTTTCTCACTGCTCCATCAGGATTCAAGCAAGCCGGGCCGAAGAAGGCTGAAATGCCAGAAACCGGTCCCCGGTAGCTTGTCTCCTTTCTGGTGAAGAATTGGCTTGGTAGTTTAGTCTGCCCTGTTCCCATGATGCACTGGGCCAGGGACAGACTGATTTGCATATAGCCAGGTTCTGAGCTGGGATGGGGCAGTGAGATAAATAACGGTGATGGATCAAGCCCTGATCTTTGGACTGGGTAAGAGTGGTCTGTTTAACTCAGACACTCTGTTCATCACCACCCCCTTTTGTAAATCGTTCCATGCAAACACAGCGCACACACACACAGCCAGCCCCCACCCCCTGCACACACACACACACACACACACACCCCTACAGGCGCGCGCGCACACATACACACGCTGCCGCCCCCCCACCTCCCCTGCACACACACATACAGACACGCACACACAGATACGCACGCATACACCCGCCGCAGCCCCCTACCCCCCCTGCACACACACACACACACCCCGCTCCCCCTTACAACTAAGCCCTACTCACCGCATCACCGCCACTCCTGACTTCGGCAGCCACCGAAGCTCTCCCTCAAGCATGGGAGCCCCGCCCGCGTCACCAATGCTGCTCTCTGGCACTCCGTTGATGCGGGCTTCACGCAGAAGGCGGAAGTCCCGCCCCACGACCGGCTTCACGCTGCCGAACTTCTGGTTGCTAGTTTACATTAGTATACCGGCCCAGGCAAGCGATACTACGTGCAAGGTAAAAAATACAATTACACGTGTATTCCAAACCTTCTGTTATAACTTTAACTCATTTTATATAGTGCTATATAATGTATTTTTGTTGTTTCTTAGCGCTGTAAATATCTGATGTATCCATTACAGCTCTCTTCACCAGTCGCCCATTCGTTCATTAATTCACTGATTCTCGAACGCGTTTTCCCAGATGACTCCATGTCATTGTGGACGCAACCGGCCACCCTGTTGAGGTTTGAAATTAGCAACCAGGTGCATTCTCCGAATTAGAGCCCGACTCGCTATGTTAGCTTCAAGTGAAAAAAAACACCCAAAAGCATTAATTTGTGAAAGAAAAAGCACAAGGACTGAATATTACGTCCTTGGTGACACAAGAGTTGTGTGTAACTGTCCTTATCAATGTACTGACGTCAGCCGGATGGGAGATTAAGTCTGCCTAGTTAACGAGAAACTAAGTTGCTTTAGTTTATTCTTTGCCATATCGAGATCATACTTACAAACATTCTGTGTTCAAAAATAGTGAGGATTTTCCAATTTTTAAAACTACTAATTGGCATATTTATGACATCACTGAAAATTATTCATGCACGTTATGTAGATTAGGAAAGAAATGTATTCTAAGCATGCAATTAATGTAGTAAAACTGATAATACCCCCTACCTAGCCTTATGTGTATTTTTAATTTAACCACAACTGTATAGTAAGTACCCTTATAGTGTTGTAGTTTGTAGACTACCTAGACATTGTACAAATGTCACATACAAGGTGCAATAAGCGGACAAATCGGCGAATGTGCGCTGTGTCCCATGGTGGGAAAAGGTAGACATCTTGAGGGTTCAGTGCTCTCCCACTTCCGCCTTTGTACTGATTTTTTGTATCCGGAGGCAGCCTGGATTGTGCACCAGCTTCACGCAGGATATATTAATTACTAAGAGGACTTTTGTCCCCTTAATGACCGACCCAAAGGGTCGAAGTACACATCAATTGCCCATGGAGACACTGCTCAGTTTCAAGCCCAGCCGAGTGAGGCACAGTTTGTGTGTCACAGAAACTCTGACACATCCTGGTTACATCATCCAATCACAACCTTGTGGCTCTACTTTTAATCAGGTGTTCCGGTTATCTCATTGTCCTGAAGAGTGCAACATTTCTAAAGAATTTGACATGCCATTGACACCAAAGCACACTATCACTGCCTTAAAAGAATTTGCCTTTTTAATTGATGAGCTTATGCATGTATTTATAAACACATATTGAAAGCTGTAGCCTGTACTTAAAATTGTCACCTGTTCAGTTCTGTATGTTTTGTCTCCTTCGGACACAGTGCACATTCGTTGATTTGTCTGCTTATAGCACCTTGTATGTGACATTTGTACAATTTCTATGTGGTCCACAAATTATTACACGATACGTGTAGTTTACTCTTCTTTTCTGTTTTGATTAAATGCCCCCTTAAGGCTAGAGTGTATTAGTGGTTTTACCACACTATATGCATGCATGAACCTATTTCTTTGCTTCACTGCAAAGTTGGTATAAATGAATTCAAGGTGAACCGTTGTTTTCAGTATATACTGAATGTCCAGTTTCAATTGGCTTAGAAGGTTGCACCTGTCTTAAATGTGTCTTTTTCAGATTTCGCACTTTAGTAAAACCGTCCCTCTTCTACCGCTCTGAATTGGTAATTTTGGATGAGCATAAAGCAGTCAACCTCGCCCTCACTCTATCGCCCTCACTCCTATCCATCTATCGCCCTCACTCATATCCATCCATCGCCCTCACTCCTATCCATCTATCGCCCTCACTCCTATCCATCTATCGCCCTCACTCCTATCCATCTATCGCCCTCACTCCTATCCATCTATCGCCCTCACTCCTATCCATCTATCGCCCTCACTCCTATCCATCTATCACCCTCACTCCTATCCATCTATCGCCCTCACTCTATCTATCTATCGCCCTCACTCCATCCATCTATCGCCCTCACTCCTATCCATCTATCGCCCTTACTCCATCTATCTATCGCTCTCCCTCTATCTATCGTCCTCCCTCTATCTATCTATCGCATCACTACAGCATCACTCAGGGGCACCACAACATCACTATGCGCTACCACAGCATCACTGAATGCTACAGCATCACTTGTTGCCATCACGACGTCAATCAGTGCCACCACAGCATCAATCTGTGCAACCATTCAACAACAACTGGTTCAAATATGTTCTCTCAATGTTTCAAGCTTTATCAAAAAAGTTATTTACAAAATTTTAAGCTATTGCCATTATAAATTACAATAACTTTTATTTAAGTATTTATTATTAAAAAACATAAAAAGCCATTGTTATTTGTAATATCAATACATATAAGTCACGTAAATATAACACATATTGCATTACAAATGCTATAGGTGTCACATTTGGGAAAGTTCAAACTATTGGCATTGTAAATGACAAAGCTATTAATTTTGCTACTTTCAAAACCAACACATAAATAAAAAATGTGTAATTTACAATACCAATAGCTCAAACTTTCCTAATGAGAGACCTATTGCATTGCAAATGCTTGTTCTTTGAGTGATTTATTAACCGTCCTATTGTTTCCATATTTGTGTGACACACGCAGGGCTGTGTTTTTGCATCTACACACAATTTCCTACCTGAGTGTTCCCGAAAAAAGAATAAGTATCCCATCTCTTCTTCTTGTGACTCTTCCATCATTCGTTTTCCTTCCTCTGCAGTTATTACCATTCCATGGTAATCACAAATAATCTCTCCTTTCTTGAACACTTGAGTAGTGGTGACTTTCTTTCCCTTCATGGCATCAATTGTAACATGAAGCCCTCTCCAAAACTGACGCTCCACCAAAGATGCTATACCTTGATCGCCTAGGTCCCATTTTCTGTTTGCTGTAGGAATCCAACCTTCAATGGCATCTTGTATACCTGGACGGTTCTTGTTCCATTCCATTTTCATGTAGAAAGTTTTATTTGGTGTCCTGTCGGCATTCGTCTTGTAAAGTGTTCTGCATATAAATAAGGCAGTTCTTGAGTGTTATGTAACATTATATAATTCTACACCATTATTAGAAGATTTCATTAAAATTCAAAAACACTTACTCTGCACTTCTTCCCTTCTCAATGCTTGTTGTAAATGTCTCCAACTGCGATCGCAGTACTGTGAATGTTCCCCGACCAACAACACAGATCTTTTTTTTTTGGTGGTTGTCCATTCAGAGTCACTGGAAACTCTTCCAGCATTCTTTTAAAAGCTGACTCATTATCCATTTTATGGTAACGATAAGCTGCTGCTGCGATTGTTGACGTTCTTCTTCTGTAGCAATTTGTCCTACAAAATACAAATATGCATTCAAATATGCTTGTGTAACAAATTCACAATTTGTTGTGAAAACACTAGCACAAATTGCATATAATTTAATATTATATATCTAAACTTACTGTTCCTGTGGCTCTATAACTTGGGCATGGGAGATGCTGGCAACTCTATTTTCAATTGAACTGAAATAAAATAGACAGAATGTTTTAGAGTTATTGGATACATGTATTGTCAAACTTAAATTGTCCTTTTAAAATGTTAAATGCTTACTCAGAGTTGTAATGGGCCAGTTTCTCCAGTAACATGGATGCTAAGCAGAAATTTAGCATCTCACTTGGTCCGTTTACATTGCCACTAGCTTGTTTTATGTACTGTAAGACAATGCTATTCTCTTGGTCACATAAATTTGTAACTGCAGCGTCCTGAAAGGTTTTCACCACTTCCTTTCTCTTCACATTCGGTAATCTGTATCTGTAAGAAAAATGCACATTTTCAATTGACTTAGTAATTCAAATGTTTATGTACTAGTGATCCTCTGTTATTATGACGCTTATGCCTAACTCCATTAGTCAATAATTACTAGTTTAAAAAGTTACAGATGAAGGCAAAAAGTTGGTCCAGGAACAGCAATTTAATGTGTTGCACACAATCGAAAAATAATTTCCACAAACACCTTTCCACATTATGGGGGTTTACAAAGTACCAACAACCAATTTAGAGGTGAGAGAGCCTCTACACTGGGGTCATGATTAGCAGGATCCCAGTCTATTACAGTCTAAGCACACCGACACCAGCAAAAGTGGGGGGGGGCTCCATGCCTTAAAGATCCTACTTTCCAACACTTACCTTTCAATTAACCTTGTGACATTTAATGTTGCATTGTAAACTTCCTCTCCTTCAGAGGAAACAAAAAAGTAATCTTTTCCCGGGCTGCTCTCGGTCAGTGCCTTGCTGTTCAGCATCTTGGGACGTAGCATTGTAAAATACATGTGAAGCCACTAAAACAAAGTTGAAGCATTATATGAATATGCAATAAATATATTCAAATATAATTGTGTCATATGCAATAACAATAATTATTGATAAAACTGATTTTAGTGATTAAAATAAATAATATATAGGGATACCTTATCATCAAAAAAGTTTAAAAAAACATTCTGAAAAGAAAATTGGGTATATGTTTCAGTTGATAAGTTTAAACAGAGATCTCATTTCAGGGGTTAGTATTAAAAAAAGGTACCTACATTTTCTTCATCAGCATTTAAAGCAAATCTTGTTTCTCGCGATTGCCCAGTCTTCTTTTTCATAACTGTTATAATTGCAAATGTCATACCATCCTCGGTCTGATGGGTCCTTTCAAACCATTCTTCAACCTGAGAAAATACGTTTTTGTTATCATGTACATGTTTGAACATCTCCAATAAATACACCTTTCAAACTGGAAATAAAGGGGTAATGCATATACTTACAAGAAAGCCCTTAACAATTGGCTTTTGTAAATATTTCCTGAGCAAAATTGCTTCCAGATAATATAACACTTGCAAGTTCTCCTGAACACTTAGGGCTCCATTACGATGTCGGGCGGATCGCCACCGCCATGGTGGCGGTGGCGATCCGCCCGACAGAAATGCCCGCCCGCCACCCTTTTCCCCCCCGCCACATTACAATGGCGGGGGGGACCGCTGCGGAGGGAAACACTGCCCGCCACTTTTCCGCCCCGGTCGCCTTGCGGCCGGGGTGGAAAAGGAATAATATGCTGGCGGTGTCTAATAGACACCGCCAGACATATTATGATGCGTGGTGTTCAGTGCCTTTCCGCGGCGGCGATGCCGCCACGGAAAGGCATGCGGTCTTCCCTCTGGGAGCCCCCTGTGGGCCCCCAGAGTGAAGTACAGGTGGGGGTGCACGTGGGGGGTACCTGTGGTACTCCCCTTCATTGCCATTTGCAAAGCGGCAGGCACCGCACGGTGCCTGCCGCTATGCAAATGACAATGTTAAATTCAATTTTCAGCATTGTGGCAGGCGATGCAGAGAGCACCGCCCGCCACAATGCTGGAAATACAGGATGTGCCCGTCACTGTAGCGGGCACATCCTAATGGCACCCCCGGGACCCCGCCCTTATGGCGGGCGGTCCCGATTTACGATGGGATGACGGGCGGGCAAAGTCCGCCCGTCATCCTAATGGGCCCCTTAATTTGCTGCTGACGGCCAGTTTTTGCATGACAGTGATGAAATCCTGCTTTGCCACCTTCAAAATCATGAGACATTCCCCCGGCGTCTTCACTTCACATATGTGTGTTTTGCAGCTATAATATATGAAACATTAATTTGATTAACTGTTTGAAACAAATACATATTTTATAACAGTAAAAACCACAGTGTTGCAACTTACATTTCATGATGTTTTTCACATTGCATTTTCTCTTCTTCTCCCAGCTGTTCATCTTCAGGTCCTGTTTTCCTAGGAGGGTAAAGTCTGAATGTTAAAAAGAGGCTATCAAATATTTCTGACGATGTATACTGTACTTACAACTAACATCTAATTATTATTTCTCAAAATTTAAATTTTACTTACAATGAAAGTGACTTTTCAGGCTTCCCATCAATAAAGCATCCACTTGACACAAGCAGAGTGATTACTTTTCTTCTGTTTGTTTCATCAAAGATTTTCTGAAGATTCTCATATTGGGACACCATCCCATGACGAAGTTGTGAGACAACAGATTCTTTAGCTTCCTTCACAGCTGTCTTTATAATCTCTGAGGAGCAGTTCTTCATGCATCTTTTCATCAAGTGAGCAGCAAGGGAGAATGTACTTTTCAAGCATATTCTGCAAACAAGTGGGATACACATGTTGTTGCTGGAAAATAAAAGAGTTTGTATTAAGTATTGCTCTGTTTCTTATATACCACTAAGGGGCCGATTCCGATCTCGGTTGGAAAAATACCCGTAGCACTCCAAGTCGCATACCGGAGGAGACCCATGCAGGCAGAGGCAGATAGAGGCAGAGATACAAATAGAGATAGAGACAGGGACAGATAGAGGCAGAAACAGGGACAGACTGACAGAGAGAAAAAAGGGACAGATAGAGACAGAGACAGATAGAGGCAGAGACAGACAGAGACCGCGGAAGACACAGAGACAGAGACAGAGGGAGGCAGAGATAGGGACAGGCAGAGAGATAGAGAGGGAGAACGAGAGAGAGGGCGAGAGAGAGGGCGAGAGAGGGAGACATAGGGAGGGAGACAGAGGGAAGGAGACGGAGACAGACAAAGGGGGGGAGACAGGGAGGTGAAGGGAGGGAGCCAGAGAGTGATAGAGGGGACGGAGGGAGACAGAGAGAGAGGGATGGAGACATAGAAAGAGAGATGGAGACAGAGAGAGAGATGTGTGTATGTCGGGTCGTGTATGTCGGGTCTGGTGGCTCAGTGAATGAATGTGTCCACTGCAGAGGCCTGAGTTCAACCTCATGGATAAGTATTTTGTTACCCATCTAGCACCACCCCCTCCCCTACTGACACAGCCCCCACCGGTGCGGCCCTGGGCCACAAACCACACTGTAAATGTGGTCCCTGAGATAAAGCTGGCGAGTACCCATGCACTACAAGCATGATAATTGGCATACGAAAGCACACTAACTTCCTCACCAACCTGCAAGTTAAATTAGGTTTCTAGCTTATGTGGTCCGAGAGAAATACATTTATATGAGTGTAACACATTAAAGAATTTGCTGCTAAAATAAAAATGTTTAAATATTTCCTCAATTTGTTTGAGCAAATTGCCACACACGAGCGCACTATCCTCTTCAACAACCTACAAGTTAAATTAGGTTCCTAGCGTATGTGGTTCCAGAGATATGAATGTATATTTGTGAAATACTTTAAAGAATTTGCAGCTAAAATGAAAATGTTTAAATGTTTCCCCAATTTTTTCAAGCATGTTCCTGATGCGCTACGAGCCTGCAAATCGGCACACCCAAACACACGATCGTCCCCTGCAACCTGCAAGTTAAATCAGGTTTCTGGCTTTCTGTGGTTCCAGAGATATGTATTTATATTTGTGGAACACAGTACAGAATTTCGCTGCCCAAAAAAAAAGTTTAAATGTTTCCTCGATTTTTTTTAGCATGTTCCTGATGCGCTACGAGCCTGCAAATCGGCACAGCCAAACACACGATCCTCCCCTACAACCTGCAAGTTAAATTAGGTTTCTGGAACACAGTACAGAATTTTGCTGCCCCCCAAAAAAAGTTTAAATGTTTCCCCGATTTTTATGAGCATGTTCCTGATGCGCTACGAGCCTGCAAATCGGCCCAACCTGCAAGTTAAATCAGGTTTCTAGCTTCTCTGGTTCCAGAGATATGTATTTATTAGTTTGGTGTAGCTTGAAGATTTAGAAACCAAAATCAAGGACATACACATCTTTCTAAAAGTGTTCCAGTATTCAGGTTAAATGTAGCAAAAGAAAATACAAATTCAATGTAATAAAATATCAACCATTGCAAAGACAGCACATGCACAGACTTACCTCAGAGAAGTATCCATTCCAAAGCTTTTAAAAAAGAAGGTTTCTGGGTAGCACTACAAAAATCCTGACCACCTGTACTCAGCAGAGCTCAAGCACAGGATTGTAATGGCAAAAGGCCTTGCCTCTTATACAGCTTTTTCAGGGGTGGGACAGTACCCCAGGGTCAGCTCCTACCACTAGTTGGGAGCCTCCCTACTCAGGTTGTCCAGCTAGGGTCAGCTCCTCCCACTAGCTGCCAGAAGGGAGGCAGTTCACACTGCCCCATTACCAACTCTTCCCACTAGCTGCCAGCTCCCAGCTCAAGCTGGGCAGAAGGGAGGCAGTTCACGCTGCCCCATTACCAACTCTTCTCACTAGCTGCCAGCTCCCAGCTGGGCAGAAGGGAGGCAGTTCACACTGCCCCATTACCAACTCTTCCCACTAGCTGCCAACTCAGCTTGTGTCAGCTCAGGTTGTGCCTGGAGGCAATGGCACACCTTACTGAGGTCAACTCCTCCCTCCAGGTGCCAACTCTCAGGTCAGGTCAGGTTATGCAAAGGGAGGCAATGTCCTCCCCTACAACCTGCAAGTTAAATTAGGTTTCTAGCTTCTGTGGTTCCAGAGATATGTATTTATATTTCTGGAACACAGTACAAAATTTCGCTGCCCAAAAAAAAAAGTTTAAATGTTTCCCCGATTTTTTGGAGCATGTTCCTGATGCGCTACGAGCCTGCAAATCGGCACACCCAAACACATAATCCTCCCCTACAACCTGCAAGTTAAATCAGGTTTCTAGCTTTCTGTGGTTCCAGAGATATGTATTTATATTTGTGGAACACAGTACCGAATTTGCTGGCCAAAAAAAAAATATTTAAATGTTTCCCTAATTTTTTGTAGCATGTTCCTGATGTGCTACGAGCCTGCAAATCAGCAAACACAAGCGCACGATCCTCCCCTACAACCTGCAAGTTAAATTAGGTTTCTGGAACACGGTACAGAATTTCGCTGCCCCAAAAAATAAGTTTAAATGTTTCCCCAATTTTTATGAGCATGTTTCTGATGCGCTACGAGCCTGCAAATCGGCACAAACTGCAAGTTAAATTAGGTTTCTAGCTTCTCTGGTTCCAGAGATATGTATTTATTAGTTTGGTGTAGCTTGAAGATTTAGAAACCAAAATCAAGGACATGCACATCTTTCTAAAAGTGTTCCAGTATTCAGGTTAAATGTAGCAAAAGAAAATACAAATTCAATGTAATAAAATATCAACCATTGCAAAGACAGCACAGGCACAGACTTACCTCAGAGAAGTATCCATTCCAAAGCTTTTAAAGAAGAAGGTTTCTGGGTAGAACTAAAAAACTCCTGACCACCTGTACTCAGCAGAGCTCAAGAACAGGATTGTAAGGGCAAAAGGCCTTGCCTCTTATACAGCTTTTCAGGGGTGGGACAGTACCCCAGGGTCAGCTCCTCCCACTAGCTGGGAGCCTCCCTACTCAGGCTGTCCAGCTAGGGTCAGCTCCTCCCACTAGCTGCCAGAAGGGAGGCAGTTCACACTGCCCCATTAACAACTCTTCCCCCTAGCTGCCAGCTCCCAGCTCAAGCTGGGCAGAAGGGAGGCAGTTCACACTGCCCCATTACCAACTCTTCTCACTAGCTGCCAGCTCCAAGCTGGGCAGAAGGGAGGCAGTTCACACTGCCTCATTACCAACTCTTCCCACTTGCTGCCAGCTCAGCTTGTGTCAGCTCAGGTTGTGCCTGGAGGCAATGGAAAACTTTACTGGGGTCAACTCCTCCCTCCAGGTGCCAACTCTCAGGTCAGGTCAGGTTATGCAAAGGGAGGCAATGTCCTCCCCTACAACCTGCAAGTTAAATTAGGTTTCTAGCTTCTGTGGTTCCAGAGATATGTATTTATATTTGTGGAACACAGTACAGAATCTCGCTGCCCAAAAAAAAAGTTTAAATGTTTCCCCGATTATTTTGAGCATGTTCCTGATGCACTATGAGCCTGAGAATTGGCGCATGCGAGCGCACGATCCTCCCCTACAACCTGCAAGTTAAATCAGGGTTATAGCTTTCTGTGGTTCCAGAGATATGTATTTATATTTGTGGAACACAGTACAGAATTTGCTGCCCCCCAAATAGTTCTTTTTTAAGGTTTCCATGATTTTCTTGTAGCATGTTCCTGATGCGCTACGAGCCTGCAAATCGGCACACACAAGCGCACGATCCTCCCCTACAAACTGCAAGGTAAATCAGGTTTCTAGCTTTCTGTGGTTCCAGAGATATGTATTTATATTTGTGGAACACAGTACAGAATTTGCTGCCCAAAAACAAAAAATTTAAATGTTTCCCTGATTTTTTGTAGCATGTTCCTGATGTGCTACGAGCCTGCAAATCGGCACACACAAGCGCACAACCCTTCCCTACAACCTGCAAATTAAATTAGGTTTCTAGTTTATGTGGTTTCAGAGATATATATTTATATTTGTGAGACACAGTACAGAATTTCGCTGCCCCAAAAAAAAGTTTAAATGTTTCCCTGATTTTTATGAGCATGTTCCTGATGCGCTACGAGCCTGCAAATCGGCCAACCTGCAAGTTAAATTAGGTTTCTAGCTTCTCTGGTTCCAGAGATATGTATTTATTAGTTTGGTGTAGCTTGAAGATTTAGAAACCAAAATCAAGGACATACACATCTTTCTAAAAGTGTTCCAGTATTCAGGTTAAATGTAGCAAAAGAAAATACAAACTCAATGTAATAAAATATCAACCATTGCAAAGACAGCACATGCACAGACTTACCTCAGAGAAGTATCCATTCCAAAGCTTTTAAAAAAGAAGGTTTCTGGGTAGCACTAAAAAACTCCTGACCACCTGTACTCAGCAGAGCTCAAGCACAGGATTGTAATGGCAAAAGGCCTTGCCGCTTATACAGCTTTTTCAGGGGTGGGACAGTACCCCAGAGTCAGCTCCTCCCACTAGCTGGGAGCCTCCCTACTCAGGCTGTCCAGCTAGGATCAGCTCCTCCCACTAGCTGCCAGAAGGGAGGCAGTTCACACTGCCCCATTACCAACTCTTCCCACTAGCTGCCAGCTCCCAGCTCAAGCTGGGCAGAAGGGAGGCAGTTCACACTGCCCCATTACCAACTCTTCCCACTAGCTGCCAGCTCCCAGCTCAAGCTGGGCAGAAGGGAGGCAGTTCACACTGCCCCATTACCAACTCTTCTCACTAGCTGCCAGCTCCCAGCTGGGCAGAAGGGAGGCAGTTCACACTGCCCCATTACCAACTCTTCCCACTAGCTGCCAGCTCAGCTTGTGTCAGCTCAGGTTGCGCCTGGAGGCAATGGCACACCTTACTGAGGTCAACTCCTCCCTCCAGGTGCCAACTCTCAGGTCAGGTCAGGTTATGCAAAGGGAGGCAATGTCCTCCCCTACAACCTGCAAGTTAAATTAGGTTTCTAGCTTCTGTGGTTCCAGAGATATGTATTTATATTTCTGGAACACAGTACAGAATTTGCTGGCCTAAAACAAAATATTTAAATGTTTCCCTAATTTTTTGTAGCATGTTCCTGATGTGCTACGAGCCTGCAAATCAGCACACACAAGCGCAGGTTTCTGGAACACGGTACAGAATTTTGCTGCCCCAAAAGAAAAGTTTAAATGTTTCCCCAATTTTTATGAGCATGTTTCTGATGCGCTACGAGCCTGCAAATCGGCACAACCTGCAAGGTAAATTAGGTTTCTAGCTTCTCTGGTTCCAGAGATATGTATTTATTAGTTTGGTGTAGCTTGAAGATTTAGAAACCAAAATTAAGGACATGCACATCTTTCTAAAAGTGTTCCAGTATTCAGGTTAAATGTAGCAAAAGAAAATACAAATTCAATGTAATAAAATATCAACCATTGCAAAGACAGCACATGCACAGACTTACCTCAGAGAAGTATCCATTCCAAAGCTTTTAAAGAAGAAGGTTTCTGGGTAGAACTAAAAAACTCCTGACCACCTGTACTCAGCAGAGCTCAAGAACAGGATTGTAATGGCAAAAGGCCTTGCCTCTTATACAGCTTTACAGTACCCCAGGGTCAGCTCCTTCCACTAGCTGGGAGCCTCCCTACTCAGGCTTTCCAGCTAGGATCAGCTCCTCCCACTATCTGCCAGAAGGGAGGCATTTCACACTGCCCCATTACCAACTCTTCCCACTAGCTGCCAGCTCCCAGCTCTAGCTGGGCAGAAGGGAGGCAGTTCACACTGCCCCATTACCAACTCTTCTCACTAGTTGCTAGCTCCCAGCTTCAAGCTGGGCAGAAGGGAGGCAGTTCACACTGCCCCATTACCAACTCTTCCCACTAGCTGCCAGCTCAGCTTGTGTCAGCTCAGGTTGTGCCTGGAGGCAATGGCACACCTTACTGGGGTCAACTCCTCCCTCCAGGTGCCAACTCTCAGGTCAGGTCAGGTTATGCAAAGGGAGGCAATGTCCTCCCCTACAACCTGCAAGTTAAATCAGGTTTCTAGCTTTCTGTGGTTCCAGAGATATGTATTTATATTTGTGGAACACAGTACAGAATTTCGCTGCCCAAAAAAAAAGTTTAAATGTTTCCCCGATTATTTTGAGCATGTTCCTGATGCACTATGAGCCTGAGAATTGGCGCATGCGAGAGCACGATCCTCCCCTACAACCTGCAAGTTAAATCAGGTTTTTAGCTTTCTGTGGTTCCAGAGATATGTATTTATATTTGTGGAACACAGTACAGAATTTGCTGCCCCCCAAATTTTTTTTTTAATGTTTCCCTGATTTTTTGTAGCATGTTCCTGATGTGCTACGAGCCTGCAAATCGGCACACACAAGCGCACGATCCTTCCCTACAACCTGCAAGTTACATTAGGTTTCTAGTTTATGTGGTTTTAGAGATATACATTTAGATTTGTGGAACACAGTACAGAATTTCGCTGCCCAAAAAAAAGTTTAAATGGTTCCCTGATTTTTTGTAGCATGTTCCTGATGTGCTACGAGCCTGCGAATCGGCACACACAAGCGCCCGATCCTCCCCTACAACCTGCAAGTTAAATCAGGTTTCTAGCTTTCTGTGGTTCCGGAGATATGTATTTATATTTGTGGAACACAGTACAGAATTTGCTGCCCAAAAAAAAAAAAAATTTAATTATTATTATTATTAATGACATTTGTTAAGCGCATGGTTGCACAAGGAACAGTGCGTCCCCGCTCTGAAAATCCCACTAATCATCGTATCAGCTTAGCTCAGGGAGGAGGAGCACTAGGACCGGGAGGGAAACTAAACTAATTAAATCTTGGGGAAGAGATGGGTTTTCAACCTCTGTCTGAACCTTGCTTCAGACGGTTCCATACTCCATTCGATGGGCAGGTCATTCCAATCTTTACTGGCCAGGAGTCTAAAGGACCGTCCTCCCATCCTTGCTCTGTGGATCCGAGGAACCACTAATAGCATGCTACCCATCGACCTGAGAAGGAGCGAAGGACGATAGATTGGAAGCAAATCCTGGAGATTTGAAGGTGCCTTTTTGTGAGCTATGCGATGGGTAATGCACATAGTTTTAAATTTAATGCGTTCCTTAATTGGAAGCCAATGCAGGGAACGCAATGCATGTTTCCCAGAGGCCCTCCTAGGGAGGTACAGGACAAGCCTGGCAGCTGCGTTCTGGACGCGTTGCAACTGCATTAGGCCTTTTTTACTGAGTCCACATAGGAGGGAGTTCCCATAATCCAAATGGGAGGTGACCAAGGCATGTACCATTGTTTTTCTGGTGCTGGGAGGCAGTAGGTCAAGGATTTTCCTCAGGACCTTCAAAATGCCATAGCATTTGCCGGCAACATTACCAACATGATTAGAGTAGGCTAGGTTTGAATCAAGATGTATGCCAAGGTTTTTGACTGTGTCTACCGGGACAGGGACAGAGCCCAGTTCTACGGGCCACCAAGCGGATGTCCAGATGGAAGGACAGGGACCAACGATAAGAACTTCCGTCTTATTACCATTGAGGCGGAGATAGTTCTGCTTCATCCACCCATCAAGTGCCACCAAGCAGGCCGAGAATTTCTCAGCATCCACAACTGGATCACGGGACAAGTTGATCACCAGTTGTGTATCGTCTGCATAAGAGACAATGGCAACACCATATGACTCCACCAGTTTGGCAAGGGGTTCCATGTACAAGATTGAATAACGTTGGGCTCAGAATCGAGCCCTGTGGAACCCCTTGTCTAAGACATCTTATACTGGATTTGCATGGTGGGCAGTGCACTTGAAATCTCCTGTTCTTGAGGAAGGAGACCAACCACTCATGAGCAGGGCCGGTTATTCCCTTCTCACTCAGACGGTCCAGTAATACGGAGTGCGATACGATGTCGAACGCCGCACTTAAGTCCAATAGGACCAGTGCGGCCGTGTGACCCTCATCAGCCCTACTCCGCAACAGTTCCGTGGATAGAAGAAGGGCGGTCTCAGTCGAATGTTTGGCCCTGAATCCCGACTGAGACGGGTGGAGGAGCTTATTTTCCTCCACAAAGCTTACCAGCTGTCGGTTAACCAATTTCTCTACTACCTTCGCACAATAGGGAAGGAGGGAGATTGGTCTAAGGTTATCCAGTTGTGTCATGCTAATGTGGGCTTTCTTTTTTATCGGGACAACTTGGGCCAATTTCCAGTTGTCCGGAACTAGACATTCATGGAAGGAAAGTGAGGCCATGTTACCTATGTGCTCCGCTACCTGGGGAAGATGACTGCGAAGAATCCTCGCTGGGACCGCATCCAAGGGGGAGCCAGAGTGAATGTCTAATAAAATGTTAATTAGCTCCTCAGCTCGGGGGACCACAAACTCCCTAAGCTTTTTTCATAGCCTGTTTCTCACAGCTAGGATCTGGCGAATTTGTGGGTTCTGAGTTTATCTGAAAAGATGCGTAGATCTTTTCTATCTTCCCTACAAAGAAGTCTGCAATCTCGTTGCATGACTCTGTCGAGGGGGGGGACTTCCCCTGAACTCGCTAGAGGGGCGGAGAGTTCCTTCAAAATCATAAAGAGCTCTTTAGATGTGTTATCTGAACAGTCAATCCTCTTGTTATAATAATCTCTTTTAGATTTCCTAATCTGACTGCGATAGGACCTTAATCCGCTCTTATAGACTTCACGTAGTGAGGGGGCATATTCCGCTCTCCATCTACGCTCCAAAGTCTTACATTTAGTTTTGGAGGCGCGCAGCTCGGCAGTAAACCACAGAGCGGATTTCGTGCTCCGTGCCATAGCTTTTGGAGTCCAGGGGGCAACTTTATCCAGTGCACCCCCAACTCAATCATCATACATCCTGCATGCCTCAACCAAATTGTCGCTGAGCTTTGGGGGTTCCTGTCCTAGGGCTTGACTGAAGACATCGTGACTGAATTTCCTCCAGTCCCTGCACCTGATGGCGGGGGGTTTCTGTAAAGGCACCCTTTTGGGTAGTCTTCCAAGTTTAAGAGGGATCAGATAATGATCCGACCACAGAATCTTAAACGGGGCAGATACGCTTATATCTTTCCAATTTACAAAGATTGGGTCCAGCAAATGCCCAGCTTGATGAGTGTCTCTATTATCGGCCAAAACAAACATCAGAGCTCTAAGGGAATTGATCAGGGATACAGCCTCTCGGCAGTTGCCATCATCCAAATGCACATTGAGGTCTCCTACAATCATGAACTTATTATGGCGTAAAGCAGATTGCGTTAGGGCCTCCAGGAGACTCTCGATGAATGCAGTAGCCACACCAGGAGGGCGATAGATAAGGTAACCCTTAATGGTGCAGTTAGGGCCAACCGAGATGGAAAATAGCCCATCTTCACAGTTATTAATGGCAGCCGGTTCAAGAGAACATGGCAGCTCGGTTTTATGGACAATAGCTATCCCCCCCCCCCCCCCCCCCCCTCTGGATCCCTCTATTAATTTGGAGAATGTTATAGCCGGAGGGGAGGGCCTCTATAATGTCCGGGAGGGATTGCTCATCCAACCATGTTTCTGTCAAGAAAACCAAGTCAGGGTTGTCATCCATCAGCATGTCATAAATGTTCATACTATGACATTTCAACGATCGACAGTTCAATAGTAAGGCAGAGAGTTCATTACCTTCCTTACCCGTCTCTCGGTCTCTGTGGATAGTGTAGCCACAACCCTCACACTTCAAAGGCCATTGCTCCACGTGTAGCGTGTGTGAGCACTCCGGCGGAAGCACCTTGCGCAGATGTAGTAGCGCCTGCCTCGTATAGGTAAATTTAAATGTTTCCCTGATTTCTTGTAGCATGTTCTGTCGTAATTTGACAATGGCCGAGTTAGCGCTTAGCTGTGCTACACGTTTTCCCCCTTAACTTGACTATACTTGAAAACGCCATTTTGTGTATTGTGGCGGCCATTTTAGAGAATGAGCGGCCTCGTGGTCAGCATGCCCTTTAGTCCGTTGTCCGTACCACTGACCACTCGACTTTGCCCAGCAACAGGCTATTTTTAGCAACGGTCAAACCTGTACATGCGCAGTTCCAACTGACCAGTCACCCCTCAGGAATGTGCCGCCGAACTGACCAGTGGGGTTGTAACCCCTCCCATGAGTTGGCTGTGTTCCAAAAATGACCATATATGTACATAAACTCTGTAAACCTTGTGCCGCCTATCTTTTTATTGCTTGTAAATTGTATAAAAGAGGGACTCACACCAACGTTCGGTGTGATACTTCTTGCATTACCGAAGGGTGCTGTAGGAATGTACCACCACCCCATGGGGTCTTAATAAACTTGTTCTTTGTACTTTTCAGTTTCCGTGCCAACAGTTCTTTCAGTGTAAGTGGGTTATCTACGGAGCATGTAGGCCTTGGGAACCCGATACCACAAATTGGCGAACACGAAGGGACTCATCGGCGACTCGGATGCCCGAAGGAGAGGTCATGACGAAGGTTTGGAAACTCGCCATGGACGCGTACGCTGCCACCGAGTGACCCGAGTCTTGGCACCCACGGTGTTTCTTCCCTTCCTTCCGATCTGACCTTCCAGGTGGCGCCGGGCTCCGGTTCTTGATCGTCTGCGTTGCTGGATAAGTGCCGTTTGGCTGATTCGATTAAAGACCTTGGCAGTTGGAACCTGGATATTTGATTTGGGTAAGATTTGTGATCGGTAAGGTAGTCTACAGACGCTTACTGAAGTTCTATGATTTGTGATCGGTAAGGTAGTCTACGGACGCTTACTGTAGTTCTATGATTGTGTCTATGATTTGAGTTAGCTAACATTTGTGACTTTGTAACTTTTGAATAATATGTGTAGTGCACTTCACATAGGCAGGCATGTAGAGATGTTTCTCTAATTTTGTTCTTTTTCCTCTGAGCGGCACATTTGTGTGAAGTACTGTAAGTGCCAGTTATATAGTATCACGCTTTCGTGATACTCTTTGAACATGCCTGTTTTAAGCACACTCCGAGGGATGTGCTGTCTTGGAAATGGTACCTCAGTTAGGTTAGCGGAATCACAGCCGGCTCCCCCAGAAGGAACTCCAAATCGTGAAATGTACATAAAATTTGGCCTTCCCCCTATAATGTACAGCAAATTATGGCATAAATACACCAAAACCGATCCTGAATTGCAATGGCCACTACATGGGTCGTTTGATTTACGAAAGGTTCAATTTGTGGAGCAATGTTTGTTTCAGCGTAGGTCTAGACAGAATATGTTTGATTGTGTACGAATGTGGGAGAAAGCGGTCCCTGAACGTATGAAACGTGAAGTTGCCTTGGCGGATAAAGAGCAGCGCAAGGCTGCTCGAGATAAGGCTTTACAGCTTGAGGAAAAGGAGGCACAGGAAAAAAAAGAAAGGGAGGAACAGGAACGAAATTTGCAAACGACGGGTCAATTTCCTATTCGGCGACCGCTCTATCCTGTCCTTACTAATGAAATTGATGATTTTTCATTACTAGATCGATCACCGCCTCCGTACATTTCTCCTACGGCTCCGACTACAGAGTCTGAAGATGAAGGACAGGATAAGCCGGGAAAAGGGGACAAGTCCTATGTCAGGTTATCTGCGGAGAGAAGCGCGGATTTGCGTAGTTGGGCTCGTAAATTGAATACAAATTTTGTAACTGTGTCTGAAGTTGTTGCCGAGAGGGGTAAATGGACAGAAAGAGAATTGATGTGTTTTTTGACTACTTTGGCTGATGAAGTTGTTACTGCATTTCGTAAATATTCGGATACGTTAGAGCCTAAGGCTGTGTCGGTTTATCGTGAGAACCTAGATAAAGGTTTATTTGTTCTTGCAGATGTTGATACATTTTTCAAGCAACTGATCCAGCTGCGGGATGAGACGTCCAGATTGCGGGACGAGCGGAAAAAGAAGGAGTCTGGGCCGGAGTCCGCTGAGCAGTCTAAGGAGTGTTCTCTCCGGGGTTCAGATAAGAATTCTAACGTGCATGTTATGCCTATGCGTGAAGCCGCACCTCTGTATGTTCCCCCTAAGGGGGATGGTACAGATGAGGATAAAACGTCGAAGGATGCGAAGGGGTATTTTATATATAATTGGGTGTATACGCCTTGGAATAGAGCAGATGTTATGGCGCTTAAAAATTCTTTGCCTGATCTTCGGAAAAATCCGGCTGCATTTTATGAAGGGGTGGAAGGGGCTATTTCGTCCTGTGTCATGACTCTTGTTGATATAGATCTGTTTTTTGGGTTAATTCTTCCTCCTGATATGTGGAGATTGATTCGTAAAAATAATGATGAAACACTGCTCGGGATAACGTGGAAAGAAATAAATCAGGCTGATTTAGACAGGGCGCCAGCATGTAAGCCATGTGATTTGATTTTAGACCTTCCAGCGGTTATCTTAACTAAACTAAAAACGCTCGTTCCTTCTAAAAAGATTGATTGGACCATGCTAGCTTCGTGCAAACAAAAGTCCGATGAAACGGTGTCAGACTTCTTTACACGCTTCGAAGAGGCATTTCATGATTACAGTGGTCAATCGTTAACAGACGATACGGGTAGGCATTTGTTTGTAGATAAGTACGTGGCTAATCTCCTACCGGAGATTGCGAAGAGATTAAAAACGAGTGAAAGTTCCTGGGCCACGGCGACCCCTGCATCTTTGTTAACTATGGCTCAGTATTATGAGCGGCAGGAATTGGAGGCTAAAGAAAGTATAGATAAGAAAGCGAAGGAGTTGAAAACAAAGGTGATGTTGGCACAGGTTCGTGGAACGCAATCTAGAGGGAATGATAGAGGCAGACGAGGAGGGGGTAATGCTTCGTACGGGCGTACGGATATAGCGGAGGATCAATGTGCCTACTGTAAGGAGTTTGGGCATTGGGCTGATGATTGTCCGGTACTCCGTGAGCAGCGTGGTCGAGGAGGTGGACGGTCGAGGGGAAGTTACTCGGGGGCGAGAGGCAGCGGAGGTGATCGTAGTAGGTTTGAGGAGAGGGGCCGTGGCCAGGATGAGCGTAATACCTTTGATAGACGGAACCAGTATCAGATATCAGAAGGTGAGAATGTGGAGCATCAGGATTATGTTCATGCATAGGATTGCGTAGGATGGGGTACGGAATCAGTTGAAGTGCCAGTAGATCAGAGTGGTCCATATGTTTCAGTGGGCATTTTGGGTTCTACTGATCAGTTTCTAGTCGACACAGAGGCTACTCGTAGCGCTTTGTCTAAAAACTTGGTTCCGAGGGCTCCCCTGTCTGGCGACATGATAACATGTATAGGGTTTGATGGCACACCCACTCCTAGCCCATTATCGAAGCCTCTTGCACTTTGTCTTGATAAATGTTTCAGTTTTGGTCAATTTTTACTGTCACCTTATACCCCGGATAATATTCTGGGCATTGATTTGCTCAAATATTTTCGAGCAACGATACGGTGCGCTCCGGAGGGAGTGCAAGTTATTTTGAATGATAATTATCCAGATTCTGACAGGTTTTGTACTATACAAGAATGTGAAGCATTAGCTTCTCTCCCTCACACGTTATGGGCAACCTCAGATACGGATGTGGGACAGATGCTTATTCCACCTATTCGCATTACTGTAAAGGAGGGAGTGCTTTTGCCACGTGTACCACAGTATAAGATCTCCAGGGAAGGTGAAATTGCTCTGACACACATTGTCCAGGATTTGATCATTGCATGGGTAGTGGAGAAAGTCCCCTATAATGTTTGCAACAGCCCTATTCTTCCAATCCTTAAGAAAGATACTGACGACAAGGTCTATCGATTTATTATTGATTGGAGAGAAATTAACAAAATTGTCATCCCCCAATCACGACATTGCTCACATTGGTCCCCCCCAACGGCGACGACCTTTAGCGTCATCGACCTGAAAAATGCGTTCTTTTCCATCCCCATCCACCCTGATAGCAGATATTTATTTGGCTTTACGCTCAATAATAAATCGTATAGATTTTGTCGTGTTCCTCAAGGGTATACTGAGAGTCCGAGTATTTACAGCCAGGCTTTAAAAAGACAGCTTGATTCTTTTCAATTGCAATCTGGAGTTGCTCTTATCCAATATGTCGATGACCTTTTGTTAGCTGCAGACACTTATGCACAATGTGAGGAGAGTACGCTTGCGTTGCTTTCCTTTCTGGCTCAGAATAATCACAAAGTTTCGAAGAAAAAGCTCCAATACTGTAGACCCAAGGTGACCTACCTCGGTCATCTTTTGTCTAAGGAGGGGCGTGCATTAACATCGGATCGAATTCAGGCGATTCTAGATACACCAGTCCCCCGCACACAGAGAGATGTACGTGTTTTCATAGGATTAACGTCCTTTTGTAGACAGTGGATCATGGGGTTTTCGCACATTATCAAACCTTTGTTAGCGTTGCTGTCCAAAACTACACCAATGCCCCTTGAATGGACAGATGAATGTCAAAATGCTTTCGAACAATTGAGACAGGCCCTTTGCTCTGCACCCGTGTTAGGTACACCAGACTATTCAAAGATTTTCACATTGTACGTGCACGAGAAAGATGGGTGCGCGTTATCAGTGTTAGTGCAAGCACACGGGGATAAGCAGAGGCCATGCGCGTATTTGTCAGCTATTCTTGACCCTGTAGCACGAGGATTACCTGGGTGTTTTCGAGCAGTTGCAGCAACAGCAGTAGCTATATGACAGAGTGAGGGAATAGTATTATCGCACAAACTGTTGGTGCTAGTTCCCCATGCAGTAGATGCCCTGTTAAATCAAACAAAGACTCAATATCTTACCAGTGCACGTTTAACAGGATATGAGCTTACATTTTTGGCGCAACATATCACACTGAAAAGATGTGCTACCCTGAACCCTGTCACTTTATTGCCCTATCCGGTAGAGGAGGGTCAGGAAGAAAAACATCATGATTGTGTTTTCCTGACCGAGGAACAGACAAAGGGTCGTGTTGACTTACAGGATATGCCACTTCCAGATGTGGATGGGGAACTGTGGGTTGATGGATCGTGTTTGAGGCTGCCAGATGGCACGTCTTCCGCAGCATATGCGATCACGACACTTAAGACAGTGGTAGAAACAGCACGAATATCACAAAAATCGGCTCAGGCAGCAGAGCTGATAGCTTTGACAAGAGCCTGCGAATTGAGTGCTGGCCTATGTGTGAACATATACACAGACAGCCGGTACGCCTTCGGAGTAGCACATGACTTCGGGCTACTCTGGAGAGAACGTGGGTTTTTAACTTCTCATGGAGTACACATTATGCACGGAGAACTGGTGCGTGATCTTCTAAACGCGTTGCTTTGCCCAAAGAAAGTAGCGATAATTAAATGTAGTGCCCATATAAAGATCACTGATAAAGTGGGTCAAGGAAATGCTTTTGCCGACAGCATAGCGAGACAAACAACTATGTCCCGAACTGACTCCCCCATGTACGTAACAAAATCACAAGCTGAGCGATGGTTTGATACTAGAGCGGAGATACTAGATATCCAAAAATCAGCGACTGAAGCAGAACTTGCGGCATGGGCAGTAGATGGGGTGCTGGATGATGAGGGGTGTTGGAGAAGCAAAGACATGGAGAAATGGAAATTGCCTGCAGCTTACTTGCAAGCGATGGTTCAGATGACACACAGATTAGCACATGTGGGAGCTCTTGCGATCACTCGACTGTTATCACGAGTTTGGGAGCATCCCGAGATTGCCAATACTGCCAAGAGAGTAGTGCAGACCTGCCTGATATGTTTACAACATAATCCTGCGAAAGGGACCCATACTCCGAAAGGAGGGTTTGTTCCACCATCTGCACCATTTGAGGTACTCCAAATGGATTATATCCAGCTTGAGCGCTGCAATAACCTTAAGTATGTCCTAGTGGTGGTGTGCGCTTTTAGCAAATGGCTTGAGGCCTTCCCCACGAAAGATAATACAGCTTTAACAACAGCTAAGGTGTTGCTCAAGGAGTACTTTCCTCGCTTTGGAGTTTGCAAATTTTTGTGGAGCGATAATGGGCCTCATTTTGTTGGGAAAATTGTGGAGTATGTGCTGAAGGGGTTAGGGATCCAGCAGAAGTTTCATGCTGTGTTCCACCCTCAGTCAGCAGGTCTTGTTGAGCGGTACAATGCTACGTTGAAGCTGAAACTGGCTAAGATTGTGGCGTCCACGTCATTGAAGTGGCCGGATGCCTTACCGCTAGCATTGCTCTCTCTTAGATCAGTGCCCCACTCTCGAACAGGCCTCACACCGTATGAAGTGGTGTTTGGAAGGCCTATGAACATATGGGGAGTGCCTAAGCCGCGATTGATTCATGATGTGCCTTGTATAATGATGAACGATTATTTGGCACGATTAACAAATGATTTGCTTTCTATCCATCAACAGGTTCGAGAAGCGCTCCCTGACAATTCTACTGGAGAGGCTCACAATCTCCGTCCTGGGGATTTTGTGATGGTCAGATCGTTTGAGAGGGCGAATAGCTTGGAACCGAGGTGGCGTGGCCCCGAGCAGGTCCTCCTGGCTACTCGGACAGCTGTACGAGTGACCAACAGAAAGCGGTGGGTGCACTCAACTCACTGCCGTCGTGTTTCTCCTGATCTGGTGAATCCTGCTGTGCTGACTGACTACAAGGAGATTTTGGATAAAGAAAAGAGCCCAGCTGTGACATCGGCCGAAGTCGAGGGAGCCTTCCCGGACCACAGTGTTTCTGGACGACAGCGTTCCGATCTGCGGCCACGATAAGGAGAAGATTTTTTGGTTTTCGAGACTGGTTGGTTACCGCTCTGGGGTTTGTGAAACGGAAGCCGGGAATCTCAAGGGGGGGGATCAGTTCTGCCAAGAGTAGCGACACCCATCTTGACCCCGGAGAAGAAAACAACGGCTACCTCGGAGCTCAGCACTGTATTTTTCTTTTTTAGGTATATATTTGAGACATTGAGAACTCTTTGAACTATGGCGTCTTCTGCATCACGAGACAAAAGAATACTTGGTGCCATCCTGTTTGTCTTGACAATCGTGGTGATAGCAGTAATAGCCTGGGTAGTGGAACTTGTGGTGCCTGTACGCGAACATTTGCTGCCGACTACCCCGGCTCCATCTGAACATTTTCACTTCACTTTGCCTTACCATGAAGAACGGCATCGACAGACTTATTTGAACAATAGCTTTATTCAGATTTTGCATCATACTCACAATATGACGAACACTTCAAATTGCTGGGTGTGTGGGATGTTGCCTGGGCATCAAAAGAAGGGGGGCACTCCACTCATTCCACTCCCATTTTCGCATAATGGTTCCTGTAACGCCTGGTACTCTCTTCTTTTGACCTTACGATGGCCAACGAAGGGGGGGGGTGCTCTTCCGTTTGAACAAAGTTTGCTACCATGACCGAGATGGGTATCCACGAGCTGAGGGTACTCGATTCGAATGGGAAGAGTACCGCCCCGACAATGTGTCTGCACCTCGTGTTTACAGCAATCAAAGGAACATTAATATGTCCAGTACACATGTTATTAATGTCATCACTACTAAGGCAGACCTTTGCATTCGTAATAAAGGCACGATCCCGGGGGGGAAAAGTGAATGTAACACTACACTTACATTTGACAGTCCAAATGGTATATAGTTTGTGGCATCCCGAAATACGTACTTTATTTGTGGCAATAAAGGTTACCATCAGCTCCCTTTAGGATGGTTAGGCACATGTTATGTATCGTTTGTGTTGCCCCCTGTATTCATCGCCCCACCAATGTATCATAATGACTATATTCTCTATCATGACTTTGTACTAAATCGTGTTAAACGTGCTGTGGTCTTGGATGACATCGATCAGACTGATACTGCCTTACAGCAATATGTGGACTTTAATTTGGGATTGTTTTCCTTTGTGGGGGCGGCATTGAACAGTCGGAAAATACGACGGCTGACCCGTGTTGTTGAGGCTGTAGCTAATGATACTGCTATTGCATTGGGGAACATAACAGAAGAACTCCAAATTTCTAGGATTGTTACGCTTCAAAATCGCATGGTTCTAGATGTGGTTCTAGCTGACCGTGGGGGGGCATGTAGAATCATCGGAAGTAGCTGTTGTGTGTACGTGCCAGATAATTTGCCTTCTGTTTATGATGCCATTTCGAAATTGCACAAAATAGCTGCTGAAATACACCCGGACAATGGAACTTGGACTCTTTCAGGGTGGTTCTGGTCAATGCTTACCACTTGGGGTTGGAAACTGCTAACGATTTTATGTATCATTGTTGGGATACTGTTCCTTGTATGTTTATGTATACAATGTAGCCCAGCTTTATGTTCCATGTGTTTATCGGCTTGCGTACCATCAAGACGAGCTCTTGCTCGAAACAAAATGATGCTTCATAAAGAAGTAGCTCAAATAATGCTAATTGATATTGAAGATGAACATCCCGACTACGTCCACTATGAGGTAGCTTCAGCTAAACGCTAAAAGGGTCGTCTGTCGTAATTTGACAATGGCCGAGTTAGCGCTTAGCTGTGCTACACGTTTTCCCCCTTAACTTGACTATACTTGAAAACGCCATTTTGTGTATTGCGGCGGCCATTTTAGAGAATGATCGGCCTCGTGGTCAGCATGCCCTTTAGTCCGTACCACTGACCACTCGACTTTGCCCAGCAACAGGCTATTTTTAGCAACGGTCAAACCTGTACATGCGCAGTTCCAACTGACCAGTCACCCCTCAGGAATGTGCCGCCGAACTGACCAGTGGGGTTGTAACCCCTCCCATGAGTTGGCGGTGTTCCAAAAATGACGATATATGTACATAAACTCTGTAAACCTTGTGCCGCCTATCTTTTTATTGCTTGTAAATTGTATAAAAGAGGGACTCACACCAACGTTCGGTGTGATACTTCTTGCATTACCGAAGGGTGCTGTAGGAATGTACCACCACCCCATGGGGTCTTAATAAACTTGTTCTTTGTACTTTTCAGTTTCCATGCCAACAGTTCTTTCAGTGTAAGTGGGTTATCTACGGAGCATGTAGGCCTTGGGAACCTGATACCACAGTTCCTGATGCGCTACGAGCCTGCAAATCGGCACACACAAGCGCACGATCCTTCCCTACAACCTGCAAGTTACATTAGGTTTCTAGTTTATGTGGTTTCAGAGATATACATTTAGATTTGTGGAACACAGTACAGAATTTCAATGCCCAAAAAAAAAGTTTAAATGCTTCCCCGATTTGTTTGAGCATGTTTCTGATAAGCTACGACCTTGAGAATCGACGCACGTGAGCGCAAGATCCCCCCCCCCCTACAACCTGCAAGTTGAATTAGGTTTCTAGCTTCTGTGGTTCCAGAGATATGTATTTATATTTCTGGAACACAGTACAGAATTTCGCTGCACAAAAACAAAGTTTAAATGTTTCCCCGATATTCTGGAGCATGTTCCTGATGCGCTACGAGCCTGCAAATCGGCAACCCAAACACATGATCCTCCCCTACAACCTGCAAGTTAAATCAGGTTTCTAGATTTCTGTGGTTCCAGAGATATGTATTTATATTTGTGGAACACAGTACAGAATTTCGCTTCTAGTTTCTCTGGTTCCAGAGATATGTATTTATTAGTTTGGTGAAGCTTGAAGATTTAGAAACTAAAATCAAGGACATACACATCTTTCTAAAAGTGTTCCAGTATTCAGGTTAAATGTAGCAAAAGAAAATACAAATTCAATGTAATAAAATATCAACCATTGCAAAGACAGCAGAGGCACAGACTTACCTCAGAGAAGTATCCATTCCAAAGCTTTTAAAGAAGAAGGTTTCTGGGTAGCACTACAAAACTCCTGACCACCTGTACTCAGCAGAGCTCAAGCACAGGATTGTAATGGCAAAAGGCCTTGCCTCTTATACAGCTTTTCAGGGGTGGGACAGTACCCCAGGGTCAGCTCCTCCCACTAGCTGGGAGCCTCCCTACTCAGGCTGTCCAGCTAGGATCAGCTCCTCCCACTAGCTGGCAGAAGGGAGGCAGTTCACACTGCCCAATTACCAACTCTTCCCACTAGCTGCCAGCTCTCAGCTCAAGCTGGGCAGAAGGGAGGCACTTCACACTGCCCCATTCCCAACTCCTCTCACTAGCTGGCAGCTGGCAGCTCCCAGCTTCAAGCTGGGCAGAAGGGAGGCAGTTCACACTGCCCTTTTACCAACTCTTCCCACTAGCTGCCAGCTCAGCTTGTGTCAGCTCAGGTTGCGCCTGGAGGCAATGGCACACCTTACTGGGGTCAACTCCTCCCTCCAGGTGCCAACTCTCAGGTCAGGTCAGGTTAAGCAAAGGGAGGCAATGTCCTCCCCTACAACCTGCAAGTGAAATTAGGTTTCTAGCTTCTGTGGTTTCAGAGATATGTATTTATATTTGTGGAACACAGTACAGAATTTGCTGCCCAAAAAAACAAAATACTTAAATGTTTCCCTGATTTTATGTAGCATGTTACTGATGTGCTATGAGCCTGCAAATCGGCACACACAAGCGCACGATCCTTCCATACAACCTGCAAATTAAATTAGGTTTCTAGTTTATGTGGTTTCAGAGATATATATTTATATTTGTGGAACACAGTACAGAATTTCGCTGCCCAAAAAAAGTTTAAATGTTTACCTGATTTTTTTGAGCATGTTCCTGATGCAATACGAGCCTGCAAATCGGCCAACCTGCAAGTTAAATTCAGGTTATGCAAAGGGAGGCAATGTCCTCCCCTACAACCTGCAAGTTAAATTAGGTTTCTAGCTTCTGTGGTTCCAGAGATATGTATTTATATTTGTGGAACACAGTACAGAATCTCGCTGCCCAAAAAAAAAGTTTAAATGTTTCCCCAAATTTTTTGAGCATGTTCCTGATAAGCTACGAGCCTGAGAATTGGCACACACAAGCGCACGATCCTCCCCTACAACCTGCAAGTTAAATCAGGTTTCTAGCTTTCTGTGGTTCCAGAGATATGTATTTATATTTGTGGAACACAGTACAGAATTTCGCTGCCCAAAAAAAAAGTTTAAATGTTTCCCCGATTATTTTGAGCATGTTCCTGATGCACTATGAGCCTGAGAATTGGTGCATGCGAGCCCACGATCCTCCCCTACAACCTGCATGTTAAATCAGGTTTCTAGCTTTCTGTGGTTCCAGAGATATGTATTTATATTTGTGGAACACAGTACAGAATTTGCTGCCCCCCAAATTTATTTTTTTTAATGTTTCCCTGATTTTTTATAGCATGTTCCTGATGTGCTACGAGCCTGCAAATCGGCATACACAAGCGCACGATCATTCCCTACAAACTGCAAGTTACATTAGGTTTCTAGTTTATGTGGTTTCAGAGATACAAATTTAGATTTGTGGAATACAGTACAGAATTTCGCTGCCCAAAAAAAAAGTTTAAATGCTTCCCTGATTTGTTTGAGCATGCTTCTGATAAGCTATGAGCCTGAGAATCGGCGCACGTGAGCGCAAGACCCCCCCCCCCTACAACCTGCAAGTTAAATTAGGTTTCTAGCTTCTGTGGTTCCAGAGATATGTATTTATATTTCTGGAACACAGTACAGAATTTCGCTGCCCAAAAAAAAGTTTAAATTTTTCCCCGATTTTTTGGAGCATGTTCCTGATGTGCTACGAGCCTGCAAATCGGCACACACAAGCGCACAACCCTTCCCTACAACCTGCAAATTAAATTAGGTTTCTAGTTTATGTGGTTTCAGAGATATATATTTATGTTTGTGGAGCACAGTACAGAAATTCGCTGCCCCAAAAAAAAGTTTAAATGTTTCCCTGATTTTTATGAGCATGTTCCTGATGCGCTACGACCTTGAGAATCGACGCACGTGAGCGCAAGATCCCCCCCCCCTACAACCTGCAAGTTGAATTAGGTTTCTAGCTTCTGTGGTTCCAGAGATATGTATTTATATTTCTGGAACACAGTACAGAATTTCGCTGCACAAAAACAAAGTTTAAATGTTTCCCCGATATTCTGGAGCATGTTCCTGATGCGCTACGAGCCTGCAAATCGGCAACCCAAACACATGATCCTCCCCTACAACCTGCAAGTTAAATCAGGTTTCTAGATTTCTGTGGTTCCAGAGATATGTATTTATATTTGTGGAACACAGTACAGAATTTCGCTTCTAGCTTCTCTGGTTCCAGAGATATGTATTTATTAGTTTGGTGAAGCTTGAAGATTTAGAAACTAAAATCAAGGACATACACATCTTTCTAAAAGTGTTCCAGTATTCAGGTTAAATGTAGCAAAAGAAAATACAAATTCAATGTAATAAAATATCAACCATTGCAAAGACAGCAGAGGCACAGACTTACCTCAGAGAAGTATCCATTCCAAAGCTTTTAAAGAAGAAGGTTTCTGGGTAGCACTACAAAACTCCTGACCACCTGTACTCAGCAGAGCTCAAGCACAGGATTGTAATGGCAAAAGGCCTTGCCTCTTATACAGCTTTTCAGGGGTGGGACAGTACCCCAGGGTCAGCTCCTCCCACTAGCTGGGAGCCTCCCTACTCAGGCTGTCCAGCTAGGATCAGCTCCTCCCACTAGCTGGCAGAAGGGAGGCAGTTCACACTGCCCAATTACCAACTCTTCCCACTAGCTGCCAGCTCTCAGCTCAAGCTGGGCAGAAGGGAGGCACTTCACACTGCCCCATTCCCAACTCCTCTCACTAGCTGGCAGCTGGCAGCTCCCAGCTTCAAGCTGGGCAGAAGGGAGGCAGTTCACACTGCCCTTTTACCAACTCTTCCCACTAGCTGCCAGCTCAGCTTGTGTCAGCTCAGGTTGCGCCTGGAGGCAATGGCACACCTTACTGGGGTCAACTCCTCCCTCCAGGTGCCAACTCTCAGGTCAGGTCAGGTTAAGCAAAGGGAGGCAATGTCCTCCCCTACAACCTGCAAGTGAAATTAGGTTTCTAGCTTCTGTGGTTTCAGAGATATGTATTTATATTTGTGGAACACAGTACAGAATTTGCTGCCCAAAAAAACAAAATACTTAAATGTTTCCCTGATTTTATGTAGCATGTTACTGATGTGCTATGAGCCTGCAAATCGGCACACACAAGCGCACGATCCTTCCATACAACCTGCAAATTAAATTAGGTTTCTAGTTTATGTGGTTTCAGAGATATATATTTATATTTGTGGAACACAGTACAGAATTTCGCTGCCCAAAAAAAGTTTAAATGTTTACCTGATTTTTTTGAGCATGTTCCTGATGCAATACGAGCCTGCAAATCGGCCAACCTGCAAGTTAAATTCAGGTTATGCAAAGGGAGGCAATGTCCTCCCCTACAACCTGCAAGTTAAATTAGGTTTCTAGCTTCTGTGGTTCCAGAGATATGTATTTATATTTGTGGAACACAGTACAGAATCTCGCTGCCCAAAAAAAAAGTTTAAATGTTTCCCCAAATTTTTTGAGCATGTTCCTGATAAGCTACGAGCCTGAGAATTGGCACACACAAGCGCACGATCCTCCCCTACAACCTGCAAGTTAAATCAGGTTTCTAGCTTTCTGTGGTTCCAGAGATATGTATTTATATTTGTGGAACACAGTACAGAATTTCGCTGCCCAAAAAAAAAAGTTTAAATGTTTCCCCGATTATTTTGAGCATGTTCCTGATGCACTATGAGCCTGAGAATTGGTGCATGCGAGCCCACGATCCTCCCCTACAACCTGCATGTTAAATCAGGTTTCTAGCTTTCTGTGGTTCCAGAGATATGTATTTATATTTGTGGAACACAGTACAGAATTTGCTGCCCCCCAAATTTATTTTTTTTAATGTTTCCCTGATTTTTTATAGCATGTTCCTGATGTGCTACGAGCCTGCAAATCGGCATACACAAGCGCACGATCATTCCCTACAACCTGCAAGTTACATTAGGTTTCTAGTTTATGTGGTTTCAGAGATACAAATTTAGATTTGTGGAATACAGTACAGAATTTCGCTGCCCAAAAAAAAAGTTTAAATGCTTCCCCGATTTGTTTGAGCATGCTTCTGATAAGCTATGAGCCTGAGAATCGGCGCACGTGAGCGCAAGACCCCCCCCCCCTACAACCTGCAAGTTAAATTAGGTTTCTAGCTTCTGTGGTTCCAGAGATATGTATTTATATTTCTGGAACACAGTACAGAATTTCGCTGCCCAAAAAAAAGTTTAAATTTTTCCCCGATTTTTTGGAGCATGTTCCTGATGTGCTACGAGCCTGCAAATCGGCACACACAAGCGCACAACTCTTCCCTACAACCTGCAAATTAAATTAGGTTTCTAGTTTATGTGGTTTCAGAGATATATATTTATGTTTGTGGAGCACAGTACAGAAATTCGCTGCCCCAAAAAAAAGTTTAAATGTTTCCCTGATTTTTATGAGCATGTTCCTGATGCGCTACGAGCCTGCAAATCGGCCAACCTGCAAGTTAAATTAGGTGTCTAGCTTCTCTGGTTCCAGAGATATGTATTTATTAGTTTGGTGTAGCTTGAAGATTTAGAAAGCAAAATCAAGGACATACACATCTTTCTAAAAGTGTTCCAGTATTCAGGTTAAATGTAGCAAAAGAAAATACAAATTCAATGTAATAAAATATCAACCATTGCAAAGACAGCACAGGCACAGACTTACCTCAGAGAAGTATCCATCCAAAGCTTTTAAAGAAGAAGGTTTCTGGGTAGCACTACAAAACTCCTGACCACCTGTACTCAGCAGAGCTCAAGCACAGGATTGTAATTGCAAAAGGCCTTGCCTCTTATACAGCTTTTCAGGGGTGGGACAGTACCCCAGGGTCAGCTCCTCCCACTAGCTGGGAGCCTCCCTACTCAGGCTGTCCAGCTAGGATCAGCTCCTCCCACTAGCTGGCAGAAGGGAGGCAGTTCACACTGCCCCATTACCAACTCTTCTCACTAGCTGGCAGCTCCCAGCTTCAAGCTGGGCAAAAGGGAGGCAGTTCACACTGCTGGGCAGAAGGGAGGCAGTTCACACTGCCCTTTTACCAACTCTTCCCACTAGCTGCCAGCTCCCAGCTCAAGCTGGGCAGAAGGGAGGCACTTCACACTGCCCCATTACCAACTCTTCTCACTAGCTGGCAGCTCCCAGCTTCAAGCTGGGCAGAAGGGAGGCAGTTCACACTGCCCTTTTACCAACTCTTCCCACTAGCTGCCAGCTCAGCTTGTGTCAGCTCAGGTTGTGCCTGGAGGCAATGGCACACCTTACTGGGGTCAACGCCTCCCTCCAGGTGCCAACTCTCAGGTCAGGTCAGGTTATGCAAAGGGAGGCAATGTCCTCCCCTACAACCTGCAAGTTAAATTAGGTTTCTAGCTTCTGTGGTTCCAGAGATATGTATTTATATTTGTGGAACACAGTACAGAATTTCGCTGCCCAAAAAAAAGTTTAAATGTTTCCCCGATTTGTTTGAGCATGTTCCTGATGTGCTACGAGCCTGAAAATCGGCACACACAAGCGCACGATCCTTCCCTACAACCTGCAAATTAAATTAGGTTTCTAGTTTATGTGGTTTCAGAGATATATATTTATATTTGTGGAACACAGTACAGAATTTGCTGCCCAAAAAAAAAAAATATTTAAATGTTTCCTTGATTTTTTGTAGCATGTTCCTGATGTGCTACGAGCCTGCAAATCGGCACACATAAGCGCACGTCCCTCCCCTACAACCTGCAAGTTAAATTAGGTTTCTGGAACACAGTACAGAATTTCGCTGCCCCAAAAAAAAGTTTAAATGTTTCCCCGATTTTTATGAGCATGTTCCTGATGCGCTACGAGCCTGCAAATCGGCACAACCTGCAAGTTAAATTAGGTTTCTAGCTTCTCTGGTTCCAGAGATATGTATTTATTAGTTCGGTGTAGCTTGAAGATTTAGAAACCAAAATCAAGGACATACATCTTTCTAAAAGTGTTCCAGTATTCAGGTTAAATGTAGCAAAAGAAAATACAAATTCAATGTAATAAAACATCAACCATTGCAAAGACAGCACATGCACAGACATACCTCAGAGAAGTATCCATTCCAAAGCTTTTAAAGAAGGAGGTTTCTGGGTAGCACTACAAAACTCCTGACCACCTGTACTCAGCAGAGCTCAAGCACAGGATTGTAATGGCAAAAGGCCTTGCCTCTTATACAGCTTTTCAGGGGTTGGACAGTACCCCAGGGTCAGCTCCTCCCACTAGCTGGGAGCCTCCCTACTCAGGTTGTCCAGCTAGGATCAGCTCCTCCCACTAGCTGCCAGAAGGGAGGCAGTTCACACTGCCCCATTACCAACTCTTCCTACTAGCTGCCAGCTCAGCTTGTGTCAGCTCAGGTTGTTCCTTGAGGCAATAGCACACCTTACTGGGGTCAACTCCTCCCTCCAGGTGCCAACTCTCAGGTCAGGTCAGGTTATGCAAAGGGAGGCAATGTCCTCCCCTACAACCTGCAAGTTAAATTAGGTTTCTAGCTTCTGTGGTTCCAGAGATATGTATTTATATTTGTGGAACACAGTACAGAATTTTGCTGCCCAAAAAAAAAGTTTAAATGTTTCCGATTATTTTGAGCATGTTCCTGATGCACTATGAGCCTGAGAATTAGTGCATGCGAGCCCACGATCCTCCCCTACAACCTGCATGTTAAATCAGGTTTCTAGCTTTCTGTGGTTCCAGAGATATGTATTTATATTTGTGGAACACAGTACAGAATTTGCTGCCCCCCAATTTTTTTTTTAATGTTTCCCTGATTTTTTGTAGCATGTTCCTGATGTGCTACGAGCCTGCAAATCGGCACACACAAGCGCACGATCATTCCCTACAACCTGCAAGTTACATTAGGTTTCTAGTTTATGTGGTTTCAGAGATATATATTTATATTTGTGGAACACAGTACAGAATTTTGCTGCCCCAAAAAAAAGTTTAAATGCTTCCCCGATTTGTTTGAGCATGCTTCTGATAAGCTATGAGCCTGAGAATCGGCGCACGTGAGCGCAAGACCCCCCCCCCCATACAACCTGCAAGTTAAATTAGGTTTCTAGCTTCTGTGGTTCCAGAGATATGTATTTATATTTCTGGAACACAGTACAGAATTTCGCTGCCCCAAAAAAAAGTTTAAATGTTTCCCCGATTTTTTTGAGCATGTTCCTGATGCGCTAAGAGCCTGAAAATTGGCACACCCAAACACACTATCCTCCCCTACAACCTGCAAGTTAAATAAGGTTTCTAGCTTTTTGTGGTTCCAGAGATATGTATTTATATTTGTGGAACACAGTACAGAATTTGCTGCCCAAAAAAAAAATATTTAAATGTTTCCCTGATTTTTTGTAGCATGTTCCCGATGTGCTACGAGCCTGCACATCGGCACACACAAGCGCACGATCCTCCCCTACAACCTGCAAGTTAAATTAGGTTTCTGGAACACAGTACAGAATTTCGCTGCCCCAAAAAAAAGTTTAAATGTTGCCCCGATTTTTTGAGCATGTTCCTGATGCGCTACGAGCCTGAGAATCGGCGCATGCGAGCGCACGATCCTTCCCTTACAACCTGCAAGTTAAATGAGGTTTCTAGCTTTCTGTGGTTCCAGAGATATGTATTTATATTTGTGGAACACAGTACAGAATTTGCTGCCAAAAAAAAAATTTAAATGTTTCCCTGATTTTTTGTAGCATGTTCCTGATGTGCTACGAGCCTGCAAATCGGCACACACAAGCGCACGATCCTCCCCTACAACCTGCAAGTTAAATTAGGTTTCTGGAACACAGTACAGAATTTCGCTGCCCCCAAAAAAAAGTTTAAATGTTTCCCCGATTTTTTGAGCATGTTCCTGATGCGCTAGGAGCCTGAGAATCGGCGCATGCGAGCGCACGATCCTCCCCTACAACCTGCAAGTTAAATCAGGTTTCTAGCTTTCTGTGGTTCCAGAGATATGTATTTATATTTGTGGAACACAGTACAGAATTTGCTGCCCCAAACATTTTTTTTTATGTTTCCCTGATTTTTTGTAGCATGCTCCTGATGTGCTACGAGCCTGCAAAACGGGCAAACACAAGCGCACGATCCTCCCCTACAACCTGCAAGTTGAATTAGGTTTCTAGCTTCTGTGCTTCCAGAGATATGTATTTATATTTCTGGAACACAGTACAGAATTTCGCTGCACAAAAAAAAAGTTTTAATGTTTCCCCGATTTGTTTGAGCACGTTCCTTATGTGCTACAAGCCTGAGAATCGGCGCACGCAAGCGCACGCTCCTCCCCTACAACCTGCAAGTTAAATTAGGTTTCTAGTTTATGTGGTTTCAGAGATATATATTTATATTTGTGAAACACAGTACAGAATTTCGCTGCCCAAAAAAAAAGTTTAAATGATTCCCCGCTTTCTTTGAGCATGTTCCTGATGTGCTACAAGCCTGAGAATCGGCGCACCCAAACACACGATCCTCCCCTACTACCTGCAAGTTAAATCAGGTTTCTAGCTTTCTGTGGTTCCAGAGATATGTATTTATATTTGTGGAACACAGTACAGAATTTGCTGCCCAACAAAAAAAAATATTTAAATGTTTCCTTGATTTTTTTGTAGCATGTTCCTGATGTGCTACGAGCCTGCAAATCGGCACACACAAGCGCACGATCCTCCCCTACAACCTGCAAGTTAAATTAGGTTTCTGGAACACAGTACAGAATTTCGCTGCCCCAAAAAAAAGTTTAAATGTTTCCCCGATTTTCATGAGCATGTTCCTGATGCGCTACGAGCCTGCAAATCGGCCAACCTGCAAGTTAAATTAATTTTCTAGCTTCTCTGGTTCCAGAGATATGTATTTATTAGTTTGGTGTAGCTTGAAGATTTAGAAACCAAAATCAAGGACATACACATCTTTCTAAAAGTGTTCCAGTATTCAGGTTAAATGCAGCAAAAGAAAATACAAATTCAATGTAATAAAATATCAACCATTGCAAAGACAGCACATGCACAGACTTTCCTCAGAGAAGTATCCATTCCAAAGCTTTTAAAGAAGAAGGTTTCTGGGTAGCACTACAAAACTCCTGACCACCTGTACTCAGCAGAGCTCAAGCACCAGATTGTAATGGCAAAAGGCCTTGCCTCTTATACAGCTTTTCAGGGGTGGGACAGTACCCCAGGGTCAGCTCCTCCCACTAGCTGGGAGCCTCCCTACTCAGGCTGTCCAGCTAGGATCAGCTCCTCCCACTAGCTGCCAGAAGGGAGGCAGTTCACACTTCCCCATTACCAACTCTTCCCACTAGCTGCCATCTCCCAGCTCAAGCTGGGCAGAAGGGAGGCAGTTCACACTGCCCCATTACCAACTCTTCTCACTAGCTGCCAGCTCCCAGCTTCAAGCTGGGCAGAAGGGAGGCAGTTCACACTGCCCCATTACCAACTCTTCCCACTAGCTGCCAGCTCAGCTTGTGTCAGATCAGGTTGTGCCTGGAGGCAATGGCACACCTTACTGGGGTCAACTCCTCCCTCCAGGTGCCAACTCTCAGGTCAGGTCAGGTTAGGTTATGCAAAGGGAGGCAATGTCCTCCCCTACAACCTGCAAGTTAAATTAGGTTTCTAGCTTCTGTGGTTCCGGAGATATGAATTTATATTTGTGGAACACAGTACAGAATCTCGCTGCCCAAAAAAAAGTTTAAATGATTTCCCGAATTGTTTGAGCATGTTCCTGATAAGCTACGAGCCTGCAAATCGGCACAACCTGCAAGTTAAATTAGGTTTCTAGCTTCTCTGGTTCCAGAGATATGTATTTATTAGTTTGGTGTAGCTTGAAGATTTAGAAAGCAAAATCAAGGACATACACATCTTTCTAAAAGTGTTCCAGTATTCAGGTTAAATGTAGCAAAAGAAAATACAAATTCAATGTAATAAAATATCAACCATTACAAAGACAGCACAGGCACAGACTTACCTCAGAGAAGTATCCATTCCAAAGCTTTTAAAGAAGAAGGTTTCTGGGTAGCACTACAAAACTCCTGACCACCTGTACTCAGCAGAGCTCAAGCACAGGATTGTAATGGCAAAAGGCCTTGCCTCTTATACAGCTTTTCAGGGGTGGGACAGTACCCCAGGGTCAGCTCCTCCCACTAGCTTGGGGCAGAATTCCGCTGCCCCAAAAAAAAGTTACAATGTTTCCCCGATTTGTTTGAGCACGTTCCTTATGTGCTACAAGCCTGAGAATCGGCGCACGCAAGCGCACGCTCCTCCCCTACAACCTTCAAGTTAAATTAGGTTTCTAGCTTCTGTGGTTCCAGAGATATGTATTTATATTTGTGGAACACAGTACAGAATTTGCTGCCCAAAAAAAAAAATATTTAAATGTTTCCATGATTTTTTGTAGCATGTTCCTGATGTGCTACAAGCCTGTAAATCGCCACACACAAGCGCACGTCCCTCCCCTACAACCTGCAAGTTAAATTAGGTTTCTGGAACACAGTACAGAATTTCGCTGCCCCCCAAAAAAAGTTTAAATGATTCCGCGATTTCTTTGAGCATGTTCCTGATGTGCTACGAGCCTGAGAATCGGTGCACGCGAGCGCACGCTCCTCCCCTACAACCTGCAAGTTAAAGCAGGTTTCTAGCTTTCTGAGGTTCCAGAGATATGTATTTATATTTGTGGAACACAGTACAGAATTTTCTGCCCAAAAAAAAAATATTTAAAGGTTTCCCTGATTTTTTGTAGCATGTTTCTGATGTGTGTGCCGATTTGCAGGCTCGTAGCACAAGCGCATGATCCTCCCCTACAACCTGCAAGTTAAATCGGGATTCTAGCTTTCTGTGGTTCCAGAGATATGTATTTATATTTGTGGAACACAGTACAGAATTTGATGCCCAAAAAAAAAAAAACTTAAATGTTTCCCTGATTTTTTGTAGCATGTTCCTGATGTGCTACGAGCCTGCAAATCGGCACACACAAGCGCACGATCCTTCTCTACAACCTGCAAGATAAATTAGGTTTCTAGTTTATGTGGTTTCAGAGATATATATTTATATTTGTGGAACACAGTACAGAATTCTGCTGCCCCCCATAAAAAGTTTCAATGTTTCCCTGATTTTTATGAGCATGTTCCTGATGCGCTACGAGCCTGCAAATCGGCACAACCTGCAAGTTAAATTAGGTTTCTAGCTTCTATGGTTCCGGAGATATGTATTTAATAGTTTGGTGTAGCTTGAAGATTTAGAAACCAAAATCAAGGACATACACATCTTTCTAAAAGTGTTCCAGTATTCAGGTTAAATGTAGCAAATGAAAATACAAATTCAATGTAATAAAATATCAACCATTGCAAAGACAGCACATGCACAGACCTACCTCAGAGAAGTATCCATTCCAAAGCTTTTAAAGAAGAAGGTTTCTGGGTAGCACTAAAAAACTCCTGACCACCTGTACTCAGCAGAGCTCAAGCACAGGATTGTAATGGCAAAAGGCCGTGCCTCTTATACAGCTTTTCAGGGGTGGGACAGTACCCCAGGGTCAGCTCCTCCCACTAGCTGGGAGCCTCCCTACTCAGGCTGTCCAGCTAGGATCAGCTCCTCCCACTAGCTGCCAGAAGAGAGGCAGTTCCCACTGCCCCATTACCAACTCGTCTCACTAGCTGCCAGCTCCCAGCTTCAAGCTGGGCAGAAGGGAGGCAGTTCAAACTGCCCTTTTACCAACTCTTCCAACTAGCTGCCAACTCAGCTTGTGTCAGCTCAGGTTGTGCCTGGAGGCAATGGCACACCTTACTGGGGTCAATTCCTCCCTCCAGGTGCCAACTCTCAGGGCAGGCCAGGTTATGCAAAGGGAGGCAATGTCCTCCCCTACAACCTGCAAGTTAAATTAGGTTTCTAGCTTCTGTGGTTCCAGAGGTATGTATTTATATTTGTGAAACACAGTACAGAATTTGCTGCCAAAAAAAAAAATATATTTAAATGTTTCCCTGATTTTTTGTAGCATGTTCCTGATGTGCTACGAGCCTGCAAATCGGCACACACAAGCGCACGATCCTTCCCTACAATCTGCAAATTAAATTAGGTTTCTAGTTTATGTGGTTTCGGAGATATATATTTATATTTGTGGAACACAGTACAGAATTTCGCTGCCCAAAAAAAAGTTTAAATGTTTCCCTGATTTTTTTGAGCATGTTCCTGATGCGCTACGAGCCTGAGAATCGGCGCACGAGAGCGCACGATCCTCCCCTACAATCTGCAAGTTAAATCAAGTTTCTAGCTTTCTGTGGTTCCAGAGATATGTATTTATATTTGTGGAACATAGTACAGAATTGCTGCCCAAAAAAACAAAATATTTAAATGTTTCCCTGATTTTTTGTAGCATGTTCCTGATGTGCTACGAGCCTGCAAATCGGCACACACAAGCGCACGATCCTCCCCTACAACCCTCAAGTTAAATTAGGTTTCTGGAACACAGTACAGAATTTCGCTGCCCCAAAAAACAAAGTTTAAATATTTCCCCGATTTTTATGAGCATGTTCCTGAAGCGCTACGAGCCTGCAAATCGGCACAACCTGCAAGTTAAATTAGGCTTCTAGCTTCTCTGGTTCCAGAGATATGTATTTATTAGTTTGGTGTAGCTTGAAGATTTAGAAACCAAAATCAAGGACATACACATCTTTCTAAAAGTGTTCCAGTATTCAGGTTAAATGTAGCAAAAGAAAATACAAATTCAATGTAATGAAATATCAACCATTGCAAAGACAGCACATGCACAGACTTTCCTCAGAGAAGTATCCATTCCAAAGCTTTTAAAGAAGAAGGTTTCTGGGTAGCACTACAAAACTCCTGACCACCTGTACTCAGCAGAGTTCAAGCACCAGATTGTAATGGCAAAAGGCCTTGCCTCTTATACAGCTTTTCAGAGGTGGGACAGTACCCCAGGGTCAGCTCCTCCCACTAGCTGGGAGACTCCCTACTCAGGATGTCCAGCTAGGGTCAGCTCCTCCCACTAGCTGCCAGAAGGGAGGCAGTTCACACTGCCCCATTACCAACTCTTCCCACTAGCTGCCAGCTCCCAGCTTCAAGCTGGGCAGAAGGGAGGCAGTTCACACTGCCCCATTACCAACTCTTCCCACTAGCTGCCAGCTCAGCTTGTGTCAGCTCAGGTTGTGCCTGGAGGCAATGGCACACCTTACTGGGGTCAACTCCTCCCTCCAGGTGCCAAATCTCAGGTCAGGTCAGGTTATGCAAAGGGAGGCAATGTCCTCCCCTACAACCTGCAAGTTAAATTAGGTTTCTAGCTTCTATGGTTCCGGAGATATGTATTTATATTTGTGGACACAGTACAGAATCTCGCTGCCCAAAAAAAAGTTTAAATGTTTCCTTGAATTTTTTGTAGCATGTTCCTGATGTGCTACAAGCCTGCCAATCTGTACACACAAGCGCACGATCCTTCCCTACAACCTGCAAATTAAATTAGGTTTCTAGTTTATGTGGTTTCAGAGATATATATTTATATTTGTGGAACACAGTACAGAATTTCGCTGCCCAAAAAAGAAGTTTAAATGGTTCCCCGATTTCTTAGAGCATGTTCCTGATAAGCTACGAGCCTGCAAATTGGCACACCTAAACTCACGATCCTCCCCTACAACCTGCAAGTTAAATCAGGTTTCTAGCTTTCTGTGGTTCCAGAGATATGTATTTATATTTGTGGAACACAGTACAGAATTTGCTGCCCAAAAAAAAGTTTAAATGTTTCCCCGATTTTTTGGAGCATATTCCTGATGCGCTACGAGCCTGCAAATCGGCACACACAAGCGCACAATCCTTCCCTACAACCTGCACATTAAATTAGGTTTCTAGTTTATGTGGTTTCAGAGATATATATTTATATTTGTGGAACACAGTACAGAATTTCGCTGCCCCAAAAAAAAAAATATTTCAATGTTTCCCTGATTTCTTTGAGCATGTTCCTGATGTGCTACGAGCCTGTAAATCGGCACACACAAGCGCACGATCCTTCCCTACAACCTGCAAGTTAAATTAGGTTTCTAGTTTATGTGGTTTCAGAGATATATATTTATATTTGTAGAACACAGTACATAATTTCTCTGCCCAAAAAAAAGTTTAAATGGTTCCCCGATTTTTTTGAGCATGTTCCTGATAAGCTACGAGCCTACAAATCGGCACACCCAAACACACGATCCTCCCCTACAACCTGCAAGTTAAATAAGGTTTCTAGCTTTCTGTGGTTCCAGAGATATGTATTTATATTTGTGGAACACAGTACAGAATTTGCTGCCCAAAAAAAACAAATATTTAAATGTTTACCTGATTTTTTTGAGCATGTTCCTGATACGCTACGAGCCTGCAAATCGGCACACCCAAACACACGATCCTTCCCTACAACCGGCAAGTTTATGTGGTTCCAGAGATATGTAGTTATATTTGTGGAACACAGTACAGAATCTCGCTGCCCAGCTAAAAACAAAAAGGGCCAACAACATAAGTTGGCTACATTGTAGATATAGGTAATTGCCATAAATAAATTTCACATACACTTTCTCAATGTTGATTTCAATTCGCAAGTTCTTTACATATTGTTAGCATAAACTAGACATAGGGTTCATACATGTCAATTCACTTACATTGGTGATGTTATATCATATACTGCTCATGGCAAAGTAATCGATGATAACTTCCTTTTGATTCTTGCCGAAAGTGTCAACCATTACAAAGAGCCAGGAAGTAAGATTGGTACCTGATTATAAATGAAATAATGAAGGAGTAAGCTACATGTTTAAAAAAAATGCGGAGAGCGCTTTGCTCACACATTAGGTTAAAAAGAGCCAGTTACTTAATGTCACCGAATGTGGTCTTATTTAGAAGGGATTGGGGTGTCTATGTTAGGCGATTGTATATACCATTCTGTTGGGCACTTAAACACAGCCCATCTTATATCTGGATACATTGTTGCCGGTAAATCAAACCGTTTTAGCATATATAAAGAAGGCAGGGTGATTTTTTCGCCCATAGTGATATTGAAAGAGAACCTATTACTCTAAGGGTAATATCCTAAGTAAGGGGATAGATGGGTTTACTGTCAGATAGAAAAACAGATACCTATTAATGTTACCGCATAGAAGTCCTGAATTACAATGCCTCCATGATGGTGTTCAGAAGGATGGGTATCTCCAGGGTGAGACCAGGCATCCCCGGCGGTCTGGTGGGGCCGTTAGTGAAGATGAGGCAAGCTAATGCCCAGAGTTGCCGAGTGTGATCGCTGATCAGAGTGGGCACCGAGGCGAGAGAATTATCGAGTCCGCTGACCCTGGTCCAGAAACCTGCCGCGCCGGGAATCGAACCCTGGTCCCGGGCCGTCCTCTGCTCTCGGGTCTGCCGCCTCTAACCAGTGAGCCACACTACTTCACTAGGGGGGTTCCAATGAGCCTGGTGAGAACGATATTTAGATTCCAGACAGGTGAAGGAGGGTGTCTAGGAGGAATCACTCTTTTAAGGCCTTCCAAAAAGGCCTTGATGGCAGGCACCCTGAAGAGTGAAAGGTGCTGTCTGTTCCGAAGATAAGCGGCTATAGCAGCCAAATGTATCCTGATGGAACTATACGCTAGGTTGCATTGATACAGATGCAGTAGGTAACATATGATGTTCTGCGTGGATGCATCTAGCGATTAATGTCATTGTTGGAACAGTAAATGACAAACCGTTTCCATTTGGCTGCATAGCACGCCCTGGTCGTAGGCCACCTTGCCTCTCTGATGATATTCATACACTCAGGGGGCAAGTTGAGGTAGCCAAACTCTATGACCTCAGGAGCCAGATCGCTAGGCTCAATTGTTGAGGATCTGGGTGCTGAATGTCTCCATGGCTCTGAGTGAGGAGGCTGGGAGTGAGGAGTAGCGTTGGTGAGGCACCACTGAAAGTTCCAGGAACGTGGTGTACCAAGCCTGCCGTGCCCACGTTGGAGCAACCAGGATGAGCGTCATGGAGTGCTGTCGCAGTTTGCGCGCCACCAGCGGTATGAGTGGGGCTGGGGGAAAAGCGTACGCAAATCTGCCTGACCAGTTCATCCATATCGCATTGCCCTGAGACTGCGGGTATGGGAACCTGGCGGCGAAGCTTTGGCATTTTGCGTTCTCTTTTGTGGCGAAGAGGTCGATCTCTGGATGACCCCACTGCTGGAAGTATGGCTGGAGTACCGAGGGGTGGATTTCCCACTCGTGCATCTGATGACTGTGCCTGCTGAGCAGGTCCGCCATCTGGTTGTCCACTCCCGGGAGATGCTCCGCCATGAGGAAGATGTTCCTCTGAATGGCCCACTTCCACATGCTCTGGGCTAGGTGAGATAGCTGCGGGGAGTGTGTGCCTCCCTGTTTCTGAATGTAATACATGGCAGTCATGTTGTCCGTCCGGATCAACACAACCTTGTTGCATAGGTGCAACTTGAACGCTTTTAGTGCCAGGAAGATTGCCATCAGCTCTAACAGGTTGATGTGCATTTTCTGCTGTTGTGTTGTCCATAGTCCCTGCACCGTGTAGTGGAGGACATGCGCTCCCCAACCCTGGAGAGATGCGTTCGTCGTTAGCACTATTTGTGGGACAGGCTCTTGGAACGGTCGGCCCCTGCAAAGGTTTTGTGGATTCCACCAATGCAGAGAGTTGTAAGCATGACCGGTCACCAACACTAGGTCTTTTAGATGCCCATGAGCCTGGTTCCACTGTCGCGCTAAGCATTCTTGAAGGGGACGCAGGTGCAGTCTCGCGTGCGGGACTATGAATATGCATGATGCCATCATACCTATCAGTTGCATGAACACCTGCGCTGGGAGTGATTGTTGAGGTCTGAACCTCCGAATGAGCAGCTGCATGCTGTCGACCCTGGCAGAGTTCGGCTGCGCTGTTGCTGTCAGAGTGTTCAAGGTTGCCCCTAGGTATTGTCGCACATGGGCTGGCTGCAGGTGTGACTTTGTGTAGTTGAGTGAGAACCCCAGACTGTGAAGGAGGTGAATTGTGCGCGACATGTGGCTGGCACACTGCTGGGCCGACTTGGCCTGAACGAGCCAGTCGTCCAGGTAGGGATAGACGTGAACATGTTGTCTGCCAAGGTGCGCAGCCACGGTCGCTAAGCACTTGGTGAACACTCTGGGGGCAGTGGTGACCCCAAAAGGCAGAACCTTGAACATGTAATGCTGATTGTTGACGGTGAACCTGAGATATTTCTTGTGACTTGGGTGAATAGGAATGTGGAAATATGCATCCTTGAGGTCCAGTGTCGCTAGGAAGTCGCCCTGACTGAGCAACGGCAGGACCTGCTGTAAGGTTAACATATGAAAGTGTTCTGAAAGGATGTATTGGTTGAGGGGTCTGAGGTCTAGAATGGGCCGCAGGGATCCGTCCTTTTTTGGGGATTAAGAAGTACAGAGAGTACACCCTTGTACCTCGCTCTTCTGCAAGCATGAGTTCAATTGCCCCTTTTTGCAGCATGGAGAGTACTTCTTGCTGCAATAAGTGCATGTGCTCTGCGGACATAGGACGGTGCCTTGAGGGTATGTTGGGGGGGTGGAGGTTAGTTCTAGACAGTAGCTGTATCGGATAAGTTGTCTCACCCACCTGTCCGTGGTAATGCTTTCCCAGACTGGCAGGAACTGCTGGAGTCTTCCCCTGACAGGTGTTAGATGGTCGGGGGCGCAGTGACAGGGCGTCACTGTTTGTTGGGAGCGGAGGATCTGGCGTTGTTATTGCCACGTCCTCTGCCTTTGGCGCTGTTCCCACGGTATCCACCCCTGGTATTCTTTGTGTAGGTGGATTGCGTGCTCCCTTTGGTGTACTGTGCCTGCTGTAAAGCCCGTCCTCTAGAGGCTCCTCTATTACCGGAGCGACGAAAGGAACTGCCCCGAAACTGCTGAGATTGCAGAGCCCCTGTGGATTTGGCTGTCTCAGTGCCTTTCTTTATTTTCTCGAGTGTTGTGTCTACCTCGGGACCAAAAAGGAAGTCCGGGTTAACCGGCTGATTGAGCAGAGTAGTTTGAATCTCGGGCTTGAAACCAGAGATGCGGAGCCATGCGTGACGTCTTAGCATCACACTAGTGTTTATGGCCCTAGCTGCTGTGTCTGCTGCGTCCAGTGCGCACTTGATGGACGCATTAGAAATCAATTTTCCTTCTTGTATAATCATCTCTGCTCCCTCCTTGTACATATCAGGCAGGTGTTGCAACAACTGTTCTAGTGTGTCGTAGTGTGCCCTGTCGTATCTAGCCAACAGGGCCTGTGTATTGGAAATCCTCCAAATATTTGCAGCCTGCGCTGCCACTCGTTTCCCTGACGCCTCTAGAATCTTAGATTCCTTGTCCGGAGGCGGAGCGTCACCAGTGGTTTGTGAATTTGCCCTCTTGAGGGCATTGGCCACTACAAGTGAGTCCAAGGGGAGCTGGCCTTTGATGTAGGTGGGGTCCACTGGAGCAGACCTGTACTTTTTCTCAATACGTGGGTTAATAACCCTAGCTTTTGTGGGTTCCTTGAAGATGTCCGCAGCATGCTTGAGGACCCCTTTAAGCATAGTCAAAGTCTTAGTGGAACGTTCAGAGGTGGAGAAAGTGTCAAACAAGAAATCTTCGTCCACTGGCTCCGCATGCATCTCCACGTCATGGTTGAGTGCTGCCCTTTCTATCAAAGCGTTAAACGCCGCCGTGTCCTCTGTTGGCGATGTTTTGACGTTATAGGACTGAGCGTCCGGTGCAGCATGTGGATCATCAGGGTCCACAGATTGATCTATAGCCTCAGACCACTGTTGTGGTTCATCCTGATCAGTGTCAGCATTATAAGCGTAGGCCGCTTGACCATAGTCTTCACCCGTGCTGGAGAATATGCCATTTTCTGTGAATAGTCCTGAACGTGCTCAAAGAGAACTGGTGAGGTGGCCGAGTCCTTTTTTCGTTTGAGAGGAATTTTGTAACCCTCCAAGGGATGTTCAGGCGCGATCTTTCGCTTGTGGATAGTGAGCCTGCCTGATTCCGTGTCGATAAAGAGTTTCGACTGGTTGTCGTACGAGGGTTCGTGGAAAACCATCCCTTCTGTGGCGGGCTGCGAAGGCGGCGACGACGTTCTGGAAGGTTCAGCGCCTTTATGGAGTTCGAGTTGCTTTGCTCGAGCCGTTGGCGGAAGACCGAACTTAATCAGGGTCTGTCCGACGGTTTTGGAGCCTGATGTGGTAGTCGATTCAAGCTGCTTAAGCACTTGAGGAGGACGCTTGCTTGATGGCGTAGACCCGAGCTCCCGGCGTGGAGCATCCCCAGCTTTGGGCGTCGACGAGACCTGCTGCTTCGGGTCGGCTTTAGCCTTCGGCTCGAGGTGCTTGCTGAGCAGTGGCTTGAGTCCTGAGATTTTCGGCTCGACAGCCTTCTTCGTCTGGAGGCCTTTGGCCTTGTCGCCATGTTTGTGCGTCGACGTCGACGCCAACGGCGTCGAGGTGACGTGTTTGCTGGTCGAGCTGTGCTTCGACGCTCCAGTCTTCCAGGCAACAGGTACTTTTGGTGTCGAAGGGTTGTCGATAACCTTTGACGTAGACGTCGAACCGACCACCATCTTATGTAGTTTCTGTTTCGATTTCTGCTCCGCTGGTTTCGGTTTCGATTTAGAGGAATCGACCGATGGCTCCTTAGATGTGTTCTTAGCCTGGCTTGGACGCGGGTCTACAGAACGTGTAGAAAGACCTTGGCTAAGGCCTTTCGGCGATGCCTCGAACTGAGCCGAAGGGAGCGTAATGTCAGTTATAGGCTACTGCGGTTGGGCCTGGCTCATCACTGGAGTCGTCATAGACGGCTCCGATGGCCCCTTCGTCGTCCCCTACCTCGACGATGTCTTCTTCATGGATGTATTCTTCAGCTTGCTCGTCCATCTCGAAGTTGGAGTCATGCTCCGACGCCGGTTCCGACCGTTCTTCGGGAACCTCTTCATCTTCATCTTCGACACCGGCCTCGAAGATGTTGACTGGCTCGGGTGCCGACTGTTGCGCCGACTGCCTCGCTGCGCGTCGAAGTTTAAGCGTCTTCTTGGAGCGGAACTTCGAGCAGGCCATACAGTTGGCCTCGTCGTGCTCGGGGGACAAACATTTATTGCACACTGGGTGCACATCGATGTGGGGGTATTTGGAATTACAGACGGGGCATCGTTTAAACGGGCTCCGTTCCATCGTCGTCGTAGTCTGGGCCTTTGGTGTCGAAGGCGAGAATCAGCTTCCGACGTCCGGTTCGTAGAACTGGAAAAGAAACAGGCACTGAACGAGACAATACCGACGCTTCGAAGGCCTTTTGGCCTTAGGAAAGAGTTAATACAAAGTTTCCGAACTAGAGTCGAGAAAGTACATCCGAACACAATGGCGGAAAAAAACAATCTGAGGATGAAGAGGATGCCCTTGCGCACTGTAGTCCAGGGGAGGAGCCACCTATCTCGTGATACTACGAAGACTCTTCCAGGACAACAATGTGCAATCATCCGGACCCAACACTAGGCGGTGATCTATGCACAGATATGAATTCAGCAGCCCACATGCCTCGAACACAGATTTTCTAAGCCTTGATAATAAGTACTATGGAGTCAGTAATATTGTGAAAATCCACAGCTTACTAAAAATTAAAATATCCATTTTCATGTTTGACCTGGCATACATCTCTCAATCCTATGCCCATTAGTTACCACTCTCTACACAACTCTAGCACCTACATCAGGACCTAGATAAATAGGTGCATTTGCCAGCCAAGTGATGGCGTCACCTTCTCAGTGCAATGCTTTTAGGTTATGATACGCCAATAGCAATTAAGTGATCGGATAAGTTCAGGGAGGAAGGTTTACGCTACAGTTAGTGGGAATAATAACTATAAAAGACATCTTAACATCTTCATCTTAGTACATCCCTATCAGTTAAGTTATAGAGAAGTCAAGAACATTGTGATTAACCGCATCTTCAAACAGATGCACAAGTCTCAAATAATGCACCAGTTTCATTCATCTCACCATCTAGGTCTTCAGCTGGGAGCCCGGTTTACCCTGCAACCCATTTCAATACCATGATAAATGCATCTTAGTGCTTGCTAGGCAACTGATTGTCCCTCATGTCAGATGACATCCTGCTCTAGCTTTATGTCAGGACAGCACGTGACCAATCGCCCTGGGTAACGAGGAAACACAGGAGGAGGAGACACCAGCAATTATGCACCAGGTAACTATATGTAATTATGAGTGCAAGGCAGCTAGGCGGTGTACTGGGAAAGCATTGGGCTCCTTTTGAAAATGGGATGGAGTTGCAAGACCGCAGAGTATCCTAAACAGCAATCCATCTGGAGTATCAGAGTCGCACATGCAGAGTGCAGGGAAACAGGTCAAATGAGCTTCACTCCATGAGAATGTAACGCCATCGCTCCAAATTACGGCAGTTCATTCCAGCCTTAAAGACAGTAATGTCCTCTGATGACACATTGTTAGCACAGGTATCTAAATCAGGCTTTGTCAGCTTTGGAGACAAAATCTTTGATAAAATATGATGATCACCGTAACTTCATCCATTTTGCTACAGTCTTGACAGAAATATAATCATGCCAAAAACCAAACTAAAAAGGTACTCAGGGCCCTCAGATGCTATGAACTTATTTAATGACAATAAAAAGTATTCTACGTGAGTTTGACTTACCATGTAAATTGATGAAGGAAGGCAGAGTGCTGAGGAATGGCTTCTGTTTTTTTTGGGGGGTGGGGGGAGATGTGGGGCGGTCTCAGCAACGCAGACAAATTCTCTTCTGCAACACTGCCACCTCTGGTCATTCAGTATATTCTGCAGATGGAAAAGTCCACTGTTAGTCCATTAGAACTGAATATTTTCTAAAGTATGCACAGCAATAAAAAACAGATTTTCTAAGCCTTGATAATAAGTACTATGGAGTCAGTAATATTGTGAAAATCCACAGCTTACTAAAAATTAAAATATCCGTTTTCATGTTCAACCTGGCGTACATCTCTAAAGCCTATGCCCATTTGCTACCACTCTCTACACAACTCTAGCACCTACATCAGGACCTAGATAAAAGGTGTGATTGCCAGCCAAGTGACTGCGTCACCTTCTCAGTGCAATGCGTTTAGGTTATGATACGCCAATAGCAATTAAGTGATCTGATTAGTTCAGGGAGGAAGGTTTATGCTACAGTTAGTGGGAATAATAACTATAAAAGAAATCTTAACATCTTCATCTTAGTACATCCCTATCAGTTAAGTTATGGAGAAGTCGAGAACATTGTGATTAACCGCATCTTGAAACAGATGCACAAGTCTCAAATAATGCACCAGTTTCATTCATCTCACCATCTAGGTCTTCAGCTGGGAGCCCTGTTTACCCTGCAACCCATTTGTATACCATGATAAATGCATCTTAGTGCTTGCTAGGCAATTGATTGTCCCTCATGTCAGAAGACATCCTGCTCTAGCTTTATGTCAGGACAATATGTGACCAATTGCCCTGGGTGACGAAGAAACACAGGAGGAGGAGACACCAGCAATTATGCACTAGGTAACTATATGTAATTATGAGTGCAAGGCAGCTGGGCGGTGTACTGGGAAAGCATTGGGCTCCATTTGAAAATGGGATGGAGTTGCAAGACCGCAGAGTATCCTAAACAGCAATCCATCTGGAGTATCAAAGTCGCACATACAGAGTGCAGGGAAACAGGTCAAATGGGCTTCACTCCATGAGAAAGTAACGCCATCGCTCCAAACTAAGGCAATTCATTCCAGCCTTAAAGACAGTAATGTCCTCTGATGACACATTGTTAGCACAGGTATCTGTCACTGAACGCCAGCTGCATGCAATGTCATCATTCCATAAATGTGGATAAATGGCTAGGGTCCATTTGTTGCATTACTTGTAAACAAATGTTACAACTCTATCTAAGGCCGCCTAAGAAAACTATATACAGGGTCATTAATGGAGGGCTAATCAATGCCCGCTCGATGTGCAAGAATGCACTACATATGTATGACTTAATTTCGGAGACAAAATTGGATTGCCTCTTAGTCACTGAAACGTGGCTCAGAGACTGGTCTAGCCCAGACATTGTACATGCACTGCCACCCGGTTATCGGATACAGAGACTAGATAGACCCCTACAGAGAGGGGGGGCTGGCTAATTTTCATCGAGACACCCTCAAATGCACCATTTCGGAATTATCCGCCATTAAAGGAGCGGAATGTCTAGCCTTTAGTCTACAGGCCCATGACTCCTTTATGTTTTCCGGAGCGTTAATATACCGCCCACCAGGACAAGCGAGCCACTTTTTGGAAAGTATGGGTGAAATCCTCACCAATCTAACGCTAAAGGCGGCTAATTTTACCTTATTGGGAGACCTAAACCTGCACCTTGACAGCACTAGTGACCCCAATGTGCTGTTTTAAAGATATTATGCATGTGTTGGGACTGACAATACTCACGACTGATCCTACACACATAGCTGGGCATGTTTTGGATTGTATTTGTTCTAACCTTAATACCATTACGGTTTCAGCTCCCTTGCCTCTAACTTGGACCTATCACAAATTCATCGCTTTTAACCTCAAAACCGATGAAACAAAGGCTACAAAACCAGATATAGTGAGAAATGAGAAACCCACTCCATGCTGGGCGAAAATTATTGATCACCCGGACCTACCAAACTGGGTAAAAGAAATAAACCATAACCTGCACGGGGAAGTTGTCGCTGACAATCTTAGCTACGAGAGATGGATGAGCTCCATAGGGGAGAAACTGACCTCGGGGGGAGCACAAAAACTAAAATTTAGACAAGGGAAAATCTCAGATCCCTGGTTCACTAGTGAACTAAGAGACACACAGCAAATAGTGCGAAGGCTAGAACGGAAATGACGTAGGCACTATAATAATGATGATCAGGAAGTTTTTAAGACAGCCAGAAGGAAATACCATGCACTAATCAAACGCACTAAATCGAACTATTTTACAAACCGGATTGAAGCCTCACAGAATAAACAAAAGGAAATCTTCCGAATTGTAAATAGTTTCCGAAATCCAACATTTCTATCCCAGCAAATCCCACCCTCACAGACTTTCTGTAACGAAATTGCAAACTATTTCGAACAAAAAATTATAAATCTTACCAAAAACTTTCCTCAAATCCCCCAAGATGATGAAGATACTGAACAAGACAATAAGCCCAGGTCAGCCAACTGGAACACCTTTGCTATGATTAGTCTTGGAGACTCTTCACAAACCATCTCAAAAATCAAATCTGGCTCGCCACTTGATCCCTGCCCCCCCTCATTGCTTCATGCAATTAAAGAAGAAGTAAACCCCATGATTAATGACATTCTTAACACATCACTCTAAACTGGAGATGTTCCTACCTCATGGAAAACTGCAATAGTCAAACCACTGCAAAAAAAGACTCTGCATGATCCATCAGTTTTATCAAATTTGCGACCTATCTCGCAACTTCCAGCTATATGTAAATGTGCTGAAACCCTTGTCAATAAGCAGCTTTCAACATTCTTGGAAGAAAATAACATCCTTCATCCAAATCAGGCAGGGTTTAGAGCAAACCATTCCACGGAATCGGCACTTCTGTCAACGATGGAAACCATAAGCGCTGCACTGGATCTAGGCAGGAGAGCAGTTTTAATCCTCCTAGATCTATCTGCAGCGGATCTATGATGTTACAACGCATGGTATTACAACGCATGCTTTTACATCGCATTTTTTACAACGCAAAGTCTATTACAACACGATTTTTTACAACGCATACTATTACATCGCAATATAGTGTTAGTAATGAAAAAGTACCAATACAACGCATTCTATTAAAACGCATACCATTACATCTAATTTTATTATATATTTTTTTTTGTAATCTTAAATCTGGCACGGGATGCAGGGAAAATAGGGGTTTTGGGTGGGGAAGTGTATTAAAATCTGTTAAAAAACTACACGTAAACATACATATTTACGAAAAAATAAATAAATTAATTTCAAATATTTTATTTAAAAATTAATTAAATAAATAATTAAGATATAACAAACATTGAAAGAAATAGCAAAAAAATATACGGAAAAACTGCATAATCATACTCATATTTTTGAAAAGTTACATTTAAAAACGAGATAATTAACTACAAAATAAAATAATTAGATTCATAAATTTAAAATGAACAATTATTTTTAGAAACAAAAAATTAGATTAATACTAAATAATATATGTGTTAAATAAAATAAGTATTTTTTAAAATTCGATTTACATAAATAAAGAGACGGGATGGTAGTAAATTAATGCCTTAAAATAATGAAGAATAGTGAAATATTAAAAACAGCACGGAAATTAAGCTAAATCATAGAGATATTATAATTAAAACGAGAGTAAGAAAAGAAGTAGTCGAGTAATGTAAAAATACTCATAGTTATGAAAATTAATATATTAGATCAAGATAACGACGTAGCAAAACGAAAACGATAAAATGATTAATAAATAAATGATATTTAAACTTAATAGAGACAAAGAATAATTTTACGAAAAGAATAGCGCCATTTTACACAGAGTAAAATGAAATGAAGTCCATCTACTATTTCCATGGCCTACAATATCAACAAGACTTTCAAAATGGATGCCAGAACGGAACGAAAGAGTGAAAAGTTTACTTCAAAGTAAAATATTTTAAATTATACGTTTCCACATCAAATAAATTAAAATAAAATCAGAAAGGAAACGGTATAATTTAGACAAAAAATAATGATAATTAAGAAAAGTTATAAATAGAAGTAACCCACCATTTTGAATTCAGTTGATTATCAACTAGCAGAGTGACCAGACGTGAAAACCTGACCCTCTGACCTCTTGAAGTAATTGTCAACGAAAACGAACTGAGAAGCATTTCTGTTTCACATTAAAAAGTTAATTAAAACGGCATTAAAATGTTTAATGTTAACACATCAGCAGCAATATGTAAAACAAATATGTTTTTGAATTAGATTAATTAATATAATAGTAAGCATTAACAAAGGAAATATTAGAACATAATGAGAAAAATTGATACGAATGTTTTAAGATATTAAACGCAAGTAGTATGAAAAAAATGTGTAAATTAAAATAAATTAATTTTATTTTGAGAAACAGTATATATTTAATAAAACGAGTCAAAATATTAAGTCCAGATATAACCAGTTTTCTAACCAACTGTGAAGAAAAACCCAACATTTCAAAATTAAGTTGTATTTTTAAACAACGTTATTGAGTAATTAGTAGATCATAATCCATCGAAAACAGATTAATAATAAATGACAAATATATTTTTAAGGTATTCAAAAATATCACCTCAAGCAGTACCAAGTCGAAAACAAAAAGTGCTAATACCAGTAGACAAAGCACGTTGAAGAAAAATATTTGACCAAAAATTGGACTATCAATAAGGTAAGTGCTAGATAGTGTAAAAGTGCTAATATTATATATTATTCTAGTTATATACATAAGTAGAGTAAATGAATTAGCATAAGCGAAAAAAACAAGCCACGTTAATAAACGTACCCTCCCTCTGCCCCCAAACCCTTCAAAAATCAACCAATAAATATATAAGTTACAAATATAAGACAGAGTGATAATACAGTGTGCAGATCGATTAAATCTACATAGAATAACTTTGCGTAACGTAACAGTGATTAATATTAAAACGTTGCATTTGTATTTATATCCTTTGCATCTGATGCCAATCAACATTTTTTTTAGATAATTCAATTTATGTTCTAAAGCCTTGTTAATTTGAAAAAAAAACTGAAAATACCAATCGACTCTGCACGACATAGAAAAAGATAACAAAAAGCAAGGACTATCAGCAAAGTAAGTACTTGAGAGTATGAAAGTGCCAGTACGAAATCGAATTAAAACAATGGGCATTAGTATAATAAGTTGATAAGCTTAAATGAAAAAAACATGGCAGTCAAATAAAGCTCGCATGTATTGTGATCGTTATTTCCCCTCTCCCCCAACCCCATCCTAAAAATTAAACAATAAATAGAAAACTAAAAGAATAAAAACTAGTGCTTAGAGAATAACCACATTGCTGATGTCTACGGAAAGTAATAGATTCAGAAAACATGTCTCTAATTTCTAAACATCAATAAACATAAGTTTTTTTTTCAACGTTCAAAAGAGAAAAAGAAATACAACATTATCAAAACATATAACACTTTTTCAAATCGTTTTTTTAGAGCCAAACAAGAACAATTAAAACCGAAAAAGCGCCTGAAAAACAGCCAATAACAAAACAAGTTACAAGAGTTTAAAGAAAACAACAAAGCAACCTTCAAAACTCAAAGGTAATTTTTAAATATAAACACATCTCATTTTCAGATTACATTACAAATAATACATAATATAAAGAAGAATAAGTGCAGGATAGTGAAAAAATACCACTTACAATTCCAACTCCAGGAAAGTGCATGAATATGGAAAGTGCAGGATAGTGTCGATATGCCACTTACTATTGCAACTCCAAGAAAGTGCATGAGTAGGGAAAATGCTGGATAGTGTCGAAGTGCCACTTACTATTTTAACTCCAGGTAAGTGCATGAGTAGGAAAAGTGCTGGATAGTCAAGAGGTGCCACTTACTATCCCAACTCCTAGAAAATGTATGAGTAGGGAAAGTGCAGGATAGTGAAAAGGTGCCACTTAATATTCCAAGTCCTGGAAAGTGTATGAGTAGGGAAAGTGCTGGATAGTGTTAAAGTGCCACTTACTATTTCAACTCTGAGAAAGTGCATGAGTAGGAAAATTGCTGGACAGTCAAGAGGTACCACTTACTATTCCAACTACAGTAAAGTGCATGATTAGTGAAAAAGCTGGATAGTGTGTAAGTGCTACTTACTATTCTAACTCCAAGTAAGTGCATGAGTAGGAAAAGTGCAGGATAGTGTCGATGTGCCACTTACTATTCCAACTCCAGGAAAGTGCATGAGTAGGGAAAATGCTGGATAGTGTCGAAATGCCACTAACTTTTGTAACTCCAGGTAAGTGCATGAGTAGAGAAAGTGCTGGATAGTCAAGAGGTGCCACTTACTATTCCAACTTCTTGAAAGTGCATGAGTAGAGAAAGTGAAGGATAGTGAAAAGGTGCCACTTAATATTCTAAGTCCTGAAAAGTGTATGAGTAGGAAAAGTGCTGGATAGTGTCAAAGTGCCACTTACTATTCCAACTCTGAGAAAGTGCATGAGTAGGGAAAGTGCAGGAAAGTCAAGAGGTACCACTTAATATTCCAACTCCAATTAAAGTGCATGATTAGGGAAAGAGCTGGATAGTGTGGAAGTGCCACTTACTATTCTAACTCCAGGTAAGTGCATATTCTGAGAAAGTGCTGGATAGTGAAAAGGTGCCACTTACTATTCCAAGTCCAGGAAAGTGTATGAGTAGGGAAAGTGCAGGATAGTGAAAAGGTGCCAATTAATATTCGAAGTCCTGGAAAGTGTATGAGTAGGGAAAGTGTTGGATAGAAAAGAAGTGCAACTTACTATTTCAACTCCTGGAAAGTTCATAATTGGGAAAAGTGCAATATAATGAAGAGCTGTCACTTTCTATTTTAACTTCAATTTAAATAATGTTTTCCAAAAAATACAAATACATATTAATTTATATTTTATGTTTCCTTTTTTCAATAGAAAATGGCAAGCCAGACCACTGCAACTTATACCAAATCAAGAAAAGGGAAAAGACTCCTTAAACATTGTGGGTATATATATATTGTAATGAGAGGATAAGTGAACCAAGGAAACATTGGAGGTGTGTGCAATATTATTCTTCCCGTTGCAGCGGCAGAGCGGTTACTGTTGGTGACAACGTAATTTTCAAACCACTGAACATAACCACTTTGCCTCGGCAATGGAGATAGAAATACGCGATACAATCAACCAAATGAAAGATATTGCATCCACCTCCAATGAAACTCCTGGTCAGATTTTAAGAGAGGTCGCACAACATGTCCCTGGACATGTTGCTTGTAATATGCCAACAATCCCAAATTTGCGCAGAATTATTCAACGTAAAAAGCAGGCAAGTAACACACAAACAGTTATTCCACAAACTTTTGCTGACATTGTAATACCACATGATTTAACTCTTTCTTTCTCTAATGAACCTTTCCTACTCTATGATAACCAAAACCCTCTCAAACGCATTTTTATATTTAGCACTCCCCGTAACCTTTTTAAATTAGAGAATACTGAAATTTGGATGATGGATGGAACGGTTAAATGTACGCCCCATCCTTTCACCCAAATTTACAGCATTCATGCTCAAATTAACAATAATGTAGTTCCCTTAGTATATAGTTTGCTACCAGATAAGCAATCTGCAACCTATACTGAATTTTTATCAGTGATTAAAGAGAAAACATCTGGAAAAAGTCCTAGGAAAATCATTTTAGATTTTGAATTGACTATGATCAATGTGATCAACAAATTGTACGTGGATACCCAAATTCAGGGATGTTTTTTTCATTTTTCCCAGGCATATTGGCGTAAACTTCAAAAAACATCCCTGGTTGCAGATTACTGCTCTGATAGCAAATTACAAGTAGAATTAAAAAAATTAACTGCACTTTGTTTTGTACCACCTGATAGTGTAGATGAGTACTACACTGCAATTTCAGAATCGGAATATTTTGTAGAAAATGAAGAAAAATTGGCTCCCATTTTAAATTATTTCGAGGACATATGGATTGGGCGTCTAAGCAGATCAGGTCGCAGGAGGAAGCCACGTTACCATGTGGAGTGGTGGAACTGCTACTCAACCTGCTTGGAAGGTGGTGCTAAAACAAATAATGCCATAGAGGGATGGCACAACTCCTTCAGTCATACAATTGGCAATCATCATCCAAATTTCTACTCTTTTTTGAAAACTTTGAAGAAGGAGCAAAGTTTTCAAGAAATGAGACTTGCACAGGCATTTTCAGGTAGCCTAAATCCACGACCTTCAAGACAAACAAAGGAGATGTCCGAGAGACTATTGGGTGTACTACAACAATTTTCGTTGAGTGTGGCATTAGACTACCTGGAGAATGTTGCTAACATATTACATTTCTAATATTTAATCACAATTTTACTTTCCTGCTTCGCCCTAAATTTATTTTTCAAACATTTAATTCAATTGGCTTTTTTTTTAAACATTTTTTAAATTTAAATTCGTCGGGTTCCCTTACCTTTAGAAGTCTTTTTTTTTCAGCTTTTAGAAATGGAGAAAAATCCATTTTGTTTCTCTTTCCAAATATAAACCCATACAAGCCATTTAGAACTCAATTTTTTTGGTATAAAAAAAATAATTTTGTTTTCATTCCATTAAATTTTAAATGGAATATCTATAGATGTAGTAAACATTTTGAACGTTCTATTTAAAGTAATATTATAAAACATTTCTCACCACTTACTTTTTCAAAAGTGATGCTGGCTTGTGAAAAATTCGTTCATAAAACTGGTATTTATGAAAAGTGTCTTATTTTATAACAAAAAAATTTCTGTTCTATTTCAAACAGAAAAAAAACAAAAAAGCAAAGAAAACCGTATTCCTTTACAAAAATGTTACCCATTCTTCTTTTTATCTGACAATCCTTCTATAGAAAATGTGACATTCTCAACCTGAAAATTAATTTTTTATGGTTAAGTAACATCAAAACCTAACTGCATATGTTCTCGCTAACTAAATATATTAGTAAATTCTTCCCTTATAAAACAGTCTATATAAATCAAAATCATTTGCAATTTTTTTTACATAAATTCCATTTAAAATCAATTAGATATTATCAAGATTTTTTTTCTACACATCCTAACTGCAGTTTTTTCTCGCTGACTAAATCATTTCATATTTCAATTAATACAATTTTTAAAAGCCACACGCAAAACATGTGAATTGAAATCCTTCTCTATGAAATATGAAACCAAAACAACCAATCAAACCCATTTTTCGAAAATGTCAACAATTAATTCTAATTGTTAGTGGTTGTGAGGTGCACTCCTTTTAATACATTTCATCTGTTGAAAAAAGTTTCTATTTATTGTTTAGATTGTGGTGTGCTGGGAGGGAAGGAGCGGCCAGTCTCCTTGTTAATTGAACCACTGATGTGCTAGTGACTGCTAATTCTAAACCTATCTTGCAACGATTTTTACACTCGTAAATAAGCCTCAACAAGTTAATGTAATTCCTTCTTTTTGAATAATGAAACCAAAACAACCAATCAAACCCCTTTTTCGAAAATGTCAACAAATAATTCTAAACATATCTTGCATCGATTTCAACACTCTTAAATCCAAAAACCAGTTTTCAATTTTACAATGCAAGCCAAAAGCAATCATTTTTCAAAAAAGACGTTACTAACCTTTGTATGTTGAACAAACTTTCAAAACCAATACATTTCCATCTCTACACAAAACATATTACGTTCAAAATGTTTTATTTTTTTATTTTGAATAACATTTTTTAAATATATTTAACCCTTTACTTTTTCCGTAACATAACCCGACGAAGGCATATACAAGTGAAATGTTCGGCGACATGTTCAATTTAAAACCAAAACAACTATTAGTTTAAAACGCAACCTCTCCTTATCCTCTCATTCCAATATATATACTTTTTTAGCTATGTTTTACTGTAAATAAAGTTATAAAAGTTTCCTACCTTGAGCGCAGATCAGCTTCCTGCTGCTTCCAGCAATCGATGAAATCCAAGATGGCGGCTTACGTTAACGTAACGACGCGATCAGAAAGCAGCAAAATGAAAAAAGGAGTATTTCATTTTAATTTATTGTATTTTTGATTAAATACATTATATTATTTATTTGAAAAGTTAAAATGTTGTGAAAATATTCTAAATATAAATAAAAAAAATTATATTTTTTAACATGTTTTATTCAATAATAAATGAAATATATTTCAAAACACATTGACTTTGTACTTTTTTTTAAATTTATTTTAACGTTTTAAATTAAAGTTTAAGTACCAAAAATAATGTTTATAATCACTTACCTTTATGCTACCCTTGTTTCCTTCTTCTCCATCCTGCTTCGGTTGTTTTTCATCCATAATAAACCGTTCCGCGGATTCCACTGGAGTATTCAATGAAATAAATGAAGGACTAAAACCTTAATTGAAAGCAATACAAAAGCGTGGGAAAATTTCAAAAAATACATCTTAAAATTATCTTTTAAATTTTTTAAATATAAAAATTATATTTTATACATTATTTAATGTTTAAAATACTTTTTAATAACAATTTGTTCCATCTAAATAATATTTTGTTATTATTATTATTTTTTAAATAAATATTAATATATGTTCCAAAAATTACCTGAGTATTAAAACTTAATTTTTTATTCATATTTAAATGTATAATAAATAGCTAACTAAATAAAAATTGTTTCAAAATTTATATTAAATACTAAATAAATTAATTAATTTAATCAACATAATTAATGTAATAAATTAATATTTTTTCAAAAAAAATACCCGAGTATCAATACTTCATTTTTTAATCATTTTTTCTTTTAATTATATTTTAAAAATTTGTAACCAATTTAAATGTATAATAAATAGAAAACTAAATAAAAAAAAATCAAGATTTTATATTAAATACTAAATAAATACAATAAATTAATAATCAAAATTAATTAATTAAATAATTCCTTCATTAACATTTTTAAATTAATAAAATGTACTTATTTATTAAAATCAATATATCAAATAGAAAAACACAGAGCATTGAAAAACAATATCTTTTATGAAAATAAAATTTTTATGTTATTAATAAATTTAAATAATATAATAAAACCAAAATAAAAAATAAATTAGAAAACAGAAATACTTATTAAATCACAAAACATATAAAAATAATAAATATATAATTACGATGTAAAAGCATGCGTTGTAATAGCACTTGCGTTGTAACACCATGCGTTGTAAAAACATGCGTTGTAATAGAACTTGCGTTGTAATACCTGCGTTGTAATAGCACTGCGTTGTAATACTTGCGTTGTAAAGGATGTTCCCCATCTGCAGCATTTGACATGGTGTCCCATGCCATGTTATTACATCACCTTATTAGGGCTGGCATAAGGGGCACCGTGTTAAAATGGTTTAAAAACTTCCTGTTGAACAGAAGACAGATAACCATGCTTGGACAATTCCATTCGGAAGAGAAGAAGATTGGCTCAGGTGTGCCAAAGGGCTCAAGTTTGAGCCCTACCTTGTTTAATCTTTATATGGCTCCCCTGATCAACCTTATTGCTTCTTATGACATCAGTACCATAGCTTACGCAGACGACACTCAATTGGTCCTGGTTCTGGATGAAAACTCAGAAAAAGCCGAACAGGTTCTGAAAGAGTGTCTGACCGCGACCTTCAACTGGATGAATAATAACCATCTCAAATGCAACTCTGCTAAAACAGAGATCTTACCATTTGGGAAAAACAACCTCTTCTCCCCACACACTTGCTGGCCATCTGATGTGGAAGCTCCACCAAACACCATTAGTGCAACACGAAATTTGGGAATAAAATTTGATGAGATGCTCTCTTTCAAACAACAAACTAGAGAAGTTGCCGCCCTTTGTTTTAATATCATAAAAGGCCTCAGAAAATTCTTTGATTTCCTGCCTCTATCAGCCCGCCGTACAGTAGCAATTGCATTAATTACATCAAGGATAGATTACTGTAACAGTCTGTATGCAGGGGTGGCAAAATCTACCCTGCACAAACTACAGATGGTACAGAATTCGGTGGCGCGGCTGGTTCTAAGGTGGCCCAGAAAATCATCAGCATCGGCCCCTTTGGACATGCTGCACTGGCTTCCTATTCAGAAGCGTATTTTGTTTAAAGTCCTTGTGATCACCTTTAGGGCTTTTCACAAGCGTGGCCCACAATATCTGTATAACAAATTCAACCGATATCACCCTACAAGAGAACTCAGGTCAGCTACTGCCAAGTTGATGACTGTCCCCAAGTTTAGACTGGCCACAAAGGGAAGAAAATCTCTGGCAGTCATAGGAGCTAAAGCATGGAACAAACTGCCCTCCTATCTTCGCACAATTACTTCAGAACAGATTTTAAAAAAATCCCTTAAAACATGGATCTATGGGCTAGCCGAATCAGTTTGTAAATCACTTGTCTGATTTCTCCGTGTACAAAACATCTACAACCAGGTAAATCATGCTAACCTATCAGTAATGGAGTCGCAGCGCCAGGATGCTCCTTGGAGCGACAGCGCGCTATATAAATATCCCCACATAAACATAAACATAAATCAGGCTTTGTCAGCTTTGGAGACAAAGTCTTTGATAAAATATGATGATCACAGTAACGTCATCCATTTTGCTACAGTCTTGACAAAAATATAATCATGCCAAAAACCAAACTAAAAAAGGTACGAGGGGCTCTCAGATGCTATGAACTTATTTAATGACAAGAAAAAGCATTCAACATGAGCTTGACTTACCATGTAAATTGACAAAGAAGGCAGAGTGCTGAGGAATGGCTTCTGTTGTTTTTTTTTGGGGGGGGGGGCGGGGCGGTCTCAGCAATGCAGACAAATTCTCTTCTGCAACACTGCCATCTCTGGTCATTCAGTATATTCTGCAGATGGAAAAGTCCACTGTTAGTCCATTAGAACTTGAATATTTTCTAAGGTATGCACAGCAATAAAAAACAGATTTTCTAAGCCTTGATAATAAGTACTATGGAGTCAGTAAGATTGTGAAAATCCACAGCTTACTAAAAATTTAAATATCCGTTTTCATGTTCAACCTGGCATACATCTCTCAATCCTATGCCCATTTGCTAACACTCTCTACACAACTCTAGCACCTACATCAGGACCTAGATAAAAAGGTGTGATTGCCAGCCAAGTGACGGCGTCACCTTCTCAGTGCAATGCATTTAGGTTATTGTAACAAGGTGCCCAGTATACAAGGGAACAACAAGGAAACGGACTGATGGACTTATATTGACGAGGATACCCTTACTCTTTCCTCACAGGACGAACAGAGTTCCTGGCGCTCATTCACAGAAGGAAATCAGAACGGCCCCTTTAACTGGTTGTATGACCCGGACGAAGGTCCCTCCCACCGTGACGTATGCTTCGCCGCATTGGATAAGAACCAGAATGTCCAGGAAACAGAGTGTGACATCACCGGAGGAGTAGAGAGGAGGACGGAGGAGTACATGAACGCGAACCGGCGAGTGTGTGGACCCGAGGACGCCGAGCTAGGACGAGAAGCAGACGTGCCCCTAGGAGAAGTAGACGCGCTACAAAACTAAGCAGACGAGCCAGGAGGCCAACGGGACTGCGATGCGCCGTGCCACACTCCCGAGGGAGGAGTGTGGCTCAGACAGGTACGGGACAAGTTCGCAAGTTGGGTGGGACGGCGGGGTGTATTCCCGCGTTAACTAAACACCCTGCTCCCTAGTGTTCCCGCACCTTCCTGGACCCTATAATACCCCCCCCTCACCATGACTCACAACACCGGTAAAGCTTTTCACTAGAGGTGTCCCTCACTTCCCCGGTTACCCTTGGGTAAAAAAATTACGAGGACTGAAAAGTAATTAGTCCTTTCTTTTTTTTGTTTATTTCCTTTCCGCACATCACGAGAGCCGCACCACCCGCAAAGCCCCAACCCCGGGCAAGACGGTCTTCGGTACAGCAGCTGTCCCATTAGGCACCACGGATCCAGCCGAATTCGCCAAGGAAAGACTGACTCTCAGACAAAAGACACTGTACATGAAAATAAAACCTGCTTTGCCCAAACCTCGTGTCCAGCCCATTACTGACTCCCCTTTACAAGTGGTGTCAGAAGTGGGATTACCTGACCCCCACCAGCAACCCCTGATGGAACAAGTAATCCAACATTTAATAGAAGGACAAGATAAGTTAGAATGGGCCATAAAAAAACAGATTTCTATAGCGGATGCAGACAGAGAGCTCTTTTAAAATGCGATCAGTGCACAAATAGACAGCATCCAAAAAGTAGCTCAAGCACCTGGTCCTAGCGCCGAGCGTAGAGGGGGTGTCCCCCACCCCTCGGGAGTATCACTACAAAAATATGTCGCAGGGGAAGACCCGGATGCTTTCCTCTCTAATTTCGAAAGAGCAGCACAGGCCTGCGGTTGGCCACCAGAGAAATTGCCATTTTTTTTAGCACCGTTATTGACTGGAGAGGCTCAAGCAGCCTACCAAGTAGCTAATTATGTAGGGAACTCCCCATATGCAGAAATTAAAGAAGTTATCCTTGACCACCTCGGTTTAGATCCTGAGGCTTATCGAGTCCGGTTTTGAAAGGAAAGAGGGGTAACGGGAGAAAACCCCAAAACTTTGTATTTGAGATTTAAGATGGCCGCCGAGAAGTGGTTAAAACCAAATCAAAGGAGTAAAGAGGAGATTATGGACAACATAATCCTTGAACAATTCATGGAAGCATTGCCCTATGGAACGCAAAGATGGCTGCGCCAACATTCTGGATTGACAGTGGCCCAAGCCATAGAAATGGCCACGAACTACTCTCGAGCCCAACCTAGAACTTTTGCATGGGACTCCGAGAAGAACAACAAGGCACATGTGTCACAAAAAACGGACAAAAAGAAACCAGACCTGTTTCCTCCCGTGAAACCACGACAACTAAAGATGGACAGTTTGCAGTTCAAAGGTCCCCAGTGTTTCGACTGTGGGAATTGGGGACACATAGCCAGGATGTGCCCAAAACGGAAACCTCCAGAAGAACCAATGGAGGTTGGATACATCCCCGAGCTGTCATGTACACTGCAGAGATGGGACCTTCCTTCTATGTACGTATCTTAATAAACGACAAATACATAATGGGCTTGTTGGACTCGGGATGCCGCCAGTCCGTAGTCCAAGAGAAGTTAGTATTGCCTTCTCAAATTGTACCCAAAGAACAGGTGCACATTAGGTGTGTACACTGTGATGTAAAACCGTACCCAGTGGCCCAGATGGTCATAGAACTCCAAAACCGAGCTCCTGTTAAGATCAAAGTGGGAGTAATAGACACATTGCCAGAAGATCTCATACTAGGCGTGGATAACCCCGACTTCATGTCGTTGTTCAGAGATAAATTCCCGACCCCCTCCAAACAGGACTCCGCATATTTAGCCAAGGAGCCTTGGGTACTAGATAGAAACTTTAGGTTCGCGCAGGCCAATGACACGACACTCTGTAATGCCTGGGAATCTGCAAACGCTGGCCAGACCACCCCATCCCTCACTTATCCGAGATTCATGATAAAAAACGACCTGCTCTATAGGGAAGGTAAGGCAGGAGATTCCCCTCAACTGGTAGTACCCTCTGATTTCAGGGAACAGATCCTGTATTATGCACATTCCCATCTCACAGCAGGACACTCAGGGGAGGAGAAAACTACCCAAAACATAACAAGACATTTTTATTGGCCTGGCATTTATAAAGAGGCTGAGTTGTACTGTAAGAAATGTGAGGTTTGTCAAAAGAAAAACATGACACGTCCACAAGCCAGTCCGCTCCAATCCATGCCACTCATAGGTAAACCCTTCGAAAAATTTGGTATGGATCTTATAGGACCCTTACCCTGTTCCTCGAGCGTACATACTCATGCCTTGATCATAGTGGATTACCACACCAGGTTTCCGGAGGCTTTTGCCCTGAAGGCCCCCACTACAAAAACCGTAGCCGATAAAATGGTCGAGTGTTTTTCGAGGGTAGGGTTCCACAAGGAGATCCTTACCCACCAAGGTACTCCTTTTGTGTCGAAGTCAATGAGGGAAGTATGTAAAATGTTGGATCTACACCAAATTAGAACATCGGCATACCACCCTCAAACGGATGGTCTCGTTGAGAGATACAACCGCACCCTAAAAACTACACAAAAAAAGATGCTAACAGTAGAAAACAAGGTTTGGGATAAGGTCCTACACCTGGCCCTTTATGTTCTACGGGCACAAGTACAGAGTAGCATAGGTTGTTCTCCCTTCGAGCTATTGTACGGTAGACAACCTCGGTCGCTACTAGAGATAACCAAAGATGCCTGGGAACAAGAGGATTCTGAGGAACAACGGTCTCTTTTAGATTACACCCAACAACTTAAGTCCAAGTTGGGTAAACTAAGAGATCTGGCTTATTCCCACTTGGAACAAAGCCAACGTAAACAGAAGCATCATTACGACAAAGGGAGGAGATGGAGAAGACTAGAAAAAGGAGATTGGGTATTGGTCCTGCTTCCCTCCTCCTCTCAAAAATTCAAAAGCGAATGGTTAGGTCCCTATACCGTGGTGGAAATAATAGGCAACACTTCATATAGAGTACAGCTATCTCCGTCCAGTGTCATGAAGCGTAGATCCTCTGCTTTAGGGATCTTTATACCCCTATAAAAAACCCACCCCTTTCCCGTGCACCCAGCACGCTTCAACGGTCAGCGTGATTGTGTACTGTAATTTAGATTTGTTTCAGTAAATTCTTGCTATGATATTCCTTGCCTTTAATATTTGTATGTTGCCTATTGTTTTTTGTTCATTCGAGAGGCTGGAAAGATCGTTGTAAAAGAATTAATCACTGAGAGCCTTTCATTTGCCTCCGTGCTACTTGTGAGTACTTTGATAAGCCATCTTTCAGGTAAGAGAGTTCAGAGTCTAAGTCCCTGCTTGGTACACGATGCTTGCACGTTTCCAGTGCGTGGCAGGGAGCGGCTGAGTGCGCGACTGGGTGTGGCTGGGTGCGGTTCACTATTTAAACCGCACCCGACCTTCCAGAAGTCGCTTTGCTTTCCGCCTGACATCGAGGGAGATCGCGTTTGGAGCCTCGCGCTTGGAGCCTCGCAAACGAACCTGGTAACTCGGAAGGAAATCTTGCAATCAGCCATCAGAGAGCGGTTCTTCTCCTAATGGAAAGCTAAGTACAGACTTATTTGATTTCTTTTCTAAGGCGCCCTACGCAAGAAAGCAAGACAATAATTTTTGGAAAACCTTTTTTCTCGAAAAGACACCGAAGGTCATTTGGGATCAAAGGACAGAGAATCTGACAACTAACAAAGACTTCCTAGAATTAAAAAGTTGTTGTAACATTTTGTTAGCAAAAGTTTTGCTTAATACATCTTGGCTCGGTGGGTTACATTTAAAGGTGCAAATGTAAATCTGAGAAGCGCAAATGTAAATCTATGAAAAGTGCAAACCTCACCAAGAATTATAGGAGATGTGAAAGAAAGATGCCTTTTGAAAATGTTAACTGTGTCTAAAATTAAAACTCTTAAATCCCAATAAAGAGAAACCCTAATTGGAAGGAGAGAAACAAGAAGCCGAATCGTAAGTGAAAGTCAAGGAGCTTTCTTATTTAGTAGGGGCAAAGCATTTTTGAGAATATTTTCTAATTTAGCTTCCCTTGTTTCTACCCTCAAAGGTAACTCCCCAAAGAGGACAACGCAGGACAGACAAACAAGAGGTATCTGACGCCTTGACCATCCCGACAAGACAAGACAAAGAAATACTGGACGTAAAACAAGACAACACTGATCGCAGGTAGGCACTAGGGAACAAAACGTCCACTCTTGTGATAGTGGGAAAGGGTAGTTAAGAACTTAGGTTTGATAAGAAATTTTAGAGTTAGCAGTTGAGTAATATTTTGGTCCTTGTTGTTTCGCAGGTCGACAGCAAGAACCCAAAACAACCACTCAACGTCCAGTACCGGCCCTCCTCCCCAATTTCTAATTTAAAACTTGCTGTGAATAGTTATTCAGTAAGGTTTTAGTTAGTGTTTTTTTTGGAAACGTTGAATGCCTTCCTACAGGATCTAATCAGGTCCTGTAGGAAGGCATTCAACGTTGCCAAACATAGTGCCAAGGTCAACTGGGACGAAGAACGGTGGCTAACTCTAACAGAAGCTTGTAGTACCAGGAACTTTCAGCAGTTTTGGCATTTAATCAAATGGGGCCTGTCCCAGGACGACCGGCCAAGTCCATCTTCGGTAGGTCAACAACAATGGGTTAGTTATTTTGAGAACCAATTTAAGGGCCCCAGTACTATACAGGATAATATCTGCTGGCCACTATCGGTTGATCCTCTCGTGTTTACAAGCACTGAAGTAAAAACTGTCCTGCAATCTATTCTGAGGGGGAAGGCACCCGGTCCAGATTGCATTCCAGCTGATCTATTTCAACAAGACCAAGACCTTTGGGTTCCTTATCTGGTTCAGTTGGTTAATGCCTTGGCTACAGGTGCCAGAGTCCCCGAATCCTGGGCCGGGGCTGAAATCTTGCCTATATATAAGAAAGGTGATCGGTCGGTTCCTTCCAACTACCGGCCGATCAGCCTCATAGACGCGGTGCAAAAAATCACAGCCCGTCTTGTCCTTGCCAGGATACATGAATGGATTGACGTATATAATATTCTAACCCCACTTCAGGCTGGATTCAGGTCCCATGTGAGCACCCTAGATCAGGCCTACCATTTTATGCTTCTTTATTGGAAGACGGTTTTCTTAGGTAAGGGCAATTTATACGCAGCCTTTGTTGATTTAAGGTCTGCTTTTGACCTTGTTCCGAGGGCTGGGCTATGGAAGTGTTTACTAGATATGGGTATGCCAGCCCCTCTTGTGCACCTGTTGATAAATCTACATGCGAATACCTTTGCCCAAGTACGCTGGGGCAAACCAGGGGAGGTGACGGACAGGTTTGCTGTTGCTAAAGGTGTTAGGCAAGGGTGTGTTTTAGCCCCTACCCTTTTTTCTTTATACATTAATAGGGTTACCAATTATTTTGATAATCACCCCACAGACGCCCCGTCATTAGCAGGAATGAAAATTCCCCTGCTCATGTTCGCCGACGATACTCTTATGATTTCAAAAAACAGACAGGGTCTCCAGCAGGCCCTGTCTAGGTTTGAGTTATTTTGCTGCGAACATGAGCTCAAGGTAAATGTTTCTAAGATTAAGTTTATGGTTTTAAGAGGTCACAATCAGATCAGCGCAAGGGTCACTATGGGGGGTACGCCCCTGGAACAAACGAAGCTGTTCATCTACCTGGGAGTTACATTTAGTGAGACCTTAAGTTGGACCCATCAGGTTGAGCTTATGGCTTTAAAACACCTGCAGATAGGTGGTGCGCTGATCAAAGAGCATAAAGGCTCTTTTACTCGGCCAATCTCACCTTTAATCAAGATCTATGGTTCTAAGGTTCTACCCTCCATTTTATACGGGGCGGAACTACGGGGCTATAGTAAACTGGACCCTTTGAGAACAGCCCAAAATAAATTTCTCAGGGTGGCTACGGGTCTGCCACAGTCTACCCCGCGGATCCCGCTTATGTATGATCTTGGGTGTCAACCGGTGAAGGACCAGGCGAGATTTCGTCCATTGGCATTTTGGAGACGTCTATGGACGACTCCGGAACTCAATCTTTATGCTAGGGCATGTTTAGATGTTAGAGATCTTCCTGGCTCTTCGAACATTGGCTGGTTTAGGGACTTAAGATCATCCCTGTATGCCTTGGGGTATAGAGATCTGTGGTTAGCTCCCGAATCTGCTACCTTGCCCTCAAAGAAAGTCTTAAAAGTGCTTTATTGGGACTGGGTGATTTTTAATAGACACCTGAGACTGCCTTCAAGCAACCTTACTAGTTTATTTATTGACTTTAAAGACGCCCCCAAGCTTGAAAAATATTGGGACATGATAACTAAACCAGTGGATCGCAAATTGTTCCATCAGTTTAGATGTGGTTCGCTTCCATTAAGGGAGTTCACCAAACAATGGGGCTCTGGAGGGACAGGGTTCTGTCCAAACTGCAATGGTCAGGGTGAAAGTCTAAACTACTTTTTGTTTGCATGTCCTCTGTATGCCGCCCCCAGTTCCAAATGGCTTAGCCCGGTCTGCAGAAGCCTGGGTACTCGCTCAGCTATCGAGGCCAGTAGAATTCTAGGAACTAATCTGTCCCCATTAATTGTAGTAGGCGTGGCAAAATACTTAGGATGGGCTTGGACTCTCAGAACCAGGTTCACTAAAAGCAAATAACTAGGGCCTTTTAATGATTTATGCTTATCCGTATGCGAGTAGCTTATTTTACTTTTTGGTGTCCCTTGCATTCATTGTGTATCTTCCTAAATTTTTGTATTCATTTATAAGAAGTCTGTATAATTGATTTAATGTGGTTTTAGATGTTTTTATCCAATTTATATTCTCTTTTATGATGTATACTTTGTATGTATGTCTTTTATGATGCAGCAATCGAATAAAGACTTCTCAAATGGAAAAAAAAAAGAATAGTTATTCAGTAAGGTTTTAGTTAGTGGTTAGGGAAGTTGGTCCCTTGCGTCTCTGCGAAATCTTCTACGTCATCCAAGAGGCTTCAGCTCCAAGACAAGGTAAGGGACGACGTAGCTAGTCTTGACAGAAAGCAAAGCCCACGAGAATCATTTCGCCCAGACGCAATGGATCAAGTGACTGTACAAGATTTAGCAGCCGTTTTGGAAGAATTAAGACAGGAAAATGTAGCCTTACGAAGGGACATGTCTACTCTCCAAGATGCAATTCAGACTACAGCAACTATTCAGAGATCCTCCTTGGATTCAGGGTCTCAAACTCAGATACAAGTTGTAACACCAGTCCTACCCCCTTAGCTCAGCCTGAGAGGTTTTATGGGGGACAGTAATAAGTTTTCAGTATTTTTACAGCAGTGTCATTTACATTTCATAGCTATGACTTCTGCATTCCCTGATGACTCTTCCAAGGTAGCGTTTATGTTATCTTATTTAGGTGGTGATGCAGCTCTTTGGTCTGTCCCTCTTGTAGAAAACAACGACCGAATACTATATAATTTTAAGGATTTCGAGCGTGCATTAAAAAAGATGTTTGTTAAACATTTGTTTGTTCAATCCGCAGATAATGAACTTCTTAGTTTAAAACAGGGATCTTCCGATCTGCTTCATTACATCTCCTTGTTTAATCGCTTGGTATTAGAAGCAGATTGGCCTTATGATAAAAGAATTTAATTTTTTTACAGAGGTTTGAAAGACGAATTGAAGGACATGATAACCCAAATTTTAGAACCTCCGGATGACATTAGTGAGTTTATAGATTTAGTTGTAAAATTAAACCACCGTTTGTTAGAACGAAGAGGAGAAAAGGGAAAATCTGATCACAAGATGGTTTTCTTTAAAGAAAAAACAGCTGCTGCTAGAGAGGTTAATTCCAGAGTAGATCCAATAGAACCAATGCAAATAGGTTCAATTAGAGGCCCTATATCTAAAGAGGAGAAGGAAAAGAGACGGAGACTGAATCAATGCCTTTACTGTGGTAAGACGGGCCATTTTGTAAAAGAATGTCCGGCACGGCCTAATAAGGTTAAAACAAAGACCTCTGAAATAGCCATCACTCAAGAAAGTTCGGGAAACGAGAATGCTCGGTAAAAATTGAGGCCAGTTTATCGAGTAGTGATTCTAGTTTGGCCTCTACTTTACCTCCTCTTGGTTATAAACATTTTTGTATTTTAGTAGAATTGAGAGGGCCTGCTCCTGCCTCTCACTCCAGAAAGGTAGAAGCGATAATAGACTCAGGAGCTACAGGGAATTTTGTTGATTCTTACTTCTTTCAGAATTTTGGTTTTAATTCAGTTCTTAAGAAACATCCAGAAACGGTAAGAGCAGTTGACAGCAAAGAATTGTCTTCTGGTCCTATCAACAGACAAACCGAATAATTGGAAATGGATTGTTCAAGGGTTCACAGTGAAAAAATCCATTTTGACATAATTGATGCCCCTCAATTCAAATTAATACTAGGGATTCCTTGGTTGGTTCAACACAACCCTCTCATCGATTGGGTATCCAAGACTGTGACCTTCAGATCCTCTCATTGCTCACAACATTGTTTCCTACTTGAGAAAACAGAAGATATTATTCAGGGTTTTGACTTCAGGACTGAAGCAGCTCCAAATGTGTTAGTCATGGATGGAGTACCTTCAGAATACTCTGATCTTGTAAATGTTTTTGACAAAAAAAGGGCAAACACACTACCACCACACAGGGATTTTGACTGTAGAATAGATCTAGTACCAGGAGCCACCCTGCCGTGTAGTAGGATTTACGCCTTAATAGAAAAAGAGAATGTACACCTCAGGGAATATCTTGACGAGTACCTTGCTAATGGATACATACGACATTCCAAATCACCTGTGTCATCTTCTCTTTTTTTCATTCCGAAAAAAGGAGGAGAATTGCGCACGTGCATAGATTATCGAGCCCTGAACAATATAACCATAAAGAACAGATATCCACTACCTCTTATTACCACTCTTTTAGACCACATTAAAAAGGCAACTATTTATACAAAATTGGACCTGCGTGGAGCTTATCATTTAGTACGAGTTCGAAAGGGAGACGAGTGGAAGACCGCCTTTCGCACAAAATTTGGTCTCTTCGAGTACCAAGTTATGCCTTTCGGACTCTGCAATGCTCCAGCAGCGTTCCAATTTTTTAGCTTTTGCACGAATTCATAGATGTATGCTGTGTAGTTTACATAGATGATATTCTTATATACTCCAATTCAGAAGAAGAACATGTACAGCAAGTTCGTGCCATTCTCCAAAAATTGCTTTCAAACTCTCTATATGTAAAACTAGAGAAGAGTCTGTTTCATGTCTCGAAGGTGGATTTTCTTGGTTATATCATCAGTCCCAAAGGAATTGAGATGGACCCTAACAAGGTAAATGCTGTCAGTTCTTGGCCTAGTCCCACAACTGTAAAACAAATACAAAGCTTCCTAGGATTTGCAAACGTTTACCGCCGGTTTATTCAAGACTTTTCACAGATAATAACTCCCATTACAAAGTTATTAAGAAAAGGGGTAAAATTCCTTTGGTCAACTCCTGCAGAAGAAGCTTTTCAAGAATTAAAAAAAAGATTCATGTCAGCGCCAGTTTTGTCCCAACCTGACCCTAGCCAACCCTTCATAGTAGAGGCTGATGCTTCACAATTTGCTTTGGGTGGCATATTGTCTCAGAGAGATCTTGATACAGGTCAAATGCACCCAATAGCCTATTATTCCAGAAAAGTATCTGAAGCAGAACAAAATTATGCTATAGCTGGCAACGAACTTTTGGCAATCAAAGCAGTATTTGGAGAATGGCGTCACTACTTGCTCGGAGCTCGTCATCCTGTAACAATTTACACTGATCACAGAAATCTTCAGGCTTTAAGATCTGTGAAAGCTCTTACAGCTAGACAGTTACGATGGTCATTGTTCTTCAATGACTACAACTTTGTTATCACTTATCGACCTGGGAAAGATATTCTAAAAGCTGACGCCTTATCCAGAATCGGGTACAAAGGGCCGGATCAACCTGAAAAGGTAAACTCAGTAATCCCAACTTCTTGTTTTCAGGCTAGTTTATCCGTTTGTGATATTATAACAGACATAAAAAGGGCCTTGGAAGTAAAGGAATTGGATCAATGGAAAACTGAACATCCTTTCCTCCAAGAAAAAGATAAATTGATGCTGGTTCATGATCTTATTTTCGTACCAACTGAATCTCTAAGAAAAGACATTATGCATCTTCATCACGATACTCCATTGACTGCTCATCCCAGTATCATGAAGACCTATGAGCTCATCAAAAGAGAATTCTGGTGGCCTTCTATGTTTCAAGACATACAACATTTTGTAGAGACATGTAGCATCTGTATTCAGAATAAAGCTTCTCATCAAGCTCCCAGTGGTTTGTTAATGCCTCTGCCAATCCCACCTCTACCTTGGCATACCATATCTTTAGATTTTATAGTTGAACTACCTGAAACCAAGAAGGGATTTATAACTATTTTAACTGCAGTAGATCAATTCTCTCGAATGGATCATTTCATTCCTCTAAAAAAGCTTCCCTCAGCTATGGAACTGGCCAAACTTGTGTTGACACATTTTATTCGTGTACATGGCATTCCATCTGTTGTAATTTCGGATAGAGGGTCTCAATTTATTTCTCGAGTTTGGTGAAATTTGAGTTCTTTGCTTCACATGGAGGTGAAACTGTCTTCCAGTTATCACCCTCAAACAGATGGTTTAACTGAACGAACCAATCAGACTATAGAACAATTCCTTCGCTGCATGTTGCCTGGAGTGTCGGAAGAATGGTCTGATCTATTAAGTCTCTTAGAGTTCGCCTATAACAATCTAGAACATTCCTCAGTCAATATGTCTCCATTCTTCTGTAATTATGGATTTCATCCCAAAAGTATCCCTAAGCTTACTGATAAAAAAGAATCTGTACCAGCTGTTTCTGAATATGTTTCCGAACTCTCTTCAATACAGGAAAAAGCTAGGTATAATCTGGCAAAAGCAAAAGAGACTCAAAAATGTGCTACTGATAAGCATAGAACCAAACAACCTGAAGACAAGATTGGAGACAAGGTATGGTTAAGTACCAAGAATTTAAAACTAAAGGGGACTAAAAAATTCAATCCTAGATTCATTGGTCCCTTTCCAATAATAAAGGTCGTGAATCCTGTTTGTGTTAAATTGGATCTTCCTAGTAAATACCAGATACATCCAGTTTTCCATGTTTCCTTGGTGAAGGCTTTCCTATCCCAAACCCGTTTACTTCAATCACCTCCCTCCATAGTTATTGAGGGACGTCCTGAATTTGAAGTAAAATCAATCTTGGATTCCAAAAGAGTCAGAGGAAAACTTTTCTATCTGATAGATTGGAAAGGTTACGGCCCTGAGGAAAGATCTTGGGAGCCTTTGGAACACTTGAAAAATGCTCCTAGAGTAATAAGGTCCTTTCATCTTCGGCATCCTGACAAACCAAGACCCATATCTACAGTCCTTGGGGGGATCTTGAGAGGGGAGTACTGTCATGAAGCGTAGATCCTCTGCTTTAGGGATCTTTATACCCCTACAAAAAACCCACCCCTTTCCCGTGCACCCAGCACGCTTCAAAGGTCAGTGTGATTGTGTACTGTAATTTAGATTTGTTTCAGTAAATTCTTGCTATGATATTCCTTGCCTTAAATATTTTTATGTTGCCTATTGTTTTTTGTTCATTCGAGAGGCTGGAAAGATCGTTGTAAAAGAATTAATCACTGAGAGCCTTTCCTTTGACTCCGCGCTACTTGGGAGTGCTTTGATAAGCCATCTTTCAGGTAAGAGAGTTCAGAGTCTAAGTCCCTGCTTGGTACGCGATGCTTGCACATTTCCAGTTCGTGGCAGGGAGCGGCTGAATGCGCGACTGGGTGTGGCTGGGTGCAGTTCACTATTTAAACCGCACCCGACCTTCCAGAAGTCGCTTTGCTTTCCACCTGACATTGAGGGAGATCGCGCTTGGAGCCTCGCAAACGAACCTGGTAACTCGGAAGGAAATCTTGCAATCAGCCATCAGAGAGCGGTTCTTCTCCTAATGGAAAGCTAAGTACAGACTTATTTGATTTCTTTTCTAAGGCGCCCTACGCAAGAAAGCAAGACAATAATTTTTGGAAAACCTTTTTTCTCGAAAAGACACCGAAGGTCATTTGGGATCAAAGGACAGAGAATCTGACAACTAACAAAGACTTCCTAGAATTAAAAAGTTGTTGTAACATTTTGGTAGCAAAAGTTTCGCTTAATACATCTTGGCTCGGGGGGTTACATTTAAAGGTGCAAATGTAAATCTGAGAAGCGCAAATGTAAATCTATGAAAAGTGCAAACCTCAACTAGAATTATAGGAGATGTGAAAGAAAGATGCCTTTTGAAAATGTTAACTGTGTCTAAAATTAAAACTCTTAAATCCCAATAAAGAGAAACCCTAATTGGAAGGAGAGAAACAAGAAGCCGAATTGTAAGTGAAAGTCAAGGAGCTTTCTTATTTAGTAGGGGCAAAGCATTTTTGAGAATATTTTCTAATTTAGCTTCCCTTGTTGCTTCCCTTGTTTCTACCCTCAAAGGTAACTCCCCAAAGAGGACAACGCAGGACAGACAAACAAGAGGTATCTGACGCCTTGACCATCCCGACAAGACAAGACAAAGAAATACTGGACGTAAAACAAGACAACACTGATCGCAGGTAGTCACTAGGGAACAAAACGTCCACTCTTGCGATAGTGGGGAAGGGTAGTTAAGAACTTAGGTTTGATCAGAAATTTTAGAGTTAGCAGTTGAGTAATATTTTGGTCCTTGTTGTTTCGCAGGTCGACAGAAAGAACCCAAAACAACCACTCAACGTCCAGTACCGGCCCTCCTCCCCAATTTCTAATTTAAAACTTGCTGTGAATAGTTATTCAGTAAGGTTTTAGTTAGTGGTTAGGGAAGTTGGTCCCTTGCATCTCTGCGAAATCTTCTACGTCATCCAAGAGGCTTCAGCTCCAAGACAAGGTAAGGGACGACGTAGCCAGTCTTGACATCCAGACGTCGGACATTTCACATCAATCTTCTAAAAAAATGAATAGGACCCCCTCCTAAGTCAACACACTTCGGTCTGCCTGTAAACAGAAACACAAGCACCATAGAGCAGTTGCCAATAAATCCCTATTTATCGGTGAAGGAGAAAGAAGAACTGATGAAGGCAATAAGTCCTTACTCTCCTATATTTTCTGATACTCCCGGTCTGACTCATTTGACAGAACACAGAATACAGACAGAGGAAGGTAAAATAGTCAAACAACGACCATACCGGATTCCTGCGGCTAGGAGAGGTGATGTGAAAAGAGAAGTACAGGACATGCTCAAGGTAGGGGTAATCAGACCCTCCCACAGCAACTGGTCTTCACCCATAGTTATGATCCCAAAGCCAGATGGGTCCACTCGTTTATGCATGGATTTTAGGGCCTTGAATGCCATATCAGCCTTTGACGCTTATCCTATACCAAGGGTAGACGAGCTAGTGGAGAGAATAGGGGAGGCGAAATACATAACAACGCTAGACTTAACAAAAGGCTACTGGCAAGTGCCCCGGAGAGAAGAGGATAGGAAAAAGACAGCGTTCTCCACAGAAGAAGGCCTATATGAGTTCAATGTTCTTTCCTTTGGATTGCACGGGGCCCCGGCCACCTTCCAAAGATTAATGAACAACGTACTCACCAAACACAACAAATATTGTTCAGTTTATCTGGACGATATTGTTATATTCAGTAGAACATGGGAGGAACATCTAACCCATGTACAGAACGTTCTACAAGAACTCGAAAAAACAGGACTGCATATAAACGCCAAAAAATCAAGGGCAGCCTTTCCCAGGGTGAAGTATCTTGGTTTCCTATTAGGGGAGGGAGTAATAGCTCCCCAGGAGGAAAAAATAAAGCCATTGTGCAAACCCCTTTTCCATCCACCAAAAGAGAACTGCGAGGTTTCCTGGTTCTAATAGGATACTATAGAAGGTTTATCGAGAACTTTGCGGTAACTGCAAGTCCCTTGACTGACCTACTAAAAAAATCAAAACCCTCCCACTTGAGTCAACCTTCCATTGAAGCTAAGGAGGCATTTGAATCCCTAAAAAGGGCGATAACAACAAATCCTGTTCTAATACCCCCCAATTTCGAAAAACCCTTTTCGTTGGCTACGGATGCCTCTAATATTGGACTAGGGGCCGTATTGTCACAGGAGGGAGAGGATGGAAAGGAACATCCTATTCTGTTCCTTAGCCGCAAATTGCATCCACGGGAAAGAAAATACCCAACAATAGAAAGGGAATGCCTAGCTATTAGATGGGCCGTTGATAACTGAGGTACTATTTAGAGGGTTGTCCATTAGTGTGGTTTACAGACCACGCTCCTTTACAATGGATGCAAAGGAACACTTCAGAAAATCCCAGAGTCCTCAGATGGTTCTTATTCCTACACCATTTTCCTTTGTGGTAAAACACCGTAAGGGACAGGACAATGGTAATGCAGACTTTTTGTCTAGGTCTCCTATTCTCCCCGAACGGGAGAAACTAGGGGGGGGGGGGGAAGAGTGTAACAAGGTGCCCAGTATACAAGGGAACAACAAGGAAACGGACTGGTGGACTTATATTGACGAGGATACCCTTACTCCCTCACAGGACGAACAGAGTTCCTGGCGCTCATTCACAGAAGATAATCAGAACGGCCCCTATAACTGGTTGTATGACCCGGACGAAGGTCCCTCCCACCGTGACGTATGCTTCGCCGCATTGGATAAGAACCAGGATGTCCAGGAAACAGAGTGTGACATCACCGGAGGAGTAGAGAGGAGGACGGAAGAGTACGTGAACGCGAACCAGCGAGTGTGTGGACCCGAGGACGCCGAGCTAGGATGAGAAGCGGACGTGCCCCTAGGAGAAGTAGACGCGCTATGAAACGAAGCAGACGAGCCAGGAGGCCAACGGGACTGCGATGCGCCGTGCCACACTCCCGAGGGAGAAGTGTGACTCAGACAGGTACGGGACAAGTTCACAAGTTGGGTGGGACGGCGGGGTCTATTCCCGCGTTAACTAAAAACCCTGCTCCCTAGTGTTCCCGCACCTTCCTGGACCCTATAATACCCCCCCTCACCACGACTCACAACTCCGGTAAAGCATTTCACTAGAGGTGTCCCTCACTTCCCCGGTTACCCTTGGGTAAAAAGATTACGAGGACTGAAAAGTAATCAGTCCTTTCTTTTTTTGTTTATTTCCTTTACGGACATCACGAGAGCCGTACCACCCGCAAAGCCCCAACCCTGGGCAAGACGGTCTTCGGTACAGCAGCTGTCCCATTAGGCACCACGGATCCAGCCGAATTCGCCACGGAAAGACTGACTCTCAGACAAAAGAAACTGTACATGAAAATAAAACCTGCTTTGCCCAAACCTCATGTCCAGCCCATTACTGACTCCCCTTTACAGTTATGATACGTCAATAGCAATTAAGTGATCTGATTAGTTCAGGGAGGAAGGTTTACGCTACAGTTAGTGGGAATAATAAATATAAAAGACATCTTAACATCTTCATCTTAGTACATCCCTATCAGTTAAGTTCTAGAGAAGTCGAGAACATTGTGATTAACCGCATCTTCAAACAGATGCACAAGTCTCAAATAATACACCAGTTTCATTCATCTCACCATCTAGGTCTTCAGCTGGGAGCCCTGTTTACCCTGCAACCCATTTGTATACCATGATAAATGCATCTTAGTGCTTGCTAGGCAACTGATCGTCCCTCAGGTCAGATGACATCCTGCTCTAGCTTTATGTCAGGACAGCACGTCATCAATCGCCCTGGGTGACGAGGAAACACAGGAGGAGGAGACACCAGCAATTATGCACTAGGTAACTATATGTAATTATGAGTGCAAGGCAGCTAGGCGGTGTACTGGGAAAGCATTGGGCGCCATTTGAAAATGGGATGGAGTTGCAAGACCGCAGAGTATCCTAAACAGCAATCCATCTGGAGTATCAGAGTCGCACATACAGAGAGCAGGGAAACAGGTCAAATGAGCTTCACTCCATGAGAAAGTAACGCCATCGCTCCAAATTAAGGCAGTTCATTCCAGCCTTAAAGACAGTAATGTCCTCTGATGACACAGTCTTAGCACAGGTATCTAAATCGGGCTTTGTCAGCTTTGGAGACAAAGTCTTTGATAAAATATGATGATCACAGTAACGTCATCCATTTTGCTACAGTCTTGACAAAAATATAATCATGCCAAAAACCAAACTAAAAAGGTACTCCGGGCTCTCAGATGCTATGAACCTATTTAATGACAAGAAAAAGCATTCAACATGAGTTTGACTTACCATGTAAATTGATGAAGGAAGGCAGAGTGCTGAGGAATGGCTTCTGTTTTTTTGGGGGGGGTGGGGGGAGGGGTGGGGCGGTCTCAGCAACGCAGACAAACTCTCTTCTGCAACACTGCCACCTCTGGTCATTCAGTATATTCTGCAGATGGAAAAGTCCACTGTTAGACCATTAGAACTTGAATATTTTCTAACGTATGCACAGCAATAAAAAACTGATTTTCTATGCCTTGATAATAAGTACTATGGAGTCAGTAATATTGTGAAAATCCACAGCTTACTAAAAATTAAAATATCTGTTTTCATGTTCAACCAGGCATACATCTCTCAATCCTATGCCCATTTGATACCACTCTCTACACAACTCTCGCACCTACATCAGGACCTAGATAAATAGGTGTGATTGCCAGCCAAGTGACGGCGTCACCTTCTCAGTGCAATGCGTTTAGGTTATGATACGCCAATAGCAATTAAGTGATCTGATTAGTTCAGGGAGGAAGGTTTATGCTACAGTTAGTGGGAATAATAACTATAAAAGACATCTTAACACCTTCATCTTAGTACATCCCTATCAGTTAAGTTATAGAGAAATCGAGAACATTGTGATTAACCGCATCTTCAAACAGATGCACAAGTCTCAAATAATGCACCAGTTTCATTCATCTCACCATCTAGGTCTTCAGCTGGGAGCCCTATTTACCCTGCAACCCATTTGTATACCATGATAAATGCATCTTAGTGCTTGCTAGGCAACTGATTGTGCCTCATGTCAGAAGACATCTTGCTCTAGCTTTATGTCCGGACAGCACGTGACCAATCGCCCTGGGTGACGAGGAAACACAGGAGGAGGAGAAACCAGCAATTATGCACCAGGTAACTATATGTAAATATGAGTGCAAGGCAGCTAGGCGGGTTTACTGGGAAAGCATTGGGCTCCATTTGAAAATGGGATGGAGTTGCAAGACCGCAGAGTATCCTAAACAGCAATCCATCTGGAGTATTAGAGTCGCACATACAGAGAGCAGTGAAACAGGTCAAATGAGCTTCACTCCATGAGAAAGTAACGCCATCGCTCCAAATTAAGGCAGTTCATTCCAGCCTTAAAGACAGTAATGTCCTCTGATTACACATTGTTAGCACAGGTATCTAAATAAGGCTGTGTCAGCTTTGGAGACAAAGTCTTTGATGAAATATAATGATCACAGTAACGTCATCCATTTTGCTACAGTCTTGACAAAAATATAATCATGCCAAAAACCAAACTAAAAAGGTACTCCGGGCTCTCAGATGCTATGAACTTATTTAATGACAAGAAAAAGCATTCAACATGAGTTTGACTTACCATGTAAATTGATGAAGGAAGGCAGAGTGCTGAGGAATGGCTTCTGTTTTTTTTGGGGGGGTGGGGGGGAGGGGTGGGGCAGTCTCAGCAACGCAGACAAATTCTCTTCTGCAACACTGCCACCTCTGGTCATTCAATATATTCTGCAGACGGAAAAGTCCACTGTTAGCCCATTAGAACTTGAATAAAGTATGCACAGCAATAAAAAACGGATTTTCTATGCCTTGATAATAAGTACTATGGAGTCAGTAATATTGTGAAAATCCACAGCTTACTAAAAATTAAAATATCCGTTTTCATGTTCAACCTGGCATACATCTCTCAATCCTATGCCCATTTGCTACCAATCTCTACACAACTCTAGCACCTACATCAGGACCTAGATAAATAGGTGTGATTGCCAGCCAAGTGACCGCGTCACCTTCTCAGTGCAATGCGTTTAGGTTATGATAAGCCAATAGCAATTAAGTGATCTGATTAGTTCAGGGAGGAAGGTTTATGCTACAGTTAGTGGGAATATTAACTATAAAAGACATCTTCATCTTAGTACATCCCTATCAGTTAAGTTATAGATAAGTCGAGAACATTGTGATTAACCGCATCTTCAAACAGATGCACAAGTCTCAAATAATGCACCAGTTTCATTCATCTCACCATCTAGGTCTTCAGCTGGGAGCCCTGTTTACCCTGCAACCCATTTGTATACCATGATAAATGCATCTTAGTGCTTGCTAGGCAACTGATTGTCCCTCATGTCAGAAGACATCCTGCTCTAGCTTTATGTCAGGAGAGCACGTGACCAATCGCCCTGGGTGACTAGGAAACACAGGAGGAGGAGAAACCAGCAATTATGCACCAGGTAACTATATGTAATTATGAGTGCAAGGCACCTAGGCGGGTTTACTGGGAAAGCATTGGGCTCCATTTGAAAATGGGATGGATTTGCAAGACCGCAGAGTATCCTAAACAGCAATCCATCTGGAGTATCAGAGTCGCACATACAGAGAGCAGGGAAACAGGTCAAATGAGCTTCACTCCATGAGAAAGTAACGCCATCGCTCAAAATTAAGGCAGTTCATTCCAGCCTTAAAGACAGTAATGTCCTCTGATTACACATTGTTAGCACAGGTATCTAAATAAGGCTGTGTCAGCTTTGGAGACAAAGTCTTTGATGAAATATAATGATCACAGTAACGTCATCCATTTTGCTACAGTCTTGACAAAAATATAATCATGCCAAAAACCAAACTAAAAAGGTACTCCGGGCTCTCAGATTCTATGAACTTATTTAATGACAAGAAAAAGCATTAAACATGAGTTTGACTTACCATGTAAATTGATGAAGGAAGGCAGAGTGCTGAGGAATGGCTTCTGTTTTCTTTTGGGGGGGTGGGGGGGAGGGGTGGGGCAGTCTCAGCAACGCAGACAAATTCTCTTCTGCAACACTGCCACCTCTGGTCATTCAATATATTCTGCAGACGGAAAAGTCCACTGTTAGCCCATTAGAACTTGAATAAAGTATGCACAGCAATAAAAAACGGATTTTCTATGCCTTGATAATAAGTACTATGGAGTCAGTAATATTGTGAAAATCCACAGCTTACTAAAAATTAAAATATCCGTTTTCATGTTCAACCTGGCATACATCTCTCAATCCTATGCCCATTTGCTACCACTCTCTACACAACTCTAGCACCTACATCTGGACCTAGATAAATAGGTGTGATTGCCAGCCATGTGACCGCGTCACCTTCTCAGTGCAATGCGTTTAGGTTATGATACGCCAATAGCAATTAAGTGATCTGATTAGTTCAGGGAGGAAGGTTTATGCTACAGTTAGTGGGAATATTAACTATAAAAGACATCTTCATCTTAGTACATCCCTATCAGTTAAGTTATAGATAAGTCGAGAACATTGTGATTAACCGCATCTTCAAACAGATGCACAAGTTTCAAATAATGCACCAGTTTCATTCATCTCACCATCTAGGTCTTCAGCTGGGAGCCCTGTTTACCCTGCAACCCATTTGTATACCATGATAAATGCATCTTAGTGCTTGCTAGGCAACTGATTGTCCCTCATGTCAGAAGACATCCTGCTCTAGCTTTATGTCAGGACAGCCCGTGACCAATCGCCCTGGGTGACGAGGAAACACAGGAGGAGGAGACACCAGCAATTATGCACCAGGTAACTATATGTAATTATGAGTGCAAGGCAGCTAGGCGGTGTACTGGGAAAGCATTGGGCTCCTTTTGAAAATGGGATTGAGTTGCAAGACCGCAGAGTATCCTAAACAGCAATACATCTGGAGTATCAGAGTCGCACATACAAAGAGCAGGGAAACAGGTCAAATGAGCTTCACTCCATGAGAAAGTAACACCATCGCTCCAAATTAAGGCAGTTCATTCCAGCCTTAAAGACAGTAATGTCCTCTGATTACACATTGTTAGCACAGGTATCTAAATAGGGCTGTGTCAGCTTTGGAGACAAAGTCTTTGATGAAATATAATGATCACAGTAACGTCATCCATTTTGCTACAGTCTTGACAAAAATATAATCATGCCAAAAACCAAACTAAAAAGGTACTCCGGGCTCTCAGATGCTATGAACCTATTTAATGACAAGAAAAAGCATTCAACATGAGTTTGACTTACCATGTAAATTGATGAAGGAAGGCAGAGTGCTGAGGAATGGCTTCTGTTTTTTTGGGGGGTGGGGGGGAGGGGGGGGCAGTCTCAGCAACGCAGACAAATTCTCTTCTGCAACACTGCCACCTCTGGTCATTCAATATATTCTGCAGACGGAAAAGTCCACTGTTAGCCCATTAGAACTTGAATAAAGTATGCACAGCAATAAAAAACGGATTTTCTATGCCTTGATAATAAGTACTATGGAGTCAGTAATATTGTGAAAATCCACAGCTTACTAAAAATTAAAATATCCGTTTTCATGTTCAACCTGGCATACATCTCTCAATCCTATGCCCATTTGCTACCACTCTCTACACAACTCTAGCACCTACATCAGGACCTAGATAAATAGGTGTGATTGCCAGCCAAGTGACCGCGTCACCTTCTCAGTGCAATGCGTTTAGGTTATGATACGCCAATAGCAATTAAGTGATCTGATTAGTTCAGGGAGGAAGGTTTATGCTACAGTTAGTGGGAATATTAACTATAAAAGACATCTTCATCTTAGTACATCCCTATCAGTTAAGTTATAGATAAGTCGAGAACATTGTGATTAACCGCATCTTCAAACAGATGCACAAGTCTCAAATAATGCACCAGTTTCATTCATCTCACCATCTAGGTCTTCAGCTGGGAGCCCTGTTTACCCTGCAACCCATTTGTATACCATGATAAATGCATCTTAGTGCTTGCTAGGCAACTGATTGTGCCTCATGTCAGAAGACATCCTGCTCTAGCTTTATGTCCGGACAGCACGTGACCAATCGCCCTGGGTGACGAGGAAACACAGGAGGAGGAGAAACCAGCAATTATGCACCAGGTAACTATATGTAAATATGAGTGCAAGGCAGCTAGGCGGGTTTACTGGGAAAGCATTGGGCTCCATTTGAAAATGGGATGGAGTTGCAAGACCGCAGAGTATCCTAAACAGCAATCCATCTGGAGTATTAGAGTCGCACATACAGAGAGCAGTGAAACAGGTCAAATGAGCTTCACTCCATGAGAAAGTAACGCCATCGCTCCAAATTAAGGCAGTTCATTCCAGCCTTAAAGACAGTAATGTCCTCTGATTACACATTGTTAGCACAGGTATCTAAATAAGGCTCTGTCAGCTTTGGAGACAAAGTCTTTGATGAAATATAATGATCACAGTAACGTCATCCATTTTGCTACAGTCTTGACAAAAATATAATCATGCCAAAAACCAAACTAAAAAGGTACTCCGGGCTCTCAGATGCGATGAACTTATTTAATGACAAGAAAAAGCATTCAACATGAGTTTGACTTACCATGTAAATTGATGAAGGAAGGCAGAGTGCTGAGGAATGGCTTCTGTTTTTTTTGGGGGGGGGGGGGGGGGGGGAGGGGGGGGCAGTCTCAGCAACGCAGAAAATTCTCTTCTGCAACACTGCCACCTCTGGTCATTCAATATATTCTGCAGATGGAAAAGTCCACTGTTAGTCCATTAGAACTTGAATATTTTCTAACATATGCACAGCAATAAAAAACGGATTTTCTATGCCTTGATAATAAGTACTATGGAGTCAGTAATATTGTGAAAATCCACAGCTTACTAAAAATTAAAATATCCGTTTTCATGTTCAGCCTGGCATACATCTCTCAATCCTATGCCCATTTACTACCACTCTCTACACAACTCTAGCACCTACATCAGGACCTAGATAAATAGGTGTGATTGCCAGCCAAGTGACCGCGTCACCTTCTCAGTGCAATGCGTTTAGGTTATGATAAACCAATAGCAATTAAGTGATCTGATTAGTTCAGGGAGGAAGGTTTATGCTACAGTTAGTGGAAATAATAACTATAAAAAGATATCTTCATCTTAGTACATCCCTATCAGTTAAGTTATAGATAAGTCGAGAACATTGTGATTAACTGCATCTTCAAACAGATGCACAAGTCTCAAATAATGCACCAGTTTCATTCATCTCACCATCTAGGTCTTCAGCTGGGAGCCCTGTTTACCCTGCAACCCATTTGTATACCATGATAAATGCATCTTAGTGCTTGCTAAGCAACTGATTGTCGCTCAGGTCAGATGACATCCAGCTCTAGCTTTATGTCAGGACAGCACGTGACCAATCGCCCTGGGTGACGAAGAAACACAGGAGGAGGAGACACCAGCAATTATGCGCCAGGTAACTATATGTAATTATGAGTGCAAGGCAGCTAGGCGGGTTTACTGGGAAAGCATTGGGCTCCATTTGAAAATGGGATGGAGTTGCAAGACCGCAGAGTATCCTAAACAGCAATCCATCTGGAGTATCAGAGTCGCACATACAGAGTGCAGGGAAACAGGTCAAATGAGCTTCGCTCCATGAGAAAGTAACGCCATAGCTCCAAATTAAGGCAGTTCATTCCAGCCTTAAATACAATAATCTCCTCTGATGACACATTGTTAGCACAGGTATCTAAATCAGGCTTTGTCAGCTTTGGAGACAAAGTCTTTGATAAAATATGATGATCACAGTAACGTCATCCATTTTGCTACAGTCTTGACAAAAATATAATCATGCCAAAAACCAAACTAAAAAGGTACTCCGGGCTCTCAGATGCTATGAACTTATTTAATGACAAGAAAAAGCATTCAACATGAGTTTGACTTACCATGTAAATTGATGAAGGAAGGCAGAGTGCTGAGGAATGGCTTCTGTTTTTTTGGGGGGGGGGGGGGTGGGGGGGTCTCAGCAACGCAGACAAACTCTCTTCTGCAACACTGCCACCTCTGGTCATTCAATATATTCTGCAGACGGAAAAGTCCACAGTTAGCCCATTAGAACTTGAATAAAGTATGCACAGCAATAAAAAACGGATTTTCTATGCCTTGATAATAAGTACTATGGAGTCAGTAATATTGTGAAAATCCACAGCTTACTAAAAATTAAAATATCCGTTTTCATGTTCAACCTGGCATACATCTCTCAATCCTATGCCCATTTGCTACCACTCTCTACACAACTCTAGCACCTACATCAGGACCTAGATAAATAGGTGTGATTGCCAGCCAAGTGACCGCGTCACCTTCTCAGTGCAATGCGTTTAGGTTATGATACGCCAATAGCAATTAAGTGATCTGATTAGTTCAGGGAGGAAGGTTTATGCTACAGTTAGTGGGAATATTAACTATAAAAGACATCTTCATCTTAGTACATCCCTATCAGTTAAGTTATAGATAAGTCGAGAACATGTGATTAACCGCATCTTCAAACAGATGCACGAGTCTCAAATAATGCACCAGTTTCATTCATCTCACCATCTAGGTCTTCAGCTGGGAGCCCTGTTTACCCTGCAACCCATTTGTATACCATGATAAATGCATCTTAGTGCTTGCTAGGCAACTGATTGTCCGTCATGTCAGAAGACATCCTGCTCTAGCTTTATGTCAGGACAGTACGTGACCAATCGCCCTGGGTGATGAGGAAACATAGGAGGAGGAGAAACCAGCAATTATGCACCAGGTAACTATATGCAATTATGAGTGCAAGGCAGCTAGGCGGGTTTACTGGGAAAGCATTGGGCTCCATTTGAAAATGGGATGGAGTTGCAAGACCGCAGAGTATCCTAAACAGCAATCCATCTGGAGTATTAGAGTCGCACATACAGAGAGCAGTGAAACAGGTCAAATGAGCTTCACTCCATGAGAAAGTAACGCCATCGCTCCAAATTAAGGCAGTTCATTCCAGCCTTAAAGACAGTAATGTCCTCTGATGACACATTGTTAGCACAGGTATCTAAATAAGGCTTTGTCAGCTTTGGAGACAAAGTCTTTGATAAAATATAATGATCACAGTAATGTCATCCATTTTGCTACAGTCTTGACAAAAATATAATCATGCCAAAAACCAAACTAAAAAGGTACTCCGGGCTCTCAGATGCTATGAACTTATTTAATGACAAGAAAAAGCATTCAACATGAGTTTGACTTACCATGTAAATTGATGAAGGAAGGCAGAGTGCTGAGGAATGGCTTCTGGTTTTTTTTTTGGGGGGGGGGTGGGGGGAGGGGTGGGGCAGTCTCAGCAACGCAGACAAATTCTCTTCTGCAACACTGCCACCTCTGGTCATTCAATATATTCTGCAGATGGAAAAGTCCACTGTTAGTCCATTAGAACTTGAATATTTTCTAACATATGCACAGCAATAAAAAACTGATTTTCTATGCCTTGATAATAAGTACTATGGAGTCAGTAATATTGTGAAAATCCACAGCTTACTAAAAATTAAAATATCTGTTTTCATGTTCAACCTGGCATACATCTCTCAATCATATGCCCATTTGCTACCACTCTCTACACAACTCTAGCACCTACATCAGGACCTAGATAAATAGGTGTGATTGCCAGCCAAGTGACGGCGTCACCTTCTCAGTGCAATGCGTTTAGGTTATGATACGCCAATAGCAATTAAGTGATCTGATTAGTTCAGGGAGGAAGGTTTATGCTACAGTTAGTGGGAATAATAACTATAAAAGACATCTTAACACCTTCATCTTAGTACATCCCTATCAGTTAAGTTATAGAGAAATCGAGAACATTGTGATTAACTGCATCTTCAAACAGATGCACAAGTCTCAAATAATGCACCAGTTTCATTCATCTCACCATCTAGGTCTTCAGCTGGGAGCCCTGTTTACCCTGCAACCCATTTGTATACCATGATAAATGCATCTTAGTGCTTGCTAAGCAACTGATTGTCCCTCATGTCAGAAGACATCCTGCTCTAGCTTTATGTCAGGACAGCACGTGACTAATCGCCCTGGGTGACAAGGAAACACAGGAGGAGGAGACACCAGCAATTATGCACCAGGTAACTGTATGTAATTATGAGTGCAAGGCAGCTAGGCGGGTTTACTGGGAAAGCATTGGGCTCCATTTGAAAATGGGATGGATTTGCAAGACCGCAGAGTATCCTAAACAGCAAAGCATCTGGAGTATCAGAGTCGCACATACAGAGAGCAGTGAAACAGGTCAAATGAGCTTCACTCCATGAGAAAGTAACGCCATCGCTCCAAATTAAGGCAGTTCATTCCAGCCTTAAAGACAGTAATGTCCTCTGATGACACATTGTTAGCACAGGTATCTAAATAAGGCTTTGTCAGCTTTGGAGACAAAGTCTTTGATAAAATATAATGATCACAGTAATGTCATCCATTTTGCTACAGTCTTGACAAAAATATAATCATGCCAAAAACCAAACTAAAAAGGTACTCCGGGCTCTCAGATGCTATGAACCTATTTAATGACAAGAAAAAGCATTCAACATGAGTTTGACTTACCATGTAAATTGATGAAGGAAGGCAGAGTGCTGAGGAATGGCTTCTGTTTTTTTTTGGGGGGGGGGGGGGGGGGGCAGTCTCAGCAATGCAGACAAATTCTCTTCTGCAACACTGCCACCTCTGGTCATTCAATATATTCAGCAGACGGAAAAGTCCACTGTTAGCCCATTAGAACTTGAATAAAGTATGCACAGCAATAAAAAACGGATTTTCTATGCCTTGATAATAAGTACTATGGAGTCAGTAATATTGTGAAAATCCACAGCTTACTAAAAATTAAAATATCAGTTTTCATGTTCAACCTGGCATACATCTCTCAATCCTATGCCCATTTGCTACCACTCTCTACACAACTCTAGCACCTACATCAGGACCTAGATAAATAGGTGTGATTGCCAGCCAAGTGACCGCGTCACCTTCTCAGTGCAATGCGTTTAGGTTATGATACGCCAATAGCAATTAAGTGATCTGATTAGTTCAGGGAGGAAGGTTTATGCTACAGTTAGTGGGAATATTAACTATAAAAGACATCTTCATCTTAGTACATCCCTATCAGTTAAGTTATAGATAAGTCGAGAACATTGTGATTAACCGCATCTTCAAACAGATGCACAAGTCTCAAATAATGCACCAGTTTCATTCATCTCACCATCTAGGTCTTCAGCTGGGAGCCCTGTTTACCCTGCAACCCATTTGTATACCATGATAAATGCATCTTAGTGCTTGCTAGGCAACTGATTGTCCGTCATGTCAGAAGACATCCTGCTCTAGCTTTATGATGTCAGGACAGTACGTGACCAATCGCCCTGGGTGATGAGGAAACACAGGAGGAGGAGAAACCAGCAATTATGCACCAGGTAACTATATGTAATTATGAGTGCAAGGCAGCTAGGCGGGTTTACTGGGAAAGCATTGGGCTCCATTTGAAAATGGGATGGAGTTGCAAGACCGCAGAGTATCCTAAACAGCAATCCATCTGGAGTATTAGAGTCGCACATACAGAGAGCAGTGAAACAGGTCAAATGAGCTTCACTCCATGAGAAAGTAACGCCATCGCTCCAAATTAAGGCAGTTCATTCCAGCCTTAAAGACAGTAATGTCCTCTGATGACACATTGTTAGCACAGGTATCTAAATAAGGCTTTGTCAGCTTTGGAGACAAAGTCTTTGATAAAATATAATGATCACAGTAATGTCATCCATTTTGCTACAGTCTTGACAAAAATATAATCATGCCAAAAACCAAACTAAAAAGGTACTCCGGGCTCTCAGATGCTATTAACTTATTTAATGACAAGAAAAAGCATTCAACATGAGTTTGACTTACCATGTAAATTGATGAAGGAAGGCAGAGTGCTGAGGAATGGCTTCTGTTTTTTTTGGGGGGGGGGAGGGGTGGGGCAGTCTCAGCAACGCAGACAAATTCTCTTCTGCAACACTGCCACCTCTGGTCATTCAATATATTCTGCAGATGGAAAAGTCCACTGTTAGTCCATTAGAACTTGAATATTTTCTAACATATGCACAGCAATAAAAAACGGATTTTCTATGCCTTGATAATAAGTACTATGGAGTCAGTAATATTGTGAAAATCCACAGCTTACTAAAAATTAAAATATCCGTTTTCATGTTCAGCCTGGCATACATCTCTCAATCCTATGCCCATTTACTACCACTCTCTACACAACTCTAGCACCTACATCAGGACCTAGATAAATAGGTGTGATTGCCAGCCAAGTGACCGCGTCACCTTCTCAGTGCAATGCGTTTAGGTTATGATAAACCAATAGCAATTAAGTGATCTGATTAGTTCAGGGAGGAAGGTTTATGCTACAGTTAGTGGAAATAATAACTATAAAAGATATCTTCATCTTAGTACATCCCTATCAGTTAAGTTATAGATAAGTCGAGAACATTGTGATTAACTGCATCTTCAAACAGATGCACGAGTCTCAAATAATGCACCAGTTTCATTCATCTCACCATCTAGGTCTTCAGCTGGGAGCCCTGTTTACCCTGCAACCCATTTGTATACCATGATAAATGCATCTTAGTGCTTGCTAAGCAACTGATTGTCCGTCATGTCAGATGACATCCAGCTCTAGCTTTATGTCAGGACAGCACGTGACCAATCGCCCTGGGTGACGAAGAAACACAGGAGGAGGAGACACCAGCAATTATGCACCAGGTAACTATATGTAATTATGAGTGCAAGGCAGCTAGGCGGGTTTACTGGGAAAGCATTGGGCTCCATTTGAAAATGGGATGGAGTTGCAAGACCGCAGAGTATCCTAAACAGCAATCCATCTGGAGTATCAGAGTCGCACATACAGAGTGCAGGGAAACAGGTCAAATGAGCTTCGCTCCATGAGAAAGTAACGCCATAGCTCCAAATTAAGGCAGTTCATTCCAGCCTTAAATACAATAATCTCCTCTGATGACACATTGTTAGCACAGGTATCTAAATCAGGCTTTGTCAGCTTTGGAGACAAAGTCTTTGATAAAATATGATGATCACAGTAACGTCATCCATTTTGCTACAGTCTTGACAAAAATATAATCATGCCAAAAACCAAACTAAAAAGGTACTCCGGGCTCTCAGATGCTATGAACTTATTTAATGACAAGAAAAAGCATTCAACATGAGTTTGACTTACCATGTAAATTGATGAAGGAAGGCAGAGTGCTGAGGAATGGCTTCTGTTTTTTTGGGGGGGGGGGGGTGGGGGGGTCTCAGCAACGCAGACAAACTCTCTTCTGCAACACTGCCACCTCTGGTCATTCAATATATTCTGCAGACGGAAAAGTCCACAGTTAGCCCATTAGAACTTGAATAAAGTATGCACAGCAATAAAAAACGGATTTTCTATGCCTTGATAATAAGTACTATGGAGTCAGTAATATTGTGAAAATCCACAGCTTACTAAAAATTAAAATATCTGTTTTCATGTTCAACCTGGCATACATCTCTCAATCCTATGCCCATTTGCTACCACTCTCTACACAACTCTAGCACCTACATCAGAACCTAGATAAATAGGTGTGATTGCCAGCCAAGTGACCGCGTCACCTTCTCAGTGCAATGCGTTTAGGTTATGATACGCCAATAGCAATTAAGATATCTGATTAGTTCAGGGAGGAAGGTTTATGCTACAGTTAGTGGGAATAATAACTATAAAAGACATCTTAACACCTTCATCTTAGTACATCCCTATCAGTTAAGTTATAGAGAAATCGAGAACATTGTGATTAACTGCATCTTCAAACAGATGCACAAGTCTCAAATAATGCACCAGTTTCATTCATCTCACCATCTAGGTCTTCAGCTGGGAGCCCTGTTTACCCTGCAACCCATTTGTATACCATGATAAATGCATCTTAGTGCTTGCTAAGCAACTGATTGTCCCTCATGTCAGAAGACATCCTGCTCTAGCTTTATGTCAGGACAGCACGTGACTAATCGCCCTGGGTGACAAGGAAACACAGGAGGAGGAGACACCAGCAATTATGCACCAGGTAACTGTATGTAATTATGAGTGCAAGGCAGCTAGGCGGGTTTACTGGGAAAGCATTGGGCTCCATTTGAAAATGGGATGGATTTGCAAGACCGCAGAGTATCCTAAACCGCAATCCATCTGGAGTATCAGAGTCGCACATACAGAGAGCAGGGAAACAGGTCAAATGAGCTTCACTCCATGAGAAAGTAACGCCATCGCTCAAAATTAAGGCAGTTCATTCCAGCCTTAAAGACAGTAATGTCCTCTGATGACACAGTCTTAGCACAGGTATCTAAATCGGGCTTTGTCAGCTTTGGAGACAAAGTCTTTGATAAAATATGATGATCACAGAAACGTCATCCATTTTGCTTCAGTCTTGACAAAAATATAATCATGCCAAAAACCAAACTAAAAAGGTACTCCGGGCTCTCAGATGCTATGAACTTATTTAATGACAAGAAAAAGCATTAAACATGAGTTTGACTTACCATGTAAATTAATGAAGGAAGGCAGAGGGCTGAGGAATGGCTTCTGTTTTTTTTTTTTGGGGGGGGGGGCGTCTCAGCAATGCAGACAAATTCTCTTCTGCAACACTGCCACCTCTGGTCATTCAGTATATTCTGCAGATGGAAAAGTCCACTGTTAGTCCATTAGAACTTGAATATTTTCTAACGTATGCACAGCAATAAAAAACTGATTTTCTATTCCTTGATAATAAGTACTATGGAGTCAGTAATATTGTGAAAATCCACAGCTTACTAAAAATTAAAATATCTGTTTTCATGTTCAACCAGGCATACATCTCTCAATCCTATGCCCATTTGATACCACTCTCTACACAACTCTAGCACCTACATCAGGACCTAGATAAATAGGTGTGATTGCCAGCCAAGTGACGGCGTCACCTTCTCAGTGCAATACGTTTAGGTTATGATACATCAATAGCAATTAAGTGATCTGATTAGTTCAGGGAGGAAGGTTTATGCTACAGTTAGTGGGAATAATAACTATAAAAGACATCTTAACACCTTCATCTTAGTACATCCCTATCAGTTAAGTTATAGAGAAATCGAGAACATTGTGATTAACCGCATCTTCAAACAGATGCACAAGTCTCAAATAATGCACCAGTTTCATTCATCTCACCATCTAGGTCTTCAGCTGGGAGCCCTATTTACCCTGCAACCCATTTCAATACCATGATAAATGCATCTTAGTGCTTGCTAGGCAACTGATTGTCCCTCATGTCAGAGGACATCCTGCTCTAGCTTTATGTCAGGACAGCACGTGACCAATCGCCCTGGGTGACGAGGAAACACAGGAGGAGGAGACACAAGCAATTATGCACCAGGTAACTATATGTAATTATGAGTGCAAGGCAGCTAGGCGGGTTTACTGGGAAAGCATTGGGCTCCATTTGAAAATGGGATGGAGTTGCAAGACCGCAGAGTATCCTAAACAGCAATCCATCTGGAGTATTAGAGTCGCACATACAGAGAGCAGTGAAACAGGTCAAATGAGCTTCACTCCATGAGAAAGTAACGCCATCGCTCCAAATTAAGGCAGTTCATTCCAGCCTTAAAGACAGTAATGTCCTCTGATGACACATTGTTAGCACAGGTATCTAAATAAGGCTTTGTCAGCTTTGGAGACAAAGTCTTTGATAAAATATAATGATCACAGTAATGTCATCCATTTTGCTACAGTCTTGACAAAAATATAATCATGCCAAAAACCAAACTAAAAAGGTACTCCGGGCTCTCAGATGCTATGAACCTATTTAATGACAAGAAAAAGCATTCAACATGAGTTTGACTTACCATGTAAATTGATGAAGGAAGGCAGAGTGCTGAGGAATGGCTTCTGTTTTTTTTGGGGGAGGGGGGGGGCAGTCTCAGCAATGCAGACAAATTCTCTTCTGCAACACTGCCACCTCTGGTCATTCAATATATTCTGCAGACGGAAAAGTCCACTGTTAGCCCATTAGAACTTGAATAAAGTATGCACAGCAATAAAAAACGGATTTTCTATGCCTTGATAATAAGTACTATGGAGTCAGTAATATTGTGAAAATCCACAGCTTACTAAAAATTAAAATATCAGTTTTCATGTTCAACCTGGCATACATCTCTCAATCCTATGCCCATTTGCTACCACTCTCTACACAACTCTAGCACCTACATCAGGACCTAGATAAATAGGTGTGATTGCCAGCCAAGTGACCGCGTCACCTTCTCAGTGCAATGCGTTTAGGTTATGATACGCCAATAGCAATTAAGTGATCTGATTAGTTCAGGGAGGAAGGTTTATGCTACAGTTAGTGGGAATATTAACTATAAAAGACATCTTCATCTTAGTACATCCCTATCAGTTAAGTTATAGATAAGTCGAGAACATTGTGATTAACCGCATCTTCAAACAGATGCACAAGTCTCAAATAATGCACCAGTTTCATTCATCTCACCATCTAGGTCTTCAGCTGGGAGCCCTGTTTACCCTGCAACCCATTTGTATACCATGATAAATGCATCTTAGTGCTTGCTAGGCAACTGATTGTCCGTCATGTCAGAAGACATCCTGCTCTAGCTTTATGATGTCAGGACAGTACGTGACCAATCGCCCTGGGTGATGAGGAAACACAGGAGGAGGAGAAACCAGCAATTATGCACCAGGTAACTATATGTAATTATGAGTGCAAGGCAGCTAGGCGGGTTTACTGGGAAAGCATTGGGCTCCATTTGAAAATGGGATGGAGTTGCAAGACCGCAGAGTATCCTAAACAGCAATCCATCTGGAGTATTAGAGTCGCACATACAGAGAGCAGTGAAACAGGTCAAATGAGCTTCACTCCATGAGAAAGTAACGCCATCGCTCCAAATTAAGGCAGTTCATTCCAGCCTTAAAGACAGTAATGTCCTCTGATGACACATTGTTAGCACAGGTATCTAAATAAGGCTTTGTCAGCTTTGGAGACAAAGTCTTCGATAAAATATAATGATCACAGTAATGTCATCCATTTTGCTACAGTCTTGAAAAAAATATAATCATGCCAAAAACCAAACTAAAAAGGTACTCCGGGCTCTCAGATGCTATTAACTTATTTAATGACAAGAAAAAGCATTCAACATGAGTTTGACTTACCATGTAAATTGATGAAGGAAGGCAGAGTGCTGAGGAATGGCTTCTGTTTTTTTTGGGGGGGGGAGGGGTGGGGCAGTCTCAGCAACGCAGACAAATTCTCTTCTGCAACACTGCCACCTCTGGTCATTCAATATATTCTGCAGATGGAAAAGTCCACTGTTAGTCCATTAGAACTTGAATATTTTCTAACATATGCACAGCAATAAAAAACGGATTTTCTATGCCTTGATAATAAGTACTATGGAGTCAGTAATATTGTGAAAATCCACAGCTTACTAAAAATTAAAATATCCGTTTTCATGTTCAGCCTGGCATACATCTCTCAATCCTATGCCCATTTACTACCACTCTCTACACAACTCTAGCACCTACATCAGGACCTAGATAAATAGGTGTGATTGCCAGCCAAGTGACCGCGTCACCTTCTCAGTGCAATGCGTTTAGGTTATGATAAACCAATAGCAATTAAGTGATCTGATTAGTTCAGGGAGGAAGGTTTATGCTACAGTTAGTGGAAATAATAACTATAAAAGATATCTTCATCTTAGTACATCCCTATCAGTTAAGTTATAGATAAGTCGAGAACATTGTGATTAACTGCATCTTCAAACAGATGCACAAGTCTCAAATAATGCACCAGTTTCATTCATCTCACCATCTAGGTCTTCAGCTGGGAGCCCTGTTTACCCTGCAACCCATTTGTATACCATGATAAATGCATCTTAGTGCTTGCTAAGCAACTGATTGTCGCTCAGGTCAGATGACATCCAGCTCTAGCTTTATGTCAGGACAGCACGTGACCAATCGCCCTGGGTGACGAAGAAACACAGGAGGAGGAGACACCAGCAATTATGCACCAGGTAACTATATGTAATTATGAGTGCAAGGCAGCTAGGCGGGTTTACTGGGAAAGCATTGGGCTCCATTTGAAAATGGGATGGAGTTGCAAGACCGCAGAGTATCCTAAACAGCAATCCATCTGGAGTATCAGAGTCGCACATACAGAGTGCAGGGAAACAGGTCAAATGAGCTTCGCTCCATGAGAAAGTAACGCCATAGCTCCAAATTAAGGCAGTTCATTCCAGCCTTAAATACAATAATCTCCTCTGATGACACATTGTTAGCACAGGTATCTAAATCAGGCTTTGTCAGCTTTGGAGACAAAGTCTTTGATAAAATATGATGATCACAGTAACGTCATCCATTTTGCTACAGTCTTGACAAAAATATAATCATGCCAAAAACCAAACTAAAAAGGTACTCCGGGCTCTCAGATGCTATGAACTTATTTAATGACAAGAAAAAGCATTCAACATGAGTTTGACTTACCATGTAAATTGATGAAGGAAGGCAGAGTGCTGAGGAATGGCTTCTGTTTTTTGGGGGGGGGGGTGGGGCGGTCTCAGCAACGCAGACAAACTCTCTTCTGCAACACTGCCACCTCTGGTCATTCAATATATTCTGCAGACGGAAAAGTCCACAGTTAGCCCATTAGAACTTGAATAAAGTATGCACAGCAATAAAAAACGGATTTTCTATGCCTTGATAATAAGTACTATGGAGTCAGTAATATTGTGAAAATCCACAGCTTACTAAAAATTAAAATATCCGTTTTCATGTTCAACTTGGCATACATCTCTCAATCCTATGCCCATTTGCTACCACTCTCTACACAACTCTAGCACCTACATCAGGACCTAGATAAATAGGTGTGATTGCCAGCCAAGTGACCGCGTCACCTTCTCAGTGCAATGCGTTTAGGTTATGATACGCCAATAGCAATTAAGTGATCTGATTAGTTCAGGGAGGAAGGTTTATGCTACAGTTAGTGGGAATATTAACTATAAAAGACATCTTCATCTTAGTACATCCCTATCAGTTAAGTTATAGATAAGTCGAGAACATGTGATTAACCGCATCATCAAACAGATGCACGAGTCTCAAATAATGCACCAGTTTCATTCATCTCACCATCTAGGTCTTCAGCTGGGAGCCCTGTTTACCCTGCAACCCATTTGTATACCATGATAAATGCATCTTAGTGCTTGCTAGGCAACTGATTGTCCGTCATGTCAGAAGACATCCTGCTCTAGCTTTATGTCAGGACAGTACGAGCCTTAAAGACAGTAATGTCCTCTGATGACACATTGTTAGCACAGGTATCTAAATAAGGCTTTGTCAGCTTTGGAGACAAAGTCTTTGATAAAATATAATGATCACAGTAATGTCATCCATTTTACTACAGTCTTGACAAAAATATAATCATGCCAAAAACCAAACTAAAAAGGTACTCCGGGCTCTCAGATGCTATGAACCTATTTAATGACAAGAAAAAGCATTCAACATGAGTTTGACTTACCATGTAAATTGATGAAGGAAGGCAGAGTGCTGAGGAATGGCTTCTGTTTTTTTTTTGGGGGGGGGGGGGGCAGTCTCAGCAACGCAGACAAATTCTCTTCTGCAACACTGCCACCTCTGGTCATTCAATATATTCTGCAGACGGAAAAGTCCACTGTTAGCCCATTAGAACTTGAATAAAGTATGCACAGCAATAAAAAACTGATTTTCTATGCCTTGATAATAAGTACTATGGAGTCAGTAATATTGTGAAAATCCACAGCTTACTAAAAATTAAAATATCAGTTTTCATGTTCAACCTGGCATACATCTCTCAATCCTATGCCCATTTGCTACCACTCTCTACACAACTCTAGCACCTACATCAGGACCTAGATAAATAGGTGTGATTGCCAGCCAAGTGACCGCGTCACCTTCTCAGTGCAATGCGTTTAGGTTATGATACGCCAATAGCAATTAAGTGATCTGATTAGTTCAGGGAGGAAGGTTTATGCTACAGTTAGTGGGAATATTAACTATAAAAGACATCTTCATCTTAGTACATCCCTATCAGTTAAGTTATAGATAAGTCAAGAACATTGTGATTAACCGCATCTTCAAACAGATGCACAAGTCTCAAATAATGCACCAGTTTCATTCATCTCACCATCTAGGTCTTCAGCTGGGAGCCCTGTTTACCCTGCAACCCATTTGTATACCATGATAAATGCATCTTAGTGCTTGCTAGGCAACTGATTGTCCGTCATGTCAGAAGACATCCTGCTCTAGCTTTATGTCAGGACAGTACGTGACCAATCGCCCTGGGTGATGAGGAAACACAGGAGGAGGAGAAACCAGCAATTATGCACCAGGTAACTATATGTAATTATGAGTGCAAGGCAGCTAGGCGGGTTTGATGGAGCAAGGATTCGCACGTAACGCGACTTGCTCTCTTTCATGAACCTCGCCTTAAATCATAACTGTACTAACTCCGATTTGTTTGTCATTTATTTGTATTTCCCCAACACACGGGTGTCCCTAGGAGGCTTGCCTATGTGTTTTTCATCGTAATCAAGCTTGCACATTAATAAAATGGCCGCTTTGCAGAAATCCAGTCTGCGCATGCGTCGGTCATACCCATGTGATGTGACGCACTCGCAATCTGGAGGGAAAAGTTCGCTCATGCGCAGTGGTGTTAAAATGGCCGCTTGTCACTAACCATGCTTCATGCTATCTTAAGCCGCTTTTGTCTATGCATCTTTTCTGCACTAACTCTTAATGCTATAAGTATTATAAAATAAGGGATTAAGAGTAGTTGGTCATGGTGTACAGTGTATTCATTTTATTCTGTGTTATTAATTTGTTTTCGCTTACTTTTCATGTACCGCGTAAATAAGGGCCTTGAAGTGGGGATGGGAACCATTTTGAAGCCGACGTATCCCTCATCACGTGATCAATGATCTGGGACGTGCAGCAATGGAACCTGGCCGGTTGGCCATTGAAAAAGGGGACTGTCCTTTCCAGGCGCACCTTCGCCCTTGAAGACCTGCTATTTTTACTCTGAAATGCGCAACAATGTTGCAAACCTTTTCTTCACTATTGTACTTTCCCACACGTATGCCTGGGAACCCAGATGTTAGGGGGAGGGTAATGTCACGTGAAATACGTAATAGAAATATAGGTGGTGACAAATGTCTTAAACCACCTCCCTTGACCAATCAGAAGATGGGACTTTGTCATTTTGCAACATTTATGGGTGGTCTTGGGGACTTAAAACTGTATATATAGCCTAGCTTAGCTTAGAGAAATTGTCCGACTTGTCCGAGTAGCAGACCTGTCACTGACCCTACGAACTCTATAGGTGCCTGATACAGAGTGCTGCGGAGCATTCTGCCTGAAACTTTCCCCAAACTCCAAGGGGTGGAAATTAGTCCTAAGTGCTAAGCGAAGCACTTTGCTGGGAGATTCGAAAACCCAATCGGGGTTATTGGCCGATTCCGTGCAGAAGAGGGGGTAACGCTGGCGTTGCATCCGATGCTGTGAGGGGTTGGTCGTGCCTTGGTGAACCCAGTCCTGACCCAGACCTGAGGGGTATCCTGTCCTGACTGTCCATGAGCTGTACCTGCTCACCTTCTGATTTTCCCTGAATCCTTGAGGGTCCTTGTCCCGTTCTTTCCCAACTGACCCGTGGCCAGGGTTAGTCCTCATTCTCACCTAGGTAAATATTGGCATAGGTGTCTGTCTATACTATACCCTAAATTTTCCTCTTCTGATTAAAGCAATCTTGCCTGTGATATTCTCCATATTTCCTTTTGAATGTAATTTTATGCAATTGATTATTAGTAAATGTTCCACTTTTTCCCTTCCTATAGGACATTGTTAAACCCGACTGTTTATCTAGCTTGTTCCACTTATTCCCTTTCCCTTAGTATGGTTGCCGTGAAGTTAGAAAGATAGCATAAGGTTTAGGAAATAGTATAAAATTATTAGGTCACACATTAGGTTTTCCTCACGTCCTTGCCCTAGATTAAACTGTATTAGATAAATGTCCATTTTGATTCATGCCCTATAGTGTTCCCTTTTACTCTATGATACTCACCCTGATCCATAGTTACCTTCTGGTTCTGATACTACTCATTGATGTATTACTTGGCATTTGCCTACTTGTAATGGCATTTTCGTTCTAAACTTCTACTAAATAAAACCCTTAAAACCATCAAGGTGTCTGTGGTCATTATACATTAAAGTAATATTAAAGGTATTAAATGTGCAATATAGAATTTTCTCCTTTTTTTAGGAAAACCCTTATCACCTGTCCACTGCTAGCTCCTGATCCGTCAGGAGTAATGTGCCTGTGGTAAGTCAGGTACATGAATAGTGAGTGGTGTAAGAGTCACCCACTTGATTACTGATAGTAGCGTGATAGAGGTTTCACCCGGTTCATTGCAAAACACGGTCATCATATGCACGCCAGGGCCCAGTGCGTGGAAAATATGGTAATCTAAGTGACCCGGGTGACCCGCGCGCTCTATCAGTAATTTCTGGTAAGCAGAGGAATGGTTAGAACTAGTAAGATAGGTAGATAAGATAGTTAGAAAAGAAACCGTGAAAATTAAATGTGCTGCTAAAATTGTTTTTTAATATTGATTGTGTTACTTAATATTTTATTGCAAAAGAAATCGATTTCAAAATTGTTTTAAATGATTTTATGTATGTATTGCTGCTAAATATTATATGTTTTATTAACCAATTGTGTGTGATTGTTGAGTGTTGTCTGAAATCCCCGGGGAATTGTATAACGGATGGTGAGTAGAATCCATCGCGTTCTGAGGTCATTTGTAGGGAGGAAAGGTTAGTGCATGGTTCAAGTGGAACTGGAAGCGCTAATTAGGTCTTTTTCGGAAAACAGTATGAATGAAAGTAACGGGACTGCTGATAGAAACCTTGGTCTGATATCACCTAGTAAGGGTCACACTAAGGGAGTAATAGAGTCATCGGAGCTTGTATGATAGCAAAGGGAAACGCTGACGAACCCCAGGCTTAGTATATATCCCGGAAAGAAGTGGATGAGACTGGGTAATAGCAGGTTTTCTAATGCTTGCGTGAGGGTAGGCAAGAGAAGTCTATCCGAAGTGTATGAAAAGTAGACAGAAGTGGTTTACTTGCAGTAAAAGAAGAACTTTCTATCTGTTTAGAACACTCCTACACAATGGCGAATGTTAGACGTTGTTGACTAAAATTAACAATAGCACCTTAGAGAAAATACAAAGTTTCCGTTACCTTGTAAAGGAGGGAGTCAGTCGGAGGGCTGCTCTGACGTCACTCCGTGCCGCGCTGGTATTGGTTAAACCAGCGGGTGTGTAGTGAAGCCGAAAATTGTAAGGGAGGGGTGAGTGCCAGAGCGTGAGAACGCGTCTCGCGAAAGGCCGCACACCCATTGGTCAAGAACTTTTGCAACCTCTGTACTGATTGGTTGTTGAGAAATTGGTGTCGCGCTAGCATTGGAAGCACAAACGAAGTAAAAATTTTCCGCACCGAGCTTATAGATTGTTACGAGCGGTGTATGTGGTACCCTGATTTTCTGCCTGATCCACGAAATCTAGGGTGTCATAAAGAGTTGATGAGCAAAGGCAGACCTCACAACATGTACGGAGGAAAGAGAAAAATGTCATTTGCCAGCAAAATAAAGAATTTCTTCAAAACTGACAAACCCGTACGAACTAGGGAGGGCGTGATCATTCCTCCGCCAAATACTCCAGCCTCTTTCATGATGTTAGAGAAAGGGTATCATACCTGTGTATGGTTAGAGAACTGGGTAAAGTACACTGCGGAGGATGGAGTTTTAGCCTTTCCCATTGATGGTACTTTTAACGGGAGAGTCCTATTTAACCTGAGGACCCGAATGAATGAATTACATCCCAGACCTAGATTAACTCAGTACGAAGCTTTAGAGGAATGGGAAATTGAGGCTATAGAGCGAGACAGACCCCGAATGGACAAGGGAGTGACCCGATGGTATCCAAAAATGGTAAAGGAAACCAAGGAACAGAAATTGAAACAGTGGAGACAAAATATGATGGTAGAAGGGTTATTCCCCATGTTCGGAGCTAATGAAATGATGGGAGGGAAGAAATGTACTGAGAAAACCCGACACATGATGCCCCTGGGTGAATCGGAAGATGAATTTTTAGAGGACTTATTTATGAAAGGTCCCCCGCCTTATAATGAAGACACCAGATCTCAAAGCATAACTACTCCATTGAGACCTTCAGGAAGAAGAAGTACTAGTGAAACCGATTCCACAGGGATAGAACAGAAAAGAGCGGGAGGAGAGGGATTTGGTAGACCCGACCCCGTGGTCCCGAATTACAACCCCTTTGGCGAGGAAAGACCAGTTTTATCCACTCCATCTGCTCCGAATATATATCCTTCTCTAGTACCCCAAATGATACAGGATCCCCCCATGAATCGAGTATTACACGAGCAGGAAAGGGATGCCCTGAGAGGACAGCGGAATGATCTCATACATGCCATAGCTCAGATTAATCCAAATCCTGAAGCCCTGACGATTCCAGTAACCATTGGTCCAGTTTTTCCTCTATATGGGGACAGAATGAATACTCCAAAAACTCCAGTCATAACCCCGATGATGCCCCCGCCCAGAAGGGAACCACTCATTATTGATGACCAAGCAAGTGAATGTGAGTCCATGGCTTCCTTGATGGATCTGGCTAATAGGGAGCAGGGACCTAGTATGTCTCGAATGGGAACTCAGACTGGGAACAAAGACGTACTAATAGAGTCTTCATCAGGAACTCAAAGTGCGACAGTGGTAACTCCCGAGGAAATAGAAAGATGGACCCGAGAATTAGAAAAGGGAACCCCTCATCCGAAACCACTAGATATTTATAAGCTAAGAATAGAGCTAGAGGAAGTGAGCGCAGGGAATGTGGGTTTAGAACGATTGAATGTCCGGGAGGAAGATGAGTTGTTGTTCATGTGCAAACACGCAAAAATATACTATGACAAATTAATGGACACGGCAGTATGTATGGGAATAGATATCAGCAGATCCAAGGTACTACAGAAATCCTACAGAGTAGAATTTTCAGACAAAGATCTAGAAAACCTGAATACCGCAGGGAAGAAGACGCAGATTAAAGAACTGATAAACTTAGCACAGAACTGGGGAGATCTAGACAAGTGGAAAGCCAGGTGGGCAAAGAAAAAGGAGGATAGCAAGGAGAGACCACGGACTGCTGAGTACGTCCTACAAGAAGCTGACAAACCAGAAAAATTATGTCCCATGAGAGAAGTCCCAGGGGGAAAATATGTCCATGTCCCTTGGTCCAGACAAGATATAGTATCATTTACCAATGACTTTCCAAAATTACGGGAGAAACCAGTCGATTGGTACCGACAGGTCGAACGCTTCATAAAAGTTCAGAAATGTCTTCTGAAAGACCTGGATGGTTTTTTCGACATTGTGGTGCCTGTAGATTTGTGGACCGACTGCAAAATTGAAATCGATTGGCCCAGTGAGGAGTACGAGAGAGACTCTGTAACTGGAGCTCCCGCACCTGAAGTAATGAGAAAGTATGAACAAGTCATACAATACTTGAAGAAAAAGGTACCTGCAAAGGAAACTGATTGGACCCGTAAAGATAGAACTACCCAAGAGCGTGATGAATCAGTCCACTCCTTTTATGAAAGGTTACTACAGGTGTTCAAAACTTACAGTGGAATCGATAATGTGGACATGAAGGATATGACCCATTTCAGTTATCGATTCGTGTTAGGATTGAGACCTGAAATATCCCAGTGGATTAGAGACAACAAAATCAGTTGGCAAGGGAAACCCATTGATGATGTTCTCAAATATGCCAAATACTGCGAAGATGAGATCGAGAACAAAAAGAAAGCCCTAAAGGAGAAGGTAATGTGGGCTCAGGTAAAATTAGCTGAACAACAAGAAAAACAGTTAAGTAAAATGACTAATACTAATAATGCACCAAATCCGAATGCTGGGGGTGGAGGCAGGCCCCGGGTAAAAATGAGTAGAGAAGAGGCTATGGGAAAATTCCCCTGTCACGGATGTGGTCAGATGGGGCATTGGAGAGATAAGTGTCCGCATTCGCAGGCTGATAATGCCCCCGTAAATGGTTTAAATCCACAGGTGCAGAAAGAGGGGATCCGAAAGACCCAACAGCAGGTAAATCAACCCCCGGTGCCACGCGCTCCTAGACAGAATTATAGGAATCAGGGTCAACAGAATGAAAGGGTCGAAGTGTGGGAAGGAGAGAATGAAAGAAATGCACCCATTCCACAGTACCTGTTAAATGATACTTTTCTCTGTGATGATCAATACTGACGGGGCCTGAGAGGGGAGGACAAGGAGTGCGTGCTTGGCGCCTCCTTACCGGTAGACCAGACTGGACCATACATTGAAGGAAAGGTTGAAGGGACAGATGTCACCTTTCTGTTGGACACTGGTGCTACCCGTTCCACTGTGAGAACAGCGGACGTTCCTAACCTTCCCCTCTCGGGAGAAGCTATCCAAGTAGTGGGAGTTTCTAATCAGATAATCAGTACTCCGGTAACAGAACCTATGGAAATTTCCATAGGAAATTTCAAGGAAATGCACAGATTTGTGGTCTGTGATTCCAGTCCCGTAAACCTATTAGGACGAGATTTGTTGTGCAAAATGCGTTGCACCATCTTTTGCTCACCAAATGGTGTTGAAATTCAGACCCCAGATGAAGATGGCCTATATAAATTGATGTTACTGAGGCCCGACACAGAAATTAAGCCCATGTCCATTGAAAGTCTACCTGAAGAACTCCAATCGAGCGTAATACCTGAAGTTTGGGATTTTACTGGAAAAGATGTAGGCTTAATGGCAAATGTAGACCCAGTGAAAATAACTATAAAAGCAAATGCTGTATACCCAAATACCAAACAGTATAAAATGAGTGCAGAAGTGAAAGAAGGAGTCGCAAAGGAATTAAACAGATTGCTCAAAGCAAACATCATTCAGGAAGTGATGAGCAGTCCCTGTAATTCACCCATACTTGGAATTAAGAAGCCTAGCGGAAAATATAGGGTAGTGCAGGACCTGCGCAAGGTAAACCAAATTGTAGTACCTTGCTGTCCCATAGTGCCAAACCCCGCAGTAATACTGTATCAAATTCCTTGGGAGGCGGATTGGTTCACTGTCATAGACTTGTGCCATGCGTTCTTTTCCATCCCATTGCATCCAGAAAGCAAATTCCTTTTCAGTTTTGAATTCAACAGCCAGGTCTATGTCTGGAATCGTGTCCCCCAGGGGTACACCGAAAGTCCATCGATTTTCAACCAGATTCTAAAGAAATGTCTTGAATCCTTAGTACTACCTAAAGAGTCTGTCCTGGTACAGTACATAGATGACCTGCTGGTAGCATCTAGAAGTCAAGACGACTGTGTCACTGATACCATTGCCTTGCTGAATCACCTAGGAAAAGGAGGACATAAGGTCTCACCAGACAAACTACAGTTCTGCAAAACCTCAGTAAAATATCTGGGGCACCAGATAGAGAAAGGGATCCGGAAAGTCACTACAGAAAGAATTAAAATAATTCGAGAAATGTCACTACCAGTAACCCAGAAAGAAGTAAGAATGTTCCTAGGAGTTGTTGGGTACTGCAGACAATGGATCGTGGGTTTCGCGGCTATAGCTAAACCCTTGATTAACATGACAAAGAAAGGAGCGGAAGACCCAGTCTGTTGGAATGATGAATGCATGACTGCTTGGGTAACATTGCGGAATTGTCTGTGCACAGCTCCAGCCTTAGGAATGCCTGACTATTCCAAGAACTTTGAATTGTTCTGTGACACGAGAGACAATTGTGCGCTCTCGGTCCTAACCCAGGAACATGGTCTGATTAGACGTCCCGTGGCCTACTTTTCGGCCGCCCTAGATCCAGTGGCTGCTGGATTACCTGGGTGCCTGAAAGCAGTAGCTGCTACCTGTACTAGTCTAGAGCAAAGTGAGAACATTGTGATGGGACATCCTGTCACTGTATTTGTTCCACATTCAGTTGTGATCTTGCTCACCCGAACCAAGACACAGTATCTCACCCCTAGTCGGCTGACTAAGTATGAGAGGATTCTCATCGGTGCAGAAAATGTAATAATTTCCTGATGTAACATTCTAAACCCTGCCACTCTATTGCCCCTTCCCATTGATGTAGAGGCAGGAGATGAAATTGACCATAGCTGCATAGACTTGACTGAATTTAGCACAAAACCCCGTCCTGACATCAGAGAAGTGGCCTTGGTTGATGAAGACCTCAAAATGTTTGTGGATGGTTCATGCTTGAGACATGAGAATGGAGGTTTGAGTGCTGCCTATGCTGTAGTCACTTTGGAAAAGACCCTGGAAGCTTCCTATCTTTGCGAAGTTAAATCTGCTCAAGTAGCGGAGCTCATTGCTCTAACAAGAGCTTGTAAAATAGGGAAAAACAAAAGAGTAACTGTTTATACTGACAGTCGGTACTGTTATGGGGTTGTTCATGACTTCGGCCAGCTCTGGTTGCAAAGAGAATTCATGACTTCCTCAGGTTCTCCTATCCGAAATGGAAAACCAGTACAAAACTTACTAGAAGCCATCCAATTGCCCAAAGAATTGGCTGTGGTCAAGTGTGCGGCTCACCGATCTGGAAATGACGAGGTGACAGCCGTAAACAGATATGCTGACCAAATTGCCCAGTACTGCGCCCGACACAAAATGTCCCTCCTAATTAAATTATGGGGAGGTGAAAGCAGCTGCCAACTGATGTTGTTTGAAAGATTGGGAACATGGGATGAATTGAGAGAACTACAACAGACAACAGACAGGGAAGAAAGGAACAGGTGGAGGCAGGATGATTGTCGACCAAGGAAAGAGGATGGTGTTGTGGTCCACGCGACTGGCATGCCTGTACTACCTGAACGACTGGTTACCGCAATGGCACGGATAATACATGAACCAACACATATTGGGAGGGATGCCATGTGCCGAATGTTTGAAAAGGTGTTCTACAGTCCAAAATTCAGGAGCACAGCAGACAAACTTTGTCAGAGGTGTTTAGTGTGTCAACAGTTCAATGCAGGAAAGAAGACAGTAGTGGAACAAAGTACCATTGGGAGAGCAGAAGGTCCCTTCATTAGGATGCAGGCAGACTTCATAACAATGCCCCTGTGCAAAGGATATAGATATGTCCTGGTCATAGTTTGCTTGTTTTCCCGGTGGGTGGAGGCTTACCCAGCAAAGAAGAATGATGCCCTGACTGTAGCTAAATTATTACTTAGGGAACTGATACCACGCTTTGGAATTCCTGAGACAATTGAAACAGACCAAGGTGGACATTTTTCAAACGAAGTCCTAAAAGAACTCTGCAAAGCATTCAAAATGGAGCAAAGGCTGCACTGTGCCTATCATCCGGAGGCTTCTGGAATAGTCGAGCAGATAAACGGCACTCTCAAGTCCAGGCTGGCAAAACTGTGTGACTCCACAAAAATGAATTGGATAGAAGCTTTGCCCATGGTACTGATGAGCTTGAGAAGTATCCCAAACAGAAAGACAGGCCTGAGCCCCCATGAAGTGCTGATGGGAAAAATGATGCGACAGGCATGGGTACCTGGACACAAACTGCTAAGTATTTCTGATGATATGGTGCTAGAGTACTGCAGGCAGTTGGGTGACCAAGTGCGTTCTATCTCTCACCAGATTGGAGAGACTGCTGTCGAATGGCCTACAACTCCAGCACACAATCTGAGACCAGGTGATTGGGTGGTGTTAAAGAAACACACCCGGACGAGTTGCCTTGGACCGAAGTGGGGCAGGCCTCGACAAGTGATCCTTGTCACCACAACCGCTGTGAAGTGTGCTGGTGTACCAAAGTGGATCCATGCAAGTCACACGAAGAAGGTGACTGGAGAAAACGCGACTGAAGCCGAAGGTAGTCCAGCTGAGGAGACTCCAGAAGAGGGTCCGGATCCCGCTGACATTGAACTACCAGGCACAAGTCAAGAAGTTGAATGGTTTCCTGCTGATGACCAGGTTCTTGATCCAATAAGAACCAGAAAATACTCTTACTTAGGTAGTGAGTGGGACAGTGCAGGTGAGTCAGAACAAGAAGGAGAAGGTCAGATCATCAAAGCCATCATAAAATCTGACCAGGGAATAGGCCAGGTAGGGACAGAACAAGTCATCGACACTCCTTCTGAGACAGAGGAGACTGGAAAGGGACAGATAGTAGTCAAAGCAGAAGTTCATGCGGAAGAAAATCAAGAGATCGAAGAGCATGAACCAGGCCAGTTAGTAATAGATGAACGTGTTCAGGAAGAAGAGTCCAGTGAATCACTAACAAACGAAGATCAAATACAGTCTAAACCTGAACTAGGTCAGCTTAAGGACCAGGCAGAAGAAATAGATGAAAGACCTGGAACTAGTCAGACAGGAAGGGAAAAAGACACTGCTGAAGCAATAGTGCGACAAAGAAGAAAAAGCAAAAGAGTTCACGAGGAAGAGCAAGTTTCCTCGACTACAAATAGGATCGAAAAGAAGGATGAACCCCGATATGTAAAAAGACTAAGAATAAGAATAAAAACAGTCGAAGAAAAACTAAAGGACCAAAAAAGGGCTGAAAGAGAAGGAAAAGAAGCCCGAGGAAAGTCCATCCGAAAGGGCGGCAGAGTAAAGAAACAGAACAGACTGTATCGAAGCCCTGAGTGGACCTATTTGGTGTTGGAAGAAATTGATGAGCCCGAAGCCTGTGGCAAAGGCGACGAAGGGTCCATTGCTGATCGGAGTTCTGACGAAGACCCTCCTTGAGGTGAAGCAAAGTAATACCTCTGCTGAGAAGAAACGAAGAGGGGTTGAGAAAGCCACCTGTAAGATAAAATGTCTGATTCAAATGTCACTGGAAGGTCCAGATTTAGCTGTTGCAGAACCTGCTGTAAAATATGCATCTGTAGTGTAGTGGTGCTAGTAATGGTATGGATAGGATTAACAGTGTTTATACCTTTTATGATAAGCAAAGACCCTAACATATATCCTACAGACTTGACGACACAAGACGCAGAAGTTGTACATACTGAAGAAACACCACGAAGAGTAGAAAGACGTGACAATGCAATGAGTCTGAGACATACACGACCCGACTTAGAAGCATCAGATGAGGGAGAACTACATTATCACCAAATGAAGAACAGGACACACTTAAATGTTTTCGCAAACCTTTTAGTGCACTATGTAGAAGCTATGGAAATAGAAGACTGCTATGTCTGCATGATGCTACCTACTTCAGTAGCTGAAGGCGTGACATACCACCATTTACCCCTGACCTATGGAATTTCCTGTAGTATTTTAGCTAGTTTATTCTATAGAAGCACTTTACAGTATTATTACTCAAACACTGACGTTATCTTTTCAGAACTTCCTATTAGAGGGAATCTGAACCTTGTACATACCCTTGGTGGAGTGACTCGCTACATGGGAGAATACTTCCTGACAATAGGTGACATAGATCTGAATGAAGCTCGTAGAGACAACTTGACGTGTTCCTTACATGCACAAGAGAAACTGTTCTTGAAGATGGCAGAGAAGAGAAGGGAAAAGTTTCAGAAAAAGGCAAATGACGAAAAGAACCCCTAGATGGGCAGAAAACATGGATAACACCTCACAAAGCGAAGTTACTCCTGCTCTGTTGCTGGATTTTGAACGGAAAGGAAAGCTCTGTCTTCATAGAGAAAAGACTAGTTATTATAACAATGTATTCATTGGTTCCAGCGAGTGTGAACATAATTACAAGGTAATTGGAGGTTGGGGTTTCAAAAATGGGTCAGAACCTGTGTTTCCAGGAATTTATTATATATGTGGAAACAAGGCTTATTTCAAATTGCCGGATCACTGGTATGGAAGCTGCTACTTTGGCATTGTCTTTCCGAAAATATACCATGTGAACAATGCAGCTGGAAGCAATGAGATTACTAATGGCTTAGTGCGTAGAAAACGTGAAAGTGTAGGGGAAATTATAGGTGATATTTTTAGTGCACTGATACCTGGAATGGGGGTAGTTCTGAATACTCATAGAATCTGCAAATTATCTACAGTAGTGGATCGGTTATCAACTGACACTGCTGCTGGATTTCTGATGATCAATACCGAAATGGTTGCGATCAGATCAATGGTTTTTACAGAATCGTCTTGCTCTTGATACCTTATTGGCAAAAGAGGGCGGAGTCTGCAGGATGCTGAGGGCACAACATTGTTGCACTTACATTCCTGATAAAAGTGTCGAAATTAAGAAGTATATAAGAAACATTACTAATTTGGAAAAAGAACTCAAACCATTAGAGGTTGACAGTGCCTGGAAGAGACTGACTGATGGTCTCTCCTCTGTAGGTAGTTGGTTCTCTAACTTAGGTAAAAGTCTTATATGGAAAATACTGATGCCAATAGCTGGAATAGGTTTGATTGTTCTGATCATATTCATCTGTTGCAAATGCCAGAAATGCAGAAAATATATAGTGAATAAAAGAGGAAAGCGAAAGGCTGAAGAATTAGAATTAGAAGAATTAAGAAACCAGATATATAAGAAAATAAAGAACAATCATACACACAGAGAGGCGGAGAGAAAGCTCAACAATAAGTTCATTGAGATTGAGATGGATGAATTGGATGAATGAAGTTGGCATCTGTTTTCATGTGTAGTGATGATAGTAAATATCATCAAAGAGGGGATTGATGGAGCAAGGATTCGCACGTAACGCGACTTGCTCTCTTTCATGAACCTCGCCTTAAATCATAACTGTACTAACTCCGATTTGTTTGTCATTTATTTGTATTTCCCCAACACACGGGTGTCCCTAGGAGGCTTGCCTATGTGTTTTTCATCGTAATCAAGCTTGCACATTAATAAAATGGCCGCTTTGCAGAAATCCAGTCTGCGCATGCGTCGGTCATACCCATGTGATGTGACGCACTCGCAATCTGGAGGGAAAAGTTCGCTCATGCGCAGTGGTGTTAAAATGGCCGCTTGTCACTAACCATGCTTCATGCTATCTTAAGCCGCTTTTGTCTATGCATCTTTTCTGCACTAACTCTTAATGCTATAAGTATTATAAAATAAGGGATTAAGAGTAGTTGGTCATGGTGTACAGTGTATTCATTTTATTCTGTGTTATTAATTTGTTTTCGCTTACTTTTCATGTACCGCGTAAATGAGGGCCTTGAAGTGGGGATGGGAACCATTTTGAAGCTGACATATCCCTCATCACGTGATCAAAGATCTGGGACGTGCAGCAATGGAACCTGGCCGGTTGGCCATTGAAAAAGGGGACTGTCCTTTCCAGGCGCACCTTCGCCCTTGAAGACCTGCTATTTTTACTCTGAAATGCGCAACAATGTTGCAAACCTTTTCTTCACTATTGTACTTTCCCACACGTATGCCTGGGAACCCAAATGTTAGGGGGAGGGTAATGTCACGTGAAATACGTAATAGAAATATAGGTGGTGACAAATGTCTTAAACCACCTCCCTTGACCAATCAGAAGATGGGACTTTGTCATTTTGCAACATTTATGGGTGGTCTTGGGGACTTAAAACTGTATATATAGCCCAGCTTAGCTTAGAGAAATTGTCCGACTTGTCCGAGTAGCAGACCTGTCACTGACCCTACGAACTCTATAGGTGCCTGATACAGAGTGCTGCGGAGCATTCTGCCTGAAACTTTCCACAAACTCCAAGGGGTGGAAATTAGTCCTAAGTGCTAAGCGAAGCACTTTGCTGGGAGATTCGAAAACCCAATCGGGGTTATTGGCCGATTCCGTGCAGAAGAGGGGGTAACGCTGGCGTTGCATCCGATGCTGTGAGGGGTTGGTCGTGCCTTGGTGAACCCAGTCCTGACCCAGACCTGAGGGGTATCCTGTCCTGACTGTCCATGAGCTGTACCTGCTCACCTTCTGATTTTCCCTGAATCCTTGAGGGCCCTTGTCCCGTTCTTTCCCAACTGACCCGTGGCCAGGGTTAGTCCTCATTCTCACCTAGGTAAATATTGGCATAGGTGTCTGTCTATACTATACCCTAAATTTTCCTCTTCTGATTAAAGCAATCTTGCCTGTGATATTCTCCATATCTCCTTTTGAATGTAATTTTATGCAATTGATTATTAGTAAATGTTCCACTTTTTCCCTTCCTATAGGACATTGTTAAACCCGACTGTTTATCTAGCTTGTTCCACTTATTCCCTTTCCCTTAGTATGGTTGCCGTGAAGTTAGAAAGATAGCATAAGGTTTAGGAAATAGTATAAAATTATTAGGTCACACATTAGGTTTTCCTCACGTCCTTGCCCTAGATTAAACTGTATTAGATAAATGTCCATTTTGATTCATGCCCTATAGTGTTCCCTTTTACTCTATGATACTCACCCTGATCCATAGTTACCTTCTGGTTCTGATACTACTCATTGATGTATTACTTGGCATTTGCCTACTTGTAATGGCATTTTCGTTCTAAACTTATACTATATAAAACCCTTAAAACCATCAAGGTGTCTGTGGTCATTATACATTAAAGTAATATTAAAGGTATTAAATGTGCAATATAGAATTTTCTCCTTTTTTTAGGAAAACCCTTATCACCTGTCCACTGCTAGCTCCTGATCCGTCAGGAGTAATGTGCCTGTGGTAAGTCAGGTACAGGAATAGTGAGTGGTGTAAGAGTCACCCACTTGATTACTTAAAGTAGCGTGATAGAGGTTTCACCCGGTTCATTGCAAAACACGGTCATCATATGCACGCCAGGGCCCAGTGCGTGGAAAATATGGTAATCTAAGTGACCCGGGTGACCCGCGCGCTCTATCAGGTTTACTGGGAAAGCATTGGGCTCCATTTGAAAATGGGATGGAGTTGCAAGACCGCAGAGTATCCTAAACAGCAATCCATCTGGAGTATTAGAGTCGCACATACAGAGAGCAGTGAAACAGGTCAAATGAGCTTCACTCCATGAGAAAGTAACGCCATCGCTCCAAATTAAGGCAGTTCATTCCAGCCTTAAAGACAGTAATGTCCTCTGATGACACAGTCTTAGCACAGGTATCTAAATCGGGCTTTGTCAGCTTTGGAGACAAAGTCTTTGATAAAATATGATGATCACAGTAACGTCATCCATTTTGCTACAGTCTTGACAAAAATATAATCATGCCAAAAACCAAACTAAAAAGGTACTCCGGGCTCTCAGATGCTATGAACTTATTTAATGACAAGAAAAAGCATTCAACATGAGTTTGACTTACCATGTAAATTGATGAAGGAAGGCAGAGTGCTGAGGAATGGCTTCTGGTTTTTTTTGGGGGGGTGGGGGGGAGGGGTGGGGCAGTCTCAGCAACGCAGACAAATTCTCTTCTGCAACACTGCCACCTCTGGTCATTCAATATATTCTGCAGACGGAAAAGTCCACTGTTAGCCCATTAGAACTTGAATAAAGTATGCACAGCAATAAAAAACGGATTTTCTATGCCTTGATAATAAGTACTATGGAGTCAGTAATATTGTGAAAATCCACAGCTTACTAAAAATTAAAATATCTGTTTTCATGTTCAACCAGGCATACATCTCTCAATCCTATGCCCATTTGATACCACTCTCTACACAACTCTAGCACCTACATCAGGACCTAGATAAATAGGTGTGATTGCCAGCCAAGTGACGGCGTCACCTTCTCAGTGCAATGCGTTTAGGTTATGATACGCCAATAGCAATTAAGTGATCTGATTAGTTCAGGGAGGAAGGTTTATGCTACAGTTAGTGGGAATAATAACTATAAAAGATATCTTCATCTTAGTACATCCCTATCAGTTAAGTTATAGATAAGTCGAGAACATTGTGATTAACCGCATCTTCAAACAGATGCACAAGTCTCAAATAATGCACCAGTTTCATTCATCTCGCCATCAGGGTCTTCAGCTGGGAACCCTGTTTACCCTGCAACCCATTTGTATACCATGATAAATGCATCTTAGTGCTTGCTAAGCAACTGATTGTCCCTCATGTTAGAAGACATCCTGCTCTAGCTTTATGTCAGGACAGCACGTGACCAATCGCCCTGGGTGACAAGGAAACACAGGAGGAGGAGACACCAGCAATTATGCACCAGGTAACTGTATGTAATTATGAGTGCAAGGCAGCTAGGCGGGTTTACTGGGAAAGCATTGGGCTCCATTTGAAAATGGGATGGATTTGCAAGACCGCAGAGTACCCTAAACAGCAATCCATCTGGAGTATCAGAGTCGCACATACAGAGAGCAGGGAAACAGGTCAAATGAGCTTCACTCCATGAGAAAGTAACGCCATCGCTCCAAATTAAGGCAGTTCATTCCAGCCTTAAAGACAGTAATGTCCTCTATTGACACATTGTTAGCACAGGTATCTAAATCAGCCTTTGTCAGCTTTGGAGACAAAGTCTTTGATAAAATATGATGATCACAGTAACGTCATCCATTTTGCTACAGTCTTGACAAGAATATAATCATGCCAAAAAACAAACTAAAATGGTACTCCGGGCTCTCAGATGCTATGAACTTATTTAATGACAAGAAAAAGCATTCAACATGAGTTTGACTTACCATGTAAATTGATAAAGAAGGCAGAGTGCTGAGGAATGGCTTCTGTTTTTTGAGGGGGGGTTGGGGGGAGGGGTGGGGCGGTCTCAGCAACGCAGACAAACTCTCTTCTGCAACACTGCCACCTCTGGTCATTCAGTATATTCTGCAGATGGAAAAGTCCACTGTTAGCCCATTAGAACTTGAATAAAGTATGCACAGCAATAAAAAACGGATTTTCTATGCCTTGATAATAAGTACTATGGAGTCAGTAATATTGTGAAAATCCACAGCTTACTAAAAATTAAAATATCCGTTTTCATGTTCAACCTGGCATACATCTCTCAATCCTATGCCCATTTACTACCACTCTCTACACAACACTAGCACCTACATCAGGACCTAGATAAATAGGTGTGATTGCCAGCCAAGTGACTGCGTCACCTTCTCAGTGCAATGCGTTTAAGTTATGATAAACCAATAGCAATTAAGTGATCTGATTAGTTCAGGGAGGAAGGTTTATGCTACAGTTAGTGGGAATAATAACTATAAAAGACATCTTAACATCTTCATCTCAGTACATCCCCATCAGTTAAGTTATAGATAAGTCGGGAACATTGTGATTAACCGCATCTTCAAACAGATGCACAAGTCTCAAATAATGCACCAGTTTCATTCATCTCACCATCTAGGTCTTCAGCTGGGAGCCCTGTTTACCCTGCAACCCATTTGTATACCATGATAAATGCATCTTAGTGCTTGCTAGGCAACTGATTGTCCCTCATGTCAGAAGGCATCCTGCTCTAGCTTTATGTCAGGACAGCACGTGACCAATCGCCCTGGGTGACGAGGAAACACAGGAGGAGGAGAAACCAGCAATTATGCACCAGGTAACTATATGTAATTATGAGTGCAAGGCAGCTAGGCGGGTTTACTGGGAAAGCATTGGGCTCCATTTGAAAATGGGATGGAGTTGCAAGGCCGCAGAGTATCCTAAACAGCAATCCATCTGGAGTATTAGAGTCGCACATACAGAGAGCAGTGAAACAGGTCAAATGAGCTTCACTCCATGAGAAAGTAACGCCATCGCTCCAAATTAAGGCAGTTCATTCCAGCCTTAAAGACAGTAATGTCCTCTGATGACACATTGTTAGCACAGGTATCTAAATAAGGCTTTGTCAGCTTTGGAGACAAAGTCTTTGATAAAATATAATGATCACAGTAATGTCATCCATTTTGCTACAGTCTTGACAAAAATATAATCATGCCAAAAACCAAACTAAAAAGGTACTCCGGGCTCTCAGATGCTATGAACTTATTTAATGACAAGAAAAAGCATTCAACATGAGTTTGACTTACCATGTAAATTGATGAAGGAAGGCAGAGTGCTGAGGAATGGCTTCTGTTTTTGGGGGGGGGGGGGGGTGGGGTGGGACGAGGGGTGGGGCAGTCTCAGCAACGCAGACAAATTCTCTTCTGCAACACTGCCACCTCTGGTCATTCAGTATATTCTGCAGATGGAAAAGTCCACTGTTAGTCCATTAGAACTTGAATAAAGTATGCACAGCAATAAAAAACTGATTTTCTAAGCCTTGATAATAAGTACCATGGAGTCAGTAATATTGTGAAAATTCACAGCTTACTAAAAATTAAAATATCTGTTTTCATGTTCAACTAGGCATACATCTCTCAATCCTATGCCCATTTGATACCACTCTCTACACAACTCTAGCACCTACATCAGGACCTAGATAAATAGGTGTGATTGCCAGCCAAGTGACCGCGTCACCTTCTCAGTGCAAAGCGTTTAGGTTATGATATGCCAATAGCAATTAAGTGATCTGATTAGTTCAGGGAGGAAGGTTTATGCTACAGTTAGTGGGAATAATAACGATAAAAGACATCTTAACATCTTCATCTCAGTACATCCCTATCAGTTAAGTTATAGATAAGTCGGGAACATTGTGATTAACCGCATCTTCAAACAGATGCACAAGTCTCAAATAATGCACCAGTTTCATTCATCTCACCATCTAGGTCTTCAGCTGGGAACCCTGTTTACCCTGCAACCCATTTGTATACCATGATAAATGCATCTTAGTGCTTGCTAGGCAACTGATTGTCCCTCATGTCAGAAGACATCCTGCTCTAGCTTTATGTCAGGACGGCACGTGACCAATCGCCCTGGGTGGCGAGGAAACACAGGAGGAGGAGAAACCAGCAATTATGCACCAGGTAACTATATGTAATTATGAGTGCAAGGCAGCTAGGCGGGTTTACTGGGAAAGCATTGGGCTCCTTTTGAAAATGGGATGGAGTTGCAAGACCGCAGAGTATCCTAAACAGCAATCCATCTGGAGTATCAGAGTCGCACATACAGAGAGCAGGGAAACAGGTCAAATGAGCTTCACTCCATGAGAAAGTAACGCCATCGCTCCAAATTAAGGCAGTTCATTCCAGCCTTAAAGACAGTAATGTCCTATATTGACACATTGTTAGCACAGGTATCTAAATCAGGCTTTGTCAGCACTGGAGACAAAGTCTTTGATAAAATATGATGATCACAGTAACGTCATCCATTTTGCTACAACCTTGACAAAAATATAATCATGCCAAAAAACAAACTAAAAAGGTACTTCGGGCTCTCAGATGCTATGAACTTATTTAATGACAAGAAAAAGCATTCAACATGAGTTTGACTTACCATGTAAATTGATGAAGGAAGGCAGAGTGCTGAGGAATGGCTTCTGTTTTTTTGGGGGGAGGGGTGGGGCAGTCTCAGCAACGCAGACAAATTCTCTTCTGCAACACTGCCACCTCTGGTCATTCAATATATTCTGCAGACTGAAAAGTCCACTGTTAGTCCATTAGAACTTGAATATTTTCTAACGTATGCACAGCAATAAAAAACAGATTTCCTAAGCCTTGATAATAAGTACTATGGAGTCAGTAATACTGTGAAAATTCACAGCTTAGTAAAAATTAAAATATCCGTTTTCATGTTCAACCTGGCATACATCTCTCAATCCTATGCCCATTTGCTACCACTCTCTACACAACTCTAGCACCTACATCAGGACCTAGATAAATAGGTGTGATTGCCAGCCAAGTGACCGCGTCACCTTCTCAGTGCAATGCGTTTAGGTTATGATACGCCAATAGCAATTAAGTGATCTGATTAGTTCAGGGGGGAAGGTTTATGCTACAGTTAGTGGGAATAATAACTATAAAAGACATCTTAACATCTTCATCTCAGTACATCTCTATCAGTTAAGTTATAGATAAGTCGAGAACATTGTGATTAACCGCTTCTTCAAACAGATGCACAAGTCTCAAATAATGCACCAGTTTCATTCATCTCACCATTAGGTCTTCAGCTGGGAGCCCTGTTTACCCTGCAACCCATTTCAATACCATGATAAATGCATCTTAGTGCTTGCTAGGCAACTGATAGTCCCTCATGTCAGATGACATCCTGCTCTAGCTTTATGTCAGGACAGCACGTGACCAATCGCCCTGGGTGACGAGGAAACACAGGAGGAGGAGAAACCAGCAATTATGCACCAGGTAACTATATGTAATTATGAGTGCAAGGCAGCTAGGCGGGTTTACTGGGAAAGCATTGGGCTCCATTTGAAAATGGGATGGATTTGAAAGACCGCAGAGTATCCTAAACAGCAATCCATCTGGAGTATCAGAGTCGCACATACAGAGAGCAGGGAAACAGGTCAAATGAGCTTCACTCCATGAGAAAGTAACGCCATCGCTCCAAATTAAGGCAGTTCATTCCAGCCTTAAAGACAGTCATGTCCTCTGATGACACATTGTTAGCACAGGTATCTAAATCAGGCTTTGTCAGCTTTGGAGACAAAGTCTTTGATAAAATATGATGATCACAGTAACGTCATCCATTTTGCTACAGTCTTGACAAAAATATAATCATGCCAAAAATGAAACTAAAACGGTACTCCGGGCTCTCAGATGCTATGAACTTATTTAATGACAAGAAAAAGCATTCAACATGAGTTTGACTTACCATGTAAATTGATGAAGGAAGGCAGAGTGCTGAGGAATGGCTTCTGTTTTTTTGGGGGGGGTGGGGGGAGGGGTGGGGCGGTCTCAGCAATGCAGACAAATTCTCTTCTGCAACATTGCCACCTCTGGTCATTCAGTATATTCTGCAGACGGAAAAGTCCACTGTTAGCCCATTAGAACTTGAATATTTTCTAACGTATGAACAGCAATAAAAAACGGATTTGCTATGCCTTGATAATAAGTACTATGGAGTCAGTAATATTGTGAAAATCCACAGCTTACTAAAAATTAAAATATCCGTTTTCATGTTCAACCTGGCATACATCTCTCAATCCTATGCCCATTTGCTACCACTCTCTACACAACTCTAGCACCTACATCAGGACCTAGATAAATAGGTGTGATTGCCAGCCAAGTGACAGCGTCACCTTCTCAGTGCAATGCGTTTAGGTTATGATACGCCAATTAATTGATCTGATTAGTTCAGGGAGGAAGGTTTATGCTACAGTTAGTGGGAATAATAACTATAAAAGACATCTTCATCTTAGTACATCCCTATCAGTTAAGTTATAGATAAGTCGAGAACATTGTGATTAACAGCATCTTCAAACAGATGCACAAGTCTTAAATAATGCACCAGTTTCATTCATCTCACCATCTAGGTCTTCAGCTGGGAGCCCTGTTTACCCTGCAACCCATTTGTATACCATGATAAATGCATCTTAGTGCTTGCTAGGCAACTGATTGTCCCTCATGTCAGAAGACATCCTGCTCTAGCTTTATGTCAGGACAGCACGTGACCAATCGCCCTGGGTGACGAGGAAACACAGGAGGAGGAGAAACCAGCAATTATGCACCAGGTAACTATATGTAATTATGAATGCAAGGCAGCTAGGCGGGTTTACTGGGAAAGCATTGGGCTCCATTTGAAAATGGGATGGAGTTGCAAGACCGCAGAGTATCCTAAACAGCAATCCATCTGGAGTATTAGAGTCGCACATACAGAGAGCAGGGAAACAGGTCAAATGAGCTTCACTCCATGAGAAAGTAACGCCATCGCTCCAAATTAAGGCAGTTCATTCCAGCCTTAAAGACAGTTATGTCCTCTGATGACACATTGTTAGCACAGGTATCTAAATCAGGCTTTATCAGCTTTGGAGACAAAGTCTTTGATAAAATATGATAATCACAGTAACGTCATCAATTTTGCTACAGTCTTGACAAAAATATAATCATGCCAAAAATCAAACTAAAAAGGTACTCCGGGCTCTCAGATGCTATGAACTTATTTAATGACAAGAAAAAGCATTCAACATGAGTTTGATTTACCATGTAAATTGATGAAGGAAGGCAGAGTGCTGAGGAATGGCTTCTGTTTTTTTTGGGGGGGTGGGGGAGGGGTGGGGCGGTCTCAGCAATGCAGACAAATTCTCTTCTGCAACACTGCCACCTCTGGTCATTCAGTATATTCTGCAGACGGAAAAGTCCGTTAGCCCATTAGAACTTGAATATTTTCTAACGTATGAACAGCAATAAAAAACGGATTTGCTATGCCTTGATAATAAGTACTATGGAGTCAGTAATATTGTGAAAATCCACAGCTTACTCAAAATTAAAATATCCGTTTTCATGTTCAACCTGGCATACATCTCTCAATCCTATGCCCATTTGCTACCACTCTCTACACAACTCTAGCACCTACATCAGGACCTAGATAAATAGGTGTGATTGCCAGCCAAGTGACGGCGTCACCTTCTCAGTGCAATGCGTTTAGGTTATGATACGCCAATAGCAATTAAGTGATCTGATTAGTTCAGGGAGGAAGGTTTATGCTACAGTTAGTGGGAATAACTATAAAAGACATCTTCATCTTAGTACATCCCTATCAGTTAAGTTATAGAGAAGTCGAGAACATTGTGATTAACCGCATCTTCAAACAGATGCACAAGTCTCAAATAATGCACCAGTTTCATTCATCTCACCATCTAGGTCTTCAGCTGGGAGCCCTATTTACCCTGCAACCCATTTCAATACCATGAGAAATGCATCTTAGTGCTTGCTAGGCAACTGATTGTCCCTCATGTCGGAAGACATCCTGCTTTATGTCAGGACAGCACGTGACCAATCGCCCTGGGTGACGAGGAAACACAGGAGGAGGAGAAACCAGCAATTATGCACTAGGTAACTATATGTAATTATGAGTGCAAGGCAGCTAGGCGGTGTACTGGGAAAGCATTGGGCTCCATTTGAAAATGGGATGGAGTTGCAAGACCGCAGAGTATCCTAAACAGCAATCCATCAGGAGTATCAGAGTCGCACATACAGAGAGCAGGGAAACAGGTCAAATGAGCTTCACTCCATAAGAAAGTAACGCCATCGCTCAAAATTAAGGCAGTTCATTCCAGCCGTAAAAGACAGTAATGTCCTCTGATGACACATTGTTAGCACAGGTATCTAAATCAGGCTTGGTCAGCTTTGGAGACAAAGTCTTTGATAAAATATGATGATCACAGAAACGTCACCAATTTTGCTACAGTCTTGACAAAAATATAATCATGCCAAAAACCAAACTAACAAGCATTTACAATGCAATGGTTTCGCCTTTGTTAAAGTTTGAGCTTTTGGTATTGCTTTTGACAAATGGTCTTTTCTAACTTCTTTGAATTATGTGTAAAACGTTGATGTGTTTTACTTTACACAGAAATATGGATTGCATTTATAATGCAATTAGTTGCAGATGCACAGTGAATTAGAATACAAGTTATTTCATATAGCATGTTAGTGAAACCAGGAGTGTGAGAGAAGACAGGAGAGAGAGGGCAAGAAGGAGAGAGGGTAAGATAAAGAGAGAGGGCAAGAGGGAGAGAGATGGAGACTGAGTGCAAGAGAAGATGTGATAGATATAGAAGTTACGGAGAGCAGGAGTAAGAAGGAAGAGAGGGCAGGAGATAGTGGGAGGGTACGAAGGAAAAGAGGCAGAAAGGAGAGGGAGGGCAAGAAGGAGTGGGAGGGCAGGAGGGAAGGTAGGAGTGTGAGAGAGGGCAGAAAGGAGAGGAGGGCAGGTAGGAGAGGGAGGGCCGGAGGGAGAAGGAGGGCTAGAGGAGGAGAGGACAGGAAGGAGATAGAACAAGAGAGAGATGGAGGACAAGAAGGTGAAAGAGAGCAGAAGAGAGAGGTGGAAAGGGAGGGCAGGAGGGAGTAAGAAGGCAGAAAAGAGAGGGATGGTAGAAGAGAGAGAGCAAGAAGGAGGACAGAGGGAATAGAGTGAGAGAAGGCAGAAGGGATAGGGAGAACAGGAAAGAAGAAGAGAGCAGGAAGGAGGGCAGAAGCGAGAGAGTGTGAAAAGAAAAGCTAAGGAGTGCAGGATAGAGTGAGGAGAAAATGGGGAGGTAGACCCTTGACAACTCGTCCAAAGCAGAATGTTGCCTAAATGAGAAAGGCCTCCATTGCTTGAAATCCAACATTCATGTGAAAACACTGTCAATTGGAAAATCAGCGCACAACATCGAACAGAAATCGAGCAGCCTTGCCAATACACTTTTGATAATGATACGTATTGCCAAGTATAAAGAAACAATGCGTTTGCCAGATTTTAAACTTGTAGCCTGCAGATTATAAATAGTGTTTTACAATGAGTGTTGCTATTAAGCTCAGGTGGCGTGCGGAAGCAGTGAGTAGGAGTGCGCTTATGCTGACCCAAGAGACAGGAGCAATCCTTTCAAATGGCAAAAACAAAACATAAAAATTGGCTACCAGCTCTTAAGGTTCACAGGGTCAAAGCTAAAAACTCTGTATTATAAGGAACCGAATTTTGGGGCCATGTGGATATAAAGGAGTTGACATACGAAGAAAACAAATTCCTATGGAGTCTGACTAATCTTCCCACAAGTAGACCTTTGTTGCCTTTAGCGTAAGATATGGGATTATTTCTCATCTCCTTGTATGCTAAAATGGGACCTCTGTTACATGGGCATAGGCTTTGGTCCATTCGGGGGCTGGAACCCTACAAACAATCTATCAAAGAACTATTAGGCCAGAGTGACCCTTTAACCCCTTCGATGCTTGTAACTGAACCATTCCGTCATCAGTCACGGCTGAGCTGTGCTGATGACGGAATGGTTCCGTCACTACCACACCCTGTTCTGGAATGTCCAGCACAGGAGAAAAATTCAAGTAGCAGCCAAGGTGTTAAGAATTCCATTGGCTAGCGAATACAAAGAATAACCTTTACCATCTTGGTCTAGATTCCCTTTGGGCCAACCCGGAAGAAGCCATTAAGCTACCAAGACAACAGATAAAAGATGAGTGCAGAGAATTTCTCTGGGGAGAAAAGATTAAGAACTGCAGGCCAGGAAATATCACTGAGAAATTCTTAGATCATAAGAATTTTCCAAGGTATGAAACATCTCTTGAAGCTATACAAGGCTCTCCAGCCGGACAACTTTATCTCAAATTCAAATATGGCACACTTCTGATCTTTGGGTGTACCTCAAGGTGGAGCGATGGGAAAAGCTCCAATGACGTGTATGCGCTCCGCATACTCCCTATCACCTGAATACATTTCTCAGTTCATAATTTTTTTTCCCAGCCTATACGGCCCCTTGCAAAAGATGGATAATTCCAGTGTGCCATCTCCTGGAGGTGAGAAGATGTGAGATTGCACTTCGAATTTCGAAATCTGACACAAAGGAGGTGTATGTGGTAGCATGGATAAATATCTGCAGGTTACATGGCTAAGCCGTAATAAATGTTTAGTGGTGTGGAGTGGTGTGGCTCACTGGTTAGAGGCAGCAGACCCGGGAGCAGAGGACGGCCCGGGACCAGGGTTCAATTCCTGACGCGGCAGGGTTGTGGGCCAGGGTCAGCGGACTCGATAATTCTCACCTCGGTGCCTACTCTAACCAGGGATCACACTCGGCAACTCTGGGTATTAGCTTGCCTCATCTCCACAACGGCCCCCCACATACGCCGGGGATGCCTGTTTTCAGCTTGGAGATACCCAGTAGGGACCATCTCACAGGGAAAGCCAGGACGGGTTCCCCAGCAGTCTACTGCGCAGAGATACTCCTTCGGGAGTTGATTCTAGCGCATTACAAACCCACAATTAATTAATATTAATTATTGTTTGGTGGCCCCTTAGCTGTAAGGACAAGGAGTTAGTCCTTAATTCTAAATAAACGGCTTGCAGTCTCATATTGTAAGGTCAAATTGTTAGCCCTTAAATATGAATTCAGTATTTATGGCTTTAGGATATTAGCCTCTGAACATTAGTGGTCCTTACGCGGAGAAGGAGTAAATAACTTAATAGGAGACGCAAGTCCCTGATGTAAAATTTCATTTTTATATCATAAATAAAGTAGAGCTAAAAGTTAACTTTTCTTTCAAGTTTTAAAATACTTTTAGCCTCTTTTCATATACATTTAGAATTCCTGGTTATTTGTTAAAGATGGAAAATATTCGGTAACTGTAAATGAGATATTTAAATGATGTCTGTTTATTATGTAAGTTTTATTGATTTATTTTATCCAAAATAAACTTTATTGAAGATGACGATTATGAAAACTACATTGGGCAACGTTGCGAGCCTCGTTGCAGTGCGATGCAAGATAGAGAGATCCAAGACCCGTGCTATAGCCTAAGTAAAACTATACACAAATGACAACTCTTGGCAAGGCTGTTTCGGCAAATATAAAATAAATACACACGCAAGAGGTCAGAAATGGGTCACAGAAAATTGTCTCACAAGTTTCAGGCCTAGAGAATTCCCCAAAGTTCAAAGCAACACGTTCTTAGACAAATACATGTACTCAGTGGTCAGCAGGAAAGTCACACAAGGTCGTGTGCATGAATACAAATAATGCAGGAGCAGCAGGAATGGAAAATAACAAAAAGAGGGCAAGTGGCAATTACGTTAATAGCAAGACCGATGCAAAAGAACTAGGCCACGCAAACAGGTCGATGGATGAAATAGTCAATTACCATCTCCTACAAAGTTACCTTCTTATGCCCCTGCTTGTACCACAGATCAATACACTGCTGCACAAGCACTTGAACATACAGGCACAGAGAGGGGTTAGCCTGGGAGTCTGAGCTACCTCCAGTAGTGACGCACTGAAAAAGGTCGCAGAGCTCCGCAAGCACCCTGCACAGTTAAGTAACATGCTCCAAAGCGAGCTCTGTTGCGGCTTTCCTTCTCCGTGTGGAATGAGCCTCGATCCAATGTGAAAGGGTCCACAGCCCACTGCATGGAAAAGTCTTTCTGACTAGGCTACGTGCAGGGAGAGGGTCTGTCCCCTTAAAAGGGAGAGCCCAGGCTTGCGAGCAGACCAAAAGAGCAACGAAGGCCCTAGCAGACATGTATAGTAGCCTGGTCTGTCTGAGAGGATGATGGAATGCGCGCGCATATCCCCGGCTCCACCCCACCCCCCACCCGAATAGTTCACCAAGACGTTGGCATCTGCACCCTATGGTTGCTGAATGGAAAGCGCGGTGGAATGCTGCGAGTTCGACAAACAAAAGGGGGAATGGCAATACGGACCCGAAGACAGCGCCTGTACGGCAGGAATGTGGACGAAGGAGTCTTGTGAGCGTCATGAACTTTGCACAGGGAGGTAACCTGTACATGCATCCCTAGCTTGGAGTTAACGAACATAATCACATGTAAAATTAACAAGCATCCCACACCAGTTGGCTGATCCCACCAGAAAGCACAGCAAAATGGGTCTTGGCCGCAGAGTCGTCTCTGTCCAAGAACCCGACACTCGTTCATAGCAAGAACGTAATCGTGGGAACTGGCACAACACGCCACGGACCTTGGGACCCGGGCGCACGCTGACATAGGCAGAAAAGCACTTACTCACCACATAACGCAAACTCTAAATAAAGAACCAACTATGTGCCTGTAACTTTTTCCGTAGCAAACCACCATCTACCTAACTGCTCCCAAATCCAACACTGGCCCTTTTTGCGGAAGCAAGTATCTACCCAGTTTTCAGAGCAGTGTTCTTTCAGTGAAAACAATCGATATCATGAGGAACAAGTCAGGTCCCGGGCCGTGCTGTGATTGGCTGCCGGTCCGGGACACCCCCATGACGTCAGCCAATCACAGCGCGGCCCGGGAAATGACGTCACGGGGGTGTCCCGGGCCTGCAGCCAATCACAGCGCGGCCCGGGACACACGGCAAAAGGGGCGGGGCTTAAAAAAGACCCAGAAACGCCCCCGAATCGCGTTTTCCCGAGAAAACGTGATTGACTGCCTCTGTCTCCCAATGGCTAGCCTCCATTTATGGAGCTAGCCAATGGGAAACAGAGGCGGTCCGAACATCCATACTGTTGACAAAAGTTTTCGATCTGGGAGGGGCACTGCGTGCCCTCGCCAGGTCGAAACCTAAAAAGGTACTCAGGGCTCTCAGATGCTATGAACCTATTTAATGACAAGAAAAAGCATTCAACATGAGTTTGACTTACCATGTAAATTGATGAAGGAAGGCAGAGTGCTGAGGAATGGCTTCTGTTTTTTTTGGGGGGGGTGAGGGAGGGGTGGGGCGGTCTCAGCAACCCAGACAAATTCTCTTCTGCAACACTGCCACCTCTGGTCATTCAGTATAGTCTGCAGATGGAAAAGTCCACTGTTAGTCCATTAGAATTTGAATCAAGTATGCACAGCAATAAAAAACTGATTTTCTATGCCTTGATAATAAGTACTATGGAGTCAGTAATATTGTGAAAATCCACAGCTTACTAAAAATTAAAATATCCGTTTTCATGTTCAACCTGGCATACATCTCTCAATCCTATGCCCATTTGCTACCACTCTCTACACAACCCTAGCACCTACATCAGGACCTAGATAAATAGGTGTGATTGCCAGCCAAGTGACGGCGTCACCTTCTCAGTGCAATGCGTTTAGGTTATGATACGCCAATAGCAATTAAGTGATCTGATTAATTCAGGGAGGAAGGTTTATGCTACAGTTAGTGGGAATAAGAACTATAAACGACATCTTAACATCTTCATCTTAGTACATCCCTATCAGTTAAGTTATAGAGAAGTCGAAAACATTGTGATTAACCGCATCTTCAAACAGATGCACAAGTCTCAAATAATGCACCAGTTTCATTCATCTCACCATCTAGGTCTTCAGCTGGGAGCCCTGTTTACCCTGCAACCCATTTGTATACCATGATAAATGCATCTTTGTGCTTGCTAGGCAACTGATTGTCCCTCATGTCAGAAGACATCCTGCTCTAGCTTTATGTCAGGACAGCACGTGACCAATCGCCCTGGGTGACTAGGAAACACAGGAGGAGCAGACACCAGCAATTATGCACTAGGTAACTATATGTAATTATGAGTGCAAGGCAGCTAGGCGGTGTACTTGGAAAGCATTGGGCTCCATTTGAAAATGGGATGGAGTTGCAAGACCGCAGAGTATCCTAAACAGCAAACCATCTGGAGTATCAAAGTTGCACATACAGAGTGCAGGGAAACAGGTCAAATGAGCTTCACTCCATGAGAAAGTAACACCATCGCTCCAAATTAAGGCAGTTCATTCCAGCCGTAAAAGACAGTAATGTCCTCTGACACATTGTTAGCACAGGTATCTAAATCAGGCTTGGTCAGCTTTGGAGACAAAGTCTTTGATAAAATATGATGATCACAGAAACGTCATCCATTTTGCTACAGTCTTGACAAAAATATAATCATGCCAAAAACCAAACTAAAAAGGTACTCCGGGCTCTCAGATGCTATGAACTTATTTAATGACAAGAAAAAGCATTCAACATGAGTTTGACTTACCATGTAAATTGATAAAGAAGGCAGAGTGCTGAGGAATGGCTTCTGTTTTTTTTTTGGGGGGGTGGGGCGGTCTCAGCAACGCAGACAAATTCTCTTCTGCAACACTGCCACCTCTGGTCATTCAGTATATTCTGCAGATGGAAAAGTCCACTGTTAGTCCATTAGAACTTGAATATTTTCTAAAGTATGCACAGCAATAAAAAACAGATTTTCTATGCCTTGATAATAAGTACTATGAAGTCAGTAATATTGTGAAAATCCACAGCTTACTAAAAATTAAAATATCCGTTTTCATGTTCAACCTGGCGTACATCTCTCAATCCTATGCCCATTTGCTACCACTCTCTACACAACTCTAGCACCTACATCAGGACCTAGATAAAAAGGTGTGATTGCCAGCCAAGTGACGGCGTCACCTTCTCAGTGCAATGCGTTTAGGTTATTATACGCCAATAGCAATTAAGTGATCTGATTAGTTCAGGGAGGAAGGTTTACGCTACAGTTAGTGGGAATAATAACTATAAAAGACATCTTAACATCTTCATCTTAGTACATCCCTATCAGTTAAGTTATAGAGAAGTCGAGAACATTGTGGTTAACCGCATCTTCAAACAGATGCACAAGTCTCAAATAATGCACCAGTTTCATTCATCTCACCATCTAGGTCTTCAGCTGGGAGCCCTGTTTACCCTGCAACCCATTTGTATACCATGATAAATGCATCTTAGTGCTTGCTAGGCAACTGATTGTCCCTCATGTCAGAAGACATCCTGCTCTAGCTTTATGTCAGGACAGCACGTGACCAATCGCCGTGGGTGACGAGGAAACACAGGAGGAGGAGACACCAGCAATTATGCACCAGGTAACTATATGTAATTATGAGTGCAAGGCAGCTAGGCGGTGTACTGGGAATGCATTGGGTTCCATTTGAAAATGGGATTGAGTTGCAAGATCGCAGAGTATCCTAAACAGCAATCCATCTGGAGTATCAGAGTCGCACATAGAGAGAGCAGGGAAACAGCACGTGACCAATCGCCGTGGGTGACGAGGAAACACAGGAGGAGGATGTAGGAAGGTGGATATCTGACTATGGTTACCCCCAAACTTTTTGCCTGGTGTTTAGCTGGTTTTTGACTTAGTTGGCCTGGGATCCTGCTATTCAGGGCCCCAGGCTGATTGCTCTCTCCTTAAAATGGACTCCATGTACCTTAGGTGCATAACACAATTGGAACTGGTTCACCTTATGAGCCCCTGTATTAGTGCACCCTAGGTGCCCAGGGCATAGGTGTATCCAAGGCCTACCAGGGGCTGCAGCATGTATTATGCCACCCCTGGCCTGGCCTCCATATTTGACACAACTGGCTGATCACTCAGCTGGGGTAAGTCGGTGTAACCACCTCTTACTTAGGTACAGTATGTCTGTGCCTAACCCTAAACTGGACACATATGCTCCTATCAGTCACTCCTATGGAAGGCCTCATCAATCCTGGAGGCAGAGTGCTTGGAAATATGTGAGATGGTGCTCTAGCATGAGCTGAGCCTGTCTGCCGCTGTCGGGAACAACTCCCTAAGCTGTTCCGGGATATTGCCATACCATATACTCTTAAGTGCATTATAATCCTCGCTGTTAAATGCTATCTTTGGTTTGGCTTTATCAAAACATGTCGAGTAAGGTGTCATACGAATTGGAATACTATCCCCTCGCCAATTCTGGCGACGGGGATAGCATTCCACCCTTCTAGAGGGACACGACATGTGCGTAGCCTTAACCCCGGTTAAAGTTAAACAGAGCCTCAGCTTCACAAAATGGACGCTGCCACCACAGACACAAGTCTGGCCTCCTGCTGCTGACCGAAACTCGGCAGATGGTGGCCTGGACAAAGGGTTTCCTGCCTTGGGAGGTGCGAGCACCACCCCAGACAGGATTTTGTGTATTGGGTAGGACAGGGCTGAATAGAATCAGACATGCCCGGGGCACACAAGGTGTCCCCGTGCATAGGCCAGTCCAAACCGGTTCTGGGGCCTTCCAGCCCCAGTCCTGGCGCGGAGCTGGACAAAGGAAAGGGGGTGTAACCGCCCCCCTTCCTGGTTCCTCCCAGAGGAGGGACCTAGTAGGTGATCCACCCCCAGTTTGGGAATAAGAGGGGGAGCAGTGCCATTGCACAGCAGATCATCCCGAAATCAACTTTAAACAAAGAAGAAGACTGGACTTCGACATTCTGCTGCACAGAAGACTGAAGAGAATCTCCCTTGTGGCCTAGGAGTGGCCACCCTGTGAACACAGGTACCAACCAGCAACTCGACGTCTGCTTTGCCGCCGCCTCCCGCCGGAGACTGAGCCCAGAGCACGACAAGAACCAGACTCCCAGACCTCTCAGAGCCCGATCCACAGTCCCTGCGAAGAAGGGACCCGTGGAGGCACCGAGTGACGTGGGACCGGACCTCTTGAAAGACACTTGAAAAGCTGACTGCGCAGCTTCTGAGGCATCCTCGACGTTGTGCTTTGGGGATTGAGAACCCCCACCACCGAGCAGCCCTTGCACCGAAGATCAGCCCTCCAGCATCTCCACGATCTGCGTGGGGCCCTTTTGCATTGTGCCACTCGACGCGCCATCCCGGCCACTAGCCACGTGGTCAGCGGCCATCTTGGCGACGAACCCGAAGATTTACACAGCAGGTCTGGTTGCTCCAGACCTACCCAAGCTCCTGTGAAAAGGAGCACCCGCTCTGACCTTGCTGGTCCGAGTGAACAGCATCTTTCGACTTCTGCGTGGCTTGCATTTGCCAAGGCCTGTTTGCTCCGATCAGGTCGCCGACACCGCCAACAGCGAGAAGCCTACGTGGGACAGCTCGTGACCGACTCCTGGACGTCCTCGACCCCGGGTATCCACGTGGCTGCAGAAAGAAGCTACCCGACAACGCCTGTTTGCACCCGACATCGCCTGGTTCCCATCTGGTTCCACGGTAGTCACTGGCTAGTGACTTTGAACACTGTCCCCTCTGCTTTCAGGTCTTCACATCTTCAGATCCACCCTTGGATCCACCGGAACTCTTCTCATCGAGCCGCCTGCAGCATCTTCAGCTCCAAGCACCATCGACCAGCGTGACGAAACCCGACACAGCTTCGACCCTGTGCACCCGCTTCCTGTGGGTGAGGTAACTCAGCTCCGCCGGTGCTCCTGCACTGGTACACATCCCAAGGGCCTGTGTTTTAAGTTTCAGCTCCGTAGGTCACTCGGAAGGTTCCTAACTTTCTAACTCTGTGCTTTTTACGCACCATAGACTTTGTATTGAAAAGTGCGTGCACTTTGAACACTGCACCCGAGTCCTGTGGGCCTTTCCCGACTTAGTCATTGCCAGTCTCGAATAGCTCCAGCGATTCCCAAGGCCCTAGGCCTCTTCACTTTCCTCCTGGTATCTCTTATACCACTTTCTTAGTATATGGTTTAGGTGGCCCCTAGGACTCATCCATATTGTGCAACTTTTGTGTATTTTAAACTGTCTTGTGATTTAACGCTTGTGCTTCTGTGCTCATAAAGAGTCCAGGGGATTTTATAGTTAATAAATCAATATATATTTTCAATATATATCTGTGTGGTGTCCCTTTCATTTGGTATTCAAGGGGGTTGTGTATGGTATAACAGCTGGCTTCACATGCCTTTCAGAGTTTAGCCTAAGACTGCTTTGTCCACGTTACCACTAGGATAACTGGTCTACAAGGTTGAATTACAACCATCATCATAAGGGTTGCTTGGCATGGTACAAAGTGATCACTAGAATTAGTGAGCATTATATACCAGGCCAACTTCTCACATTGGTGAGCAGCGGATTGGGATCTGAGCTTGCTGTTGTTTTACCATTACAATCTTTGAGATTATCATTTGAAAGATCATACAGGTACCTGCTAGGTACATATAAAACAAGACTAGTATACTTAAGTTCTACTGAACTTAGTTGTTGTAGAGCAAAGGGAGTAGCACACCCTAGCTACAACTACTAGATAGGTTTAGTAGGTAAACACCAGTGTAGGTAGATTGCAACACATCCACCCACACTAGAGCAATGTCTGGAACAGAGGGGTCCAGTGGACTTACTCCTGTTGAGAGTGACCCTCCAAGGGCACCATCCCAGTTTGCTATTTTTCCCTTTAAGGAATTAAGACAGCTTTGTGTCTTAAGGGGTCTGAAGACAGGGCCTTCCCCTACTACAGACCACCTAAGAGAGCTCTTGGATCAGTCTGAGGCTCTAAAGACCTCTAAAGCAAACCCCACAGGGGATGCTGAAGGAGGCCATCCTTCAGAGGATGACACTGTAGACACCCCTGCCCCTATCATCCTGGTAGATGAGGAAGCCTCCACCACTGGAGCTCCTCAGGTAGATGTAGAGGAAGAAGAAGAGGAGGAGGAGGTGGAAAGCAGTGAGTCAGATGATGACAGAGATAGTCAGGTGCTGGTCAGTAGACTGAACCAGGCTAACTTAAGTCAACTTGGGAATGAATCAGGTAACAACCCATTCAGACCCCCAGGTGGACTTAACCAGGGCCATAGGAGGAGGAGGCATCACTCAGGTGAATCCAATACCTCCCATGTCTCTAGAGGCTCTCATGGTCACTCCAGGAAGGAGATGACTAGCCCTCAGAGAAGGGAACATGAGGCCAAGATGAGAGAGGCTGAGCTTAGGATCCAGAGGCAAGAGTTAGAGGTTGCCCTGGCCAAGGAGAAACTTGCTAGAGCAAGACAGCCTAGAGAGAGTGGATTAGGATCCACTGGTGGCAGCAATATCCAGAAGGATAAAGACAGGTCCTTTGATACAAGAAACCTGAGTAAGATTGTGCCCCCCTACAAAGCTGGGGATGATATCCACAAATGGATGACTGCACTTGAGAGAGCCTGCATGGTACAGCAGATCCCTCAGGAGCAGTGGGCAGCAATCTTGTGGCTCTCCTTTGAAGGTAGAGGCAGAGACAGACTCCTCACAGTTAGTGATGAGGATTCTAGAAACTACATGGTCCTGAAGAGTGCTCTGATTGATGGGTTAGGCTTAACCACTGAACAGTACAGGTTAATGTTCAGAGATACCCAGAAGACACAGACTCAGGACTGGTCTGAATTTGTTGAGTGTGCCACTAAGGCTCTGGAGGGCTGGTTGCTGGGAAGTAAGGTTACTGACTATACAGGATTGTATAATTTAATTATGAGAGAGCAAATCTTAAGTAATTGTCAAAATCAGCTTTTACATCAGCACCTGGTTGACTCTGATCTGACCTCCCCACAAGAATTGGGTAGGAGGGCAGACAAATGGGTCAGAACCAGGATCAGGCCTAAGAACCAGGGTGGTGACCAAAAGAAAGAGACTACCAAGCCTCAAGAGAAGGGTGAGGATAAAAGTAAGGAAAAGACTTCCCCAGGGCCCCAAAACTCCAAGAATGGGGGTGGGTCCCAAGACACTTCTACATCCCAGAAAAAGCCTTATTGTCATACCTGTAAACAGGTTGGGCATTACAAAACAGACAGCTGTTGTCCCAAGAATGGCAATAAGGAGAATATACCTCCAGGTAAGGCTCCAACACCTCCTGTCACTGTTAGCAGTGGTCCCCCAGGTGGTGGGAGCACCCCCAAGAATTTGGGTGGGTTTACTTTTGGAGGACAGGTGGACTCTGGCCTATCCAGGTCCCCTAACTCAGATACTCTTGTCTATGAGACTGGCATGGGGTTTGCCAATTTCACTGCTTGCCCAAACACTTTGAGCAAGTATAGACAGGAGCCCCTCATCAATGGCTTGAGAGTTGAGGCCTTCAGAGACACAGGGGCTAGCATCACCATGGTGGCTGAATGTCTAGTCCCCTCAAGGCAACTTTTACCTGATGCCAGATATCAGGTGACAAACATTGATGGCATAGAAACCAATCATCCCATGGCAGTAGTCAATCTTAGCTGGGGAGGTGTCACTGGCCCAAATAGAGTGGCAGTGTCAGCAAACTTGCCTGTAGATTGCCTACTGGGTAATGATTTGGAAATCTCAGCCTGGGCTGAGGTTGAACAGCAAACCCATTCTAGAATGGTAAATCTCCATGGAAAGGTTAGTGGGGCTGTAATGGCTACAGCCCCAATTCAAGATGTCCTTCCTGAAAAGGTTGGGAGGGCTGAGCAAACCTCAGCCCCATCTTTAGATAACTTCCCTCCTAGAAAGAGTAGCAGGGCTGTACTAGTAACAGCCCATACCCAAACTGAGTCTCCTCCTGAAAAGGTTGGTGGGGCTGTGATGGCCACAGCCCAAACTCAAACTGATACCTGGGTAGTGAAGCCTGAAATGATGGATCACTCCACCCAAACAGAGAGCATTGAGGAGGCAGAGAAATCTCCCTCCCACCAGACTTTAGGAAAGGATCAGCCTCCTCAGGGAACTGATCTTACCCCTGATGAAGGAACTGACCCAGAGGTTGTTAGGCCTGGCCTGACAGAGCCTCTGATGGCAGTGGACCCTTCTCAGGAGGGACCCAGTCTGGAGCAGGTAACCTGCCCCTCTCTACCTTGCCTTACTCAGCCCAGGGCTGCAGAGGACAAGAAGGACAGTGAGACCCAAAGGGCCCCCTGTCAAATAAAGCACCCCCATCAGCAGATTAGGGGCACCGAAACTAGTAGCCCTAGTGAGGTGCAAGCTTTAAAAACTCCTGAGGGATCCCCCTTAAAAGTAGTTAGGGACCTCCCCCAGATGGATATTGTTGGGCACAGCCAAACCTGGGACCCTAAGGGCCCAAACCTGACCTGTCCCTCCAGTAAGCCAAACAGAGGGACCCAGCCTCCAGCTTTAGGTAGCCAGAGGTTGACCCTGAGAGCACAGTGCAACTCAGTCAGAGAAAGAAAGGCACACATGGTGGAGAGTGATTGGAGGAAGCTGAGCCCTACAGAGGAAACTCACTTCAGTACTCCATCTCAACACCAGCCTTTGACTTTGCAAAGACACACCACAGGTAGAGATTCCCTATGGTGGAGACCCTCAGATACCCTTAGGGTGAGGGATTGCTTAGTGGACCATGAGACAGGGGGTTACCAAGCCAGAGCTGGTACTTCCTTATATGGCCACTTAGGCAATATAGGCTTACCTGGTCAAGGATAGCCTTATCTCCTTTCGTTTGGGGGGGGGGTTATGTAGGAAGGTGGATATCTGACTATGGTTACCCCCAAACTTTTTGCCTGGTGTTTAGCTGGTTTTTGACTTAGTTGGCCTGGGATCCTGCTATTCAGGGCCCCAGGCTGATTGCTCTCTCCTTAAAATGGACTCCATGTACCTTAGGTGCATAACACAATTGGAACTGGTTCACCTTATGAGCCCCTGTATTAGTGCACCCTAGGTGCCCAGGGCATAGGTGTATCCAAGGCCTACCAGGGGCTGCAGCATGTATTATGCCACCCCTGGCCTGGCCTCCATATTTGACACAACTGGCTGATCACTCAGCTGGGGTAAGTCGGTGTAACCACCTCTTACTTAGGTACAGTATGTCTGTGCCTAACCCTAAACTGGACACATATGCTCCTATCAGTCACTCCTATGGAAGGCCTCATCAATCCTGGAGGCAGAGTGCTTGGAAATATGTGAGATGGTGCTCTAGCATGAGCTGAGCCTGTCTGCCGCTGTCGGGAACAACTCCCTAAGCTGTTCCGGGATATTGCCATACCATATACTCTTAAGTGCATTATAATCCTCGCGGTTAAATGCTATCTTTGGTTTGGCTTTATCAAAACATGTCGAGTAAGGTGTCATACGAATTGGAATACTATCCCCTCGCCAATTCTGGCGACGGGGATAGCATTCCACCCTTCTAGAGGGACACGACATGTGCGTAGCCTTAACCCCGGTTAAAGTTAAACAGAGCCTCAGCTTCACAAAATGGACGCTGCCACCACAGACACAAGTCTGGCCTCCTGCTGCTGACCGAAACTCGGCAGATGGTGGCCTGGACAAAGGGTTTCCTGCCTTGGGAGGTGCGAGCACCACCCCAGACAGGATTTTGTGTATTGGGTAGGACAGGGCTGAATAGAATCAGACATGCCCGGGGCACACAAGGTGTCCCCGTGCATAGGCCAGTCCAAACCGGTTCTGGGGCCTTCCAGCCCCAGTCCTGGCGCGGAGCTGGACAAAGGAAAGGGGGTGTAACCGCCCCCCTTCCTGGTTCCTCCCAGAGGAGGGACCTAGTAGGTGATCCACCCCCAGTTTGGGAATAAGAGGGGGAGCAGTGCCATTGCACAGCAGATCATCCTGAAATCAACTTTAAACAAGAAGAAGACTGGACTTCGACATTCTGCTGCACAGAAGACTGAAGAGAATCTCCCTTGTGGCCTAGGAGTGGCCACCCTGTGAACACAGGTACCAACCAGCAACTCGACGTCTGCTTTGCCGCCGCCGCCTCCCGCCGGAGACCGAGCCCAGAGCCCGACAAGAACCAGACTCCCAGACCTCTCAGAGCCCGATCCACAGTCCCTGCGAAGAAGGGACCCGTGGAGGCACCGAGTGACGTGGGACCGGACCTCTTGAAAGACACTTGAAAAGCTGACTGCGCAGCTTCTGAGGCATCCTCGACGTTGTGCTTTGGGGATTGAGAACCCCCACCACCGAGCAGCCCTTGCACCGAAGATCAGCCCTCCAGCATCTCCACGATCTGCGTGGGGCCCTTTTGCATTGTGCCACTCGACGCGCCATCCCGGCCACTAGCCACGTGGTCAGCAGCCATCTTGGCGACGAACCCGAAGATTTACACAGCAGGTCTGGTTGCTCCAGACCTACCCAAGCTCCTGTGAAAAGGAGCACCCGCTCTGACCTTACTGGTCCGAGTGAACAGCATCTTTCGACTTCTGCGTGGCTTGCATTTGCCAAGGCCTGTTTGCTCCGATCAGGTCGCCGACACTGCCAACAGCGAGAAGCCTACGTGGGACAGCTCGTGACCGACTCCTGGACGTCCTCGACCCCGGGTATCCACGTGGCTGCAGAAAGAAGCTACCCGACAACGCCTGTTTGCACCCGACATCGCCTGGTTCCCATCTGGTTCCACGGTAGTCACTGGCTAGTGACTTTGAACACTGTCCCCTCTGCTTTCAGGTCTTCACATCTTCAGATCCACCCTTGGATCCACCGGAACTCTTCTCATCGAGCCGCCTGCAGCATCTTCAGCTCCAAGCACCATCGACCAGCGTGACGAAACCCGACACAGCTTCGACCCTGTGCACCCGCTTCCTGTGGGTGAGGTAACTCAGCTCCGCCGGTGCTCCTGCACTGGTACACATCCCAAGGGCCTGTGTTTTAAGTTTCAGCTCCGTAGGTCACTCGGAAGGTTCCTAACTTTCTAACTCTGTGCTTTTTACGCACCATAGACTTTGTATTGAAAAGTGCGTGCACTTTGAACACTGCACCCGAGTCCCATGGGCCTTTCCCGACTTAGTCATTGCCAGTCTCGAATAGCTCCAGCGATTCCCAAGGCCCTAGGCCTCTTCACTTTCCTCCTGGTATCTCTTATACCACTTTCTTAGTATATGGTTTAGGTGGCCCCTAGGGCTCATCCATATTGTGCAACTTTTGTGTATTTTAAACTGTCTTGTGATTTAACGCTTGTGCTTCTGTGCTCATAAAGAGTCCAGGGGATTTTATAGTTAATAAATCAATATATATTTTCAATATATATCTGTGTGGTGTCCCTTTCATTTGGTATTCAAGGGGGCTGTGTATGGTATAACAGCTGGCTTCACATGCCTTTCAGAGTTTAGCCTAAGACTGCTTTGTCCACGTTACCACTAGGATAACTGGTCTACAAGGTTGAATTACAACCATCATCATAAGGGTTGCTTGGCATGGTACAAAGTGATCACTAGAATTAGTGAGCATTATATACCAGGCCAACTTCTCACAGAGGAGACACCAGCAGTTATGCACTAGGTAATTATATGTAATTATGAGTGCAAGGCAGCTAGGTGGTGTACTGGGAAAGCATTGGGCTCCATTTGAAAATGGGATGGAGTTGCAAGACCGCAGAGTATCCTAAACAGCAATCCATCTGGAGTGTCAAAGTCGCACATACTGAGTGCAGGGAAACAGGTCAAATGAACTTCACTCCATGAGAAAGTAACGCCATCGCTCCAAATTAAGGCAGTTCATTCCAGCCGTAAAAGACAGTAATGTCCTCTGATGACACATTGTTAGCACAGGTATCTAAATCAGGCTTGGTCAGCTTTGGAGACAAAGTCTTTGATAAAATATGATGATCACATAAACGTCATCCATTTTGCTACAGTCTTGACAAAAATATAATCATGCCAAAAACCCAACTAAAAAGGTACTCCGGGCTCTCAGATGCTATGAACTTATTTAATGACAAGAAAAAGCATTCAACATGAGTTTGACTTACCATGTAAATTGATAAAGAAGGCAGAGTGCTGAGGAATGGCTTCTGTTTTTTTTTGGGGGGGTGGGGTGGTCTCAGCAACGCAGACAAATTCTTTTCTGCAACACTGCCACCTCTGGTCATTCAGTATATTCTGCAGATGGAAAAGTCCACTGTTAGTCCATTAGAACTTGAATAAAGTATGCACAGCAATAAAAAACAGATTTTCTATGCCTTGATAATAAGTACTATGAAGTCAGTAATATTGTGAAAATCCACAGCTTACTAAAAATTAAAATATCCGTTTTCATGTTCAACCTGGCTTACATCTCTCAATCCTATGCCCATTTGCTACCACTCTCTACACAACTCTAGCACCTACATCAGGACCTAGATAAAAAGGTGTGATTGCCAGCCAAGTGACGGCGTCACCTTCTCAGTGCAATGCGTTTAGGTTATGATACGCCAATAGCAATTAAGTGATCTGATTAGTTCAGGGAGGAAGGTTTAGAAGGTTTACGCTACAGTTAGTGGGAATAATAACTATAAAAGACATCTTAACATCGTCATCTTAGTACATCCCTATCAGTTAAGTTATAGAGAAGTCGAGAACATTGTGGTTAACCGCATCTTCAAACAGATGCACAAGTCTCAAATAATGCACCAGTTTCATTCATCTCACCATCTAGGTCTTCAGCTGGGAGCCATGTTTACCCTGCAACCCATTTGTATACCATGATAAATGCATCTTAGTGCTTGCTAGGCAACTGATTGTCCCTCATGTCAGAAGACATCCTGCTCTAGCTTTATGTCAGGACAGCACGTGACCAATCGCCGTGGGTGACGAGGAAACACAGGAGGAGGAGACACCAGCAATTATGCACCAGGTAACTATATGTAATTATGAGTGCAAGGCAGCTAGGCGGTGTACTGGGAATGCATTGGGCTCCATTTGAAAATGGGATTGAGTTGCAAGATCGCAGAGTATCCTAAACAGCAATCCATCTGGAGTATCAGAGTCGCACATAGAGAGACCAGGGAAACAGGTCAAATGAGCTTCACTCCATGAGAAAGTAACGCCATCGCTCCAAATTAAGGCAGTTCATTCCAGACGTAAAAGACAGTAATGTCCTCTGATGACACATTGTTAGCACAGGTATCTAAATCAGGCTTGGTCAGCTTTGGAGACAAAGTCTTTGATAAAATATGATGATCACAGAAACGTCATCCATTTTGCTACAGTCTTGACAAAAATATAATCATGCCAAAAACCAAACTAAAAAGGTACTCCGGGCTCTCAGATGCTATGAACTTATTTAATGACAAGAAAAAGCATTCAACATGAGTTTGACTTACCATGTAAATTGATAAAGAAGGCAGAGTGCTGAGAAATGGCTTCTGTTTTTTTTTGGGGGGGTGGGGCGGTCTCAGCAACGCAGACAAATTCTCTTCTGCAACACTGCCACCTCTGGTCATTCAGTATATTCTGCAGATGGAAAAGTCCACTGTTAGTCCATTAGAACTTGAATAAAGTATGCACAGCAATAAAAAACAGATTTTCTATGCCTTGATAATAAGTACTATGAAGTCAGTAATATTGTGAAAATCCACAGCTTACTAAAAATTAAAATATCCGTTTTCATGTTCAACCTGGCGTACATCTCTCAATCCTATGCCCATTTGCTACCACTCTCTACACAACTCTAGCACCTACATCAGGACCTAGATAAAAAGGTGTGATTGCCAGCCAAGTGACGGCGTCACCTTCTCAGTGCAATGCGTTTAGGTTATTATACGCCAATAGCAATTAAGTGACCTGATTAGTTCAGGGAGGAAGGTTTACGCTACAGTTAGTGGGAATAATAACTATAAAAGACATCTTAACATCTTCATCTTAGTACATCCCTATCAGTTAAGTTATAGAGAAGTCGAGAACATTGTGGTTAACCGCATCTTCAAACAGATGCACAAGTCTCAAATAATGCACCAGTTTCTTTCATCTCACCATCTAGGTCTTCAGCTGGGAGCCCTGTTTACCCTGCAACCCATTTGTATACCATGATAAATGCATCTTAGTGCTTGCTAAGCAACTGATTGTCCCTCATGTCAGAAGACATCCTGCTCTAGCTTTATGATGTCAGGACAGCATGTGACCAATCATCCTGGGTAATGAGGAAACACAGGAGGAGGAGACACCAGCAGTTATGCACTAGGTAATTATATGTAATTATGAGTGCAAGGCAGCTAGGCGGTGTACTGGGAAAGCATTGGGCTCCATTTTAAAATGGGATGGAGTTGCAAGACCGCAGAGTATCCTAAACAGCAATCCATCTGGAGTGTCAAAGTCGCACATACTGAGTGCAGGGAAACAGGTCAAATGAACTTCACTCCATGAGAAAGTAACGCCATCGCTCCAAATTAAGGCAGTTCATTCCAGCCGTAAAAGACAGTAATGTCCTCTGATGACACATTGTTAGCACAGGTATCTAAATCAGGCTTGGTCAGCTTTGGAGACAAAGTCTTTGATAAAATATGATGATCACAGAAACGTCATCCATTTTGCTTCAGTCTTGACAAAAATATAATCATGCCAAAAACCAAACTAAAAAGGTACTCCGGGCTCTCAGATGCTATGAACTTATTTAATGACAAGAAAAAGCATTAAACATGAGTTTGACTTACCATGTAAATTAATGAAGGAAGGCAGAGGGCTGAGGAATGGCTTCTGTTTTTTTTTTTTGGGGGGGGGGGGGGCGTCTCAGCAACGCAGACAAATTCTCTTCTGCAACACTGCCACCTCTGGTCATTCAGTATATTCTGCAGATGGAAAAGTCCACTGTTAGTCCATTAGAACTTGAATAAAGTATGCACAGCAATAAAAAACAGATTTTCTATGCCTTGATAATAAGTACTATGAAGTCAGTAATATTGTGAAAATCCACAGCTTACTAAAAATTAAAATATCCGTTTTCATGTTCAACCTGGCTTACATCTCTCAATCCTATGCCCATTTGCTACCACTCTCTACACAACTCTAGCACCTACATCAGGACCTAGATAAAAAGGTGTGATTGCCAGCCAAGTGACGGCGTCACCTTCTCAGTGCAATGCGTTTAGGTTATGATACGCCAATCGCAATTAAGTGATCTGATTAGTTCAGGGAGGAAGGTTTACACTACAGTTAGTGGGAATAATAACTATAAAAGACATCTTAACATCTTCTTTTTAGCACATCCCTATCAGTTAAGTTATAGAGAAGTCGAGAACATTGTGATTAACCGCATCTTCAAACAGATGCACAAGTCTCAAATAATGCACCAGTTTCTTTCATCTCACCATCTAGGTCTTCAGCTGGGAGCCCTTTTTACCCTGCAACCCATTTCAATACCATGATAAATGCATCTTAGTGCTTGCTAGGCAACTGATTGTCCCTCATGTCAGATGACATCCTGCTCTAGCTTTATGATGTCAGGACAGCATGTGACCAATCATCCTGGGTAATGAGGAAACACAGGAGGAGGAGACACCAGCAGTTATGCACTAGGTAATTATATGTAATTATGAGTGCAAGGCAGCTAGGCGGTGTACTGGGAAAGCATTGGGCTCCATTTGAAAATGGGATGGAGTTGCAAGACCGCAGAGTATCCTAAACAGCAATCCATCTGGAGTGTCAAAGTCGCACATACTGAGTGCAGGGAAACAGGTCAAATGAGCTTCACTCCATGAGAAAGTAACGCCATCGCTCCAAATTAAGGCAGTTCATTCCAGCCGTAAAAGACAGTAATGTCCTCTGATGACACATTGTTAGCACAGGTATCTAAATCAGGCTTGGTCAGCTTTGGAGACAAAGTCTTTGATAAAATATGATGATCACAGAAACGTCATCCATTTTGCTACAGTCTTGACAAAAATATAATCATGCCAAAAACCAAACTAAAAAGGTACTCCGGGCTCTCAGATGCTATGAACTTATTTAATGACAAGAAAAAGCATTCAACATGAGTTTGACTTACCATGTAAATTGATAAAGAAGGCAGAGTGCTGAGAAATGGCTTCTGTTTTTTTTTGGGGGGGTGGGGCGGTCTCAGCAACGCAGACAAATTCTCTTCTGCAACACTGCCACCTCTGGTCATTCAGTATATTCTGCAGATGGAAAAGTCCACTGTTAGTCCATTAGAACTTGAATAAAGTATGCACAGCAATAAAAAACAGATTTTCTATGCCTTGATAATAAGTACTATGAAGTCAGTAATATTGTGAAAATCCACAGCTTACTAAAAATTAAAATATCCGTTTTCATGTTCAACCTGGCGTACATCTCTCAATCCTATGCCCATTTGCTACCACTCTCTACACAACTCTAGCACCTACATCAGGACCTAGATAAAAAGGTGTGATTGCCAGCCAAGTGACGGCGTCACCTTCTCAGTGCAATGCGTTTAGGTTATTATACGCCAATAGCAATTAAGTGACCTGATTAGTTCAGGGAGGAAGGTTTACGCTACAGTTAGTGGGAATAATAACTATAAAAGACATCTTAACATCTTCATCTTAGTACATCCCTATCAGTTAAGTTATAGAGAAGTCGAGAACATTGTGGTTAACCGCATCTTCAAACAGATGCACAAGTCTCAAATAATGCACCAGTTTCTTTCATCTCACCATCTAGGTCTTCAGCTGGGAGCCCTGTTTACCCTGCAACCCATTTGTATACCATGATAAATGCATCTTAGTGCTTGCTAAGCAACTGATTGTCCCTCATGTCAGAAGACATCCTGCTCTAGCTTTATGATGTCAGGACAGCATGTGACCAATCATCCTGGGTAATGAGGAAACACAGGAGGAGGAGACACCAGCAGTTATGCACTAGGTAATTATATGTAATTATGAGTGCAAGGCAGCTAGGCGGTGTACTGGGAAAGCATTGGGCTCCATTTTAAAATGGGATGGAGTTGCAAGACCGCAGAGTATCCTAAACAGCAATCCATCTGGAGTGTCAAAGTCGCACATACTGAGTGCAGGGAAACAGGTCAAATGAACTTCACTCCATGAGAAAGTAACGCCATCGCTCCAAATTAAGGCAGTTCATTCCAGCCGTAAAAGACAGTAATGTCCTCTGATGACACATTGTTAGCACAGGTATCTAAATCAGGCTTGGTCAGCTTTGGAGACAAAGTCTTTGATAAAATATGATGATCACAGAAACGTCATCCATTTTGCTTCAGTCTTGACAAAAATATAATCATGCCAAAAACCAAACTAAAAAGGTACTCCGGGCTCTCAGATGCTATGAACTTATTTAATGACAAGAAAAAGCATTAAACATGAGTTTGACTTACCATGTAAATTAATGAAGGAAGGCAGAGGGCTGAGGAATGGCTTCTGTTTTTTTTTTTTGGGGGGGGGGGGGGGCGTCTCAGCAACGCAGACAAATTCTCTTCTGCAACACTGCCACCTCTGGTCATTCAGTATATTCTGCAGATGGAAAAGTCCACTGTTAGTCCATTAGAACTTGAATAAAGTATGCACAGCAATAAAAAACAGATTTTCTATGCCTTGATAATAAGTACTATGAAGTCAGTAATATTGTGAAAATCCACAGCTTACTAAAAATTAAAATATCCGTTTTCATGTTCAACCTGGCTTACATCTCTCAATCCTATGCCCATTTGCTACCACTCTCTACACAACTCTAGCACCTACATCAGGACCTAGATAAAAAGGTGTGATTGCCAGCCAAGTGACGGCGTCACCTTCTCAGTGCAATGCGTTTAGGTTATGATACGCCAATCGCAATTAAGTGATCTGATTAGTTCAGGGAGGAAGGTTTACACTACAGTTAGTGGGAATAATAACTATAAAAGACATCTTAACATCTTCTTTTTAGTACATCCCTATCAGTTAAGTTATAGAGAAGTCGAGAACATTGTGATTAACCGCATCTTCAAACAGATGCACAAGTCTCAAATAATGCACCAGTTTCTTTCATCTCACCATCTAGGTCTTCAGCTGGGAGCCCGGTTTACCCTGCAACCCATTTGTATACCATGATAAATGCATCTTAGTGCTTGCTAGGCAACTGATTGTCCCTCATGTCAGAAGACATCCTGCTCTAGCTTTATGTCAGGACAGCACGTGACCGATCGCCGTGGGTGACGAGGAAACACAGGAGGAGGAGACACCAGCAATTATGCACCAGGTAACTATATGTAATTATGAGTGCAAGGCAGCTAGGCGGTGTACTGGGAATGCATTGGGCTCCATTTGAAAATGGGATTGAGTTGCAAGATCGCAGAGTATCCTAAACAGCAATCCATCTGGAGTATCAGAGTCGCACATAGAGAGACCAGGGAAACAGGTCAAATGAGCTTCACTCCATGAGAAAGTAACGCCATCGCTCCAAATTAAGGCAGTTCATTCCAGCCGTAAAAGACAGTAATGTCCTCTGATGACACATTGTTAGCATAGGTATCTAAATCAGGCTTGGTCAGCTTTGGAGACAAAGTCTTTGATAAAATATGATGATCACAGAAACGTCATCCATTTTGCTACAGTCTTGACAAAAATATAATCATGCCAAAAACCAAACTAAAAAGGTACTCCAGGCTCTCAGATGCTATGAACTTATTTAATGACAAGAAAAAGCATTCAACATGAGTTTGACTTACCATGTAAATTGATAAAGAAGGCAGAGTGCTGAGGAATGGCTTCTGTTTTTTTTTGGGGGGGTGGGGCGGTCTCAGCAACGCAGACAAATTCTCTTCTGCAACACTGCCACCTCTGGTCATTCAGTATATTCTGCAGATGGAAAAGTCCACTGTTAGTCCATTAGAACTTGAATATTTTCTAAAGTATGCACAGCAATAAAAAACAGATTTTCTATGCCTTGATAATAAGTACCATGAAGTCAGTAATATTGTGAAAATCCACAGCTTACTAAAAATTAAAATATCCGTTTTCATGTTCAACCTGGCGTACATCTCTCAATCCTATGCCCATTTGCTACCACTCTCTACACAACTCTAGCACCTACATCAGGACCTAGATAAAAAGGTGTGATTGCCAGCCAAGTGACGGCGTCACCTTCTCAGTGCAATGCGTTTAGGTTATTATACGCCAATAGCAATTAACTGACCTGATTAGTTCAGGGAGGAAGGTTTACGCTACAGTTAGTGGGAATAATAACTATAAAAGACATCTTAACATCTTCATCTTAGTACATCCCTATCAGTTAAGTTATAGAGAATTCGAGAACATTGTGGTTAACCGCATCTTCAAACAGATGCACAAGTCTCAAATAATGCACCAGTTTCATTCATCTCACCATCTAGGTCTTCAGCTGGGAGCCCTGTTTACCCTGCAACCCATTTGTATACCATGATAAATGCATCTTAGTGCTTGCTAGGCAACTGATTGTCCCTCATGTCAGAAGACATCCTGCTCTAGCTTTATGATGTCAGGACAGCACGTGACCAATCGCCGTGGGTGACGAGGAAACACAGGAGGAGGAGACACGAGCAATTATGCACCAGGTAACTATATGTAATTATTAGTGCAAGGCAGCTAGGCGGTGTACTGGGAATGCATTGGGCTCCATTTGAAAATGGGATTGAGTTGCAAGATCGCAGAGTATCCTAAACAGCAATCCATCTGGAGTATCAGAGTCGCACATAGAGAGAGCAGGGAAACAGGTCAAATGAGCTTCACTCCATGAGAAAGTAACGCCATCGCTCCAAATTAAGGCAGTTCATTCCAGCCGTAAAAGACAGTAATGTCCTCTGATGACACATTGTTAGCACAGGTATCTAAATCAGGCTTGGTCAGCTTTGGAGACAAAGTCTTTGATAAAATATGATGATCACAGAAACGTCATCCATTTTGCTACAGTCTTGACAAAAATATAATCATGCCAAAAACCAAACTAAAAAGGTACTCCGGGCTCTCAGATGCTATGAACTTATTTAATGACAAGAAAAAGCATTCAACATGAGTTTGACTTACCATGTAAATTGATAAAGAAGGCAGAGTGCTGAGAAATGGCTTCTGTTTTTTTTTGGGGGGGTGGGGCGGTCTCAGCAACGCAGACAAATTCTCTTCTGCAACACTGCCACCTCTGGTCATTCAGTATATTCTGCAGATGGAAAAGTCCACTGTTAGTCCATTAGAACTTGAATAAAGTATGCACAGCAATAAAAAACAGATTTTCTATGCCTTGATAATAAGTACTATGAAGTCAGTAATATTGTGAAAATCCACAGCTTACTAAAAATTAAAATATCCGTTTTCATGTTCAACCTGGCTTACATCTCTCAATCCTATGCCCATTTGCTACCACTCTCTACAAAACTCTAGCACCTACATCAGGACCTAGATAAAAAGGTGTGATTGTCAGCCAAGTGACGGCGTCACCTTCTCAGTGCAATGCGTTTAGGTTATGATACGCCAATCGCAATTAAGTGATCTGATTAGTTCAGGGAGGAAGGTTTACGCTACAGTTAGTGGGAATAATAACTATAAAAGACATCTTAACATCTTCTTTTTAGCACATCCCTATCAGTTAACTTATAGAGAAGTCGAGAACATTGTGATTAACCGCATCTTCAAACAGATGCACAAGTCTCAAATAATGCACCAGTTTCTTTCATCTCACCATCTAGGTCTTCAGCTGGGAGCCCTTTTTACCCTGCAACCCATTTCAATACCATGATAAATGCATCTTAGTGCTTGCTAGGCAACTGATTGTCCCTCATGTCAGATGACATCCTGCTCTAGCTTTATGATGTCAGGACAGCATGTGACCAATCATCCTGGGTAATGAGGAAACACAGGAGGAGGAGACACCAGCAGTTATGCACTAGGTAATTATATGTAATTATGAGTGCAAGGCAGCTAGGCGGTGTACTGGGAAAGCATTGGGCTCCATTTGAAAATGGGATTGAGTTGCAAGATCGCAGAGTATCCTAAACAGCAATCCATCTGGAGTATCAGAGTCGCACATAGAGAGAGCAGGGAAACAGGTCAAATGAGCTTCACTCCATGAGAAAGTAACGCCATCGCTCCAAATTAAGGCAGTTCATTCCAGCCGTAAAAGACAGTAATGTCCTCTGATGACACATTGTTAGCACAGGTATCTAAATCAGGCTTGGTCAGCTTTGGAGACAAAGTCTTTGATAAAATATGATGATCACAGAAACGTCATCCATTTTGCTACAGTCTTGACAAAAATATAATCATGCCAAAAACCAAACTAAAAAGGTACTCCGGGCTCTCAGATGCTATGAACTTATTTAATGACAAGAAAAAGCATTCAACATGAGTATGACTTACCATGTAAATTGATAAAGAAGGCAGAGTGCTGAGGAATGGCTTCTGTTTTTTTGGGGGGGGGTGGGGCGGTCTCAGCAACGCAGACAAATTCTCTTCTGCAACACTGCCACCTCTGGTCATTCAGTATATTCTGCAGATGGAAAAGTCCACTGTTAGTCCATTAGAACTTGAATAAAGTATGCACAGCAATAAAAAACAGATTTTCTATGCCTTGATAATAAGTACTATGAAGTCAGTAATATTGTGAAAATCCACAGCTTACTAAAAATTAAAATATCCGTTTTCATGTTCAACCTGGCTTACATCTCTCAATCCTATGCCCATTTGCTACCACTCTCTACACAACTCTAGCACCTACATCAGGACCTAGATAAAAAGGTGTGATTGTCAGCCAAGTGACGGCGTCACCTTCTCAGTGCAATGCGTTTAGGTTATGATACGCCAATCGCAATTAAGTGACCTGATTAGTTCAGGGAGGAAGGTTTACGCTACAGTTAGTGGGAATAATAACTATAAAAGACATCTTAACATCTTCTTTTTAGCACATCCCTACCAGTTAAGTTATAGAGAAGTCGAGAACATTGTGATTAACCGCATCTTCAAACAGATGCACAAGTCTCAAATAATGCACCAGTTTCTTTCATCTCACCATCTAGGTCTTCAGCTGGGAGCCCTTTTTACCCTGCAACCCATTTCAATACCATGATAAATGCATCTTAGTGCTTGCTAGGCAACTGATTGTCCCTCATGTCAGATGACATCCTGCTCTAGCTTTATGATGTCAGGACAGCATGTGACCAATCATACTGGGTAATGAGGAAACACAGGAGGAGGAGACACCAGCAGTTATGCACTAGGTAATTATATGTAATTATGAGTGCAAGGCAGCTAGGCGGTGTACTGGGAAAGCATTGGGCTCCATTTGAAAATGGGATGGAGTTGCAAGACCGCAGAGTATCCTAAACAGCAATCCATCTGGAGAGTCAAAGTCGCACATACTGAGTGCAGGGAAACAGGTCAAATGAACTTCACTCCATGAGAAAGTAACGCCATCGCTCCAAATTAAGGCAGTTCATTCCAGCCGTAAAAGACAGTAATGTCCTCTGATGACACATTGTTAGCACAGGTATCTAAATCAGGCTTGGTCAGCTTTGGAGACAAAGTCTTTGATAAAATATGATGATCACAGAAACGTCATCCATTTTGCTTCAGTCTTGACAAAAATATAATCATGCCAAAAACCAAACTAAAAAGGTACTCCGGGCTCTCAGATGCTATGAACTTATTTAATGACAAGAAAAAGCATTAAACATGAGTTTGACTTACCATGTAAATTAATGAAGGAAGGCAGAGGGCTGAGGAATGGCTTCTGTTTTTTTTTTTTTGGGGGGGAGGGGGGGGCGTCTCAGCAACGCAGACAAATTCTCTTCTGCAACACTGCCACCTCTGGTCATTCAGTATATTCTGCAGATGGAAAAGTCCACTGTTAGTCCATTAGAACTTGAATATTTTCTAAAGTATGCACAGCAATAAAAAACAGATTTTCTATGCCTTGATAATAAGTACTATGAAGTCAGTAATATTGTGAAAATCCACAGCTTACGAAAAATTAAAATATCCGTTTTCATGTTCAACCTGGCGTACATCTCTCAATCCTATGCCCATTTGCTACCACTCTCTACACAACTCTAGCACCTACATCAGGACCTAGATAAAAAGGTGTGATTGCCAGCCAAGTGACGGCGTCACCTTCTCAGTGCAATGCGTTTAGGTTATTATACGCCAATAGCAATTAAGTGATCTGATTAGTTCAGGGAGGAAGGTTTACGCTACAGTTAGTGGGAATAATAACTATAAAAGACATCTTAACATCTTCATCTTAGTACATCCCTATCAGTTAAGTTATAGAGAAGTCGAGAACATTGTGGTTAACCGCATCTTCAAACAGATGCACAAGTCTCAAATAATGCACCAGTTTCATTCATCTCACCATCTAGGTCTTCAGCTGGGAGCCCTGTTTACCCTGCAACCCATTTGTATACCATGATAAATGCATCTTAGTGCTTGCTAGGCAACTGATTGTCCCTCATGTCAGAAGACATCCTGCTCTAGCTTTATGATGTCAGGACAGCACGTGACCAATCGCCGTGGGTGACGAGGAAACACAGGAGGAGGAGACACCAGCAATTATGCACCAGGTAACTATATGTAATTATGAGTGCAAGGCAGCTAGGCGGTGTACTGGGAATGCATTGGGCTCCATTTGAAAATGGGATTGAGTTGCAAGATCGCAGAGTATCCTAAACAGCAATCCATCTGGAGTATCAGAGTCGCACATAGAGAGAGCAGGGAAACAGGTCAAATGAGCTTCACTCCATGAGAAAGTAACGCCATCGCTCCAAATTAAGGCAGTTCATTCCAGCCGTAAAAGACAGTAATGTCCTCTGATGACACATTGTTAGCACAGGTATCTAAATCAGGCTTGGTCAGCTTTGGAGACAAAGTCTTTGATAAAATATGATGATCACAGAAACGTCATCCATTTTGCTACAGTCTTGACAAAAATATAATCATGCCAAAAACCAAACTAAAAAGGTACTCCGGGCTCTCAGATGCTATGAACTTATTTAATGACAAGAAAAAGCATTCAACATGAGTATGACTTACCATGTAAATTGATAAAGAAGGCAGAGTGCTGAGGAATGGCTTCTGTTTTTTTGGGGGGGGGGGGTGGGGCGGTCTCAGCAACGCAGACAAATTCTCTTCTGCAACACTGCCACCTCTGGTCATTCAGTATATTCTGCAGATGGAAAAGTCCACTGTTAGTCCATTAGAACTTGAATAAAGTATGCACAGCAATAAAAAACAGATTTTCTATGCCTTGATAATAAGTACTATGAAGTCAGTAATATTGTGAAAATCCACAGCTTACTAAAAATTAAAATATCCGTTTTCATGTTCAACCTGGCTTACATCTCTCAATCCTATGCCCATTTGCTACCACTCTCTACACAACTCTAGCACCTACATCAGGACCTAGATAAATAGGTGTGATTGCCAGCCAAGTGACGGCGTCACCTTCTCAGTGCAATGCGTTTAGGTTATGATACGCCAATCGCAATTAAGTGACCTGATTAGTTCAGGGAGGAAGGTTTACGCTACAGTTAGTGGGAATAATAACTATAAAAGACATCTTAACATCTTCTTTTTAGCACATCCCTACCAGTTAAGTTATAGAGAAGTCGAGAACATTGTGATTAACCGCATCTTCAAACAGATGCACAAGTCTCAAATAATGCACCAGTTTCTTTCATCTCACCATCTAGGTCTTCAGCTGGGAGCCCTTTTTACCCTGCAACCCATTTCAATACCATGATAAATGCATCTTAGTGCTTGCTAGGCAACTGATTGTCCCTCATGTCAGATGACATCCTGCTCTAGCTTTATGATGTCAGTACAGCATGTGACCAATCATCCTGGGTAATGAGGAAACACAGGAGGAGGAGACACCAGCAGTTATGCACTAGGTAATTATATGTAATTATGAGTGCAAGGCAGCTAGGCGGTGTACTGGGAAAGCATTGGGCTCCATTTGAAAATGGGATGGAGTTGCAAGACCGCAGAGTATCCTAAACAGCAATCCATCTGGAGTGTCAAAGTCGCACATACTGAGTGCAGGGAAACAGGTCAAATGAACTTCACTCCATGAGAAAGTAACGCCATCGCTCCAAATTAGGGCAGTTCATTCCAGCCGTAAAAGACAGTAATGTCCTCTGATGACACATTGTTAGCACAGGTATCTAAATCAGGCTTGGTCAGCTTTGGAGACAAAGTCTTTGATAAAATATGATGATCACAGAAACGTCATCCATTTTGCTTCAGTCTTGACAAAAATATAATCATGCCAAAAACCAAACTAAAAAGGTACTCCGGGCTCTCAGATGCTATGAACTTATTTAATGACAAGAAAAAGCATTAAACATGAGTTTGACTTACCATGTAAATTAATGAAGGAAGGCAGAGGGCTGAGGAATGGCTTCTGTTTTTTTTTTGGGGGGGGGGGGGGCGTCTCAGCAACGCAGACAAATTCTCTTCTGCAACACTGCCACCTCTGGTCATTCAGTATATTCTGCAGATGGAAAAGTCCACTGTTAGTCCATTAGAACTTGAATATTTTCTAAAGTATGCACAGCAATAAAAAACAGATTTTCTATGCCTTGATAATAAGTACTATGAAGTCAGTAATATTGTGAAAATCCACAGCTTACGAAAAATTAAAATATCCGTTTTCATGTTCAACCTGGCGTACATCTCTCAATCCTATGCCCATTTGCTACCACTCTCTACACAACTCTAGCACCTACATCAGGACCTAGATAAAAAGGTGTGATTGCCAGCCAAGTGACGGCGTCACCTTCTCAGTGCAATGCGTTTAGGTTATTATACGCCAATAGCAATTAAGTGATCTGATTAGTTCAGGGAGGAAGGTTTACGCTACAGTTAGTGGGAATAATAACTATAAAAGACATCTTAACATCTTCATCTTAGTACATCCCTATCAGTTAAGTTATAGAGAAGTCGAGAACATTGTGGTTAACCGCATCTTCAAACAGATGCACAAGTCTCAAATAATGAACCAGTTTCATTCATCTCACCATCTAGGTCTTCAGCTGGGAGCCCTGTTTACCCTGCAACCCATTTGTATACCATGATAAATGCATCTTAGTGCTTGCTAGGCAACTGATTGTCCCTCATGTCAGAAGACATCCTGCTCTAGCTTTATGATGTCAGGACAGCACGTGACCAATCGCCGTGGGTGACGAGGAAACACAGGAGGAGGAGACACCAGCAATTATGCACCAGGTAACTATATGTAATTATGAGTGCAAGGCAGCTAGGCGGTGTACTGGGAATGCATTGGGCTCCATTTGAAAATGGGATTGAGTTGCAAGATCGCAGAGTATCCTAAACAGCAATCCATCTGGAGTATCAGAGTCGCACATAGAGAGAGCAGAGAAACAGGTCAAATGAGCTTCACTCCATGAGAAAGTAACGCCATCGCTCCAAATTAAGGCAGTTCATTCCAGCCGTAAAAGACAGTAATGTCCTCTGATGACACATTGTTAGCACAGGTATCTAAATCAGGCTTGGTCAGCTTTGGAGACAAAGTCTTTGATAAAATATGATGATCACAGAAACGTCATCCATTTTGCTACAGTCTTGACAAAAATATAATCATGCCAAAAACCAAACTAAAAAGGTACTCCGGGCTCTCAGATGCTATGAACTTATTTAATGACAAGAAAAAGCATTCAACATGAGTATGACTTACCATGTAAATTGATAAAGAAGGCAGAGTGCTGAGGAATGGCTTCTGTTTTTTTGGGGGGGGGTGGGGCGGTCTCAGCAACGCAGACAAATTCTCTTCTGCAACACTGCCACCTCTGGTCATTCAGTATATTCTGCAGATGGAAAAGTCCACTGTTAGTCCATTAGAACTTGAATAAAGTATGCACAGCAATAAAAAACAGATTTTCTATGCCTTGATAATAAGTACTATGAAGTCAGTAATATTGTGAAAATCCACAGCTTACTAAAAATTAAAATATCCGTTTTCATGTTCAACCTGGCTTACATCTCTCAATCCTATGCCCATTTGCTACCACTCTCTACACAACTCTAGCACCTACATCAGGACCTAGATAAAAAGGTGTGATTGTCAGCCAAGTGACGGCGTCACCTTCTCAGTGCAATGCGTTTAGGTTATGATACGCCAATCGCAATTAAGTGACCTGATTAGTTCAGGGAGGAAGGTTTACGCTACAGTTAGTGGGAATAATAACTATAAAAGACATCTTAACATCTTCTTTTTAGCACATCCCTACCAGTTAAGTTATAGAGAAGTCGAGAACATTGTGATTAACCGCATCTTCAAACAGATGCACAAGTCTCAAATAATGCACCAGTTTCTTTCATCTCACCATCTAGGTCTTCAGCTGGGAGCCCTTTTTACCCTGCAACCCATTTCAATACCATGATAAATGCATCTTAGTGCTTGCTAGGCAACTGATTGTCCCTCATGTCAGATGACATCCTGCTCTAGCTTTATGATGTCAGGACAGCACGTGACCAATCGCCGTGGGTGACGAGGAAACACAGGAGGAGGAGACACCAGCAATTATGCACCAGGTAACTATATGTAATTATGAGTGCAAGGCAGCTAGGCGGTGTACTGGGAATGCATTGGGCTCCATTTGAAAATGGGATTGAGTTGCAAGATCGCAGAGTATCCTAAACAGCAATCCATCTGGAGTATCAGAGTCGCACATAGAGAGAGCAGAGAAACAGGTCAAATGAGCTTCACTCCATGAGAAAGTAACGCCATCGCTCCAAATTAAGGCAGTTCATTCCAGCCGTAAAAGACAGTAATGTCCTCTGATGACACATTGTTAGCACAGGTATCTAAATCAGGCTTGGTCAGCTTTGGAGACAAAGTCTTTGATAAAATATGATGATCACAGAAACGTCATCCATTTTGCTACAGTCTTGACAAAAATATAATCATGCCAAAAACCAAACTAAAAAGGTACTCCGGGCTCTCAGATGCTATGAACTTATTTAATGACAAGAAAAAGCATTCAACATGAGTATGACTTACCATGTAAATTGATAAAGAAGGCAGAGTGCTGAGGAATGGCTTCTGTTTTTTTGGGGGGGTGGGGCGGTCTCAGCAACGCAGACAAATTCTCTTCTGCAACACTGCCACCTCTGGTCATTCAGTATATTCTGCAGATGGAAAAGTCCACTGTTAGTCCATTAGAACTTGAATATTTTCTAAAGTATGCACAGCAATAAAAAACAGATTTTCTATGCCTTGATAATAAGTACTATGAAGTCAGTAATATTGTGAAAATCCACAGCTTACTAAAAATTAAAATATCCGTTTTCATGTTCAACCTGGCGTACATCTCTCAATCCTATGCCCATTTGCTACCACTCTCTACACAACTCTAGCACCTACATCAGGACCTAGATAAAAAGGTGTGATTGCCAGCCAAGTGACGGCGTCACCTTCTCAGTGCAATGCGTTTAGGTTATTATACGCCAATAGCAATTAAGTGATCTGATTAGTTCAGGGAGGAAGGTTTACGCTACAGTTAGTGGGAATAATAACTATAAAAGACATCTTAACATCTTCATCTTAGTACATCCCTATCAGTTAAGTTATAGAGAAGTCGAGAACATTGTGGTTAACCGCATCTTCAAACAGATGCACAAGTCTCAAATAATGCACCAGTTTCATTCATCTCACCATCTAGGTCTTCAGCTGGGAGCCCTGTTTACCCTGCAACCCATTTGTATACCATGATAAATGCATCTTAGTGCTTGCTAGGCAACTGATTGTCCCTCATGTCAGAAGACATCCTGCTCTAGCTTTATGTCAGGACAGCACGTGACCAATCGCCGTGGGTGACGAGGAAACACAGGAGGAGGAGACACCAGCAATTATGCACCAGGTAACTATATGTAATTATGAGTGCAAGGCAGCTAGGCGGTGTACTGGGAATGCATTGGGCTCCATTTGAAAATGGGATTGAGTTGCAAGATCGCAGAGTATCCTAAACAGCAATCCATCTGGAGTATCAGAGTCGCACATAGAGAGACCAGGGAAACAGGTCAAATGAGCTTCACTCCATGAGAAAGTAACGCCATCGCTCCAAATTAAGGCAGTTCATTCCAGCCGTAAAAGACAGTAATGACCTCTGATGACACATTGTTAGCATAGGTATCTAAATCAGGCTTGGTCAGCTTTGGAGACAAAGTCTTTGATAAAATATGATGATCACAGAAACGTCATCCATTTTGCTACAGTCTTGACAAAAATATAATCATGCCAAAAACCAAACTAAAAAGGTACTCCAGGCTCTCAGATGCTATGAACTTATTTAATGACAAGAAAAAGCATTCAACATGAGTTTGACTTACCATGTAAATTGATAAAGAAGGCAGAGTGCTGAGGAATGGCTTCTGTTTTTTTTTTTGGGGGGGTGGGGCGGTCTCAGCAACGCAGACAAATTCTCTTCTGCAACACTGCCACCTCTGGTCATTCAGTATATTCTGCAGATAGAAAAGTCCACTGTTAGTCCATTAGAACTTGAATATTTTCTAAAGTATGCACAGCAATAAAAAACAGATTTTCTATGCCTTGATAATAAGTACTATGAAGTCAGTAATATTGTGAAAATCCACAGCTTACTAAAAATTAAAATATCCGTTTTCATGTTCAACCTGGCTTACATCTCTCAATCCTATGCCCATTTGCTACCACTCTCTACACAACTCTAGCACCTACATCAGGACCTAGATAAAAAGGTGTGATTGCCAGCCAAGTGACGGCGTCACCTTCTCAGTGCAATGCGTTTAGGTTATGATACGCCAATAGCAATTAAGTGATCTGATTAGTTCAGGGAGGAAGGTTTACGCTACAGTTAGTGGGAATAATAACTATAAAAGACATCTTAACAACTTCTTTTTAGTACATCCCTATCAGTTAAGTTATAGAGAAGTCGAGAACATTGTGATTAACCGCATCTTCAAACAGATGCACAAGTCTCAAATAATGCACCAGTTTCTTTCATCTCACCATCTAGGTCTTCAGCTGGGAGCCCTTTTTACCCTGCAACCCATTTCAATACCATGATAAATGCATCTTAGTGCCTGCTAGGCAACTGATTGTCCCTCATGTCAGATGACATCCTGCTCTAGCTTTATGATGTCAGGACAGCATGTGACCAATCATCCTGGGTAATGAGGAAACACAGGAGGAGGAGACACCAGCAGTTATGCACTAGGTAATTATATGTAATTATGAGTGCAAGGCAGCTAGGTGGTGTACTGGGAAAGCATTGGGCTCCATTTAAAAATGGGATGGAGTTGCAAGACCGCAGAGTATCCTAAACAGCAATCCATCTGAAGTGTCAAAGTCGCACATACTGAGTGCAGGGAAACAGGTCAAATGAACTTCACTCCATGAGAAAGTAACGCCATCGCTCCAAATTAAGGCAGTTCATTCCAGCCGTAAAAGACAGTAATGTCCTCTGATGACACATTGTTAGCACAGGTATCTAAATCAGGCTTGGTCAGCTTTGGAGACAAAGTCTTTGATAAAATATGATGATCACAGAAACGTCATCCATTTTGCTTCAGTCTTGACAAAAATATAATCATGCCAAAAACCAAACTAAAAAGGTACTCCGGGCTCTCAGATGCTATGAACTTATTTAATGACAAGAAAAAGCATTAAACATGAGTTTGACTTACCATGTAAATAATGAAGGAAGGCAGAGGGCTGAGGAATGGCTTCTGTTTTTTTTTTTTGGGGGGGTGGGCGTCTCAGCAACACAGACAAATTCTCTTCTGCAACACTGCCACCTCTGGTCATTCAGTATATTCTGCAGATGGAAAAGTCCACTGTTAGTCCATTAGAACTTGAATATTTTCTAAAGTATGCACAGCAATAAAAAACAGATTTTCTATGCCTTGATAATAAGTACTATGAAGTCAGTAATATTGTGAAAATCCACAGCTTACTAAAAATTAAAATATCCGTTTTCATGTTCAACCTGGCGTACATCTCTCAATCCTATGCCCATTTGCTACCACTCTCTACACAACTCTAGCACCTACATCAGGACCTAGATAAAAAGGTGTGATTGCCAGCCAAGTGACGGCGTCACCTTCTCAGTGCAATGCGTTTACGTTATTATACGCCAATAGCAATTAAGTGATCTGATTAGTTCAGGGAGGAAGGTTTACGCTACAGTTAGTGGGAATAATAACTATAAAAGACATCTTAACATCGTCATCTTAGTACATCCCTATCAGTTAAGTTATAGAGAAGTCGAGAACATTGTGGTTAACCGCATTTTCAAACAGATGCACAAGTCTCAAATAATGCACCAGTTTCATTCATCTCACCATCTAGGTCTTCAGCTGGGAGCCATGTTTACCCTGCAACCCATTTGTATACCATGATAAATGCATCTTAGTGCTTGCTAGGCAACTGATTGTCCCTCATGTCAGAAGACATCCTGCTCTAGCTTTATGTCAGGACAGCACGTGACCAATCGCCGTGGGTGACGAGGAAACACAGGAGGAGGAGACACCAGCAATTATGCACCAGGTAACTATATGTAATTATGAGTGCAAGGCAGCTAGGCGGTGTACTGGGAATGCATTGGGCTCCATTTGAAAATGGGATTGAGTTGCAAGATCGCCGAGTATCCTAAACAGCAATCCATCTGGAGTATCAGAGTCGCACATAGAGAGACCAGGGAAACAGGTCAAATGAGCTTCACTCCATGAGAAAGTAACGCCATCGCTCCAAATTAAGGCAGTTCATTCCAGCCGTAAAAGACAGTAATGTCCTCTGATGACACATTGTTAGCACAGGTATCTAAATCAGGCTTGGTCAGCTTTGGAGACAAAGTCTTTGATAAAATATGATGATCACAGAAACGTCATCCATTTTGCTACAGTCTTGACAAAAATATAATCATGCCAAAAACCAAACTAAAAAGGTACTCCAGGCTCTCAGATGCTATGAACTTATTTAATGACAAGAAAAAGCATTCAACATGAGTTTGACTTACCATGTAAATTGATAAAGAAGGCAGAGTGCTGAGGAATGGCTTCTGTATTTTTTTTGGGGGGTGGGGCGGTCTCAGCAACGCAGACAAATTCTCTTCTGCAACACTGCCACCTCTGGTCATTCAGTATATTCTGCAGATGGAAAAGTCCACTGTTAGTCCATTAGAACTTGAATAAAGTATGCACAGCAATAAAAAACAGATTTTCTATGCCTTGATAATAAGTACTATGAAGTCAGTAATATTGTGAAAATCCACAGCTTACTAAAAATTAAAATATCCGTTTTCATGTTCAACCTGGCTTACATCTCTCAATCCTATGCCCATTTGCTACCACTCTCTACAAAACTCTAGCACCTACATCAGGACCTAGATAAAAAGGTGTGATTGTCAGCCAAGTGACGGCGTCACCTTCTCAGTGCAATGCGTTTAGGTTATGATACGCCAATCGCAATTAAGTGATCTGATTAGTTCAGGGAGGAAGGTTTACGCTACAGTTAGTGGGAATAATAACTATAAAAGACATCTTAACATCTTCTTTTTAGCACATCCCTATCAGTTAAGTTATAGAGAAGTCGAGAACATTGTGATTAACCGCATCTTCAAACAGATGCACAAGTCTCAAATAATGCACCAGTTTCTTTCATCTCACCATCTAGGTCTTCAGCTGGGAGCCCTTTTTACCCTGCAACCCATTTCAATACCATGATAAATGCATCTTAGTGCTTGCTAGGCAACTGATTGTCCCTCATGTCAGATGACATCCTGCTCTAGCTTTATGATGTCAGGACAGCATGTGACCAATCATCCTGGGTAATGAGGAAACACAGGAGGAGGAGACACCAGCAGTTATGCACTAGGTAATTATATGTAATTATGAGTGCAAGGCAGCTAGGCGGTGTACTGGGAAAGCATTGGGCTCCATTTGAAAATGGGATGGAGTTGCAAGACCGCAGAGTATCCTAAACAGCAATCCATCTGGAGTGTCAAAGTCGCACATACTGAGTGCAGGGAAACAGGTCAAATGAACTTCACTCCATGAGAAAGTAACGCCATCGCTCCAAATTAAGGCAGTTCATTCCAGCCGTAAAAGACAGTAATGTCCTCTGATGACACATTGTTAGCACAGGTATCTAAATCAGGCTTGGTCAGCTTTGGAGACAAAGTCTTTGATAAAATATGATGATCACAGAAACGTCATCCATTTTGCTTCAGTCTTGACAAAAATATAATCATGCCAAAAACCAAACTAAAAAGGTACTCTGGGCTCTCAGATGCTATGAACTTATTTAATGACAAGAAAAAGCATTAAACATGAGTTTGACTTACCATGTAAATTAATGAAGGAAGGCAGAGGGCTGAGGAATGGCTTCTGTTTTTTTTTTTGGGGGGGGGGGGGGGCGTCTCAGCAACGCAGACAAATTCTCTTCTGCAACACTGCCACCTCTGGTCATTCAGTATATTCTGCAGATGGAAAAGTCCACTGTTAGTCCATTAGAACTTGAATAAAGTATGCACAGCAATAAAAAACAGATTTTCTATGCCTTGATAATAAGTACTATTAAGTCAGTAATATTGTGAAAATCCACAGCTTACTAAAAATTAAAATATCCGTTTTCATGTTCAACCTGGCTTACATCTCTCAATCCTATGCCCATTTGCTACAACTCTCTACACAACTCTAGCACCTACATCAGGACCTAGATAAAAAGGTGTGATTGCCAGCCAAGTGACGGCGTCACCTTCTCAGTGCAATGCGTTTAGGTTATGATACGCCAATCGCAATTAAGTGATCTGATTAGTTCAGGGAGGAAGGTTTACGCTACAGTTAGTGGGAATAATAACTATAAAAGACATCTTAACATCTTCTTTTTAGTACATCCCTATCAGTTAAGTTATAGAGAAGTCGAGAACATTGTGATTAACCGCATCTTCAAACAGATGCACAAGTCTCAAATAATGCACCAGTTTCTTTCATCTCACCATCTAGGTCTTCAGCTGGGAGCCCGGTTTACCCTGCAACCCATTTGTATACCATGATAAATGCATCTTAGTGCTTGCTAGGCAACTGATTGTCCCTCATGTCAGAAGACATCCTGCTCTAGCTTTATGTCAGGACAGCACGTGACCGATCGCCGTGGGTGACGAGGAAACACAGGAGGAGGAGACACCAGCAATTATGCACCAGGTAACTATATGTAATTATGAGTGCAAGGCAGCTAGGCGGTGTACTGGGAATGCATTGGGCTCCATTTGAAAATGGGATTGAGTTGCAAGATCGCAGAGTATCCTAAACAGCAATCCATCTGGAGTATCAGAGTCGCGCATAGAGAGACCAGGGAAACAGGTCAAATGAGCTTCACTCCATGAGAAAGTAACGCCATCGCTCCAAATTAAGGCAGTTCATTCCAGCCGTAAAAGACAGTAATGTCCTCTGATGACACATTGTTAGCATAGGTATCTAAATCAGGCTTGGTCAGCTTTGGAGACAAAGTCTTTGATAAAATATGATGATCACAGAAACGTCATCCATTTTGCTACAGTCTTGACAAAAATATAATCATGCCAAAAACCAAACTAAAAAGGTACTCCAGGCTCTCAGATGCTATGAACTTATTTAATGACAAGAAAAAGCATTAAACATGAGTTTGACTTACCATGTAAATTAATGAAGGAAGGCAGAGGGCTGAGGAATGGCTTCTGTTTTTTTTTTTTTGGGGGGGTGGGCGTCTCAGCAACGCAGACAAATTCTCTTCTGCAACACTGCCACCTCTGGTCATTCAGTATATTCTGCAGATGGAAAAGTCCACTGTTAGTCCATTAGAACTTGAATATTTTCTAAAGTATGCACAGCAATAAAAAACAGATTTTCTATGCCTTGATAATAAGTACTATGAAGTCAGTAATATTGTGAAAATCCACAGCTTACTAAAAATTAAAATATCCGTTTTCATGTTCAACCTGGCGTACATCTCTCAATCCTATGCCCATTTGCTACCACTCTCTACACAACTCTAGCACCTACATCAGGACCTAGATAAAAAGGTGTGATTGCCAGCCAAGTGACGGCGTCACCTTCTCAGTGCAATGCGTTTAGGTTATTATACGCCAATAGCAATTAAGTGATCTGATTAGTTCAGGGAGGAAGGTTTACGCTACAGTTAGTGGGAATAATAACTATAAAAGACATCTTAACATCGTCATCTTAGTACATCCCTATCAGTTAAGTTATAGAGAAGTCGAGAACATTGTGGTTAACCGCATCTTCAAACAGATGCACAAGTCTCAAATAATGCACCAGTTTCATTCATCTCACCATCTAGGTCTTCAGCTGGGAGCCATGTTTACCCTGCAACCCATTTGTATACCATGATAAATGCATCTTAGTGCTTGCTAGGCAACTGATTGTCCCTCATGTCAGAAGACATCCTGCTCTAGCTTTATGTCAGGACAGCACGTGACCAATCGCCGTGGGTGACGAGGAAACAGAGGAGGAGGAGACACCAGCAATTATGCACCAGGTAACTATATGTAATTATGAGTGCAAGGCAGCTAGGCGGTGTACTGGGAATGCATTGGGCTCCATTTGAAAATGGGATTGAGTTGCAAGATCGCAGAGTATCCTAAACAGCAATCCATCTGGAGTATCAGAGTCGCACATAGAGAGACCAGGGAAACAGGTCAAATGAGCTTCACTCCATGAGAAAGTAACGCCATCGCTCCAAATTAAGGCAGTTCATTCCAGACGTAAAAGACAGTAATGTCCTCTGATGACACATTGTTAGCACAGGTATCTAAATCAGGCTTGGTCAGCTTTGGAGACAAAGTCTTTGATAAAATATGATGATCACAGAAACGTCATCCATTTTGCTACAGTCTTGACAAAAATATAATCATGCCAAAAACCAAACTAAAAAGGTACTCCGGGCTCTCAGATGCTATGAACTTATTTAATGACAAGAAAAAGCATTCAACATGAGTTTGACTTACCATGTAAATTGATAAAGAAGGCAGAGTGCTGAGAAATGGCTTCTGTTTTTTTTTGGGGGGGTGGGGCGGTCTCAGCAACGCAGACAAATTCTCTTCTGCAACACTGCCACCTCTGGTCATTCAGTATATTCTGCAGATGGAAAAGTCCACTGTTAGTCCATTAGAACTTGAATAAAGTATGCACAGCAATAAAAAACAGATTTTCTATGCCTTGATAATAAGTACTATGAAGTCAGTAATATTGTGAAAATCCACAGCTTACTAAAAATTAAAATATCCGTTTTCATGTTCAACCTGGCGTACATCTCTCAATCCTATGCCCATTTGCTACCACTCTCTACACAACTCTAGCACCTACATCAGGACCTAGATAAAAAGGTGTGATTGCCAGCCAAGTGACGGCGTCACCTTCTCAGTGCAATGCGTTTAGGTTATTATACGCCAATAGCAATTAAGTGACCCGATTAGTTCAGGGAGGAAGGTTTACGCTACAGTTAGTGGGAATAATAACTATAAAAGACATCTTAACATCTTCATCTTAGTACATCCCTATCAGTTAAGTTATAGAGAAGTCGAGAACATTGTGGTTAACCGCATCTTCAAACAGATGCACAAGTCTCAAATAATGCACCAGTTTCTTTCATCTCACCATCTAGGTCTTCAGCTGGGAGCCCTGTTTACCCTGCAACCCATTTGTATACCATGATAAATGCATCTTAGTGCTTGCTAAGCAACTGATTGTCCCTCATGTCAGAAGACATCCTGCTCTAGCTTTATGATGTCAGGACAGCATGTGACCAATCATCCTGGGTAATGAGGAAACACAGGAGGAGGAGACACCAGCAGTTATGCACTAGGTAATTATATGTAATTATGAGTGCAAGGCAGCTAGGCGGTGTACTGGGAAAGCATTGGGCTCCATTTTAAAATGGGATGGAGTTGCAAGACCGCAGAGTATCCTAAACAGCAATCCATCTGGAGTGTCAAAGTCGCACATACTGAGTGCAGGGAAACAGGTCAAATGAACTTCACTCCATGAGAAAGTAACGCCATCGCTCCAAATTAAGGCAGTTCATTCCAGCCGTAAAAGACAGTAATGTCCTCTGATGACACATTGTTAGCACAGGTATCTAAATCAGGCTTGGTCAGCTTTGGAGACAAAGTCTTTGATAAAATATGATGATCACAGAAACGTCATCCATTTTGCTTCAGTCTTGACAAAAATATAATCATGCCAAAAACCAAACTAAAAAGGTACTCCGGGCTCTCAGATGCTATGAACTTATTTAATGACAAGAAAAAGCATTAAACATGAGTTTGACTTACCATGTAAATTAATGAAGGAAGGCAGAGGGCTGAGGAATGGCTTCTGTTTTTTTTTTTTGGGGGGGGGGGGGGGGCGTCTCAGCAACGCAGACAAATTCTCTTCTGCAACACTGCCACCTCTGGTCATTCAGTATATTCTGCAGATGGAAAAGTCCACTGTTAGTCCATTAGAACTTGAATAAAGTATGCACAGCAATAAAAAACAGATTTTCTATGCCTTGATAATAAGTACTATGAAGTCAGTAATATTGTGAAAATCCACAGCTTACTAAAAATTAAAATATCCGTTTTCATGTTCAACCTGGCTTACATCTCTCAATCCTATGCCCATTTGCTACCACTCTCTACACAACTCTAGCACCTACATCAGGACCTAGATAAAAAGGTGTGATTGCCAGCCAAGTGACGGCGTCACCTTCTCAGTGCAATGCGTTTAGGTTATGATACGCCAATCGCAATTAAGTGATCTGATTAGTTCAGGGAGGAAGGTTTACACTACAGTTAGTGGGAATAATAACTATAAAAGACATCTTAACATCTTCTTTTTAGTACATCCCTATCAGTTAAGTTATAGAGAAGTCGAGAACATTGTGATTAACCGCATCTTCAAACAGATGCACAAGTCTCAAATAATGCACCAGTTTCATTCATCTCACCATCTAGGTCTTCAGCTGGGAGCCCTGTTTACCCTGCAACCCATTTGTATACCATGATAAATGCATCTTAGTGCTTGCTAGGCAACTGATTGTCCCTCATGTCAGAAGACATCCTGCTCTAGCTTTATGATGTCAGGACAGCACGTGACCAATCGCCGTGGGTGACGAGGAAACACAGGAGGAGGAGACACCAGCAATTATGCACCAGGTAACTATATGTAATTATGAGTGCAAGGCAGCTAGGCGGTGTACTGGGAATGCATTGGGCTCCATTTGAAAATGGGATTGAGTTGCAAGATCGCAGAGTATCCTAAACAGCAATCCATCTGGAGTATCAGAGTCGCACATAGAGAGAGCAGAGAAACAGGTCAAATGAGCTTCACTCCATGAGAAAGTAACGCCATCGCTCCAAATTAAGGCAGTTCATTCCAGCCGTAAAAGACAGTAATGTCCTCTGATGACACATTGTTAGCACAGGTATCTAAATCAGGCTTGGTCAGCTTTGGAGACAAAGTCTTTGATAAAATATGATGATCACAGAAACGTCATCCATTTTGCTACAGTCTTGACAAAAATATAATCATGCCAAAAACCAAACTAAAAAGGTACTCCGGGCTCTCAGATGCTATGAACTTATTTAATGACAAGAAAAAGCATTCAACATGAGTATGACTTACCATGTAAATTGATAAAGAAGGCAGAGTGCTGAGGAATGGCTTCTGTTTTTTTGGGGGGGTGGGGCGGTCTCAGCAACGCAGACAAATTCTCTTCTGCAACACTGCCACCTCTGGTCATTCAGTATATTCTGCAGATGGAAAAGTCCACTGTTAGTCCATTAGAACTTGAATAAAGTATGCACAGCAATAAAAAACAGATTTTCTATGCCTTGATAATAAGTACTATGAAGTCAGTAATATTGTGAAAATCCACAGCTTACTAAAAATTAAAATATCCGTTTTCATGTTCAACCTGGCTTACATCTCTCAATCCTATGCCCATTTGCTACCACTCTCTACACAACTCTAGCACCTACATCAGGACCTAGATAAATAGGTGTGATTGCCAGCCAAGTGACGGCGTCACCTTCTCAGTGCAATGCGTTTAGGTTATGATACGCCAATCGCAATTAAGTGACCTGATTAGTTCAGGGAGGAAGGTTTACGCTACAGTTAGTGGGAATAATAACTATAAAAGACATCTTAACATCTTCTTTTTAGCACATCCCTACCAGTTAAGTTATAGAGAAGTCGAGAACATTGTGATTAACCGCATCTTCAAACAGATGCACAAGTCTCAAATAATGCACCAGTTTCTTTCATCTCACCATCTAGGTCTTCAGCTGGGAGCCCTTTTTACCCTGCAACCCATTTCAATACCATGATAAATGCATCTTAGTGCTTGCTAGGCAACTGATTGTCCCTCATGTCAGATGACATCCTGCTCTAGCTTTATGATGTCAGTACAGCATGTGACCAATCATCCTGGGTAATGAGGAAACACAGGAGGAGGAGACACCAGCAGTTATGCACTAGGTAATTATATGTAATTATGAGTGCAAGGCAGCTAGGCGGTGTACTGGGAAAGCATTGGGCTCCATTTGAAAATGGGATGGAGTTGCAAGACCGCAGAGTATCCTAAACAGCAATCCATCTGGAGTGTCAAAGTCGCACATACTGAGTGCAGGGAAACAGGTCAAATGAACTTCACTCCATGAGAAAGTAACGCCATCGCTCCAAATTAGGGCAGTTCATTCCAGCCGTAAAAGACAGTAATGTCCTCTGATGACACATTGTTAGCACAGGTATCTAAATCAGGCTTGGTCAGCTTTGGAGACAAAGTCTTTGATAAAATATGATGATCACAGAAACGTCATCCATTTTGCTTCAGTCTTGACAAAAATATAATCATGCCAAAAACCAAACTAAAAAGGTACTCCGGGCTCTCAGATGCTATGAACTTATTTAATGACAAGAAAAAGCATTAAACATGAGTTTGACTTACCATGTAAATTAATGAAGGAAGGCAGAGGGCTGAGGAATGGCTTCTGTTTTTTTTTTTGGGGGGGGGGGGCGTCTCAGCAACGCAGACAAATTCTCTTCTGCAACACTGCCACCTCTGGTCATTCAGTATATTCTGCAGATGGAAAAGTCCACTGTTAGTCCATTAGAACTTGAATATTTTCTAAAGTATGCACAGCAATAAAAAACAGATTTTCTATGCCTTGATAATAAGTACTATGAAGTCAGTAATATTGTGAAAATCCACAGCTTACGAAAAATTAAAATATCCGTTTTCATGTTCAACCTGGCGTACATCTCTCAATCCTATGCCCATTTGCTACCACTCTCTACACAACTCTAGCACCTACATCAGGACCTAGATAAAAAGGTGTGATTGCCAGCCAAGTGACGGCGTCACCTTCTCAGTGCAATGCGTTTAGGTTATTATACGCCAATAGCAATTAAGTGATCTGATTAGTTCAGGGAGGAAGGTTTACGCTACAGTTAGTGGGAATAATAACTATAAAAGACATCTTAACATCTTCATCTTAGTACATCCCTATCAGTTAAGTTATAGAGAAGTCGAGAACATTGTGGTTAACCGCATCTTCAAACAGATGCACAAGTCTCAAATAATGAACCAGTTTCATTCATCTCACCATCTAGGTCTTCAGCTGGGAGCCCTGTTTACCCTGCAACCCATTTGTATACCATGATAAATGCATCTTAGTGCTTGCTAGGCAACTGATTGTCCCTCATGTCAGAAGACATCCTGCTCTAGCTTTATGATGTCAGGACAGCACGTGACCAATCGCCGTGGGTGACGAGGAAACACAGGAGGAGGAGACACCAGCAATTATGCACCAGGTAACTATATGTAATTATGAGTGCAAGGCAGCTAGGCGGTGTACTGGGAATGCATTGGGCTCCATTTGAAAATGGGATTGAGTTGCAAGATCGCAGAGTATCCTAAACAGCAATCCATCTGGAGTATCAGAGTCGCACATAGAGAGAGCAGGGAAACAGGTCAAATGAGCTTCACTCCATGAGAAAGTAACGCCATCGCTCCAAATTAAGGCAGTTCATTCCAGCCGTAAAAGACAGTAATGTCCTCTGATGACACATTGTTAGCACAGGTATCTAAATCAGGCTTGGTCAGCTTTGGAGACAAAGTCTTTGATAAAATATGATGATCACAGAAACGTCATCCATTTTGCTACAGTCTTGACAAAAATATAATCATGCCAAAAACCAAACTAAAAAGGTACTCCGGGCTCTCAGATGCTATGAACTTATTTAATGACAAGAAAAAGCATTCAACATGAGTTTGACTTACCATGTAAATTGATAAAGAAGGCAGAGTGCTGAGGAATGGCTTCTGTTTTTTTTGGGGGGGGGTGGGGCGGTCTCAGCAACGCAGACAAATTCTCTTCTGCAACACTGCCACCTCTGGTCATTCAGTATATTCTGCAGATGGAAAAGTCCACTGTTAGTCCATTAGAACTTGATGCACAGCAATAAAAAACAGATTTTCTATGCCTTGATAATAAGTACTATGAAGTCAGTAATATTGTGAAAATCCACAGCTTACTAAAAATTAAAATATCCGTTTTCATGTTCAACCTGGCTTACATCTCTCAATCCTATGCCCATTTGCTACCACTCTCTACACAACTCTAGCACCTACATCAGGACCTAGATAAAAAGGTGTGATTGTCAGCCAAGTGACGGCGTCACCTTCTCAGTGCAATGCGTTTAGGTTATGATACGCCAATCGCAATTAAGTGATCTGATTAGTTCAGGGAGGAAGGTTTACGCTACAGTTAGTGGGAATAATAACTATAAAAGACATCTTAACATCTTCTTTTTAGCACATCCCTACCAGTTAAGTTATAGAGAAGTCGAGAACATTGTGATTAACCGCATCTTCAAACAGATGCACAAGTCTCAAATAATGCACCAGTTTCTTTCATCTCACCATCTAGGTCTTCAGCTGGGAGCCCTTTTTACCCTGCAACCCATTTCAATACCATGATAAATGCATCTTAGTGCTTGCTAGGCAACTGATTGTCCCTCATGTCAGATGACATCCTGCTCTAGCTTTATGATGTCAGGACAGCATGTGACCAATCATCCTGGGTAATGAGGAAACACAGGAGGAGGAGACACCAGCAGTTATGCACTAGGTAATTATATGTAATTATGAGTGCAAGGCAGCTAGGTGGTGTACTGGGAAAGCATTGGGCTCCATTTGAAAATGGGATGGAGTTGCAAGACCGCAGAGTATCCTAAACAGCAATCCATCTGGAGTGTCAAAGTCGCACATACTGAGTGCAGGGAAACAGGTCAAATGAACTTCACTCCATGAGAAAGTAACGCCATCGCTCCAAATTAAGGCAGTTCATTCCAGCCGTCAAAGACAGTAATGTCCTCTGATGACACATTGTTAGCACAGGTATCTAAATCAGGCTTGGTCAGCTTTGGAGACAAAGTCTTTGATAAAATATGATGATCACAGAAACGTCATCCATTTTGCTACAGTCTTGACAAAAATATAATCATCCAAAAACCAAACTAAAAAAGTACTCCGGGCTCTCAGATGCTATGAACTTATTTAATGACAAGAAAAAGCATTAAACATGAGTTTGACTTACCATGTAAATTGATAAAGAAGGCAGAGTGCTGAGGAATGGCTTCTGTTTTTTTTTTGGGGGGGGTGGGGCGGTCTCAGCAACGCAGACAAATTCTCTTCTGCAACACTGCCACCTCTGGTCATTCAGTATATTCTGCAGATGGAAAAGTCCACTGTTAGTCCATTAGAACTTGAATATTTTCTAAAGTATGCACAGCAATAAAAAACAGATTTTCTATGCCTTGATAATAAGTACTATGAAGTCAGTAATATTGTGAAAATCCACAGCTTACTAAAAATTAAAATATCCGTTTTCATGTTCAACCTGGCGTACATCTCTCAATCCTATGCACATTTGCTACCACTCTCTACACAACTCTAGCACCTACATCAGGACCTAGATAAAAAGGTGTGATTGCCAGCCAAGTGACGGCGTCACCTTCTCAGTGCAATGCGTTTAGGTTATTATACGCCAATAGCAATTAAGTGATCTGATTAGTTCAGGGAGGAAGGTTTACGCTACAGTTAGTGGGAATAATAACTATAAAAGACATCTTAACATCTTCATCTTAGTACATCCCTATCAGTTAAGTTATAGAGAAGTCGAGAACATTGTGGTTAACCGCATCTTCAAACAGATGCACAAGTCTCAAATAATGCACCAGTTTCATTCATCTCACCATCTAGGTCTTCAGCTGGGAGCCCTGTTTACCCTGCAACCCATTTGTATACCATGATAAATGCATCTTAGTGCTTGCTAGGCAACTGATTGTCCCTCATGTCAGAAGACATCCTGCTCTAGCTGTATGATGTCAGGACAGCACGTGACCAATCGCCGTGGGTGACGAGGAAACACAGGAGGAGGAGACACCAGCAATTATGCACCAGGTAACTATATGTAATTATGAGTGCAAGGCAGCTAGGCGGTGTACTGGGAATGCATTGGGCTCCATTTGAAAATGGGATTGAGTTGCAAGATCGCAGAGTATCCTAAACAGCAATCCATCTGGAGTATCAGAGTCGCACATAGAGAGAGCAGGGAAACAGGTCAAATGAGCTTCACTCCATGAGAAAGTAACGCCATCGCTCCAAATTAAGGCAGTTCATTCCAGCCGTAAAAGACAGTAATGTCCTCTGATGACACATTGTTAGCACAGGTATCTAAATCAGGCTTGGTCAGCTTTGGAGACAAAGTCTTTGATAAAATATGATGATCACAGAAACGTCATCCATTTTGCTACAGTCTTGACAAAAATATAATCATGCCAAAAACCAAACTAAAAAGGTACTCCGGGCTCTCAGATGCTATGAACTTATTTAATGACAAGAAAAAGCATTCAACATGAGTTTGACTTACCATGTAAATTGATAAAGAAGGCAGAGTGCTGAGGAATGGCTTCTGTTTTTTTTTGGGGGGGTGGGGCGGTCTCAGCAACGCAGACAAATTCTCTTCTGCAACACTGCCACCTCTGGTCATTCAGTATATTCTGCAGATGGAAAAGTCCACTGTTAGTCCATTAGAACTTGAATAAAGTATGCACAGCAATAAAAAACAGATTTTCTATGCCTTGATAATAAGTACTATGAAGTCAGTAATATTGTGAAAATCCACAGCTTACTAAAAATTAAAATATCCGTTTTCATGTTCAACCTGGCTTACATCTCTCAATCCTATGCCCATTTGCTACCACTCTCTACACAACTCTAGCACCTACATCAGGACCTAGATAAAAAGGTGTGATTGCCAGCCAAGTGACGGCGTCACCTTCTCAGTGCAATGCGTTTAGGTTATGATACGCCAATAGCAATTAAGTGATCTGATTAGTTCAGGGAGGAAGGTTTACGCTACAGTTAGTGGGAATAATAACTATAAAAGACATCTTAACAACTTCTTTTTAGTACATCCCTATCAGTTAAGTTATAGAGAACTCGAGAACATTGTGATTAACCGCATCTTCAAACAGATGCACAAGTCTCAAATAATGCACCAGTTTCTTTCATCTCACCATCTAGGTCTTCAGCTGGGAGCCCTTTTTACCCTGCAACCCATTTCAATACCATGATAAATGCATCTTAGTGCTTGCTAGGCAACGGATTGTCCCTCATGTCAGATGACATCCTGCTCTAGCTTTATGATGTCAGGACAGCATGTGACCAATCATCCTGGGTAATGAGGAAACACAGGAGGAGGAGACACCAGCAGTTATGCACTAGGTAATTATATGTAATTATGAGTGCAAGGCAGCTAGGTGGTGTACTGGGAAAGCATTGGGCTCCATTTGAAAATGGGATGGAGTTGCAAGACCGCAGAGTATCCTAAACAGCAATCCATCTGGAGTGTCAAAGTCGCACATACTGAGTGCAGGGAAACAGGTCAAATGAACTTCACTCCATGAGAAAGTAACGCCATCGCTCCAAATTAAGGCAGTTCATTCCAGCCGTAAAAGACAGTAATGTCCTCTGATGACACATTGTTAGCACAGGTATCTAAATCAGGCTTGGTCAGCTTTGGAGACAAAGTCTTTGATAAAATATGATGATCACAGAAACGTCATCCATTTTGCTACAGTCTTGACAAAAATATAATCATGCCAAAAACCAAACTAAAAAGGTACTCCAGGCTCTCAGATGCAATGAGCTTATTTAAGGACAAGAAAAAGCATTCAACATGAGTTTGACTTACCATGTAAATTGATAAAGAAGGCAGAGTGCTGAGGAATGGCTTCTGTTTTTTTTTGGGGGGGGTGGGGCGGTCTCAGCAACGCAGACAAATTCTCTTCTGCAACACTGCCACCTCTGGTCATTCAGTATATTCTGCAGATGGAAAAGTCCACTGTTAGTCCATTAGAACTTGAATATTTTCTAAAGTATGCACAGCAATAAAAAACAGATTTTCTATGCCTTGATAATAAGTACTATGAAGTCAGTAATATTGTGAAAATCCACAGCTTACTAAAAATTAAAATATCCGTTTTCATGTTCAACCTGGCGTACATCTCTCAATCCTATGCCCATTTGCTACCACTCTCTACACAACTCTAGCACCTACATCAGGACCTAGATAAAAAGGTGTGATTGCCAGCCAAGTGACGGCGTCACCTTCTCAGTGCAATGCGTTTAGGTTATTATACGCCAATAGCAATTAAGTGATCTGATTAGTTCAGGGAGGAAGGTTTACCCTACAGTTAGCGGGAATAATAACTATAAAAGACATCTTAACATCTTCATCTTAGTACATCCCTATCAGTTAAGTTATAGAGAAGTCGAGAACATTGTGGTTAACCGCATCTTCAAACAGATGCACAAGTCTCAAATAATGCACCAGTTTCATTCATCTCACCATCTAGGTCTTCAGCTGGGAGCCCTGTTTACCCTGCAACCCATTTGTATACCATGATAAATGCATCTTAGTGCTTGCTAGGCAACTGATTGTCCCTCATGTCAGAAGACATCCTGCTCTAGCTTTATGATGTCAGGACAGCACGTGACCAATCGCCGTGGGTGACGAGGAAACACAGGAGGAGGAGACACCAGCAATTATGCACCAGGTAACTATATGTAATTATGAGTGCAAGGCAGCTAGGCGGTGTATTGGGAATGCATTGGGCTCCATTTGAAAATGGGATTGAGTTGCAAGATCGCAGAGTATCCTAAACAGCAATCCATCTGGAGTATCAGAGTCGCACATAGAGAGAGCAGGGAAACAGGTCAAATGAGCTTCACTCCATGAGAAAGTAACGCCATCGCTCCAAATTAAGGCAGTTCATTCCAGCCGTAAAAGACAGTAATGTCCTCTGATGACACATTGTTAGCACAGGTATCTAAATCAGGCTTGGTCAGCTTTGGAGACAAAGTCTTTGATAAAATATGATGATCACAGAAACGTCATCCATTTTGCTACAGTCTTGACAAAAATATAATCATGCCAAAAACCAAACTAAAAAGGTACTCCGGGCTCTCAGATGCTATGAACTTATTTAATGACAAGAAAAAGCATTCAACATGAGTTTGACTTACCATGTAAATTGATAAAGAAGGCAGAGTGCTGAGGAATGGCTTCTGTTTTTTTTGGGGGGGTGGGGCGGTCTCAGCAACGCAGACAAATTCTCTTCTGCAACACTGCCACCTCTGGTCATTCAGTATATTCTGCAGATGGAAAAGTCCACTGTTAGTCCATTAGAACTTGAATAAAGTATGCACAGCAATAAAAAACAGATTTTCTATGCCTTGATAATAAGTACTATGAAGTCAGTAATATTGTGAAAATCCACAGCTTACTAAAAATTAAAATATCCGTTTTCATGTTCAACCTGGCTTACATCTCTCAATCCTATGCCCATTTGCTACCACTCTCTACACAACTCTAGCACCTACATCAGGACCTAGATAAAAAGGTGTGATTGCCAGCCAAGTGACGGCGTCACCTTCTCAGTGCAATGCGTTTAGGTTATGATACGCCAATAGCAATTAAGTGATCTGATTAGTTCAGGGAGGAAGGTTTACGCTACAGTTAGTGGGAATAATAACTATAAAAGACATCTTAACAACTTCTTTTTAGTACATCCCTATCAGTTAAGTTATAGAGAACTCGAGAACATTGTGATTAACCGCATCTTCAAACAGATGCACAAGTCTCAAATAATGCACCAGTTTCTTTCATCTCACCATCTAGGTCTTCAGCTGGGAGCCCTTTTTACCCTGCAACCCATTTCAATACCATGATAAATGCATCTTAGTGCTTGCTAGGCAACGGATTGTCCCTCATGTCAGATGACATCCTGCTCTAGCTTTATGATGTCAGGACAGCATGTGACCAATCATCCTGGGTAATGAGGAAACACAGGAGGAGGAGACACCAGCAGTTATGCACTAGGTAATTATATGTAATTATGAGTGCAAGGCAGCTAGGTGGTGTACTGGGAAAGCATTGGGCTCCATTTGAAAATGGGATGGAGTTGCAAGACCGCAGAGTATCCTAAACAGCAATCCATCTGGAGTGTCAAAGTCGCACATACTGAGTGCAGGGAAACAGGTCAAATGAACTTCACTCCATGAGAAAGTAACGCCATCGCTCCAAATTAAGGCAGTTCATTCCAGCCGTAAAAGACAGTAATGTCCTCTGATGACACATTGTTAGCACAGGTATCTAAATCAGGCTTGGTCAGCTTTGGAGACAAAGTCTTTGATAAAATATGATGATCACAGAAACGTCATCCATTTTGCTACAGTCTTGACAAAAATATAATCATGCCAAAAACCAAACTAAAAAGGTACTCCAGGCTCTCAGATGCAATGAGCTTATTTAAGGACAAGAAAAAGCATTCAACATGAGTTTGACTTACCATGTAAATTGATAAAGAAGGCAGAGTGCTGAGGAATGGCTTCTGTTTTTTTTTGGGGGGGGTGGGGCGGTCTCAGCAACGCAGACAAATTCTCTTCTGCAACACTGCCACCTCTGGTCATTCAGTATATTCTGCAGATGGAAAAGTCCACTGTTAGTCCATTAGAACTTGAATATTTTCTAAAGTATGCACAGCAATAAAAAACAGATTTTCTATGCCTTGATAATAAGTACTATGAAGTCAGTAATATTGTGAAAATCCACAGCTTACTAAAAATTAAAATATCCGTTTTCATGTTCAACCTGGCGTACATCTCTCAATCCTATGCCCATTTGCTACCACTCTCTACACAACTCTAGCACCTACATCAGGACCTAGATAAAAAGGTGTGATTGCCAGCCAAGTGACGGCGTCACCTTCTCAGTGCAATGCGTTTAGGTTATTATACGCCAATAGCAATTAAGTGATCTGATTAGTTCAGGGAGGAAGGTTTACCCTACAGTTAGCGGGAATAATAACTATAAAAGACATCTTAACATCTTCATCTTAGTACATCCCTATCAGTTAAGTTATAGAGAAGTCGAGAACATTGTGGTTAACCGCATCTTCAAACAGATGCACAAGTCTCAAATAATGCACCAGTTTCATTCATCTCACCATCTAGGTCTTCAGCTGGGAGCCCTGTTTACCCTGCAACCCATTTGTATACCATGATAAATGCATCTTAGTGCTTGCTAGGCAACTGATTGTCCCTCATGTCAGAAGACATCCTGCTCTAGCTTTATGATGTCAGGACAGCACGTGACCAATCGCCGTGGGTGACGAGGAAACACAGGAGGAGGAGACACCAGCAATTATGCACCAGGTAACTATATGTAATTATGAGTGCAAGGCAGCTAGGCGGTGTATTGGGAATGCATTGGGCTCCATTTGAAAATGGGATTGAGTTGCAAGATCGCAGAGTATCCTAAACAGCAATCCATCTGGAGTATCAGAGTCGCACATAGAGAGAGCAGGGAAACAGGTCAAATGAGCTTCACTCCATGAGAAAGTAACGCCATCGCTCCAAATTAAGGCAGTTCATTCCAGCCGTAAAAGACAGTAATGTCCTCTGATGACACATTGTTAGCACAGGTATCTAAATCAGGCTTGGTCAGCTTTGGAGACAAAGTCTTTGATAAAATATGATGATCACAGAAACGTCATCCATTTTGCTACAGTCTTGACAAAAATATAATCATGCCAAAAACCAAACTAAAAAGGTACTCCGGGCTCTCAGATGCTATGAACTTATTTAATGACAAGAAAAAGCATTCAACATGAGTTTGACTTACCATGTAAATTGATAAAGAAGGCAGAGTGCTGAGGAATGGCTTCTGTTTTTTTTGGGGGGGTGGGGCGGTCTCAGCAACGCAGACAAATTCTCTTCTGCAACACTGCCACCTCTGGTCATTCAGTATATTCTGCAGATGGAAAAGTCCACTGTTAGTCCATTAGAACTTGAATAAAGTATGCACAGCAATAAAAAACAGATTTTCTATGCCTTGATAATAAGTACTATGAAGTCAGTAATATTGTGAAAATCCACAGCTTACTAAAAATTAAAATATCCGTTTTCATGTTCAACCTGGCTTACATCTCTCAATCCTATGCCCATTTGCTACCACTCTCTACACAACTCTAGCACCTACATCAGGACCTAGATAAAAAGGTGTGATTGCCAGCCAAGTGACGGCGTCACCTTCTCAGTGCAATGCGTTTAGGTTATGATACGCCAATAGCAATTAAGTGATCTGATTAGTTCAGGGAGGAAGGTTTACGCTACAGTTAGTGGGAATAATAACTATAAAAGACATCTTAACAACTTCTTTTTAGTACATCCCTATCAGTTAAGTTATAGAGAAGTCGAGAACATTGTGATTAACCGCATCTTCAAACAGATGCACAAGTCTCAAATAATGCACCAGTTTCTTTCATCTCACCATCTAGGTCTTCAGCTGGGAGCCCTTTTTACCCTGCAACCCATTTCAATACCATGATAAATGCATCTTAGTACTTGCTAGGCAACTGATTGTCCCTCATGTCAGATGACATCCTGCTCTAGCTTTATGATGTCAGGACAGCATGTGACCAATCATCCTGGGTAATGAGGAAACACAGGAGGAGGAGACACCAGCAGTTATGCACTAGGTAATTATATGTAATTATGAGTGCAAGGCAGCTAGGTGGTGTACTGGGAAAGCATTGGGCTCCATTTGAAAATGGGATGGAGTTGCAAGACCGCAGAGTATCCTAAACAGCAATCCATCTGGAGTGTCAAAGTCGCACATACTGAGTGCAGGGAAACAGGTCAAATGAACTTCACTCCATGAGAAAGTAACGCCATCGCTCCAAATTAAGGCAGTTCATTCCAGCCGTAAAAGACAGTAATGTCCTCTGATGACACATTGTTAGCACAGGTATCTAAATCAGGCTTGGTCAGCTTTGGAGACAAAGTCTTTGATAAAATATGATGATCACAGAAACGTCATCCATTTTGCTACAGTCTTGACAAAAATATAATCATGCCAAAAACCAAACTAAAAAGGTACTCCAGGCTCTCAGATGCTATGAACTTATTTAATGACAAGAAAAAGCATTCAACATGAGTTTGACTTACCATGTAAATTGATAAAGAAGGCAGAGTGCTGAGGAATGGCTTCTGTTTTTTTTTTGGGGGGGTGGGGCGGTCTCGGCAACGCAGACAAATTCTCTTCTGCAACACTGCCACCTCTGGTCATTCAGTATATTCTGCAGATGGAAAAGTCCACTGTTAGTCCATTAGAACTTGAATATTTTCTAAAGTATGCACAGCAATAAAAAACAGATTTTCTATGCCTTGATAATAAGTACTATGAAGTCAGTAATATTGTGAAAATCCACAGCTTACTAAAAATTAAAATATCCGTTTTCATGTTCAACCTGGCGTACATCTCTCAATCCTATGCCCATTTGCTACCACTCTCTACACAACTCTAGCACCTACATCAGGACCTAGATAAAAAGGTGTGATTGCCAGCCAAGTGACGGCGTCACCTTCTCAGTGCAATGCGTTTAGGTTATTATACGCCAATAGCAATTAAGTGATCTGATTAGTTCAGGGAGGAAGGTTTACCCTACAGTTAGCGGGAATAATAACTATAAAAGACATCTTAACATCTTCATCTTAGTACATCCCTATCAGTTAAGTTATAGAGAAGTCGAGAACATTGTGGTTAACCGCATCTTCAAACAGATGCACAAGTCTCAAATAATGCACCAGTTTCATTCATCTCACCATCTAGGTCTTCAGCTGGGAGCCCTGTTTACCCTGCAACCCATTTGTATACCATGATAAATGCATCTTAGTGCTTGCTAGGCAACTGATTGTCCCTCATGTCAGAAGACATCCTGCTCTAGCTTTATGATGTCAGGACAGCACGTGACCAATCGCCGTGGGTGACGAGGAAACACAGGAGGAGGAGACACCAGCAATTATGCACCAGGTAACTATATGTAATTATGAGTGCAAGGCAGCTAGGCGGTGTATTGGGAATGCATTGGGCTCCATTTGAAAATGGGATTGAGTTGCAAGATCGCAGAGTATCCTAAACAGCAATCCATCTGGAGTATCAGAGTCGCACATAGAGAGAGCAGGGAAACAGGTCAAATGAGCTTCACTCCATGAGAAAGTAACGCCATCGCTCCAAATTAAGGCAGTTCATTCCAGCCGTAAAAGACAGTAATGTCCTCTGATGACACATTGTTAGCACAGGTATCTAAATCAGGCTTGGTCAGCTTTGGAGACAAAGTCTTTGATAAAATATGATGATCACAGAAACGTCATCCATTTTGCTACAGTCTTGACAAAAATATAATCATGCCAAAAACCAAACTAAAAAGGTACTCCGGGCTCTCAGATGCTATGAACTTATTTAATGACAAGAAAAAGCATTCAACATGAGTTTGACTTACCATGTAAATTGATAAAGAAGGCAGAGTGCTGAGGAATGGCTTCTGTTTTTTTTTGGGGGGGTGGGGCGGTCTCAGCAACGCAGACAAATTCTCTTCTGCAACACTGCCACCTCTGGTCATTCAGTATATTCTGCAGATGGAAAAGTCCACTGTTAGTCCATTAGAACTTGAATAAAGTATGCACAGCAATAAAAAACAGATTTTCTATGCCTTGATAATAAGTACTATGAAGTCAGTAATATTGTGAAAATCCACAGCTTACTAAAAATTAAAATATCCGTTTTCATGTTCAACCTGGCTTACATCTCTCAATCCTATGCCCATTTGCTACCACTCTCTACACAACTCTAGCACCTACATCAGGACCTAGATAAAAAGGTGTGATTGCCAGCCAAGTGACGGCGTCACCTTCTCAGTGCAATGCGTTTAGGTTATGATACGCCAATAGCAATTAAGTGATCTGATTAGTTCAGGGAGGAAGGTTTACGCTACAGTTAGTGGGAATAATAACTATAAAAGACATCTTAACAACTTCTTTTTAGTACATCCCCATCAGTTAAGTTATAGAGAAGTCGAGAACATTGTGATTAACCGCATCTTCAAACAGATGCACAAGTCTCAAATAATGCACCAGTTTCTTTCATCTCACCATCTAGGTCTTCAGCTGGGAGCCCTTTTTACCCTGCAACCCATTTCAATACCATGATAAATGCATCTTAGTGCTTGCTAGGCAACTGATTGTCCCTCATGTCAGATGACATCCTGCTCTAGCTTTATGATGTCAGTACAGCATGTGACCAATCATCCTGGGTAATGAGGAAACACAGGAGGAGGAGACACCAGCAGTTATGCACTAGGTAATTATATGTAATTATGAGTGCAAGGCAGCTAGGCGGTGTACTGGGAAAGCATTGGGCTCCATTTGAAAATGGGATGGAGTTGCAAGACCGCAGAGTATCCTAAACAGCAATCCATCTGGAGTGTCAAAGTCGCACATACTGAGTGCAGGGAAACAGGTCAAATGAACTTCACTCCATGAGAAAGTAACGCCATCGCTCCAAATTAGGGCAGTTCATTCCAGCCGTAAAAGACAGTAATGTCCTCTGATGACACATTGTTAGCACAGGTATCTAAATCAGGCTTGGTCAGCTTTGGAGACAAAGTCTTTGATAAAATATGATGATCACAGAAACGTCATCCATTTTGCTTCAGTCTTGACAAAAATATAATCATGCCAAAAACCAAACTAAAAAGGTACTCCGGGCTCTCAGATGCTATGAACTTATTTAATGACAAGAAAAAGCATTAAACATGAGTTTGACTTACCATGTAAATTAATGAAGGAAGGCAGAGGGCTGAGGAATGGCTTCTGTTTTTTTTTTTGGGGGGGGGGGGGGCGTCTCAGCAACGCAGACAAATTCTCTTCTGCAACACTGCCACCTCTGGTCATTCAGTATATTCTGCAGATGGAAAAGTCCACTGTTAGTCCATTAGAACTTGAATATTTTCTAAAGTATGCACAGCAATAAAAAACAGATTTTCTATGCCTTGATAATAAGTACTATGAAGTCAGTAATATTGTGAAAATCCACAGCTTACTAAAAATTAAAATATCCGTTTTCATGTTCAACCTGGCGTACATCTCTCAATCCTATGCCCATTTGCTACCACTCTCTACACAACTCTAGCACCTACATCAGGACCTAGATAAAAAGGTGTGATTGCCAGCCAAGTGACGGCGTCACCTTCTCAGTGCAATGCGTTTAGGTTATGATACGCCAATCGCAATTAAGTGATCTGATTAGTTCAGGGAGGAAGGTTTACGCTACAGTTAGTGGGAATAATAACTATAAAAGACATCTTAACATCTTCTTTTTAGTACATCCCTATCAGTTAAGTTATAGAGAAGTCGAGAACATTGTGATTAACCGCATCTTCAAACAGATGCACAAGTCTCAAATAATGCACCAGTTTCTTTCATCTCACCATCTAGGTCTTCAGCTGGGAGCCCGGTTTACCCTGCAACCCATTTGTATACCATGATAAATGCATCTTAGTGCTTGCTAGGCAACTGATTGTCCCTCATGTCAGAAGACATCCTGCTCTAGCTTTATGTCAGGACAGCACGTGACCGATCGCCGTGGGTGACGAGGAAACACAGGAGGAGGAGACACCAGCAATTATGCACCAGGTAACTATATGTAATTATGAGTGCAAGGCAGCTAGGCGGTGTACTGGGAATGCATTGGGCTCCATTTGAAAATGGGATTGAGTTGCAAGATCGCAGAGTATCCTAAACAGCAATCCATCTGGAGTATCAGAGTCGCACATAGAGAGACCAGGGAAACAGGTCAAATGAGCTTCACTCCATGAGAAAGTAACGCCATCGCTCCAAATTAAGGCAGTTCATTCCAGCCGTAAAAGACAGTAATGTCCTCTGATGACACATTGTTAGCATAGGTATCTAAATCAGGCTTGGTCAGCTTTGGAGACAAAGTCTTTGATAAAATATGATGATCACAGAAACGGCATCCATTTTGCTACAGTCTTGACAAAAATATAATCATGCCAAAAACCAAACTAAAAAGGTACTCCAGGCTCTCAGATGCTATGAACTTATTTAATGACAAGAAAAAGCATTCAACATGAGTTTGACTTACCATGTAAATTGATAAAGAAGGCAGAGTGCTGAGGAATGGCTTCTGTTTTTTTTTTGGGGGGGTGGGGCGGTCTCAGCAACGCAGACAAATTCTCTTCTGCAACACTGCCACCTCTGGTCATTCAGTATATTCTGCAGATGGAAAAGTCGACTGTTAGTCCATTAGAACTTGAATATTTTCTAAAGTATGCACAGCAATAAAAAACAGATTTTCTATGCCTTGATAATAAGTACTATGAAGTCAGTAATATTGTGAAAATCCACAGCTTACTAAAAATTAAAATATCCGTTTTCATGTTCAACCTGGCGTACATCTCTCAATCCTATGCCCATTTGCTACCACTCTCTACACAACTCTAGCACCTACATCAGGACCTAGATAAAAAGGTGTGATTGCCAGCCAAGTGACGGCGTCACCTTCTCTGTGCAATGCGTTTAGGTTATTATACGCCAATAGCAATTAAGTGATCTGATTAGTTCAGGGAGGAAGGTTTACGCTACAGTTAGTGGGAATAATAACTATAAAAGACATCTTAACATCTTCATCTTAGTACATCCCTATCAGTTAAGTTATAGAGAAGTCGAGAACATTGTGGTTAACCGCATCTTCAAACAGATGCACAAGTCTCAAATAATGCACCAGTTTCATTCATCTCACCATCTAGGTCTTCAGCTGGGAGCCCTGTTTACCCTGCAACCCATTTGTATACCATGATAAATGCATCTTAGTGCTTGCTAGGCAACTGATTGTCCCTCATGTCAGAAGACATCCTGCTCTAGCTTCATGATGTCAGGACAGCACGTGACCAATCGCCGTGGGTGACGAGGAAACACAGGAGGAGGAGACACCAGCAATTATGCACCAGGTAACTATATGTAATTATGAGTGCAAGGCAGCTAGGCGGTGTACTGGGAATGCATTGGGCTCCATTTGAAAATGGGATTGAGTTGCAAGATCGCAGAGTATCCTAAACAGCAATCCATCTGGAGTATCAGAGTCGCACATAGAGAGAGCAGGGAAACAGGTCAAATGAGCTTCACTCCATGAGAAAGTAACGCCATCGCTCCAAATTAAGGCAGTTCATTCCAGCCGTAAAAGACAGTAATGTCCTCTGATGACACATTGTTAGCACAGGTATCTAAATCAGGCTTGGTCAGCTTTGGAGACAAAGTCTTTGATAAAATATGATGATCACAGAAACGTCATCCATTTTGCTACAGTCTTGACAAAAATATAATCATGCCAAAAACCAAACTAAAAAGGTACTCCGGGCTCTCAGATGCTATGAACTTATTTAATGACAAGAAAAAGCATTCAACATGAGTTTGACTTACCATGTAAATTGATAAAGAAGGCAGAGTGCTGAGGAATGGCTTCTGTTTTTTTTGGGGGGGGGGTGGGGCGGTCTCAGCAACGCAGACAAATTCTCTTCTGCAACACTGCCACCTCTGGTCATTCAGTATATTCTGCAGATGGAAAAGTCCACTGTTAGTCCATTAGAACTTGAATAAAGTATGCACAGCAATAAAAAACAGATTTTCTATGCCTTGATAATAAGTACTATGAAGTCAGTAATATTGTGAAAATCCACAGCTTACTAAAAATTAAAATATCCGTTTTCATGTTCAACCTGGCTTACATCTCTCAATCCTATGCCCATTTGCTACCACTCTCTACACAACTCTAGCACCTACATCAGGACCTAGATAAAAAGGTGTGATTGTCAGCCAAGTGACGGCGTCACCTTCTCAGTGCAATGCGTTTAGGTTATGATACGCCAATCGCAATTAAGTGATCTGATTAGTTCAGGGAGGAAGGTTTACGCTACAGTTAGTGGGAATAATAACTATAAAAGACATCTTAACATCTTCTTTTTAGCACATCCCTACCAGTTAAGTTATAGAGAAGTCGAGAACATTGTGATTAACCGCATCTTCAAACAGATGCACAAGTCTCAAATAATGCACCAGTTTCTTTCATCTCACCATCTAGGTCTTCAGCTGGGAGCCCTTTTTACCCTGCAACCCATTTCAATACCATGATAAATGCATCTTAGTGCTTGCTAGGCAACTGATTGTCCCTCATGTCAGATGACATCCTGCTCTAGCTTTATGATGTCAGGACAGCATGTGACCAATCATCCTGGGTAATGAGGAAACACAGGAGGAGGAGACACCAGCAGTTATGCACTAGGTAATTATATGTAATTATGAGTGCAAGGCAGCTAGGTGGTGTACTGGGAAAGCATTGGGCTCCATTTGAAAATGGGATGGAGTTGCAAGACCGCAGAGTATCCTAAACAGCAATCCATCTGGAGTGTCAAAGTCGCACATACTGAGTGCAGGGAAACAGGTCAAATGAACTTCACTCCATGAGAAAGTAACGCCATCGCTCCAAATTAAGGCAGTTCATTCCAGCCGTCAAAGACAGTAATGTCCTCTGATGACACATTGTTAGCACAGGTATCTAAATCAGGCTTGGTCAGCTTTGGAGACAAAGTCTTTGATAAAATATGATGATCACAGAAACGTCATCCATTTTGCTACAGTCTTGACAAAAATATAATCATCCAAAAACCAAACTAAAAAAGTACTCCGGGCTCTCAGATGCTATGAACTTATTTAATGACAAGAAAAAGCATTAAACATGAGTTTGACTTACCATGTAAATTGATAAAGAAGGCAGAGTGCTGAGGAATGGCTTCTGTTTTTTTTTTGGGGGGGGGTGGGGCGGTCTCAGCAACGCAGACAAATTCTCTTCTGCAACACTGCCACCTCTGGTCATTCAGTATATTCTGCAGATGGAAAAGTCCACTGTTAGTCCATTAGAACTTGAATATTTTCTAAAGTATGCACAGCAATAAAAAACAGATTTTCTATGCCTTGATAATAAGTACTATGAAGTCAGTAATATTGTGAAAATCCACAGCTTACTAAAAATTAAAATATCCGTTTTCATGTTCAACCTGGCGTACATCTCTCAATCCTATGCACATTTGCTACCACTCTCTACACAACTCTAGCACCTACATCAGGACCTAGATAAAAAGGTGTGATTGCCAGCCAAGTGACGGCGTCACCTTCTCAGTGCAATGCGTTTAGGTTATTATACGCCAATAGCAATTAAGTGATCTGATTAGTTCAGGGAGGAAGGTTTACGCTACAGTTAGTGGGAATAATAACTATAAAAGACATCTTAACATCTTCATCTTAGTACATCCCTATCAGTTAAGTTATAGAGAAGTCGAGAACATTGTGGTTAACCGCATCTTCAAACAGATGCACAAGTCTCAAATAATGCACCAGTTTCATTCATCTCACCATCTAGGTCTTCAGCTGGGAGCCCTGTTTACCCTGCAACCCATTTGTATACCATGATAAATGCATCTTAGTGCTTGCTAGGCAACTGATTGTCCCTCATGTCAGAAGACATCCTGCTCTAGCTGTATGATGTCAGGACAGCACGTGACCAATCGCCGTGGGTGACGAGGAAACACAGGAGGAGGAGACACCAGCAATTATGCACCAGGTAACTATATGTAATTATGAGTGCAAGGCAGCTAGGCGGTGTACTGGGAATGCATTGGGCTCCATTTGAAAATGGGATTGAGTTGCAAGATCGCAGAGTATCCTAAACAGCAATCCATCTGGAGTATCAGAGTCGCACATAGAGAGAGCAGGGAAACAGGTCAAATGAGCTTCACTCCATGAGAAAGTAACGCCATCGCTCCAAATTAAGGCAGTTCATTCCAGCCGTAAAAGACAGTAATGTCCTCTGATGACACATTGTTAGCACAGGTATCTAAATCAGGCTTGGTCAGCTTTGGAGACAAAGTCTTTGATAAAATATGATGATCACAGAAACGTCATCCATTTTGCTACAGTCTTGACAAAAATATAATCATGCCAAAAACCAAACTAAAAAGGTACTCCGGGCTCTCAGATGCTATGAACTTATTTAATGACAAGAAAAAGCATTCAACATGAGTTTGACTTACCATGTAAATTGATAAAGAAGGCAGAGTGCTGAGGAATGGCTTCTGTTTTTTTTTGGGGGGGTGGGGCGGTCTCAGCAACGCAGACAAATTCTCTTCTGCAACACTGCCACCTCTGGTCATTCAGTATATTCTGCAGATGGAAAAGTCCACTGTTAGTCCATTAGAACTTGAATAAAGTATGCACAGCAATAAAAAACAGATTTTCTATGCCTTGATAATAAGTACTATGAAGTCAGTAATATTGTGAAAATCCACAGCTTACTAAAAATTAAAATATCCGTTTTCATGTTCAACCTGGCGTACATCTCTCAATCCTATGCACATTTGCTACCACTCTCTACACAACTCTAGCACCTACATCAGGACCTAGATAAAAAGGTGTGATTGCCAGCCAAGTGACGGCGTCACCTTCTCAGTGCAATGCGTTTAGGTTATTATACGCCAATAGCAATTAAGTGATCTGATTAGTTCAGGGAGGAAGGTTTACGCTACAGTTAGTGGGAATAATAACTATAAAAGACATCTTAACATCTTCATCTTAGTACATCCCTATCAGTTAAGTTATAGAGAAGTCGAGAACATTGTGGTTAACCGCATCTTCAAACAGATGCACAAGTCTCAAATAATGCACCAGTTTCATTCATCTCACCATCTAGGTCTTCAGCTGGGAGCCCTGTTTACCCTGCAACCCATTTGTATACCATGATAAATGCATCTTAGTGCTTGCTAGGCAACTGATTGTCCCTCATGTCAGAAGACATCCTGCTCTAGCTGTATGATGTCAGGACAGCACGTGACCAATCGCCGTGGGTGACGAGGAAACACAGGAGGAGGAGACACCAGCAATTATGCACCAGGTAACTATATGTAATTATGAGTGCAAGGCAGCTAGGCGGTGTACTGGGAATGCATTGGGCTCCATTTGAAAATGGGATTGAGTTGCAAGATCGCAGAGTATCCTAAACAGCAATCCATCTGGAGTATCAGAGTCGCACATAGAGAGAGCAGGGAAACAGGTCAAATGAGCTTCACTCCATGAGAAAGTAACGCCATCGCTCCAAATTAAGGCAGTTCATTCCAGCCGTAAAAGACAGTAATGTCCTCTGATGACACATTGTTAGCACAGGTATCTAAATCAGGCTTGGTCAGCTTTGGAGACAAAGTCTTTGATAAAATATGATGATCACAGAAACGTCATCCATTTTGCTACAGTCTTGACAAAAATATAATCATGCCAAAAACCAAACTAAAAAGGTACTCCGGGCTCTCAGATGCTATGAACTTATTTAATGACAAGAAAAAGCATTCAACATGAGTTTGACTTACCATGTAAATTGATAAAGAAGGCAGAGTGCTGAGGAATGGCTTCTGTTTTTTTTTGGGGGGGTGGGGCGGTCTCAGCAACGCAGACAAATTCTCTTCTGCAACACTGCCACCTCTGGTCATTCAGTATATTCTGCAGATGGAAAAGTCCACTGTTAGTCCATTAGAACTTGAATAAAGTATGCACAGCAATAAAAAACAGATTTTCTATGCCTTGATAATAAGTACTATGAAGTCAGTAATATTGTGAAAATCCACAGCTTACTAAAAATTAAAATATCCGTTTTCATGTTCAACCTGGCTTACATCTCTCAATCCTATGCCCATTTGCTACCACTCTCTACACAACTCTAGCACCTACATCAGGACCTAGATAAAAAGGTGTGATTGCCAGCCAAGTGACGGCGTCACCTTCTCAGTGCAATGCGTTTAGGTTATGATACGCCAATAGCAATTAAGTGATCTGATTAGTTCAGGGAGGAAGGTTTACGCTACAGTTAGTGGGAATAATAACTATAAAAGACATCTTAACAACTTCTTTTTAGTACATCCCTATCAGTTAAGTTATAGAGAACTCGAGAACATTGTGATTAACCGCATCTGCAAACAGATGCACAAGTCTCAAATAATGCACCAGTTTCTTTCATCTCACCATCTAGGTCTTCAGCTGGGAGCCCTTTTTACCCTGCAACCCATTTCAATACCATGATAAATGCATCTTAGTGCTTGCTAGGCAACGGATTGTCCCTCATGTCAGATGACATCCTGCTCTAGCTTTATGATGTCAGGACAGCATGTGACCAATCATCCTGGGTAATGAGGAAACACAGGAGGAGGAGACACCAGCAGTTATGCACTAGGTAATTATATGTAATTATGAGTGCAAGGCAGCTAGGTGGTGTACTGGGAAAGCATTGGGCTCCATTTGAAAATGGGATGGAGTTGCAAGACCGCAGAGTATCCTAAACAGCAATCCATCTGGAGTGTCAAAGTCGCACATACTGAGTGCAGGGAAACAGGTCAAATGAACTTCACTCCATGAGAAAGTAACGCCATCGCTCCAAATTAAGGCAGTTCATTCCAGCCGTAAAAGACAGTAATGTCCTCTGATGACACATTGTTAGCACAGGTATCTAAATCAGGCTTGGTCAGCTTTGGAGACAAAGTCTTTGATAAAATATGATGATCACAGAAACGTCATCCATTTTGCTACAGTCTTGACAAAAATATAATCATGCCAAAAACCAAACTAAAAAGGTACTCCAGGCTCTCAGATGCAATGAGCTTATTTAAGGACAAGAAAAAGCATTCAACATGAGTTTGACTTACCATGTAAATTGATAAAGAAGGCAGAGTGCTGAGGAATGGCTTCTGTTTTTTTTTGGGGGGGGTGGGGCGGTCTCAGCAACGCAGACAAATTCTCTTCTGCAACACTGCCACCTCTGGTCATTCAGTATATTCTGCAGATGGAAAAGTCCACTGTTAGTCCATTAGAACTTGAATATTTTCTAAAGTATGCACAGCAATAAAAAACAGATTTTCTATGCCTTGATAATAAGTACTATGAAGTCAGTAATATTGTGAAAATCCACAGCTTACTAAAAATTAAAATATCCGTTTTCATGTTCAACCTGGCGTACATCTCTCAATCCTATGCCCATTTGCTACCACTCTCTACACAACTCTAGCACCTACATCAGGACCTAGATAAAAAGGTGTGATTGCCAGCCAAGTGACGGCGTCACCTTCTCAGTGCAATGCGTTTAGGTTATTATACGCCAATAGCAATTAAGTGATCTGATTAGTTCAGGGAGGAAGGTTTACCCTACAGTTAGCGGGAATAATAACTATAAAAGACATCTTAACATCTTCATCTTAGTACATCCCTATCAGTTAAGTTATAGAGAAGTCGAGAACATTGTGGTTAACCGCATCTTCAAACAGATGCACAAGTCTCAAATAATGCACCAGTTTCATTCATCTCACCATCTAGGTCTTCAGCTGGGAGCCCTGTTTACCCTGCAACCCATTTGTATACCATGATAAATGCATCTTAGTGCTTGCTAGGCAACTGATTGTCCCTCATGTCAGAAGACATCCTGCTCTAGCTTTATGATGTCAGGACAGCACGTGACCAATCGCCGTGGGTGACGAGGAAACACAGGAGGAGGAGACACCAGCAATTATGCACCAGGTAACTATATGTAATTATGAGTGCAAGGCAGCTAGGCGGTGTATTGGGAATGCATTGGGCTCCATTTGAAAATGGGATTGAGTTGCAAGATCGCAGAGTATCCTAAACAGCAATCCATCTGGAGTATCAGAGTCGCACATAGAGAGAGCAGGGAAACAGGTCAAATGAGCTTCACTCCATGAGAAAGTAACGCCATCGCTCCAAATTAAGGCAGTTCATTCCAGCCGTAAAAGACAGTAATGTCCTCTGATGACACATTGTTAGCACAGGTATCTAAATCAGGCTTGGTCAGCTTTGGAGACAAAGTCTTTGATAAAATATGATGATCACAGAAACGTCATCCATTTTGCTACAGTCTTGACAAAAATATAATCATGCCAAAAACCAAACTAAAAAGGTACTCCGGGCTCTCAGATGCTATGAACTTATTTAATGACAAGAAAAAGCATTCAACATGAGTTTGACTTACCATGTAAATTGATAAAGAAGGCAGAGTGCTGAGGAATGGCTTCTGTTTTTTTTGGGGGGGTGGGGCGGTCTCAGCAACGCAGACAAATTCTCTTCTGCAACACTGCCACCTCTGGTCATTCAGTATATTCTGCAGATGGAAAAGTCCACTGTTAGTCCATTAGAACTTGAATAAAGTATGCACAGCAATAAAAAACAGATTTTCTATGCCTTGATAATAAGTACTATGAAGTCAGTAATATTGTGAAAATCCACAGCTTACTAAAAATTAAAATATCCGTTTTCATGTTCAACCTGGCTTACATCTCTCAATCCTATGCCCATTTGCTACCACTCTCTACACAACTCTAGCACCTACATCAGGACCTAGATAAAAAGGTGTGATTGCCAGCCAAGTGACGGCGTCACCTTCTCAGTGCAATGCGTTTAGGTTATGATACGCCAATAGCAATTAAGTGATCTGATTAGTTCAGGGAGGAAGGTTTACGCTACAGTTAGTGGGAATAATAACTATAAAAGACATCTTAACAACTTCTTTTTAGTACATCCCTATCAGTTAAGTTATAGAGAACTCGAGAACATTGTGATTAACCGCATCTTCAAACAGATGCACAAGTCTCAAATAATGCACCAGTTTCTTTCATCTCACCATCTAGGTCTTCAGCTGGGAGCCCTTTTTACCCTGCAACCCATTTCAATACCATGATAAATGCATCTTAGTGCTTGCTAGGCAACGGATTGTCCCTCATGTCAGATGACATCCTGCTCTAGCTTTATGATGTCAGGACAGCATGTGACCAATCATCCTGGGTAATGAGGAAACACAGGAGGAGGAGACACCAGCAGTTATGCACTAGGTAATTATATGTAATTATGAGTGCAAGGCAGCTAGGTGGTGTACTGGGAAAGCATTGGGCTCCATTTGAAAATGGGATGGAGTTGCAAGACCGCAGAGTATCCTAAACAGCAATCCATCTGGAGTGTCAAAGTCGCACATACTGAGTGCAGGGAAACAGGTCAAATGAACTTCACTCCATGAGAAAGTAACGCCATCGCTCCAAATTAAGGCAGTTCATTCCAGCCGTAAAAGACAGTAATGTCCTCTGATGACACATTGTTAGCACAGGTATCTAAATCAGGCTTGGTCAGCTTTGGAGACAAAGTCTTTGATAAAATATGATGATCACAGAAACGTCATCCATTTTGCTACAGTCTTGACAAAAATATAATCATGCCAAAAACCAAACTAAAAAGGTACTCCAGGCTCTCAGATGCTATGAACTTATTTAATGACAAGAAAAAGCATTCAACATGAGTTTGACTTACCATGTAAATTGATAAAGAAGGCAGAGTGCTGAGGAATGGCTTCTGTTTTTTTTTTGGGGGGGTGGGGCGGTCTCGGCAACGCAGACAAATTCTCTTCTGCAACACTGCCACCTCTGGTCATTCAGTATATTCTGCAGATGGAAAAGTCCACTGTTAGTCCATTAGAACTTGAATATTTTCTAAAGTATGCACAGCAATAAAAAACAGATTTTCTATGCCTTGATAATAAGTACTATGAAGTCAGTAATATTGTGAAAATCCACAGCTTACTAAAAATTAAAATATCCGTTTTCATGTTCAACCTGGCGTACATCTCTCAATCCTATGCCCATTTGCTACCACTCTCTACACAACTCTAGCACCTACATCAGGACCTAGATAAAAAGGTGTGATTGCCAGCCAAGTGACGGCGTCACCTTCTCAGTGCAATGCGTTTAGGTTATTATACGCCAATAGCAATTAAGTGATCTGATTAGTTCAGGGAGGAAGGTTTACCCTACAGTTAGCGGGAATAATAACTATAAAAGACATCTTAACATCTTCATCTTAGTACATCCCTATCAGTTAAGTTATAGAGAAGTCGAGAACATTGTGGTTAACCGCATCTTCAAACAGATGCACAAGTCTCAAATAATGCACCAGTTTCATTCATCTCACCATCTAGGTCTTCAGCTGGGAGCCCTGTTTACCCTGCAACCCATTTGTATACCATGATAAATGCATCTTAGTGCTTGCTAGGCAACTGATTGTCCCTCATGTCAGAAGACATCCTGCTCTAGCTTTATGATGTCAGGACAGCACGTGACCAATCGCCGTGGGTGACGAGGAAACACAGGAGGAGGAGACACCAGCAATTATGCACCAGGTAACTATATGTAATTATGAGTGCAAGGCAGCTAGGCGGTGTATTGGGAATGCATTGGGCTCCATTTGAAAATGGGATTGAGTTGCAAGATCGCAGAGTATCCTAAACAGCAATCCATCTGGAGTATCAGAGTCGCACATAGAGAGAGCAGGGAAACAGGTCAAATGAGCTTCACTCCATGAGAAAGTAACGCCATCGCTCCAAATTAAGGCAGTTCATTCCAGCCGTAAAAGACAGTAATGTCCTCTGATGACACATTGTTAGCACAGGTATCTAAATCAGGCTTGGTCAGCTTTGGAGACAAAGTCTTTGATAAAATATGATGATCACAGAAACGTCATCCATTTTGCTACAGTCTTGACAAAAATATAATCATGCCAAAAACCAAACTAAAAAGGTACTCCGGGCTCTCAGATGCTATGAACTTATTTAATGACAAGAAAAAGCATTAAACATGAGTTTGACTTACCATGTAAATTAATGAAGGAAGGCAGAGGGCTGAGGAATAGCTTCTGTTTTTTTTTTGGGGGGGGGAGGCGTCTCAGCAACGCAGACAAATTATCTTCCGCAACACTGCCACCTCTGGTCATTCAGTATATTCTGCAGATGGAAAAGTCCACTGTTAGTCCATTAGAACTTGAATAAAGTATGCACAGCAATAAAAAACTGATTTTCTATGCCTTGATAATAAGTACTATGAAGTCAGTAATATTGTGAAAATCCACAGCTTACTAAAAATTAAAATATCCGTTTTCATGTTCAACCTGGCTTACATCTCTCAATCCTATGCCCATTTGCTACCACTCTCTACACAACTCTAGCACCTACATCAGGACCTAGATAAAAAGGTGTGATTGCCAGCCAAGTGACGGCGTCACCTTCTCAGTGCAATGCGTTTAGGTTATGATACGCCAATAGCAATTAAGTGATCTGATTAGTTCAGGGAGGAAGGTTTACGCTACAGTTAGTGGGAATAATAACTATAAAAGACATCTTAACAACTTCTTTTTAGTACATCCCCATCAGTTAAGTTATAGAGAAGTCGAGAACATTGTGATTAACCGCATCTTCAAACAGATGCACAAGTCTCAAATAATGCACCAGTTTCTTTCATCTCACCATCTAGGTCTTCAGCTGGGAGCCCTTTTTACCCTGCAACCCATTTCAATACCATGATAAATGCATCTTAGTGCTTGCTAGGCAACTGATTGTCCCTCATGTCAGATGACATCCTGCTCTAGCTTTATGATGTCAGGACAGCATGTGACCAATCATCCTGGGTAATGAGGAAACACAGGAGGAGGAGACACCAGCAGTTATGCACTAGGTAATTATATGTAATTATGAGTGCAAGGCAGCTAGGCGGTGTACTGGGAAAGCATTGGGCTCCATTTGAAAATGGGATGGAGTTGCAAGACCGCAGAGTATCCTAAACAGCAATCCATCTGGAGTGTCAAAGTCGCACATACTGTGTGCAGGGAAACAGGTCAAATGAACTTCACTCCATGAGAAAGTAACGCCATCGCTCCAAATTAAGGCAGTTAATTCCAGCCGTAAAAGACAGTAATGTCCTCTGATGACACATTGTTAGCACAGGTATCTAAATCAGGCTTGGTCAGCTTTGGAGACAAAGTCTTTGATAAAATATGATGATCACAGAAACGTCATCCATTTTGCTTCAGTCTTGACAAAAATATAATCATGCCAAAAACCAAACTAAAAAGGTACTCCGGGCTCTCAGATGCTATGAACTTATTTAATGACAAGAAAAAGCATTAAACATGAGTTTGACTTACCATGTAAATTAATGAAGGAAGGCAGAGGGCTGAGGAATGGCTTCTGGTTTTTTTTGGGGGGGGGTGGGGCGGTCTCAGCAACGCAGACAAATTCTCTTCTGCAACACTGCCACCTCTGGTCATTCAGTATATTCTGCAGATGGAAAAGTCCACTGTTAGTCCATTAGAACTTGAATAAAGTATGCACAGCAATAAAAAACAGATTTTCTATGCCTTGATAATAAGTACTATGAAGTCAGTAATATTGTGAAAATCCACAGCTTACTAAAAATTAAAATATCCGTTTTCATGTTCAACCTGGCGTACATCTCTCAATCCTATGCCCATTTGCTACCACTCTCTACACAACTCTAGCACCTACATCAGGACCTAGATAAAAAGGTGTGATTGCCAGCCAAGTGACGGCGTCACCTTCTCAGTGCAATGCGTTTAGGTTATTATACGCCAATAGCAATTAAGTGATCTGATTAGTTCAGGGAGGAAGGTTTACGCTACAGTTAGCGGGAATAATAACTATAAAAGACATCTTAACATCTTCATCTTAGTACATCCCTATCAGTTAAGTTATAGAGAAGTCGAGAACATTGTGGTTAACCGCATCTTCAAACAGATGCACAAGTCTCAAATAATGCACCAGTTTCATTCATCTCACCATCTAGGTCTTCAGCTGGGAGCCCTGTTTACCCTGCAACCCATTTGTATACCATGATAAATGCATCTTAGTGCTTGCTAGGCAACTGATTGTCCCTCATGTCAGAAGACATCCTGCTCTAGCTTTATGATGTCAGGACAGCACGTGACCAATCGCCGTGGGTGACGAGGAAACACAGGAGGAGGAGACACCAGCAATTATGCACCAGGTAACTATATGTAATAATGAGTGCAAGGCAGCTAGGCGGTGTATTGGGAATGCATTGGGCTCCATTTGAAAATGGGATTGAGTTGCAAGATCGCAGAGTATCCTAAACAGCAATCCATCGGGAGTATCAGAGTCGCACATAGAGAGAGCAGGGAAACAGGTCAAATGAGCTTCACTCCATGAGAAAGTAACGCCATCGCTCCAAATTAAGGCAGTTCATTCCAGCCGTAAAAGACAGTAATGTCCTCTGATGACACATTGTTAGCACAGGTATCTAAATCAGGCTTGGTCAGCTTTGGAGACAAAGTCTTTGATAAAATATGATGATCACAGAAACGTCATCCATTTTGCTACAGTCTTGACAAAAATATAATCATGCCAAAAACCAAACTAAAAAGGTACTCCGGGCTCTCAGATGCTATGAACTTATTTAATGACAAGAAAAAGCATTCAACATGAGTTTGACTTACCATGTAAATTGATAAAGAAGGCAGAGTGCTGAGGAATGGCTTCTGTTTTTTTTTGGGGGGGTGGGGCGGTCTCAGCAACGCAGACAAATTCTCTTCTGCAACACTGCCACCTCTGGTCATTCAGTATATTCTGCAGATGGAAAAGTCCACTGTTAGTCCATTAGAACTTGAATTAAGTATGCACAGCAATAAAAAACAGATTTTCTATGCCTTGATAATAAGTACTATGAAGTCAGTAATATTGTGAAAATCCACAGCTTACTAAAAATTAAAATATCCGTTTTCATGTTCAACCTGGCTTACATCTCTCAATCCTATGCCCATTTGCTACCACTCTCTACACAACTCTAGCACCTACATCAGGACCTAGATAAAAAGGTGTGATTGCCAGCCAAGTGACGGCGTCACCTTCTCAGTGCAATGCGTTTAGGTTATGATACGCCAATAGCAATTAAGTGATCTGATTAGTTCAGGGAGGAAGGTTTACGCTACAGTTAGTGGGAATAATAACTATAAAAGACATCTTAACAACTTCTTTTTAGTACATCCCCATCAGTTAAGTTATAGAGAAGTCGAGAACATTGTGATTAACCGCATCTTCAAACAGATGCACAAGTCTCAAATAATGCACCAGTTTCTTTCATCTCACCATCTAGGTCTTCAGCTGGGAGCCCTTTTTACCCTGCAACCCATTTCAATACCATGATAAATGCATCTTAGTGCTTGCTAGGCAACTGATTGTCCCTCATGTCAGATGACATCCTGCTCTAGCTTTATGATGTCAGGACAGCATGTGACCAATCATCCTGGGTAATGAGGAAACACAGGAGGAGGAGACACCAGCAGTTATGCACTAGGTAATTATATGTAATTATGAGTGCAAGGCAGCTAGGCGGTGTACTGGGAAAGCATTGGGCTCCATTTGAAAATGGGATGGAGTTGCAAGACCGCAGAGTATCCTAAACAGCAATCCATCTGGAGTGTCAAAGTCGCACATACTGTGTGCAGGGAAACAGGTCAAATGAACTTCACTCCATGAGAAAGTAACGCCATCGCTCCAAATTAAGGCAGTTAATTCCAGCCGTAAAAGACAGTAATGTCCTCTGATGACACATTGTTAGCACAGGTATCTAAATCAGGCTTGGTCAGCTTTGGAGACAAAGTCTTTGATAAAATATGATGATCACAGAAACGTCATCCATTTTGCTTCAGTCTTGACAAAAATATAATCATGCCAAAAACCAAACTAAAAAGGTACTCCGGGCTCTCAGATGCTATGAACTTATTTAATGACAAGAAAAAGCATTAAACATGAGTTTGACTTACCATGTAAATTAATGAAGGAAGGCAGAGGGCTGAGGAATAGCTTCTGTTTTTTTTTTGGGGGGGGGAGGCGTCTCAGCAACGCAGACAAATTATCTTCCGCAACACTGCCACCTCTGGTCATTCAGTATATTCTGCAGATGGAAAAGTCCACTGTTAGTCCATTAGAACTTGAATAAAGTATGCACAGCAATAAAAAACAGATTTTCTATGCCTTGATAATAAGTACTATGAAGTCAGTAATATTGTGAAAATCCACAGCTTACTAAAAATTAAAATATCCGTTTTCATGTTCAACCTGGCTTACATCTCTCAATCCTATGCCCATTTGCTACCACTCTCTACACAACTCTAGCACCTACATCAGGACCTAGATAAAAAGGTGTGATTGCCAGCCAAGTGACGGCGTCACCTTCTCAGTGCAATGCGTTTAGGTTATGATACGCCAATAGCAATTAAGTGATCTGATTAGTTCAGGGAGGAAGGTTTACGCTACAGTTAGTGGGAATAATAACTATAAAAGACATCTTAACAACTTCTTTTTAGTACATCCCTATCAGTTAAGTTATAGAGAAGTCGAGAACATTGTGATTAACCGCATCTTCAAACAGATGCACAAGTCTCAAATAATGCACCAGTTTCTTTCATCTCACCATCTAGGTCTTCAGCTGGGAGCCCTTTTTACCCTGCAACCCATTTCAATACCATGATAAATGCATCTTAGTGCTTGCTAGGCAACGGATTGTCCCTCATGTCAGATGACATCCTGCTCTAGCTTTATGATGTCAGGACAGCATGTGACCAATCATCCTGGGTAATGAGGAAACACAGGAGGAGGAGACACCAGCAGTTATGCACTAGGTAATTATATGTAATTATGAGTGCAAGGCAGCTAGGTGGTGTACTGGGAAAGCATTGGGCTCCATTTGAAAATGGGATGGAGTTGCAAGACCGCAGAGTATCCTAAACAGCAATCCATCTGGAGTGTCAAAGTCGCACATACTGAGTGCAGGGAAACAGGTCAAATGAACTTCACTCCATGAGAAAGTAACGCCATCGCTCCAAATTAAGGCAGTTCATTCCAGCCGTAAAAGACAGTAATGTCCTCTGATGACACATTGTTAGCACAGGTATCTAAATCAGGCTTGGTCAGCTTTGGAGACAAAGTCTTTGATAAAATATGATGATCACAGAAACGTCATCCATTTTGCTACAGTCTTGACAAAAATATAATCATGCCAAAAACCAAACTAAAAAGGTACTCCAGGCTCTCAGATGCAATGAACTTATTTAATGACAAGAAAAAGCATTCAACATGAGTTTGACTTACCATGTAAATTGATAAAGAAGGCAGAGTGCTGAGGAATGGCTTCTGTTTTTTTTTTGGGGGGGTGGGGCGGTCTCAGCAACGCAGACAAATTCTCTTCTGCAACACTGCCACCTCTGGTCATTCAGTATATTCTGCAGATGGAAAAGTCCACTGTTAGTCCATTAGAACTTGAATAAAGTATGCACAGCAATAAAAAACAGATTTTCTATGCCTTGATAATAAGTACTATGAAGTCAGTAATATTGTGAAAATCCACCGCTTACTAAAAATTAAAATATCCGTTTTCATGTTCAACCTGGCTTACATCTCTCAATCCTATGCCCATTTGCTACCACTCTCTACACAACTCTAGCACCTACATCAGGACCTAGATAAAAAGGTGTGATTGCCAGCCAAGTGACGGCGTCACCTTCTCAGTGCAATGCGTTTAGGTTATTATACGCCAATAGCAATTAAGTGATCTGATTAGTTCAGGGAGGAAGGTTTACGCTACAGTTAGTGGGAATAATAACTATAAAAGACATCTTAACATCTTCATCTTAGTACATCCCTATCAGTTAAGTTATAGAGAAGTCGAGAACATTGTGGTTAACCGCATCTTCAAACAGATGCACAAGTCTCAAATAATGCACCAGTTTCATTCATCTCACCATCTAGGTCTTCAGCTGGGAGCCCTGTTTACCCTGCAACCCATTTGTATACCATGATAAATGCATCTTAGTGCTTGCTAGGCAACTGATTGTCCCTCATGTCAGAAGACATCCTGCTCTAGCTTTATGATGTCAGGACAGCACGTGACCAATCGCCGTGGGTGACGAGGAAACACAGGAGGAGGAGACACCAGCAATTATGCACCAGGTAATTATATGTAATTATGAGTGCAAGGCAGCTAGGCGGTGTACTGGGAAAGCATTGGGCTCCATTTGAAAATGGGATGGAGTTGCAAGACCGCAGAGTATCCTAAACAGCAATCCATCTGGAGTGTCAAAGTCGCACATACTGTGTGCAGGGAAACAGGTCAAATGAACTTCACTCCATGAGAAAGTAACGCCATCGCTCCAAATTAAGGCAGTTCATTCCAGCCGTAAAAGACAGTAATGTCCTCTGATGACACATTGTTAGCACAGGTATCTAAATCAGGCTTGGTCAGCTTTGGAGACAAAGTCTTTGATAAAATATGATGATCACAGAAACGTCATCCATTTTGCTTCAGTCTTGACAAAAATATAATCATGCCAAAAACCAAACTAAAAAGGTACTCCGGGCTCTCAGATGCTATGAACTTATTTAATGACAAGAAAAAGCATTAAACATGAGTTTGACTTACCATGTAAATTAATGAAGGAAGGCAGAGGGCTGAGGAATGGCTTCTGTTTTTTTTTTGGGGGGGGGGGGAGGCGTCTCAGCAACGCAGACAAATTCTCTTCTGCAACACTGCCACCTCTGGTCATTCAGTATATTCTGCAGATGGAAAAGTCCACTGTTAGTCCATTAGAACTTGAATAAAGTATGCACAGCAATAAAAAACAGATTTTCTATGCCTTGATAATAAGTACTATGAAGTCAGTAATATTGTGAAAATCCACAGCTTACTAAAAATTAAAATATCCGTTTTCATGTTCAACCTGGCGTACATCTCTCAATCCTATGCCCATTTGCTACCACTCTCTACACAACTCTAGCACCTACATCAGGACCTAGATAAAAAGGTGTGATTGCCAGCCAAGTGACGGCGTCACCTTCTCAGTGCAATGCGTTTAGGTTATTATACGCCAATAGCAATTAAGTGATCTGATTAGTTCAGGGAGGAAGGTTTACCATACAGTTAGCGGGAATAATAACTATAAAAAACATCTTAACATCTTCATCTTAGTACATCCCTATCAGTTAAGTTATAGAGAAGTCGAGAACATTGTGGTTAACCGCATCTTCAAACAGATGCACAAGTCTCAAATAATGCACCAGTTTCATTCATCTCACCATCTAGGTCTTCAGCTGGGAGCCCTTTTTACCCTGCAACCCATTTCAATACCATGATAAATGCATCTTAGTGCTTGCTAGGCAACTGATTGTCCCTCATGTCAGATGACATCCTGCTCTAGCTTTATGATGTCAGGACAGCATGTGACCAATCATCCTGGGTAATGAGGAAACACAGGAGGAGGAGACACCAGCAGTTATGCACTAGGTAATTATATGTAATTATGAGTGCAAGGCAGCTAGGTGGTGTACTGGGAAAGCATTGGGCTCCATTTGAAAATGGGATGGAGTTGCAAAACCGCAGAGTATCCTAAACAGCAATCCATCTGGAGTGTCAAAGTCGCACATACTGAGTGCAGGGAAACAGGTCAAATGAACTTCACTCCATGAGAAAGTAACGCCATCGCTCCAAATTAAGGCAGTTCATTCCAGCCGTAAAAGACAGTAATGTCCTCTGATGACACATTGTTAGCACAGGTATCTAAATCAGGGTTGGTCAGCTTTGGAGACAAAGTCTTTGATAAAATATGATGATCACAGAAACGTCATCCATTTTGCTACAGTCTTGACAAAAATATAATCATGCCAAAAACTAAACTAAAAAGGTACTCCAGGCTCTCAGATGCTATGAACTTATTTAATGACAAGAAAAAGCATTCAACATGAGTTTGACTTACCATGTAAATTGATAAAGAAGGCAGAGTGCTGAGGAATGGCTTCTGTTTTTTTTTTGGGGGGGTGGGGCGGTCTCAGCAACGCAGACAAATTCTTTTCTGCAACACTGCCACCTCTGGTCATTCAGTATATTCTGCAGATGGAAAAGTCCACTGTTAGTCCATTAGAACTTGAATATTTTCTAAAGTATGCACAGCAATAAAAAACAGATTTTCTATGCCTTGATAATAAGTACTATGAAGTCAGTAATATTGTGAAAATCCACAGCTTACTAAAAATTAAAATATCCGTTTTCATGTTCAACCTGGCGTACATCTCTCAATCCTATGCCCATTTGCTACCACTCTCTACACAACTCTAGCACCTACATCAGGACCTAGATAAAAAGGTGTGATTGCCAGCCAAGTGACGGCGTCACCTTCTCAGTGCAATGCGTTTAGGTTATTATACGCCAATAGCAATTAAGTGATCTGATTAGTTCAGGGAGGAAGGTTTACCCTACAGTTAGCGGGAATAATAACTATAAAAGACATCTTAACATCTTCATCTTAGTACATCCCTATCAGTTAAGTTATAGAGAAGTCGAGAACATTGTGGTTAACCGCATCTTCAAACAGATGGACAAGTCTCAAATAATGCACCAGTTTCATTCATCTCACCATCTAGGTCTTCAGCTGGGAGCCCTGTTTACCCTGCAACCCATTTGTATACCATGATAAATGCATCTTAGTGCTTGCTAGGCAACTGATTGTCCCTCATGTCAGAAGACATCCTGCTCTAGCTTTATGATGTCAGGACAGCACGTGACCAATCGCCGTGGGTGACGAGGAAACACAGGAGGAGGAGACACCAGCAATTATGCACCAGGTAACTATATGTAATTATGAGTGCAAGGCAGCTAGGCGGTGTATTGGGAATGCATTGGGCTCCATTTGAAAATGGGATTGAGTTGCAAGATCGCAGAGTATCCTAAACAGCAATCCATCTGGAGTATCAGAGTCGCACATAGAGAGAGCAGGGAAACAGGTCAAATGAGCTTCACTCCATGAGAAAGTAACGCCATCGCTCCAAATTAAGGCAGTTCATTCCAGCCGTAAAAGACAGTAATGTCCTCTGATGACACATTGTTAGCACAGGTATCTAAATCAGGCTTGGTCAGCTTTGGAGACAAAGTCTTTGATAAAATATGATGATCACAGAAACGTCATCCATTTTGCTACAGTCTTGACAAAAATATAATCATGCCAAAAACCAAACTAAAAAGGTACTCCGGGCTCTCAGATGCTATGAACTTATTTAATGACAAGAAAAAGCATTCAACATGAGTTTGACTTACCATGTAAATTGATAAAGAAGGCAGAGTGCTGAGGAATGGCTTCTGTTTTTTTTTGGGGGGGTGGGGCGGTCTCAGCAACGCAGACAAATTCTCTTCTGCAACACTGCCACCTCTGGTCATTCAGTATATTCTGCAGATGGAAAAGTCCACTGTTAGTCCATTAGAACTTGAATAAAGTATGCACAGCAATAAAAAACAGATTTTCTATGCCTTGATAATAAGTACTATGAAGTCAGTAATATTGTGAAAATCCACAGCTTACTAAAAATTAAAATATCCGTTTTCATGTTCAACCTGGCTTACATCTCTCAATCCTATGCCCATTTGCTACCACTCTCTACACAACTCTAGCACCTACATCAGGACCTAGATAAAAAGGTGTGATTGCCAGCCAAGTGACGGCGTCACCTTCTCAGTGCAATGCGTTTAGGTTATGATACGCCAATAGCAATTAAGTGATCTGATTAGTTCAGGGAGGAAGGTTTACGCTACAGTTAGTGGGAATAATAACTATAAAAGACATCTTAACAACTTCTTTTTAGTACATCCCCATCAGTTAAGTTATAGAGAAGTCGAGAACATTGTGATTAACCGCATCTTCAAACAGATGCACAAGTCTCAAATAATGCACCAGTTTCTTTCATCTCACCATCTAGGTCTTCAGCTGGGAGCCCTTTTTACCCTGCAACCCATTTCAATACCATGATAAATGCATCTTAGTGCTTGCTAGGCAACTCATTGTCCCTCATGTCAGATGACATCCTGCTCTAGCTTTATGATGTCAGGACAGCATGTGACCAATCATCCTGGGTAATGAGGAAACACAGGAGGAGGAGACACCAGCAGTTATGCACTAGGTAATTATATGTAATTATGAGTGCAAGGCAGCTAGGCGGTGTACTGGGAAAGCATTGGGCTCCATTTGAAAATGGGATGGAGTTGCAAGACCGCAGAGTATCCTAAACAGCAATCCATCTGGAGTGTCAAAGTCGCACATACTGTGTGCAGGGAAACAGGTCAAATGAACTTCACTCCATGAGAAAGTAACGCCATCGCTCCAAATTAAGGCAGTTAATTCCAGCCGTAAAAGACAGTAATGTCCTCTGATGACACATTGTTAGCACAGGTATCTAAATCAGGCTTGGTCAGCTTTGGAGACAAAGTCTTTGATAAAATATGATGATCACAGAAACGTCATCCATTTTGCTTCAGTCTTGACAAAAATATAATCATGCCAAAAACCAAACTAAAAAGGTACTCCGGGCTCTCAGATGCTATGAACTTATTTAATGACAAGAAAAAGCATTAAACATGAGTTTGACTTACCATGTAAATTAATGAAGGAAGGCAGAGGGCTGAGGAATGGCTTCTGTTTTTTTTTGGGGGGGGGGGAGGCGTCTCAGCAACGCAGACAAATTATCTTCCGCAACACTGCCACCTCTGGTCATTCAGTATATTCTGCAGATGGAAAAGTCCACTGTTAGTCCATTAGAACTTGAATAAAGTATGCACAGCAATAAAAAACAGATTTTCTATGCCTTGATAATAAGTACTATGAAGTCAGTAATATTGTGAAAATCCACAGCTTACTAAAAATTAAAATATCCGTTTTCATGTTCAACCTGGCTTACATCTCTCAATCCTATGCCCATTTGCTACCACTCTCTACACAACTCTAGCACCTACATCAGGACCTAGATAAAAAGGTGTGATTGCCAGCCAAGTGACGGCGTCACCTTCTCAGTGCAATGCGTTTAGGTTATGATACGCCAATAGCAATTAAGTGATCTGATTAGTTCAGGGAGGAAGGTTTACGCTACAGTTAGTGGGAATAATAACTATAAAAGACATCTTAACAACTTCTTTTTAGTACATCCCCATCAGTTAAGTTATAGAGAAGTCGAGAACATTGTGATTAACCGCATCTTCAAACAGATGCACAAGTCTCAAATAATGCACCAGTTTCTTTCATCTCACCATCTAGGTCTTCAGCTGGGAGCCCTTTTTACCCTGCAACCCATTTCAATACCATGATAAATGCATCTTAGTGCTTGCTAGGCAACTGATTGTCCCTCATGTCAGATGACATCCTGCTCTAGCTTTATGATGTCAGGACAGCATGTGACCAATCATCCTGGGTAATGAGGAAACACAGGAGGAGGAGACACCAGCAGTTATGCACTAGGTAATTATATGTAATTATGAGTGCAAGGCAGCTAGGCGGTGTACTGGGAAAGCATTGGGCTCCATTTGAAAATGGGATGGAGTTGCAAGACCGCAGAGTATCCTAAACAGCAATCCATCTGGAGTGTCAAAGTCGCACATACTGTGTGCAGGGAAACAGGTCAAATGAACTTCACTCCATGAGAAAGTAACGCCATCGCTCCAAATTAAGGCAGTTAATTCCAGCCGTAAAAGACAGTAATGTCCTCTGATGACACATTGTTAGCACAGGTATCTAAATCAGGCTTGGTCAGCTTTGGAGACAAAGTCTTTGATAAAATATGATGATCACAGAAACGTCATCCATTTTGCTTCAGTCTTGACAAAAATATAATCATGCCAAAAACCAAACTAAAAAGGTACTCCGGGCTCTCAGATGCTATGAACTTATTTAATGACAAGAAAAAGCATTAAACATGAGTTTGACTTACCATGTAAATTAATGAAGGAAGGCAGAGGGCTGAGGAATGGCTTCTGGTTTTTTTTGGGGGGGGGGTGGGGCGGTCTCAGCAACGCAGACAAATTCTCTTCTGCAACACTGCCACCTCTGGTCATTCAGTATATTCTGCAGATGGAAAAGTCCACTGTTAGTCCATTAGAACTTGAATAAAGTATGCACAGCAATAAAAAACAGATTTTCTATGCCTTGATAATAAGTACTATGAAGTCAGTAATATTGTGAAAATCCACAGCTTACTAAAAATTAAAATATCCGTTTTCATGTTCAACCTGGCGTACATCTCTCAATCCTATGCCCATTTGCTACCACTCTCTACACAACTCTAGCACCTACATCAGGACCTAGATAAAAAGGTGTGATTGCCAGCCAAGTGACGGCGTCACCTTCTCAGTGCAATGCGTTTAGGTTATTATACGCCAATAGCAATTAAGTGATCTGATTAGTTCAGGGAGGAAGGTTTACGCTACAGTTAGCGGGAATAATAACTATAAAAGACATCTTAACATCTTCATCTTAGTACATCCCTATCAGTTAAGTTATAGAGAAGTCGAGAACATTGTGGTTAACCGCATCTTCAAACAGATGCACAAGTCTCAAATAATGCACCAGTTTCATTCATCTCACCATCTAGGTCTTCAGCTGGGAGCCCTGTTTACCCTGCAACCCATTTGTATACCATGATAAATGCATCTTAGTGCTTGCTAGGCAACTGATTGTCCCTCATGTCAGAAGACATCCTGCTCTAGCTTTATGATGTCAGGACAGCACGTGACCAATCGCCGTGGGTGACGAGGAAACACAGGAGGAGGAGACACCAGCAATTATGCACCAGGTAACTATATGTAATTATGAGTGCAAGGCAGCTAGGCGGTGTATTGGGAATGCATTGGGCTCCATTTGAAAATGGGATTGAGTTGCAAGATCGCAGAGTATCCTAAACAGCAATCCATCGGGAGTATCAGAGTCGCACATAGAGAGAGCAGGGAAACAGGTCAAATGAGCTTCACTCCATGAGAAAGTAACGCCATCGCTCCAAATTAAGGCAGTTCATTCCAGCCGTAAAAGACAGTAATGTCCTCTGATGACACATTGTTAGCACAGGTATCTAAATCAGGCTTGGTCAGCTTTGGAGACAAAGTCTTTGATAAAATATGATGATCACAGAAACGTCATCCATTTTGCTACAGTCTTGACAAAAATATAATCATGCCAAAAACCAAACTAAAAAGGTACTCCGGGCTCTCAGATGCTATGAACTTATTTAATGACAAGAAAAAGCATTCAACATGAGTTTGACTTACCATGTAAATTGATAAAGAAGGCAGAGTGCTGAGGAATGGCTTCTGTTTTTTTTTGGGGGGGTGGGGCGGTCTCAGCAACGCAGACAAATTCTCTTCTGCAACACTGCCACCTCTGGTCATTCAGTATATTCTGCAGATGGAAAAGTCCACTGTTAGTCCATTAGAACTTGAATTAAGTATGCACAGCAATAAAAAACAGATTTTCTATGCCTTGATAATAAGTACTATGAAGTCAGTAATATTGTGAAAATCCACAGCTTACTAAAAATTAAAATATCCGTTTTCATGTTCAACCTGGCTTACATCTCTCAATCCTATGCCCATTTGCTACCACTCTCTACACAACTCTAGCACCTACATCAGGACCTAGATAAAAAGGTGTGATTGCCAGCCAAGTGACGGCGTCACCTTCTCAGTGCAATGCGTTTAGGTTATGATACGCCAATAGCAATTAAGTGATCTGATTAGTTCAGGGAGGAAGGTTTACGCTACAGTTAGTGGGAATAATAACTATAAAAGACATCTTAACAACTTCTTTTTAGTACATCCCCATCAGTTAAGTTATAGAGAAGTCGAGAACATTGTGATTAACCGCATCTTCAAACAGATGCACAAGTCTCAAATAATGCACCAGTTTCTTTCATCTCACCATCTAGGTCTTCAGCTGGGAGCCCTTTTTACCCTGCAACCCATTTCAATACCATGATAAATGCATCTTAGTGCTTGCTAGGCAACTGATTGTCCCTCATGTCAGATGACATCCTGCTCTAGCTTTATGATGTCAGGACAGCATGTGACCAATCATCCTGGGTAATGAGGAAACACAGGAGGAGGAGACACCAGCAGTTATGCACTAGGTAATTATATGTAATTATGAGTGCAAGGCAGCTAGGCGGTGTACTGGGAAAGCATTGGGCTCCATTTGAAAATGGGATGGAGTTGCAAGACCGCAGAGTATCCTAAACAGCAATCCATCTGGAGTGTCAAAGTCGCACATACTGTGTGCAGGGAAACAGGTCAAATGAACTTCACTCCATGAGAAAGTAACGCCATCGCTCCAAATTAAGGCAGTTAATTCCAGCCGTAAAAGACAGTAATGTCCTCTGATGACACATTGTTAGCACAGGTATCTAAATCAGGCTTGGTCAGCTTTGGAGACAAAGTCTTTGATAAAATATGATGATCACAGAAACGTCATCCATTTTGCTTCAGTCTTGACAAAAATATAATCATGCCAAAAACCAAACTAAAAAGGTACTCCGGGCTCTCAGATGCTATGAACTTATTTAATGACAAGAAAAAGCATTAAACATGAGTTTGACTTACCATGTAAATTAATGAAGGAAGGCAGAGGGCTGAGGAATAGCTTCTGTTTTTTTTTTGGGGGGGGGAGGCGTCTCAGCAACGCAGACAAATTATCTTCCGCAACACTGCCACCTCTGGTCATTCAGTATATTCTGCAGATGGAAAAGTCCACTGTTAGTCCATTAGAACTTGAATAAAGTATGCACAGCAATAAAAAACAGATTTTCTATGCCTTGATAATAAGTACTATGAAGTCAGTAATATTGTGAAAATCCACAGCTTACTAAAAATTAAAATATCCGTTTTCATGTTCAACCTGGCTTACATCTCTCAATCCTATGCCCATTTGCTACCACTCTCTACACAACTCTAGCACCTACATCAGGACCTAGATAAAAAGGTGTGATTGCCAGCCAAGTGACGGCGTCACCTTCTCAGTGCAATGCGTTTAGGTTATGATACGCCAATAGCAATTAAGTGATCTGATTAGTTCAGGGAGGAAGGTTTACGCTACAGTTAGTGGGAATAATAACTATAAAAGACATCTTAACAACTTCTTTTTAGTACATCCCTATCAGTTAAGTTATAGAGAAGTCGAGAACATTGTGATTAACCGCATCTTCAAACAGATGCACAAGTCTCAAATAATGCACCAGTTTCTTTCATCTCACCATCTAGGTCTTCAGCTGGGAGCCCTTTTTACCCTGCAACCCATTTCAATACCATGATAAATGCATCTTAGTGCTTGCTAGGCAACGGATTGTCCCTCATGTCAGATGACCTCCTGCTCTAGCTTTATGATGTCAGGACAGCATGTGACCAATCATCCTGGGTAATGAGGAAACACAGGAGGAGGAGACACCAGCAGTTATGCACTAGGTAATTATATGTAATTATGAGTGCAAGGCAGCTAGGTGGTGTACTGGGAAAGCATTGGGCTCCATTTGAAAATGGGATGGAGTTGCAAGACCGCAGAGTATCCTAAACAGCAATCCATCTGGAGTGTCAAAGTCGCACATACTGAGTGCAGGGAAACAGGTCAAATGAACTTCACTCCATGAGAAAGTAACGCCATCGCTCCAAATTAAGGCAGTTCATTCCAGCCGTAAAAGACAGTAATGTCCTCTGATGACACATTGTTAGCACAGGTATCTAAATCAGGCTTGGTCAGCTTTGGAGACAAAGTCTTTGATAAAATATGATGATCACAGAAACGTCATCCATTTTGCTACAGTCTTGACAAAAATATAATCATGCCAAAAACCAAACTAAAAAGGTACTCCAGGCTCTCAGATGCAATGAACTTATTTAATGACAAGAAAAAGCATTCAACATGAGTTTGACTTACCATGTAAATTGATAAAGAAGGCAGAGTGCTGAGGAATGGCTTCTGTTTTTTTTTTGGGGGGGTGGGGCGGTCTCAGCAACGCAGACAAATTCTCTTCTGCAACACTGCCACCTCTGGTCATTCAGTATATTCTGCAGATGGAAAAGTCCACTGTTAGTCCATTAGAACTTGAATAAAGTATGCACAGCAATAAAAAACAGATTTTCTATGCCTTGATAATAAGTACTATGAAGTCAGTAATATTGTGAAAATCCACCGCTTACTAAAAATTAAAATATCCGTTTTCATGTTCAACCTGGCTTACATCTCTCAATCCTATGCCCATTTGCTACCACTCTCTACACAACTCTAGCACCTACATCAGGACCTAGATAAAAAGGTGTGATTGCCAGCCAAGTGACGGCGTCACCTTCTCAGTGCAATGCGTTTAGGTTATTATACGCCAATAGCAATTAAGTGATCTGATTAGTTCAGGGAGGAAGGTTTACGCTACAGTTAGTGGGAATAATAACTATAAAAGACATCTTAACATCTTCATCTTAGTACATCCCTATCAGTTAAGTTATAGAGAAGTCGAGAACATTGTGGTTAACCGCATCTTCAAACAGATGCACAAGTCTCAAATAATGCACCAGTTTCATTCATCTCACCATCTAGGTCTTCAGCTGGGAGCCCTGTTTACCCTGCAACCCATTTGTATACCATGATAAATGCATCTTAGTGCTTGCTAGGCAACTGATTGTCCCTCATGTCAGAAGACATCCTGCTCTAGCTTTATGATGTCAGGACAGCACGTGACCAATCGCCGTGGGTGACGAGGAAACACAGGAGGAGGAGACACCAGCAATTATGCACCAGGTAATTATATGTAATTATGAGTGCAAGGCAGCTAGGCGGTGTACTGGGAAAGCATTGGGCTCCATTTGAAAATGGGATGGAGTTGCAAGACCGCAGAGTATCCTAAACAGCAATCCATCTGGAGTGTCAAAGTCGCACATACTGTGTGCAGGGAAACAGGTCAAATGAACTTCACTCCATGAGAAAGTAACGCCATCGCTCCAAATTAAGGCAGTTCATTCCAGCCGTAAAAGACAGTAATGTCCTCTGATGACACATTGTTAGCACAGGTATCTAAATCAGGCTTGGTCAGCTTTGGAGACAAAGTCTTTGATAAAATATGATGATCACAGAAACGTCATCCATTTTGCTTCAGTCTTGACAAAAATATAATCATGCCAAAAACCAAACTAAAAAGGTACTCCGGGCTCTCAGATGCTATGAACTTATTTAATGACAAGAAAAAGCATTAAACATGAGTTTGACTTACCATGTAAATTAATGAAGAAAGGCAGAGGGCTGAGGAATGGCTTCTGTTTTTTTTTTTGGGGGGGGGAGGCGTCTCAGCAACGCAGACAAATTCTCTTCTGCAACACTGCCACCTCTGGTCATTCAGTATATTCTGCAGATGGAAAAGTCCACTGTTAGTCCATTAGAACTTAAAAAGTATGCACAGCAATAAAAAACAGATTTTCTATGCCTTGATAATAAGTACTATGAAGTCAGTAATATTGTGAAAATCCACAGCTTACTAAAAATTAAAATATCCGTTTTCATGTTCAACCTGGCGTACATCTCTCAATCCTATGCCCATTTGCTACCACTCTCTACACAACTCTAGCACCTACATCAGGACCTAGATAAAAAGGTGTGATTGCCAGCCAAGTGACGGCGTCACCTTCTCAGTGCAATGCGTTTAGGTTATTATACGCCAATAGCAATTAAGTGATCTGATTAGTTCAGGGAGGAAGGTTTACCATACAGTTAGCGGGAATAATAACTATAAAAGACATCTTAACATCTTCATCTTAGTACATCCCTATCAGTTAAGTTATAGAGAAGTCGAGAACATTGTGGTTAACCGCATCTTCAAACAGATGCACAAGTCTCAAATAATGCACCAGTTTCATTCATCTCACCATCTAGGTCTTCAGCTGGGAGCCCTGTTTACCCTGCAACCCATTTGTATACCATGATAAATGCATCTTAGTGCTTGCTAGGCAACTGATTGTCCCTCATGTCAGAAGACATCCTGCTCTAGCTTTATGATGTCAGGACAGCACGTGACCAATCGCCGTGGGTGACGAGGAAACACAGGAGGAGGAGACACCAGCAATTATGCACCAGGTAACTATATGTAATTATGAGTGCAAGGCAGCTAGGCGGTGTATTGGGAATGCATTGGGCTCCATTTGAAAATGGGATTGAGTTGCAAGATCGCAGAGTATCCTAAACAGCAATCCATCTGGAGTATCAGAGTCGCACATAGAGAGAGCAGGGAAACAGGTCAAATGAGCTTCACTCCATGAGAAAGTAACGCCATCGCTCCAAATTAAGGCAGTTCATTCCAGCCGTAAAAGACAGTAATGTCCTCTGATGACACATTGTTAGCACAGGTATCTAAATCAGGCTTGGTCAGCTTTGGAGACAAAGTCTTTGATAAAATATGATGATCACAGAAACGTCATCCATTTTGCTACAGTCTTGACAAAAATATAATCATGCCAAAAACCAAACTAAAAAGGTACTCCGGGCTCTCAGATGCTATGAACTTATTTAATGACAAGAAAAAGCATTCAACATGAGTTTGACTTACCATGTAAATTGATAAAGAAGGCAGAGTGCTGAGGAATGGCTTCTGTTTTTTTGGGGGGGGGTGGGGCGGTCTCAGCAACGCAGACAAATTCTCTTCTGCAACACTGCCACCTCTGGTCATTCAGTATATTCTGCAGATGGAAAAGTCCACTGTTAGTCCATTAGAACTTAAAAAGTATGCACAGCAATAAAAAACAGATTTTCTATGCCTTGATAATAAGTACTATGAAGTCAGTAATATTGTGAAAATCCACAGCTTACTAAAAATTAAAATATCCGTTTTCATGTTCAACCTGGCTTACATCTCTCAATCCTATGCCCATTTGCTACCACTCTCTACACAACTCTAGCACCTACATCAGGACCTAGATAAAAAGGTGTGATTGCCAGCCAAGTGACGGCGTCACCTTCTCAGTGCAATGCGTTTAGGTTATTATACGCCAATAGCAATTAAGTGATCTGATTAGTTCAGGGAGGAAGGTTTACGCTACAGTTAGTGGGAATAATAACTATAAAAGACATCTTAACATCTTCATCTTAGTACATCCCTATCAGTTAAGTTATAGAGAACTCGAGAACATTGTGATTAACCGCATCTTCAAACAGATGCACAAGTCTCAAATAATGCACCAGTTTCTTTCATCTCACCATCTAGGTCTTCAGCTGGGAGCCCCGTTTACCCTGCAACCCATTTCAATACCATGATAAATGCATCTTAGTGCTTGCTAGGCAACGGATTGTCCCTCATGTCAGATGACATCCTGCTCTAGCTTTATGATGTCAGGACAGCATGTGACCAATCATCCTGGGTAATGAGGAAACACAGGAGGAGGAGACACCAGCAGTTATGCACTAGGTAATTATATGTAATTATGAGTGCAAGACAGCTAGGTGGTGTACTGGGAAAGCATTGGGCTCCATTTGAAAATGGGATGGAGTTGCAAGACCGCAGAGTATCCTAAACAGCAATCCATCTGGAGTGTCAAAGTCGCACATACTGAGTGCAGGGAAACAGGTCAAATGAACTTCACTCCATGAGAAAGTAACGCCATCGCTCCAAATTAAGGCAGTTCATTCCAGCCGTAAAAGACAGTAATGTCCTCTGATGACACATTGTTAGCACAGGTACCTAAATCAGGCTTGGTCAGCTTTGGAGACAAAGTCTTTGATAAAATATGATGATCACAGAAACGTCATCCATTTTGCTACAGTCTTGACAAAAATATAATCATGCCAAAAACCAAACTAAAAAGGTACTCCAGGCTCTCAGATGCAATGAACTTATTTAATGACAAGAAAAAGCATTCAACATGAGTTTGACTTACCATGTAAAATGATAAAGAAGGCAGAGTGCTGAGGAATGGCTTCTGTTTTTTTTTTGGGGGGGTGGGGCGGTCTCAGCAACGCAGACAAATTCTCTTCTGCAACACTGCCACCTCTGGTCATTCAGTATATTCTGCAGATGGAAAAGTCCACTGTTAGTCCATTAGAACTTGAATAAAGTATGCACAGCAATAAAAAACAGATTTTCTATGCCTTGATAATAAGTACTATGAAGTCAGTAATATTGTGAAAATCCACAGCTTACTAAAAATTAAAATATCCGTTTTCATGTTCAACCTGGCTTACATCTCTCAATCCTATGCCCATTTGCTACCACTCTCTACACAACTCTAGCACCTACATCAGGACCTAGATAAAAAGGTGTGATTGCCAGCCAAGTGACGGCGTCACCTTCTCAGTGCAATGCGTTTAGGTTATGATACGCCAATAGCAATTAAGTGATCTGATTAGTTCAGGGAGGAAGGTTTACGCTACAGTTAGTGGGAATAATAACTATAAAAGACATCTTAACATCTTCTTTTTAGCACATCCCTATCAGTTAAGTTATAGAGAAGTTGAGAACATTGTGATTAACCGCATCTTCAAACAGATGCACAAGTCTCAAATAATGCACCAGTTTCTTTCATCTCACCATCTAGGTCTTCAGCTGGGAGCCCGGTTTACCCTGCAACCCATTTGTATACCATGATAAATGCATCTTAGTGCTTGCTAGGCAACTGATTGTCCCTCATGTCAGAAGACATCCTGCTCTAGCTTTATGTCAGGACAGCACGTGACCAATCGCCGTGGGTGACGAGGAAACACAGGAGGAGGAGACACCAGCAATTATGCACCAGGTAACTATATGTAATTATGAGTGCAAGGCAGCTAGGCGGTGTACTGGGAATGCATTGGGCTCCATTTGAAAATGGGATTGAGTTGCAAGATCGCAGAGTATCCTAAACAGCAATCCATCTGGAGTATCAGAGTCGCACATAGAGAGAGCAGGGAAACAGGTCAAATGAGCTTCACTCCATGAGAAAGTAACGCCATCGCTCCAAATTAAGGCAGTTCATTCCAGCCGTAAAAGACAGTAATGTCCTCTGATGACACATTGTTAGCACAGGTATCTAAATCAGGCTTGGTCAGCTTTGGAGACAAAGTCTTTGATAAAATATGATGATCACAGAAACGTCATCCATTTTGCTACAGTCTTGACAAAAATATAATCATGTCAAAAACCAAACTAAAAAGGTACTCCAGGCTCTCAGATGCTATGAACTTATTTAATGACAAGAAAAAGCATTCAACATGAGTTTGACTTACCATGTAAATTGATAAAGAAGGCAGAGTGCTGAGGAATGGCTTCTGTTTTTTTTTGGGGGGGTGGGGCGGTCTCAGCAACGCCGACAAATTCTCTTCTGCAACACTGCCACCTCTGGTCATTCAGTATATTCTGCAGATGGAAAAGTCCACTGTTAGTCCATTAGAACTTGAATAAAGTATGCACAGCAATAAAAAACAGATTTTCTATGCCTTGATAATAAGTACTATGAAGTCAGTAATATTGTGAAAATCCACAGCTTACTAAAAATTAAAATATCCGTTTTCATGTTCAACCTGGCTTACATCTCTCAATCCTATGCCCATTTGCTACCACTCTCTACAAAACTCTAGCACCTACATCAGGACCTAGATAAAAAGGTGTGATTGTCAGCCAAGTGACGGCGTCACCTTCTCAGTGCAATGCGTTTAGGTTATGATACGCCAATCGCAATTAAGTGATCTGATTAGTTCAGGGAGGAAGGTTTACGCTACAGTTAGTGGGAATAATAACTATAAAAGACATCTTAACATCTTCTTTTTAGCACATCCCTATCAGTTAAGTTATAGAGAAGTCGAGAACATTGTGATTAACCGCATCTTCAAACAGATGCACAAGTCTCAAATAATGCACCAGTTTCTTTCATCTCACCATCTAGGTCTTCAGCTGGGAGCCCCTTTTACCCTGCAACCCATTTCAATACCATGATAAATGCATCTTAGTGCTTGCTAGGCAACTGATTGTCCCTCATGTCAGATGACATCCTGCTCTAGCTTTATGATGTCAGGACAGCATGTGACCAATCATCCTGGGTAATGAGGAAACACAGGAGGAGGAGACACCAGCAGTTATGCACTAGGTAATTATATGTAATTATGAGTGCAAGGCAGCTAGGCGGTGTACTGGGAAAGCATTGGGCTCCATTTGAAAATGGGATGGAGTTGCAAGACCGCAGAGTATCCTAAACAGCAATCCATCTGGAGTGTCAAAGTCGCACATACTGAGTGCAGGGAAACAGGTCAAATGAACTTCACTCCATGAGAAAGTAACGCCATTGCTCCAAATTAAGGCAGTTCATTCCAGCCGTAAAAGACAGTAATGTCCTCTGATGACACATTGTTAGCACAGGTATCTAAATCAGGCTTGGTCAGCTTTGGAGACAAAGTCTTTGATAAAATATGATGATCACAGAAACGTCATCCATTTTGCTTCAGTCTTGACAAAAATATAATCATGCCAAAAACCAAACTAAAAAGGTACTCCGGGCTCTCAGATGCTATGAACTTATTTAATGACAAGAAAAAGCATTAAACATGAGTTTGACTTACCATGTAAATTAATGAAGGAAGGCAGAGGGCTGAGGAATGGCTTCTGTTTTTTTTTTTGGGGGGGGGGGGGCGTCTCAGCAACGCAGACAAATTCTCTTCTGCAACACTGCCACCTCTGGTCATTCAGTATATTCTGCAGATGGAAAAGTCCACTGTTAGTCCATTAGAACTTGAATAAAGTATGCACAGCAATAAAAAAGCTGATTTTCTATGCCTTGATAATAAGTACTATGAAGTCAGTAATATTGTGAAAATCCACAGCTTACTAAAAATTAAAATATCCGTTTTCATGTTCAACCTGGCTTACATCTCTCAATCCTATGCCCATTTGCTACCACTCTCTACAAAACTCTAGCACCTACATCAGGACCTAGATAAAAAGGTGTGATTGCCAGCCAAGTGACGGCGTCACCTTCTCAGTGCAATGCGTTTAGGTTATGATACGCCAATCGCAATTAAGTGATCTGATTAGTTCAGGGAGGAAGGTTTACGCTACAGTTAGTGGGAATAATAACTATAAAAGACATCTTAACATCTTCTTTTTAGTACATCCCTATCAGTTAAGTTATAGAGAAGTCGAGAACATTGTGATTAACCGCATCTTCAAACAGATGCACAAGTCTCAAATAATGCACCAGTTTCTTTCATCTCACCATCTAGGTCTTCAGCTGGGAGCCCGGTTTACCCTGCAACCCATTTGTATACCATGATAAATGCATCTTAGTGCTTGCTAGGCAACTGATTGTCCCTCATGTCAGAAGACATCCTGCTCTAGCTTTATGTCAGGACAGCACGTGACCAATCGCCGTGGGTGACGAGGAAACACAGGAGGAGGAGACACCAGCAATTATGCACCAGGTAACTATATGTAATTATGAGTGCAAGGCAGCTAGGCGGTGTACTGGGAATGCATTGGGCTCCATTTGAAAATGGGATTGAGTTGCAAGATCGCAGAGTATCCTAAACAGCAATCCATCTGGAGTATCAGAGTCGCACATAGAGAGAGCAGGGAAACAGGTCAAATGAGCTTCACTCCATGAGAAAGTAACGCCATCGCTCCAAATTAAGGCAGTTCATTCCAGCCGTAAAAGACAGTAATGTCCTCTGATGACACATTGTTAGCACAGGTATCTAAATCAGGCTTGGTCAGCTTTGGAGACAAAGTCTTTGATAAAATATGATGATCACAGAAACGTCATCCATTTTGCTACAGTCTTGACAAAAATATAATCATGCCAAAAACCAAACTAAAAAGGTACTCCAGGCTCTCAGATGCTATGAACTTATTTAATGACAAGAAAAAGCATTCAACATGAGTTTGACTTACCATGTAAATTGATAAAGAAGGCAGAGTGCTGAGGAATGGCTTCTGTTTTTTTTTGGGGGGGTGGGGCGGTCTCAGCAACGCAGACAAATTCTCTTCTGCAACACTGCCACCTCTGGTCATTCAGTATATTCTGCAGATGGAAAAGTCCACTGTTAGTCCATTAGAACTTGAATAAAGTATGCACAGCAATAAAAAACAGATTTTCTATGCCTTGATAATAAGTACTATGAAGTCAGTAATATTGTGAAAATCCACAGCTTACTAAAAATTAAAATATCCGTTTTCATGTTCAACCTGGCGTACATCTCTCAATCCTATGCCCATTTGCTACCACTCTCTACACAACTCTAGCACCTACATCAGGACCTAGATAAAAAGGTGTGATTGCCAGCCAAGTGACGGCGTCACCTTCTCAGTGCAATGCGTTTAGGTTATGATACGCCAATCGCAATTAAGTGATCTGATTAGTTCAGGGAGGAAGGTTTACGCTACAGTTAGTCGGAATAATAACTATAAAAGACATCTTAACATCTTCTTTTTAGTACATCCCTATCAGTTAAGTTATAGAGAAGTCGAGAACATTGTGATTAACCGCATCTTCAAACAGATGCACAAGTCTCAAATAATGCACCAGTTTCTTTCATCTCACCATCTAGGTCTTCAGCTGGGAGCCCGGTTTACCCTGCAACCCATTTGTATACCATGATAAATGCATCTTAGTGCTTGCTAGGCAACTGATTGTCCCTCATGTCAGAAGACATCCTGCTCTAGCTTTATGTCAGGACAGCACGTGACCAATCATCCTGGGTAATGAGGAAACACAGGAGGAGGAGACACCAGCAGTTATGCACTAGGTAATTATATGTAATTATGAGTGCAAGGCAGCTAGGTGGTGTACTGGGAAAGCATTGGGCTCCATTTGAAAATGGGATGGAGTTGCAAGACCACAGAGTATCCTAAACAGCAATCCATCTGGAGTATCAGAGTCGCACATACTGAGTGTGATGGAGCAGGGATTCGCATGTAAGCGCCCTGCTCGCATACAAAACCCTTGCCTAAACTGTATAATCATATTAACACCATTGTTCGTCATTTATTAAGTGTTTTCCCAAACACGCGGGTGTCCCCAGGATGCTTGCTTGTATGTCTTTTCTCATACTAACGAAGCTTGCACTAAACACGGCTGCTTCGCTGAAATTCAGTCTGCGCATGCGTCGGTCATACCCATGTGATGTGACGCACTCGCATTCTGGAGGGAATTTGTGCTCATGCGCACTGTTGCAAACATGGCCGCTTGTCTCTCACCACGCTTTCTGCTTGCTACTGCTGCTTTAGCCTATCTGTCTTTTCGCACTAAACAATAATGCTATAGTCATTATAAAGTAAGGGTTGGTTAGAATTTTATCATGGTATACAGTGTGATCATTTATATGTGATTTTAATTTGTTCTCGCTTTCTTTTCATGTACCGCGTCTCTGGGGATGGGAAATCGGGAGCGGAGCCATACTTGAAGCTCTGCTGGGCACAGTCACATGACAGGAGAAAAAACACCATTGCGCAGAAGCTGAAACAAGCCAGCTGGCTCCTGAAGCACAATGCGCCTGAGAACTTCTCTGGGAAAGCAGAATCTTACCTTGGACGATGCAACTCTGTTGCTACCTATTGTGAACTGTACTATACTGCTGTATTCTATGCATGGGAACGTGAACCCAAGGGGCGGGTAGGAAAATTTTAATATTTGGGATGAGAAAGTTGAATTCTAGGAGGTGGTAATGACCACACCACCTCTCCTGACCAATCATAATGTGGGAAACTGTCACTTGCAACATTAGAGGGTGGTCTAAGGGTCCCCAGAATAGTATAATTGCTCTAGTTTAGCTTAGGAAAATTGTCCGACTTGTCCGAGTAGCAGACCTGTCACTGACCCTACGAACTCTATAGGTGCTCAATCTGAAGTGCTGCGGAGCACTCTGTCCATACTTTCCACAAACTCCTAAAGGGGTGGAAATAATCCTAAGTGCTGGCGAAGCACTTTGCTGGGAAATTCGAAAAACCCAATCAGGGTTACTGGCGGATTACTTGCAGAGAGGGGTAACGCTGGCGTTGCTTCCAAAGCTGTGGGTGTTGGTCGTACCTTGGTGAGCCCAGTCGTGATCCCAAATCCTGAGGGGTATCCTGTCCTTACTGTCCGTGAGCTGCACCTGCTCGCCTTCTGGCATTCCTTCCTGAGGGTTCTTGTCCCCGTCCTTCCAACTGACCCGTGGCCAGGGTTAGTCTTCTTTCTGAACTAGGTAAATATCAGCCTGTGGGTTTGCGTCTCTCTTTCTCTCTCTCCCTCTCGTTTCTCTCTCCATTTTTCTTAATAAAGCACTCTTGCCCGTGATATTGCTCTGTCACATTTTAAAGCAAATTATATGCGATTGTTTATTAGAATTGTTCCACTTCTCTCCCCACCTTTAGAGAATTGCCAAACTGTTATATTTTATTAGTATGTCCCGATTTTTTTTCCCTTTCCCTTAGTATGATTGCGGTGAACTTAGCAAGAATAGTTTAAAGCACTTAGGTTAAGTACATGTTCTAGGTCCCATCCACGTCCTATGTCCTAGTATAAAGTTGCAGTGACTAGCTCTGTTCTAAAAAATCCTACCTTTTAGTCTTCCCATATACTCAATGGTCCTAGTGTTAATCTATAGCTATTTTACGGTGTTAATTTTGATGTTTGACGTATTACTCTGCATATCACTTATTGCCTTGTCGTACTCTCTTTGAACTTTATATAAAACTTTGAACATCCTCAGGTGTCTGTGGTCATTTTACAGAAATTGTGGATAAGTATGTACTGATTATAAACAGTATTTGTTCCTAGGCCCTGTCTACTATTTCCCTGATAGCTCCAGATCTGTCATAAGAATTTTGCCTGTGGTAAGTCAGGTGCATGGTAAGCAGAGGTGAAACCAAACCTTAGTTACTCATAGCAGCGTGCAGGAGGAGAAACCAAGTAATCCTCACCCGGTTCACCCAAATTATTAGTATGGTATTGAAATTTGCACGCCAGGGCCCAGTGCGTGTAAAGAATTGGTAACCTCGGTGACCTGGGAGGACTGCGCGCTCTATCAAGTGCAGGGAAACAGGTCAAATGAACTTCACTCCATGAGAAAGTAACGCCATCGCTCCAAATTAAGGCAGTTCATTCCAGCCGTAAAAGACAGTAATGTCCTCTGATGACACATTGTTAGCACAGGTATCTAAATCAGGCTTGGTCAGCTTTGGAGACAAAGTCTTTGATAAAATATGATGATCACAGAAACGTCATCCATTTTGCTTCAGTCTTGACAAAAATATAATCATGCCAAAAACCAAACTAAAAAGGTACTCCGGGCTCTCAGATGCTATGAACTTTTTTAATGACAAGAAAAAGCATTCAACATGAGTTTGACTTACCATGTAAATTAATGAAGGAAGGCAGAGGGCTGAGGAATGGCTTCTGTTTTTTTTTTTGGGGGGGGGAGGCGTCTCAGCAACGCAGACAAATTCTCTTCTGCAACACTGCCACCTCTGGTCATTCAGTATATTCTGCAGATGGAAAAGTCCACTGTTAGTCCATTAGAACTTGAATAAAGTATGCACAGCAATAAAAAACAGATTTTCTATGGCTTGATAATAAGTAATAGGAAGTCAGTGATATTGTGAAAATCCACAGCTTACTAAAAATTAAAATATCCGTTTTCATGTTCAACCTTGCGTACATCTCTCAATCCTATGCCCATTTGCTACCACTCTCTACACAACTCTAGCACCTACATCAGGACCTAGATAAAAAGGTGTGATTGCCAGCCAAGTGACGGCGTCACCTTCTCAGTGCAATGCGTTTAGGTTATTATACGCCAATAGCAATTAAGTGATCTGATTAGTTCAGGGAGGAAGGTTTACGCTACAGTTAGTGGGAATAATAACTATAAAAGACATCTTAACATCTTCATCTTAGTACATCCCTATCAGTTAAGTTATAGAGAAGTCGAGAACATTGTGGTTAACCGCATCTTCAAACAGATGCACAAGTCTCAAATAATGCACCAGTTTCATTCATCTCACCATCTAGGTCTTCAGCTGGGAGCCCTGTTTACCCTGCAACCCATTTGTATACCATGATAAATGCATCTTAGTGCTTGCTAGGCAACTGATTGTCCCTCATGTCAGAAGACATCCTGCTCTAGCTTTATGATGTCAGGACAGCATGTGACCAATCATCCTGGGTAATGAGGAAACACAGGAGGAGGAGACACCAGCAGTTATGCACTAGGTAATTATATGTAATTATGAGTGCAAGGCAGCTAGGTGGTGTACTGGGAAAGCATTGGGCTCCATTTGAAAATGGGATGGAGTTGCAAGACCACAGAGTATCCTAAACAGCAATCCATCTGGAGTATCAGAGTCGCACATAGAGAGAGCAGGGAAACAGGTCAAATGAGCTTCACTCCATGAGAAAGTAACGCCATCGCTCCAAATTAAGGCAGTTCATTCCAGCCGTAAAAGACAGTAATGTCCTCTGATGACACATTGTTAGCACAGGTATCTAAATCAGGCTTGGTCAGCTTTGGAGACAAAGTCTTTGATAAAATATGATGATCACAGAAACGTCATCCATTTTGCTTCAGTCTTGACAAAAATATAATCATGCCAAAAACCAAACTAAAAAGGTACTCCGGGCTCTCAGATGCTATGAACTTATTTAATGACAAGAAAAAGCATTCAACATGAGTTTGACTTACCATGTAAATTAATGAAGGAAGGCAGAGGGCTGAGGAATGGCTTCTGTTTTTTTTTGGGGGGGGGGGGCGTCTCAGCAACGCAGACAAATTCTCTTCTGCAACACTGCCACCTCTGGTCATTCAGTATATTCTGCAGATGGAAAAGTCCACTGTTAGTCCATTAGAACTTGAATAAAGTATGCACAGCAATAAAAAACAGATTTTCTATGGCTTAATAATAAGTAATAGGAAGTCAGTGATATTGTGAAAATCCACAGCTTACTAAAAATTAAAATATCCGTTTTCATGTTCAACCTGGCGTACATCTCTCAATCCTATGCCCATTTGCTACCACTCTCTACACAACTCTAGCACCTACATCAGGACCTAGATAAAAAGGTGTGATTGCCAGCCAAGTGACGGCGTCACCTTCTCAGTGCAATGCGTTTAGGTTATTATACGCCAATAGCAATTAAGTGATCTGATTAGTTCAGGGAGGAAGGTTTACGCTACAGTTAGTGGGAATAATAACTATAAAAGACATCTTAACATCTTCATCTTAGTACATCCCTATCAGTTAAGTTATAGAGAAGTCGAGAACATTGTGGTTAACCGCATCTTCAAACAGATGCACAAGTCTCAAATAATGCACCAGTTTCATTCATCTCACCATCTAGGTCTTCAGCTGGGAGCCCTGTTTACCCTGCAACCCATTTGTATACCATGATAAATGCATCTTAGTGCTTGCTAGGCAACTGATTGTCCCTCATGTCAGAAGACATCCTGCTCTAGCTTTATGTCAGGACAGCACGTGACCAATCGCCGTGGGTGACGAGGAAACACAGGAGGAGGAGACACCAGCAATTATGCACCAGGTAACTATATGTAATTATGAGTGCAAGGCAGCTAGGCGGTGTACTGGGAATGCATTGGGCTCCATTTGAAAATGGGATTGAGTTGCAAGATCGCAGAGTATCCTAAACAGCAATCCATCTGGAGTATCAGAGTCGCACATAGAGAGAGCAGGGAAACAGGTCAAATGAGCTTCACTCCATGAGAAAGTAACGCCATCGCTCCAAATTAAGGCAGTTCATTCCAGCCGTAAAAGACAGTAATGTCCTCTGATGACACATTGTTCGCACAGGTATCTAAATCAGGCTTGGTCAGCTTTGGAGACAAAGTCTTTGATAAAATATGATGATCACAGAAACGTCATCCATTTTGCTTCAGTCTTGACAAAAATATAATCATGCCAAAAACCAAACTAAAAAGGTACTCCGGGCTCTCAGATGCTATGAACTTATTTAATGACAAGAAAAAGCATTAAACATGAGTTTGACTTACCATGTAAATTAATGAAGGATGGCAGAGGGCTGAGGAATGGCTTCTGTTTTTTTTTGGGGGGGGTGGGGCGGTCTCAGCAACGCAGACAAATTCTCTTCTGCAACACTGCCCCCTCTGGTCATTCAGTATATTCTGCAGATGGAAAAGTCCACTGTTAGTCCATTAGAACTTGAATAAAGTATGCACAGCAATAAAAAACAGATTTTCTATGCCTTGATAATAAGTACTATGAAGTCAGTAATATTGTGAAAATCCACAGCTTACTAAAAATTAAAATATCTGTTTTCATGTTCAACCTGGCTTACATCTCTCAATCCTATGCCCATTTGCTACCACTCTCTACACAACTCTAGCACCTACATCAGGACCTAGATAAAAAGGTGTGATTGCCAGCCAAGTGACGGCGTCACCTTCTCAGTGCAATGCGTTTAGGTTATGATACGCCAATCGCAATTAAGTGATCTGATTAGTTCAGGGAGGAAGGTTTACGCTACAGTTAGTGGGAATAATAACTATAAAAGACATCTTAACATCTTCTTTTTAGTACCTCCCTATCAGTTAAGTTATAGAGAAGTCGAGAACATTGTGATTAACCGCATCTTCAAACAGATGCACAAGTCTCAAATAATGCACCAGTTTCTTTCATCTCACCATCTAGGTCTTCAGCTGGGAGCCCTTTTTACCCTGCAATCCATTTCAATACCATGATAAATGCATCTTAGTGCTTGCTAGGCAACTGATTGTCCCTCATGTCGGAAGACATCCTGCTCTAGCTTTAGGTCAGGACAGCACGTGACCAAGAGCCGTGGGTGACGAGGAAACACAGGAGGAGGAGACACCAGCAATTATCACCAAGTAACTATATGTAATTATGAGTGCAGGGCAGCTAGGCGGTGTACTGGGAATGCATTGGGCTCCATTTGAAAATGGGATTGAGTTGCAAGATCGCAGAGTATCCTAAACAGCAATCCATCTGGAGTATCAGAGTCGCACATAGAGAGAGCAGGGAAACAGGTCAAATGAGCTTCACTCCATGAGAAAGTAACGCCATCGCTCCAAATTAAGGCAGTTCATTCCAGCCGTAAAAGACAGTAATGTCCTCTGATGACACATTGTTAGCACAGGTATCTAAATCAGGCTTGGTCAGCTTTGGAGACAAAGTCTTTGATAAAATATGATGATCACAGAAACGTCATCCATTTTGCTTCAGTCTTGACAAAAATATAATCATGCCAAAAACCAAACTAAAAAGGTACTCCGGGCTCTCAGATGCTATGAACTTATTTAATGACAAGAAAAAGCATTCAACATGAGTTTGACTTACCATGTAAATTAATGAAGGAAGGCAGAGGGCTGAGGAATGGCTTCTGTTTTTTTTTTGGGGGGGGGGGCGTCTCAGCAACGCAGACAAATTCTCTTCTGCAACACTGCCACCTCTGGTCATTCAGTATATTCTGCAGATGGAAAAGTCCACTGTTAGTCCATTAGAACTTGAATAAAGTATGCACAGCAATAAAAAACAGATTTTCTATGGCTTAATAATAAGTAATAGGAAGTCAGTGATATTGTGAAAATCCACAGCTTACTAAAAATTAAAATATCCGTTTTCATGTTCAACCTGGCGTACATCTCTCAATCCTATGCCCATTTGCTACCACTCTCTACACAACTCTAGCACCTACATCAGGACCTAGATAAAAAGGTGTGATTGCCAGCCAAGTGACGGCGTCACCTTCTCAGTGCAATGCGTTTAGGTTATTATACGCCAATAGCAATTAAGTAATCTGATTAGTTCAGGGAGGAAGGTTTACGCTACAGTTAGTGGGAATAATAACTATAAAAGACATCTTAACATCTTCATCTTAGTACATCCCTATCAGTTAAGTTATAGAGAAGTCGATAACATTGTGGTTAACCGCATCTTCAAACAGATGCACAAGTCTCAAATAATGCACCAGTTTCATTCATCTCACCATCTAGGTCTTCAGCTGGGAGCCCTGTTTACCCTGCAACCCATTTGTATACCATGATAAATGCATCTTAGTGCTTGCTAGGCAACTGATTGTCCCTCATGTCAGAAGACATCCTGCTCTAGCTTTATGTCAGGACAGCACGTGACCAATCGCCGTGGGTGACGAGGAAACACAGGAGGAGGAGACACCAGCAATTATGCACCAGGTAACTATATGTAATTATGAGTGCAAGGCAGCTAGGCGGTGTACTGGGAATGCATTGGGCTCCATTTGAAAATGGGATTGAGTTGCAAGATCGCAGAGTATCCTAAACAGCAATCCATCTGGAGTATCAGAGTCGCACATAGAGAGAGCAGGGAAACAGGTCAAATGAGCTTCACTCCATGAGAAAGTAACGCCATCGCTCCAAATTAAGGCAGTTCATTCCAGCCGTAAAAGACAGTAATGTCCTCTGATGACACATTGTTAGCACAGGTATCTAAATCAGGCTTGGTCAGCTTTGGAGACAAAGTCTTTGATAAAATATGATGATCACAGAAACGTCATCCATTTTGCTTCAGTCTTGACAAAAATATAATCATGCCAAAAACCAAACTAAAAAGGTACTCCGGGCTCTCAGATGCTATGACCTTATTTAATGACAAGAAAAAGCATTAAACATGAGTTTGACTTACCATGTAAATTAATGAAGGAAGGCAGAGGGCTGAGGAATGGCTTCTGTTTTTTTTTGGGGGGGTGGGGCGGTCTCAGCAACGCAGACAAATTCTCTTCTGCAACACTGCCACCTCTGGTCATTCAGTATATTCTGCAGATGGAAAAGTCCACTGTTAGTCCATTAGAACTTGAATAAAGTATGCACAGCAATAAAAAACAGATTTTCTATGCCTTGATAATAAGTACTATGAAGTCAGTAATATTGTGAAAATCCACAGCTTACTAAAAATTAAAATATCTGTTTTCATGTTCAACCTGGCTTACATCTCTCAATCCTATGCCCATTTGCTACCACTCTCTACACAACTCTAGCACCTACATCAGGACCTAGATAAAAAGGTGTGATTGCCAGCCAAGTGACGGCGTCACCTTCTCAGTGCAATGCGTTTAGATTATGATACGCCAATCGCAATTAAGTGATCTGATTAGTTCAGGGAGGAAGGTTTACGCTACAGTTAGTGGGAATAATAACTATAAAAGACATCTTAACATCTTCTTTTTAGTACATCCCTATCAGTTAAGTTATAGAGAAGTCGAGAACATTGTGATTAACCGCATCTTCAAACAGATGCATAAGTCTCAAATAATGCACCAGTTTCTTTCATCTCACCATCTAGGTCTTCAGCTGGGAGCCCTTTTTACCCTGCAACCCATTTCAATACCATGATAAATGCATCTTAGTGCTTGCTAGGCAACTGATTGTCCCTCATGTCAGATGACATCCTGCTCTAGCTTTATGATGTCAGGACAGCATGTGACCAATCATCCTGGGTAATGAGGAAACACAGGAGGAGGAGACACCAGCAGTTATGCACTAGGTAATTATATGTAATTATGAGTGCAAGGCAGCTAGGTGGTGTACTGGGAAAGCATTGGGCTCCATTTGAAAATGGGATGGAGTTGCAAGACCGCAGAGTATCCTAAACAGCAATCCATCTGGAGTGTCAAAGTCGCACATACTGAGTGTGATGGAGCAGGGATTCGCATGTAAGCGCCCTGCTCGCATACAAAACCCTTGCCTAAACTGTATAATCATATTAACACCATTGTTCGTCATTTATTAAGTGTTTTCCCAAACACGCGGGTGTCCCCAGGATGCTTGCTTGTATGTCTTTTCTCATACTAACGAAGCTTGCACTAAACACGGCTGCTTCGCTGAAATTCAGTCTGCGCATGCGTCGGTCATACCCATGTGATGTGACGCACTCGCATTCTGGAGGGAATTTGTGCTCATGCGCACTGTTGCAAACATGGCCGCTTGTCTCTCACCACGCTTTCTGCTTGCTACTGCTGCTTTAGCCTATCTGTCTTTTCGCACTAAACAATAATGCTATAGTCATTATAAAGTAAGGGTTGGTTAGAATTTTATCATGGTATACAGTGTGATCATTTATATGTGATTTTAATTTGTTCTCGCTTTCTTTTCATGTACCGCGTCTCTGGGGATGGGAAATCGGGAGCGGAGCCATACTTGAAGCTCTGCTGGGCACAGTCACATGACAGGAGAAAAAACACCATTGCGCAGAAGCTGAAACAAGCCAGCTGGCTCCTGAAGCACAATGCGCCTGAGAACTTCTCTGGGAAAGCAGAATCTTACCTTGGACGATGCAACTCTGTTGCTACCTATTGTGAACTGTACTATACTGCTGTATTCTATGCATGGGAACGTGAACCGAAGGGGCGGGTAGGAAAATTTTAATATTTGGGATGAGAAAGTTGAATTCTAGGAGGTGGTAATGACCACACCACCTCTCCTGACCAATCATAATGTGGGAAACTGTCACTTGCAACATTAGAGGGTGGTCTAAGGGTCCCCAGAATAGTATAATTGCTCTAGTTTAGCTTAGGAAAATTGTCCGACTTGTCCGAGTAGCAGACCTGTCACTGACCCTACGAACTCTATAGGTGCTCAATCTGAAGTGCTGCGGAGCACTCTGTCCATACTTTCCACAAACTCCTAAAGGGGTGGAAATAATCCTAAGTGCTGGCGAAGCACTTTGCTGGGAAATTCGAAAAACCCAATCAGGGTTACTGGCGGATTACTTGCAGAGAGGGGTAACGCTGGCGTTGCTTCCAAAGCTGTGGGTGTTGGTCGTACCTTGGTGAGCCCAGTCGTGATCCCAAATCCTGAGGGGTATCCTGTCCTTACTGTCCGTGAGCTGCACCTGCTCGCCTTCTGGCATTCCTTCCTGAGGGTTCTTGTCCCCGTCCTTCCAACTGACCCGTGGCCAGGGTTAGTCTTCTTTCTGAACTAGGTAAATATCAGCCTGTGGGTTTGCGTCTCTCTTTCTCTCTCTCCCTCTCGTTTCTCTCTCCATTTTTCTTAATAAAGCACTCTTGCCCGTGATATTGCTCTGTCACATTTTAAAGCAAATTATATGCGATTGTTTATTAGAATTGTTCCACTTCTCTCCCCACCTTTAGAGAATTGCCAAACTGTTATATTTTATTAGTATGTCCCGATTTTTTTTCCCTTTCCCTTAGTATGATTGCGGTGAACTTAGCAAGAATAGTTTAAAGCACTTAGGTTAAGTACATGTTCTAGGTCCCATCCACGTCCTATGTCCTAGTATAAAGTTGCAGTGACTAGCTCTGTTCTAAAAAATCCTACCTTTTAGTCTTCCCATATACTCAATGGTCCTAGTGTTAATCTATAGCTATTTTACGGTGTTAATTTTGATGTTTGACGTATTACTCTGCATATCACTTATTGCCTTGTCGTACTCTCTTTGAACTTTATATAAAACTTTGAACATCCTCAGGTGTCTGTGGTCATTTTACAGAAATTGTGGATAAGTATGTACTGATTATAAACAGTATTTGTTCCTAGGCCCTGTCTACTATTTCCCTGATAGCTCCAGATCTGTCATAAGAATTTTGCCTGTGGTAAGTCAGGTGCATGGTAAGCAGAGGTGAAACCAAACCTTAGTTACTCATAGCAGCGTGCAGGAGGAGAAACCAAGTAATCCTCACCCGGTTCACCCAAATTATTAGTATGGTATTGAAATTTGCACGCCAGGGCCCAGTGCGTGTAAAGAATTGGTAACCTCGGTGACCTGGGAGGACTGCGCGCTCTATCAAGTGCAGGGAAACAGGTCAAATGAACTTCACTCCATGAGAAAGTAACGCCATCGCTCCAAATTAAGGCAGTTCATTCCAGCCGTAAAAGACAGTAATGTCCTCTGATGACACATTGTTAGCACAGGTATCTAAATCAGGCTTGGTCAGCTTTGGAGACAAAGTCTTTGATAAAATATGATGATCACAGAAACGTCATCCATTTTGCTTCAGTCTTGACAAAAATATAATCATGCCAAAAACCAAACTAAAAAGGTACTCCGGGCTCTCAGAAGCTATGAACTTTTTTAATGACAAGAAAAAGCATTAAACATGAGTTTGACTTACCATGTAAATTAATGAAGGAAGGCAGAGGGCTGAGGAATGGCTTCTGTTTTTTTTTTTTGGGGGGGGGGCGTCTCAGCAACGCAGACAAATTCTCTTCTGCAACACTGCCACCTCTGGTCATTCAGTATATTCTGCAGATGGAAAAGTCCACTGTTAGTCCATTAGAACTTGAATATTTTCTAACGTATGCACAGCAATAAAAAACACATTTTCTATGCCTTGATAATAAGTACTATGAAGTCAGTAATATTGTGAAAATCCACAGCTTACTAAAAATTAAAATATCCGTTTTCATGTTCAACCTGGCTTACATCTCTCAATCCTATGCCCATTTGCTACCACTCTCTACACAACTCTAGCACCTACATCAGGACCTAGATAAAAAGGTGTGATTGCCAGCCAAGTGACGGCGTCACCTTCTCAGTGCAATGCGTTTAGGTTATGATACGCCAATCGCAATTAAGTGATCTGATTAGTTCAGGGAGGAAGGTTTACGCTACAGTTAGTGGGAATAATAACTATAAAAGACATCTTAACATCTTCATCTTAGTACATCCCTATCAGTTAAGTTATAGAGAAGTCGAGAACATTGTGGTTAACCGCATCTTCAAACAGATGCACAAGTCTCAAATAATGCACCAGTTTCATTCATCTCACCATCTAGGTCTTCAGCTGGGAGCCCTGTTTACCCTGCAACCCATTTGTATACCATGATAAATGCATCTTAGTGCTTGCTAGGCAACTGATTGTCCCTCATGTCAGAAGACATCCTGCTCTAGCTTTATGTCAGGACAGCACGTGACCAATCGCCGTGGGTGACGAGGAAACACAGGAGGAGGAGACACCAGCAATTATGCACCAGGTAACTATATGTAATTATGAGTGCAAGGCAGCTAGGCGGTGTACTGGGAATGCATTGGGCTCCATTTGAAAATGGGATTGAGTTGCAAGATCGCAGAGTATCCTAAACAGCAATCCATCTGGAGTATCAGAGTCGCACATAGAGAGAGCAGGGAAACAGGTCAAATGAGCTTCACTCCATGAGAATGTAATGCCATCGCTCCAAATTAAGGCAGTTCATTCCAGCCGTAAAAGACAGTAATGTCCTCTGATGACACATTGTTAGCACAGGTATCTAAATCAGGCTTGGTCAGCTTTGGAGACAAAGTCTTTGATAAAATATGATGATCACAGAAACGTCATCCATTTTGCTACAGTCTTGACAAAAATATAATCATGCCAAAAACCAAACTAAAAAGGTACTCCAGGCTCTCAGATGCTATGAACTTATTTAATGACAAGAAAAAGCATTCAACATGAGTTTGACTTACCATGTAAATTGATAAAGAAGGCAGAGTGCTGAGGAATGGCTTCTGTTTTTTTTTTGGGGGGGTGGGGCGGTCTCAGCAACGCAGACAAATTCTCTTCTGCAACACTGCCACCTCTGGTCATTCAGTATATTCTGCAGATGGAAAAGTCCACTGTTAGTCCATTAGAACTTGAATAAAGTATGCACAGCAATAAAAAACACATTTTCTATGCCTTGATAATAAGTACTATGAAGTCAGTAATATTGTGAAAATCCACAGCTTACTAAAAATTAAAATATCCGTTTTCATGTTCAACCTGGCTTACATCTCTCAATCCTATGCCCATTTGCTACCACTCTCTACACAACTCTAGCACCTACATCAGGACCTAGATAAAAAGGTGTGATTGCCAGCCAAGTGACGGCGTCACCTTCTCAGTGCAATGCGTTTAGGTTATGATACGCCAATCGCAATTAAGTGATCTGATTAGTTCAGGGAGGAAGGTTTATGCTACAGTTAGTGGGAATAATAACTATAAAAGACATCTTAACATCTTCTTTTTAGTACATCCCTATCAGTTAAGTTATAGAGAAGTCGAGAACATTGTGATTAACCGCATCTTCAAACAGATGCACAAGTCTCAAATAATGCACCAGTTTCTTTCATCTCACCATCTAGGTCTTCAGCTGGGAGCCCTTTTTACCCTGCAACCCATTTCAATACCATGATAAATGCATCTTAGTGCTTGCTAGGCAACTGATTGTCCCTCATGTCAGATGACATCCTGCTCTAGCTTTATGATGTCAGGACAGCATGTGACCAATCATCCTGGGTAATGAGGAAACACAGGAGGAGGAGACACCAGCAGTTATGCACTAGGTAATTATATGTAATTATGAGTGCAAGGCAGCTAGGCGGTGTACTGGGAATGCATTGGGCTCCATTTGAAAATGGGATTGAGTTGCAAGATCGCAGAGTATCCTAAACAGCAATCCATCTGGAGTATCAGAGTCGCACATAGAGAGAGCAGGGAAACAGGTCAAATGAGCTTCACTCCATGAGAAAGTAACGCCATCGCTCCAAATTAAGGCAGTTCATTCCAGCCGTAAAAGACAGTAATGTCCTCTGATGACACATTGTTAGCACAGGTATCTAAATCAGGCTTGGTCAGCTTTGGAGACAAAGTCTTTGATAAAATATGATGATCACAGAAACGTCATCCATTTTGCTTCAGTCTTGACAAAAATATAATCATGCCAAAAACCAAACTAAAAAGGTACTCCGGGCTCTCAGATGCTATGAACTTATTTAATGACAAGAAAAAGCATTCAACACGAGTTTGACTTACCATGTAAATTAATGAAGGAAGGCAGAGGGCTGAGGAATGGCTTCTGTTTTTTTTTTGGGGGGGGGGGGGGGGCGTCTCAGCAACGCAGACAAATTCTCTTCTGCAACACTGCCACCTCTGGTCATTCAGTATATTCTGCAGATGGAAAAGTCCACTGTTAGTCCATTAGAACTTGAATAAAGTATGCACAGCAATAAAAAACAGATTTTCTATGGCTTAATAATAAGTAATAGGAAGTCAGTGATATTGTGAAAATCCACAGCTTACTAAAAATTAAAATATCCGTTTTCATGTTCAACCTGGCGTACATCTCTCAATCCTATGCCCATTTGCTACCACTCTCTACACAACTCTAGCACCTACATCAGGACCTAGATAAAAAGGTGTGATTGCCAGCCAAGTGACGGCGTCACCTTCTCAGTGCAATGCGTTTAGGTTATTATACGCCAATAGCAATTAAGTGATCTGATTAGTTCAGGGAGGAAGGCTTACGCTACAGTTAGTGGGAATAATAACTATAAAAGGCATCTTAACATCTTCATCTTAATACATCCCTATCAGTTAAGTTATAGAGAAGTCGAGAACATTGTGGTTAACCGCATCTTCAAACAGATGCACAAGTCTCAAATAATGCACCAGTTTCATTCATCTCACCATCTAGGTCTTCAGCTGGGAGCCCTGTTTACCCTGCAACCCATTTGTATACCATGATAAATGCATCTTAGTGCTTGCTAGGCAACTGATTGTCCCTCATGTCAGAAGACATCCTGCTCTAGCTTTATGTCAGGACAGCACGTGACCAATCGCCGTGGGTGACGAGGAAACACAGGAGGAGGAGACACCAGCAATTATGCACCAGGTAACTATATGTAATTATGAGTGCAAGGCAGCTAGGCGGTGTACTGGGAATGCATTGGGCTCCATTTGAAAATGGGATTGAGTTGCAAGATCGCAGAGTATCCTAAACAGCAATCCATCTGGAGTATCAGAGTCGCACATAGAGAGAGCAGGGAAACAGGTCAAATGAGCTTCACTCCATGAGAAAGTAACGCCATCGCTCCAAATTAAGGCAGTTCATTCCAGCCGTAAAAGACAGTAATGTCCTCTGATGACACATTGTTAGCACAGGTATCTAAATCAGGCTTGGTCAGCTTTGGAGACAAAGTCTTTGATAAAATATGATGATCACAGAAACGTCATCCATTTTGCTACAGTCATGACAAAAATATAATCATGCCAAAAACCAAACTAAAAAGGTACTCCAGGCTCTCAGATGCTATGAACTTATTTAATGACAAGAAAAAGCATTCAACATGAGTTTGACTTACCATGTAAATTGATAAAGAAGGCAGAGTGCTGAGGAATGGCTTCTGTTTTTTTTTGGGGGGGTGGGGCGGTCTCAGCAACGCAGACAAATTCTCTTCTGCAACACTGCCACCTCTGGTCATTCAGTATATTCTGCAGATGGAAAAGTCCACTGTTAGTCCATTAGAACTTGAATAAAGTATGCACAGCAATAAAAAACACATTTTCTATGCCTTGATAATAAGTACTATGAAGTCAGTAATATTGTGAAAATCCACAGCTTACTAAAAATTAAAATATCCGTTTTCATGTTCAACCTGGCTTACATCTCTCAATCCTATGCCCATTTGCTACCACTCTCTACACAACTCTAGCACCTACATCAGGACCTAGATAAAAAGGTGTGATTGCCAGCCAAGTGACGGCGTCACCTTCTCAGTGCAATGCGTTTAGGTTATGATACGCCAATCGCAATTAAGTGATCTGATTAGTTCAGGGAGGAAGGTTTACGCTACAGTTAGTGGGAATAATAACTATAAAAGACATCTTAACATCTTCTTTTTAGTACATCCCTATCAGTTAAGTTATAGAGAAGTCGAGAACATTGTGATTAACCGCATCTTCAAACAGATGCACAAGTCTCAAATAATGCACCAGTTTCTTTCATCTCACCATCTAGGTCTTCAGCTGGGAGCCCTTTTTACCCTGCAACCCATTTCAATACCATGATAAATGCATCTTAGTGCTTGCTAGGCAACTGATTGTCCCTCATGTCAGATGACATCCTGCTCTAGCTTTATGATGTCAGGACAGCATGTGACCAATCATCCTGGGTAATGAGGAAACACAGGAGGAGGAGACACCAGCAGTTATGCACTAGGTAATTATATGTAATTATGAGTGCAAGGCAGCTAGGCGGTGTACTGGGAAAGCAACGGGCTCCATTTGAAAATGGGATGGAGTTGCAAGACCGCAGAGTATCCTAAACAGCAATCCATCTGGAGTGTCAAAGTCGCACATACTGAGTGTGATGGAGCAGGGATTCGCATGTAAGCGCCCTGCTCGCATACAAAACCCTTGCCTAAACTGTATAATCATATTAACACCATTGTTCGTCATTTATTAAGTGTTTTCCCAAACACGCGGGTGTCCCCAGGATGCTTGCTTGTATGTCTTTTCTCATACTAACGAAGCTTGCACTAAACACGGCTGCTTCGCTGAAATTCAGTCTGCGCATGCGTCGGTCATACCCATGTGATGTGACGCACTCGCATTCTGGAGGGAATTTGTGCTCATGCGCACTGTTGCAAACATGGCCGCTTGTCTCTCACCACGCTTTCTGCTTGCTACTGCTGCTTTAGCCTATTTGTCTTTTCGCACTAAACAATAATGCTATAGTCATTATAAAGTAAGGGTTGGTTAGAATTTTATCATGGTATACAGTGTGATCATTTATATGTGATTTTAATTTGTTCTCGCTTTCTTTTCATGTACCGCGTCTCTGGGGATGGGAAATCGGGAGCGGAGCCATACTTGAAGCTCTGCTGGGCACAGTCACATGACAGGAGAAAAAACACCATTGCGCAGAAGCTGAAACAAGCCAGCTGGCTCCTGAAGCACAATGCGCCTGAGAACTTCTCTGGGAAAGCAGAATCTTACCTTGGACGATGCAACTCTGTTGCTACCTATTGTGAACTGTACTATACTGCTGTATTCTATGCATGGGAACGTGAACCCAAGGGGCGGGTAGGAAAATTTTAATATTTGGGATGAGAAAGTTGAATTCTAGGAGGTGGTAATGACCACACCACCTCTCCTGACCAATCATAATGTGGGAAACTGTCACTTGCAACATTAGAGGGTGGTCTAAGGGTCCCCAGAATAGTATAATTGCTCTAGTTTAGCTTAGGAAAATTGTCCGACTTGTCCGAGTAGCAGACCTGTCACTGACCCTACGAACTCTATAGGTGCTCAATCTGAAGTGCTGCGGAGCACTCTGTCCATACTTTCCACAAACTCCTAAAGGGGTGGAAATAATCCTAAGTGCTGGCGAAGCACTTTGCTGGGAAATTCGAAAAACCCAATCGGGGTTACTGGCGGATTACTTGCAGAGAGGGGTAACGCTGGCGTTGCTTCCAAAGCTGTGGGTGTTGGTCGTACCTTGGTGAGCCCAGTCCTGATCCCAAATCCTGAGGGGTATCCTGTCCTTACTGTCCGTGAGCTGCACCTGCTCGCCTTCTGGCATTCCTTCCTGAGGGTTCTTGTCCCCGTCCTTCCAACTGACCCGTGGCCAGGGTTAGTCTTCTTTCTGAACTAGGTAAATATCAGCCTGTGGGTTTGCGTCTCTCTTTCTCTCTCTCCCTCTCGTTTCTCTCTCCATTTTTCTTAATAAAGCACTCTTGCCCGTGATATTGCTCTGTCACATTTTAAAGCAAATTATATACGATTGTTTAATCGAATTTTTCCACTTCTCTCCCCACCTTTAGAGAATTGCCAAACTGTTATATTTTATTAGTATGTCCCGATTTTTTTTCCCTTTCCCTTAGTATGATTGCGGTGAACTTAGCAAGAATAGTTTAAAGCACTTAGGTTAAGTACATGTTCTAGGTCCCATCCACGTCCTTTGTCCTAGTATAAAGTTGCAGTGACTAGCTCTGTTCTAAAAAATCCTACCTTTTAGTCTTCCCATATACTCAATGGTCCTAGTGTTAATCTATAGCTATTTTACGGTGTTAATTTTGATGTTTGACGCATTACTCTGCATATCACTTATTGCCTTGTCGTACTCTCTTTGAACTTTATATAAAACTTTGAACATCCTCAGGTGTCTGTGGTCATTTTACAGAAATTGTGGATAAGTATGTACTGATTATAAACAGTATTTGTTCCTAGGCCCTGTCTACTATTTCCCTGATAGCTCCAGATCTGTCATAAGAATTTTGCCTGTGGTAAGTCAGGTGCATGGTAAGCAGAGGTGAAACCAAACCTTAGTTACTCATAGCAGCGTGCAGGAGGAGAAACCAAGTAATCCTCACCCGGTTCACCCAAATTATTAGTATGGTATTGAAATTTGCACGCCAGGGCCCAGTGCGTGTAAAGAATTGGTAACCTCGGTGACCCGGGAGGACTGCGCGCTCTATCAAGTGCAGGGAAACAGGTCAAATGAACTTCACTCCATGAGAAAGTAACGCCATCGCTCCAAATTAAGGCAGTTCATTCCAGCCGTAAAAGACAGTAATGTCCTCTGATGACACATTGTTAGCACAGGTATCTAAATCAGGCTTGGTCAGCTTTGGAGACAAAGTCTTTGATAAAATATGATGATCACAGAAACGTCATCCATTTTGCTTCAGTCTTGACAAAAATATAATCATGCCAAAAACCAAACTAAAAAGGTACTCCGGGCTCTCAGATGCTATGAACTTATTTAATGACAAGAAAAAGCATTAAACATGAGTTTGACTTACCATGTAAATTAATGAAGGAAGGCAGAGGGCTGAGGAATGGCTTCTGTTTTTTTTTGGGGGGGGGAGGGGGGGCGTCTCAGCAACGCAGACAAATTCTCTTCTGCAACACTGCCACCTCTGGTCATTCAGTATATTCTGCAGATGGAAAAGTCCACTGTTAGTCCATTAGAACTTGAATAAAGTATGCACAGCAATGAAAAACAGATTTTCTATGCCTTGATAATAAGTACTAGGAAGTCAGTGATATTGTGAAAATCCACAGCTTACTAAAAATTAAAATATCCGTTTTCATGTTCAACCTGGCGTACATCTCTCAATCCTATGCCCATTTGCTACCACTCTCTACACAACTCTAGCACCTACATCAGGACCTAGATAAAAAGGTGTGATTGCCAGCCAAGTGACGGCGTCACCTTCTCAGTGCAATGCGTTTAGGTTATTATACGCCAATAGCAATTAAGTGATCTGATTAGTTCAGGGAGGAAGGTTTACGCTACAGTTAGTGGGAATAATAACTATAAAAGACATCTTAACATCTTCATCTTAGTACATCCCTATCAGTTAAGTTATAGAGAAGTCGAGAACATTGTGGTTAACCGCATCTTCAAACAGATGCACAAGTCTCAAATAATGCACCAGTTTCATTCATCTCACCATCTAGGTCTTCAGCTGGGAGCCCTGTTTACCCTGCAACCCATTTGTATACCATGATAAATGCATCTTAGTGCTTGCTAGGCAACTGATTGTCCCTCATGTCAGAAGACATCCTGCTCTAGCATTATGTCAGGACAGCACGTGACCAATCGCCGTGGGTGACGAGGAAACACAGGAGGAGGAGACACCAGCAATTATCACCAGGTAACTATATGTAATTATGAGTGCAAGGCAGCTAGGCGGTGTACTGGGAATGCATTGGGCTCCATTTGAAAATGGGATTGAGTTGCAAGATCGCAGAGTATCCTAAACAGCAATCCATCTGGAGTATCAGAGTCGCACATAGAGAGAGCAGGGAAACAGGTCAAATGAGCTTCACTCCATGAGAAAGTAACGCCATCGCTCCAAATTAAGGCAGTTCATTCCAGCCGTAAAAGACAGTAATGTCCTCTGATGACACATTGTTAGCACAGGTATCTAAATCAGGCTTGGTCAGCTTTGGAGACAAAGTCTTTGATAAAATATGATGATCACAGAAACGTCATCCATTTTGCTACAGTCTTGACAAAAATATAATCATGCCAAAAACCAAACTAAAAAGGTACTCCATGCTCTCAGATGCTATGAACTTATTTAATGACAAGAAAAAGCATTCAACATGAGTTTGACTTACCATGTAAATTGATAAAGAAGGCAGAGTGCTGAGGAATGGCTTCTGTTTTTTTTTTGGGGGGGTGGGGCGGTCTCAGCAACGCAGACAAATTCTCTTCTGCAACACTGCCACCTCTGGTCATTCAGTATATTCTGCAGATGGAAAAGTCCACTGTTAGTCCATTAGAACTTGAATAAAGTATGCACAGCAATAAAAAACAGATTTTCTATGGCTTGATAATAAGTAATAGGAAGTCAGTGATATTGTGAAAATCCACAGCTTACTAAAAATTAAAATATCCGTTTTCATGTTCAACCTGGCGTACATCTCTCAATCCTATGCCCATTTGCTACCACTCTCTACACAACTCTAGCACCTACATCAGGACCTAGATAAAAAGGTGCGATTGCCAGCCAAGTGACGGCGTCACCTTCTCAGTGCAATGCGTTTAGGTTATGATACGCCAATCGCAATTAAGTGATCTGATTAGTTCAGGGAGGAAGGTTTACGCTACAGTTAGTGGGAATAATAACTATAAAAGACATCTTAACATCTTCTTTTTAGTACATCCCTATCAGTTAAGTTATAGAGAAGTCGAGAACATTGTGATTAACCGCATCTTCAAACAGATGCACAAGTCTCAAATAATGCACCAGTTTCTTTCATCTCACCATCTAGGTCTTCAGCTGGGAGCCCTTTTTACCCTGCAACCCATTTCAATACCATGATAAATGCATCTTAGTGCTTGCTAGGCAACTGATTGTCCCTCATGTCAGATGACATCCTGCTCTAGCTTTATGATGTCAGGACAGCATGTTACCAATCATCCTGGGTAATGAGGAAACACAGGAGGAGGAGACACCAGCAGTTATGCACTAGGTAATTATATGTAATTATGAGTGCAAGGCAGCTAGGCGGTGTACTGGGAAAGCATTGGGCTCCATTTGAAAATAGGATGGAGTTGCAAGACCGCAGAGTATCCTAAACAGCAATCCATCTGGAGTGTCAAAGTCGCACATACTGAGTGCAGGGAAACAGGTCAAATGAACTTCACTCCATGAGAAAGTAACGCCATCGCTCCAAATTAAGGCAGTTCATTCCAGCCGTAAAAGACAGTAATGTCCTCTGATGACACATTGTTAGCACAGGTATCTAAATCAGGCTTGGTCAGCTTTGGAGACAAAGTCTTTGATAAAATATGATGATCACAGAAACGTCATCCATTTTGCTTCAGTCTTGACAAAAATATAATCATGCCAAAAACCAAACTAAAAAGGTACTCCGGGCTCTCAGATGCTATGAACTTATTTAATGACAAGAAAAAGCATTAAACATGAGTTTGACTTACCATGTAAATTAATGAAGGAAGGCAGAGGGCTGAGGAATGGCTTCTGTTTTTTTTTTTGGGGGGGGGGGGAGGGGGCGTCTCAGCAACGCAGACAAATTCTCTTCTGCAACACTGCCACCTCTGGTCATTCAGTATATTCTGCAGATGGAAAAGTCCACTGTTAGTCCATTAGAACTTGAATAAAGTATGCACAGCAATAAAAAACAGATTTTCTATGGCTTGATAATAAGTAATAGGAAGTCAGTGATATTGTGAAAATCCACAGCTTACTAAAAATTTAAATATCCGTTTTCATGTTCAACCTGGCGTACATCTCTCAATCCTATGCCCATTTGCTACCACTCTCTACACAACTCTAGCACCTACATCAGGACCTAGATAAAAAGGTGTGATTGCCAGCCAAGTGACGGCGTCACCTTCTCAGTGCAATGCGTTTAGGTTATTATACGCCAATAGCAATTAAGTGATCTGATTAGTTCAGGGAGGAAGGTTTACGCTACAGTTAGTGGGAATAATAACTATAAAAGACATCTTAACATCTTCATCTTAGTACATCCCTATCAGTTAAGTTATAGAGAAGTCGAGAACATTGTGGTTAACCGCATCTTCAAACAGATGCACAAGTCTCAAATAATGCACCAGTTTCATTCATCTCACCATCTAGGTCTTCAGCTGGGAGCCCTGTTTACCCTGCAACCCATTTGTATACCATGATAAATGCATCTTAGTGCTTGCTAGGCAACTGATTGTCCCTCATGTCAGAAGACATCCTGCTCTAGCTTTATGTCAGGACAGCACGTGACCAATCGCCGTGGGTGACGAGGAAACACAGGAGGAGGAGACACCAGCAATTATGCACCAGGTAACTATATGTAATTATGAGTGCAAGGCAGCTAGGCGGTGTACTGGGAATGCATTGGGCTCCATTTGAAAATGGGATTGAGTTGCAAGATCGCAGAGTATCCTAAACAGCAATCCATCTGGAGTATCAGAGTCGCACATAGAGAGAGCAGGGAAACAGGTCAAATGAGCTTCACTCCATGAGAAAGTAACGCCATCGCTCCAAATTAAGGCAGTTCATTCCAGCCGTAAAAGACAGTAATGTCCTCTGATGACACATTGTTAGCACAGGTATCTAAATCAGGCTTGGTCAGCTTTGGAGACAAAGTCTTTGATAAAATATGATGATCACAGAAACGTCATCCATTTTGCTACAGTCTTGACAAAAATATAATCATGCCAAAAACCAAACTAAAAAGGTACTCCAGGCTCTCAGATGCTATGAACTTATTTAATGACAAGAAAAAGCATTCAACATGAGTTTGACTTACCATGTAAATTGATAAAGAAGGCAGAGTGCTGAGGAATGGCTTCTGTTTTTTTTTGGGGGGGTGGGGCGGTCTCAGCAACGCGGACAAATTCTCTTCTGCAACACTGCCACCTCTGGTCATTCAGTATATTCTGCAGATGGAAAAGTCCACTGTTAGTCCATTAGAACTTGAATAAAGTATGCACAGCAATAAAAAACACATTTTCTATGCCTTGATAATAAGTACTATGAAGTCAGTAATATTGTGAAAATCCACAGCTTACTAAAAATTAAAATATCCGTTTTCATGTTCAACCTGGCTTACATCTCTCAATCCTATGCCCATTTGCTACCACTCTCTACACAACTCTAGCACCTACATCAGGACCTAGATAAAAAGGTGTGATTGCCAGCCAAGTGACGGCGTCACCTTCTCAGTGCAATGCGTTTAGGTTATGATACGCCAATCGCAATTAAGTGATCTGATTAGTTCAGGGAGGAAGGTTTACGCTACAGTTAGTGGGAATAATAACTATAAAAGACATCTTAACATCTTCTTTTTAGTACATCCCTATCAGTTAAGTTATAGAGAAGTCGAGAACATTGTGATTAACCGCATCTTCAAACAGATGCACAAGTCTCAAATAATGCACCAGTTTCTTTCATCTCACCATCTAGGTCTTCAGCTGGGAGCCCTTTTTACCCTGCAACCCATTTCAATACCATGATAAATGCATCTTAGTGCTTGCTAGGCAACTGATTGTCCCTCATGTCAGATGACATCCTGCTCTAGCTTTATGATGTCAGGACAGCATGTGACCAATCATCCTGGGTAATGAGGAAACACAGGAGGAGGAGACACCAGCAGTTATGCACTAGGTAATTATATGTAATTATGAGTGCAAGGCAGCTAGGCGGTGTACTGGGAAAGCATTGGTCTCCATTTGAAAATGGGATGGAGTTGCAAGACCGCAGAGTATCCTAAACAGCAATCCATCTGGAGTGTCAAAGTCGCACATACTGAGTGCAGGGAAACAGGTCAAATGAACTTCACTCCATGAGAAAGTAACGCCATCGCTCCAAATTAAGGCAGTTCATTCCAGCCGTAAAAGACAGTAATGTCCTCTGATGACACATTGTTAGCGCAGGTATCTAAATCAGCCTTTGTCAGCTTTGGAGACAAAGTCTTTGATAAAATATGATGATCACTGAAACGTCATCCATTTTGCTTCAGTCTTGACAAAAATATAATCATGCCAAAAACCAAACTAAAAAGGTACTCCGGGCTCTCAGATGCTATGAACTTATTTAATGACAAGAAAAAGCATTAAACATGAGTTTGACTTACCATGTAAATTAATGAAGGAAGGCAGAGGGCTGAGGAATGGCTTCTGTTTTTTTTTTGGGGGGGGGGGGGGGGGCGTCTCAGCAACGCAGACAAATTCTCTTCTGCAACACTGCCACCTCTGGTCATTCAGTATATTCTGCAGATGGAAAAGTCCACTGTTAGTCCATTAGAACTTGAATAAAGTATGCACAGCAATAAAAAACAGATTTTCTATGGCTTGATAATAAGTAATAGGAAGTCAGTGATATTGTGAAAATCCACAGCTTACTAAAAATTAAAATATCCGTTTTCATGTTCAACCTGGCGTACATCTCTCAATCCTATGCCCATTTGCTACCACTCTCTACACAACTCTAGCACCTACATCAGGACCTAGATAAAAAGGTGTGATTACCAGCCAAGTGACGGCGTCACCTTCTCAGTGCAATGCGTTTAGGTTATTATACGCCAATAGCAATTAAGTGATCTGATTAGTTCAGGGAGGAAGGTTTACGCTACAGTTAGTGGGAATAATAACTATAAAAGACATCTTAACATCTTCATCTTAGTACATCCCTATCAGTTAAGTTATAGAGAAGTCGAGAACATTGTGGTTAACCGCATCTTCAAACAGATGCACAAGTCTCAAATAATGCACCAGTTTCATTCATCTCACCATCTAGGTCTTCAGCTGGGAGCCCTGTTTACCCTGCAACCCATTTGTATACCATGATAAATGCATTTTAGTGCTTGCTAGGCAACTGATTGTCCCTCATGTCAGAAGACATCCTGCTCTAGCTTTATGTCAGGACAGCACGTGACCAATCGCCGTGGGTGACGAGGAAACACAGGAGGAGGAGACACCAGCAATTATGCACCAGGTAACTATATGTAATTATGAGTGCAAGGCAGCTAGGCGGTGTACTGGGAATGCATTAGGCTCCATTTGAAAATGGGATTGAGTTGCAAGATCGCAGAGTATCCTAAACAGCAATCCATCTGGAGTATCAGAGTCGCACATAGAGAGAGCAGGGAAACAGGTCAAATGAGCTTCACTCCATGAGAAAGTAACGCCATCGCTCCAAATTAAGGCAGTTCATTCCAGCCGTAAAAGACAGTAATGTCCTCTGATGACACATTGTTAGCACAGGTATCTAAATCAGGCTTGGTCAGCTTTGGAGACAAAGTCTTTGATAAAATATGATGATCACAGAAACGTCATCCATTTTGCTTCAGTCTTGACAAAAATATAATCATGCCAAAAACCAAACTAAAAAGGTACTCCGGGCTCTCAGATGCTATGAACTTATTTAATGACAAGAAAAAGCATTAAACATGAGTTTGACTTACCATGTAAATTAATGAAGGAAGGCAGAGGGCTGAGGAATGGCTTCTGTTTTTTTTTGGGGGGGGGGGGGCGTCTCAGCAACGCAGACAAATTCTCTTCTGCAACACTGCCACCTCTGGTCATTCAGTATATTCTGCAGATGGAAAAGTCCACTGTTAGTCCATTAGAACTTGAATAAAGTATGCACAGCAATAAAAAACACATTTTCTATGCCTTGATAATAAGTACTATGAAGTCAGTAATATTGTGAAAATCCACAGCTTACTAAAAATTAAAATATCCGTTTTCATGTTCAACCTGGCTTACATCTCTCAATCCTATGCCCATTTGCTACCACTCTCTACACAACTCTAGCACCTACATCAGGACCTAGATAAAAAGGTGTGATTGCCAGCCAAGTGACGGCGTCACCTTCTCAGTGCAATGCGTTTAGGTTATGATACGCCAATCGCAATTAAGTGATCTGATTAGTTCAGGGAGGAAGGTTTACGCTACAGTTAGTGGGAATAATAACTATAAAAGACATCTTAACATCTTCTTTTTAGTACATCCCTATCAGTTAAGTTATAGAGAAGTCGAGAACATTGTGATTAACCGCATCTTCAAACAGATGCACAAGTCTCAAATAATGCACCAGTTTCTTTCATCTCACCATCTAGGTCTTCAGCTGGGAGCCCTTTTTACCCTGCAACCCATTTCAATACCATGATAAATGCATCTTAGTGCTTGCTAGGCAACTGATTGTCCCTCATGTCAGATGACATCCTGCTCTAGCTTTATGATGTCAGGACAGCATGTGACCAATCATCCTGGGTAATGAGGAAACACAGGAGGAGGAGACACCAGCAGTTATGCACTAGGTAATTATATGTAATTATGAGTGCAAGGCAGCTAGGCGGTGTACTGGGAAAGCATTGGTCTCCATTTGAAAATGGGATGGAGTTGCAAGACCGCAGAGTATCCTAAACAGCAATCCATCTGGAGTGTCAAAGTCGCACATACTGAGTGCAGGGAAACAGGTCAAATGAACTTCACTCCATGAGAAAGTAACGCCATCGCTCCAAATTAAGGCAGTTCATTCCAGCCGTAAAAGACAGTAATGTCCTCTGATGACACATTGTTAGCGCAGGTATCTAAATCAGCCTTTGTCAGCTTTGGAGACAAAGTCTTTGATAAAATATGATGATCACTGAAACGTCATCCATTTTGCTTCAGTCTTGACAAAAATATAATCATGCCAAAAACCAAACTAAAAAGGTACTCCGGGCTCTCAGATGCTATGAACTTATTTAATGACAAGAAAAAGCATTAAACATGAGTTTGACTTACCATGTAAATTAATGAAGGAAGGCAGAGGGCTGAGGAATGGCTTCTGTTTTTTTTTTGGGGGGGGGGGGGGGGGGGCGTCTCAGCAACGCAGACAAATTCTCTTCTGCAACACTGCCACCTCTGGTCATTCAGTATATTCTGCAGATGGAAAAGTCCACTGTTAGTCCATTAGAACTTGAATAAAGTATGCACAGCAATAAAAAACAGATTTTCTATGGCTTGATAATAAGTAATAGGAAGTCAGTGATATTGTGAAAATCCACAGCTTACTAAAAATTAAAATATCCGTTTTCATGTTCAACCTGGCGTACATCTCTCAATCCTATGCCCATTTGCTACCACTCTCTACACAACTCTAGCACCTACATCAGGACCTAGATAAAAAGGTGTGATTACCAGCCAAGTGACGGCGTCACCTTCTCAGTGCAATGCGTTTAGGTTATTATACGCCAATAGCAATTAAGTGATCTGATTAGTTCAGGGAGGAAGGTTTACGCTACAGTTAGTGGGAATAATAACTATAAAAGACATCTTAACATCTTCATCTTAGTACATCCCTATCAGTTAAGTTATAGAGAAGTCGAGAACATTGTGGTTAACCGCATCTTCAAACAGATGCACAAGTCTCAAATAATGCACCAGTTTCATTCATCTCACCATCTAGGTCTTCAGCTGGGAGCCCTGTTTACCCTGCAACCCATTTGTATACCATGATAAATGCATTTTAGTGCTTGCTAGGCAACTGATTGTCCCTCATGTCAGAAGACATCCTGCTCTAGCTTTATGTCAGGACAGCACGTGACCAATCGCCGTGGGTGACGAGGAAACACAGGAGGAGGAGACACCAGCAATTATGCACCAGGTAACTATATGTAATTATGAGTGCAAGGCAGCTAGGCGGTGTACTGGGAATGCATTAGGCTCCATTTGAAAATGGGATTGAGTTGCAAGATCGCAGAGTATCCTAAACAGCAATCCATCTGGAGTATCAGAGTCGCACATAGAGAGAGCAGGGAAACAGGTCAAATGAGCTTCACTCCATGAGAAAGTAACGCCATCGCTCCAAATTAAGGCAGTTCATTCCAGCCGTAAAAGACAGTAATGTCCTCTGATGACACATTGTTAGCACAGGTATCTAAATCAGGCTTGGTCAGCTTTGGAGACAAAGTCTTTGATAAAATATGATGATCACAGAAACGTCATCCATTTTGCTTCAGTCTTGACAAAAATATAATCATGCCAAAAACCAAACTAAAAAGGTACTCCGGGCTCTCAGATGCTATGAACTTATTTAATGACAAGAAAAAGCATTAAACATGAGTTTGACTTACCATGTAAATTAATGAAGGAAGGCAGAGGGCTGAGGAATGGCTTCTGTTTTTTTTTGGGGGGGGGGGGGCGTCTCAGCAACGCAGACAAATTCTCTTCTGCAACACTGCCACCTCTGGTCATTCAGTATATTCTGCAGATGGAAAAGTCCACTGTTAGTCCATTAGAACTTGAATAAAGTATGCACAGCAATAAAAAACAGATTTTCTATGGCTTGATGATAAGTAATAGGAAGTCAGTGATATTGTGAAAATCCACAGCTTACTAAAAATTAAAATATCCGTTTTCATGTTTAACCTGGCGTACATCTCTCAATCCTATGCCCATTTGCTACCACTCTCTACACAACTCTAGCACCTACATCAGGACCTAGATAAAAAGGTGTGATTGCCAGCCAAGTGACGGCGTCACCTTCTCAGTGCAATGCGTTTAGGTTATTATACGCCAATAGCAATTAAGTGATCTGATTAGTTCAGGGAGGAAGGTTTACGCTACAGTTAGTGGGAATAATAACTATAAAAGACATCTTAACATCTTCATCTTAGTACATCCCTATCAGTTAAGTTATAGAGAAGTCGAGAACATTGTGATTAACTGCATCTTCAAACAGATGCACAAGTCTCAAATAATGCACCTGTTTCATTCATCTCACCATCTAGGTCTTCAGCTGGGAGCCCTGTTTACCCTGCAACCCATTTGTATACCATGATAAATGCATCTTAGTGCTTGCTAGGCAACTGATTGTCCCTCATGTCAGAAGACATCCTGCTCTAGCTTTATGTCAGGACAGCACGTGACCAATCGCCCTGGGTGACAAGGAAACACAGGAGGAGGAGACACCAGCAATTATGCACTAGGTAACTTTATGTAATTATGAGTGCAAGGCAGCTAGGCGGTGTACTTGGAAAGCATTGGGCTCCATTTGAAAATGGGATGGAGTTGCAAGACCGCAGAGTATCCTAAACAGCAATCCATCTGGAGTATCAAAGTCGCACATACTGAGTGCAGGGAAACAGGTCAAATGAGCTTCACTCCATGAGAAAGTAACGCCATCGCTCCAAATTAAGGCAGTTCATTCCAGCCGTAAAAGACAGTAATGTCCTCTGATGACACATTGTTAGCACAGGTATCTAAATCAGGCTTGGTCAGCTTTGGAGACAAAGTCTTTGATAAAATATGATGATCACAGAAACGTCATCCATTTTGCTACAGTCTTGACAAAAATATAATCATGCCAAAAACCAAACTAAAAAGGAACTCCGGGCTTTTTGCTTTCTGCCCAGGATTTGGCCAACAGCGTTGCAGCGTCCTCCGAAAGTCCCGGGACTTGCCAGCATTGCCTGTAACCCGCCAGGCCATCAGACACAGGTCGCCTGTTGTCAGGAGGTGGTGAGGATCCCCTTGAGGAGATCTGGAACGCGGGATAGAGGGATTGGAAAATCCCAGGAAAGTTACACCAGAACCGGAAACCAGGCTTGCGACCTCCAGATCGGGGTCATCACCACCAGATCCGCTTGGTGTCTGTACCTGGGTGGACACTCATTATCATCGCAAAGGGAGGGAAAGCATAGCCCCTCTCCATGCTCCAATCCTGCAGAAACGCATCTATCGCCGCTGCATCCGGATCTGGTCTCCAACTGAAATAACGCTCCAGCTGGGCGTCCAGACGGGAAGCAAAGAGTTCCACTGTGAACGGACCCCATTTGTCCTGAATTGCCTTGAACACATCCGGACGAAGTTGCCATAGGCTGGCGTCCCTCCAATGACGAGACCACCAGTCCGCCACCTGATTGTCTGAGCCTGGGAGATGCTCCGCCGTCAGGGATATTTCATTGGATAGGCAATACTCCCAAAGAGTCCGAGAAAGATCGGATAAGGCCCTGGACCTGGTTCCTCCCAGGTGGTTGATGTAGCGCACCGCCACCACATTGTCCATCTTTAGAAGGACACAACACTGAACTCAGTCTCTCGTCCAACACTTCACTGCAAACGACCCCGCCATCAACTCCAGACAGTTGATGTGGAGATCCCGTTCTGCGGATGACCATACTCGGCCTGTAGAAACAGCACCGCAGCGCGCTGCCCAGCCCAGGCCGCTGGCGTCCGAGTCTATCACCAAGTCTGGCTTGGAACCGAAGATCGCCCGACCGTTCCAGGCATCCATATGTTCGATCCACCATCAAAGCTCCGTCCTGGGATCATCCGTAAGGGGAACGACCTGGGAGTAGGTGAGACCTTTGCGGAGATGAAACGCTTTAAGGCGTTGAAGGGCCCGGTAATGAAGGGGCCCCGGGAAGATCGCCTGAATGGATGACGATAAGTGACCCACGACCTTGGCTAGGTCGCAACAGGATCGTTGGTCGTGCCAGGGTGCGTCTCAACTCGTGCCTGATCCTGGAAAGTTTCCGAGAAGGCAGGGACAATGTGGCCTCCACTGAATCTATCAGAAAACCTAGGAACTGCATTCTCCTGGATGGGATTAGGTCCGACTTGGTTTCGTTGACTATGAACCCCAAGGATTCTATGAGGTGGACCGCCCTCTGAAGGTGGGACAGCAATGTCCGTGGGCATTGATGCAGGAGGAGCATGTCGTCCAGATAAATTATCAGACGGATGCCCTCTGTACTTAAGCGCTCCACCACCGGTTTCAGCACCTTGGTGAAACACCACGGCGCGGACGGCAGTCAGAAAGGAAGGGAGACAAACTTGTAGGTCTGTTGTCCCCACTGAAACTGAAGGAAACGTCTATGGGGAGTGAAGATAGGAATCGTGAGTTAGGCATCCTTCAGGTCCAACCGGACCATCCAGTCCCCCTCCTGAAGCAGATCCCGCAGGAGGTGAATGCCCTCCATGTTGAAATGGCGGTAAATGAGCCAGCCATTGAACTCCTTGAGGTTTATCACAGGGTGATTGCCCCCGTCCTGTTTCTCTACAATGAAAATATTGCTGAAGAAACCCCGTGGGTGCAGATTCGTCTGCACAATGGCCCCTTTTCGGAGGAGATCCGCTACTTCCCTGTCTATCAGAGCGCTTTGGTCCTGCGTGAAGCTGATAGGTCTGGGACGAACGGGCTGCCTGGGGAGTCCTGAGTATTCTGTAAGACCCAAGCGTTGGAGGTGAGTGAAGACCATGCCTGAAGAAAAAACTGGAGTCTAATCAGAAGCCTCCGCTCTTAACATAGAATCAGAAACATCCCCTTTTTATATGATTGTTTTTCACCCACCCATGGGAATATCAAACTATTTTAATTTGTAAGTCTTTATGAAGAGTTTTTAAATTAAGCAAGTCAAAATATTTAAATGTGATTACATTTATGGTTATATTAATTATATCTTCCAACAAGTACACTAATTTTATAAGAGCATAACTTTTCTGTTATAGATTAACTTGGCCGTGCTATCGGCATAAGCACAATGCAACACTATTCGCTCACTTACCTAGCCATCATCTAAAAGAACATATTCCATAGTGCATATTTATATGTGAACAAAGGTAAAGCAACATAAAACCTATAGAATAGTTGTGAAATTCGATCAAATTAATTTATATTCCATTGTAGTTTAGTGCACTGTCATTCTTGAATTGCAGATAAGGATCAAACTGCATTAGTGAAGTATTCTGGGATTTAAACCTGAAGCAAATTGTTTTTAACAATGTTTATAAGACCACCAAACATTTTCAGACACAAACAATCTATATTCAATATTTTATTTTAATTAATAAATAAATGATTAATTTGCATGATATATATTGAGATAAACAAAGGGGTATGCATGCAGCCTTTCCTGCTGCCAGTATGTGTTTCCAGTGAGCAAAGTATGTTTAAATGCAAAGTGTGTTTTAGACTCCAGTACCGCCTTCTTTCTACAGGGACAGAGCAGAGCAAAAATATAAAACAAACTTGATGAAACACAGGTCCCCACAAGGCACTTTAAAAAAATATTGTAAAAATTGACAGACATTCCTTAAGTGAAATTTTGTTACTTAGAAGACATTGCCTTGTGGGGACCTGGGTTCATGTCCAATCAGTGCAATTAAGGCCCCACAGCGTGAGTGTGTTATCACACCCAAGTCCCCACAAGGACAGTAACACAACCCCCGACCCCCCCCCCAACACATTATGCACATATATAGATATACAGACACATTTAAATATACACACACATACACTTGACTTGATTAACTTCATTCGATCCGATTTAGAAACATGGATCATAAAAGTATACATAAAAACAGTAAATTATCTTTCCTGATACTATACAACGTAAATAATTAAAACCAGTGGGTACAAACAGGTGTCACAAAGCCCGGGTCAGAGCAACTTCGTGGTTAACAGAATAATAAAGTTCAATGTTTCACAAGGTCACCCTCAAATACTTCGTGCACAATTCGTAATAAAGGGTCCAAGTAAGATGCAACACACACCTCATTAGTAAGTTGATTATAAGATAGCTAACACTTAAATAAAAAGACTTCCTTCGGATCATATTACAAGTCATGAAAAAATATATCAATACCTGTACAAATCCAATGTAATATCATGCCTGATTCAGTTAAGTGGTTCCTTAAAAGTCTAAAAACTCAGTTGACGAGACACTAAGATTCTTATTATTTGTTATACGAAATTTCTCCTACACAGGCCCAGAGAAATGCGGTCACACCAAAGCAAACATAAGAAAAAACTAAATTGGTGGCGCCTGAAGAAAGGTAAAATGTATTTAGTTCCTTGTAAAAATTACAAAAGAAAAAAAAAAAAAAAGAAAGAAGAAGGAGGTGGTGAAGGTCAGACTGTACAGGTAAAATTATCACATGGCTATGGATGCGGGTCGTGAAGACAATACCTTTTAGTGGGAAAGCCCAAAATCAGGGGTATTAGGTTGGCGCGAAACCTTAAAAGAATGAACCTATGCTGTAGGTTTTTAACACAGTCCAGATACAAATAATCCCCCTTCATTAGAGGAAGAATCAGATTGTAAAGTTTAACTGCTGTGCTAAAACGCTAGAGTTCCTTCCTCTCATAGGCAGCCTTTGTTAAAAAAAGATCTTTTAGCCTCTTTTTTGGAAAGGTAGAGCAGGAACTCTGGTTCGTAAATAACTCAGGTAGGCCAGGGAGTAAAAAGTAGATTTAACGTACTTTGACCAAGCAATTTTATGTGCGTTGTCTAGTGACTGGTAATTTTGTATGATGGACCGGTTGAGGTGCCCTGTATCTCTCTTCCAAAATGACAGCCACAGCATTATCGGGGCCATCTCACCAAGTTAGAAACAAAGGGTATACCCAGCTCTAAATGTGTGACATAGTTCGAGAAGGAGGGGGCGGAGAGCGATGTAAGCAGGCATTCTGGATCTTCTGGAGCGGTTCCATTGGAACTATACCCAACACCCCGGCCCCATATGTGGAGTCTGAGTTAGTTTTTGCGCTATAGATTTTTATATAACCGCTATTAGTTTTTAGCCCAATTTCCTTGTGAAATTAGAGACTGCAGCTGAAGTGCATTCCATAGATAGCACCCTACTACTCACCATGTGTGACCAGGATTATTTGCTGTCAAAAACAACTCCTAGATAAGATAAAGTCTTCACCAGTGCTAGTTTGCGTGACTCAATGTAAACCAAAAGCCGCTTTTTTGATGGGCGGGAACCTGACACCAAGATGAAGGTTTTTGATTCATGTACCTGTAGGTCCAGGGATGACATGAAATTTACGTAAGAGTCTATTCGATATTGAAGAGATGCACCCGTTCTGGCTATGAGGACAACATTGTCCGCATAGGCCAGGATAAGGAGTATGACTGGGGTGGAAGGAGGGGATGTCACGATATCCAGGTGCTCCAACGCTTCGCAGGGGCAGTACTGACGAATGTCCCGATCACCCTTCCACCGGTACCCTCGCTTCAAGAGCAAGACCACCAGCAGCAGGGAAAGGGGAAGTGGACAGAGAAGAGAATACCTGTACTTCGACTGGCACCCTACTTCCAGCGACTGCTATTCATCTCGCCGTCGTTTCTGTAGGTGCCTAATACACAGAGGGGGGAGAGAGAGAATATACCACAAACCTTCTTACACTGTGCTGACTAATCGTAAATGATAAATGAAACTTGTCCTACCAGTTTCTGCCCAGGTATTTGCCTCTCTTCTATATTTAGGAATGTTATCTGACTGAACTTCCTGCAGTGAAGACATATACGAACATTAGTATTTCTACCCAGAATATTTCTACACTTGCACTCACTCTCTCTATCAACCTAAATTGTACCTGTGAAGTTCTTCGTCAGACTTTGTCTTGGGGTTCTGTGCAGAGATATCCTCGGGTCAGAAGTGCGAGCAAAAGTTCACTGAATCTCTGAAGCACGCAAAAAGGATAAAGGAAGGTACAAGGGGGAGGAAAGGCAAGGAGAAACGCAAGGGGGGATGTTCTGTGGGGAAATGCGAGTGGAAGCAATACAGTTTGGATATTCGCTGACTTGACGAGAAGATGTACGCCTTACTTGTAGAGCTCAAGATTCTCTTCAGCTGAATACTCAACTACGTCGTGTCAGATCAAGTCCTCCTCGGCACTCGCCTTCTCCTGAAGGACCGTAGGGTATTTGGATGACAGCTGTCACAGCTCGGGGACAGCGGCTGGGAACTTCGTCTGACCGAGGTGCCTCTCTGAGCAATGAGAGCGCACGACAAGGATTTCTCTCATGAAAGTCTCTGAAAACTCTAGTACTATGATACTTAGAACGTCTTTGATAATTGCTGTTGTTCTCCCATCATGAATTGTTGACGCGGAGCAGCGACAAGAACAAGCCTCTCGACCGGAATCTTCGTTGAAGTGCGCAGTTAGGAGCGCGCGCCTTCCAGAAGTCCACTAGAGGGCGCATCTATCGAGTACAGTAAATGGAACATTGAGCGGCCATCTTAGGGAGGGGAACTATATACAGTCTTAACAGTTCTTTAGTTCAATGACTCGGATTACCTCTGGAATCTCTCAGTCTGCCAGAGGAACAAGGAAACCACACATTAGTTCGTGCAGAACGGGGCCAGGACAGGGAGCTGACCAACAGTTTTGAGGAAGTTACAGTGGCTACTCGGTGAATCCTGACAGGGGACATCTATTATGATTTTTTTAAGTTGGCTTCCACCCCATTTGTGTACAATCAAAATAAAAATGGGGCAAGGATGGAGCCTCATCTAACTCCCCTCATAATCTGAAAGGGAATAGTGCATTCCCCATCCCTTCCATATCGGACGCATGCCGTCACCTGAGAAATAAATATATCTCCAAGTCCCTATATCGACCGGGCCCCCCCGAACCTGCAGGGTGGCCACAGCTGACTGGGACGGGGCATCCCGTTAAATACACAAAGGAAGATTTGCTGAGCCAATTCACTGTGTTCCTCACAGCTTTTATTTTACTGATAAAGTGGCTGCAAAATGGTCATCCTTACACGTTTCGGCGACAATGCCTTGATCACAGGAATAGAGGTGTGCAACACAGGTGTTATATATTCAATTCACCATGATCACAGGCATGCTACTACAAATCCCAAAATGGATCTTTATTCACATCCAGGAAACTGTGCTGTAGTATCTGCAAATATTGCTTAATAGAGTTCAATCACCATGCAGAGTTTAATATCCATTGTTCTTGTTGTTCAGTGTATCTGGTATAATAAAGTGGCCACGTGCAAAATATTAAAATTGACAGTCTTAGCAACCCTCGTAATTAATCTTGCTGCCATAATATGAGATATGCCTGTTAAAACGTGAAAAATCCGTAATTGCCAGATTGAATATATAGCACCTGTGTTTTTCAGCCACTAGATCAGCTCTTTCTGAGCCGTCTTGATATGGGGTTATAGAAATGACCCTTTCTAAAATGTTGACTTAGATATATAAGTAAGTAAAAATATTGTGTTTTTTTTGCAGATCAGAGTTTGGCCCGTTAGTCTAAGAATTAGTAGCTAATGACATTTTCCATGTGAATAGTCTACTAGCATGGGAGGCTAGATTTGACTTGCAATCAAGAGTGCAAGTCGTACCTGGCATTTGCGCACATTTTTACTCATTTCTGGTTATGGTTTTCAAGTCACAGTATTGACAATTGTTTGATGACCGGCGGCCACTCCATTTGGATATGCGACCAGTCCGAATGTGTATGGAGGAGGAATGGGTTAGATGATCTCTGACTTAGTCAAGGCATTTGAAGGTGAGGAAGCAAAAAATATGGTTATGCCTCGACAGAAGGTAAACGTGACAGAATAAGGTATGGGTTCGGTACATGATAAAAGCAACAGATACGATTATAATTTAGAGTACAATGTTGCCCTCATTTTGTTTTGCCATTGGTTTTCAGTAATTCCCTTGCAAAATGTTTACCAGATCCCCATCTTCACACCTAAAAGTTGTATTGATGTGGATTGCGGATTTGTCCATTTCTACATAGGAGGTATGAATATAGTTTTTCTGGTGATGGCCACACAGGAGGTTCTAGCAATACCAGCAATTCCATTATGCCTCTCCTGCAGGTCATGTCTTAAGTGTTGAATTGATGTTGTCATCAAGTGGTGTGTGGTGTATGGGCGTCATCAGGGTGTTGTCACGGTGGTGTTTTGTTATTAACTGATGGTAAGGTTTCACACGGAGTACACACATTATATTTGAGAGATTTGATTGTGTTTGATTAAATTAAAGCCTCTTTACATTATGCTAAGAATTTAATGTTGCAGGAGCACCCCGCCCTTTTTAGGTTTCGGCCTGGCCGTAGCACTGCGAAGCAGTGCTCCGCCCAGGGCGAAATCTAATGTTAGAGACAGTATGGGGCTTCGTCCCGCCTCTGTCTTCCATTGGCTAGCTCCATAAATGGAGGCTAGCCATTGGAAGAGAGTGGCTGTCAATCATTCTTTCCCCGTCGGAACGCGATTCGGGGGCGTTTCCGTGTCTTTTTTTAAGTCCCGCCCTCTCCTCGTCCCATTGGCTGGAATTTTACCTTCCAGCCAATGGGAAGGGGAGAGCACGAAAAACACGCCCCCGAATCTGCCGGCCCGGGAAACCCCCGTGACGTCATTCCCCGGGCCGCGCTGTGATTGGCTGCCGGCCCGAGACCTGACTTGTGTTTAAATGCAATTGTTTGTAACTAGACATTGCAGTGACAAGGTAGCGGACTGAAGAGAAAAGCGAGTGTTCACGAAATAACTAATTTATAATGTGAAATAGTTTTGTTGTATTTTACATAAGGTTAGTTAAGTTATTCACATGCCAAATGAAAGCTTTTGATGCCTTGGCTCATAATCTGGCTCTTAGTGTAAAGCGAAAATCCTTGGCTCAGCTCCGGCTTGGGTCACACTATAGAATCGACAAGCTCTAGAGGCACTGAACTTCAGTTAACAGTAAAATGCTAGTCTACGTTCCATTGAGAGACATGCGACTCAGGTAAATAATATCACTAGGATCAAGCTGGGGCATGCAGTGAAGTCACAGCGCAATAGAGCAATGTGGAAAACCCTGTGTAACAGTGTTTCACTGATGAACGGGAGTTCAGAATAGAAGAGGACTGCAACGAATACGATAACATCAATGCAGAAATAAAGCAGACATATTTGAAATTACATTTTTACATACGGAAGTCAGCAAAATATAAACCCAGCATTGAATTTCACATTCATTTAGAACGTTTGTGGTTTTCTAAAATAAAATAGAAATTGATATAATGTGAGCATACAATCACATTTACTTAGAAAATGAAAAAGTTAATTGAGCTTAGTATTACATTTTATTTATGGATTTTAGACGTTTATTCTTTTTCCTTGAGATCTTCTGTTACTATTCCTACTTTTAAATGTCACTCTTACAACCTGGCCGCCTCTTGCGAGGCTGCAGAGCCTGCAACTGAGCCCGCGGGGGTGGCAGTAGAGCGTTGTTTGTACCCAGAGTCCATCGCGCAAGACTGACACTGACGTGGCAGCGGGGACACCGGGATCTGCCATCTTGTTTGAAGGGAACCAACGCCTCGGAGGAGAAGCGGAGACAACGCCGACTGCGGGCGTGGGAGAGAGCCGGGGCCGGGCAGAATAGGGTGAGGAGCTTGGTCGGGCACTGCACGTTGGGTAGGTGAGGGAGCGGAATTAAACGAACTAGGCTGAATATAAAAGGTAAAAGAAAGGCCCGGGAAGTAAGGAAAGGCCTTAGTAATAGGAAAAGGGTAGGAGGAGGGTTCAGAGAGGAGAAGCCCCGGTGGGGGAGGGGGAAGTCGGTTCAATGGTGTATCCCTCACGGAGTACAGCAGAGGAAGATCAGCAGAAAGGAGTGCTGCAGAAGAAATGGGCGGGTAACAATTACACGGATGGGCTGGGGGTGGCGAGAGCAGAGAGAGGTGATGGTTGCTGACTGCTCACCACTGGGAGATCGGTGGTTCCTGAGTCTTGGTCGGTCATTTGGGGTGAACTCTGGGATATAGGTGATGGGGAGTGGATCACTGGTTATCTCATGAGGCATGAACGTTGGTATCGGTCTGGTGTAATGTTGTAGGTGCAGACGGCAACGCACACTTGTATGTGGAGGGAGGTTGATCACTGGATGAGTAAGTGGGCTGACATGGTGGTGTAAAGCTGGAGCACTTGGGAGTTGGTGGAAGTAGTAGTAAAAATAGGTAATTGGATATTTAGTGCACACTGGACAATAGCTGTTACCAAACGTTGGGGTGAAACACTAGCTTAGAATGATAACATACAATGTAATATCAGATGATTTAATTTCAAATGAGTTTAAAATCTTCCATTTCCAATATCACACCATATCTGTCGTACATACATTTGATGTAAATCAACTTCCTTTTATGCAACTTTGGGCGAATCGTTAATAAGTGAAATGGCCTCCATTTATATTGCCAGAAATTGAGTGCTTGGTTGGGTCGTTCCAAATTTTTGTAGATTAACCTTGAGAGCAGTCCTGAACGCACAATGAAGTGCAATCGTCAGTTGATCGGACCAAGTTTGGCTAAACACTGATCCTTTGTATAGTTTTACTTTTAAACAAGCCATGGCAAGGAGCTCTTATGTCTAACGTACAGAACATTGTTGTTAAGAACAAACCGGATATAGCCTTAATTTGAAGATTGTCGGTCAAAAAATGAGAAGACCGAAAATTGAAATAATCTATAAAGTAATTAGTAATAAATCGTGCGCTCTGCCGTTCCCACAATAACGTCTGTAGGTCATTCTTAAATTTGCATCCATTTTAATCGTGGTAATTCAGCTTTAGAACTCTGTTTACACCTTGGTTTGTGCGTATTTTTTTCTGATACACAGTGAAATGGCATGCGCTGAACTTTTTTAATCAATGGAAGAAGAGCGTCTGAAGCCTGTAACACTAACTAGTAGGTGGTGGCAGTAACTCCAGTATACTGAAAGGTGGTGGCTAGGGTCAATCACGATACTGGTAGAAGGGAGTATAGTGTTTTCGTGAATACTGGCAGGTGGTGGCTGGTCTTTCTGACGTGGTGCCCGGTGGAAGGAACACTTGGAAGTGTGTGATGGTATGAGACACAGGAGGGCATGAGTGGTGCTGAACACCTGGATGCGTTAGATGTCTTTGCACTAGAAAGCCGTAGGTGCTTGGTATGTTGAAGTGGGGACAGATTTGAGATTAGAACTGGAGCTTTGAGTGCTGGTAAACAATATTGCTTCCTGCGATATTGCACTGAGCCTGTATCTAGTACCGACAGGGAAGCCTGAACCCGAAGTATCTCAGTGGGTGGGCGAACCTTGTGCCCAGTAGCAGGCCATTTTGGAGAGGAGCTCAGGCCCAGCGGTGGAACTCTTCGTTTCCTTCTCTAGCCTTTCAGTTACATACAATAATTGTGGAGAACCTTATTTAGAAGTCCTTCTTTTAGTTCTTGGCGATCCGTGAAACTGTATTCTCTGCTACCAAATTCTTATTTTTGCTTTTTACAAAATTGAAACATTTATTTAGAACTATATGCCGTTTTTTTCTCTTCAAACTGAAGGAGTTATAAATGTGAAGGAGGGTAATAACATGTGCAGATACTTTTTACTGAAAGAAGCAGAGAAAAGATCAGATCGCACATAGTCTTAATTATATTGTGCATAAGAAAGTACCTCAAACTACCCCCCCCCTCCCGCTGTCGGTGTGCCTGTTCCCGCCCCCTCTCCCGCTGACCGTGTGCCCGTTAACCTGCCCCTCTCCCGCTGTCCATGTGCCCGTTCCCGCCCCCCCTCCCGCGGTCTGTGTGCCCGTTCCCGCCCCCCCCTCCCGCTGTCCGTGTGCCCGTTTGACTCAGTGGCCCGTCTCTCGCTTAACTTTCACCCAAAGTGTCTCCATGGTTGCAGCAGTCAGGGGTGAAGGGACTCCAGGTGGAGCCGGTGACTGTGCGGAAAATATGATATGTATTAGAGGTACTAGCGGGAGAGCTGAGGAGGGGGAGAGGGCAGGACTTTTGTTTTCCCTTTCTTGTAAAACCATTAGTTTGCTCACAGCAGTCATCTGATGCCTGGTGTTGAGTTACACGGTGCTGGAGTATTTTCTTTGTTCCGATGTTTCATTTTATGTCTGTTTCATTCAAACTAACCGCACACATTGCTCTGGAACTTGTTGTTCTCATTCCTCCGAAGATGGCGGCCGGGCAGTAGCTTACTTGGGAAGCTCCGCAGCTCTGACCCTTTTCTCTTGTTTGGCTTCGGCAGCCCCAGGATGTCTCCATGATGCCGGATGTGTGGTCTCCCCCGCAGTGCCCGAACGCCATGAGCCTCGGTGTCCTCCAGCACCTCCCGTATTCCGCTCCCCCTTCCAGCGCCCCGACCATGGTATTTATTTCATTTATGTTTTCTGCTCTCGCCTTTCTTCAATGTATTGCTTTCTGTTTGTCTTTTTTAGTTTCCCTTTCATTTTGGTACTCGTATTTAATTCCTGGCAGTTCTCTAAATCTTCAAGTTTCCTTCATTTGTGTGTTCATCTGTTTATCTCTTAAGTGTTCGTAGTGCTCGTGTCCCCCCAGCCCCCTGACCGTCGTTGTGCTCGAATTCCCCCCACCCCCTTGACCCTCGTTGTGCTCGTCCCCCCCCCCCCCCCACCCCCTGACCCTTGTTGCTGCTCCAGCTTTTGCATATTTTCACACAGGGTTTACCTGCAGTCACCGTGGGGTGGCGCACCACTCAGGATTCACATCTCTTCTTTGCCCCAGTTCTAGCTTTACTTTGAAGTGCCCTCCATCCCCACCCCACCTGCCAGCTTTCCATTAGTCACTCGTGTTCATCACTTCAGACGAATGTCCTGCTTTTCAGGCCCATATTAATTTCCTTATGATGCTGGAAGCCTCCTCTGTCTGCGTCCAATCGAAAGATAGCTCAGCGGGTTAATCTGCCTGCTGCCAAGAATTATGTGCAATCTGCATATCAAGAGCTTTGCTGCCCCCTGGCTGCACTTGCTTCCCTGCCCCCTAGCTGCGCTTGCTTCCCTGCCCCCTCGCTGCGCTTGCTTCCCTGCCCCCTCGCTGCGCTTGCTTCCCTGCCCCCTCGCTGCGCTTGCTTCCCTGCCCCCTCCCTGCGCTTGCTTCCCTGCCCCCTCGCTGTGCTTGCTTCCCTGCCCCCTCGCTGTGCTTGCTCCCCTAGGTGTGTGTGTGGCGCTGTGGGTGTGTGTGGCTCTGGGTGTGTGTGGCTCTGGGTGTGTGTGGCTCTGGGTGTGTGTGGCTCTGGGTGTGTGTGGCTCTGGGTGTGTGGCGCTCTGGGTGTGTGGGTGTGTGTGGCTCTGGGTGTGTGGGAGTGGTAGTAATTGCTGTCTGCTGAGCTCGTCCAGTAGGGTACAATAGGTCTTACATTTGCGAGAGATTAAGCTGTTAGCAATGTAAATTACAATGCTATTTATTGATCTGTTTTCAAAACCACGCATAAATAAAATTTGTCATTTACAATGCCAATAGCTCTAACTTTTACAAAGGCGAAACCGTTGCATTGTAAATGCTTGTTTTAGTTCTTTGCGCACCCTTTAGAATGTAAAATATATAACGTGCCCGGAGAAAGGTGTATGACCAAATAGAAGTCTCATACCGAAACGCACATCAGCATTGACAGCAAGTAAACGAGAGAGACCTAGCAGAGTAGTCTATGGCTTTCATTAACAGAAACAAATAAAAGGATCTTCATCTTGGCTCCTAAGAAGGAGACAATTTGTTAAATGTATCTATATTGAAGAAAATGTATTCATGAATAATGTAATATTGAGCACATATAACAATGCGGTCATGTTAGGTCCATTAATTTTATCCTCGTTTATAGGTTTTATCAAGGTGAGAGGTGTTGAGTGATTGTAGTAAGGACGCGGTATGAAGGAGATATACAGTAGAACACAATGGGCTTTGAACTTTTTTTTGGGGTGGGGTAGTTTATCTGGGTATCTTTGGAAGGGGAAATGTCTTATTTTTTAATGTTTATATGTATCAATGAATTTGATAGACTAAGGATTTAGCTTATTTGTAAGTAAAGTGTAATAATTCTAAAAAAAACTATTTGCATACTCTATTCGGGGATCCATATAGTTCTATGTGGATATATTTGTCACAGACCTATAAGCAATTTTGAATTACAGTGGGTACAGCGGAATTAATGTTGTTGGCATAGGGCAAGTTTGCCTGAGGCAGTCATGCCCGAAATAAATTGTACCCATACTCCAGTGAGAGCGAAGCATTCAGAGTCCTGGAGTGGGCTACATCCACGCAGCAGCTCAATTTCAAGTCAGGTGAATTGGCTGTATGTGGACCTTCCCCAGCCCAGTCCTGTCCATCGCCACGTCCGGGCTGGCCACCTGAGACCATGCAGTCACTTCTCCTCTGGGTAATGAAGCCACCCTAGATTCTCCTGAGTCAGGAACTGTCTTAATCTGGATCCCAAGCACACTTAGGGAAGGCCGATGTACTGCACTGCTTCCACCCCTGTATTCGTATTGTCCCTGCTCAGGCACCCATATCCATTCCCCTTCACACCCATTACCCGTCCACTCTCTGGTCCTGCTCTGTTCTCCTTTTTGGCCCTCCTCATCTCTCCATTTGGTGCCTGAGTTCGTCCCACTTGAGACCTTCACCCTGCTACCTACATATCACCCTGTGTTTCACACCTTTCTGCCCACGGTCCTCTGAAATATACTCATAAGGACTTCGTGCAGCCCCCCCTCCATACTGTGTAGGCCTCGTCCTCTCTCTAATCTGTCCCCATATTGACCTGGGTGTTCCCTCCTTCTCCTCCTCTTAATCTCCCCTCTATTCTACGAGTAACAACCCCAGAGCTGAAGCAGTGTCTTGCATGGACCATGCAGTCCCTTGAATTCTCCTGGTGCCCCCACAAGACCTGTGTGCCCCTCATATTGCCACCCTGCCCTCTTAATTCCCTGAATCCTGAAACTCTCCCTGTCCCATTACTGCAGCATCCTTGGCTGCGCCTTTACCCTGTGTGCCACACCACCTGCCTTTGCCAGGGGACCTCCACTTCTTGGATGCCTTCATTAACCATCCCCCTTTCAAAGTCGCCAACTCATCCCTCCGCTTATGGCTGACAAGAAAACGACCCACCTGCCCCTGCGAACACTGGTGGTTGCCTTCACCGGCCACGCTGCTCCATTCCCACACTGCTCCAGCTGCGCTTGCACCCCACTAGAGCGATCCTCACGTTCCTTAAATACTTTGGACGTGGCGGCAAGCATGCCAGGACTGTCACTGCCATGCCCTCCGACGCTCTCCTTACAGGCCGAGCTCAGCCCCAGTCCTGCTCAACCCGAATTTTGACTACCAACAAATCCTCGCACCCCACCTCCCATAAGAGGTGGAGCACCAACCTTATCCGTCATATCCCTTTCCTCTTTCAAACTTTCTGTTCCCCAAAAATACTTCTCCCTGCCTATTCCATGCTACTGCCACAGTGTATAACCACTACAAAATGATGGCTGGTAGCTCAAAAACCTTTACTTTGATCTGAATTACACCTCCCCGGCCAACATCCCCAGGGGGGCACACAACCCTTTGGTCAGCTGCCACTCAAGCCCCTGGTCCTGCCAAATCTATAACAGAGAATTCAGGCTACGCCCAACTCCATTAGACACCCTGTTCGATTCTCAAATCGGGCAGAAGGAAATCAAGCACCAAAGCACTCAGAAGCCTCTAGGTGTGTGTGTGTTTGTACTGCTGTAGACTGACAAGGAGGCCTAGAAACCCTTTGGGTTACATTTTGTGTGGACTGGGAAGTAACTGGAATAAAAAATAGTGACATTAAAGGGGTCAGCAAATTAAGATTTAGAACTGAAAACGTAAGCTTTCTCAGATAGTAATCTAGCATGCTACATAAAAACTTCTAAGTGAATTAGGTTGTTGCCTTGGGGTGCCAATTTGCAGATACGCAGAGTGCAAAGCATGCCTAGAAATCCATCAAGACTACTCTTTAAAATCGACAATAATAATTAAAGGGTGTGGTGCAGGGCTGTTACAAGTGAAGCAATATTAAAGGATCAGATACTCAGATGGAATCCTTAACAAAGAACGGGCTAGTTGCACCACAAGAAGAAATGTCACTAGTTCCTCTATTGCTGTCCGGGCACTGGGAGAAAACAATGACAAGACATGCCCAATCCTGACTAGAATAGATGAGATAGAGCAACTAATTTCAGATTGTGAAGATCAGCCATTAAACTCTATTGTGCATTAGATCAATATGAACAAGCATGGGCAAAGCCAAAAGGTCAGCGTTGGCCAACAGCCTTTTGGTAGTTGTTTTTGTTCCATTGTTTTTGCAAAACTTTGTTTGGTAAGCTACCTGGCCTCCATCTATCTGAAAGATAAAAGGTATTGGCTAGGGGCCAAAATGTTCTTTTGACTCACATAGTACACATTACCATAATACTCCAGCACTGAAGAGAACTACTTTGTATGTGGGTTAGCTCTTTTTGAAAGGGCAGTATGACATAACTCAGTGAAGCTAGCCAATGGCTGAGGTGGACCAATGCATTGCTCCTTGATGCGCGGTGGAATGGGTAGAATTTTTTTATTTTTTTTAATGACAACCACAGACTAATAGATGAAGTCTGGATGTAGACCCCCCCATAAGTAACTATGTTATACGCATAGGTTTAGTAAAATCAAAAGGTCTTCGTTAACACACGTAAAAAACCCACTTGGGCTGGAATGGACTGCCAGCCTCTTGCCTTTAAGAAAGAAGGCAATAAAAAAGGAAAGAAGAGAAAGAAAAAGTAAAGTGTCAGATTCCTACTCACGTTTCTGCAGGAACGCCATGCCATGCAAAGACAGGAGGTCCCAACCTCCCTTGGTCACTTGTCGTACCCAATTGAGTCAAAGTAACAAAGGTAAACCAGGGGATGAAGGGAAAACATGGAAGGAAGAAAATGTCCCACGATGTACCACACTCCTAGACCAGACAGCCAGGAGTAATCTCTGTTGAACAAAGACAGAAAGCGTAAGTATGCATGGAAATACTAACTCAAATAGATAATAAATGGAAATGTGTGTGATTAGGATGCCGGAATAGTTCTATTCTCCCACCTTATACTGACCGGTTGTTAGAATGGGGTGTGATTTTTTGTCTGCAGAAGGTGAAAGGAAGGGTGTAAACAAAGAGTGCAATAAAGAAAGGAAAAAATAAATAAAAGGGGAGTACACTGAAACCCACCTAGGGACTAATAGCAAAGACCCACGATGACAGGACTCCTAACTCAATAACTAATATCCTAATGTCAATCTAGCATAGTGCAGATGTGAATGAGAACTAGAGCTATGCTAAATTCCACTTAACGTCAGGTAGAATTAAAAGTAGTTCATTATACTTTCAGGAATAATCTTTCTAAGAAATAAATAGAAAAAAAAACAGAACTCCAAGGACCAGGGTCCCAATCAGCTAAATATTGAAGTATTATCACATAATTTACATGCTCATTGCAAACTGGGCTGTTACAGTAAAGAAGTAACTGCAGATTTCTTTCTGCCTTCTCTTTTGTTCTGTATTACAGAGGACTCATCTAAACTGGAGTTATTCGAAGGAGCTGAGGACTGATCTGCAGTGTTTCCACGAGGGACCCATCCAGGAAGCCACAGGGAGAGAAAGGGAGAGACCAGAACGCAGCGAGTAGCAGGCGAGATGAGGAGAGGAACCAGACCGCCAGCAACCCGACAAAGAATCCGAAGACGCTGGAGGAACGTGCACCGGACGTTTAGGTAAGTGACCCTGGAGTACATTAGCGGATCCCGAAGCTGGAACGCAAAGCGTTTCAACACTGGTTCAGAGGAGCTTTATGCTCCTTTGTCGATGCCCGTGCATGTATGGCAGCGGGACCAGCATTCATGATAGTTAACTGGTGCGTTATGCACTCGGGACCAGCATTCTCAAAAGCAAGAAACAAAAAGAAGTAGGAAAAAAAGAAAAAAACCCACAGAAGGCTGGCAAGAAAATAGGAAACGAGAAAGAAAGAAGGCAAGCAAGATAAAGAAATAAAGGATGAGGGGAGAAAACGGGAAAGAGAAAAAAAATTATAGAAAGCCAAGAAAAGGAGTAAAGAAAGAAAAAAGGAGAAAGGTAAAAAGAAGGAAGGAAAGAAAAAAGTAAAGAAAGAAAAAAGTAAAGAAAGAACGCAAGGAAAGGAAACAGAAAAAGAAAAAACAGAAAAAGAAAAAACAGGAAAAGTAAAAACAAGGACAGAGCAAAGGAAAGAAGGAAGAAAAAGGCACGGAAAGAAAAAGTAAATAAGTGAAAGAAGAAAGCAAGAAAGAAGGAAAGCAGAACAATAAGGAAAGAAAAAGAAAGCAATACAGAAAGAAAGACACAAAAAGACCAGGTTGCAAAGATATAGCACACTAATGAGTGTATATTTAGAGTTTGTGTGAGCTGCTGTTTGTATTACTATTGTCTTTGAAAAGGCTTTGTTCTCCAAAACTTTTTTAGGTCGAGTTTACTCGAACCTATTGCTGCTAACCCAAACAAGCATTTGCAATGCAATAGGTCTCGCATTAGGAAAGTTTGAGCTATTGGTCTTGTAAATGACAAATCTTTTATTTATGTGTTTGTTTTGAACATAGCGAAATTATTAGCTTTGTCATTTATAATGACAATACTTTTAACTTTTCCAAATGTGACACCTTTAGCATTTGTAATGCAACATGTTTTGTATTTACCCGACTTAGATGTATTGATATTACAAATAACAATGTCTTATTTTTTTCCAATAATTAATACTTAAATAAAAGTTATTGTAATTTATAATGGCAGTAGCTTAAACTTTAATAAATAACTTTTGTGAAGATTATGTTCAGTGTATTTTATTGTGGCGAAAATCCAAGAAAAGAAGTGAAATATTAACATCTTTTTGTGACATTTGTAATAAAGCTTTAAACATCGAGACAACATATTTGAACCAGTTGTTGTTGAATAGTTGCACAGATTGATGCTGTGGTGCCGCTGATTGATGTTGTGGTGCCCCTGAGTGATGTTGTGGTGCCCCTGAGTGATGTTGTGGTGCCCCTGAGTGATGTTGTGGTGCCCCTGAGTGATGTTGTGGTGCCCTTGAGTGATGTTGTGGTGCCCCTGAGTGCCCCTGTAGTGGTGCGATAGATAGAGTGAGGGCGATAGATAGATAGAAGGAGGGCGATAGATAGATAGATAGAAGGAGGGCGATAGATAGAGTGAGGGCGATAGATAGATAGATAAGAGTGAGGGCGATAGATAGATAAGAGTGAGGGCGATAGATAGATAAGAGTGAGGGCGATAGATAGATAAGAGTGAGGGCGATAGATAGATAGATAAGAGTGAGGGCGATAGATAGGAGGGCGATAGATAGATAGGAGGGCGATAGATAGAAGGAGGGCGATAGATAGATAGAAGGAGGGCGATAGATAGATAGAAGGAGGGCGATAGATAGATAGAAGGAGGGCGATAGATAGAAGGAGGGCGATAGAAGGAGGGCGATAGATAGATAAGAGTGAGGGCGATAGATAGATAGATAAGAGTGAGGGCGATAGATAGATAAGAGTGAGGGCGATAGATAGAGTGAGGGCGATAGATAGAGTGAGGGCGATAGATAGATAGATAGATAGATAGGAGGGCGATAGATAGGAGGGGGATAGATAGAGTGAGGCCGATAGATAGAGTGAGGGCGATAGATAGAGTGAGGGCGATAGATAGAGTGAGGGCGATAGATAGATAGAGTGAGGGCGATAGATAGAGTGAGGGCGATAGATAGAGTGAGGGCGATAGATAGATAGAGTGAGGGCGATAGATAGATAGATAAGAGTGAGGGCGATAGATAGATAGATAAGAGTGAGGGCGATAGATAGATAGATAAGAGTGAGGGCGATATATAGATAGATAAGAGTGAGGGCGATATATAGATAGATAAGAGTGAGGGCGATAGATAGATAGATAAGAGTGAGGGCGATAGATAGATAGATAAGAGTGAGGGCGATAGATAGATAGATAGATAAGAGTGAGGGCGATAGATAGATAGATAAGAGTGAGGGCGATAGATAGATAGATAAGAGTGAGGGCGATATATAGATAGATAAGAGTGAGGGCGATATATAGATAGATAAGAGTGAGGGCGATAGATAGATAGATAAGAGTGAGGGCGATAGATAGATAGATAAGAGTGAGGGCGATAGATAGGAGGGGGATAGATAGAGTGAGGCCGATAGATAGAGTGAGGGCGATAGATAGAGTGAGAGCGATAGATAGAGTGAGGGCGATAGATAGAGTGAGGGCGATAGATAGATAGATAAGAGTGAGGGCGATAGATAGATAGATAAGAGTGAGGGCGATAGATAGATAGATAGATAGATAGGAGGGCGATAGATAGGATGGGGATAGATAGAGTGAGGGCGATAGATAGAGTGAGGGCGATAGATAGATAGATAAGAGTGAGGGCGATATATAGATAGATAAGAGTGAGGGCGATATATAGATAGATAAGAGTGAGGGCGATAGATAGATAGATAAGAGTGAGGGCGATAGATAGATAGATAAGAGTGAGGGCGATAGATAGATAGATAAGAGTGAGGGCGATAGATAGGAGGGGGATAGATAGAGTGAGGGCGATAGATAGAGTGAGAGCGATAGATAGAGTGAGGGCGATAGATAGAGTGAGGGCGATAGATAGATAGATAAGAGTGAGGGCGATAGATAGATAGATAAGAGTGAGGGCGATAGATAGATAGATAGATAGGAGGGCGATAGATAGGATGGGGATAGATAGAGTGAGGGCGATAGATAGAGTGAGGGCGATAGATAGAGTGAGGGCGATAGATAGAGTGAGGTCGATAGATAGAGTGAGGGCGATAGATAGAGTGAGGGCGATAGATAGAGTGAGGTCGATAGATAGAGTGAGGGCGATAGATAGAGTGAGGGCGATAGATAGAGTGAGGGCGATAGATAGAGTGAGGGCGATAGATAGATAAGAGTGAGGGCGATAGATAGATAAGAGTGAGGGCGATAGATAGATAAGAGTGAGGGCGATAGATAGATAAGAGTGAGGGCGATAGATAGGAGGGCGATAGATAGATAGGAGGGCGATAGATAGATAGAAGGAGGGCGATAGATAGATAGAAGGAGGGCGATAGATAGATAAGAGTGAGGGCGATAGATAGATAGATAGATAAGAGTGAGGGCGATAGATAGATAAGAGTGAGGGCAATAGATAGATAGATAAGAGTGAGGGCGATAGATAGATAGATAAGAGTGAGGGCGATAGATAGATAGATAAGAGTGAGGGCGATAGATAGATAGATAGGAGGGCGATAGATAGGAGGGGGATAGATAGAATGAGGGCGATAGATAGAGTGAGGGCGATAGATAGAGTGAGGGCGATAGATAGAGTGAGGGCGATAGATAGAGTGAGGGCGATAGATAGAGTGAGGGCGATAGATAGAGTGAGGGCGATAGATAGAGTGAGGTAGAGTGAGGGCGATAGATAGAGTGAGGTAGAGTGAGGGCGATAGAGTGAGGTAGAGTGAGGGCGATAGATAGATAGAGTGAGGGCGATAGATAGATAGAGTGAGGGCGATAGATAGAGTGAGGGCGATAGATAGAGTGAGGGCGATAGATAGAGTGAGGGCGATAGATAGAGTGAGGGCGATAGATAGAGTGAGGGCGATAGATAGAGTGAGGGCGATAGATAGAGTGAGGTAGAGTGAGGGCGATAGATAGAGTGAGGTAGAGTGAGGGCGATAGAGTGAGGTAGAGTGAGGGCGATAGATAGATAGAGTGAGGGCGATAGATAGATAGAGTGAGGGCGATAGATAGAGTGAGGGCGATAGATAGAGTGAGGGCGATAGATAGATAGATAAGAGTGAGGGCGATATATAGATAGATAAGAGTGAGGGCGATAGATAGATAGATAAGAGTGAGGGCGATAGATAGATAGATAGATAGATAAGAGTGAGGGCGATAGATAGATAAAGAGTGAGGGCGATAGATAGATAGATAGATAAGAGTGAGGGCGATAGATAGATAAGAGTGAGGGCGATAGATAGATAGGTAGATAGGAGGGCGATAGATAGGAGGGGGATAGATAGAAGGAGGGCGATAGATAGATAGAAGGAGGGCGATAGATAGATAGATAAGAGTGAGGGCGATAGATAGATAGATAAGAGTGAGGGCGATAGATAGATAGATAGATAGATAAGAGTGAGGGCGATAGATAGATAAGAGTGAGGGCGATAGATAGATAGATAGATAGGAGGGCGATAGATAGGAGGGGGATAGATAGATAGAAGGAGGGCGATAGATAGATAGAAGGAGGGCGATAGATAGATAGAAGGAGGGCGATAGATAGATAGAGTGAGGGCGATAGATAGATAGAGTGAGGGCGATAGATAGATAGAGTGAGGGCGATAGATAGATAGAGTGAGGGCGATAGATAGAGTGAGGGCGATAGATAGAGTGAGGGCGATAGATAGAGTGAGGGCGATAGATAGAGTGAGGGCGATAGATAGATAGAGTGAGGGCGATAGATAGATAGAGTGAGGGCGATAGATAGAGTGAGGGCGATAGATAGAGTGAGGGCGATAGATAGAGTGAGGGCGATAGATAGATAGATAGATAAGAGCGAGGGCGATAGATAGATAGATAGATAAGAGTGAGGGCGATAGATAGATAGATAAGAGTGAGGGCGATAGATAGATAGATAAGAGTGAGGGCGATAGATAGATAGATAAGAGTGAGGGCGATAGATAGAGTGAGGGCGATAGATAGAGTGAGGGCGATAGATAGATAGAGTGAGGGCGATAGATAGATAGAGTGAGGGCGATAGATAGAGTGAGGGCGATAGATAGAGTGAGGGCGATAGATAGAGTGAGGGCGATAGATAGAGTGAGGGCGATAGATAGAGTGAGGGCGATAGATAGAGTGAGGGCGATAGATAGAGTGAGGGTGATAGATAGAGTGAGGGCGATAGATAGATAGAAGGAGGGCGATAGATAGATAGAAGGAGGGCGATAGATAGATAGAAGGAGGGCGATAGATAGAAGGAGGGCGATAGATAGATAGAAGGAGGGCGATAGATAGATAGAGTGAGGGCGATAGATAGATAGATAAGAGTGAGGGCGATAGATAGATAAGAGTGAGGGCGATAGATAGATAAGAGTGAGGGCGATAGATAGATAGATAGATAAGAGTGAGGGCGATAGATAGATAGATAGATAGATAGGATGGGGATAGATAGAGTGAGGGCGATAGATAGAGTGAGGGCGATAGATAGAGTGAGGGCGATAGATAGAGTGAGGGCGATAGATAGAGTGAGGGCGATAGATAGAGTGAGGGCGATAGATAGAGTGAGGGCGATAGATAGAGTGAGGGCGATAGATAGAGTGAGGGCGATAGATAGAGTGAGGGCGATAGATAGAGTGAGGGCGATAGATAGAGTGAGGGCGATAGATAGAGTGAGGGCGATAGATAGAGTGAGGGCGATAGATAGATAGGAGGGCGATAGATAGATAGGAGGGCGATAGATAGATAGGAGGGCGATAGATAGATAGGAGGGCGATAGATAGGAGGGGGATAGATAGAATGAGGGCGATAGATAGAGTGAGGGCGATAGATAGAGTGAGGGCGATAGATAGAGTGAGGTAGAGTGAGGGCGATAGATAGAGTGAGGTAGAGTGAGGGCGATAGAGTGAGGTAGAGTGAGGGCGATAGATAGATAGAGTGAGGGCGATAGATAGATAGAGTGAGGGCGATAGATAGATAGAGTGAGGGCGATAGATAGATAGATAGAGTGAGGGCGATAGATAGAGTGAGGGCGATAGATAGAGTGAGGGCGATAGATAGAGTGAGGTAGAGTGAGGGCGATAGATAGAGTGAGGTAGAGTGAGGGCGATAGAGTGAGGTAGAGTGAGGGCGATAGATAGATAGAGTGAGGGCGATAGATAGATAGAGTGAGGGCGATAGATAGAGTGAGGGCGATAGATAGAGTGAGGGCGATAGATAGAGTGAGGGCGATAGATAGAGTGAGGGCGATAGATAGATAGAGTGAGGGCGATAGATAGATAGATAAGAGTGAGGGTGATAGATAGATAGATAAGAGTGAGGGCGATAGATAGATAGATAAGAGTGAGGGCGATAGATAGATAGATAAGAGTGAGGGCGATAGATAGATAGATAGATAAGAGTGAGGGCGATAGATAGATAAGAGTGAGGGCGATAGATAGATAGGTAGATAGGAGGGCGATAGATAGGAGGGGGATAGATAGAAGGAGGGCGATAGATAGATAGAAGGAGGGCGATAGATAGATAGATAAGAGTGAGGGCGATAGATAGATAAGAGTGAGGGAGATAGATAGATAGATAGGAGGGCGATAGATAGATAGAGTGAGGGCGATAGATAGATAGAAGGAGGGCGATAGATAGATAGAAGGAGGGCGATAGATAGATAGAGTGAGGGCGATAGATAGATAGAGTGAGGGCGATAGATAGATAGAAGGAGGGCGATAGATAGATAGAAGGAGGGCGATAGATAGATAGAAGGAGGGCGATAGATAGATAGAGTGAGGGCGATAGAGTGAGGGCGATAGATAGATAGATAAGAGTGAGGGCGATAGATAGATAGATAGATAGATAAGAGTGAGGGCGATAGATAGATAAGAGTGAGGGCGATAGATAGATAGATAGATAGATAGGAGGGCGATAGATAGGAGGGGGATAGATAGATAGAAGGAGGGCGATAGATAGATAGAAGGAGGGCGATAGATAGATAGAGTGAGGGCGATAGATAGCGTGAGGGCGATAGATAGAAGGAGGGCGATAGATAGATAGAAGGAGGGCGATAGATAGATAGAAGGAGGGCGATAGATAGATAGAAGGAGGGCGATAGATAGATAGAGTGAGGGCGATAGATAGAGTGAGGGCGATAGATAGAGTGAGGGCGATAGATAGAGTGAGGGCGATAGATAGAGTGAGGGCGATAGATAGAGTGAGGGCGATAGATAGATAGAAGGAGGGCGATAGATAGATAGAAGGAGGGCGATAGATAGAAGGAGGGCGATAGATAGGAGGGCGATAGATAGATAGAAGGAGGGCGATAGATAGATAGAAGGAGGGCGATAGATAGATAGAGTGAGGGCGATAGATAGATAGATAAGAGTGAGGGCGATAGATAGATAAGAGTGAGGGCGATAGATAGATAGATAAGAGTGAGGGCGATAGATAGAGTGAGGGCGATAGATAGAGTGAGGGCGATAGATAGAGTGAGGGCGATAGATAGAGTGAGGGCGATAGATAGAGTGAGGGCGATAGATAGATAGAAGGAGGGCGATAGATAGATAGAAGGAGGGCGATAGATAGAAGGAGGGCGATAGATAGGAGGGCGATAGATAGATAGAAGGAGGGCGATAGATAGATAGAAGGAGGGCGATAGATAGATAGAGTGAGGGCGATAGATAGATAGATAAGAGTGAGGGCGATAGATAGATAAGAGTGAGGGCGATAGATAGATAGATAAGAGTGAGGGCGATAGATAAGAGTGAGGGCGATAGATAGATAGATAGATAAGAGTGAGGGCGATAGATAGAGTGAGGGCGATAGATAGAGTGAGGGCGATAGATAGAGTGAGGGCGATAGATAGAGTGAGGGCGATAGATAGAGTGAGGGCGATAGATAGAGTGAGGGCGATAGATAGAGTGAGGGCGATAGAGTGAGGGCGATAGAGTGAGGGCGATAGAGTGAGGGCGATAGATAGAGTGAGGGCGATAGATAGAGTGAGGGCGATAGATAGATAGATAAGAGTGAGGGCGATAGATAGATAGATAAGAGTGAGGGCGATAGATAGATAAGAGTGAGGGCGATAGATAGATAGATAAGAGTGAGGGCGATAGATAGATAGATAAGAGTGAGGGCGATAGATAGACAGATAAGAGTGAGGGCGATAGATAGATAGATAGATAAGAGTGAGGGCGATAGATAGGTAGATAAGAGTGAGGGCGATAGATAGAAGGAGGGCGATAGATAGAAGGAGGGCGATAGATAGATAGAGTGAGGGCGATAGATAGATAGAGTGAGGGCGATAGATAGAGTGAGGGCGATAGATAGAGTGAGGGCGATAGATAGAGTGAGGGCGATAGATAGTGAGGGCGATAGATAGATAGAGTGAGGGCGATAGATAGAGTGAGGGCGATAGATAGAGTGAGGGCGATAGATAGAGTGAGGGCGATAGATAGAGTGAGGGCGATAGATAGAGTGAGGGCGATAGATAGAGTGAGGGCGATAGATAGATAGAAGGAGGGCGATAGATAGATAGAAGGAGGGCGATAGATAGATAGAAGGAGGGCGATAGATAGATAGAAGGAGGGCGATAGATAGAAGGAGGGCGATAGATAGAAGGAGGGCGATAGATAGAGTGAGGGCGATAGATAGATAGATAAGAGTGAGGGCGATAGATAGATAGATAAGAGTGAGGGCGATAGATAGATAGATAAGAGTGAGGGCGATAGATAGATAGATAGATAAGAGTGAGGGCGATAGATAGATAGATAGATAGATAAGAGTGAGGGCGATAGATAGATAGATAGATAGATAAGAGTGAGGGCGATAGATAGATAAAGAGTGAGGGCGATAGATAGATAGATAGATAAGAGTGAGGGCGATAGATAGACAGATAAGAGTGAGGGCGATAGATAGACAGATAAGAGTGAGGGCGATAGATAGATAGATAGATAAGAGTGAGGGCGATAGATAGGTAGATAAGAGTGAGGGCGATAGATAGAAGGAGGGCGATAGATAGATAGAAGGAGGGCGATAGATAGATAGAAGGAGGGCGATAGATAGATAGAAGGAGGGCGATAGATAGATAGAAGGAGGGCGATAGATAGATAGAGTGAGGGCGATAGATAGATAGAGTGAGGGCGATAGATAGATAGATAGATAGATAGATAGATAGGAGGGCGATAGATAGGAGGGGGATAGATAGATAGAAGGAGGGCGATAGATAGATAGAAGGAGGGCGATAGATAGAGTGAGGGCGATAGATAGATAGAGTGAGGGCGATAGATAGAGTGAGGGCGATAGATAGAGTGAGGGCGATAGATAGAGTGAGGGCGATAGATAGAGTGAGGGCGATAGATAGTGAGGGCGATAGATAGATAGAGTGAGGGCGATAGATAGAGTGAGGGCGATAGATAGAGTGAGGGCGATAGATAGAGTGAGGGCGATAGAGTGAGGGCGATAGATAGAGTGAGGGCGATAGATAGAGTGAGGGCGATAGATAGAGTGAGGGCGATAGATAGAGTGAGGGCGATAGATAGAGTGAGGGCGATAGATAGAGTGAGGGCGATAGATAGAGTGAGGGCGATAGATAGAGTGAGGGCGATAGATAGATAGAAGGAGGGCGATAGATAGATAGAAGGAGGGCGATAGATAGAAGGAGGGCGATAGATAGAAGGAGGGCGATAGATAGAAGGAGGGCGATAGATAGAAGGAGGGCGATAGATAGAGTGAGGGCGATAGATAGATAGATAAGAGTGAGGGCGATAGATAGATAGATAAGAGTGAGGGCGATAGATAGATAGATAAGAGTGAGGGCGATAGATAGATAGATAGATAAGAGTGAGGGCGATAGATAGATAGATAGATAGATAAGAGTGAGGGCGATAGATAGATAGATAGATAAGAGTGAGGGCGATAGATAGACAGATAAGAGTGAGGGCGATAGATAGATAAGAGTGAGGGCGATAGATAGATAAAGAGTGAGGGCGATAGATAGATAGATAGATAAGAGTGAGGGCGATAGATAGACAGATAAGAGTGAGGGCGATAGATAGATAGATAGATAAGAGTGAGGGCGATAGATAGAGTGAGGGCGATAGATAGAGTGAGGGCGATAGATAGAGTGAGGGCGATAGATAGAGTGAGGGCGATAGATAGATAGATAAGAGTGAGGGCGATAGATAGATAAGAGTGAGGGCGATAGATAGAAGGAGGGCGATAGATAGATAGAAGGAGGGCGATAGATAGATAGAAGGAGGGCGATAGATAGATAGAAGGAGGGCGATAGATAGATAGAAGGAGGGCGATAGATAGAGTGAGGGCGATAGATAGAGTGAGGGCGATAGATAGAGTGAGGGCGATAGATAGAGTGAGGGCGATAGATAGAGTGAGGGCGATAGATAGAGTGAGGGCGATAGATAGATAGAGTGAGGGCGATAGATAGATAGAGTGAGGGCGATAGATAGAGTGAGGGCGATAGATAGAGTGAGGGCGATAGATAGATAGAGTGAGGGCGATAGATAGATAGAGTGAGGGCGATAGATAGATAGAGTGAGGGCGATAGATAGAGTGAGGGCGATAGATAGAGTGAGGGCGATAGATAGATAGAGTGAGGGCGATAGATAGAGTGAGGGCGATAGATAGAGTGAGGGCGATAGATCGAGTGAGGGCGATAGATAGAGTGAGGGCGATAGATAGAGTGAGGGCGATAGATAGATAGAAGGAGGGCGATAGATAGATAGAAGGAGGGCGATAGATAGAAGGAGGGCGATAGATAGAAGGAGGGCGATAGATAGAAGGAGGGCGATAGATAGATAGAAGGAGGGCGATAGATAGATAGAGTGAGGGCGATAGATAGATAGAGTGAGGGCGATAGATAGATAGATAAGAGTGAGGGCGATAGATAGATAAGAGTGAGGGCAATAGATAGATAGATAAGAGTGAGGGCGATACATAGATAGATAAGAGTGAGGGCGATAGATAGATAGATAGATAAGAGTGAGGGCGATAGATAGAGTGAGGGCGATAGAGTGAGGGCGATAGATAGAGTGAGGTAGAGTGAGGGCGATAGATAGAGTGAGGTAGAGTGAGGGCGATAGATAGAGTGAGGGCGATAGATAGAGTGAGGGCGATAGATAGAGTGAGGGCGATAGATAGAGTGAGGGCGATAGATAGAGTGAGGGCGATAGATAGAGTGAGGGCGATAGATAGATAGATAGATAAGAGTGAGGGCGATAGATAGATAGATAAGAGTGAGGGCGATAGATAGATAGATAAGAGTGAGGGCGATAGATAGATAGATAAGAGTGAGGGCGATAGATAGATAAGAGTGAGGGCGATAGATAGACAGATAAGAGTGAGGGCGATAGATAGATAGATAGATAAGAGTGAGGGCGATAGATAGATAGATAGATAGGAGGGCGATAGATAGGAGGGGGATAGATAGATAGAAGGAGGGCGATAGATAGAGTGAGGGCGATAGATAGAGTGAAGGAGGGCGATAGATAGAGTGAGGGCGATAGATAGAGTGAGGGCGATAGATAGAGTGAGGGCGATAGAGTGAGGGCGATAGATAGAGTGAGGGCGATAGATAGAGTGAGGGCGATAGATAGAGTGAGGGCGATAGATAAGAGTGAGGGCGATAGATAGATAGATAAGAGTGAGGGCGATAGATAGATAGATAAGAGTGAGGGCGATAGATAGATAAGAGTGAGGGCGATAGATAGATAGATAAGAGTGAGGGCGATAGATAGATAGATAAGAGTGAGGGCGATAGATAGATAGATAAGAGTGAGGGCGATAGATAGACAGATAAGAGTGAGGGCGATAGATAGATAGATAGATAAGAGTGAGGGCGATAGATAGGTAGATAAGAGTGAGGGCGATAGATAGAAGGAGGGCGATAGATAGATAGAAGGAGGGCGATAGATAGATAGAGTGAGGGCGATAGATAGATAGAGTGAGGGCGATAGATAGAGTGAGGGCGATAGATAGAGTGAGGGCGATAGATAGAGTGAGGGCGATAGATAGATAGAGTGAGGGCGATAGATAGATAGAGTGAGGGCGATAGATAGATAGAGTGAGGGCGATAGATAGAGTGAGGGCGATAGATAGATAGAGTGAGGGCGATAGATAGATAGAGTGAGGGCGATAGATAGAGTGAGGGCGATAGATAGAGTGAGGGCGATAGATAGAGAGAGGGCGATAGATAGAGTGAGGGCGATAGATAGAGTGAGGGCGATAGATAGAGTGAGGGCGATAGATAGATAGAAGGAGGGCGATAGATAGATAGAAGGAGGGCGATAGATAGATAGAAGGAGGGCGATAGATAGAAGGAGGGCGATAGATAGAAGGAGGGCGATAGATAGAAGGAGGGCGATAGATAGAAGGAGGGCGATAGATAGAAGGAGGGCGATAGATAGAGTGAGGGCGATAGATAGATAGATAAGAGTGAGGGCGATAGATAGATAGATAAGAGTGAGGGCGATAGATAGATAGATAAGAGTGAGGGCGATAGATAGATAGATAGATAAGAGTGAGGGCGATAGATAGATAGATAGATAGATAAGAGTGAGGGCGATAGATAGATAAAGAGTGAGGGCGATAGATAGATAGATAGATAAGAGTGAGGGCGATAGATAGATAGATAAGAGTGAGGGCGATAGATAGACAGATAAGAGTGAGGGCGATAGATAGATAGATAGATAAGAGTGAGGGCGATAGATAGGTAGATAAGAGTGAGGGCGATAGATAGATAGAAGGAGGGCGATAGATAGAAGGAGGGCGATAGATAGATAGAAGGAGGGCGATAGATAGATAGAAGGAGGGCGATAGATAGATAGAAGGAGGGCGATAGATAGAGTGAGGGCGAAAGATAGAGTGAGGGCGATAGATAGAGTGAGGGCGATAGATAGAGTGAGGGCGATAGATAGAGTGAGGGCGATAGATAGATAGAGTGAGGGCGATAGATAGAGTGAGGGCGATAGATAGAGTGAGGGCGATAGATAGAGTGAGGGCGATAGATAGAGTGAGGGCGATATATAGATAGAAGGAGGGCGATAGATAGATAGAAGGAGGGCGATAGATAGAAGGAGGGCGATAGATAGAAGGAGGGCGATAGATAGATAGAAGGAGGGCGATAGATAGATAGAAGGAGGGCGATAGATAGATAGAGTGAGGGCGATAGATAGATAGATAAGAGTGAGGGCGATAGATAGATAAGAGTGAGGGCGATAGATAGATAAGAGTGAGGGCGATACATAGATAGATAAGAGTGAGGGCGATAGATAGATAGATAGATAAGAGTGAGGGCGATAGATAGAGTGAGGGCGATAGAGTGAGGGCGATAGATAGAGTGAGGTAGAGTGAGGGCGATAGATAGAGTGAGGTAGAGTGAGGGCGATAGATAGAGTGAGGGCGATAGATAGAGTGAGGGCGATAGATAGAGTGAGGGCGATAGATAGAGTGAGGGCGATAGAGTGAGGGCGATAGATAGAGTGAGGGCGATAGATAGAGTGAGGGCGATAGATAGAGTGAGGGCGATAGATAGAGTGAGGGCGATAGATAGATAGATAAGAGTGAGGGCGATAGATAGATAGATAGATAAGAGTGAGGGCGATAGATAGATAGATAAGAGTGAGGGCGATAGATAGATAGATAAGAGTGAGGGCGATAGATAGACAGATAAGAGTGAGGGCGATAGATAGACAGATAAGAGTGAGGGCGATAGATAGATAGATAGATAAGAGTGAGGGCGATAGATAGATAGATAGATAGGAGGGCGATAGATAGGAGGGCGATAGATAGAAGGAGGGCGATAGATAGATAGAAGGAGGGCGATAGATAGAAGGAGGGCGATAGATAGAAGGAGGGCGATAGATAGAGTGAGGGCGATAGATAGATAGAAGGAGGGCGATAGATAGAGTGAAGGAGGGCGATAGATAGAGTGAGGGCGATAGATAGAGTGAGGGCGATAGATAGAGTGAGGGCGATAGATAGAGTGAGGGCGATAGATAGATAGAAGGAGGGTGATAGATAGATAGAAGGAGGGTGATAGATAGATAGAAGGAGGGCGATAGATAGATAGATAAGAGTGAGGGCGATAGATAGATAGATAAGAGTGAGGGCGATAGATAGATAAGAGTGAGGGCGATAGATAGATAAGAGTGAGGGCGATAGATAGATAGAGTGAGGGCGATAGATAGATAGAGTGAGGGCGATAGATAGATAGAGTGAGGGCGATAGATAGATAGAGTGAGGGCGATAGATAGATAGAGTGAGGGCGATAGATAGAGTGAGGGCGATAGATAGAGTGAGGGCGATAGATAGAGTGAGGGCGATAGATAGATAGAGTGAGGGCGATAGATAGATAGAGTGAGGGCGATAGATAGATAGAGTGAGGGCGATAGATAGAGTGAGGGCGATAGATAGAGTGAGGGCGATAGATAGAGTGAGGGCGATAGATAGAGTGAGGGCGATAGATAGAGTGAGGGCGATAGATAGAGTGAGGGCGATAGATAGATAGAAGGAGGGCGATAGATAGATAGATAAGAGTGAGGGCGATAGATAGATAGATAAGAGTGAGGGCGATAGATAGATAGATAAGAGTGAGGGCGATAGATAGATAGATAAGAGTGAGGGCGATAGATAGATAGATAAGAGTGAGGGCGATAGATAGATAGATAAGAGTGAGGGCGATAGATAGGAGGGCGATAGATAGATAGAAGGAGGGCGATAGATAGATAGAAGGAGGGCGATAGATAGATAGAAGGAGGGCGATAGATAGATAGAAGGAGGGCGATAGATAGAAGGAGGGCGATAGATAGATAGATAAGAGTGAGGGCGATAGATAGATAGATAGATAAGAGTGAGGGCGATAGATAGATAGATAGATAAGAGTGAGGGCGATAGATAGATAGATAGATAGATAGATAGATAGATAGATAAGAGTGAGGGCGATAGATAGATAGATAGATAAGAGTGAGGGCGATAGATAGAAGGAGGGCGATAGATAGATAGGAGGGCGATAGATAGATAGAAGGAGGGCGATAGATAGATAGAAGGAGGGCGATAGATAGATAGAAGGAGGGCGATAGATAGATAGAAGGAGGGCGATAGATAGATAGGAGGGCGATAGATAGATAGAAGGAGGGCGATAGATAGATAGGAGGGCGATAGATAGAAGGAGGGCGATAGATAGATAGAAGGAGGGCGATAGATAGAAGGAGGGCGATAGATAGATAGAAGGAGGGCGATAGATAGAAGGAGGGCGATAGATAGATAAGAGTGAGGGCGATAGATAGATAGATAGATAGATAAGAGTGAGGGCGATAGATAGATAGATAGATAAGAGTGAGGGCGATAGATCGATAGATAGAGTGAGGGCGATAGATAGAGTGAGGGCGATAGATAGAGTGAGGGCGATAGATAGAGTGAGGGCGATAGATAGAGTGAGGGCGATAGATAGAGTGAGGGCGATAGATAGATAGAAGGAGGGTGATAGATAGATAGAAGGAGGGTGATAGATAGATAGAAGGAGGGTGATAGATAGATAGAAGGAGGGCGATAGATAGATAAGAGTGAGGGCGATAGATAGATAGATAGATAGATAAGAGTGAGGGCGATAGATAGAGTGAGGGCGATAGAGTGAGGGCGATAGATAGAGTGAGGGCGATAGATAGAGTGAGGGCGATAGATAGAGTGAGGGCGATAGATAGAGTGAGGGCGATAGATAGAGTGAGGGCGATAGATAGAGTGAGGGCGATAGATAGAGTGAGGGCGATAGATAGAGTGAGGGCGATAGATAGATAGATAGATAAGAGTGAGGGCGATAGATAGATAGATAAGAGTGAGGGCGATAGATAGATAGATAGAAGGGCGATAGATAGATAGATAGAAGGGCGATAGATAGAGTGAGGGCGATAGATAGAGTGAGGGCGATAGATAGATAGAGTGAGGGCGATAGATAGATAGAGTGAGGGCGATAGATAGAGTGAGGGCGATAGATAGATAGAAGGAGGGCGATAGATAGATAGAAGGAGGGCGATAGATAGATAGAAGGAGGGCGATAGATAGATAGAAGGAGGGCGATAGATAGATAGGAGGGCGATAGATAGATAGAAGGAGGGCGATAGATAGATAGAAGGAGGGCGATAGATAGATAGAAGGAGGGCGATAGATAGAAGGAGGGCGATAGATAGATAGATAAGAGTGAGGGCGATAGATAGATAGAAGGAGGGCGATAGATAGAAGGAGGGCGATAGATAGAAGGAGGGCGATAGATAGATAGATAAGAGTGAGGGCGATAGATAGATAGATAGATAAGAGTGAGGGCGATAGATAGATAGATAGATAAGAGTGAGGGCGATAGATAGATAGATAAGAGTGAGGGCGATAGATAGATAGATAGATAAGAGTGAGGGCGATAGATAGATAGATAGATAAGAGTGAGGGCGATAGATAGATAGAAGGAGGGCGATAGATAGATAGGAGGGCGATAGATAGATAGAAGGAGGGCGATAGATAGATAGAAGGAGGGCGATAGATAGATAGAAGGAGGGCGATAGATAGATAGAAGGAGGGCGATAGATAGATAGGAGGGCGATAGATAGATAGAAGGAGGGCGATAGATAGATAGAAGGAGGGCGATAGATAGATAGAAGGAGGGCGATAGATAGATAGAAGGAGGGCGATAGATAGATAGGAGGGCGATAGATAGAAGGAGGGCGATAGATAGAAGGAGGGCGATAGATAGATAGAAGGAGGGCGATAGATAGAAGGAGGGCGATAGATAGATAGATAAGAGTGAGGGCGATAGATAGATAGATAGATAAGAGTGAGGGCGATAGATAGATAGATAAGAGTGAGGGCGATAGATAGAGTGAGGGCGATAGATAGAGTGAGGGCGATAGATAGAGTGAGGTAGAGTGAGGGCGATAGATAGAGTGAGGTAGAGTGAGGGCGATAGATAGAGTGAGGTAGAGTGAGGGCGATAGAGTGAGGTAGAGTGAGGGCGATAGATAGAGTGAGGTAGAGTGAGGGCAATAGATAGAGTGAGGGCGATAGATAGAGTGAGGGCGATAGATAGAGTGAGGGCGATAGATAGATAGATAGATAAGAGTGAGGGCGATAGATAGAGTGAGGGCGATAGATAGAGTGAGGGCGATAGATAGAGTGAGGGCGATAGATAGAGTGAGGGCGATAGATAGAGTGAGGGCGATAGATAGAGTGAGGGCGATAGATAGATAGAGTGAGGGCGATAGATAGATAGAGTGAGGGCGATAGATAGATAGAGTGAGGGCGATAGATAGAGTGAGGGCGATAGATAGAGTGAGGGCGATAGATAGATAGAAGGAGGGCGATAGATAGAGTGAGGGCGATAGATAGAGTGAGGGCGAGAGATAGAGTGAGGGCGATAGATAGATAGATAGATAAGAGTGAGGGCGATAGATGGATAGATAGATAAGAGTGAGGGCGATAGATAGATAGATAGAAGGGCGATAGATAGATAGATAGAAGGGCGATAGATAGAGTGAGGGCGATAGATAGAGTGAGGGCGATAGATAGAGTGAGGGCGATAGATAGATAGAGTGAGGGCGATAGATAGATAGAGTGAGGGCGATAGATAGATAGAGTGAGGGCGATAGATAGATAGAGTGAGGGCGATAGATAGAGTGAGGGCGATAGATAGAGTGAGGTAGAGTGAGGGCGATAGATAGAGTGAGGTAGAGTGAGGGCGATAGATAGAGTGAGGTAGAGTGAGGGCGATAGAGTGAGGTAGAGTGAGGGCGATAGATAGAGTGAGGTAGAGTGAGGGCGATAGATAGAGTGAGGGCGATAGATAGATAGATAAGAGTGAGGGCGATAGATAGAGTGAGGGCGATAGATAGATAGATAAGAGTGAGGGCGATAGATAGAGTGAGGGCGATAGATAGATAGATAAGAGTGAGGGCGATAGATAGAGTGAGGGCGATAGATAGAGTGAGGGCGATAGATAGAGTGAGGGCGATAGATAGAGTGAGGGCGATAGATAGATAGAAGGAGGGCGATAGATAGAGTGAGGGCGATAGATAGATAGAAGGAGGGCGATAGATAGATAGGAGGGCGATAGATAGATAGGAGGGCGATAGATAGATAGAGTGAGGGCGATAGATAGATAGAGTGAGGGCGATAGATAGAGTGAGGGCGATAGATAGAGTGAGGGCGATAGATAGAGTGAGGGCGATAGATAGATAGATAGATAAGAGTGAGGGCGATAGATAGATAGATAGATAAGAGTGAGGGCGATAGATAGATAGATAGAAGGGCGATAGATAGATAGATAGAAGGGCGATAGATAGAGTGAGGGCGATAGATAGAGTGAGGGCGATAGATAGAGTGAGGGCGATAGATAGATAGAGTGAGGGCGATAGATAGATAGAGTGAGGGCGATAGATAGATAGAGTGAGGGCGATAGATAGATAGAGTGAGGGCGATAGATAGATAGAGTGAGGGCGATAGATAGATAGAGTGAGGGCGATAGATAGATAGAAGGAGGGTGATAGATAGATAGGAGGGTGATAGATAGATAGGAGGGCGATAGATAGATAGAGTGAGGGCGATAGATAGATAGATAGATAGATAGATAAGAGTGAGGGCGATAGATAGATAGAAGGAGGGCGATAGATAGATAGAAGGAGGGCGATAGATAGATAGAAGGAGGGCGATAGATAGATAGGAGGGCGATAGATAGATAGAAGGAGGGCGATAGATAGATAGAAGGAGGGCGATAGATAGATAGAAGGAGGGCGATAGATAGATAGAAGGAGGGCGATAGATAGATAGAAGGAGGGCGATAGATAGATAGAAGGAGGGCGATAGATAGAAGGAGGGCGATAGATAGATAGATCGATAAGAGTGAGGGCGATAGATAGATAGATAGATAAGAGTGAGGGCGATAGATAGATAGATAGAAGGGCGATAGATAGATAGATAGAAGGGCGATAGATAGAGCGAGGGCGATAGATAGAGTGAGGGCGATAGATAGAGTGAGGGCGATAGATAGAGTGAGGGCGATAGATAGATAGATAGATAAGAGTGAGGGCGATAGATAGATAGATAGATAAGAGTGAGGGCGATAGATAGATAGATAGAAGGGCGATAGATAGATAGATAGAAGGGCGATAGAGTGAGGGCGATAGATAGAGTGAGGGCGATAGATAGATAGAGTGAGGGCGATAGATAGATAGAGTGAGGGCGATAGATAGATAGAGTGAGGGCGATAGATAGATAGAGTGAGGGCGATAGATAGATAGAGTGAGGGCGATAGATAGATAGAGTGAGGGCGATAGATAGATAGAGTGAGGGCGATAGATAGATAGAGTGAGGGCGATAGATAGATAGAGTGAGGGCGATAGATAGATAGAGTGAGGGCGATAGATAGAGTGAGGGCGATAGATAGATAGAAGGAGGGTGATAGATAGATAGGAGGGTGATAGATAGATAGGAGGGTGATAGATAGATAAGAGTGAGGGCGATAGATAGAAGGAGGGCGATAGATAGATAGAAGGAGGGCGATAGATAGATAGAAGGAGGGCGATAGATAGATAGAAGGAGGGCGATAGATAGATAGAAGGAGGGCGATAGATAGATAGATAGAAGGAGGGCGATAGATAGGAGGGCGATAGATAGATAGGAGGGCGATAGATAGATAGAAGGAGGGCGATAGATAGATAGAAGGAGGGCGATAGATAGAAGGAGGGCGATAGATAGAAGGAGGGCGATAGATAGATAGATAAGAGTGAGGGCGATAGATAGATAGATAGATAAGAGTGAGGGCGATAGATAGATAGATAGATAAGAGTGAGGGCGATAGATAAGAGTGAGGGCGATAGATAGATAGATAAGAGTGAGGGCGATAGATAGAGTGAGGGCGATAGATAGAGTGAGGGCGATAGATAGAGTGAGGTAGAGTGAGGGCGATAGATAGAGTGAGGTAGAGTGAGGGCGATAGATAGAGTGAGGTAGAGTGAGGGCGATAGAGTGAGGTAGAGTGAGGGCGATAGATAGAGTGAGGTAGAGTGAGGGCGATAGATAGAGTGAGGGCGATAGATAGAGTGAGGGCGATAGATAGATAGATAGATAAGAGTGAGGGCGATAGATAGATAGATAGATAAGAGTGAGGGCGATAGATAGATAGATAGATAAGAGTGAGGGCGATAGATAGATAGATAAGAGTGAGGGCGATAGATAGATAGATAAGAGTGAGGGCGATAGATAGAGTGAGGGCGATAGATAGAGTGAGGGCGATAGATAGAGTGAGGTAGAGTGAGGGCGATAGATAGAGTGAGGTAGAGTGAGGGCGATAGATAGAGTGAGGTAGAGTGAGGGCGATAGAGTGAGGTAGAGTGAGGGCGATAGATAGAGTGAGGTAGAGTGAGGGCGATAGATAGAGTGAGGGCGATAGATAGAGTGAGGGCGATAGATAGATAGATAGATAAGAGTGAGGGCGATAGATAGATAGATAGATAGATAAGAGTGAGGGCGATAGATAGATAGATAGATAGAGTGAGGGCGATAGATAGAGTGAGGGCGATAGATAGAGTGAGGGCGATAGATAGAGTGAGGGCGATAGATAGAGTGAGGGCGATAGATAGAGTGAGGGCGATAGATAAGAGTGAGGGCGATAGATAAGAGTGAGGGCGATAGATAGATAGATAGATAGATAGATAGATAGATAGATAGATAGATAGATAGATAGATAGATAAGAGTGAGGGCGATAGATAGATAGATAGATAAGAGTGAGGGCGATAGATAGATAAGAGTGAGGGCGATAGATAGATAGATAGAAGGGCGATAGATAGATAGATAGAAGGGCGATAGATAGAGTGAGGGCGATAGATAGAGTGAGGGCGATAGATAGAGTGAGGGCGATAGATAGAGTGAGGGCGATAGATAGAGTGAGGGCGATAGATAGAGTGAGGGCGATAGATAGATAGAGTGAGGGCGATAGATAGATAGAGTGAGGGCGATAGATAGAGTGAGGGCGATAGATAGAGTGAGGGCGATAGATAGATAGATAGATAAGAGTGAGGGCGATAGATAGATAGATAGATAAGAGTGAGGGCGATAGATAGATAGATAAATAAGAGTGAGGGCGATAGATAGATAGATAGAAGGACGATAGATAGATAGATAGAAGGGCGATAGATAGAGTGAGGGCGATAGATAGAGTGAGGGCGATAGATAGAGTGAGGGCGATAGATAGATAGAGTGAGGGCGATAGATAGATAGAGTGAGGGCGATAGATAGATAGAGTGAGGGCGATAGATAGATAGAGTGAGGGCGATAGATAGATAGATAAGAGTGAGGGCGATAGATAGATAGATAAGAGTGAGGGCGATAGATAGATAGATAGAAGGGCGATAGATAGAGTGAGGGCGATAGATAGAGTGAGGGCGATAGATAGAGTGAGGGCGATAGATAGATAGAGTGAGGGCGATAGATAGAGTGAGGGCGATAGATAGATAGAGTGAGGGCGATAGATAGATAGATAGAAGGGCGATAGATAGATAGATAGAAGGGCGATAGATAGAGTGAGGGCGATAGATAGATAGAGTGAGGGCGATAGATAGAGTGAGGGCGATAGATAGAGTGAGGGCGATAGATAGATAGATAGATAAGAGTGAGGGCGATAGATAGATAGATAGATAGATAAGAGTGAGGGCGATAGATAGATAGATAGATAAGAGTGAGGGCGATAGATAGATAGATAGAAGGGCGATAGATAGAAGGGCGATAGATAGAGTGAGGGCGATAGATAGAGTGAGGGCGATAGATAGAGTGAGGGCGATAGATAGAGTGAGGGCGATAGATAGATAGAGTGAGGGCGATAGATAGATAGAGTGAGGGCGATAGATAGATAGAGTGAGGGCGATAGATAGATAGAGTGAGGGCGATAGATAGATAGAGTGAGGGTGATAGATAGATAGGAGGGTGATAGATAGATAGGAGGGTGATAGATAGATAGGAGGGCGATAGATAGATAGAGTGAGGGCGATAGATAGATAGATAGATAAGAGTGAGGGCGATAGATAGATAGAAGGAGGGCGATAGATAGATAGAAGGAGGGCGATAGATAGATAGAAGGAGGGCGATAGATAGATAGAAGGAGGGCGATAGATAGATAGAAGGAGGGCGATAGATAGAAGGAGGGCGATAGATAGATAGAAGGAGGGCGATAGATAGATAGAAGGAGGGCGATAGATAGATAGAAGGAGGGCGATAGATAGATAGATGGCGATAGAGTGAGGGCGATAGATAGAGTGAGGGCGATAGATAGAGTGAGGGCGATAGATAGAGTGAGGGCGATAGATAGAGTGAGGGCGATAGATAGAGTGAGGGCGATAGATAGATAGAGTGAGGGCGATAGATAGATAGAAGGAGGGCGATAGATAGAGTGAGGGCGATAGATAGAGTGAGGGCGATAGATAGAGTGAGGGCGATAGATAGAGTGAGGGCGATAGATAGATAGAGTGAGGGCGATAGATAGATAGAGTGAGGGCGATAGATAGATAGAGTGAGGGCGATAGATAGATAGAGTGAGGGCGATAGATAGAGTGAGGGCGATAGATAGAGTGAGGGTGATAGATAGAGTGAGGTAGAGTGAGGGCGATAGATAGAGTGAGGTAGAGTGAGGGCGATAGATAGAGTGAGGTAGAGTGAGGGCGATAGATAGAGTGAGGGCGATAGATAGAGTGAGGGCGATAGATAGAGTGAGGGCGATAGATAGAGTGAGGGCGATAGATAGAGTGAGGGCGATAGATAGAGTGAGGGCGATAGATAGAGTGAGGGCGATAGATAGAGTGAGGGCGATAGATAGAAGGAGGGCGATAGATAGAAGGAGGGCGATAGATAGATAGAAGGAGGGCGATAGATAGATAGAAGGAGGGCGATAGATAGATAGATAGAAGGAGGGTGATAGATAGATAGAAGGAGGGCGATAGATAGATAGAAGGAGGGCGATAGATAGATAGAAGGAGGGCGATAGATAGATAGAAGGAGGGCGATAGATAGAAGGAGGGCGATAGATAGAAGGAGGGCGATAGATAGATAGAAGGAGGGCGATAGATAGATAGAAGGAGGGCGATAGATAGATAGAAGGAGGGCGATAGATAGATAGATGGCGATAGAGTGAGGGCGATAGATAGAGTGAGGGCGATAGATAGAGTGAGGGCGATAGATAGAGTGAGGGCGATAGATAGAGTGAGGGCGATAGATAGAGTGAGGGCGATAGATAGATAGAGTGAGGGCGATAGATAGATAGAAGGAGGGCGATAGATAGAGTGAGGGCGATAGATAGAGTGAGGGCGATAGATAGAGTGAGGGCGATAGATAGAGTGAGGGCGATAGATAGATAGAGTGAGGGCGATAGATAGATAGAGTGAGGGCGATAGATAGATAGAGTGAGGGCGATAGATAGATAGAGTGAGGGCGATAGATAGAGTGAGGGCGATAGATAGAGTGAGGGTGATAGATAGAGTGAGGTAGAGTGAGGGCGATAGATAGAGTGAGGTAGAGTGAGGGCGATAGATAGAGTGAGGTAGAGTGAGGGCGATAGATAGAGTGAGGGCGATAGATAGAGTGAGGGCGATAGATAGAGTGAGGGCGATAGATAGAGTGAGGGCGATAGATAGAGTGAGGGCGATAGATAGAGTGAGGGCGATAGATAGAGTGAGGGCGATAGATAGAGTGAGGGCGATAGATAGAAGGAGGGCGATAGATAGAAGGAGGGCGATAGATAGATAGAAGGAGGGCGATAGATAGATAGAAGGAGGGCGATAGATAGATAGATAGAAGGAGGGTGATAGATAGATAGAAGGAGGGCGATAGATAGATAGAAGGAGGGCGATAGATAGATAGAAGGAGGGCGATAGATAGATAGAAGGAGGGCGATAGATAGAAGGAGGGCGATAGATAGATAGAAGGAGGGCAATAGATAGATAGAAGGAGGGCGATAGATAGAAGGAGGGCGATAGATAGATAGAAGGAGGGCGATAGATAGATAGAAGGAGGGCAATAGATCGATAGAAGGAGGGCGATAGATAGATAGAAGGAGGGCGATAGATAGATAGAAGGAGGGCGATAGATAGATAGAAGGAGGGCGATAGATAGAAGGAGGGCGATAGATAGATAGATAAGAGTGAGGGCGATAGATAGATAGATAGAGTGAGGGCGATAGATAGAGTGAGGGCGATAGATAGAGTGAGGGCGATAGATAGAGTGAGGGCGATAGATAGATAGAGTGAGGGCAATAGATAGATAGAAGGAGGGCAATAGATAGATAGAAGGAGGGCGATAGATAGAGTGAGGGCGATAGATAGAGTGAGGGCGATAGATAGAGTGAGGGCGATAGATAGAGTGAGGGCGATAGATAGATAGAGTGAGGGCGATAGATAGATAGAGTGAGGGCGATAGATAGAGTGAGGGCGATAGATAGATAGAGTGAGGGCGATAGATAGATAGAGTGAGGGCGATAGATAGAGTGAGGGCGATAGATAGAGTGAGGGCGATAGATAGAGTGAGGGCGATAGATAGAGTGAGGGCGATAGATAGAGTGAGGGCGATAGATAGAGTGAGGTAGAGTGAGGGCGATAGATAGAGTGAGGTAGAGTGAGGGCGATAGATAGAGTGAGGTAGAGTGAGGGCGATAGATAGAGTGAGGTAGAGTGAGGGCGATAGATAGAGTGAGGTAGAGTGAGGGCGATAGATAGAGTGAGGGCGATAGATAGAGTGAGGGCGATAGATAGAGTGAGGGCGATAGATAGAGTGAGGGCGATAGATAGAGTGAGGGCGATAGATAGAGTGAGGGCGATAGATAGAGTGAGGGCGATAGATAGAGTGAGGGCGATAGATAGAGTGAGGGCGATAGATAGATAGATAGATAAGAGTGAGGGCGATAGATAGATAGATAGATAAGAGTGAGGGCGATAGATAGATAGATGGATAAGAGTGAGGGCGATAGATAGATAGAGTGAGGGCGATAGATAGATAGAGTGAGGGCGATAGATAGATAGAGTGAGGGCGATAGATAGATAGAGTGAGGGCGATAGATAGAGTGAGGGCGATAGATAGAGTGAGGGCGATAGATAGAGTGAGGGCGATAGATAGAGTGAGGGCGATAGATAGAGTGAGGTAGAGTGAGGGCGATAGATAGAGTGAGGTAGAGTGAGGGCGATAGATAGAGTGAGGTAGAGTGAGGGCGATAGATAGAGTGAGGTAGAGTGAGGGCGATAGATAGAGTGAGGTAGAGTGAGGGCGATAGATAGAGTGAGGGCGATAGATAGAGTGAGGGCGATAGATAGAGTGAGGGCGATAGATAGAGTGAGGGCGATAGATAGAGTGAGGGCGATAGATAGAGTGAGGGCGATAGATAGAGTGAGGGCGATAGATAGAGTGAGGGCGATAGATAGAGTGAGGGCGATAGATAGAGTGAGGGCGATAGATAGAGTGAGGGCGATAGATAGATAGATAGATAAGAGTGAGGGCGATAGATAGATAGATAGATAAGAGTGAGGGCGATAGATAGATAGATGGATAAGAGTGAGGGCGATAGATAGATAGATAGATAAGAGTGAGGGCGATAGATAGATAGATAGAAGGGCGATAGATAGATAGATAGAAGGGCGATAGATAGATAGATAGAAGGGCGATAGATAGAGTGAGGGCGATAGATAGAGTGAGGGCGATAGAGTGAGGGCGATAGATAGATAGAGTGAGGGCGATAGATAGAGTGAGGGCGATAGATAGATAGAGTGAGGGCGATAGATAGATAGAGTGAGGGCGATAGATAGATAGAGTGAGGGCGATAGATAGATAGAGTGAGGGCGATAGATAGATAGAGTGAGGGCGATAGATAGATAGAGTGAGGGCGATAGATAGATAGAGTGAGGGCGATAGATAGATAGAGTGAGGGCGATAGATAGATAGAGTGAGGGCGATAGATAGATAGAGTGAGGGCGATAGATAGATAAGAGTGAGGGCGATAGATAAGAGTGAGGGCGATAGATAGATAGAAGGAGGGCGATAGATAGATAGAAGGAGGGTGATAGATAGATAGAGTTAGGGCGATAGATAGAGTGAGGGCGATAGATAGAGTGAGGGCGATAGATAGATAGAGTGAGGGCGATAGATAGATAGAGTGAGGGCGATAGATAGATAGGAGGGTGATAGATAGATAGAAGGAGGGCGATAGATAGATAGGAGGGTGATAGATAGATAGAAGGAGGGCGATAGATAGATAGGAGGGCGATAGATAGATAGAAGGAGGGCGATAAATAGATAGAAGGAGGGCGATAAATAGATAGAAGGAGGGCGATAGATAGATAGAAGGAGGGCGATAGATAGATAGATAGATAAGAGTGAGGGCGATAGATAGATAGATAGGAGGGGGATAGATAGATAGGAGGGCGATAGATAGAAGGAGGGCGATAGATAGATAGATAAGAGTGAGGGCGATAGATAAGAGTGAGGGCGATAGATAGATAGATAGATAAGAGTGAGGGCGATAGATAGATAGATAAGAGTGAGGGCGATAGATAGATAGAAGGAGGGCGATAGATAGGAGGGGGGCGATAGATAGATAGAAGGAGGGCGATAGATAGATAGAAGGAGGGCGATAGATAGATAGGAGGGCGATAGATAGATAGAAGGAGGGCGATAAATAGATAGAAGGAGGGCGATAAATAGATAGAAGGAGGGCGATAGATAGATAGAAGGAGGGCGATAGATAGATAGATAGATAAGAGTGAGGGCAATAGATAGATAGATAGATAAGAGTGAGGGCGATAGATAGATAGGAGGGGGATAGATAGATAGGAGGGGGATAGATAGATAGAAGGAGGGCGATAGATAGATAGAGTGAGGGCGATAGATAGATAGAGTGAGGGCGATAGATAGATAGAGTGAGGGCGATAGATAGATAGAGTGAGGGCGATAGATAGATAGAGTGAGGGCGATAGATAGATAGAGTGAGGGCGATAGATAGATAGAGTGAGGGCGATAGATAGATAGAGTGAGGGCGATAGATAGATAGAGTGAGGGCGATAGATAGATAGAGTGAGGGCGATAGATAGAGTGAGGGCGATAGATAGAGTGAGGGCGATAGATAGAGTGAGGGCGATAGATAGAGTGAGGGCGATAGATAGAGTGAGGGCGATAGATAGAGTGAGGGCGATAGATAGATAGAGTGAGGGCGATAGATAGAGTGAGGGCGATAGATAGATAGAGTGAGGGCGATAGATAGATAGAGTGAGGGCGATAGATAGATAGAGTGAGGGCGATAGATAGATAGAAGGAGGGCGATAGATAGAAGGAGGGCGATAGATAGAAGGAGGGCGATAGATAGAAGGAGGGCGATAGATAGAAGGAGGGCGATAGATAGAAGGAGGGCGATAGATAGAAGGAGGGCGATAGACAGAAGGAGGGCGATAGATAGATAGAAGGAGGGCGATAGATAGATAGATAGAAGGAGGGTGATAGATAGATAGAAGGAGGGCGATAGATAGATAGAAGGAGGGCGATAGATAGATAGAAGGAGGGCGATAGATAGATAGAAGGAGGGCGATAGATAGAAGGAGGGCGATAGATAGATAGAAGGAGGGCGATAGATAGAAGTAGGGCGATAGATAGATAGATAAGAGTGAGGGCGATAGATAGATAGATAAGAGTGAGGGCGATAGATAGAGTGAGGGCGATAGATAGAGTGAGGGCGATAGATAGATAGATAGATAAGAGTGAGGGCGATAGATAGATAGATAGATAAGAGTGAGGGCGATAGATAGATAGATAAGAGTGAGGGCGATAGATAGATAGATAAGAGTGAGGGCGATAGATAGAGTGAGGTAGAGTGAGGGCGATAGATAGAGTGAGGTAGAGTGAGGGCGATAGATAGAGTGAGGTAGAGTGAGGGCGATAGATAGATAGAGTGAGGGCGATAGATAGATAGAGTGAGGGCGATAGATAGAGTGAGGGCGATAGATAGAGTGAGGGCGATAGATAGAGTGAGGGCGATAGATAGAGTGAGGGCGATAGATAGAGTGAGGGCGATAGATAGATAGAGTGAGGGCGATAGATAGAAGGAGGGCGATAGATAGAAGGAGGGCGATAGATAGAAGGAGGGCGATAGATAGATAGAAGGAGGGCGATAGATAGATAGATAGAAGGAGGGCGATAGATAGATAGATAGAAGGAGGGTGATAGATAGATAGAAGGAGGGCGATAGATAGATAGAAGGAGGGCGATAGATAGATAGAAGGAGGGCGATAGATAGATAGAAGGAGGGCGATAGATAGATAGAAGGAGGGCGATAGATAGATAGAAGGAGGGCGATAGATAGATAGATAAGAGTGAGGGCGATAGATAGATAGATAAGAGTGAGGGCGATAGATAGAGTGAGGGCGATAGATAGAGTGAGGGCGATAGATAGAGTGAGGGCGATAGATAGATAGATAAGAGTGAGGGCGATAGATAGAGTGAGGGCGATAGATAGAGTGAGGGCGATAGATAGAGTGAGGGCGATAGATAGAGTGAGGGCGATAGATAGAGTGAGGGCGATAGATAGAGTGAGGGCGATAGATAGAGTGAGGGCGATAGATAGAGTGAGGGCGATAGATAGAGTGAGGACGATAGATAGATAGATAAGAGTGAGGGCGATAGATAGATAGATAGATAGATAAGAGTGAGGGCGATAGATAGATAGATAGATAGATAGATAAGAGTGAGGGCGATAGATAGATAAGAGTGAGGGCGATAGATAGATAAGAGTGAGGGCGATAGATAGAGTGAGGTAGAGTGAGGGCGATAGATAGAGTGAGGTAGAGTGAGGGCGATAGATAGATAGAGTGAGGGCGATAGATAGATAGAGTGAGGGCGATAGATAGATAGAAGGAGGGCGATAGATAGATAGAAGGAGGGCGATAGATAGATAGAAGGAGGGCGATAGATAGATAGATAGATAGATAGATAGATAGATAGATAGATAGGAGGGCGATAGATAGATAGAGTGAGGGCGATAGATAGATAGAGTGAGGGCGATAGATAGAGTGAGGGCGATAGATAGAGTGAGGGCGATAGATAGAGTGAGGGCGATAGATAGATAGAGTGAGGGCGATAGATAGAGTGAGGGCGATAGATAGATAGAGTGAGGGCGATAGATAGATAGAGTGAGGGCGATAGATAGATAGAGTGAGGGCGATAGATAGATAGAGTGAGGGCGATAGATAGATAGAGTGAGGGCGATAGATAGATAGAGTGAGGGCGATAGATAGATAGAGTGAGGGCGATAGATAGATAGAGTGAGGGCGATAGATAGATAGAGTGAGGGCGATAGATAGATAGAGTGAGGGCGATAGATAGATAGAGTGAGGGCGATAGATAGATAGAGTGAGGGCGATAGATAGATAGAGTGAGGGCGATAGATAGATAAAAGTGAGGGCGATAGATAGATAAAAGTGAGGGCGATAGATAGATAAAAGTGAGGGCGATAGATAGATAGAGTGAGGGCGATAGATAGATAGAGTGAGGGCGATAGATAGAGTGAGGGCGATAGATAGATAGAGTGAGGGCGATAGATAGATAGAGTGAGGGCGATAGATAGAGTGAGGGCGATAGATAGAGTGAGGGCGATAGATAGAGTGAGGGCGATAGATAGAGTGAGGGCGATAGATAGATAGAGTGAGGGCGATAGATAGATAGAGTGAGGGCGATAGATAGATAGAGTGAGGGCGATAGATAGATAGAGTGAGGGCGATAGATAGAGTGAGGGCGATAGATAGAGTGAGGGCGATAGATAGAGTGAGGGCGATAGATAGAGTGAGGGCGATAGATAGAGTGAGGGCGATAGATAGATAAAAGTGAGGGCGATAGATAGATAAAAGTGAGGGCGATAGATAGATAAAAGTGAGGGCGATAGATAGATAAAAGTGAGGGCGATAGATAGATAGAGTGAGGGCGATAGATAGATAGAGTGAGGGCGATAGATAGAGTGAGGGCGATAGATAGAGTGAGGTAGAGTGAGGGCGATAGATAGAGTGAGGTAGAGTGAGGGCGATAGATAGAGTGAGGTAGAGTGAGGGCGATAGATAGAGTGAGGTAGAGTGAGGGCGATAGATAGAGTGAGGTAGAGTGAGGGCGATAGATAGAGTGAGGGCGATAGATAGAGTGAGGGCGATAGATAGAGTGAGGGCGATAGATAGATAAAAGTGAGGGCGATAGATAGATAAAAGTGAGGGCGATAGATAGATAAAAGTGAGGGCGATAGATAAAAGTGAGGGCGATAGATAGATAGAGTGAGGGCGATAGATAGATAGAGTGAGGGCGATAGATAGATAGAGTGAGGGCGATAGATAGATAGAGTGAGGGCGATAGATAGATAGAGTGAGGGCGATAGATAGATAGAGTGAGGGCGATAGATAGAGTGAGGGCGATAGATAGATAGAGTGAGGGCGATAGATAGATAGAGTGAGGGCGATAGATAGATAGAGTGAGGGCGATAGATAGATAGAGTGAGGGCGATAGATAGAGTGAGGGCGATAGATAGAGTGAGGGCGATAGATAGATAGAGTGAGGGCGATAGATAGATAGAGTGAGGGCGATAGATAGATAGAGTGAGGGCGATAGATAGAGTGAGGGCGATAGATAGATAGAGTGAGGGCGATAGATAGATAGAGTGAGGGCGATAGATAGATAGAGTGAGGGCGATAGATAGAGTGAGGGCGATAGATAGATAGAGTGAGGGCGATAGATAGAGTGAGGGCGATAGATAGAGTGAGGGCGATAGATAGAGTGAGGGCGATAGATAGAGTGAGGGCGATAGATAGAGTGAGTGCGATAGATAGAGTGAGGGCGATAGATAGAGTGAGGGCGATAGATAGAGTGAGGGCGATAGATAGATAGAGTGAGGGCGATAGATAGAGTGAGGGCGATAGATAGAGTGAGGGCGATAGATAGAGTGAGGGCGATAGATAGAGTGAGGGCGATAGATAGATAGAGTGAGGGCGATAGATAGATAGAGTGAGGGCGATAGATAGATAGAGTGAGGGCGATAGATAGATAGAGTGAGGGCGATAGATAGAGTGAGGGCGATAGATAGAGTGAGGGCGATAGATAGAGTGAGGGCGATAGATAGAGTGAGGGCGATAGATAGAGTGAGGGCGATAGATAGATAGAGTGAGGGCGATAGATAGATAGAGTGAGGGCGATAGATAGAGTGAGGGCGATAGATAGAGTTAGGGCGATAGATAGAGTTAGGGCGATAGATAGAGTTAGGGCGATAGATAGATAGAGTGAGGGCGATAGATAGATAGAGTGAGGGCGATAGATAGATAGAGTGAGGGCGATAGATAGATAGAGTGAGGGCGATAGATAGAGTGAGGGCGATAGATAGAGTGAGGGCGATAGATAGAGTGAGGGCGATAGATAGAGTGAGGGCGATAGATAGATAGAGTGAGGGCGATAGATAGATAGAGTGAGGGCGATAGATAGATAGAGGGCGATAGATAGATAGAGTGAGGGCGATAGATAGATAGAGTGAGGGCGATAGATAGATAGAGTGAGGGCGATAGATAGATAGAGTGAGGGCGATAGATAGATAGAGTGAGGGCGATAGATAGATAGAGTGAGGGCGATAGATAGATAGAGTGAGGGCGATAGATAGATAGAGTGAGGGCGATAGATAGATAGAGTGAGGGCGATAGATAGAGTGAGGGCGATAGATAGAGTTAGGGCGATAGATAGAGTTAGGGCGATAGATAGATAGAGTGAGGGCGATAGATAGATAGAGTGAGGGCGATAGATAGATAGAGTGAGGGCGATAGATAGATAGAGGGCGATAGATAGATAGAGTGAGGGCGATAGATAGATAGAAGGAGGGCGATAGATAGATAGATAGATAGATAGATAGATAGATAGGAGGGTGATAGATAGATAGAAGGAGGGCGATAGATAGATAGAAGGAGGGCGATAGATAGATAGGAGGGCGATAGATAGGAGGGGGGCGATAGATAGATAGAAGGAGGGCGATAGATAGAAGGAGGGCGATAGATAGATAGAAGGAGGGCGATAGATAGATAGAAGGAGGGCGATAGATAGATAGAAGGAGGGCGATAGATAGAAGGAGGGCGATAGATAGATAGAAGGAGGGCGATAGATAGATAGATAGGAGGGTGATAGATAGATAGAAGGAGGGCGATAGATAGATAGAAGGAGGGCGATAGATAGATAGGAGGGCGATAGATAGGAGGGGGGCGATAGATAGATAGAAGGAGGGCGATAGATAGATAGAAGGAGGGCGATAGATAGATAGATAGATAGATAGATAGGAGGGTGATAGATAGATAGAAGGAGGGCGATAGATAGATAGAAGGAGGGCGATAGATAGATAGAAGGAGGGCGATAGATAGATAGATAGATAGATAGATAGATAGATAGATAGATAGGAGGGTGATAGATAGATAGAAGGAGGGCGATAGATAGATAGAAGGAGGGCGATAGATAGATAGGAGGGCGATAGATAGGAGGGGGGCGATAGATAGATAGAAGGAGGGCGATAGATAGAAGGAGGGCGATAGATAGATAGAAGGAGGGCGATAGATAGATAGAAGGAGGGCGATAGATAGATAGAAGGAGGGCGATAGATAGAAGGAGGGCGATAGATAGATAGAAGGAGGGCGATAGATAGATAGATAGGAGGGTGATAGATAGATAGAAGGAGGGCGATAGATAGAAGGAGGGCGATAGATAGAAGGAGGGCGATAGATAGGAGGGCGATAGATAGAAGGAGGGCGATAGATAGATAGAAGGAGGGCGATAGATAGAAGGAGGGCGATAGATAGATAGATAAGAGTGAGGGCGATAGATAGATAGATAAGAGTGAGGGCGATAGATAGAAGGAGGGCGATAGATAGAAGGAGGGCGATAGATAGATAGATAGATAAGAGTGAGGGCGATAGATAGATAGATAAGAGTGAGGGCGATAGATAGATAGATAAGAGTGAGGGCGATAGATAGATAGATAGATAGATAGAAGGGCGATAGATAGAGTGAGGGCGATAGATAGATAGAGTGAGGGCGATAGATAGAGTGAGGGCGATAGATAGAGTGAGGTAGAGTGAGGGCGATAGATAGAGTGAGGTAGAGTGAGGGCGATAGATAGAGTGAGGTAGAGTGAGGGCGATAGATAGAGTGAGGGCGATAGATAGAGTGAGGGCGATAGATAGAGTGAGGGCGATAGATAGATAGAGTGAGGGCGATAGATAGATAGAGTGAGGGCGATAGATAGATAGAGTGAGGGCGATAGATAGATAGAGTGAGGGCGATAGATAGATAGAGTGAGGGCGATAGATAGAGTGAGGGCGATAGATAGATAGAGTGAGGGCGATAGATAGATAGAGTGAGGGCGATAGATAGATAGAGTGAGGGCGATAGATAGATAGAGTGAGGGCGATAGATAGAGTGAGGGCGATAGATAGAGTGAGGGCGATAGATAGAGTGAGGGCGATAGATAGAGTGAGGGCGATAGATAGAGTGAGGGCGATAGATAGATAGATAGATAAGAGTGAGGGCGATAGATAGATAGATAAGAGTGAGGGCGATAGATAGATAGATAGATAGATAGAAGGGCGATAGATAGATAGATAGAAGGGCGATAGATAGAGTGAGGGCGATAGATAGATAGAGTGAGGGCGATAGATAGAGTGAGGGCGATAGATAGAGTGAGGGCGATAGATAGAGTGAGGGCGATAGATAGAGTGAGGGCGATAGATAGAGTGAGGGCGATAGATAGATAGAGTGAGGGCGATAGATAGATAGAGTGAGGGCGATAGATAGATAGAGTGAGGGCGATAGATAGAGTGAGGGCGATAGATAGATAGAGTGAGGGCGATAGATAGATAGAGTGAGGGCGATAGATAGATAGAGTGAGGGCGATAGATAGATAGAGTGAGGGCGATAGATAGAGTGAGGGCGATAGATAGAGTGAGGGCGATAGATAGAGTGAGGGCGATAGATAGAGTGAGGGCGATAGATAGAGTGAGGGCGATAGATAGATAGAGTGAGGGCGATAGATAGATAGAGTGAGGGCGATAGATAGATAGAGGGCGATAGATAGATAGAGTGAGGGCGATAGATAGATAGAGTGAGGGCGATAGATAGATAGAGTGAGGGCGATAGATAGATAGAGTGAGGGCGATAGATAGAGTGAGGGCGATAGATAGAGTGAGGGCGATAGATAGAGTGAGGGCGATAGATAGAGTGAGGGCGATAGATAGAGTGAGGGCGATAGATAGAGTGAGGGCGATAGATAGAGTGAGGGCGATAGATAGAGTGAGGGCGATAGATAGAGTGAGGTAGAGTGAGGGCGATAGATAGAGTGAGGTAGAGTGAGGGCGATAGATAGAGTGAGGTAGAGTGAGGGCGATAGATAGAGTGAGGTAGAGTGAGGGCGATAGATAGAGTGAGGGCGATAGATAGAGTGAGGGCGATAGATAGAGTGAGGGCGATAGATAGATAGAGTGAGGGCGATAGATAGATAGAGTGAGGGCGATAGATAGATAGAGTGAGGGCGATAGATAGATAGAGTGAGGGCGATAGATAGATAGAGTGAGGGCGATAGATAGATAGAGTGAGGGCGATAGATAGAGTGAGGGCGATAGATAGAGTGAGGTAGAGTGAGGGCGATAGATAGAGTGAGGTAGAGTGAGGGCGATAGATAGAGTGAGGTAGAGTGAGGGCGATAGATAGAGTGAGGGCGATAGATAGAGTGAGGGCGATAGATAGAGTGAGGGCGATAGATAGATAGAGTGAGGGCGATAGATAGATAGAGTGAGGGCGATAGATAGATAGAGTGAGGGCGATAGATAGATAGAGTGAGGGCGATAGATAGATAGAGTGAGGGCGATAGATAGATAGAGTGAGGGCGATAGATAGATAGAGTGAGGGCGATAGATAGATAGAGTGAGGGCGATAGATAGATAGAGTGAGGGCGATAGATAGAGTGAGGGCGATAGATAGAGTGAGGGCGATAGATAGAGTGAGGGCGATAGATAGAGTGAGGGCGATAGATAGAGTGAGGGCGATAGATAGAGTGAGGGCGATAGATAGATAGAAGGAGGGCGATAGATAGATAGAAGGAGGGCGATAGATAGATAGAAGGAGGGCGATAGATAGATAGAAGGAGGGCGATAGATAGATAGAAGGAGGGCGATAGATAGATAGAAGGAGGGCGATAGATAGATAGATAGATAGATAGATAGATAGATAGGAGGGTGATAGATAGATAGGAGGGCGATAGATAGATAGGAGGGCGATAGATAGGAGGGGGGCGATAGATAGATAGAAGGAGGGCGATAGATAGAAGGAGGGCGATAGATAGAAGGAGGGCGATAGATAGATAGAAGGAGGGCGATAGATAGATAGGAGGGCGATAGATAGATAGAAGGAGGGCGATAGATAGAAGGAGGGCGATAGATAGATAGAAGGAGGGCGATAGATAGATAGAAGGAGGGCGATAGATAGATAGATAGATAGATAGATAGGAGGGTGATAGATAGATAGAAGGAGGGCGATAGATAGAAGGAGGGCGATAGATAGATAGGAGGGCGATAGATAGGAGGGGGGCGATAGATAGATAGAAGGAGGGCGATAGATAGAAGGAGGGCGATAGATAGATAGAAGGAGGGCGATAGATAGAAGGAGGGCGATAGATAGATAGATAAGAGTGAGGGCGATAGATAGATAGATAAGAGTGAGGGCGATAGATAGAAGGAGGGCGATAGATAGAAGGAGGGCGATAGATAGATAGGAGGGCGATAGATAGATAGAAGGAGGGCGATAGATAGATAGATAAGAGTGAGGGCGATAGATAGAGTGAGGGCGATAGATAGATAAGAGTGAGGGCGATAGATAGATAGATAAGAGTGAGGGCGATAGATAGAGTGAGGGCGATAGATAGATAGATAAGAGTGAGGGCGATAGATAGATAGAGTGAGGGCGATAGATAGAGTGAGGTAGAGTGAGGGCGATAGATAGAGTGAGGTAGAGTGAGGGCGATAGATAGAGTGAGGTAGAGTGAGGGCGATAGATAGAGTGAGGTAGAGTGAGGGCGATAGATAGAGTGAGGGCGATAGATAGAGTGATAGATAGAGTGAGGGCGATAGATAGAGTGAGGGCGATAGATAGAGTGAGGGCGATAGATAGAGTGAGGGCGATAGATAGAGTGAGGGCGATAGATAGAGTGAGGGCGATAGATAGAGTGAGGGCGATAGATAGATAGATAGATAAGAGTGAGGGCGATAGATAGATAGATAAGAGTGAGGGCGATAGATAGATAGATAGATAGATAGAAGGGCGATAGATAGATAGATAGAAGGGCGATAGATAGAGTGAGGGCGATAGATAGATAGAGTGAGGGCGATAGATAGAGTGAGGGCGATAGATAGAGTGAGGGCGATAGATAGAGTGAGGGCGATAGATAGAGTGAGGGCGATAGATAGAGTGAGGGCGATAGATAGAGTGAGGACGATAGATAGATAGATAAGAGTGAGGGCGATAGATAGATAGATAAGAGTGAGGGCGATAGATAGATAGATAGATAGATAGAAGGGCGATAGATAGATAGATAGAAGGGCGATAGATAGAGTGAGGGCGATAGATAGAGTGAGGGCGATAGATAGATAGAGTGAGGGCGATAGATAGAGTGAGGGCGATAGATAGAGTGAGGGCGATAGATAGAGTGAGGGCGATAGATAGAGTGAGGGCGATAGATAGAGTGAGGGCGATAGATAGAGTGAGGACGATAGATAGATAGATAAGAGTGAGGGCGATAGATAGATAGATAGATAAGAGTGAGGGCGATAGATAGATAGAAGGAGGGCGATAGATAGATAGAAGGAGGGCGATAGATAGATAGAAGGAGGGTGATAGATAGATAGAAGGAGGGCGATAGATAGATAGAAGGAGGGCGATAGATAGATAGAAGGAGGGCGATAGATAGATAGAAGGAGGGCGATAGATAGATAGAGTGAGGGCGATAGATAGATAGAGTGAGGGCGATAGATAGATAGAGTGAGGGCGATAGATAGATAGAGTGAGGGCGATAGATAGAGTGAGGGCGATAGATAGAGTGAGGTAGAGTGAGGGCGATAGATAGAGTGAGGTAGAGTGAGGGCGATAGATAGAGTGAGGGCGATAGATAGAGTGAGGGCGATAGATAGAGTGAGGGCGATAGATAGAGTGAGGGCGATAGATAGAGTGAGGGCGATAGATAGAGTGAGGGCGATAGATAGAGTGAGGGCGATAGATAGAGTGAGGGCGATAGATAGAGTGAGGTAGAGTGAGGGCGATAGATAGAGTGAGGTAGAGTGAGGGCGATAGATAGAGTGAGGTAGAGTGAGGGCGATAGATAGAGTGAGGTAGAGTGAGGGCGATAGATAGAGTGAGGTAGAGTGAGGGCGATAGATAGAGTGAGGGCGATAGATAGAGTGAGGGCGATAGATAGAGTGAGGGCGATAGATAGAGTGAGGGCGATAGATAGAGTGAGGTAGAGTGAGGGCGATAGATAGAGTGAGGTAGAGTGAGGGCGATAGATAGAGTGAGGTAGAGTGAGGGCGATAGATAGATAGAGGGCGATAGATAGATAGAGGGCGATAGATAGATAGGAGGGCGATAGATAGATAGGAGGGCGATAGATAGATAGGAAGGCGATAGATAGATAGAAGGAGGGCGATAGATAGATAGGAGGGCGATAGATAGATAGAAGGAGGGCGATAGATAGAAGGAGGGCGATAGATAGAGTGAGGGCGATAGATAGATAGAGTGAGGGCGATAGATAGATAGAGTGAGGGCGATAGATAGAGTGAGGGCGATAGATAGATAGAGTGAGGGCGATAGATAGATAGAGTGAGGGCGATAGATAGATAGAGTGAGGGCGATAGATAGATAGAGTGAGGGCGATAGATAAATAGAGTGAGGGCGATAGATAGATAGATAGAAGGGCGATAGATAGATAGATAGAAGGGCGATAGATAGAGTGAGGGCGATAGATAGAGTGAGGGCGATAGATAGAGTGAGGGCGATAGATAGAGTGAGGGCGATAGATAGAGTGAGGGCGATAGATAGAGTGAGGTAGAGTGAGGGCGATAGATAGAGTGAGGTAGAGTGAGGGCGATAGATAGATAGAGGGCGATAGATAGAGGGCGATAGATAGATAGGAGGGCGATAGATAGATAGGAGGGCGATAGATAGATAGGAAGGCGATAGATAGATAGAAGGAGGGCGATAGATAGAAGGAGGGCGATAGATAGATAGAAGGAGGGCGATAGATAGATAGAAGGAGGGCGATAGATAGATAGAGTGAGGGCGATAGATAGAGTGAGGGCGATAGATAGAGTGAGGTAGAGTGAGGGCGATAGATAGAGTGAGGTAGAGTGAGGGCGATAGATAGATAGAGGGCGATAGATAGATAGAGGTCGATAGATAGATAGAGGGCGATAGATAGATAGAGGGCGATAGATAGATAGAGGGCGATAGATAGATAGGAGGGCGAAAGATAGATAGGAGGGCGATAGATAGATAGAAGGAGGGCGATAGATAGATAGAAGGAGGGCGATAGATAGGAGGGCGATAGATAGATAAGAGTGAGGGCGATCGATAGATAGATAAGAGTGAGGGCGATAGATAGATAGATAGATAAGAGTGAGGGCGATAGATAGATAGATAAGAGTGAGGGCGATAGATAGATAGATAGATAAGAGTGAGGGCGATAGATAGATAAGAGTGAGGGCGATAGATAGATAGATAGAAGGGCGATAGATAGATAGATAGAAGGGCGATAGATAGAGTGAGGGCGATAGATAGAGTGAGGGCGATAGATAGAGTGAGGGCGATAGATAGAGTGAGGGCGATAGATAGATAGAGGGCGATAGATAGAGGGCGATAGATAGATAGAGGGCGATAGATAGATAGAGGGCGATAGATAGATAGGAGGGCGATAGATAGATAGGAGGGCGATAGATGTGAGGGCAATAGATAGAGTGAGGGTGATAGATAGATAAATAGAGTGAGGGCGATAGATAGATAGAGAGCGATAGATAGAGTGAGAGCGATAGATAGAGTGAGGGCGATAGATAGAGTGAGGGCAATAGATGGATAGATAGATAGTGCCTATAAATAAACCCATCAAAAACATAAACACCTAATAAACAAAAAGGCCTGATTATTGAAAAGGAATAGACCAAGATATTAGATTTGTGCAAATACAATAAACAGAAGCAAGACAGTGAGACAGGAATAGAGGAAGAGTGAGGGCGATAGATAGATAGATAAGAGTGAGGGCGATAGATAGATAGATAAGAGTGAGGGCGATAGATAGATAGATAAGAGTGAGGGCGATAGATAGATAGAAGGGCGATAGATAGATAGGAGGGCGATAGATGTGAGGGCGATAGATAGATAGAAGGAGGGCGATAGATAGATAGAAGGAGGGCGATAGATAGATAGAAGGAGGGCGATAGATAGATAGAAGGAGGGCGATAGATAGATAGAGTGAGGGCGATAGATAGATAGAGTGAGGGCGATAGATAGATAGAGTGAGGGCGATAGATAGATAGAGTGAGGGCGATAGATAGAGTGAGGGCGATAGATAGAGTGAGGGCGATAGATAGAGTGAGGGCGATAGATAGAGTGAGGGCGATAGATAGAGTGAGGGCGATAGATAGAGTGAGGGCGATAGATAGATAGAGAGCGATAGAGTGAGAGCGATAGATAGATAGAGTGAGGGCAATAGATAGAGTGAGGGCAATAGATGGATAGATAGATAGTGCCTATAAATAAACCCATCAAAAACATAAACACCTAATAAACAAAAAGGCCTGATTATTGAAAAGGAATAGACCAAGATATTAGATTTGTGCAAATACAATAAACAGAAGCAAGACAGTGAGACAGGAATAGAGGAAGAGTGGAGAGGCCAAGACAGTGAAGGGGCAGGGGAGAGTGAAACAGAAATAGAGGAAGAGTGGAGAGGCCAAGACAGTGAAGGGGCAGGAGAGAGTGATACGGAAACAGAGGAAGAGTGGAGAGGCCAAGACAGGGAAGGAGCCGGAGAGAGTGAGACAGAAATAGAGGAAGAGTTGAGAGGCCAAGACAGTGAAGGGGCAGGAGAGAGTGAGACGGAAACAAAGGAAGAGTGGAGAGGCCAAGACAGGGAAGGGGCAGGAGGAGTGAGACAGAAATAGAGGAAGAGTGGAGAGGCCAAGACCGTGAAGGGGTAGGAGAGAGTGAGACAAAGAGTGGAGAGGCCAAGACAGTGAAGGGGCAGGAGAGAGTGATACGGAAACAGAGGAAGAGTGGAGAGGCCAAGACAGGAAAGGAGCAGGAGAGAGTGAGACAGAAATAGAGGAAGAGTTGAGAGGCCAAGACAGTGAAGGGACAGGAGAGACGGAGAAAGAAATAGAGGAAGAGTGGAGAGGCCAAGACAGTAAAGGGGCAGGAGAGAGTGAGACGGAAACAAAGGAAGAGTGGAGAGGCCAAGACAGGGAAGGGGCAGGAGGAGTGAGACAGATTATATCCTATGCTGACGACACCCAGCTCCTGTTCTCATGTGATAGGGGTGGGGCGTTTGACGGCATACGGATTAGGGACTGTCTTGATGCGGTTCTTGAGTGGTTCCGGCAGCATGGCCTAAAATGCAACTCCGATAAATCGGAGCTGCTTTTCTTTGGCTGTACACCGGATCCCAGTTGGAAGGCCTGGTGGCCGCAGGACATGTTTCCCCCGGACAATGTCTCTTCCAAAGCGAAAAACCTTGGAATTGTGATTGACTGTGACATTACTTTCAGACCCCAGATCAAAGGGCTCTCTGGGAAATGCTTTGGTATCCTGAGGATGCTCAGGAAGTTTCTCCCTTTGCTGTCGCTCCAACACAAAAAAAACATCGTACAGGCTCTTATAGGGTCGCATTTGGATTACGCGAACGCCCTGTATTTGGGCCTACCCAAATACCTTTTGACCCGCCTGCAGGTGGTACAAAATTCGGCAGCTCGTGCCATCTTTGGGCTCCCGAGACGGGCCAGTGCTGCTGAGTTGCTTAAAGCATTGCACTGGTTGCCCATTCCCAAGAGAATCCTATTCAAAAGCCTGACCTTGGCTTTTAAAGCCCTGCATGGTGTAGGCCCCAAGTATATTGGGAAATGCCTATCTTTCTACTTGCCTAACAGGGCCTTGCGGTCAGCCTCTTTGGCCAAAGCGGTAGTGCCTGCCATCAAGCGTTCTAGAATAGGTGGTCGGTCTTTTCGCTATATGGCTCCTCGGGGCTGGAATGAGCTACCTCTGTCTCTGAGAAAGGCAAACAGCCTTCTAGCTTTTAGGAAAGCATTGAAGACCTGGCTTTTTGTCCAATAGTAGTGCTTGATCTCCCTCAGTTTTTTTAGCAGTTGTGTTGTTACTCTGTACTTAGTTCTCTTCGCCAAAGCGCCGGGATGCTCTTGGGAGTAGCCGTGCGCTATAGAAGAAAATAAATAACATAACATAACAGAAATAGAGGAAGAGTGGAGAGGCCAAGACAGTGAAGGGGCAGGAGAGAGTGAGACAGAAATAGAGGAAGAGTGGAGAGGCCAAGACAGTGAAGGGGCAGGAGAGAGTGAGACAGAAATAGAGGAAGAGTGGAGAGGCCAAGACAGTGAAGGGGCAGGCGAGAGTGAAACATAAATAGAGGAAGTTTGGAGAGGCCTATAAATAAACCCATCAAAAACATAAACACCTAATAAACAAAAATGCCTGAATATTGAAAAGGAATAGACCAAGATATTAGATTTGTGCAGATACAATAAACAGAAGCAAGACAGTGAAGGGGCAGGAGAGAGTGAGACAGAAATAGAGGAAGAGTGGAGAGGCCAAGACAGTGAAGGGGCAGGAGAGAGTGAGACAGAAACGAAAGAGACATGGCGAATTGCGAACAAATGTGAACATTAACAATGCAAAAATATAACAAAGCAAGGCGAAGTTGTGGTGTGCATGGACCTACACTGCATGCAGCTCTGCCACACCCAGGAATACCCTCTCCCAAAGAACAAACTGCAGGAAGAAGCTGCCTCAGCTATGTCTGGAGGATGTAAGAAGGGGTCGACAGAAGGCCATGCCTGGCGAGGCAGCCATTGTTCCAGTGTCGTCCCCTTTACATGGTCAGTAGGAGCAAGTGGGAGGAGGGAGTGGGAGAGGGGTGTGAGATAGATCAAAGCCTTTACCGTGATCAGTGGCCTCAGGTTGCCAATGGGAGGAAAGGGGAGTCTGGTGTGAGGCGCGGGGGCGGGGCAGGGGGGAGCAGGCATATGGTGGAAAAGAGAATGAATTAAAAATGTACAGGCGCAAGGTATCCAATGTAAGTTTTAGAAATCATTGGATATACGCAAAATAAGATGATATGGGTGTTCGCATTTCAGGTTATGGATTAAGAAATGTGGCAGACTCACTTTTTTGCTTCTGTGTCTTTTTTTTTTATCCGTCTGCAGCTGGCGCTGACTGTGGTTTCTGGCCATACTCCATTTCTGAAATGCGCGAGTAAGGCTTTGATTGCAACGTATTGAAAAACTGCTCGCTCTACCAATAGCAGTGGGAGGGCAGGGGTTTCAATCAGCTACAAACGTGAGCAGAGAAAACTCCTGCACACAGCATAGCCATATGCCCGTACTCACTGGACAGTTAATTCTAATTCATCAAGTGAGTCTTTAATTGTTAAAGTAGTAATGTAACAGGGTGGGTGAAAAAAGGCCATTAATTCAGATGCAGTATGAAAATGACTGATGATATATTGCGTACATTAATGAATATTGTTAAATATAAAGTTGAGCTAACACAATATAAATGCCCCACCCTATTAAAAATAGAACGGTGAAATATAGTGGAAGAAGTTTTTTTTTAAAGAATTAAATTGTATCAACTTATGACGTAAAATGGCACCATCTAAAAACAAGCAGTAGTGACTCGTTGAGATACTGCACTGAAATGTCGAGACGCTGAGTCACTTTTAATTGAGAGAATGGCAGTTCTGCAGAACATACCACTAACCCAATAAACATATAAGAGCCCTTGTTTGCGCTTGAGTTGTCTAAGGATCGAACAAACATACATCTCTGGGTTATGCACGGACTTTGTACTTAACAAGCAGGAAACAGTGAGCAGAGATTCCCTCTCTGTTTCCGCCTTTTGTCTGGCATTCGTGCATTAACTAGCAGAAGTTCCCAGTTATATGTTTGAACTTCAGACAACTCAAACGTAAGAAAACTGGTGTTATGCTCTGTGCCGGGCCAGCAGGATGCACACCCTGGTGCTGTCAAGCATCTCAGCTAAGAAGTGCCGCTCTTGAAGTGCCGTATTGCCTATCCAAAGTGCAGCAACCTGAGAAGACCTTCGGCCTAACAACTGCACGGCACCCTGGCGCTGCTCAGCAACTCCACAGCACTGTGGCGCTGCCCCGTTACTGAGCAGCAGGGTTTTCGATCGCTCTTCGGACCAGCACCAGGTGTACTCCGTTTAGGCATCAGCCACTGAACAGTGTGCATTCTAGCTCCTTGTGCGCCCCTAAGCGCTGGGGTTACAATGCTGCAGAGGCAATTGTGGCTGAGCTAGAGACATGGAGATGGAGGTGGAATATGGTTAAATATAAAGTCGAGCTAACACAATATAAATGCCCCACCCTATTAAAAATAGAACGGTGAAATATAGTGGAAGAAGTTTTTTTTTAAAGAATTAAATTGCATCAACTTATGACGTAAAATGGCACCATCTAAAAACAAGGACCTGGCATTACTTTTCAACCAATCGTTATCCATCCTGCCCATGTCACAGGCACACTTACTCGCCTAAAATAACAAAATGCAGAAATAAACCGCCCACTGCTACACAAATAGTCCTTCCACTGAAGAGACATCTTCGTCCCGATGATCATGGGTTCCCATCACCCTTCATTCTCCAGAGGTCGCTAAAGTGAGTACCACTGATTTGGGTAACAACAAACATCTGTTCTATAGAGCCGTGAAGACCCTCCAAGCAGATGTGCGCTTTACAAAAGACACGTTACGTTCACAAGATTTAAATGGACCGAGATCGCTGTCCTTTGTCACACAGACAACATTGCCCTTCACATACCCTGGACTCGCCAGGCTGACAGTTTTATATGCCTTCTTTCTCGCCCTGGATGCGCCAAGGAAAGACCAACAAAACGCTGGGGAGCGCCAACAACGTCACTTTGCGCTTTTGTTTCTATGTCCCTTCTGAGCCCGACAGAGCAGTGTCACTTTGATGTCCCAACTGCTGGTTATTTTAAACAAGTTCAAAAATGCACAATTTGTTCATAAATAAAACAAGTCCTAAACAAGGCAGCGCTGGGAGGGGGGCTGGGCACGAAGGAAGGAGAAATGTGAGTCACGGAGGCCGTGAAGTATGAAGCAGATCCCTTTGAAGCTCGCGGAGGCAGGAGCAAATGGTAAGGAGAGGAGAAATGCTGCTGGGGTGAATGCCTGAGGCAAAATCCGGATCGTAAAAGGTCAGCTTTGTGGATGGACGGCATTAGCTCTCTCTACGAGACCTAAAAATTCCTTTCCTAACAGGCGGATTCGGCGGATTTTGGACAGTGCACGAGAGAGTCACGTGACTCCTCGTGGACGAGCATGCCCAGCCTTCCCACAGCCAGCAGCATTTCTCCACGGCCGCCAGGCCACATCAAAGGCTTCCCCAGCACTGCCCCGCCCATAAATCACCCTCCCACTGCCAGCAGCATTTCTCCACGGCCGCCAGGCCACATCAAAGGCTTCCCCAGCGTGCCCCGCCCATCAATCACCCTCCCATGCCAGCAGCTCTTCCTGCTCCGACCCCCGCTCCGACCCCCCTCCGCCGTGCTTCAAAGGGATCCGCTCCGCCCCCTGCTGCATTCACTTTCCCTCCATGTTTCCTCTTCTTCCTTCCTGTCCCCATCTCCCGTTTTAAAGCACTCTTCATAATTTTTTTTTCAAGTTACTCTATAACAATATATGTTATTTGAAGACAGAAAAAAACAGCAGTAGATTTGTATTATTTTCGGCCCTATATGTATAATTATTTTTGACTGGTTTGTCACCAAGCCTGATTTAGACTATTAAATAAATACTTTGAATAAACAATATATAAAATAAATCTTGGAGAGACAAAGGGATCTAGAATCTCAAACAAAAAAAATACTGAATCTGCTCGGATCACGGACCCCCTTTTAACACACGACGCCTCAGCAAATCTGTCGGCTGCTGCCCAAAACAAATGCCTTTGACATATGCAATTTAGAGTGTAGATCACTTTGGAATACATATTTCCACCCCCGTGCTTCAGGTAAGACAAGGATTTGAAAATAAAATGGAAAACGATAACCTCCACCCTCCCCCGACTTTTTCACTAAAGTAAATATAATTTTAAAAAATCTGCAAATTCAGATGCAATGCCATCAATTGGGCACGCTGTCTTACCTCTATCAGAATACGTGAGCATTATGTGTTGACACTTAACCGGGCTGACTCCACCTTTCATCTTTCCACTGTCGATACAAGGAATAGCCCTGAGTTGGGTCATAATTTGTAAAACTTTAATATAATTTGTTATTACAGGTACTGGGTACACTGGGGGGATTGAAATGTACGTCATTGTGCGTTTTAGACATGATAATGACGATAATTAGTAACTTTCCGCCATGTCTCTTCCTACACACGTCGGACAGACCTTCCTCAGCCTCCGGCTTTCCTTTGTTTCCGCAACGCCTATAACGGTGAACCCAAAAACTTTACCTAAAGTGGATTACCACGAGTGCATGAGTTCTCGTGACCGCGCTTTTATCCTAGCCGCTTCAAATTGAAGCCATCTGTTGCTTCCCCAGCGCACTTGGCCTCACTTCTCCTCTCCCTAATTAACACACACTTCTTTCATGGCGGCCGTGCTTCAAAGGGATCCGCTCCGCCCCCTGCTGCATTCACTTTCCCTCTTCTTCCTTCCTCTCCCCGTCTCCCTGGTGACACCTCTTCGCCCACTTCTTGTTTATTGTGCTTACTTCAATTACCTGCACACCTCCGATTTTTAGATTGACAACACGGGCACACGGTCCATTTTTAAAATTCAATTAAAGTGTTGTTAATCTAAAAGTGCACCCATATGTCATCTTTCGGTAAACTGCTGGAGTTTAGTTTACACTCCTCACAGCATTTGCTGCCCTATATGACCTCCTCCCTCTGCAAATGGGAGTTGCGCAGCATGTGTCATAGATCTTTACGACTCACGCCGCTACAAAATAAATGCTGTGTGTGCCTGTCCTTAGTTTATTTGAATAAATACAGCACAGCGCACTGTCATTTGACATATTTCCCACAAAGAGGCTCTTATGTATGTAGTACGCAAACATTCAGGGGCTTGATCAACCAAATGACATTATGTATGGTCCTGCAGGGTCCTTAATTGAAACCGGTGTATGACAGTACGCACATGGGCAAATTTGCATTATACGTGGAATTTACCATGAAGCAAAAAGAAAATACACAAAGCTTGGCTGTGGAAATATAAATACCTCTAAGTTGGGACATTTTTATTTTACGCAGTTAAATTGCAAAACCCTTTCTTTTGCTCGCCTCACTCCTCCTCCTCACCCCAACCCCCCAAAAAATACACCCCCCAACCGTTACTTGCAATCTACATGCTGTAAACACCTCTGCAGGCGCTTCCACACGTCTACATACAAATCATACTGTAACAGCTCTTTAAGCAGACTAGCGCCACTACGGTAACACCAGGCAGGCACAGCACAAATCGGAAGTAAACTTAAATTATTGTCATTTGCTGATCACACACAACCAGCCAAAGTTTCCCATATATATCTTTACCACTCACTCAGCTACAAAATATATGTGCTGCACGAGGCGTAACTGTAAAAAAAAAAAAAAAAAAAGCCTCAATTTCAAATGGGGAGGTACAGGACAATTCAATTGTTAGACTATCCTTTCAGCTAACGCTGCAGCGCCGGTTTGCTTCATGCTCTCTCTTTACTAATCTTGCCAATATTTACAATACTTGTAGTGTCTGCGGATTCTCTCCCCTTAACACTATGGTCCCCTTTATCTGCCCCCTTCTTTCACATGCATACACTCCATGTCTCCACACCCTTCCACAAGTTAGCTCCGGCCCTACGTTCACCTCTGCCTCTCCTGTCTCCCACCACCCCATCACAACTCATATCAGTGTGTTTCTCAGTGTACTACTCAAAGCTGTAGCGAATCCCTTTACACACGGACATAAGGAAGGCCTCTGCAGGGCGCTTAATTTAAGCCGGTGTCCAGTTACTTCCAGTTCAAAAGTGCCAACTAAATAAAAATAAATATTAAATGTTAGGTACGATTACCTTTAGCTCTATCAGAAATGTTTAATTTACACTCTTTATAACACACTGCACGGCCTGTTCGTAACCTTATTTTTTGTTTTAACATATTCCCTGTGCTGGAGTCAATTTGCTGAGAGTAGCCTAAAACTTAATGATTCTGCTTAAAATATTAATTTGAGAGTTTCATTTCTCATCTGTTGTAGGTAGGTGTTTTCACGTACTTGTTTTACTCACCTAGTAAATGAGTTATTATGAAAGTGTTTTTTGAAAGGCGCGCGCTTGGCCTCACTCACACCCCATATGCCTGCTCCCCCTCCACCGCCCCCCACCAGACTCCCCCGCCACTCGCCATATACTCCTTCCCTTCCACTGACAGCCTGCGGCCACTGATCATAGTAAAGGCTTTAATCTATCTCACAACCCTCTCCCACTTGCTCCTATTGACCATGTAAAGGGGACGACACTGGTTTGGTTCCTGGTTTTGAGTGACATTGCACTGAAAATGTCCAATGTCAACCTAGCGCTTGTCTTTCTTTTTTGCGATGTCACTCAAAGTTCACGTTAAGATAGAAAAGTTTGAGTGACATTGCACTGAAAATTTGAAATTTCAACTGACATCGCACTGAAAATGTCAATTTTCAACTTCGCGCTTGTTGAGAAAGCACTTTTCAAAAGTCAGTCATGCGCTTCCTTCCACTTTCACCGTTTCAAATAAAAGCGGCTATTGCAGTGCCAGGGTGCATATTCACAGCTTCTCCCTTGACTCTGGAATTAAAAATGCTTAAGGGTGAATACAAGTATGTGCAAGTTTGTGTGCTTTGGTACTGAGCGGGGGAGTTGACTGGTTCATGAAGTCGTGCTAGTTTTGCTTATTGTGACACTGGGTTTTGGTCACATTATTACATACAAGGCCATGTTGAGTTGACTGATTTGATATGGTTCACTGCCATATTGTAGCACTAGGACTGTTGTTGACCGTTCTTATATTGGCACTTTTACAATTTTGTTTCCTGCACATGGTGCACATATTGGTTGATTCACTTTTCCGCCACTCATTGTCGAGTGTTAATCAGGAGGTCAGCGCATCAGGGTTTGGGAGAATATCACCCTCACACCCCCTCACCCCCCCAACCCTCTCACCCTCACACACCATCACACCCTCACTCACCCTCATCAGCATAACAAAACATAGCATGGCATAACAAAAAAAGCATAGGATACACAACCTCACAACCCTCTCACCCTCACCCTAACACACTCACCCTCACTCACCCACCCTCACTCACCCTCACCAGCATAGCATAACAAAACATAGCATAGCATAACAAAAAGCAGAGGATAGGAAAACATAGCATAACAAAACACAACAAAACGTACCATAGCATAACAAAACATAGCATAACAAAACATAGCATAACAAAACATAGCATAACAAATCATAGCATAACAAATCATAGCAAAACACAACAAACCATAGCATACATAACAAACCATAGCATACATAACAAAACATAGCATAGCATAACAAAACACAACAAAGCATAACAAAACACAGCAAAGCATAGCATAGCATAACAAGACATAGCATAACATAACAAAACATAGCATAACAAAATTCAACAACAGATAGCATAACAAAACACAACAAAACATAGCATGGCTTAACAAAACTTAACAAAACATATAGCATAGCAATTCAATAATCTTTATTTTGTTGCAATTGCACCATAAAAGATATACAAATACATAGTATATATAAAAATACATAATTTACATGGCCACAATATCATCAACAAATGTACAAAAATGTGCAATTCAAAAAGTGCTAGTGCATGACCAAATACTATCCCTAGCCTTCTCAGTTAAATCACGGGAGTGGGCTTAAAACACACATCAATAAATATAATTAAAAAGAAGTTTAAAATATTTACACGGTTAAAAAAACATTAAATTGATTTATAACAGCCAGACACTTAAAATGGCAGTGACGATTTTTGTCTAATGAATTTTACTGCCAAAAGGAATCTACTGATACCAAACACTATTACTTGACTAGTGTCCGTAATTAATATTCTTCCAGCTTCCTTATACGAAGTTGTTCCAATATTACGGCACAGTGGCACTATCCATTTTCTTCTAGTTTCTACATAGCTTGGACAGAAAAACAAAATATGAAAAATGTCTTCTCTTGCATTATTTGTGCATAAGGTACATTTATCATTACTGGTTTTCCCCCATTTTGACTCGGTTTCCCGGGTTCTTAGTATACCGTACCTATACTTTATATACAAGGTTTTCGCTAATGGTGGCTAAATCTCATCAAGAAACATTTCAAACTGGGCTACATTTTTCACCAATAAGAATTTTTCGGTTAAGGGGCCATGTGCTCCAACATATACAGCATCATGGCTCACAAAGGCCCAAAAAGAGAGTTTGACTATTTTCTTTGAGGACACAGTCAGTAATTCTGGTTGACTCCAAAAATGGGATAAACCCAATTTTGTTAACCAGCTTTTAACGTGTTTAAACCAAAGAATCTTGTTACACGTGTCCAGTTCCAAAACTTCAACCAACCCATTTTTATATTCAGTTAGCTCTGGGGTGATCCACAACCTGACCCATAACAATAGTGGTCTTAATATTGCATGTAGGTCGGTGCGTCGTATGTTCATATCAAGGAGTAGGGGTAGTAGTGGAGTGTTACTAGGAACCTTTAATAATCCCCTTAAAAACTTATTCTCCATGATTTCAAAAGTCTTTCTACACACGGGTCCCCAAAGTTCTGCCCCATACAGAACCGCTGACTGAACCTTGCATTTAAACAGTTCTAACGCTGGGGTAACTGCTTTGTTTGCACAATTGTTATGCCTTTTCAGTATTGGTAGACAATTTTGTTTGAACACAATTTTAGATTTTTCTAAATGGGGTCTCCAACTTAAGGATGAATCTAATAGTACCCCCAAGTAAGTAAAACTTAGTTCATAATCAAGTTTTTCTCCATTCAATGTTAAGTTTTTCCTGAAACTTTTATGAGGATTAAGTGCCATATATTTAGTCTTTTTTACATTAATTTCTAACCCTTTTGTGATACAATACTGCTGGAACCTATCTAATAAAGTCTGTAGCCCCCGAGGAGTTTGAGAAATGAGAATCGTGTCATCCGCGAAGAGGAGGGCCGAAACTCGATCCCCCCCCAGGCGAGGAGAGTCATTGTCACAATTCTCCATATGAACTGCAATATCGTTGACATAAAGGGAGAAAAGTGTAGGTGCCAGCACGCACCCTTGGCGTACTCCCCTCTTGATAGGGATTTCATCTGTAAGTTCACCATTAGGGCCCCATCTTACCCTGGCATAGTTATTCTGGTGTAACCTAATCACTAGTTTCAATAGATCATCTGGGAACCCCTGCTTTTTCAATGATTTCCACAGTAGGTCACGGGGGATAAGGTCAAATGCTGCTCGTAGATCTACAAAGGTAACATATAAATTACCTCTGCGAATGATGACATATTTCCAGTACAAGCAGCATAGCCTTAATACCTGGTCGATGGTCCCAGTCTTTTCCCTAAACCCTGCCTGGTACTTGGATAAAAATCAGGTTTTCCTCTAGCCACGTATTTACGCGGTTTAGAATATGTCTGGCATAAATTTTCTGCGTTATGTCTAAAAGACTAATGGGGCGATAGTTCGCTGGATCCCCTCTATCCCCCTTTTTAAAAATGGTGATAATTTCAGCCCCATCCCATGTGTCAGGGATTTGGTCACCTGCTGCGATGACATTAAATAAATGATTTAAATAAGGTGCCCAGATCTCCATATTATGTTTATAAAGATCACCAGGGATCTTATAGCATAGCAAAACACAGCATAGCAAACCAAACACAGCAAAACATAGCATAGCATAACAAAACATAGCATAGCAAAACAAAGCATAGCATAATAAAACACAACAAAGCATAGCATAGCATAAAAAAACATAGCATAACAAAGCATAGCAGAGCAAAACATAGCATAGCATAACAAAACATAGCATAGCATAACAAAGCATAGCCTAGCAAAACACAACAAAGCATAGCCTAGCAAAACACAACAAAGCATAGCATATCAAAACACAACAAAGCATAGCATAACAAAACACAACAAAACATAGCATAAAACACAACAAAACATATCATAACAAAACACAACAAAACATATCATAACAAAACAAAGCATAGGATAGCAAAACTAAACATAGCATAGCAAAACAAAACATAGCATAGCATAACAAAACATAGCATAACATAACAAAACATAGCATAACAAAACATAACATAACATAACAAAACATAGCATAACATAACAAAACATAGCATAACATAACAAAACATAGCATAACATAACAAAACATAGCAAAACATAGCATAACAAAACACAACAAAACAGCATAGCTTAACAAAACAAAACATAGCATGGCTGAACAAAAACAAAACATAACAACATAGCAAAACACAGCATTGCATACCAACACAACAAAGCATAGCAAAACAAAGAATAGCATAATAAAACACAACAAAACGTAGCATAGAATAACAAAGCAGAGCATAACATAGCATAGCATAGCAAAACATAGCATAGCATAGCAAAACATAGCATAGCATAGCAAAACACAGCATAGCAAAACAAAGCATAGCATAATAAAACAACAAAGCATAGCATAGCATAAAAAAACATAGCATAACAAAGCATAGCAGAGCAAAACATAGCATAGCATAACAAAACATAGCATAGCAAAACATAGCATAGCAAAACATAGCATAGCAAAACATAGCATAGCATAACAAAACAGCATAGCATAACAAAACAAAACATAGGATAGCAAAACAAAACATAGAATAGCATACAGCATCACTCAGCACCACCACAGCATCACTCAGTGGCACCACAGCATCACTCAGTGGCACCACAACATCACTGAGCTCCACCACAGCATCAATCTGTGCAACCATTCAACAACAACTGGTTCAAATATGTTATCTCGATGTTTCAAACTTTATTACAAATGTAACAAAAAGATGTTAATATTTGACAAATGTTCTTGGATTTTCGTCACAATAAAATACACTGAACATAATCTTCACAAATGTTATTTACAAAAGTTTAAGCTATTGCCATTATAAATTACAATAACTTTTATTTAAGTATTAATTATTTTAAAAAATTAAAAAACATTGTTATTTGTAATATCAATACATGTAAGTCACGTAAATACAACACATATTGCATTACAAATGCTATAGGTGTCACATTTGCGAGAGTTATAACTATTGGCATTGTAAATGACAAAGCTATTAATTTCGCAATTTTCAAAAACAAAACCTAAATAAAAAATGTGTCATTTACAATACCAATAGCTCTAACTTTCCTAATACGAGACCTATTGCATTGCAAATGCTTGTTAGACTAGTAACTAGCAGTTGCCAAATAAACAAACGTCAGTCCAAAAGGCATTTACAACAGCATTAACAGGAGACAGGAACTGATAAAACTACAATGTACAAAGTGTCATGTTATCACATTAGTTTCTAAACACAAAGGCAAAACTAAAGTAAATATGAAGTAAAAACAAAACCACTGGCACTTAAGGGAACAACCCTGTGAGCTAATGTGCTCATGGTAAGAGAGCAAAATGCAGCTACTCAAAGTAAAGTTAACCAATGGCTTAACTAGGTTTACCCACTGGTTGCTGGAGTGAGGGAGAAGCAAAACGAGAATGATAGAACAAATGACTTTATCCGAGCTTGATTAAGGTTGAAATCACTACAAAAACCACTATTATGCTAAATGCTGAGGGAGACAAGAAGCAGACTGACATTTGTGTGGGTGCGCGCAAAGCTACCTACTTTTCATACACCTTATGTGTGTTAAGGTTTTGGTGTGTGTGCTTGACACTCTACTGCCAAATTGGTGACACTTTGAATGACACTTTCTCCCAGTAAATCAATGACCAGCATTTAGGTACCTTTAAGTGAGTTTTATGGCACTTCATTCATATTTAGCACATAGCAATTAACCTAAACCGAACAAGTCAGACCTACAGGCATTACCAGGGCCTGTTAGCACTATCAACTAAATGTTAATAAAGTCCTTACCACTAGAGAAATGCCGGAGCTCTGAAATTTTGTCAGTAAACTAATTTATACAACTACTAAACTCTTCACAAACATAGAACTCTTACCTTTTTTAATGACTTTTTCCACGCTGTCCAATACTCTTTGCCCCGCAACCGCCGACGCCCAATACCAAATCGACCTGCGGTGCTTGTTAGTAGAATACCGCTTTCAGGGGTCATTCATTCCAGGTGGAGGCTGGACCACTTCCCGACTGCCTGCCCGATCGTTGAGGGAGAATAAGCTGTTCCGTACCAGCAGCAGTACTCGTTGTGCAACCCTATGGCTTTAATTTAGGGATCCTTTCCCGTGCTGGGTCACAGCCTTGCAGCGTTTCACCGGTGCACACGGACGCGAGTTCCGCGTGCAAGTCACCGAGCACGCGGCATACTTGCGCGAGCCTCTCTTGCCTGTTCTGATGCGAGTAGTATCACGGCCATCTTTGTTTGGGGTGCAATGTACTTATTTTTTTTAAAAATCTCTATAGTCAGGTATAGTCTCGTTGCAGTCATAGTGAATCGGGCTGTAACGCAATTGTTACACTGAATTAACTGAAGTTTCACTCACATCTTCGCACATATTTCATGTGTGTCTGCATGTATTTACTGTGACAATGTGTGTCCAAACCTAACCGTATAGCTTCCAAGTTCCCCAGGTCCATGCGTAATGCGCAGCTCCAGTTCAGTTTTTTTCTTCTTTGAATTGTGGGGCTTGTAGTCCCAATGCTATAAACAAGACTACAAGTCCCAGAATTAAAAGGAAAAAAAACCGGACTGGAGCAGCACATCACACAGGGACCTGGGAAACGTGGCAGGGCTGACCCTTACCCCTCCATTTCCTTTCCTCTCATCTCTCATCAGTTACTAATGAAATGACCAGAGTGGAAGGAATACTTCTTAGATATATCTCAGCTATAGAAGAAGACCACCAATTATGTTACACCTTCAAGGAGGAAACACATACTATAGCCTTGGTCCTGAAGGGCTGAATGTTTAAACTCAAATGGAGAAAAAAAATCCCGGATGGAAGAGCATACTGGTGTCTTTTAACACACTTTGCATGATTTAGATTGTTATTACCAACCAGTTGTTTGTACAGCTATTGATAGATGTAAAAAAGAGTGATTCACAGACTGTGGAAGATTACCTTTTTTAAATTGGACATTATGTGCAAATTTTGCTCCTTACAGGATGAACTCATTAGGCATCAAACCATGATACACATTAAAAATCCTAAAATACAGGAGGTTATGGATGATTCTTCACTTAAGAATGTCATACCAATTGTTAAAAAAGCAGAACTATCTAAATGATAATACCCAACGTGTCAGGTATTAACTCTCCTGCTGTCAAGGAAACTATGTTCATCTGTAGAGTCTCTGCAAGCTCTTCCACAGCAGAGAATAAAAATTGGATACAAATCTGAAAGAGTTCTGTTGAAAGAAGTCACACTGACAAATCTGGAGTTGATAAGCATCCAAGTTATTATAGATGTGGAGGCAAGGACCACGTAGCTAGAGGCAAAATGTGTCCTGCCTTTAAGTCAAAATACTCTCATTGCGGCATTATGGAACATTTTTCCAGAGTGTGTAAGATGAAGACAGTAAACCAAACTGTAAAATGTTTAACTGAAAAATCTGATTATGAGCTTTTGGATGATGTTAGCTGATGGTGAGGGTATATTAAGCAAGGATAGTCCTGTACTAATTATAGACATGAGGATTAAAAATAAAAACCTCTGTGCTTGATGAAAATAGGGGGGTGTTGAAATAGCTATTGTGGCTGATTCTGGGTCTGTTTACACTATTATTGAGCTTTCAGTATTTGAAGACAAGTTGGAAGTGTACTGGGTAATCTAGCTCCTCCTGATATCCACCCTGTAACTAACACTGGGAAGAAGATGCACATGGTGGGGTACAGGACCCTGACCTTTGAATTTAAGTTTAGGAAAACCAAGAGGAAATTGTATGTAGCAGAAAAAGTGATGCCCATTTCTAGACAGGTTGACCAATACTGGTAGGGAATCACTCTGGATCCTAACAGCAAGGATCAAGTATTGGTGTTGGGAGATCCAGTAATATATATGGAACTAGAAATGCAAAAGGAATTTCCGAATATGTTTTTGGGTACTGTCAGAAGGTTTGATGGGTTTTCATGTAAGATCATACTAAATAAGGATGCTCGCCCTCAATGTCAGAAGGTGAGGAATATACCTTAGAGTGCTAGGAAGTGGTTAAAGAATTAGACAAATTAGAGTGGAGTGGCATAATTGAGTTTTGGAAGGTGGATCATTAATAGGGGTAAGTATGGGGTTAAACAACCTTTACAATGCAACTTTTACCACGCAGTGCCTTTACAACTACTCATTGCCAGCTACCAAAGGTTGAGCAAGGGAATAATTCATTGAATCCTTGACTGGACCTTATATTGACTTGGTGGCCTTATTGCTAGTGGTAGGTGCATACTTAGGATGTATGACATTACAACGCATGCTTTTACCACGCATGCCTTTACAACGCGGTATTTACAACGCAAACCATTACAACGCATTGCGTTGGGGGCGCTCTAGGATAGGGAATAAGTTTAATTTACTATCCAACACCTTCCCTCGTGTCCACAGGGACTGGTGTTGGAATAGTAAATTAAACTTTTCACTATCCAGCACCCCAAAGCGCTATGCGTTGTAATGGATTGCGATGTAAAAACCGCATTGTAAAGGCATGCGTGGTAAAAGCATGCGTTGTAATGTCATACATCCTAAGTATGCACCTACCACTAGCAATAAGGCCACCAAGTCAATATAAGGTCCAGTCAAGGATTCAATGAATTATTCCCTTGCTCAACCTTTGGTAGCTGACAATGAGCAGTCAGGCTTAACTTAAGAGACAGGTGTCTGAAGCATTTAAAAACACCAATACATGAAATAGGTAAGACAAAACACACAATAAAAATCCACAACCAATTTATAACAAGCATTTTCAATGCAATAGGTCTTGCATTTGTGAGAGTTAGAGCTATTGGCATTTTAAATGACAATGTCTTTTTACCATGTGTTTTGTTTTTGGAGTGGATGTATGTGGTGTGGAATTATGTGGGTTGGATTAGAATTTTTGGCATGATGTGGAATTCTGTGGTGTGGATTGGATGTATGTATTGGGTAACTATCTTGTTGATTTGAATTATGCGGTGTTGGACTGCGTAGCATTGTGTGAAGTTATCCTGAACAGCCTAACATAGTAGCACCCTCAGCTGCAGCACTCTGGTAACAGAGTGAGGGAACATTACCCAGAAGCTGCATAGAAATGCAGCATTGTGAGATTAACAGCCATTGGCAGTGCTGCAGGGGCAGCTTAAAGTAAGTGTAGTGCCATGGAACAACCTAATATAACGTAGCAGCTCCTATGTGTGGCCAAGAATCTTAAATGAGTCTAGGAATGGCCACCTGGGGACACGCAGTAAAGAGGCAGTCCAATGTTAAAAAAAAGGTGGCTGGAAAGGAAGGGGCAAGAGAAGGAGAGAACCAAAAGACAGGACCAAGACACGGATTAACAAAAGGGGCTGAAGGTGAGTAAGCAGAGTGTTTTAAGGTGGCTGGAAATAGAAAGGTGAGACGCTAATGGACAGAGAGGGGCTAGAGGGACGGTCTGGACAGAAAGAGCAGAACAGGACTGGTACAAATATGTGCTGGGCATAGAGGAACATGAAGTAGCTCGGCAAGAGAGTTACAGGAAGTGGTTTGAGAAGAGAGTGATAGAGGGTGTGAAAGGAAATGGGTAGAAGTGACAGGAAGAGGTGTGCAGGGAATGGACATGAAGAGGCTGGGCAAAGAGTACAGGGAGAGATGAGCGGTCATCAGAAACAGGAAAGCTAGTTTGAGAGGAGCATAGGATCGCTGAGAAGAAAGGAACAGGAGTTGGCAAGACAGGCCTGAGGTGGCCTGATAAAGCTAGGCTGGATCTGATTTGGGGGAATCCGTGGCGTAGGAGTTAGAGCCGACCAGATTATTTTTGACGGATAGACAGTGTGGGAGCACCGGCAAATGGGCAGTACCTAGGTTGAGCACTGAGGGACGGGCAGAGACGGAGCAGAGTGGGACATGAGAAGATAGTGTGGTAGAACAAATCCAAATATGTGTTGCAAGAGACAGAAATCAGAAATGCAGAAGGCTGTGAAGTGGCTTAGTATAGAAATGTGACATGACTGGGGATATGTGGCTGTGCCGCGATTAGCAGAAGGGCACCAGGGACAGGAAGGGCATGTAGTTTGTAATCCAAGAGGAACAGGAATCGACTGAGCAGAACGGAATATGATTTGAATGGACAGATGTCATATAGGTAAATATATAAAAGCGTCCGTTTGACACTGGGGGACACAAGGTTGAGGGACAAAATAACTGCAGGAGAGGTAGTGATAGATAGGAGGGTGGGCAGCCTAGGGCCGGGTGAAACTGGACGTACGGACACCAGAGTCAGCTAGGCAGAATGGGTCCAGGAGTAAGATGACCTGAGAGGTACAACAGTCAGCTAAGCAAAGTGGACAAGCTGGCGAAGCAAAATTAACTTTAAACAAGAAGAGTGGGCGGGGTGGCAGGAAGAGAGTGAACACGGGAGCAGAGCCGCCGGGTAGATTAGGGCTGTGCAGAGGGGAGCTGTGTACATGAGGAGGTTAAGCACTCGGCTCATCAGGCCAACTGCAGAGTGGCAACCGCTGGCAAAGCATTAGTGTTCACTGCAGAGAAACAGGATGAAGATGTAGAGATAGGCACGGTGTAACAGTATGGACACATCAAGACTGTACTGCCCAGTTAATGCTGCTATTTTATACTTTCAAATAACTTTATGGTTGTACTTTATATATGCAGCCTGCAGCGACGGAGTCACAACAGCAGCGCAGGCCCAGACCCCATTCTTAAGTTCTTACGGCACACAGCAATCCAGACGTGGCCTGGGAAGATAACACTGGGCACCGGTGCCCGCTCTCAGAGGGCACCAGCAGTGCCCTCTGAGAGCAGGCTTAGAGGGGAGCCAATGCCTGGCTTAGTGAAGTGAGAGATGGCACAGGAGCAGCCCCCTGACAGAATTCAGCATGTCGAGAGACAGCGTAAGAACTGCCTCAGTTCGACCTAAAAAAGGCTGTCGAACAAATGAGGGGCAGGAGGTTGTGGCTTCTCTGTTCCTCCGTCCTAACAACATAAAACATGCCTGCTAAAATCAAATCCCTACGAGACATGGCAAGGGGGGGTGTCATAGGAGTGCTTCATAAGAGACCGAAAGCAGAGCCCCTTGTGTAACGGAGCAGCCACTCGAGCTGACGCTCACAGCCCCTCCCTGGGCACAAAGATTGCCCTGGTGACTGCATTCTCTTTAGCTTTGCTCTAATGTAAATAGGCGTAAAGTACATCTGCCACTCGGTGTACATTTCCCACAATGCTCTGCGCCGCTGCAAGAAGGGCTATGACTTGTATTCCCATTATAAATTCTTTAACCTAGAAGCTGCAATGGATATGAGCAACGGAAACATAACATGAATAGACGAAGCAGGCTACGTAGCTGTTTACACAAATTCAGTACCCAACATAGCAAAAACAAGCAATTCCCCAAACGCATTTAGGATGCCCTGAAAAGAGGGTTGGGGCAAAGTCGGTACTAGTATATTCATGTTCATAGTACCAAAAAGGGTTTTTTAGGCTTTATATTTAGTGAGGAAAATATGTAAGAACGCAGTAAGGAGGGAAACAGGAAAAAGAAACAAGAGCCAGTAAGGCTTTCAGCTTGCACTTCTCTCTTGAAACAGCATAAGTATGTCGAGGTTATCACTACGTAGGTGCTTTGAGCTTTTTGGACTAATAGAAAGAGAATGCGGATGACCTCACTGAGAGAGACTAATAAAAAAACAAGAAAGTGTGCCTTTTTGCACAACACGAGATATGCAGCCCTCCGTTTCACAAGGAAAAGAAATGACTTTTGTTGCTTGTGTGTGAAATGGATCCAAAAATAAAGAAGAAGCGCGAGCGTGCGCCACTGCTAGCCCTGTGTTTCTATTATCGCGCCCGTGAGTGGGCACGCTAATAGAAACCACGTGACGGCCTTTTGGTGTCTATTACGCAAACCAAGCGCATAATAGACACCAATAGGCCGTGGGCGGAGAAACGCGCCCGCCTTTGGCCAATTGCGTGCAGTCTTTTATAAAAAGACGCACGCAAAGGCCCATGGGGTAGCACAAAAGGAATCGCACATGCACGAGTGTGTGCGATTCCTAGGTCAGTGCTCAAACCCCGTTTTTCGATTACAAGATGCCTCGCTCTGCGAAGTACTGCTTTCGCAGTGCAACGCAGGTCGCGAGACCTAAAAATATGAATTATTTTTATGATTAAAATTACACCAAAATGGCAAAATCCAATATAGGGAACCGTAGACGCGATTTTCTAAAGCATAAACACTTTCTAGTGCTTAAAAACATATAGCGCCAACTTGAGACATCTGATCGCGCTTGGAATGGAATGGAAAGGAATGGGATTTGTATAGCGCATGGCTATTCGGAGGCGTCCCAGTGCTGCAGAGTTGACTAGAGAACAGATAAACACCCGGGAAGAGCCAGGTTTTCAGGTGTTTGCGGAATGTTAGTAGGATGGTTTCCCTGCGAATGGTAAGTAGCAGGGAATTCCAAAGCCTGGAGGCGTTGTAGGAGAAGAGGCGGCCCCCTTTCCATGCCTTCTTGGTTCTGGGGGTTTCGGCTAGGTAGAGGTGGTCGGAGCGTAGCTTTCTATTGGCTATGTATGGTTTGATCAGAGTTCTTAGGATTGGGGGGGCCCATACCCTGGAGGATTTTGTGTGTAATGCAAAGGGATTTGAACTTGACTCTCTCCTGAATCAGGAGCCAGTGGAGGGTGCTTAAAGCGGGTTTAGCAGAGCACCGATTTTTAGTGCCTGTGATAAGTTTGGATGCCGAGTTCTGGACTAGTTGGAGTTTAGAAATTACTGTTTTAGGGGCGCCAAGATAGAGGGCGTTGCCATAGTCTAGTCTGGAGAGGATAAGCCCCTAAATAAGGAGTTTTCTAGAATGGGCAGGTAAGAGAGGGAGTATTTTCCGCGTGGTTCGAAGCAGACCAAAGCAGACTCCCGCAGTTTTCCTTGCTTGGGTTTGAAAGGAGAGGTCCTGGTCGAGCCAAATGCCTAGGCTTTTTATCTCCTTTTTTTGGATTGGGTGCTGGTCCCATACAGATCGGCCACGTAGAGTTAGGGGTGAATTTTGACTGGTTGCCCAGCACTAAGAGCTCCGTTTTTTTGCCGTTAAGTTTCAGGTGTGATCTGTTCATCCAGCTAGTGATTTTTTTGAGACAGGAGCACAGGTTTTCCGGGGATTTGTCCAACTGATTCAGAGATACAATAAGTTGGGTATCGTCTGCGTAAGTGACCAGTTTGATTCCAAAAGGGGCTACTATTTCCTCCAGTGGGGACATATACAGGTAAAACAGTGTGGGGCTCAGGGACAAGCCCTGGGGAACCCCACAGTGGAGTGGAATGGCTTGGGATCGAGTGTTACCCTCGAAGACCTGGAAAGTTCTATTTTCCAGGGATGATTTCAACCAGGATAAGGCAGAGCCAGTAACTCCTACTCTGTGAAGCCGGTGTACCAAGATACGGTGATTCACTGTATCGAAGGCTGCACTTAGGTCTTGGAGGAGCACAGCTGCTGATCCTCCTGAGTCAAGAATCTTTCTCGCCTCTTCTACATCTGCTGTCAGTGCAGTTTCAGTGCCCTGACCAGGGCGGAAACCGGTCTGAGAGTAGTGGAGAAGTCCACCGGACTCAAGGAAGGCGGAGAGCTGGTGGTTGACAAATGTTTCCGCCACTTTGCTGATTCCTGGTAGTAAAGAGATGGGATGGTAGTTACCCATCTCAGTGGAATCAAGGATGTTTTTTTTTTAACAGTGCCTTTACTATGGCCTTTTTCCAGTTCAGGGGAATGGTGCCCTGTATTAGGGAGGCGTTGATTAAGTTGGTAATAGTACTGTGAGACGGCTAAATGAGTCTAGACGGTGGGCATTGTTCTGAGGTTCTGGTGAATGGGGCTCTAGAAAATGGTCATTATTGGTGGTTGGGAGAAGTTTTAGGATATTTGGGATTTTGGTGGCGAAGAATTCTGCCAGTTTGTTGCATCGACGACCTGAGGGGCCAGGGCGGGGGAGGGTCAGGAGTTTTTTAACAATGCAGAATGTTTCCCTAGAGGAGTTGGCGTAGAATCGAATTTTTACTTCAAAGAAAGCCGCCTGAGTTGTTTTAAGGGCAGCTTTATAAGATATGATGGATAGTCTTTATTCAGATTTTTTATTGCTGGTAAAGTCTTTCCCCCATACTCTTTCTAGTCTTTTGCATTATTTTTTCATATTATGGAGTTCAGGGGTAAACCAAGGAGATTTAAACGTTCCCCTTTTTTTAAATAAGATTTTTCTGGACAGTACTATGTCCAGAGAGTTCTCAAACCATGAGGAGAATTTCTTATCTGCTACTGATGGGTCAGAGTCATATGTGGGAGTGGCTAATTCAAGTTTGCGCCTCCAGTCATCTAGGACTAATTTGGACCAGGGTCGTTCTAGGGTGCGTGGGGCTGGCACGTGGGAGTCCTTAATCGGTGTGTGCCAGATGAATGAATGGTACTAAAAAATGGTGTGACCATGGGACAGGAGAAGGTTCCATCACTGTTAGTTCAGTTATGTTTGAAAAAAAAGGGTCTAAAAGGTGACCGTTCACGTGTGTAGCTTGATGGATCTTGAGGTGGAGATGGTAGGCTGCAAGGATGAGTGCTAATTCCAGCATCTTGGTCCAAAGGGTACTCAAAATGGAGATTTAAGTCTGCCAGAAGAGTAAAGTTGGATGAGATACTGGCCAGGGAGAAGATGGTTTCCAATAGCGAGCAACAGAATTGTCCCTGTGCTCCCAGGGGGCGGTATAGGAGAATGCCAGAGAGTGATTTTGAGGGGGAGAGTTGAACGGTGAAGTGGGCATTCTCACAATCTGAGATGGGGCTGTCCAGAATGCGACAGGTAAGGTGGTTTTTATAGATGATTGCTATGCCGCCACCCTTGCCACAGGTTCTGTCAAGGCGCTGAATCAGGTATCCCGGGGGAAGGACTTGTACAACCTCGGGATCAGAACTTGGAGAGAGCCAAGTCTCTGTCAGCAACAGTACAACAGGTTTTGTGTCCTGAAGAAGCATGGAAATTCCCAGGGAGTGTTTAGGCAGGGATCTGCAATTCAGCAGGGCCATGCTAACCAGATTCCCTTCTGTGTGTAGGGTTCCCTTTTAATGAAAGTTCATAAGGGCAGTAGGTGCAGTGGTTTTGCAGTTCCTCCAAGGAGATTTAATGGGAGCATTGTAATTTTGGGGCCTGCCTAATTTGGAGTAGTTTGTCCCCGGACTAGCATAGGAGGGCTGTGGGAGGGGGAGCAGAGGTTCCTGGCCCTGGGCCCGGTCTGGCGTGGACGGGCGCAGACGGACTTGCCTTTGGCGCGCCTTCAGAAGTCTTTATCTATGGAGCTTTCAGCGTGACAAACCTGAAGTCCATCGTGGTTCGACATCAGCGGCCTGACTCTCATTGACTGGTCAGTCACTGTATGGAGTTTTTTCCAACAATTGTTACAAACTTCTGGAACTTTTTCCTGAAACTTTCCCTTGAGGCATCAAAGTGTCCAAAACACAAATCCAAGGGACTAGAAGCTCTGTGATGGTCTTCGAAAGTTTGGGACTACAATTCCCACAATGCACCTGCCCAAATCATTATAAGTGTCAGGCTCCTCCTTTCTTGCATGCGTAGCACACTCGGGATGCCATATGAGGGTATTAGACTGACAGAGCAGACACATCACATTATATGGAGATGATCTCCTGCTATTCCTAAAAGACACTGTTACAGCTTTAAGGGGGGCCCGGCACATGTTGGACGAGTTCGGAACTAAGTATGGGTGAATTTTGCAGATCCGCGGTCCGCAAATTCACGCGAAATGGCAAATAAATCTGCGAATTCGCAGATTTTCCCTCGAACTCGCAGATTTTTTTGCCATTTGCAATAATGTGATGTTGTGTACTCTAGTGTGTGTGTGGCGAGGCCAAACAGGCAGGGATTCCATGCAAGTTCACATGCCTCTTGTTTATAAAGGGTCAGAGACCGATCAGAGCAGCAGATGAGAAGGAAGCAGCCTCCTGGTCACAGGAAGTACACGGGGATTGCGCTCGAGAAACTCGTGGATGCAAAGACCTCCATCAAGGATTACGTCTAATTGTAGGCAGTAGATATGGGGAGGAAGCACACCTGCCTAGTCTCGACCATGCTCACTAGTTGTGTGGGCTGATTATAATGCGTGACTGAATTTGAGCTTCAATTCGGGCACCTGCTTTATGTATATCTGTAGTGCTTCCTGTTTGGGTTTAATTTTTGTGACAGGAGCATCGTGCCAGAATGAGTCCTGCCTGCATATTTATCCACAAAGATGCCACCCTCTCCTGAAAAAGAGAAAGAAAAACAAAATCCACAAATGCGCTCGCGGGCGGATTTTTCGGCAATTTTTCACGATTCGCGGATCGCAAAATTGCCAAAAATCCGCGAGCGGAACAGATTTTGCGCCCACCCTTATTCGGAACACTTTCTAGACTATGCGTTAACGGGCACAAGTCACGACTCTTTTCGGCGACAAGAGATACTCCGCCTCCCATGGGCCTGGGAGATCTACAGTGGGAGCCGCGTTGTTTTAGATACCTGGGGGTGAAAGTATATCATGACCTATCTGATGTTCAGGAGGGGAATGTGGGGGGGGGGTCTCTGCGATGGCTAAAAGGTTGTATGGCTTGCTGGGGAATGCTACCCCTGTCGGTGGTGGGGCGTATTTCTCTACTGAGAATGATAGCCCTGCCCCGATTGCTATATTTCTTCACCACCCTACCGGTATAGTTCAAGTTCAGAGATTTGTATAGCGCACTACTCACCCAGAGGGTCTCAAGGCGCTTGGGGGAGGGGGGGTATTTTACTTCTCGAATATCCAAGTGAACGGATCCCCAGTGCGTGGTTTCGTTTGCTCGACTCACTTATTACTACTTTTATCTGGGGGCCCAGCAGAAACAGAGTGGCCTTAGCTACGTTGAAAAGGACGCAGGTGGAGGGAGGATTGGCGGTGCCAGATATGGAGAACTATTACAGGGCAGGGCAACCCCAACGCTTTTTGCAATGGGTGGCAGGTAGTCTAGACCCGAAAGGAGGAAACCCCCATTCACCCCGAATAGGGCGGATGTCATGAGCACATTAATGGGCACCATTAAACAGCGAAAGATAAGCTCTTCGGAGCACAAGGTGATAAGGAATTGCTGGGCCAGGTGTCTCCAGAAGACCAAAACCAAACGTCCCAGAGATGTCAGTGGCATTACTGGAGGCGCTCCCACATGTGGGCCACTGGAGGGATTAGAGGAATGGGCACAAGCAGGTGTCACTAAAATCGGGACCTATATGGGAACGGGGAACTTCTTACGTTTGCGGGCTTCCGAGCAAACTGGGACATCCCGCAGGGACACTTTTTACTATATGGAGCAGTTACTGGGGCTATGCGCAGACACTGGGGACAGGGGACAATCGAACCACCCATGCACTCCACATTGGAATACATAAGCCTAGCAGGAGGCGTCATCAAGGTGGTATCGTGCCTCTATCGAGCCATTCGGCGGAACTCCACGAGACCGCTGGAGGGACTGAAGGATAAATGGGAGGCAGACCTTGGGATTCCTATAGAGCCAAAGGATTGGGAAAATCCGGGCCACCAAGTTGTCCCGTAATGCACGCTTCCAATTAATTCGTTTTTACACCCTGCATAGAGCATACATTACACCTGACAGAATTAATTGCTATTTCCATCGAGATGATGCGAGTTGCCCTCGCTGCCAGGAGATAGGAGCTAGCTACATCCACATGATGTGGAGCTGCCCACAGCTAGAAGGGTACTGGCAAGAAGTGGTTAGGGAGACAGAGCGCGTCACAGAGAAGGAGATTCCTTGTACCCTCAGCCATGTGCTACTCAACCTGTTCCCCCACTCCGCTAAGACCAAGGTCACGGCAAGGTTCCAAGACCTAGCATATATATTAGGAAAACGCGAACTAACAAGCAAATGGAAGGCCCCAGCGGGTCCGAGGGTGGTAAACTGGAAACGGGAATTAGAGAAGTGGGTGGGCTGCAAACATAGAATACTGCTTCGGAATGCAAAACATGGCATAGGAAGACTGGAAAGAGAGCAGGCTTGGGGAGTATTAGTAGACGACTTGAAGAATGTAGACCAGGAGTCTGCCCCGAGCTCACCTCAGGCCAGGACTCGACCGGTCAGCCCTAATAGCCAGGAACAGGAGGGGAGAGAAGGGGCGTCATGAGAGGACCATAGCACCCTAACATCTACAGACCTGAAGGTTTGCATGAGTCAGGCCTACGACTTAGCCTATAGAGAGTGAGACCCAGATCACACGTACAGCGAGAGACATAGTGACAGGTTAGTCAGCAGCAGCGAGGGGGGGTGTGGGGGGACAGTTGGGGTGGAACTGTAAGATTGTTATATTGGATGGCAGTCCTTTACAACTAAAGTTGCATAGTACGGCGGAAAGTCACACAGCAAGTAGAGATATGGACAAGTGACTAGCTAAACAGCTAGGAATAGCACTTTGAACTGTTAACCAGTGAATTCTATGATTAAGAAACAAATTCAGTATGTACTGCTGATACTTAAATGCCAATAAAATATGTTTAAAGAAAAAAAAGTATTAGGATCCTCCTTCCAGAATCCTCGGGGCGGCCCCAAGTCTGGAATGTGAATGCACACAGACTGTTGGGATAGTCAAGCGAGGGAAGGAAAGGATAGGAACAGCTGGGAGGGAGATCTGGGCAAGATAACAAAGAAACACAAGATAAGTGTATATCAGTGTACCTGTATTTCACTGGAGCATTTACCACATTCCAATATGACTGAACTACATACTTCCTACCTGCAAAGGAAAAGGTACGCGTTTGATGCCAGAAGAGAGTAGGGCGGATGCAAGGTTTCCACATGAACTATTAACAGAAAAGGAGAATACACATGTGAAATAACTCCTAACTTTTATGACACTCTGTTGTTCCAGCAATGTTCTCTCTATTACACCTACCTATAAAGGTAGGTGATAACTATTGTAGTTTGCAATGCCATAACAGGCAGGACACCCTTTCTTCTATCTCTCTCCTGGGATAGAAGTTAAAGAACAACCAAAATGAAATAAAGTAGTTTTTGGCTAAGTTAATAACGATTTTAACATAGCCCACAATAATAACAGTTGAGCTGGTACTGTCATATAGATACTTCTTTATATATACTGTGTTAAGTTAGCATGAGCTTCTTACATGTTTAAACACAATTTTTCCTTCGGCTTCAGTTTTGCACACGACACATACTTGTTGTTGTAGCTTTCAACCTAGAAGAATGATGTGATTTATTTGAGAATAATGTGTTATTATTCTGATATCAGTTTTGCTTGGTACACTGTCTGAACAGTGAGTGCTGAACCCTCTAAGAATAACTCGATACAAGGTTGCTGGGAGGTCTGATCTTCGCACCACATTAGACATAACATAAATACAGTTGCTGCCAACATTGGGCTCTAAGCGGGTTTAAGATAGAGTTACAGGAAGTACAAGAACACACTTGATGATGCTTCGCATGCAGAGAGCTATTAGCTGATGATGTGATCCTCTCCTCCTGACATTTAGAGGTATGGGCCCGCCCTACTAAAACCCAAAAGAGACCTTCATAATATAATATAATATGCTAAATAGGGATGTGAGAAATAGGTGTTGTTAATTCCTATTAATGTCAGCATTATAATATGCTATCACCGTTTGCGTACTATGGACTAGTAACTATGCTGATAACTTTGATTCTTATAATCTGTTTGTTAGTATTGTATAAGATACTGCGTTTGAGAACATTGCATTGATTAATAAATATTTCAAATATGCACGTGTCCTCTTTACTCCATGTTCTGGCTTGAAATGATTATAGAACGAAAGAGTGTTTATGTGTTCCACAATACCTGAGGTAACCTAAGTTCATGTTCTGGTTTGTCTAAGTCATTGGGAGTTTGTTATGACCAATGAGACACTGTAGCTAGCTCGGTAAGGGGATTTTGGATACTGAGGTGAGTTTTGGGTCACCCTAATTCACTAAGGTTCTAGATCTCTATGCACAGTTCTGTGGGAGAACGGAAACCCTGCTACAGTACATAACTGTATCAAACTGTTCTCATCCAAAATGAAGAAAGAAATTATAGCAAATTCTCATGCTTCAGTTATGTAGCAATGTTATTCAACTTTATCAGTCGAGCGATTATGACATACCCAAGAATCACCTGAACCACTCAACGAAGCGGCACTGGTGAGGTTAGAAAACTCCCCCGCCAGAGACTGCTAAAACCAGCCTCAACCAACGGGATAGAATTCCCCAAAGTATGTAACTCAGAAAACACCTCTCCGCTAGAGACCGCTAAAAGCCAGCCTCAACCAATGGGAGAGGAGGACTCACGGAATCCGAGGAGCCCGTGAAATCAGTGAAACCTAGCCCGCAAGAGACTATGCACTGATGGTCTCAGCCAACCGGGGAGATACAATCAGGTTTAACTTGGCAAAGGTATATTGAATCCTTCCAGGATGTGGGACAGAGAGAACGTGCAAACTGCACTCTTACCACCTTGAGGAGGGCTGTAGACCGAAGGAGTTTTCAAGAGTAATGCAAAAGAATAATCGGCAGCGATGTTGATTGTCGGCTGCCCTTTACTCTGTTCCCTGCCTGACACCCGGAACACGTACAACGTGATTCGCGTGGCATTCCGGGAACTGTAGTTTCAACGGACATTTCAGTTTCTTGGTTACCTCACGTGTGACAGTCGGCGCGTAACCGGATTTTCAAACCCTGACAATAAGTGCATTGGACATACTCAAGCCTGGGTCTTCTTGGGGGAGATGAGGCAGGTAAGCTCTGTTAGCCTGTTGCTTTCATGGATCCCACTCCTTAATCCTTTTTGAAGCAAGGCAAAGTCCTCAGGGCTGTAGTTCCAAGAGTGCAACAGGAGCTGTCCTTCTGAATGCAATCCTTAGGTGGTGCAGACCAAGGTTCCAGCAAGGCAGTCCTTCTTCTCCTTGAAGTTTCAGGCAGCAGACCTGAGTTGCTAGACAGCTCTCACATATGTATTCAATGTTCTGGGACAACAGGAGTGCACCCCTGGCCAGTGTCGTACAGGGTGCCACCCAAAAGCATGACTGCTGACTCCAAAGTGTAGCATATCCTTGTCCCACAAAGATCTGCGCTTTTAAAATTCAAGAAGGTTAATTTCTCTCTTTGAGAGAAAGAGCTGGCTAAACCGACCAACTAGTGTGGCTCATTTCTCTTAACACTCCCTTTTCCAGACCTCCTCCAAATTCCGTACCTAGGGCTCTCATCTGGGCGGGGGGTACAGGAAGCGGGGGTAGGCCTGGCTGGCATTCCTTACGGTCCTCCTCCCTTTGATTCACAGTTTGGTTACCCAACCCCTCATCGTGGCCTGTTCTCTGCAGCTGCAGAGCACCCCCACCAGATAACTTCTGTCTCTAAGCAGGCCACTGATTACCTTATTAAAGCAGTTTGGCTAAGCCTGTTAAGGGCTGGCCAAGCAAGAGAGGCTGATGGAAGGCTAGATTTTGGCTCACAGAAAAAAAAGTTCTATAACGTATTTTCTGTATTAGTTATGATAATTTCAACAGTGGAAAGTTGTTGGATTCATCATTACCAATCTATTAAGCTTCAAAATATTATTTTAGCTCATTCCTGTCAATAGTTACACTGTATTACAATATTCCAATGTTAGCCTATGGCGCTAAAATGGCACAATGGGGAAAAATGCAATTGGTAGTTTTTCCCTCACCAGGGCTAAAAAACCATCTTTTCAAATGTCAATGCTTATTTGTACATGGCAACCTACCCTAGAGACACATGGGGTAGACCTTAGGGGTGATGTAGAAGTAAAAATAAGGTTGTTTCATACTTTGGAAGTACCTTTAAATCCAAAGTTGAATTTGCATATAATTTCAGTAGAGCAGCTTGCAAAGCAGGGATGACTTTAAAATGACAGCAGGCAACACAGCAGTGCACACTTAAGTGCATGAAATCTGCTGGACCTCCAAACATACATGCTCTACCATATACTAGTGACTTTCATGTAGTTTGTCAGTGCCAATAGTAATTACACCTAATTACCATATACGTTTTTTAATTAGCGCACTGGACCTAGGCCTGGTTAGCAGTCAGAGTCAGCAACCAACAGTATCAACAGTATCAGTCAAAAATGGTGATCAGGGCAAAAAGGATGACTTACTTACATGCCGTTCTCAAATGCAAGGTGATGGGTAACTAACCTACACCCTGGTAGTCCTCATCAGCTAAGTGGAAAAACCTGGAAATTCCATCCGCATAGGCATGGTGTCAGGAAGTGGGGGATCCACTTCATGATGTACTTGAGAAGGAGGAGGCGGGAGACAATCAATTGCCTCATTATATAGCTCCTCTCGTTTATTCAAAACCCCACGGAACATATGCAGTTTTCTCTAGAAGGACTCCTTTCATGAATGACATGATCCCTTTAACGAACAGAACTTCCTTAATCCCTTCAGTAGTGACGTCACAGAGTCACACGAACCAATGATAATCCCCCCTCTCCAGGACGTTTTGTAAGCCGGAAAGGGAGAGAGAAAAGGAGGCGTCCAGAGCAGAGAGGAAAAGCCACCATCTGATGAACAGATTGAGAGAGACCTGTTCAGCCCTTCCTGGTTGAGCAGGGACCAAACGCCCCAATCAGAGGAACTCCGACGAGAAGATCCATTGTATCCTTCCTGGAAGTGCAAAGAGACGCTCAGCACAGAGTTGCCTGCAGAACTTGAAGAAGTCCTAGAAAGCTGAAGGTACCACAAAGTCTCCCACCACGTTATTAGAGGAGCGTGGCTCTCCCAGGCGCAAGTACTATTGGGCAAAAGGGAGAAGAGGGCCTTTCCACGGACCCTAGATGAAGAGAAGGAAAGAAAAAGAGGAATCATTTTTGGGGAACTCGGAGATTGCTGACTATGAAATAAAAATAGTGAAAGACCAAACAAAATACACTCCCTGCCTTTTCTATCTCTCTAACCTTTTACACAAGTCCATCTCCTGTAGGGAAATGGACCACATCAATAGCATTGGATTCTCCACCCTTATCTGCATCAGCCATCTGAGAGGTATGTGGTCAGTTTGAACACAGAAGTGAGTACCAGACAGGTATGGTCTCAGCCTCTTTAGGGACCAAACCATAGCAAAGGTTTCCCTCTCAACGGCACGCCACTTGTGTTCTCTGGGGAGAAGTTGTCTTCTAATGACGGCAACTAACTGATCAAGGCACCTCCTCATTAACTTGTGCCAACACTACCCCAATATCTTGTTCTGAAGCAGTTGTCTGTACCACAAATTCCTTTGTGCAGTCAGGGGATAGTAACACTGGTGCTGAACACATAGCCTCTTTCGGAGTGTCAAAGGCGTTCTGACACTCTGGGGTCCACATGACTTTCTTTGGCCACTTTTGTGAAGTGTGTTCAGGGGAGCCACATTGGTCCTATAGTTCTGAACAAATCTTCTATAATACCTAATCAGACCAAGGAAGGCCCTGACCTGTGTCTGGGTTGTAGGGGTTGTCCAATCCAAAATGGTTTGGATTTTGGCATGTAGAGGTTGTACATGATCTCCACCTACAAGGCGACCTACGTACGCAACTGAACTCTCCTCTATTTGGCACTTACGGGCCTTAATAGTCAGACTTGCCTGCTGCAGGGCCTGAATCACTTCCTTCAGGTGGCTTACGTGATCCTTCCAGGTAGGACTGTACACCGCTATATCATCCAGAATAACTGCACTGAACTGCTATAACCCAGACAGGACTCAGTTTAACAACTTTTAAAAAGTGGCAGGGATATTCTTTAAGCCAAAGGGCATTATTTTGAATTGGTAATGTCCCTCTGGTGTGGAGAATGTTGACTTCTGCTTTGCTCCTTCCCTGAGGGCAATCTGCCAGTAGCCTGAGGTCAAATCAAATGTACTCAGGTATTTTGCAGCTCCTAAATCAGTGAGTTATCCACTCTAGGTATAGGGTGAGCATCAGTCTTAGTGAATGTTTTCAGTCCTCTGTAGGACACGCAGAACCTCAACTCCTTATTTCCCCCTAGGGTTTAGGTTTGGGTACCAGCACCACTGGACTGGTCCATGGACTATCAGAGGGCTCAATTATCCCCAACTCCAGCATCTAAGCTACTTCAGCCTTTATGCTGGCTCTGACCAGATCAGACAACCTTTACAACTTTTTTCGACAGGTAGGCTGTCACCAGTGTCAATGTCATGTATACAACAGCTGGTGATGCCTTAGAGCAAAGGGAACAGACCAGCAAACTGATCCAGCACCTGCTTCCAGTTTAGATAAAGGTTAGACAAATCACAATGTTTTTGGACCACCCTTGGGTCTTTCGAAAATGCCCAGGCCATCCCTTGGAGGGGTCCGCTGATCATGTTCTAGGTCCAATTCTAAATTCCATGGGAGTTTCTAAGTATATAATTGGTCTCTTTGACATGTAGTCTAAGTGGTCAAAACATTAATATTCGGTCCAAAGTTGACTCCGCAGAGACTGTCTCTCCCTTGAAGAAGTTTTCATGAGAGAAGGTATCCCAAAAATCCCTTTTGAGTGACAATGGACACTAATTTACAACTGAAAAATTGAAGGAGTTCCTATATAGGAATGGTATCAAAGCCAAATACATTTCTGTATTACACGCTGAAGGAAATTGAGCTGTGGAGTGCTTCAGTAGAGTGATTATGGGAGTGTTCAGTGGACTATAAATGCAGTAATGGACAGGTAAAGAGAATTCTGGAAACTAAATTGAGCTCATAGAATTAATCCTACCTTAACTAGGTACAGTCCATTCAGAGTATTAAAAGTAAGGGAAACCTTCACTCAGAATAATAATGCATGGATGATTATGAAAATGCAAAGTAAATGGTCTCCTTCTGTGGTCAAAGCAAACTGTGTGAAGCGCAAAGGTGCTACAAAGATACTATGATAAGAAAAATAGAGTAAAAGAAGTCAACCTAGAACAAGGTAACTGAGTCCGTGTGAAGTTAGGGTTAAAAACTAAGAAGGGTAACAGTAAGTTCTCTGAAAGCTTGTGAAGGAGAAAAGCTTATTCAAGTTATGGTAAAGTGTGGCATTTTGGTAGACTGTTAAGATGCACTAAGAATTTAACCTGGAAACAAGCCAGTTGTGTTAAAGATAATGCAGTTAAACGTAATGTGGGTTGTGGGAGGAAGAAGATTAGGATGCTTCTGTTGAAGTGGAAATAATAACGTGATTGCAAGGAATGACAAGGAGCCATAGGATGTCGGTCCTTGAAATGGTTCTAGAGGTGATTTATTCTGGAGGAGTCAACCCCCTCGTGATCCGCTGAAACCATGTAAAACGAGAACAGTACCACTAGCCAGTGTACAAGTATCACAACGCAGTCTGGAAAGGTGGCTTTTCTCCCTAAAAAGTTTAAGGACTTCATTGTAAGGTGACATTTTCCTAACATTATGACTTGCAACCACCACCATTGTGATACATACAGTAGAGTTGAGTATATATTGTGTTTTAAATAAATGATGAATTCATGTTAAGTTTCCTTTGTTTTTTTCCTGCCAATTGTTTTATTTTATTATTAAGGGGGAGAGAAGTGTGGTGTCTGAGTTGATCAGTTGTCGTCGCATTGGATACTGGTTGCTCTCATCAATAAACATCAAGTTAACCTGCAACAAGAGACCTGTTAAGTCCTACACTTGTCCCTCCCCTCAGAAGTATCAGAATGCTTGATTGTGTATCTGATGTGAAGCTCAGAAGTCTATTGACTGGATTGGGCAGATGTCTGGTATCCTGTAGTATACAATTAATGCCAGGGAGTGGAAAAGATTATTTGTGAGTTTAAAATGTGATGTGGTTGGGATGAAGGGTCTCTAGGCATTAGGTCATCAGAAGAATGTCATCTAAATAAATAATTTAACAGCCTTCTCAAATCTCTGAAAGAAGTAAACAGTCAAGAGAAGCTTGGTGAAACATCAAGAGGCATAGGAGAGGCTGAAGGGGAGGTACTGGAATTGCTAGATGTTACTCTGGCAACAGAACTTCAGGGATGGAGACTCAGATGTCATTGAGGTCCAAGTGGACAAACCAGTCACAAAGTAGAGGGGTGCCCTGAAGGAGGTGGATGCCATTGTCGTGCAGTTTCCACTAATCAGTAGGATCTCCACGTTTGTGGACAACATACACGTAGGATGGTGCCAGACTGTTTCCATGCACCTCCACAGGCTATATTGGCCCTTGGACCAGCTAGCTCGCAGTGCCACTGTTGGCTCCCCTAAACCTGAAAAGGGAGCAAACAGTTCTCAAAATCACTGAACATGACAACTCTGTTCTCTCAGGAACCGTGGCAACATATTTCAAATTTTCGCTCAATCACTCATGCTTTCTTGTGCTCAGAGACATATACAATGAGTACATAAAGGGGCATTTTCAATAATAATTGAAACATAGTGCGTCTTGTATAAAAGATATGGGCTGCAATGATTAATAGACAGAAGCAGACAAATGTTATAATAAGTGTCAACACAGAAAATAAAACAAAGAGTTCTGTCATCTTGTTGATACATGATATATGTGCATACATCTAAAAGATTTTGACAATCTGTCGTACTCCTACGATGCTCAACCCTGACCTACGTGTCTAAAGTGTGAATGTAAGGTATGCCAAGGAAACCTCCATCTGGATGATCTAACCTCTTTACCTGGTGGGTAAGAGTGTATGACCCCGTCTTGGTCACAAACTGGACACCCCTCATGGAGATGTCAATAATAATTGAAACGTAGTGCGTCTTGTATAAAAGATATGGGCTGCAATGATTAATAGACAGAAGCAGACAAATGTTATAATAAGTGTCAACACAGAAAATAAAACAAAGAGTTCTGTCATCTTGTTGATACATGATATATATGCATACATCTAAAAGATTTTGACAATCTGTCGTACTCCTACGATGCTCAACCCTGACCTACGTGTCTAGAGTGTGAATGTAAGATCTGCCAAGGAAACCTCCATCGGGATGATCTAACCTCTTTACCTGGTGGGTAAGAGTGTATGACCCCGTCTTGGTCACAAACTGGACACCCCTCATGGAGATGTCAGTCAGCTGCTAGGTGAAAGCTTCAGCAGGCAGGTATCCCTCGAAGTCAGCCAAAGTGTCTCCTCTGATTATTTAGGAAACAAAAGGCTATATACAGAAAATTGTATCCTTGTCTCAGCCGAGATTCTGCTCATTCAACCACTGCTTGTGTTCTATAAATAGCTGTGTCGCCATATGGATAAAATAAAGACATATTTGTATTATGTACGTGAGAGACCTTGCATCAATGCCAAGGCAGTGTGATAACATTCTCACAAAGTGTTCTGTGTTAGCAAGGTTGGTATTTCTGCAAAACCAGTCCAAGCGTCATGAATACAAATGTGTGTCAAATGTTTATGTGACAAAGGGAAGGCAACTGTAGGAAGAGGGATTGCATACATGCAAGAATCGTATTAATTCCTACTGGGGCTAACTCGGGCACATGACACCCACGCCTCATACATATGTCGGTGTAAGAAGTTATTCAAAGCAAACTAATACTATTTCTTTAAACTAAAAACTTTATATATAGTAAAAATTGCTTTAAAATCACATTAAAATCTAGGCACTCAATAGGTGCAAAGCATAAAGAAAGCAAAAAATTTATAAAAATATAAAAGCATTTAAAAATAAAGGCACTTTAAAAACAGATGTGGAAGTGAAAACAGGCTGAATAAAAAGTTCCCACTACACGGGAAGCCAAATATTGACATGTTCAGAGAGGTAGATGAACATTGCTGTTCTCAACGTCTGCTGTTCCCAGAGACAAATCTAATAGCAAGTCGATAGAGCAAGTATGTTCCCATCCAGCCCCCACAGCAGCCCAAGTGAATAAATCCTAGATGATAAGCAGGGGCGGCTGGTGACATTTGAAAGTGGTGAGGCGTAAAATGATAATCATACTGCACCGTAGCGAGCGAGCAAACAACAGCAAAGGTGCACCACAAAGTTCTCCAAACAATAATATTATTAGTATAATAAGTCGTGAAAATATGATGTTTTCTTATTTTTCAAAGTTCTTTATTTTTAATCGTTAACACAGTACAGCCGACGCGTTTCGTCCCAAAGGGACTTCTTCAGGGCTTGTAAATTGGAAGAGAATGCTTCCAAATAAATCCTCAAAGGAGAAATTCCATGCGGCTCCTTTCACAGTATTAATCACTCTTAAATGATGAGAACCCGGACTAAGTCTAAATACGACTTATCTACGTCTGGTATTGATGCAAACTGTGGGTGATACAGATGTCATATGGTTGTATGTAAGCTCTATATACAAAGGTTGTTGTGTTGTTCCTCATGAATCGGAAAGGAGTTAATAAATATTCAGGGTAATCAATCATGATAAATCGTCCTGTAATCGTCCGCAGAGCCTTTGCCTTGACCGCAATCCGTAATCCGATCAGCCCAGCTAGCGAGCGAGCGCAGCGAGCGAGCCCGAACCCCCTAAGAAGGGTTTGGGGGATTTCCCCGAGAAAATTTTGAAAAAAGCGTGGAGAAATGGTGCATTTTCAAGCAAATTTGAGAAGGCAGGAAGGTTAATAAAGCAATTGTGAAAGTGCAGTTATTACATTAATAGATGTCATAACATAGGTAGCTGCTTATTCAGTATAACCACAGAGTTTCATACATTCCGTCCTATTACTCTGAATTCAGAAATCACTATTACCCAATTCAGCGTACTCATTTTATCATGTTTGGAAAGATGAAATGCTAAGCCGCGCCAACCGTATTTGAACCCGTGACCTTCAGACTATACTTAGATCCCTGCAGCATTATAGTAACACACTGAGATACTTTACTTTTATATAAAATATTTGGGAGTATTAATGCAGCTTTCCTAGATGATCAATGCATATACTGCAATGGAAATAAACAAAAAAGGTCACAGAAATCGTTATACAGGCAGTTGTAACACAGGTGGATGCTCAAAAATCGAAAGAAATTCTGAACAAGAAAGAGAAGGGATCTTTCTGTTTATAGCAAAACCTTCCCACACCGCAAGGTTTTTCCCTTCTAACAGCTGCCCTGCTAGTGGCCGCAGTGCGCCTTGAAAGATACTTCAGTGCGCTGTGCAGCACAGTGAGTGAAGTGAATGTATTTATCATAGTTTGAACAGAATGACTCAGAGACCAGGATGTCTCAGTCTCACAGTGAGCTGAAATACACAGGAGGCTGACAGAGCACCCAAGGTCCAAGCTGAATGCACTCAACAACTGGCCCCGGGGATCTCGAACCCCGCCACTGTGCCCCTCAAACTAGGATTTAAGGTGCTTCACATCCTCATTCCAAGTCAACAATTCCCCCCCTTGGCTCCAGTACATAAGCAGCCTGGGCTAGGGACACTCAGCGCTTTGACGCATTGTATTCCCAATCTGAACCAAAATCATATTAGGTCAAATTGAAAAGAAGGCTACCTATGCAGCCTACAGTCGAGTCAGACACCTTGCTGTTCACTTATGCATTTTTATATAGCGCGCTGGACGGACTTTACCCGATGGTGTCAGAGTGCTTCACAACAATAGGAACAGTAATGATACTACACATGAGGAGAAAATTACAAGTGAACAAACAACGTACAACAGCAAACGTTAAGTTACATGAGGCGAAAAGTGATAAATGTGAGCAAACAAAATACAAGAGGTAGCAAACTGTACAATTATAGGAGGAAAAAAGTGACATCTGTGCAGGTTTGTTACAAATGTATAATACAAAGTACTTGAACTTCACACTACAGTACAGTAGTACTTCTAAAAAATGCTGGGCCTGTGTCCAGTTCTGCCAGGCAGGGAACGAACGGAGACCAAGAGTTAGTGTCTGTCTGCAGGCAGCCACGTGGTGAGTCGAACTGCGCAGCAGACGAGCCCTAACGACACCACGACACTGGGCCTGTCCCAGCCAGCAGCAGGGGCCAATGACACGGTACAAACAAACACTCGCCTTTTACAGCCAGGCCGGGGCACCCCCTGACCGCGCACAAAGCAGCTTCTGCCTGGTGGTGTCTATTCCCCTCCAGCTGCCTTTCCATCCAGCCCCCGGCCCCTCTCCGGGATCCTCCTGTCCCTTAGCCATCATGGTAACATTGGTAAACTAAAGCCTCGGCCTCCATTCGATTCATGCCCGCCCCGCCCCCGCCCAAATTGAAAAGATATTATGCATTTTTATTTAGCGAGCTGCGCGGACTTTACCCGATGGTCTCAGAGTGCTTCACAACAATAGGAACAGTAATGATACTACACATCAGGAGAAAATGACAAGTGAACAAACAACGTACAACAGCAAACGTTAAGTTTCATGAGGCGAAAAGTGATAAATGTGAGCAAACAAAATACAAGAGGTAGCAAACGGTACAATTATAGGAGGAAAAAAGTAACATCTGTGCAGGTTTGTTACAAAGGTATAATACAAAGTACTTGAACTTCACACTACAGCAGTAGTACTTCTAAAAAATGCTGGGCCTGTGTCCAGTTCTGCCAGGCAGGAAACGAACGAAGACGGAGAGTTAGTGTCTGTCTGCAGGCAGCCACGTGGTGAGTCGAACTGCGCAGCACACGAGCCCTAATGACACCACGACACTGGGCCTGTCCCAACCAGCAGCAGGGGGAAATGACACGGTACAAACAAACACTCGCCTATTTCAGCCAGGCCGGGACACCCCCTGACCGCGCACAAAGCAGCTTCTGCCTGGTGGTGTCTATTCCGCCCCCCCAGCTGCCTTTCCATCCAGTCTCCGGCCCCTCTCCGCGATCCTCCTGTCCCTTAGCCATCATGGTAACAAACATTGGTAAACTAAAGCCTCGGAGTCGGCCTCCATTCGATTCATGCCCGCCCCGCCCCCACCCAAATTGAAAAGATAAGTCGGACTGCGCAGCACACGACACAAGCCCTAGTAACGACGACACACCACTGGCTACACACACTCAGCAGCCAGCCAGCCAGCAGCGCGGGCATCCCCAAATGGCATGAAGTCACACAGTGATTGGCAATTAAGTGCGGCTGAGGCAGTGTATGTGCTACCACCCACGCACGGCATCTAATGATGGGTTGCCTGCACTTCTGCTTGGTGGAACAGCCAATCCTGGCGCTGCATGCAGCACCAGGATTGGCTAGGGGGGCAAAGTCACTACTCGCCCTTTGAGACCCCGGGGCTGCGGCAGGCAGCGGCACGGCTGCTGTAAGAAACAGCACCCTCCTTGGGGCAACTCTAAATGGGAAGGCTGAACCGCGCATGCTCGGGCTAGTTACAGCCCAAATTTTCACCTGCGCAGACTGCTGCAGCTGAGTGTGGACTGGACTGTCATTCAAGCTGTAGCAGCCCAGCCCAGCCCCACCCCCTGGTCACTCCTGAATGCTCTGGGTATGTCCCTAATCCCGGAGATACAGTAGCGCTGCTGCGCTATTTCTTAGTGTGCACTGCAGTGCTTGACGACGGTGCGTCCCAGGCTTAGTGGGGCTACGCCCCTATGCCCCAATGGACGCACCGCGCCTGATGATAAGGTGGTCATACCTTTGTCTACTACTGCAAAGCTTGTTCTAAATTAGCCATGTCCATATCATGCCGTCTTTCAGCAGATTCTTGTTGAGATATTTTCCATATCTCATTATAGACCGAATACAGGAAGCCTTTTTTAAATGATTTCCGAGGACCTAATAGAAAGTCTCGTAATTACAGGTCATCAGATAAAAGGAAACACAAGGAGATGATGGACAGAGCACTGACACTTTTCAGACACTCACCCCCAGTCACAGATCTAGGTTAAATCCATCGTCGTTCTTTAGCTCACTTTGCCACCTCAGTTCAGACCCAGCTATATGCATATCAGTCTTGACCCTGTGCCTCATGGGAGCAGTCCAGCCCGAACTGCCAAGCCAGGTCTTTCCTGAACCGGAAACAAGCATCCTGGGACCGGTTTCGAGGTAGCACCCTTCATCAGCCAGGCTAGCTTGAATCCAGTGGCAAAGTGAGCAAGCAACACATGTCTGGGCATACCTTGCCAACTAGGATGAACAAAGCAAACACAAGGAAATGATGGATGGAGCGCTGGAACTTTTCAGACAGTCACCCCCAGTCACAGATCTGGGTTGAATTCATCATCGTTTTTTATCTCACTTCGCCCCCTCAGTTCAGATCCAGCTATATGCAAATCAGTCTTGATCCTGTGCCTCATGGGAACAGTCCAGCCCGAACTGCCAAGCCAGGTCTTCCCTGAACTGGAAACAAGCATCCTGGGACCGGTTTCTGGGTAACACCCTTCAGCAGCCAGGCTAGCTTGAATCCAGTGGTGAAGTGAGCAAGGGACCCACGGCTGGGCATACTCTACCAACTTTTTGGTGAGCAAAAAAACGATGGATTTAGGCTCAGATCTCTGTACTCGGGTGAATGTATGACATTGTTCTGCATTCTGTCCATCAATTGTTCTTTTTGCATTTGTCCCCCTAGGGGGACAGGTATGCCCAGATGTGGGTCCCGTGATCTCCATGCCACTGGAGTCAAGCTATCCTGGCTGATGAGGGCTGAAAGCTCATAACCGGTGCTAGGATGCTTGTTTCCAGTCAAGGGATGACCTGGCCTGGCAGTTCGGGCTGGACTGTTCCCATTGGGCGCATGGTCAAGACTGATTTGCACATGGCTGGGTCCAAACTGGAATGGCATGGTGAGCAAAAAACTATGGATTTAGGCTCAGATCTCTGTACTGGGGTGAATGTATGACATTGTTCTGCATTCTGTCCATCAATTGTTCTTTTTGCATCAGATAATAGGGACAAGTGCTGCTTTACCTGGGAAAGTGTTGTGGTTTCTAGCCAATAAAAGCCCAACTTCTCTACAATGTAAGTTGTTATCATCCACGAATGTTCAATTTGCACAATAAACATGTCAGGCCTATGGACAGTAAATCCCCTGATGTTACTTAGGAATCTGTCATGAAATTTGTTAGTGTCTAATGGCCATAGTACATCTGCAGGCAGGCATGTAAGGGGTAGGTGCTGACAGACAGTGCACCCGGCGGGAAACCTCTGTTACGGTGCGGACGTCCCTCGCGCTGGCCTTTGGAGCAATCAACTATCTTAGACTAGGTTGTGACAGGAGCGGCCATTCAATAAAGTTATTGCCACCTTGTAGTCGCACACAAGGTTGGATCGCTCTGATTTATTAGGGTTCTAGGCCCAACCACTTCCACTCACTTTTTTATTCACGCTATTTGGTCATGAAGAAGCGCCAGGGATTGTTCTGACCACCTAGACGTCGCAAAGCATGTTTAACCTCTAGTTACTAAGGCACATTACGCCCTAACAGTAACTCAAGACCTACAGGTTTTTTAACCTGACAAGGGAACCTATACATTCAATTTTACTCACTCCGGGATCCCTCACTGCTCTCTTAGAACCCTCTTTCTCGCACCCACACTCATCATATGGCAGTACAAACAAAAGATCTCTGCTAAAGCGACCCTTCAGAGGACCAGTAGGGCAATACAGCGCCGGCCCGACGAGGATTAAACGCCCGATGATGAAACATGACATTCTTCGGGTGTGTGAGGGCATCAAGAGACAAGGCTTGCGCTTGCCTCTTGTACGGTTGATTTAGACCTAGGATCTTACTCTCTTCCTCCGTTCCCTTCCTTCTCTTGTTTGTGGGTGACTATTTGCGCCCATACCTGGAACAGTTACCCTTTGTTTGGTTTGCGATTAGCATAGGGAACATGGGTACTGGACCACAACAAGCTCCTAGTCCCCCCTCTTGTTTTAGGTACATGATGGCAATACTAACAATCCCCTCCAATTGGGATCTGATTAGTTATGTCTACTCTTATGCAGCTTAGCATCTCTAGGTTTCCATCATATGGTGTTCCTTGCTTCCATTTGTCAAATCGTGCAAGAATAGGAACCCATGATGTGTTCAAGTTTTGAATCTTGGCAAGGCCAAGACATGTAGCTGTTGCACAGTTTTATTCAAGAAGATCAGCTATTGTTGTATTGACAGGCCTTAAACAGAGCCTCAGTTCCCTGAATCTGCCAATCTCTAGTCCCCAAAATAGATTTAACATTTACTGTGTCCTTCCAAAATTCAAAACCTTGCACAGAGAGTTGGGAAAGAAATGAAGCAAAATATATAAGCTTAGTGTCAGTTAACATATCTTTCTTTGCCGGTGACGGTGCAAGCCTATAATAGAACCAGCAAAATAATCAAAGATTTGTTCAAACTCCTTTAAACTACCCTTTGGTGGTGTGGGGCAATGTTCTCATTGGGTAAAATGAAAGACCTCACAAGGTGTGCTAGCTTTATGCAGGAAAGGATTACCATAATGTTGATAACAAAACATTTCCTCAAAATAAACTGTACCATCATATAGCTTATCAGAAGAAAACACAGTTGAATGTTATAAATCTTCTAACATTTCATAAACAGTATTAATGTCCCAATCGTCAGAAATAGTACTAGGGTTGACAATGTCATTCAATGAAACTTTAAACAAATGTGGAATTGGTAACAGTTCAATGGGACTATGCACATCAAATGATACCTTGTCCACTACAATCCGGTCTGTAACTAGAACCGCTGAAATGTTCACCAGGGACAAGTCTCTTTGTTCATGGTGTGAAGATGTGTGTAGTTTTTAAGAACCAAGTTTACAGTGTGTACTGCAGAGCGTTTTGCAACAAAGTGTCCTTTTTAGAGCAGGAAGAACACAGTCACAAAACAAATCCAAAGTACTAAGAAAAGCAATGCAATTGCAATCCAAAGATGTAACCATGAAGAAACAAGGTATGTTCTTTTCAGCCAACGATAGATGACACACACCTTCAGTTTGAACTGTGGTGCATGCACTGGAACCTCCAATGCGACAGAGGAGAAGTCATCAACATTGATGGCTACTGGGCCTAACTCTGGCACATGATACCGTCTGAGCAAGAGAATGAATAATGAACCTCTTCTCTACCTGGGAAATTTCTTTTAGAGCAAAGGAGTGGAAAGGAGGGCAGAGGGGTTGAAAATAGCGTTCAGGAAAATTAATAAGGAAGCCATGGAGGGTTTAGGAGTCCCAGGGGTCGGCTGCAATATTTTTCACCTCTCCTGGGGAATTAGGGACGAGGGGGAGCAGGTATAAAGGAAGAAGGCTTACTTGAGGTGGAGCTGTATGATGCTTGGAGGGCTTGGAATGTGCCTCTTCCTAGGCCTCCACTGCAGAAATCTTTGCTTGAAGCAAGTTTGAACAAGCATACTACTGTGTTTTGGAAATGGTCAACTCACCAATGCTAATAGATGAGGGGGCCCCTAGGCTAGAGATAGCCATTTTAGAACAAGAATGGAATGAAAACTTTTCTAGATTATATTCAATTCCACCTACTGAGCCAGTGATTCCAGTACATACTACTGATCATCTTACACCTAAACAATGCCAGTAAAGGAGGCAAAGCGCCAGGCTCTGATGGCATCCCGGTAGACTTGTTTAAAGTTAACACACTATTATGGGGTCCATTATTAACTATGGTACTAGGCAACTTTTGTAGTATAGGTTTCTTACCAACTTGGGCAGAGTCAATTATAGTCCCCATCTATAAAAAAGGGGATTGTAATAATCCTGCGTGCTACCGCTTGATATCTTTACTTGACTCAATAGTGAAGATAGCGGGCCGGATTATCTTAAATAGGCTCCAGAATTGGGCAGATTCAAACAAAATTCTTTCAGATCTATAGTATGGTTTTCGCCCGGGAGTGGGGACCATAGAACAGGGATTGAATCTAAATTGCTTAACATCGAAATATACTAAGACTAAGAAAGAGCTTGCCTTTGTAGATCCTTCATCTGTATTTGATTGCGTTAGCTATAACAAGTTGGGGAAAATCTTGACTAACTTGGCGGGTGGAGATATCTATAATCCACTTCCTGAGGATATTATATTCAGGTTAAATGGCTAGAGTACGCTATGGGTTCGGGGGAGATGGCGCTAGGTCCTTCCGCATAGAGCGAGGGATGCTGCAGTGCTCTATGTTTGGAATAGAGCACTTTACTACGCGATGCACTACATCACGTGCTATTACAAAGCAGTCATTACAACGACTACGTTGTTAGTACGCAATGCATTTACAACTCAAGTCTTTACAAAGAGTTCCACGAGGGTGTGCGCTGTATTTAGGAATAGTATTATTTACTATTCCTACTCCAGTTTGCGCAACAGTAGGGAAGGTGTTGGAATTCATTTCCAATACCTCAGCACCCCCTAGTGGAATTCGTTGTAAAGACTTGCGTTGTAAATGCATTGCGCACTAACAAGGCGGTCGTTGTAACAACCGATTTGTAAAGGTATCGCTGTGTAATGACTGCGTTGTAAAGGTTGTTTCCCCATGTTTGCCCCTTTTTATTCTCTTTATATATGAACAGTCTTGGGAATGAATTGGCCAGTAAATATAAGGATATCCCACAAATTGGTTATCGACCCATACCGGCCCTCCTCTATGGGGATGATGCTGTTCTTATGACGCAAACTCTTTTGGGCCTACAAAAACTCCTATCAAACTTTGTTGATTATATACAAGACTTGGGTCTTTTAGTCAATCAAAGAAAAGCCAATACTATGAATTGTGGAAATAGAATAGTAAAATGCTGAAATATCAAACTTTTTGATGCGAACATTACCACTACAATGACCTTTTCTTATTTGGGTAGGCTGTTTGACAAGGAGAGCACATGGACTCAATGTATCAAGACCAGGAATCTATTCTGTAAGAAATCCGTTATGGCCCTTATCAACTTCACAAGGAAGCTAGGCAAGAACTTACACCATGAAATGCCTATCTATTGCTACTTATGGGGTAGGTGTATGTGGGCATGTTAATTGCAAGGCACTTCAAATAGTAGAAAATGAGTTTCTGAGGTGTCTTCTTGCTGCACTTAAAAATGCTGTTTCCTATGTTTGCCATGCCATTTTCCTGTTGATATAATTAAGATGCTCCCAATCTTTCTATTGCACAAGATTTTGACTTCACAATTTACTGGCCTTAATCGGGCAGTTATTAGAGATAGCCTCAACCTTAGCTCTGCAATATATTTCCCGTGGCGGGTTTATATTAAACAATTCTGTTGTGACTTGGGTCAACCATTGTATTTTGAATAGCCCGATAGGTTGTTATACATAAGTAGGAAAGAACTGAAAATTAAGTGCCAGGGGCTCCTTGAAGCTGTTAAAATATACAGTCCTAAAAAATCATTCAATGCTGATTAGGTACAATATGCAACCTTACCTTAAGTTTATACAGAACCCTAAGCATAGGTTTGTACTTCTGTGTTTCAATATGGATATATTTTACCATTTAACCAGCTTTCCTGTAATGAATGATTGGTCTAAAAAATTAGATAGCTGTCCCTGTGAACAAGTGTTGAAACAGAGCACTATGCACATAGTCCTTTTTTGCCAACTGTATACAGAACATAGGAAACTCTATATTGTTCCACGTCTATAATCTTTTAATCTGAAACAATGCCACCCATCACATTTGTTTTTTCTAACATTATCTTCTCTGGATATATGCTGCTATCTGTCAAATATATTTATGGGCAGTGATCTTTGCATGAAAGAAGTTTTAACTTATGTGCAATTTTGTATATAACAATGGTGTTTTTAGATGGCATGTTTTTAATTGATCCCTGCATGTATGTATGTTTTTTACTATTACTGTCTAAATGTCTTTTTTATTGTATGTCATGATGTTTTATATAGTCATATTTGATGATATATATATATTTTTTTTACATATATATATTTCTGTGCTGAAATGCTTTTTATGCTTTTATGATTTCAATTGAAATCGAATAAAGCTTCCTTAGAATGAAGTAAGTATAAGCTAGTTAAATTGCTCCCTCACCCTGTCCAACTCATTAAAGTCCTTAGGCATCACCCTGGACAAGAATTTGTCAATAAAGGATCACATCAAAAAATCAGCCAAAGAAGCGCTTTACTCACTAAAACACCTCAAAAAAATTATTATTTAAGTTATGTACTACTGATTTACTTTTGTTATGTTATTTGTGGGTTTTTAGGTTTGTAGGGATTTAGGGTGAGCAGTTCTTTAAGGAATAATTACTGAATAGTGAATTATTAATAGTTAAATATTTTAAAGATTGTTAATTATGTAATTTATGTACTACTTATTTATTTTTATTATATTTTAGTTGCAGGCTGCTTGGTTTTTAGTGGTGTACGTGGGAATTTAATTAAGTAACAATTAGTTAACAATTTATTATTATTTGTTAATTAATTGTTTAATTGATTTTAAATTATGTACAATATTGAATACTGGCTTATCTTACTTATATTTTAGTTGTGGGACGATCGGTTTGTAGCGGTATAGGGTGAGAAGTTAAGTAATAATAATTCATTATTAATTAATATTTGTAAACAAATCATTTAATTGAATTTTAAATATGTAAATTGTGGAATACTACATTCATTTTATTGTAGGGCGTCTAGAGTGGGAAATTCATTAAGAAATCATTAACAATTTATTATGAGTTGGAATGGAGAGTGGTAGGCGGAGCCCCCATGACTGACTGTTGAGCTCCGAGACCAGACCCACCAGTCAACGTTGCACACTCTTGCACAATGCAGCCCAACGGTTCATGGCAACGAGGTCAGAGAATCTTTTGTCCCGCCATTTCGCGGCTCGTGTGCGGAGTTTACAGGGGATTGGTCCCTTTTGCTGTGCGCTGAGATACGGTGTAGTTTTCAAGTGCGCACTGCTGCAGGAATATGATGAACCACACCTAAATGAGGCACTGTTGAACACGAGAGAGACGCACTCGTTTAGCCTCTTTGGACTGCGGTGTTGTGGTATAGTGAGCGTGGCGGAGCTCTTGTGGTGCCGGCAAGTCGACCACTGGGTGCTCAGGGTTTCCCAACCTACCCAAGGTAGGTGGGCTCAGCGTGCAAAGAGTCACGGGTGGGTTGAACTTACTGGGCAGGGGCAGCTCATGTGTCCCAACATAATGCAACAACAGCACTTAAACTAGGCCGGTAATCTCCCAACTACCTTGGCCATACAGAAACAGCGTAAGAAAGCGTCCCATAGTCGTGTGGCAGGTTGGAGGGATAAGAGGATACTGGCAAGTACTAGCCTAGTGTCTGTTACTATGAAAATACAGTCTACAGACATGACTGCCCACTCATCGTGCTCCACAGGAGAGGAGACTTTTCTAGAGGAAGGTGGAGCAGAGCAGCAACTGGTCCATTTCATTTGCAATCTCTCTCGTTATTCAGCCAACCCAGCTCTCCCCTTACTGTTGTATTGCCTACCACATCTCTTGACACACTAGGGAAATCTAAGGACTAGTCTTTGTATCAGAAATTAACTCCCAAAGCAAGTTCTGCACAGGCGGAGACTGTCCTAAGTTCACAAGAGCTGTCAAGGTCAACCCAGATTCAGGTGGTGCCTATACCGGACCTACCAGGATCAGTAAGGTTATTAAGTAACACAAGGCTGTCAGGCATCCCCGAGATAATAAATACAGGTCAAGGTTTGGCGCAGGTTAAGCTACAAGGTTTGCATCAGGAAGAGTCAACACAGGGTGCATCTTTGGGAGTGAATAACGCAGAGGTGCTTTTAGCCACTACTTCTGGGGCACTACGATCAATGCTGGAAGACATTTAATTGGAGATTCGCTAGCTGAAAACACAGCAAGCTCTGGATAGAGAAACAGTGAATCAAAGACGGGGTAAAATTGAGGATAGCTTGGTACAGCTACCTTAACATCTCCTGGAGGCCGAGCAAAGGTTTTCTGATCTTGAAGATAGATTTCAAGGATTTAACAAGAATATTCTCCCAGCATTAAATAAACTGCATCAGCTGGAAACGAAAATGGCGATGCTGGAAAATCACTGGCAACACAGCAGTTTAAGATTTATTGGTATCCAGAGGGAAGAGAGTTGCAGGGGGAGATTCACAATGTTCCCCAGCTGGTGAATTCTCTCATTAAGAAATTGATATTGCCAACAGGTCCGTATGATTTATCTATAATGAGAGCACACAGGCCCCCTGCCCAGCGCTCAGCGATTTCCAAATATCCATGGATGATACTAGTCAAGTTTGCAGGCTTCTGCATTAAAGAACAGATTCTGGCCACAGCAATTCATAAAAAATCATTTGCTATCTCTGACAATGTTCATATGAGAGTGTTCTCGGAATTGGTCTCATTGACAGCCACGGCGCCACAAAGCATTTCAGAGTCTGATTCAAGAATTTAAGCGGTTGAGGGGGGCGGGGATGGATTGGGGTGGCAAGATTCTATTTCTCAAAATGCTGCTAAAGGGTCAATTTCAAATGTTTTCATCAGTAGGAGATGCGAATGTCTTTCTGTCAAACTCATCCCAAGCATAATTTAGGATGCAGGAGTTTTTCTATGAAGAATGTATTTAAACTCTGGTGGAGAGGTTATGTCTTGGGCACAGGGAACCTGCCACGGCACTAATTGGTGGAGGGAGGGTGAGGGGCTGGCAGTTGATGGGTCCACCAGCTCTGGGAGGGCAGGTGGAGGGGGATGGGGAAGTGTAGGGGGCTGGTGTCGGGTTGCAGACAAAAAATGAGCAGGGCAAGAGCAAATGTTTTAAAATATATTTTAGGGACTTATTATAGTGACATCATTAGGTGGGAAAGGATGAGATGTATCAAAACATGGTCCAGATTTAGGAAAACAAGAAAATATTAGATGACGCAAAATATAAAAACAATTATTTGTAATGTCAATGGGATGCTGAAATTACGTAAGTATGATGGGCTTCTTAAATGACTGGCATGTTTTTCCCAGAAATAATTTTCCTGCAAGAAACTCCCCTTAGGACTAATACCCACAGGATTCATCTGCCCACAAAATAATCTTCTGCTTATTTTTCCTCAGCAAATCTAGCAATACGCGGAGTAGGGATTTTATTCGCAAACACGATTGATTGGCAGATTAAGGAAGTGGTCCAGGATGGGATGGGAGTTGGTTATGGACCAAGGTAAAGGTTGATAAGATAATGTTACATTTGGTGAATTACTATGGCCCCATTACTGATGAGACCAAAGCACTGGAGCAAATCTAAGAAATAGCTCTGGAATCGGAAGGTGTTTTAATAATTGGAGGTGATTTTAACTATATCCAGTATTTGGCATTAGATACTTCTAATAAAACAAAGCAACAACTAAAGCTGAAAATGGCAAAGTTGATAACTACTATGAAATCAGATCTTGCGTTAACAGAGCCATGGAGGAGGGTGCATCCAGGTTTTTCCCAATTTACCTGCTAATCGTCCAGATATAGGACTGCGTCATTTCTGGACTTCTTTGTGGTAGATAAGAGGTTGGCGAATGCTAAGAATGAGATTTTAGCTAATTCTTTTTCAAACCATTCTATAGTCTTCTGTTTATTAACTCCGGGGATTATTCCAAGGAAAGAATTGAGGTGTCAGTTCGATAAATCTCTGCTAGAAGATCAGACTTAGCAAAAGGAGACAAGAATGAAAAATTTCCTAGCTAAAGTAACGGAAAGTTTCAATTCTATGAAAGAACTCAGAGGTGAGGATTACGCCTTCTTTCTCCACTTTATTACACAGCAGCGAAGAAGCAAACAAATTACTTTTCCCATGAAACAGTGGGAACACAGTAGAAAAAGAACAACATGGCAATAACCAATCAGAACAGGAGCACCGGTGTCCAATCAGGAGCCAAACAGTCCAACAAAGTCCTCTGTCAGTGTCCCCTCTCCCTCTTTCTGAGCACGAGGGCAGTCAACCATGGCACATCAGGCATATTGTTTCTAGGAATCAGAACCTGAAACAACAGGGAACACATTACTCAACAAAAGTCACTGTTGAAAACTTGCAAGAAACAACCAATAACAGTTATATAGTATATAGCAGAATCATAATATGAAACTCAAAGTCTATTACTTACTGCAGTACTGGGAGGGGTGTCCTCCAGGAGTGCCGGGCAGGATAATCCTCGCCTACGAGTCCTTAATAGAATTGAAACTTTCCGTTACGTTAGCTAGGACATTTTTCATTCTATGTCAGGACTGGAGGCAAGGATTATGCTTGTTCAAAGCTAGCCCACAACCAGCTGAGCCATATTAAGTACAGGCTTAAAATAGAACCTCTTGAAGGTAGAATCAGAAGACCAGTCGGCTGCGTTGAGGATATCCTCCAGCCTGGCACCCAGGCCAAAAGCTTTAGAGGCCATCGCTCCCCACGCCGAATGCGCTCCGAAGTGATAAAGGCTAATGCCCGCCTCCTGCATCACCCACCGGACCCACCTCGCGATGGTGGGGGGAAGAAACTGCTTTAAAGGGTTTCCATAGTGCAATAAGGATCTGACAGTCCCCTGGCAGGCGGAAATCTTCTGTCATTTCCTCATAGGCTTTGAGACATTGTACAACGCACAAATTGGGAGAATCTGGGAACTCCGGGTAGCAGATAACCCTGGTATGACATTTCGGGGTGAACATCCTCCCGGATAAGTCTAAGGCTTGGACATCTGAGACTCGCTTGCACGAAACAAGACAGAGAAGCATGGCCAACTTCGCTGAGAGTTCTTTCCTGGAGAGAAACCTGTTAGGCTGCCAGGACAAAAACAGGTTGAGAACCTGATTAATATCCCAAAGTGCGAAATAGCGCGGTTCCGGGGGTAGTGAAAGATGAATTACCCTCAGAAGCCTGCACACCAAGGGATGTTCACCTACCGGGGACCCCTGAACTGGCACGTGGCCAGAAGAAATTCCGACCTGAAGGTGTTGATGATGTGGTATGCCAGCCTGTCCGAAGCGAGCTGCGCTAAGAAATTCACAACATGAACGACATCTGCGCCCAAGGGATCAAAACCCCGTTGCAAGCACCAACGGGTTCACTTACCCCATGCTGATTTGTACCTCTTGACAGTACTGTCTGCCCAAGCTTTGGCGATGAGGCTCTCAGCTGCTTCCGAAAGTCCTGGGGCCTCCCATCGGGAGGACTTGTGAGGAGAGTCGGAAATTGGGGGAGTAGGATTGGAAAATCCAAGAAAGTTCCAAAAGAACTGGGGACCAGATTCGAGACCTCCAAAGAGGGGTGATCAACACCAGATCCGACGACTGCCTGCGGTCTTGGGCCGAAGTCCGTGTGATCATCGAAAAACGAGGGAACACGTATCCCTGCTCTAGACTCCAGTACTGAAGTAAAGCATCCATGGCCATGGCCAAGGGATCCTGTCTCCAGCTGAAGCACCGAGGGGTCTGATGATCGAGCCTGGAGGAACAGATCCACTGAAAAAGGACCCCAATGGTCGTTCAACCGCACAAAGACGTGCTGATCCAGCTTCCAAAGGCTGGAATCCCGGAAGTGACGGGAGTGGAAGTCTGCTTCTGAGTTGTTCCGACCCGGAAGGTACTCTGCTGTGATGGAAATCTGACTGTCCAGGCAATACTGCCAACAACTCGCTGCTAGGTCTTAAAGAACCTTCGACCGCATGCCACCGAGGTGATCCACGTAGCGGACAGCGGAGACGTTGTCCATCTTCAGAAGAACGCAGGAATGCACTGAGTCTCTCGTCCAGCAACACACCGCAAAGTAGCCCTCTAGAAGCTCCAGACAATTGATATGCAATTTTTGTTCTTCTGGTGACCACAAGCCTCCTGTAGACATGCCTCCGCATGTGGCACACCAGCCCTGTACGCTGGCGTCCGATTTGATCACCAGATTGGGAGCCGAACTGAAGATCGCTCGGCCATTCCAGGCCTCCATGTGGTCCAACCACCACTGGATCTCGGCTCTCGCATCCGAGGACAAGGGAACTTAGAACCCTTTTCAAAGGAAGGACGCTTTGAGGCGTTGAAGGGCCCTGTAATACAACAGACCCAGAAAAATGGCTTGGATTGAAGCCGACAAAAGGCCCACTACCCGGGCCAGCTGGCAAAGAGACACCTGCAGCTTTGACAAGACGCAGATTTTCCTGGAGGGAAGACTGTGAAGTCAATCACAAACCCTAAGAAGGTAAGAGAATGGGCAGGTTGTAATGAAGATTTTTTCTCATTTATCACAAAGCCCAGATCCTGAAGAAGAGAAACTGTCATCTGAAGTTGAGAAGTCAGCAGTCGGGGACAGGACGCCATCAACAGTAGGTCATCCAAATAAACGATCATCCTGACCCATCGAGCCCTCAGAAACTCCACCGCTGGCTTGAGGACCTTGGTGAAACTCCAAGGGGCCGAGGAAAGACCGAACGGAAGGACTTTGAATTCGTAAATGAGGTGTCGCCAAGCAAACTGAAGAAACCGCCTATGAGGAGGAAAAATGGGGATCACCAGATATGCATCTTTGAGGTCCAAATGGACCATCCAGTCTTGAGGACGCAGAATGTCTCAAAGGAGGTGAATGCCCTCCATTTTGAAATGGCGGTAAACCAGCCATTCTTTGAATTCGCTGAGATTTATAACCGGTCTTTTGCCTCCATCCGTCTTGTCCACTAAGAAAATATTGCTTAAAAACCCCCTGGGGTGCAGGGAGGAAACGGAAACCGTGCCTTTGCGGAGGAGGGAGGCTACTTCCTCGTCCACCAAAGCCTCGTCTTGTTTGGAAAATTGGATGGGCCGGGGTCTGTTTTTCTAAACCGGACGACATAAGAACCTAATATAAAAACCCTGTATGGTTTGGAGCACCCATGCATCGCGTGTAAGAGACAACCAAGCCTGGTAACATTTTGCCAGCTGCCCCCTATTTCTGACAGGGAAGAAGGATGATTGCCCACCTGAGTTAGAGGTGGAGGATCCTCCACGGAATCCTTTTCCTTTCCCACGCCATCCTCGAGTGGGGTAAAAATTCACGAAACTGGACTGGTCCTGGTATTGACCGGAGCCTCTCCGATTGCCCTGGGGGTGCTGACGCCCAGCCGAGCGGCCCCTGCTTCGGCCGCCCCCCCGAAAAACACGCTGACGCCCGGCCGAGTGGCCCCTGCTTCGGCCGCCCCCCCCCCCCAAAAACACGGGGAAAAACTTTCTTGATCGTGTACTGAGCCCTGTCCAATGATGTAAATGTGTTGACGAACTTTCCAAGTTCTTTTACAAAAGGCTCGCCAAACAGCCCACCTTGCTCAATCGCTACAGCCTCGAACCCGCCAGGTCCCCCAACTTTGGGTCAAAAGGGGCCGGCAGCGCTCGGTGGAGAGGGCACAATTTGCTTTGCCCCAAAAACTTACCACTCTCTGTGCCCAGTTTGAAAGGGCTTCTGGGGAGATAATGGAGCCTGATCCTTGGCCTCCTCTGCCATATCCAGAATTTTGGTGGCCGGGCCGATGGCATCCTGGAGCTTATCCTGGCAGGCCCTCCAGGATCTGTCAATGCCTTTTTTAGGGTCACAAAGGAATTTCTTTAGAAAAGTGGACATACAGGCATCAATCACTGGGGTCATGGCAACCTTCCCCTTTAAAGAGGAGCGCGGACATTCCGCCCGCAAGCAATTACGAGCATCTTTTTCTAAAGGACAGCGAAATTCTCAACCACATATGCGGCGAACCTTCTCTGCCGGGACCCACTCTGAAGAGCGGGGGTGGACAATGACGTTTGGATCTACAAAATCCGCAGTAAGCTGAGGTGGAGCGGATGGGCGTGAGGGAAGCCAGGGTCTTGAAGGGCCTGGAGAGTCAGGGTCACCAGCCGCATCCGGGACAGTAGGCTGGGGGGCTGGAGTTGACGGAGGAGGAGTCCTCGTGGGAGGCACCTTTTGGCCAGCAACAAATGCTTGACGTAGACGTTCAAAAGCGTCAATATCTACCCCAGGTTCCTGGGGTGTTTTGCCGATGGAGGGACAGTAGGGTCGGAGCCTGAAGGGGCCAAGAAGGAAGGGCCAGCCGCAATACGCTGCTCAAGGCGTGAAAACGCCTGGTTAATCTGCTGAGAAAGCCTATCCTCCAAGGGGGAAATGGACTGCCCTACCGCTTGGTAGATAGAGGAATCCACCACCTCATAGAAGGCATCCCCCCAGGGCAAGTCTGCCAGAGGATCTGCTTCCTCCGAGTACTCATCGTAGTACTCCATGACTTCATCAGAAGTGTGGCTGGGGGGATGGAAAGACAAGAGCCCACAATGGCGTATTTAATAAAGGCTGGGTGTCAGCCTGCACTTTGGGTGGTAAAGACCACAATTATTTGGTGCTCTAGCCCCGGGGACAAATGCTGGCTATTAACAAAATACAGGGAAGCTCTATAACCCCCACACTCAAGGGTGCACACTGGTCTGGCAGGCGTCCCCAATGCAGGCCCTGACAGGCCAATACGAGACCTCAGTGAGGCGTTCTCAGAACTAATACTGACTCCGAACCCTTTAATGCCACATAGCAGGAAACGGAGCGTAAAGAAATGCAAAAACAGCAAAATGCAGTAATAAGCACTCCGCCGCCGTATACAGACCACCAACCGGGCGTCCGTCAGACCAGGGCTCCGGGAAGGACTGAATCGGGTGCACAGTGTTTGAAAACTCCTGAGGAGAAACAAAGAACACGACGCATCGAAGTCCACCTCCAGCGCCACCTACTGGCAGGAGGACCTCGGAGCAAGCCAGCCAGAGCGGCGAAGGGACGGGGGAAACAACCCCCGTACCCGCGGTGTCACTAAATATGCGCAAACACAGTAATAACAGAACAGGTCTAAATGCCAAGAAGACCTAAGCGGGAGCAACCCGACTCGCATGTCAAAGAAATGTCTTAAATATATCGCGTACACTACAAACGTGTCAAAACAGACCACATACAAGGAGACAATTCAAAAGGCAAATGCTGGTATACAGTAGACGCTACAAACGTGCAAATAAACCTCGTAGCAAACATAAGCATCAATACTATTAAACTAACCACTAGACAGAAAAACTAAGGAGCATTTATTTGAAGCTGCTGAGCAGCGAAGAAAGAGGGAGAGGGGACACTGACAGATGACTTTGTTGGACGGTTTTGCTCCTGATTGGACACTGGTGCTCCTATTCTGATTGGTAATTGCCATGTTGTTCTTTTTCTACTGTTTTCCCACTGTTTCATGGGTAACGTAGTTTGTTTGCCTCTTAGCTGCTGTGTAATAAAGTAGAGAAAGAAGGCATAATCCTCGCCTCCAGTCCTGACATAGAATTGTTTTACGGGAATTTTTTCAAATGAACATAGGCACTGCCCCAATCTTTATGGTATGGGAATCATTCAAGGCCACCTTTAGGGGACATGCTATTTCCTATAAGGCTAGGTCATGTAAACAGCATTCACAAAAGTTCTCGGATTGCAGGGCGCTATGGATAAAGCTAGACAAGGATTACGTTTAGCGTCCTCAGGGGAGTATACTTTTAAAGTACGGCAGCAGGAATTATTAAAAGCTAAGGAAGATCCGAAATAATGTTTTATGCTAGAAACGATATTGCAAGTAAAACATACCATCAAAAACTTTATGAAGAGAACCAGCACATTGGTAGATTTTTGGCGTGGGCAACAAATGGATGTAGGAGGTCGTAACTAGCCACCAAACATCCTTTTGCCTTTTTTTAACCGCTGACGATGGCCCAGTTATTAAAATGTAGTTTACCCTCGGGTACTGGGACCCCCGCCAAGCCGTTTTAATTTTCACTTCACTAACCCCCAACACTGCACTCTCAGAGAAATTCCAGCTCTGCTGTAATCAGGCGTTGTAGCACACCCGGGACACATTAGGTGTCACTGGACAGGCCCGATGATGAAGCATGCCACCAACCAGGTTGGTGGGTGAGGGCTTCATGATCACACCGACAAGGTGCCAACGGACAAAAACAAGTCAGAGTCCAACCCATAAAGTCACATGTAGCTAGTCTCTTTTGATGATACATATAATCCCACGGGGACTCGGACTAGCTAACTAGTCCTCTCTCCCTCTCTTGATACGCCTACATTTAGGCAGCGCACAGCTGCGAGAGTCTTTCTCTAGTAAAATCATGGCAGATAATCATGGCCTCACCTTCAGCGAGGATGATGAGAGCGAAATACTCACCGAACCCTCATTCCAAGCTGACTTTAACATCTCAAACTCAATAGCTCAAACCACTGACTGGGAGACCCTAACCGAAAAAAAGCGCAACAGAATAAGAACAATCCTCCACGGAGTGATCCTGACCCAATACCTAAGAACCAACACGGCCCCCAGAGGCCTACTCGTCACCAATGCCCCCAGGATTTTCCTAGATGATCCAACTTTCAGGAAAGACTGGGCCCAGATCACCTATGATTGCACCAATGACTGGATGGTACTGATCATCAAGACAGCCAAACGTTTGTCGGACGCCATAATAATTGATATCCAGGCCACTGAGAGCCTTTTCAAAACAATAACCTCATACAAGAAAAAACTTGAAGATCAAAACAAAGAGATGAATGAATATAAGGAATATCTCACACAAGCTAAGATCAACAAGTTCCAGAAGGACTTGAAAAAAATCAGTTATTCCAAAATATACCCCTACTCTGAGGATGACTACACGCCACAACCCAAGACGACCAACACCACTGATTCATCAGCTGATGACAGCTCCGCCTCTAGTGACTCCAGCACTGGATCCTACAAACGACGTAGCAGAGGACGCCATTGCCAACGATGGCCCAATACATGGCAGGGACCCCAACATGGACAGCTCTACGGGGCCCCCCATAACTTTGGCCCCATGCAGAAACCATACTATGGCTACATACCCATGTACCCACCGGGTCCTATGCCACTCTTCGCAGGCAACCCCGGAACACACATTCCTTTTTTAGGACAGGGCCGAAGGTCATGCGGTAGAAGAAGACAAAACCCACAATAACAACTGGTCCATTGGGCCGAAGAAGAGAACCCAGTGAGATCCAACACCCGCCAGAGGACGAAAGAACTCCCAGGTACGAGCAAACAGTGACACAGGAACAATAGACGTCCATAGTATTCAACCTATCTAGCACCACACTCACCACCAGAGAACAATCGGTACTGGAAAAAGGACTGTCATTCGTCCCAACGTCAAAACTTGATAAATTCAAATTACACGTGGAACTGGCAGAATTCTTTAGAACATAGAAACTGAAGGCCTTCTTTGAAAAACCTATTGTGGATGACAATTTTACAAACGACAATCCGAATGTCACCGGCCTCAGACCAAAATCAACCTTCAACCCACCACCTGCCACTGTCCCTCCAGAGAACATAACCTTTGAACTAGCCGTGTACAACGACATTAAAAAACTAAACCATACAAACAATTTCAACAACCTATCCAAAGAAGATAGGAACACAATCCAACGCTTCCAAAATCATCCCTCCATCATTATCAAACCAGCTGACAAGGGGGGAGGCATCGTACTAATGGACAAGACATGCTATGATACAGAGTGTCGAAGACTACTAAGCGACACGCGCAATTACAAGAGACTGGAGCAGGACCCTACCCCCTCACTACGAACCACCATCCAAGCCCTGGTAAAAAGAGCTAGCGATGTGGAACACATCTCTAAACAGGAAGCAGAATACCTGTGCCCACAGAAAGTCAAAGTCCCATATTTCTACAGTGTACCAAAGTACACAAAGGCACAACTCCCCCACCTGGTAGACCCATAGTGTCGGGATTCAACTCCCTTCTTGAGCCCCTTTCATGTTACTGTGATTACTTCCTAAACCCACTAGTTCAACAAACCCCCACCTACATAAAGGACACCAAACATCTCCTTCACATCATCAACAATACACCCTTTGACACCAATACCCAACTACTGGTTGGATTGGACATCAAAAGCCTATGTACCAGCCTCCCCCAGGATGCCACTTTACAGGTCCTCAGGGACATTCTCATGCAGACGCAATGGCCGTACCACACTCCCAGAGAATACATCCTACAGTGTGCAACGCTCTCACTCAAGGAAAATTACTTCGAATACGAAGGATCTTATTACCTACAGACCAATGGTACATCCATGTGCAGTGTTTTCGCCCCCAGTGTTGCGGGGCTATATGTCCATTATTTTGAACAAACGCATAGAGCAGCTAACACCAACCCCTTTTCAAATAACATCCTGAAATGGCGTAGATATATCGACAATATCTTTGTAATCTTGCAAGGCTCTCAACTAACCCTTGATAAATTCCTCAAATGCCTAAACAGCAGAGATCCATATCTCAAGTTCACGAGCACTGCTAGCACAAACCAACTAGCCTTCCTAGACCTAGACATCACGGTCAAAGAAGGGGCGCTCATCACTACCACATACTACAAACCAACTGCCAGGAGTTCCCTACTCCATTTTGAGAGCTTCCACCCTCGCCCACTTAGGGAAAACCTTCCCTACGGCCAATTCTTGCGTATACGCAGAAATTGCAGCCATATAGCAGATTACAAGAGACAATCCTCCAGCCCGGCCAAAAAACTCAGGGAACGTGGCTACCCCAAGCCATCATTTCCAAAACTAAGAAAAGAGCCCGCAACCAGAACAGAGATGCCCTCCTTGAGACTACGGATAAGAAACCTCAAGAACAGCCAATAACCTGTGTGACAACGTACAACACAGCCTCCAACAAGGTAGCAAAGCTAATCCGCAAAAACTGGAAGATCATCATCTCAGGCCAGAGACAGTGGGACACACCTAGGTTTGCATATAAAAGGTCCAATACCCTAAAGGACCTATTGGTATCCACTCGCCCCAGAACACAGATTAGACCAGAACCCAACACAATCCTTACCTCCTGGGGCCTGCCGAAAGTCACCGGCCATTACCCCTGCAATGACTGCAGTGTGTGTCACCTCACCAGACACACCAAAACACTAGACCTTGAACCTAATAAAACATGGACCCAACGCAGTCACACAAACTGCAATTCACGAAATGAGATATACCTCCTGACATGCACCTGTGGCCTCCGCTACATCGGCATGACCACACGCAAAATACGTACAGAGTGACAGAACACAGAAGCACCATCAGGTGTAAAAAGAACATTAGCAAACTGACCAATCACTTCCTCAGTCACATCCACAGCCCCAATGATCTAACCTGGACTGTCATAGAACAGTTCCCTGAAAATGTGGATGACAATGAGAAAAAGCTGCTCAATAAGGAACAACCTTGGATTTACCGCCTCTCCCTACAAACAGAAGGGCTGAATGATGCCATCCCCTGGAACCCATCACAGCCTAACTGACTACACAAAACCAGCACAACTCACACCAGGGCGTGCACCCAATTCGATTGTGCCACATTGATGACGCCACATCTAAAAACACCTACCTGGAAACCACCACTACCATACCCATGGCATTGTTATACAGAAGCTCGTCACACTCTGCCCAAGGGTAAATATCAATGGTTACACTACCCTGGGCCATCTAAATTATAGCCTCTACCTTGTACACTCATCATGCGTAAATCTCAAAACGCATGCAGGAATGGTTCCCAGTACACATGTAGATACATCATCGCGCAAATGCTAATCTCAAGTCGCGCTACCATCGGTACACCCCACAAGGCATGCGTAATAAACTCCTAGCACGCATGCCCGATAAACTCCCTACCGCGCATGTGCTAAGCTCAGCTTGCGCTGTCCCACCCTAGCGCAAGCGCCTGCCACACTCTCCACTCCCTGGGCAGTCTTTCTACAATTGCTCCCCAATCCAGGTGATAACAATTAATGCGCCAATATAAACAGCAAGGCAGCCAACGCCCTAGTTACCGGAGTGTGAAAACGGCGACACAGGTACACCGCAGGCTTTGACCAGAACGGCTGTGAGTATGACGATCCCTGGACAGAAACTATGGGTAAGCGCTCTTTCTTCCCTACAGGTCTCCTAACCCCCAGTGGCTACATATTTCTCCCCACAGGGTCAATCCCTTGCCGATTCACTCCAGGAAGCATCAGCTGATAATCTCCAGTGTAAGAACAGTTCTCTTACGCCATTTATCACAGTGTATGTGTGTGATGCCCGTGTTCTAGCCTCACCACGTCATAGCGAGAATACGATAATCACCCTAACGGTACCACCGGCACCGTTACACTTTCGCCGACTTTAGTCTCCTCACCATGCTCTTTAGAATCGACCATATTCACGTTTTAATGACTTTAAGCAACTTGCAAAGTGACTCTATTTTCCCTACATGTTTTGTCTATGTCCTATATGTTGTATTTAAAGGTATGCATGAGAAGGGAATCCCCCTCTCACACCTAGAAAAACACCTTAGCGAGTGTAACACATAGTCTGTATAACACTCCACACTTTTTTAATTTGTACCAGCACGTTTTTATAAAGATCCTGACGAAAGCCAGATTAATACAAAGGCACTGGCTGAAACATGTTGACCCATAATGGATGTAGGAGGTCGTAACTAGCCACCAAACATCCTTTTGCCTTGTTTTAACCGCTGACGGTGGCCCAGTTAATAAAATTTAATTTACCCTTGGGTACTGGGACCCCCGCCAAGCCGTTTTAATTTTCACTTCACTAACTCCCAACACTGCACTCTCAGAAAAATACCAGCTCCGCTGTAATCAGGCGTCGTAGCACACCCAGGACACATTAGGTGTCACTGGGTGGCCCCGATGATGAAGCATGCCACCAATCAGGTTGGTGGGTGAGGGCTTCATGATCACACCAACTAGGTGCCAACTGACAAAACAAGTCATAGTCCATCCCATAAAGTCACATGTAGCTAGTCTCTTTTGATGATACATATAATCCCACGGGGATTCGGACTAGCTAACTAGTCCTCTCTCTCTCTCTTGATACGCCATAATTATATCTTCGCCATGTGGACACTCCCTGACAAATTCAGGTGGCCAGTCTTGTTCAGCTAGAAGAATGTCATAACCCTTAGAGAGCTTCTCCCAAAAGAGTGCTCTAATTTTTCTTGGTTTGTCCCCTTCCAACTGGAGTGTTACTTCATATAACGTATGTGGTACACTAACCATGGTATCTGCACTTCAACTTGGATACTTTCATTCAAGTCCACTGTCTCCAGATGATCCTTCAGGATCTTGCGAGCTATGGTTATCTCTGCTGCGCTGTCTAGCATTGTTTGGGCCCACTCTCCGTTTTTGAGTTGTGTCCTCAAGATCCTCGGCATGTCTGATCTTTAGACTTGCTACCTTCTTTTTTGGAAATTGAGTTTTCTCATTTTTTGGAACGTGTTGTTCGTTTTTGGACTATACTCATTCTTCTTTCTGTTCTGATCGTCCTCTTCTTTTGGATTTCTGCGAAAAAGTCTGAAAGGTACGAGAGGAACGTGTATCATAATCTTGATATCTATCAGGTTTTCTCAAATTATCCCTATTTCTAAGTTGTTTTTTTTTTGTCCTCATTTGCCTTTACCTTCATGTAGGAAGCACCGACCACCACTACGTGTCCACCTGAGCGAGCCTAGAAATCTAGGTTATATCTCACACCAGGACACAGATGACTTATTGGCGGAAGAAGTAACCAACAAATAGAGGGCTAGCTAATTAACTACATCAAGGTGTTTTACACCTGTTGGAACACAATATTGACCGGACGGGACCCATAACAAATGTCCATGGAGCAGAAAAGGCATAATCATAGGACTCGGAAAAAAAAACGAAAAAAAACCCCAAAACCCCGGAAATCCTATCTCCGCTGTACCAATAAGTCCCAAAAAACGAACTTTTTTTTGCTGCAAGATCTGGCCATGTCCGCCCTAGATACTTCATATAGGGACATCAGCCAGCCCGAATGCGTTGGTGGGGCGGAGTCAACCCAAAACTTGCAAATTTGTCTCCTTGCCAAAAGGATTGCATAAAAAAGGATGGATCTTGCATAGCCGGAAATATTATCATCAATGCCAAAAATAATTAATGGGAGAGTGATATTCAGTGCAGTATTGAGACTAGAGTCCAGAGAGGCTTAAACTTCCTCCCAAAAGCAATAAATAGGAGGACAGTCTTTAAACATGTGCACATCAGATGCTTCTGGCAGGTCACATTTGTTGCATGTTTTCCCTAGCTGAAATTTTGATAGTTTTAGGGGAGAAAGATATGCACGATGTGCCGTGACGAGGTGATTGGGCCTCAGCCATGCTGGTTTCACTAATTTGTGCAAAAGATTAAAAGAATCCATCCACACCTGCTCACACTGAAAGCCCAACTTGCCTCCCCACAACTCATCGGGGAGTTTGAAATCCCCATCTATCTCCTCCAAGATCATTCAATACCAGAGTGAGACCTCTTTGCCACCCCCTGGCCTTGCCACCAACTGATTTTCCAAGTTACTGACTTTTCCCAGGGGGACACCCTTCCTACACATTGCCTGAGCCCAACTGTTCAGCTGCATATGTTTAAACCTTGATAGGCCCGGCCCAACTCTCTCCCATAACTCATCCCACGACAACATTGAGCCCCCTGACAGCAAGTCTCCCCATTTTGAAATCCCGGCATCCTTCACGGGACTTGCCAGACTTTCCTTAAGACAAGATGTAGTACCTGGAGAGTCCCACAAAGGTGCAAGGCTCGAAAAGTATCTAAGCCCTATTTTGTTTCTGATTGTTGCCCAACTTCTGGCCAAAGATTGGAGACTTTTTAATTTTACCTTTTTGAAGAATTTTTGGTCCCCAAACTTGAAAAGGAAGCCGTCAGCTGGTAGGTCGGCACCTTCTAGCGTAGCCCGAAACATTTCTCCTCTCGATGTATCTGAGGGTGTTTTTAAAAGCATTCTGGAATACGAGAGCTGAAAGGCCCATGCATAATATTGCAGGACTGGTAGTGCCAGCCCTCCTTTTTCCCTCCTTCGCCTTAACTTCTTTCACGCTAATCTAGTGGCTCTATATTTCCAAATAAAGGAGTTAATCTCCCGTTGACATTTGTCTATCTGTTTAATGTCAAACACCAAGGGGATGGAGTTAAAAAGAAATGTATATTTAGGCAGGATAGACATCTTCACCAAATTTGTCCTCCCCAAGATGGATAAGGGGAGGTAGGCCCAAGACTTTAATTGTTTCTGACATTCTTTAAAGACCCGATCTAAGTTGTATTCTGCTATTTTACCGACCTCCTGAATAATTCTAATTCCAAGATAACGCATGGAGGGAGCCACATCAAGTTTTGTACTAGTGATGTTCCAGGCCATAATTTCGGTTTTATTGGCGTTTACTTCGTACCCAGAAACCTTACCGAACTCCTCCGCCCTATTAATAACTGTGGGTAACGCGAGGTCTGGGTCAGATGTCAAAATAAGAATGTCATCTCCATAGAAGGCTACCCGCCTTTCCCACCTACCAAATCTAAAAGAGGAGATATTAGGCTCCTCTCTAAGAACCTGAGCAAAGGGCTCGATATAAAGGTTGAAAAGGAGGGGGGAAAGCGGGCAGCCCTGCCTTGAGCCCCTTGTAATTTTAAAGGCATCCGTCAGAGAGTTATTAACAAGCAGTCTAGCTGTTGGAGTCCTATCACTCGACAGAAGCTGTCACCTAGATTAAATTTTTTCATAACCGCAGCCAGATAAACCCAATTGACCCTATCAAAGGCTTTGGTTGCGTCCAGAGTGAGGGTGGCCAAAGGAAGAGAGAAGGTAGAGGCGATGTCAATGGCCCCAACTAGATTGTGCGTGAGGTCTGCTAATTGGCACCCTATTATAAAACCTTTTTGATCCTGGTGGATAATTGAATCTGCTACGCCCCCCAAACTATTAGACATAATGGCAGCAAAGATTTTATAGTCGATGTTGAGGAGTGATAGTGGGCGATAAGACCCACACTCTGTCGGGTCTTTCCCTGGTTTGGGAATCAAGACTACCGTTGCGTCACTCCATGACTTTGGAGGGTCCACTCCCTTCAGGAGGATACTGTTAATGACAGTAGCCAAGATTGGAATAACAGCCTCGCTAAGAGCCCGGTAGAGTTCCCCTGGTAAGCCGTCGGGGCCGGCCGCCTTCCCTCGCTTCACCAGTCCAATGACTTTACTCACTTCTTCCTCCGAGATCTCTACCTCCAAGCGCCTACTTTGCTCATATGAAAGTATAGGCATGGAGACTTTGTCGAGCCAGGAATTTCTCGCTACATGATCTTCACTAGTATCTTCCTTATCGATAGCCTGGAATAAGCCCTGAAATGCACTCCCACTATCCGAGTTCGAGAGCCGGGGAGTTGGTTCGCCCTGCACCCTTATCTCTCTGATATAGTTCCGCGCTTGGTCAGCTTTTATTTTCCAGACGAGAATCTTGCCTGCTGCTTCTCCAAATTCAAAGTGGGAAATTTTACTCGCCTCTCATCTCCTGGCGACCCTAGATTGTAAGACATTTTCAAGTTGATTTTTCAATAAGGCTAACTTTTCTTGATCTTCACTTGATCCTATGTGGGCGCCTAGTTTTTGTTCAATGGCCTTCATTTCTGCCTCAAGACTATTAATATTTTCCCTACATGACTTTCTTCTATGGGAGGCTCTACTAGTAATGCAGCCCCTCCAGAAGGCTTCCAGAGCATCCCAAACGGTTGAAATATTTGCAGACTCTAAATTAGCCTCAAGGAAATATTGGGTCTCCAATTGAAGGGAAGTGATTTCGTCCTCCTCTAATAAGATCGTACGATCGAAGGACCATGAAGAGTGTCTAGTCTGCTGGCCAGATTTTCAGCTAAAAGAGATGACCGAATAGCCGGAGAGATGGGAAGAGAGATATACTATATCCTCCAGTGAGCCTTTAAGACTGTAACTGAACAACGCGTAGTCTATTCTTTGCAAATGCTTGTATTTTAGGTTCCGGAATGAGACCCACAGCTTAATCCCTGCCCTTTCCCTCCATATATCTGTGAGCCCCAGCTGTGCCATTATTGTCACAAGGACTTGCCTGGATTTAGAAAAGATGCAGGCTCTAGAGTTGGGTGATTTGTCGAGTTTAGGATTTAAGAAGATGTTAAAGTCCCCGACCCAAATTACAGGATCTTGAAAGGCTAGTAGATGGCCACGGATAATATCTAAATAGGAAGGATCGTCCTAGTTTGGACCGTAATAGCCTACCAAAGAGCACAACAGACCACCCAACGAAACCCTCAGTAAAAGCCATCTCCCACTATGATCTCCCTTATACTCCACAATTTGGGCCTTTGCCTGTTTTTTAAAAATAAACAAAATCCCTCTGATATTTGCAGATTGATCTGTACACACAAAAGTGTCTATCCATTTCTGTTTCTTTAATAAATCAATGGTCTCAGATTTAAGGAGATGTGTTTCCTGTATGGCAATGACCTGCGCTAGGGAATCTCTCAGATCGTGAAGGATTCTGTCTCTTCTACCCCTTGTGCGCAGGCCATTGACATTCCAGGATAGGTACTGCATCGACGTCATGTCGTCACATCCCCCTCCACATCCCCCTCCACCTTCCCCAAAACCCCCTTGTCAAATGTTCCTAATTCCTTCCTGGACCTTATTACCAGAATACTCTGAGCTCGATACCTTGAACCCTGACGGTGACCAATACTAAACCTTAAAAAAAAAAAAACTGCAAGGGCACTGGCATATGAGGAATTTTAACACTTTCTACCCCACCACCCCGCGTGGCACTACCTCCCCCCACCCCCTGGAAAACCCATCCCTACTTACACTAGCCTCATGTATTGCCAGTTTTACGCCCTCTAACTACCCCCCTCCTCTACCCACCATGCTACATGTCTGTGCTAGGAAGTAGTGCATACTCTTATTTGTATATTTTCTTCTCATTTTTTTATATCACCTTCGATAGTCATTTAATTATATATATATTTTTCCCAATTTTGAGTTTATTATTCTTTTTCTTTTGTAATGATCTCAAGAAGCTTTACCGGTAGCCTATATAACCTATATGTATATGGTATTTTTTCCCATAGACAGAATTAATTACTGTATAAGGCCTGCCTCTGAACTCAGTTGGAGCTAATGCACTATAAAGTAAAAGGACTTTGATTTACCTGTTCTAGAAAGGTGGGACATACTCTCTCTAATCTGACTTATCTTCCCATCGAGTTTCCTCCTCCCCCGTGAGAGATCCCTTAGGGATTCCAGCATCTCATCAGCCTCAAGGGGGGATCTGATATTGTGCATCTTATTATTGAACATCACCGCAGAAAGGCAGGAAATTTCATTTGCACTGTTGCGCCCAGAGCTCTAAATTTCTCCATCCTTTGGCCAAGTTCCCATTACCGATCCAAAGTGGTCTTAGAAAGCTCTGAGCGAACCTCAAATGGGAATTCCGGACCTTTTAGTGTTTTAGCTTTCAAAGCCAAGTTTAGAATTTTTTCTTTTAGTGTGTACATGAGGAAGTTAACTAGTATTTTGCTGGGTTTAACCCTGCCAGGATTTAAGCGAAAGGGGTCTCTGTGGATCCTTTGGATGTCTTTCTCCAAAATGTTGGATGACTCCTCAAGGTTTAATGATTCTTTTAATAGAGCAGCCATAAAGGACTTGATGTCACTTCCTTCTTTCCCCTCCGGGACCTTCAGAAGCCGGAGGTTATTCCTCCTTAAATAGTTTTCTAAGGATTCCACTCTCTCTCGTATAGCATCTCCTTCTCTTTGCAGAGTTTGGATTTTTAGCTCTGCTGATCTCAAATTTGCTTTAAGCACCTCTACTGAACCCTCCAAAGATTCTGTCCTTTCATAAAGTGGATCCACTTTTTTCTCGAGGACATCGCAGGCTGCCCGTATCTCAGTTCGATTTTCTGCCGAAACCAAGAACCCATTTCTTATATCCGCCTTCATTGATGTAAGAAGGGCCTCAATTGAAAGACCAGCTGAACTCTCTGCCCCCCCAGAACCACCAGCCTCTGACCGGGGCGGCACAGGCAGGGCAGGAGTTGAAACAAGAGGCTCCCCGGTTCATGACACAACCTCCCCAGAGCAACCGGTATCGGCTGGTGAGGTCTGAAGGCTGGCTGACCCAACCGTCTGAGCTGTATGTGTGCCGCATTTACAAGGGAGCCCATGGGAGCCGAGGGCAGTTCCGACATTGAAGGGGTCTTATTAGAGGATTTGCACGGGAGGGGAGGAAATTGCCCGGATCTGTATGACTGGTAGGACTGGTGTGATGGATATTCAAGACCTGGGGCAGCACCTTAAAGAAAGAGCGCAGCGAGGGAGTAATACGTAATGTGCTATTTTCCCCGTAGCTCTTTTTAACCCCTACTCTCTGTATCTTTTTAAGGTCTTTAGCTCTGCCCTCTTTCACACCCCCCCCCTTTTCCTTGGGACGTCTGAGGCTACTCCTCTCAGCACCATCTGAGCTGGCCTCAGCCCTTACATCTGCCATTGGTGAAGCCTGTAAACGTTGGCTGCCCTTACCCTTACCCCGGTTAGTTTTGTTTTTCGCGCTTGCCTCTTGCCCAGCTGCTTGCTAATGGTTGTGGGGTTACTCTCGATCCCTACCTCCGACAGACCTGTGTCCCCAAACTTCTCTTTGCTGGCGGCCCCACTCTCACCGCTCTTGCCGTCTGTAACACTTGAGCAGTCCAGTGTCCTCACAGAACTAGAGACTCCTGAGTCACCGAGCTCCCCCTCCACCGATGGAACCGCTGGTGAGACCACCGAAAAAAAACGCTGATTGCTGAGCCGCTACCAACCCTGTCTCCGCTTGTACTACCGTCACTTGTTCTGACTCCGCCGGCGTTGCCCCGGAGGAGACCGCGGGCCGCCGCTTTGCGGCCGCACCTCAGCTCCACGGCTGCTAGTTCCCAGCGTGGCAGTGTAGTGTAGTTCCTATTTTCCCAATAGGCCCTGCGCATTGGAATAACATAAACAGCAGTATGGACGTAGAAGTGCGGATCTTCCAGGTCTCTACTGACTATGCTAAACTTAATTGGGGTTGTTACCAACTAGCTCAGAGGTCACTGGAAACTTTCTTGACTGAATAGGAAGTGATCAGCTTCCCTGGTACAGACAAGAAGGGATTCAGTTTTCCAACAACCGCTTAAACATGACAACTTTGCTCCTCAGATAAGAGTCAATCTCTAGGGTCGTGGGTTGGGTTGATTATAGGCCACATGATTGTGGTTTTATCAGGTCGATTGATACAACTCTGTTCTCCTTTTTACCAGCAAGGGGCGGTAGTACTACTGATCTTGTTCCGTTGATTGCTAAGACAGGTACTGCTTTTCTGTAAGAAGGCCCAAATTCCTTCTTCACCGCTATTTTCTCTCTGACTAGATCCCCAATCTTTGGAATCCAGACAGGCCTTGCTGGGGCTGGTGGTGCCTCTTCAGTGGTTGTTGGCTGTTGCTTTAACTTTATGTTGCTTAAGGATTTTCTTGTTTCATTCAAGTCCTGTAAAACAGCCAAACGGTCTTTGATGTCAAAGTCTGTTTTCTTATCTTCTACCACTGATACCTGACTATCTAAGTCCTGAATTCGCATTCTAGTTCCGAACAATAGTTCGTATGGGCTGAAACCTTTTAGAGAATTTCTTGGCAAATTGTTAAGACTTAACTGGACACTTATTAAATGTTTGACCCACCCGAGCCTAATACCTTCGCTGTTATAGATTGCTTTATGTCCCGGTTTTTTCTTTCTACCACACTATTCCCTTCGGGGTGTGACGGACAAGAATACCGCAACCCAACTCCCATGCTGGCCATGGCCTCCTTATAAGCTCGAGAGCTGAAAGCAGGACCCTGGTCAGAATGGAACGTGGCAATTGCGTATGTGCCGATAAAGACTCGCAGATCTTTTATAACCGTTCTGGCGTCAGCCGAGCGCTGGGGCCACACTTTTTAAGTGGATTTTGTCTTAATGATGTACAATGGGACGCGTTTCTCTTCTTTGATTGCGCAGATAGATCGCCTTATGCTTTCTATCAGGGTTCCTGAAACTACACTGGCCGGTTCTCCACTGAGATCTCTGTTGCAGTCTTTACAATTTTTAGCAAAATATTGAATATCTACGCTCATTCCCGGCCACCAGTACTCTGATTGTAATTCTTTCAGAGAGTCCTTGATTGTTTGGTGTCTCAGACCCAACCCCATGTATGCTTCCAGTAAGAGGAATTCCCTCCTGCTCCTGTTTGGAATCACTCTATCCCCCACTCCAGGGATTCGAGCAAAAGGAACGGAGTTTGCATCGATTACGTATGCATAATTGAGTGGCTAGTTCACGGGTAGTGCTGCACATTCGCCTTTTACGGACGTTTTTACTGCCAACATGGTTTCCCCGTCAATGTATTTTACTGAACGCTTTTTTGTGGCTACGGAAGCCGGTTTAGTTGCTTGCGCTGTGGCTGTATTAGCCAATGAATTCCCTGCAACGTGAACGCCATCACGTTGATGACTCAGAGTGTATATCACGTGAGTCTTTTGTAGTTCTTTCTGTAAAAGAGCTACCTGTTTCCAAAGCATTTTATGCTTGATTGTGGCACCTGTGTCATCTTTGTAATCATTTTGAACCCAGCTCTGTAATTTATTATTGTAAGAATTGACGCAAAAATGAGAATCGCACACTATTAGTGTCGGGAATTCACGTTCTGCATTTTCAAGCGCCATCTTTAAAGATCTGATTTCAGTTCTCTGAACCAAACAGTTTCTTACTGATTCAGCTTTTGTTATTTTCGGTCTGAATTTACCGCACAGCCAACGACCTTTAATAATCGCACAGGCTGCATCATAGGATTTGCTCTCTACGTTGAAATGCTGTACAAATCTATCTGTATAGATTATACAGGCATACTGTGGGAGAGGCAGAAGTTCGATTGGCAGAGGATATTCTTCTTCATAAGTTAATTCATTCAGTTCTTTGAATTGTGGGGCGAAATAGTATTTCACATCTTCCGCTCCAAGAGAATTTACCCACTGTATCCATTTCGGATCCAGTGACACTGTAGGCAGGTTTACTGGGCTGAATAGCGCCTCGAAGGCGGATTCCGCTGTGAGGACATTGATCCTTTTGCCATGTGCTAGTTCTCGTTCATTAGCTATTGCAGTCTGTACTGCTTTCACAGTATTTACTGTGAGACTGAATGTTTTTTTTGCTTGTGTGTACACGTGTGATTTGTAAGCTATTGGTACCGTTTCTCCCTCATTAGAGGTCAGGTACGTGAATCCGCATCTTCCTGGGATGACTCGGATTACAAGGTTGCATGTGTTATCACGTGTATCTAATTTTGCTTTTGCTAACATGTCTGTTTGCAGTGATCTCAAAATTTCTGTGTGTTTTTGAGTCCAGTTGATTGGTTTAAAATCAGGTTTAATTAATTCGTAGAGAGGTTTAACCCTCTCCGCATAATTTAGAGTGTAAGTTCTTCCGAAATTCAGGAAACCTAGAATAGATTGTAAATTCTTCAGCGTTTTCGGTGCTTGGAGTACAGCGCACTTCTCTAAGAAGTTGTCCGCTAGGCTTTTTCCTTCACTTAATAATTCGTATCCTAAAAATAATACTGTCAGATGGGCAATTCGAGACTTTTTAAAGTTGAATTTGTAACCCTCTGTTGCGAACCCAAGTATTATGGTGTTCACTCTTTTCAAGTGAGTATCCAAGTCGTCGTCTGTGAGATAGATGTCATCGACATGAGATAATGCCTCATCATCATATATTTGTAGTAACTCTGTTACTCTGGCTGAGAATAGTCCTGGGTTGTTCTTGAATCCCTGTGGGAGCCTACAGAAATTTTTCTGTGACCCCATTACTGAGAAAGCGGTCAAGTATCTGCTTTCTGGTGCAATATTTTGACAAAAGAAACCATTAGAAATGTCTAATGTCGTTTTATATTTTTTCCTAACTATATTATTCATTAGTGCAGCACTATGCGAATTTTGTACTGCAAATGTCTTGCAACATGAGTTAAGGTGTCTGTAGTCCAAAACTAGACGATATGAATTGTCTGGTTTGGAGACAGGAAACAAGGGATTGTTCATTTGAGAGGTGCATGTTTCAATCACCCCCTGGTATTCAAGTTGATCTAAAATCTCCCTGACTTGTTTTTTAGCTTCTTGCTTAATTGGATACTGCCTTTGTGCAGTCGGTTGACTTTTTAACTGGATTTTGTGAGGAGGAGAGTCCTCATCCCATCCTACATGATTTTTATATAATGCTGGTGCATGGGCTACTGCCCATTTCCTTGCATAAGTATATTTTTTATGAATCGGAATGTGATTCGAGAAGGCAGGCATAATCATTTCTTCGCCACGAGGGCACTCCCTGACAAACTCTGGCGGCCAATCTTTTTCAGCTAACATAGCCTTTTGAGAGGTTATCCCAAAAGAGACCCCTTATTTTCCTAGTCTTATCTCCCTCTATACGCAGTGTTATTTCGTATATCTTATGAGGTTTGCTAACTCTGGTATCAGCAGTTTCCACCTGAATGTATTCATTTGTGTCCACTGTCTCCAGATGACTCATCAGGATCTTGCGAGCTATGCTGATTTCTGTTGCACTGTCTAGCATTGTCTGTGCCCACTCCCCGTTTTTCAACTGTGTCCTCAGTATTCTCGGCATGTTCGATTATTCTAATACTGGCTACCTTCTTTCTTGGAAATTGTAATTTTTTACTTTGAGCAGATTCCTTGTCTTTGGACTTGGTGTGCTCTCCTGGGTCTGACCGTCCTCTGCTTTCCGATTTCTGCGAAAAAGATTGAGAGGGTCGTGTATCAATACTTTGATATCTATCAGGCTTCTTCAAGTTATCCCTATTTCTAAGGTTATATCTTTTCTCAGAGGGCTCCCTCTGGGGAGACTGGTGTTCTCGAGTCGGAGTTCTTTCCCTCCGTCGAGGAGACCTTCCTCTGGACTGGAAAACTTTTTCCTTGGGAGTGGATTGTTTATTTCCATCCCAGCTCTTTTTAGGAGTGTTTGAATTGTTTTTAATAAATTATTTTTCAGGATTTTCGAGTAGTTGGGGTTTTATTGGTTTCCCACCCAAGCTGTCTCTACCTAATTCTTCATAGCATTTTTCTATGATTCTGGCAAGCTCAATTGGTTGATCTGTTATATCTGTTTCCTTCAACTTCTGGCGGATCATTTTATCCTCCATTGTCAATTGAACTAACTCTCTATATGCCTTTGTTAATTCTCTTATTTTAACTAAGAGTTCTTCACTTGACATTTTATCAATGTCTGGATGTGGTGTGTAGCTGGCTAGAACCGGCCACGTTGCTCCTGGTCTACCTAGTGGACCGAGCCTGGTAATGTGATCATTGTGTTTTAGGGCGCCTTTAAACCAGAGCAGATGCTCTTGGTATTTTAATGGGATTTCAATCTCCTCGAAAGGAGCGTACTCTTCTGGTGGAACTCCTACTACGTAGTAGTGGAACTCGTGTGTTGCAGCGTTTGCCCCTGGAAACTTTATCCATGAATAGAATACCTCTGTCTGCCGATATTTGTGTGCCTCTATCACGAAGACGACTGTGCCACCTTGTGTGGTCAGTCCATTTTCTATAAGTTTTAAAGTTATAGTTTTCCTTATGTTGACCGGGATGATTATCGCACCCGGTTCAGCTCCAGCGTACCTCAGGCCCTCGTTTTATTAGACCTGTCCGCCGCCTTTGACACGGTGGATCACTCCATCCTCTTACGCCGTGTCAGGTTGGCGGGCATCGAGGGCCCTCCGTTGGTTTGGCTGGAGTCCTTCCTGTCTGGTCGCTCCCAGTCTGTCCATCTGGCAGAATTTGCTGCCCCTTCTCGTGAAATCACGTGCGGGGTCCCTCAGGGCTCTTCGCTGTCCCCTCTACTTTTTAATTTATATATTTTTCCCCTTATTTTTGCTTTACAGCACATGGAGGTCGCGGTGTACAATTACGCCGACGACCTCCAACTCATCTTTGATTTATCCCCGACCTCGCCAGGTCAAACCAGCTTCCAGTCCGTGATGCTATTCATCCGTGATTGGATGAATACTAACCATCTCAAATTAAATCCGGACAAAACGGAGCTGGTTCTGACGGGCGGGGTCGCAAATCCATGGTCACCTCTTTTTTGGCCCCCATCCTTAGGCACCCCTCCCATTCCTTCCCCTTCAGTTAAAACGCTGGGCATTACTCTTAATCACCAACTCACCTTACATTCACATATTAGTTCAGTTGTTTCTTCTTGTTTCTTTTCCCTACGGACTATTAGGAAAATTTCCCGTTTCTTTTCTGTGTCAGCACTTAAACTGATCGTCATGGCCATGGTACTGTCAAAAATTGATTATGGGAACATCGTCTTCAATGGTGCCCCCGCATACGCCCTTCACCGTCTACAGCTGGTCCAGAACCAGGCAGCCCGCCTGGTTTATGGCCTGGCTAAGTCACACCATTCCACCCCCCTTTTAAAAAACCTTCACTGGCTCCCTATCAAGCAACGGGCTCTGTTCAAATTAGGATGCCTTACATTTCAAGCCCGAGCGGGCACAGCTCCGGCATTTATCAACTCTGCCGTTACAAACTATTGCCCGCCGAGAGCCCTTCGTTCCTCTTCTTTGGGCCTGCTAGTAGTACCCCGTTTTAAAAAGAAAAGAGCCGGTGGCCAGAAATTCACAGTTCTGGCCCCCACTTTTTGGAACGCCCTTCCCCCTTCAATTAGACTCCTACCATCCTATATGGAATATCGTAGGGCCTTAAAAACCCTCTTGTTCCAGCAAGCATTTACTGGTTAGCCGCGTCCCCCGTTTGTTTGTTTTTACCACTGTAGCTCCCAGCGCCAAGAAACTGCTTTAGTATACGGGCGCTCTATAAATGTTTTTAAATTCCAAATTCAGTAATTAAATCTCTTCCTACTAAGTTCGGGCGGATTTTAGCCTTTCACCCACTCCAGACGTCTATTGGAGTATTTACGGGAGAAAGGGGTCTGTGTGAAAAATGCACGACTGAGTTACTCTAACGTCTTGCGTTAGTTTATCGCCTTACCAAACGTTTGGGCGCCATGTAGTGTAGTTCCTATTTTTCCAATAGGCCCTGCGCATTGGAATAACATAAACAGCAGTATGGACGTAGAAGTACGGATCTTCCAGGTCTCTACTGACTATGCTAAACTTAATTGGGGTTGTTACCAACTAGCTCAGAGGTCACTGGAAACTTTCTTGACTGAATAGGAAGTGATCAGCTTCCCTGGTACAGACAAGAAGGGATTCAGTTTTCCAACAACCGCATAAACATGACAACTTTGCTCCTCAGATAAGAGTCAATCTCTAGGGTCATGTGAAATAATAGACAGTTATTTTACTCAGTCAGTTTTGTGCAGATTACTTTCACCAATGTGCAGAGAATAGAGAGACGGGCGTTTTCAATAAAAGGTATTATTTATTGAACAGTCTTTCTTCTCATGTAAGAGAAGTGGATTGCCACAATTGCAATACTAGTTATTAGATAAAGTGCGTACAGTAGAATGAGTATTGCGAAATAATACTGTAAAAGCATTGATCTGGTTTCTTAGCCATACAATGGTTAAAATGAATAAAACATATATACATTCATATATACATTAGGCTAACGTACTCAACTGGTGCTTCTAACTACGCCTACCCCAGTGTACCTGACCTAAGCCTAATACTTGGGAGGGAGTAAGGAAGTAGTTTAAGTTAAGTTGGTTTTGCCAAGGTTTGCTTCAAGAATTCTCTCTAAGGGTTTAGTCAACACCATACCTCTGGAATAGAATGTTGGAGGTCTTGTATCTCCTCTCAGAACTCGATATCCCAGTCACTCGCAAGAGTAGGCTGGAAACGCCGGAGCTGGATTTTCTCGGCAGGAGAAAAGACACCGTCTTTCTCAGCGCGTCAAAGAGGAGGAGGAGGGGCAGCGTCCGTGGGCTGGTTGCTTCTGCTGGGCTCTGCAAGGGACCGCTGTTCAGCTCCTGTGTTCACCACACCATCGTTCGCTCGTTCGCAGCGATAGCATCAGCAGAGATAACGGCAGCAATGTCTATGAGGCAGCGTTTGCTTAAGGCAACGTTGGTAGTATTTATACCTGAAAGGTGCCTTGTTTGACGTAAGTTTTTGGACATAAGACGACAATAAAGATGTCACTAGGAAGTGCTCGTCCTTTCAGTGCTCATTAGAGTTCTATTACTAATCAAACATAGAAAGCGGGGCTTTCCCAGGTTGCTGAGTTTTATCTTGTTGAAGAACTCGGAGTGTAATCTAGGAATCTTAGATAGTGGCTTCTGCTGTGTCATTTGCTCTAATGAGCTGCAGAGGAAGCAATTCTGAAATGTGGCTCTGATCGTGTGAGGCCAGAGACGAGTTTCTGAAATATCACACATGAACGTTTATGCCATTATAGGGGAATAAATGGATTATAGCCGTATAGGGGCATAAGGTCACAGTATTGATCGGGGTCCTAGATTAGAACGCGACAGCAGGAGGGAGGGGTATGGATCCCGCACCGCGTCTCCGAAGCACATCCACGAAACAGGGCTGCTTCAAACAGGTAAAAGAAAAAAAATACTGAATCTGCTCTTATTCTGCCGTTTCTGCCACTTCCAAGCACCTTCCGCGCTGAAAGCTACTCATGTGTGGCGAGAGAGAAGGGGCTTCTAGCGAGGACGCGCTCTGCCGCTTAGCACGCGGGCACCATGTTTTCCCATCACTATTTCTAAGGTTGTATCTTTTTTCAGAGGGCTCCTGTTGAGGAGACCATCCTCTGGACTGTGAACGCTTCTCTCTAGGAAGTGTTTGTTTGGTGTTTTCCCATTTCTTCTTTGGAGTAGTGAGATTATTTTTAATAAAAACCTTTTCAGGATTTTCAGTTAGTTGTGGTTTTACTGGTTTCCCACCCAAACTATCTCTAACTAGTTCTTCATATGATTTTTCAATAATTCTGGCAAGTTCAAAAGGTTGTTCTGTTATATCTGTTTCTTTTAGTTTTTGGCGGATCGCCACTGATGCTGCTTCACCTTTTATGTTGGCTAATAGTATAGCCGAGACCTGTTTGAAATCTTTCAGTAGTTTCATACCTAGATTTAAGGCCGGTTCTGGACCGTATTAATTTTGAATCTGTCTCAGAACGTCTGGTATTACCGCCATCGATGGGACACAATGTGTTTTTGTGTAGATTGAAGCAAAAACTAAGTATGGGTGAATTTTGCGGATCTGCGGTCCGCGAATTCACGCAAAATTGCAAACAAATCTGCGAATTAGCGGATTTACTGGCGAAATCGCAGATTTTTTTGCTATTTGCACTCTACTCAACTGGATTACTTTCTACTGGCTAATCAGTAAGTGCTACCTCGTTAGGTAAATGTATAGTGCTTTCCCTACACTGCAGCTGCGTAAAGGGCCAGAAGATTTGTCTCCACTGACCATGTATGCCTGTAACCGAGGTCCCTTCAGTGAGATGTAAATCATAGTTGGGAAAGGGCGGGAAGACGTTTGATACAGCTAGTGTGTGGTGCGGGGCCAAACGAGCGGGGCTTCTATGCGTGTCAACATGCCTCTTGTGTATAAAGGGTCAGAGAGCGAGCAGGGCAGCAGGTGAGGAGAAAGCAGCCTCCTGGTCACAGGAACTACACAGGGTTGCACTCAAGAAACTCAGGGATTCAAAGACCTCCCTCGAGTATTACAGCTAATTTTCTACGGCAGATATGGGGTTAAAGCACACTTGCCCAGTCTCAACCGTGCTCACTAATGTTTTGGCTGATTAAAACGTTACTGAATTTGAACTTCAACTCAGGCACCTGCCTAAGTGCTTCCTGTTGAGGTTTAATTTTTGTGACTGCAGCCTTATGCCTGAATGAATCCTGCCCTGCATAGTTATCCACAAAGATGCCACCGTTTTGTGCAATACGTCTACTCAACTGGAGTACTTTCTACTGGCTAATCCAGTAAGTGCTCCCACATTGGGTAATGTACAGTGCTTTTCCTACATTGCAGCTGATTAAAGGGCCAGAAGATTTGTCTCCACTGACCGTGTGTGCCTGTAACTTTTGCCACTGCGCCAAAAAGTGCAGAGGTCCCTTGAGTGAGCTGTCCATCAGAAAGGGCAGGAAGACGTTTGATACCGCTAGTGTGTGGTGCGGGCCCAAACGGACGGGGCTTCTATGTGTGTTCACATGCCTCTTGTGTATAAAGGGTCAGAGAGCGAGCAGGGCAGCAGGTGAGGAGAAAGCAGCCTCCTGGTCAAAGGAACTACACAGGTTTGCGCTCGAGAAACTCATGGATGCAAAGACCTCCCTCGAGTATTTCAGCTAATTTTTGACAGCAGATATGGGGTTAAAGCACACTTGCCAAGCCTCGACCGTGCTCACTAATGTTTTGGGCTGATTAAAACATTACTCAATTTGAGCTTCAACTCGGGCACCTGCTTTATTTATATGAAGTGCTTCCTGCTGAGGTTTAATTTTTGTGACAGGAGCCTCGTGCCAGAATGAATCCTGCCCTGCATAGTTATCCAAGAAGATGCCACCGTTTTGTGCAATACCTCTGCTCAACTGGAGTACTTTTACTGGCTAATCAGTAAGTGCTACCTCGTTGGGTAAATATACAGTGCTTTTCCTACACTGCAGCTGCGTAAAGGGCCAGAAGATTTGTCTCCACTGACCATGTGTGCCTGTAACTTTGCTACCGCATCAAAAGGCGGCGAGGTCCCTAGAGTGAGCTGTCCATCAGAAAGAGCGGGAAGACGTTTGATACCACTAGTGTGTGTTGCGGGGCCAAACGGGCGGGGTTTCTATGTGCGCTCACATGCCTCTTGTGTATAAAGGGTCAGAGAGCGAGCAGGACAGCAGGTGAGGAGAAAGCAGCCTCCTGGTCACAAGAACTACACGGGGGTTGCGCTCGAGAAACTCATGGATGCAAAGACCTCCCTCGAGTATTGCAGCTAATTTTCAACAGCAGATATGGGGTTAAAGCACACTTGCCCAGCCTCGACCGTGCTCACTAATGTTTTGGGCTGATTAAAACGTTACTGAATTTTAGCTTCAACTCGGGCACCTGCTTTATTTATATGAAGTGCTTCCAGTTGAGGTTTAGTTTTTGTGACAGAAGCCTCGTGCCAGAAGGAATCCTGCCCTGCATAGTTATTCACGAAGATGCCACCGTTTTGGGCAATACCTCTACTCAACTGGAGTACTTATACTGGCTAATCAGTAAGTGCTACCTCGTTGGGCAAATGTACAGTGCTTTTCTTACACTGCAGCTGCGTAAAAGGGCCAGAAGATTTGTCTCCACTGACCATGTGTGCCTGAAACTTTGCCACTGCGCCAAAAGGCGCCGAGATCCCTTGAGTGAGCTGTCCATCAGAAAGGGCGGGAAGACGTTTGATACCGCTAGTGTGTGGGCGGGGCTGCTATGTGTGTTCACATGCCTCTTGTGTATAAAGGGTCAGAGAGCAAGCAGGGCAGCAGGTGAGGAGAAACAGCCTCCTGGTCACAGGAACTACACGGGGGTTGCGCTCGAGAAACTCATGGATGCAAAGACCTCCCTTGAGTATTACATCTAATTTTCGACAGCAGATGTGGGGTTAAAGCACACTTGCCCAGCCTCGACCGTGCTCACTAATGTTTTGGGCAGATTAAAACGTTATTGAATTTGAGCTTCAACTCGGGCACCTGCTTTATTTATATCTGTAAGTGCTTCCTGATGAGGTTTAATTTTTCGCCCACAGGAACCACCTACAGAGTTAATTAAGGCAGGTGCCCGAGTTGAAGCTAACTTTGTAACCATTTCAGAATGGCGCCGGCAAGCTGCCAGAGTTGCTTACTTGCAAGTTGCAACTCTGGCAGCTTGCCAGCGCCATTTTTAATGGTTACAAAGTTAGCTTTCTTCTACTCGAGCACCTACCTTAACTGAAATCCGCCCGCGAGGGGATTTGCGGATTTTTTAGCAATTTCGTGAGATTTGCAGATCGCGAAATTGCCGAAAATCTGCAAATTCCGTGAGCGGAACTGATTTTCCGTCCATAGTTAGCAAAAACTGTACCCCAAGTGTCACAGTCCTCTACGTGTGGTGCAATCCCCTTTGGTAAACAGATTGTTAGAATCCTGTGTTTCTCATGAGGTGTACTATTCGGGAATTCTGCCTCTATGTAAGTTATTTTTTTAGCTAACCAGAACAGAATTTGTTCCCGTTTTGCGGGCAATTTTCCAATGACTGACTGTATAGTCAGTGGTGTCATTTTGTTTGTGTTCCCTTGATGAGGGATATGCTGTGGAATTCTTACAGCTGGTTGAACTGTTAAAGTCCTCATGACATATTGAACCAACTGCCTGTGTATTTTAATCAGCTGTTTTAGCTGAGCTAACAGTTCAGGACCTGTCATTGTTTCAATGTCAGGATGTGGTGTATAGCTGGCTAATACCAGCCATGTTGCTCATGGTCTACCTAGTGGACTGAGCCTGGTAATGTGATTTTGATGTTGTAGGGCGCCATTAAACCAGAGCTGATGCTCTTGGTGAGTTAGTGGAATTTCAACGTCCTCAAAAGGAACGTATTCCACTGGAGGTTCCTCTACTTTGTAGTAGTGGAACTCATGTGTTACTGCATTTGATGCAGGAAACTGAATCCATGAATAGAATACCTCTGTCTGCCGATACTCATGTGCCTCTATAACAAAGATTACTTTACCACCTCTCGATGCTACCCCATTTATTTATGAGTTTGTAAGTTATAGTTTTTCTCACATTTGCAGGGATGATTATAGCATCATCATCGTTTTGTTGGGGATTTGTGTCATCTAAAACTGCTTGAGCAGCTCAAGCTAATTCTTTGTCACTATTCATTATTTTTGTCAGGGCCTGCTCCACGGAATCCGATCGATGAACAAAGGGGTCCACCTCCTGATGTTACCAACACCCTGAATGTATACACAGGGGGTTCGAACCATCAGGCGAGGGATAAATAATGAAAAGAGACCGGGGACGGGAAGGGGTCAGCAGGGACAAGGGATCTGAAACGACAGAGCATACGTTTTATAACACCAATCAAATATCAAGGCTACTCTCAGTAATACTCTCTCAAACTCTGAATACCTTGCAGGGCTGTGCACTTTCCTCCAGCAAGTTTAAATGAGATATCAGTTCAACTTCCTGAAAGGAAACACAATGGTTATCATAACATATAACACACAGGTGTAAGATCTAGCAGCAGTGCACCCTTTGAAATACACACCGTGTTATGCGGAGAAAGAACCTTTGTAATAGACCCCCCCCGGGTAAAATGACTTGTTCCTCTAAATTAGTCTTTGAGATAATGCACAAGTCTATCATCCGGATTTATTCTAAAAGAGTTTGTGGTATAATCCCCCACGTTGTCACTCCATTAAGCACAGTACTGTCCCTTAAATTCGCATATGATATCTTTAAGCCCAAAAGATGCGATACGTTGGTGTACACTTCTGCAGTAGCAAGAGTCTTTTAAACCGTATAACGGCAGCGTGTGGTTGCGACCACCACCACGCTCCGCTATTAGAATCTGATTCAGATCAAACAAAAAAAACTAGCCGGCAGTAGGTAGTGGAATACCACTCTACTCCGGACATTGCAGGACAAGAAAATACCACTCAAATATGCCTTCCACGGTAACTTGCAGCAGCCGCCGCCAAGCTCCGGGAACAGAAAACCCAGAGGAGCCGGGTTTGGAAATGACACGCACAAGACGGTGCGTTCCTTCGCCAAGGAAACAAAATTGCAATTCTTACAATGCCGGCGAGCGCCCGTGAACAGGGCTCCCCGCGGATACAATGTTGCAATGCCGGCAAGCGCCCGTGAACAGGGCTCCCAGCGGATACAATGTTGCAATACCTCAATGCCGGGAAAAGCTTGATCAGCGCTCTCACTTCACAAAACGCTGAAGCAGCTCGATAGACGCCGTCTTCTCCCAGGAACTCGAAAACACAAAGAAAGGACACAAAATTACGAGCAACTCTCTTCCTGGAAACACCACCCTTATACTTCCTCTCTACAAGGATCATGGTAGATGTAGTTTCCTAAAGATTGGGTAGGCGCGGTGCTGCAGGAACCTGACAGTATGCCCTCCCTCCTAGCGCCTCCTAGGCCCAGGCTTGGCAGGATACCTTCGGTGAAATGACCTAACAGCAACAGGAGCATGCACATTCGTAGATGGCTCCCAGGAGTCGTCCTCAGCCGAGTAACCCTTCCAGGCCACCAAGTACCACAATGTGCCTCTGCGACGTTTAGAGTCTTTTATGCAGCGTACCACATACTCCAGTCCATCGTTGCACAGCACTGGAGGAGGAGCCCTCCGTCGAGCAGACAAGGCCGGTTTCAACAAACTACAGTGAAAAACCGGGTGGATTTGAAGCGAGGCTGGAAGTTTCAGTTTATACGCCACAGGGTTCACCTGTTTCACAACAACGTACGGACCAATATATTTAGGATGGAACACCGAACGGAGTTTGAACCTGATGTTTTTGGTGGACAACCACACCCTGTCCCCCACCTGGTAAACAGGACCCACACCTCGATGCTTATCAGCCCATTTCTTGTACTCTTGTTTGGCTTGAACCAAATGTTTGGACACTTTCTTTTGGACCGCATGCAAACGTTGGACCGAACCCAACACCGAAGGTTGATTACCCACTTCTTCAGGAATGGTGATAGGCAAGGCCCGGGCATCGAATCCGTAATTAGCATAGAAAGGGGACACCCCCAACGAACTATGCCAGGCATTATTATAGGCAAATTCAGCTAGCCACAACAGGGACACCCAGGAATCATGAGCCTCAGTAGCATAGCATCGTAGATATTTCTTCAATGTCTGATTGAGCCTTTCAGTCTGACCATCGGTCTGGGGGTGGAAACTGGTTGACAAAGAGGCTTTGATCTTCAACGCCAAACACCACGACTTCCAAAAGCTCGCGATGAACTGAGGTCCCCTGTCTGAAATGATGACTTCAGGAATCCCATGGAAACGGAAGACATTAGACAAAAGCAGCTGTGCTGTTTGACCGGCCGTGGGGAGGTTCCTGCATGGTATAAAATGTCCCATTTTCGTAAGGCTGTCTACCACCACTAGCACAGCTGTATGTCCATGATCAGAAGGCAACCCTGTGATAAAGTCCATACTGATACTCTGCCATGGTTTCTTTGGAGTGGGCAATGGCATAAGTTTTCCCTTGCTCTGACACTGCAATGTCTTTGCCCGTGCACACTCCTCACACTGACCCACCCAAAGTGTTACGTCTCTGGACAAGGTATCCCACCAGAACTGTCTTTGAACCAAGAGCACTGACTTTTTTATGCCTTGATGACCTGACATTGGCGAAGAGTGACACCACTCAAAAGCCTTTTTCCTGCTTTCCATGGTAGGCAAAAATAGTTTGTTTTCTACGAAGGGCAGACCACGGACGAGGGATCGTCTGGTGTCTTTGCTACTCCATGACCTCCAGGCAGCCTCGGTCTTTTGTCCCTTGATTGTCTCTAGGAAGACATCCGCATTGAGAACACAGATCACTTTACTAGGTTCAATGATGGCATCCATTGGAGGATCGGCCTTTACCTCCAATGTATCACCCAAGCGTGACAGAGTATCCGCCTTCCTGTTTTCGGCACCTGGGCGGAAGGTTATCAAAAAATTGTACTCCGCAAAAAACAGCATCCACCGCATCTGTCTCTGTGACAGATGTCTAGCTGTTCGCATGTATTGCAGATTACGGTGATCCGAGAACACAGTCACTGGATGTATGGCCCCCCATAAATACTGTCGCCATTCCTGGAAGGCCTTTTTAATAGCAAGTAGTTCTTTTTCTGCTATGGTGTAGTTTTTCTCGGCTTGGCTCAGTTTTTTGGAGAGGTACGCTACTGGATGGAGTTGACCTGTTTGCACATGTCTCTGAGACAAAATAGCCCCTACTGCCTCATCCGAGGCATCAGCCTCCACAATATACGGCAATTCAGGTTGTGGATGAGCCAAAATGGGCGCGGTGACAAACGCCCTCTTGAGATGAGTGAAAGCATGCTCTGCTTCTTGCGACCAACCGTACACCACCCCTTTTCTTAGTAATCTAGAAAGAGGCGCAGCAATGCGCGAAAAGCCATCAATAAACCTCCTGTAATAGTTCGCAAAACCCAGGAAACATTGGACTTCTTTCACTGTTTTCGGTGTGGGCCAGGATTGTACTGCTTGCACCTTTCTCTCTGCCATTTGCAACCCCTCTGGACATAGCATGACCCCCAGGAACTCCACAGTGGTTACTCCAAACTCGCATTTACTAAGCTTGCAGAACAGATTGTTCTCTCTCAATCTCTGTAAGACCTGTGACACATGGTCGTGATGAATCCCTACATTACAAGAATATATCAAGATATCATCAATGTAAACAACCACACTGATGTCCACCAGATCCCTCAAAACATCATTCAGGAAGTATTGGAAAGCGGCCGGGGCGTTACACAATCCAAATGGCATAACAGTATATTCGAACAACCCGTAGCATGTTTTAAAGGCCGTCTTCCATTCATCGCCCTCCCTCATTCTCACAAGGTGATACGCCCCCCGAAGATCTAACTTTGTGTAAATGCAGGCCTTCCTTACTTGATCTAACAGCACCGGAATAAGGGGAAGAGGGTACCTGTTACGGACAGTGTTTTTGTTCAGCATTCTGTAATCAACACAAGCCCTCAATTCACCATTAGCTTTCGCTATGAGAAATAAAGGAGAGGCTGCAGGGGACTTGGAAGGGCGGATGAAACCTATAGCTTGATAATGAGTTAGATACTCTTTGAGGTGAGTAGTTTCGGGCACAGATAAAGCATACACACGACAGGAGGGCATCAGGGCTCCTTCCACCATATCAATGCAACAGTCGTATGAACGATGGGGTGGTAGTTCATTAGCCAACTGTTCGCTAAATACATCCGCAAACGACTGATATGCACTAGGTAATGAAACCTCCTTTTCGGCCGCAGTAGCCACCTGAAAAGGAATAGACAGCTCTCTAGCCTGAGTAACCGGATGTGCTGACATATGTTCCTGACATACAGGTGAAAGAAACCTCAATTTCTTCTCTTTCCAATCAATATCTGGGTTATGGTAGGATAGCCAGGGCATGCCCAGAATCACCTCATATTGTGGAGCCTCGATTATGTTGAGGGTTAACCTGTCCTGGTGTTCCCCTTCGGGTAAGTCTATCACCAACAACACTTCTTCTGTTTGTTCAGTGATCTTCCCAGATTTTAAGGGTTTCCCATCCACCGCCCACACTTCTTCTGGGTGCATCCGGGGTATGCGTCTCAAGTTCAAAGATGTTACTAGTCCGCTGTCTATGAAGTTGCCCGTGGCCCCAGAGTCAATCATCACCAGAACTTGATGACCCCCTAACTGACTCACCAGACACATGGACAACACGATGTGGGATACCGAATCCTGAAGAACCTCACAAACCAAAGAAGGTAGCTTTAAGGGAGTCTGATCACCCCTTCCTTCATTATCTTTATCATATGACTCGGTGCTAGATATGGCTAACCTTTTCTTAACCCAACTCCCTGTAGTCTTTGGCTTGGAGGGACATTCTCTCACATAATGTCCTTTTCTTCCGCAATACATGCACAGCCCCTGAGATCTACGGGTTTCCTTTTCTTCTCTAGTTAAGGGAGCTCTCACTGCTCCTATCTCCATGGGTTCATGGCTCTCCCCTATTGATGATGGCCCCTTCTTGCTGAAATACTCCAGCCTAGGGGAACCTCTGTCCCATTTTCTCCTGTCCCCTGATCTTTCTGACATTCTACCATCGAGTCGTAAGGAAAGATTGATCATACCGGCACAGGTAGTCGGTTGGGGATCTATTTGCGCTATGACATCTTTCATCCCATCCCGTAGCCCTTGATAATAAATGGACATCTGTTTCTCTTCAGGCCAGGAAGACTCTGCCACCAATCTGTTAAATGACGTTAAGTATGTAATCAATTCATTACGTCCCTGTCTTAACTCCATCAATTCCCTGTCAGCCCTGAATGTGGTGGCCCGTCTATCAAACACCCTCTCAAACTCGGTCCTAAAGGCCCCCCAATCTGAAAGAATAGCATCATCTCTCCTTACCAGTGGGACAGCCCAACTTGCTGCATCCCCTATCATGTAGGAGATGGCGAACGCTACTCTGGAATGGTGCTTGGGAAAGGACGCGGGTTTGCAAGAAAAGTGCATCATGATTTGTGTAAGAAATATCTGCGTCTTGGATGAATCCCCCGAGTACCTCTCAGGACTTGCCAACGGTATAGGGGGGGTACCATTACTTGGATACGGGGATTGAGCGTAGCAGCATCAAAAGGGTTACCAACTAACGTATCCACCCTTTCTCTCAAGGCGGTAGCCTCTGCTCTAGAAGCCGTAGCCTCAGCTCTAGAGGCCACTAACTCTTGTTGGACTATAACAAGAGCTTGCAACACTTCCTCTAGGGTAGCCATGTTTGTTCACCAATCGTATCAGGTGGAGCATATATCGTGGGCTCGTAATTCTGTCAGGGCCTGCTCCACGGAATCCGATCGATGAACAAAGGGGTCCACCTCCTGATGTTACCAACACCCTGAATGTATACACAGGGGGTTCGAACCATCAGGCGAGGGATAAATAATGAAAAGAGACCGGGGACGGGAAGGGGTCAGCAGGGACAAGGGATCTGAAACGACAGAGCATACGTTTTATAACACCAATCAAATATCAAGGCTACTCTCAGTAATACTCTCTCAAACTCTGAATACCTTGCAGGGCTGTGCACTTTCCTCCAGCAAGTTTAAATGAGATATCAGTTCAACTTCCTGAAAGGAAACACAATGGTTATCATAACATATAACACACAGGTGTAAGATCTAGCAGCAGTGCACCCTTTGAAATACACACCGTGTTATGCGGAGAAAGAACCTTTGTAATAGACCCCCCCCGGGTAAAATGACTTATTCCTCTAAATTAGTCTTTGAGATAATGCACAAGTCTATCATCCGGATTTATTCTAAAAGAGTTTGTGGTATAATCCCCCACGTTGTCACTCCATTAAGCACAGTACTGTCCCTTAAATTCGCATATGATATCTTTAAGCCCAAAAGATGCGATACGTTGGTGTACACTTCTGCAGTAACAAGAGTCTTTTAAACCGTATAACGGCAGCGTGTGGTTGCGACCACCACCACGCTCCGCTATTAGAATCTGATTCAGATCAAACAAAAACAACTAGCCGGCAGTAGGTAGTGGAATACCACTCTACTCCGGACATTGCAGGACAAGAAAATACCACTCAAATATGCCTTCCACGGTAACTTGCAGCAGCCGCCGCCAAGCTCCGGGAACAGAAAACCCAGAGGAGCCGGGTTTGGAAATGACACGCTCAAGACGGTGCGTTCCTTCGCCAAGGAAACAAAATTGCAATTCTTACAATGCCGGCGAGCGCCCGTGAACAGGGCTCCCCGCGGATACAATGTTGCAATGCCGGCAAGCGCCCGTGAACAGGGCTCCCAGCGGATACAATGTTGCAATACCTCAATGCCGGGAAAAGCTTGATCAGCGCTCTCACTTCACAAAACGCTGAAGCAGCTCGATAGACGCCGTCTTCTCCCAGGAACTCGAAAACACAAAGAAAGGACACAAAATTACGAGCAACTCTCTTCCTGGAAACACCACCCTTATACTTCCTCCCTACAAGGATCATGGTAGATGTAGTTTCCTAAAGATTGGGTAGGCGCGGTGCTGCAGGAACCTGACAATTTTGTTGACTGAAAGTTTACAGAACAAGTTTCAAGGAGACAAAGATTAGGTGGACAATATTTTGGAACACTGTAGCCTTCAACGTTGTATAAACTAAAAACTAATACATAGGATTTTTCCGTCCTACTCAGTTTAAAGCGGATATTTTATCCTTTAACCCACTCCAGACGTCTAATGGAGTATTTTACTGAAAAAAGGGCTCTGTGTGAAAAGCACAACTGAGTTACCCTAGTATCTAGTGTTAAATTATCGCCTTACCAAACGTTGGGCGCCATGTAGTGTAGTTCCTATATTCCCAATAGTCTCTGCGCATTGGAATAGTTTATCCTGTAGTGTAGACGTAGGACTGAAGTTGACTAGGTCTCTACCGAATATACTAGGTTTAATTGTGTGTGTTTTTCCCAGCTAGCTCAGAGGTCACTAGAAACTTTCTCGAATGAACAAGAAGGGATTAATTTCTGACAACCGCTTAAAACATGACAACTTTGTTTCCCAAGAGTAAGAAATGTATCTCTAGAGCCACGGAAACAATAGATAGTTGTTTCACTCAGTCAATTGTGCATGCTTCGTTTCATCAGAGGTGCAGAGAAATAGAGATACAAGCGTTTTCAATAAAAGGTTTTTATTGAACAGTCTTCTTTCTCAAGCATAAGAAATGAACTGCTGCAATCGTAATACTTGTGGTAAAGTACCAAGCGTACAGTCCGAAGAGTATTATAAAATAATATTGTAAAAGCATGATATGGTTTCTAAGCCATAAAATACCTAAGATGCATAAAATACATACAGTGACAGATAATGACTAAAAGTACTCAACTGGTGCTTCTAAAATACGCCTACCCCGGTGTACCTAACCTAGGTCTAGTACAAGGGAAGAAGTAGGTGAGGTGTAGCTTAGTTTAAGTAATCTCTGCCAAGAATCTATACCAAGAATTCTCTAAGCGTCTAATCAGCTACGTACCTTGGTTTGGAATGCAGGAGGTCTTGTATCTCTCTCTCAGGACTCGATTTCCCAGCAACCCGCAAGGGTAGCCTAGAAACACTGGGGCTGGATTTCTCAGCAAGAAAAAAGACAGCGTCTCTCTCAGTGCGTCAGCTGGAGGGTCGGCTTCCTTCGGCACTTGCTGCAGCAGGGCGTCGGGCAAGTAGATAGTCGAACTGCTCCAAACCACCGTGTGTTTGTTTGGACAAGTGTGGGCATATTTATACCTTAGAGGTGCCCGGTTTGACGTAAAATTGGATATAATAACGTCATTAGAGACTTGATTCTCTGAAAACTCCATGATTTATTGGATACATTAATATTCATGCAGGGGGAAGTCCCTCACTTCTGAAGGCGGGTTTTTCCAAGAAATTGTTGTAGATTTTTGGAACTAGTGGAAGTAGCCAAGCCGTATTAGGAATACTTGAGCTATGACTTAATATGGTTGTGATTTCTATGCCTGTATTAGGATACGATATTTTATACCTATATAAGGGCATGAATCGTGAAAATTACACTTGGGTCCTAAAACGCTATACATCAGCATACTACACGCCTCAACAACTCTATGAAATGTTTCTTACATTGGGGAATCAGTGCTTTAGATGTCAAAAGATGGAAGAAGGCGGTTGGGTGTATATCTTTTTTGAATGTATTAACCTACGGCAATTTTGGAAAGATTTGTTTGCAGCTATTAGTCATTGCATGTCTACAACAATTGCTCCATCTTGTATGCTTGTTCTATTCGGTTCTTTGGGGGAGTTCACCAGTATTTTATAATAATTTCTATAACAGTGGCAAGGTCTCTCATTTTTCAAAATGGGGGAACTCATATATGACCAACATTCGGCCATTGGTTCAGCAGATGTGCAGGACTTATGAATAGGAAGAGGCCCATGCAAAAAGGGTGGGTGCCACCGCAAGATTCAGCGTTACATGGTCTAGTTTTTCTCGCTCTTTTTAAATTAATGAATTTGACTGTAAGTAGATCATTTCGGCGTATGTAAGCACTTTTGCACTTTCGCAACTAGTAGGCTTCTAATTATGTTTGCTATTTAGTAACTGCTATAGCTCTAGTTATGTTCAAATCTAGGTATGTTCTATTTTAATCCATCCTATCACTGAAAAAAGATATGTAGGGCTTTCGTGTAGTGCTTTCGTGTAGTTCGGGTGAAGTTCTGGCATTTTAGGATCCACTATGCTGCTAGTTGCATTTGCACTTTGTATCTATAGTTTTAATATATTTTTAGGTTGATAGGGATTATTGGAGTAATTTGTTTAAGTAAGCTGGTGATTATTGTGATCCATTTACCCATAGGATGATTGGATCTAGATTAGCAATGTGTCATGAGCCCTAGGAATTTTGATATGTCATTCTTCTTATATTGTATTTTTGTAACATTTATACATTAAGTATTGGGTGTTCTTTGTAACCTTGCTCTTTTTCCTGCTTTAATAAAAAATATATATGTGCTGAACTTGTGCCTTTTTGGCAGGTTCACCCCTAAACTTTTTGCCTTTAGCCCCTGGCATGGTGGTAGTGATTTTAGGCCTCTGCGCACTTTAGCACTGTGGCCCAGTGTAAAGTGCGTGCACACTCTGAGTGCATGTGCTGAGTGGCCTGCCCTCCCATAGGAATGCATGGGGGATATGTGTGCCCGTGGTAATTCCTGATATGTGGGGAGTGCAGAGGTGAGTTTGGTATGTGCAAACTCGTGGTAATAAATGCTGCGCAATGGTGTGCGCAGATTTATTGTGTCTAGTGTAGAAGTACCAGTTTTAGAAGTTGGCATTTCTGTGTGCTGAGAGATGTGAATTGCCTGTCTAGCTTGTGAGTGACAGGGGCTGGCTGGTGTGCTTGGCTCCAGGAGCCAGGGTGAGTCTGCCCGGTGGTGAATAGGGAGATCTGCATGTAGATGGGAGGGAGGAGTTTCACCTGGGACCTGAATAGGGCTGTGCCTTCCCTCCACAGTGTTGGCTCCACCCCCTGTGGTGCATCTCATTTCCCTGGCCTGTCTTTGGAATAGGGAGAGGGGCTGAGCAAAACAAAGTGCTCCAGAACCAGTTGCATCTGGTTCTCCCCTTGCCTGCACTTTTTTTTATTTTTTTTCTATTGCACAAACTCAAATGACACAGCTTCAGGCCTACAACCTCTCGGGACGGCCGCATCACAAGCTTATCATGCATAACTAGATCTTATGTTACACAGCCCGTCGGCCGACAACCCGGGGGTCCGGCGGCGTTTACCAAATGATGGTTGATCAATAGTCAGTTGTAATGTCCAGCATTGCCGGTTGCATTTTTCATGTGCATTTTCTAGCTTTTCACCCTCTGTATTTTCCATTACTCCCCCGCTGTTCATCATACCAGTCTAGCAACAATGCCTGTAGGCTCGTGTCAAAACAAACCAGTGTCAACCCATTAGTGCAGTCAACATCCCGCCCCTCTCCCACCCCTTGCCTCAGAAGGGCCTCCTGTGCTACTCCGATGTGTCCAATAGTGTGGTAGCCTAACCTGTCACCTGATCGCTTTCGCATCCTCACTTGTAATCCCTATGGAACGCACCCCTTTCGCATTCAGCCTATCTATCTGACTTGCCTGAAGTTGAATCTCAACCTGGCCGTGTGTGTAGTATATTCCCAATGGTGTCGTCCCGCTAAATCGTCCCTCACTCTGTTTGTTCCCCCCACTATCCTCCCCACTAGCAGCACTCCCAAAACCACTCCCACCCCTCCCGCCCATCTCAGGAGCACAGTGTGATGTCGATTTAGACCCCCGCATCCTATCCCTGGGAATCATTATCTGTGGTACTTACATTCTCATTTTGCTGTCCCTGCAAGTAAGTCTGGTATAGGGCCCAGAAGTTTTTTAGGCGGCTTTTTGGGGGTAGTAGTTCGCTGTACGTCTCCGTCTGTGTGCTACAATACAGCATATCCCGTGCCCATCTAGTCTTAGTTGGTAAAGGACCTCTCATCCAACGCTGGGCCACTACTCTCCTGGCCATTAGCATCCCCATGTCCGTGAGCCTGCGTATCGCAACCGGGAGCCCCCTGGAGTTGCCAATGAGTGCTATGCCCGGGTCCATGTCCAATTCTACCTCTAGTATTTTGCTCATTTCCGCGAACACTGCGCGCCAGAATGCCTGTATGCCCGGGCAGACCCACGCTAAATGCAGGAAGTTGGCGTCCGCCGCATGACAACGTTCGCAGTTCGTTTCTGGCCGTAGACCATATCTGTGGAGCCTCACCGGGGTGTAGTACACCCTTTGTAGGAAGTTGTAGTGTATGAGCCGATGCTTGCCATTGAGGGAGATATGCTTCATGTTCTCACAGCAATAGCGCCATGTTGCATCGTCCAGCGTGACTTCTAAGTCTCTTTGCCAGGCTAACCTGGGTTTTATGAGTTGGTGCTCACCATGTGACCTGGCTATACCGTAAATGTTTGTTAGGAGCTTCTTGGGCTCCTTGCGTTTAATTACGTATGACAATTCAGGGACATCCGGAGGCTCCGCCATGTCTGGGCCCAGAATCTCCATGAGGGCACTCCGGGTTCTATGAAAGTGGAAGCGTTGGAGCAGCGGGGGTTCACTTCCGTCTCCTCGTATTTGTTCCCAGGTTTTGACTACGCCGTCGTGGAATAGGTCGCCCGCTTTACTTAATCTCATTTTCACTAGTTCCTTTATGACCGCCCTTTCAGTCAAGGGCGGGAGCCAAAGCATCCATTCCATTGGCATCTCCGGCGAGTATAGTGTCGCCCCTCCCTGGCGAAGCAGGAGAGAATGCCAAGCGTGGTTGGTGGAGGAGATGGAATCCAATATTCCCGTTCGACGATCCTGCGGTTTGCAGACCGTTGCCGGGAGTGGCAGTGGATGCGCAAACAGGCGCTCCATTCGGACATGCGGGATCAGTCTGTCGCCATGAGTCCAGGTGTGGAGGTGGGATGCCTGGGCCGCCCTGTAGTACAGTTCGAGGTCCGGAGCTGCTAAGCCCCCCCATGCTGTACGGCAGGGTGAGCATTGTCCATTTGACTCTCGGCTGTTTCCCCGCCCACGCCAGGTTTATCATGAGGCTCGTCAGGCGTTGAAAGAAGACCCTGGAGAGCACTATTGGCAGAGCGTTAAAAAGGAACAAGAACCTCGGTAGTACTACCATCTTCATAATGGCTATACGGCCCATTAGTGTGAGAGGCAGTTTACTCTAGATCTCTACATCGTCCTCCAGCCTACTGACCGCTCTCCCGTAGTTCTGTCTTATGAGCAGGTCCGGATCTGTGTGGATCTGAATCCCCAGGTACCTGATCGGGTCTTCAGTCCGCTGGACAGGGAACTCGGTCTCCACTTGTTTGGTCACCGGAGTCAGGGGCAGCACCACCGATTTAGCCCAATTAACCTTGAGTCCTGATAGCGCTCCAAAACGAACCACCTCTCTCAGAAGTGGGGGAAGTGTGATAGCAGGGTCATGTGCATATAATAGTGTATCATCCGCGTACATGGACACAACTATTTTGTACGTGGGTAAGCGTATACCTTTGTGGCTGTGATATTTTCTTAGCGCACAAGCCAGAGGCTCTGCTGCTAGTGCGTTCAGCAATGGGGACAGTGGGCATCCCTGACGGGTACCCCTGCCTATGTAAAGGGGGTGGGAGATCGCGTTGCCCACATGCACCCTTGCCGAAGGTCCGTCATAAAGAGCGCCCACCATTTGTATGAAGGGTTTGCCAAGTCCCATACATCACAGCACCTGAAGGAGGAACGGCCATTCCACGGAGTCGAACGCCTTCTCCATATCTAGGAAAAGCGCCACCGCCGGTACATCCTGCTTGACATGTTGGATGGTACCTAACACTGTCCTGATATTGTACGTCAGATTTCTGGATGGTATGAACCCCGCTTGTTCTGGGGCCACTAAGTCAGGGGCCAGCAATGCCAGCCTAGTTGCCAGGACTTTGGCGTACAATTTGGTGTCAACGTTTAGCAATGATAGTGGGCGGTATGAACCGCAGTCGTCATGTGGCTTCCCTGGCTTTAGAATAGTAACAATCATAGCCTCCTTTATAGAGCTAGGCATGCTACCCTGGACACAGATGTCTTCCAGAAGTGTATGTATGTGCAGCAGCAGTTGTTCTAGAAAGGTTTTATAAAATTCGACTGAGAGTCCATCTATACCTGGCGCGCTGCCTGATCTCATAGTGGCCAGTGCCTCTCTGCTTTCGTCTGACTGTATAGGGCACATGAGGAATTCCCTTTCAGAATTTGGGAGGAACAGGAGCTTTATATGTTCTAGATAGTCTAGTATTTCCGCCGACATGTCGCCGCTCTTGGAGGAGTACAGCTCCGTATAGTAGTCTCTGAAGACCGCGGCAATTTCCGCCTCATCCGTCACTCTGTCTCCGTCTGCGTTTCTCAGTTCTGAGATTAGCGCCTTTCCCCTTCGGCCCTTGATGATATTTGCCAAAACAGACCCTGGCCGCTCCCCCTCACCGTATGTTCGGGCCGTAGCATATTTGCCCAGGTGCTGGACCTCCCTGTCTGCTGCCTCGTGGTATTCCACCAGAAGGCGCTTAATCTGCCCTTCAACTGCTTCGTCTGGCCTGGATCGTCTTTGTTCCTCAAGTGCTTGCAGCTATTGTTCCAGCTCAGCCAGTTTGGCCCTTGTAGCCTTCAGGACACCAGAGTGCTTAGACATCGCTATGCCCCGAACATAGACCTTAAACGCTTCCCAGATCGTCTGGAAGTCCTCTACTGAGCCCACATTCTTCTCAAAGAACACGTCAATCGCCTCTGCTAGTTCCCCTCGGAAAATCAGGTCTAGGAGGGAGTAGGGCGGGAAGCGCCATGTGAATGGGGCATACCTTTACGCAGGGATTTCTATGGCTATCAGTACGGGGGAGTGGTCCAAGAGTGTGCGCGGAAGCACCTTGCACTGCCTGATGGATCGATTGATCCCCGCTGTGGCAAACCAGTAGTCAATTCTCGTGTGTATTTCGTGAAATGCAGAATAGTGTGTGAAGCCGCCCTGCCCAGCTTTTCTGCTCCTCCATACGTCATCCATATCTAACATTATTAACTTTGCAGTGAGCGATTGCGCAGCTACCGAGGGTCTACGGGGGGCGGGCCCAATGACATATCTATGTCCGGGTTAAGCGTTAAATTAAAGTCCCCACCCCATAGTACATGTGGGTTGCCGTGTCTACTTATCTCACTAGCCAGTGTGTCAAAGAATTCAGGGGAATCGTAGTTGGGGCCATAAGTATTGACAACTAGTAAATCCATCCCCAGCCCCTTACAGGACGCTATAACATACATGCCCTCAGTGTCCGCACCCTGTGTCTGTATTTGGATGTTTGTTTTTGGGTTGACCCATGTGATAACTTCCCAGCTGCTGCTATATGCCCTACTAGGCCTCTGGTGTGCAGCATTCTACTCGTGAGTGGTAAGTACGTTTCCTGTAAAAGTGCTATATCAATATTATGGCGTTTGAGGTAGCTTAACACCTTTCTTAGTTTTCTATAGTCGTTCAGCCCCCTGACATTCCATGTGAGGGCACTTAGCGAGGGGGGCCGTGCGTCCGTCTGTGCACTTGTTACATCAGCCATGAGGGCGTGTCGTGAATTCTGAGAGCGAAGTCAGGTGTGCGAAGTTTAGCTGTGTCATGAACATGCAGTAGGCCATAGCAAGCACGTTGTGCCCCCTGAGGAAAGGTACATCGTGAAACAACATCTAAACAGTAACTTTCCCCCTGTCCCATGAATCCCCCTCCCCCCTCCCACAGCAGACCAACCCCAACATGGCCTAGCATGATAGAAAAGTCCCCCCTCCTCCCATCCCCATGTCCCATTGAATCCCAAGTATGGTTCAGAAGTGCGAACAGCACGAGGGCAGAGGTTGCCGAGATCAGTTCAGGGTGCATTTGCATAGTCCATCTCGGCATTGAGTGCCTCTTTGCCCCGTCACTCCTTCAGAGTCTTAGCTCTCGCGCGCCAAATCTCGCGCCATCTCCCACCGCCCAGGGGAAACCCAACAACATCCAGGCGGCATCCCCCCCCCCGCCCTCCATCGGTTCAATGTAGTCTGGCTGCTCGTAACCATAGGTCTCAAGCAGACATCGAGGCCAACCAGATCAGAATATATATACAGTAGAGCCAGCAATAGTGAAACTTGGAATGATCTCACCAGGGCTCCGCGTGGTCGCCGCCCTGTCAGTCCTGCAGGTAGTATGCCCCGTCCGAAGCTCAGCATGCCAAGGGGCCCCAATCCAGCATCATTCTGCCATTTCTCAACCGCTCCCTCCCTCCGAAATGCAGGAGTAAGCGAAGAAGTAGCAGCAGCTCTAGCGTTCTACTCCTGGTCTTCCAAGCCGCTGGCTAGGTCTAGTTCTCCGTCCTGGTCCCTGGGACTGTTCCTTCGGTCCTTGGACCACGTTTTCAAAGCTTTCTGCAGTTCCTTTGGGTCAGTGAAGAAATGAGAATGCCCCTGTCGATTGATGCGCAGCTTTGCAGGGTACAGCATGGCGTAGTCCAACCCTAGATCGCATATCTGTTGTTTGTATGTGGCAAAGTGACGGTGTTCCTCCTGTACCCTCGCCGTGAAGTCCGGGTACAGTGAGATCGATGACCCCTCGTACTGCAGTTTCCCTTTTTCTCTGGCCAGTCGCAGAGCAGTGTCCCTGTCCCTGTAGTTCAGGAGCTTTGCAATAATTGGTCTCGGGGGGCGCCCGGGCTCGGCCGTGGGCACAGCGAGCAGTGCGCTCTTTCCACTATAAACAAGGTGAAAATACATCGTCTCCTAGCAGCGTGATGAGCAATTTTTCCACGAACAGTTCCATTTTCCCCACTTGCGTCGTTTCCGCAACGCCCGTAATTCGTATATTTGAACGCCGAGAGCGAGCCTCTAAATCTTCTGATTTATCCTGTATGACCTGTAGAAGCTTCCCCATCTGTTTGTGGTCTTTATCTAGGTCCATTTGGGCCTTTTCCACTTCAGTCAGGCGCCTTTCGGACATATCCAGTCTCTCCGCGTGTGTATCCACTCTCTCTGACATTCGGTCCATGCGGTAAGTAAGAGAGAAGGGGCTACAGTACCAAAAGTATACAAACAGCAGTTGACAAAGTGAGGAATCTGACAAGGATGTTCAACAAAAAAGAACCAGGAGATAAGAACAATAAAGTAAGATTCATAACAACGTACAACAACCAAGCTTGGGAGGTACGGAAGAGCTTAGAAAAATTCTGGGAAATCTTGAGAACAGATGAAGATCTAAAAGATGAAGTGGGTCTATATCCATCTATTACATTTAGACAATGACGAGTAACATCGAAGAAATTAGAAAATCAAATCCCATTCAGGGTTTCTTCACGTGCACAAAGTGCAAAGCATGCAGGTACAGTCATAATTGTAAGACAGTCAAATTATGTAAGGACAAACCGGCATTTAAGATTATGAGACATTTTTCATGCGACACTGAGTTCCGAGTTTATGGACTCAAATCCCCCTGTAACCTATATTATATAGGGAGCACTACCAAAAAAGCAAAACTTCGGGTTCTTGAGCACCGACAAGTCATAGCCAAAAACGACAGACAATACCCGGTGGCACGCCACTTCAGTGAGAAACACAGTCAGAACCAAAACCTTCTTAAATTCATTGTGTTGGATTCAGCACCTTTAAGAGAAAGAGGTGGAAACCGCACAATAGAATTAAGAAAACTGGAATCAAGAATGATTATCAAATTTAATACACGGATACCTTTCGGTTTGAATTTTGATGAGGAGATGTCGATACACCTAAGATAAATGAAGCGATCCATACTGTAAAGACTCCTGTAACTTGCAATGTATCTTTTAAGAGTTTTTAAACAACGTTTTTTATGCTTTGATTAAGAGACAGTTCAGGATTTTGTAATAGTGAGTATATGTGTTTTTTCTGTTGCAGTGATATATCATGAAGATTATGATTTTTAGAGGACTTATTGAATATGGGCTCAGTTGAACAGAATTGATGAACTTAAAATACTGGGCATTGGACACTAAAAATGCAAAGCAAGCCCACTGGGGCTAGATTTTGAAGACAGAAATCAACAAGCGATATCAATGTCGCCTTATCAAGAGTGCAATTGTGTAACAACATAAAAAAATGTGTTCTGTTTGCTCACTTGGGCGTAAATGGTAATAACATCAAAAATGTGTTCTGTTTGCCCACTTGGGCGTAAATGGTAAAACAGCGATAATTAAGTTACAGCTGTAATTACGAAGAACGTGTCTCTGATGCAAAATGAATTCATTTGTTCGAATAAGAAAAATGAAATATTTGTTTATTATGAACTTCTCCACAATCACGATGTAAACGTTTGCAATGTAGTATTTTAACTGTGTCTATGATGACGAAAGCGGAACTGTTCTCTGCACCTTTAAATATGCACTTTACTTGTAACAATGTCACCCGTGAACAAGCTGTGAGGTTAACAGCGAAACGCGTTGGGCACCCGTTGCTAAAATAAACACAGTTTTTGAATTGAGGCCGCGGCGCCAGTGAGTTATTGGATTCACGTTACTGGATGTGTTGGTGTATCTGGGAGTGGCGTCCCTGCCGCGTTGCCCACCGTGAAAGCGGCTCGGAATTTGCAGAGTTGCACGTTTGTATATATATATATATATATATATATATATATATATATATATATATATATATATATATATATATATATATATATATATATATATAATATATGAGAATTCCTTGCCACACGCCCACGCGTTCCCGGCAAATGTTTACCGCAGGAAAATGACGATGAGCAAAACCCAGGTCTGGTGCAAATTATTTCAGTGCTTTATTTCGTGCATGAAAATCGCCAGCATGTCCGCCATGACGTGTTTCGCCTCTCTCCAGAGCCTTGATCACATGACATGTTGCATAGCTATGGGGAGGGTACTCATAGTTACAAAAGGGCGGGCTTTCTTCGCCACGCTCAATAAAGTTAAACATAGACATGGAAAACATACTCGCAATGGATACTTCATCTACTTCATGAAATATATATATATATATATATTACATTGTATGTTCAAATCTCTTCAATATACATCCACTGAGATAGTCTGTTTTCCTTATCAGTTTGGCCACATGACCATTCAGGGAGGAGGGCGACAGGCGGGGCACTTAAGCACTTTAAAAAGCACAAAAATTCAGTTATACCCTGCATGTGAACAAGGGCTGCAAAGCCCGAAACGCGTCATGGTTGGTTGGTTTATGGAAAAACTGGAAAAATAAAACTTACCTGAATAAAGCTGTGGTCTGTCTCCTGCTTCGCCGGTCCTGTGGGATTGGAGGTGGTATTGCGGAGTTCCTGTCGATATATATATATATATATATATATATATATATAAATATATATATATATATATATTCGCTCCAACCTCAACCAAAGTGCTGAACTCACAGAGGGTGCATCCGTGCATGAGGGCGGTACCTCATGGAATGTATTTCACTCCAGAAAAGTTGCGGGGCACTCACGAGGTATGCAGTTTAATCCTTTAATTCCAGCAGACACGTTTCAGCAATGATGCCTTTATCAATGCTTCTTATTTAAAATAACCACTGCACGCCAACAACATGAACTTGGCGTGAAGTGGTTATTTTAAAGAAGAAGCATTGATAAAGGCATCATTACTGAAATGCGCCTGCTGGAATTAAAGGATTAAACTGCAGATCTCATGAGTGCCCTGCAACTTTTCTTAAGCGATATAAATATATATATATATCTATATATATATATATCTATATATATATATATCTATATATATATATAATGATCGACTGCACCTGAAACTAAAAAATAAACACTGCATTGGTATAACCAGCTCACAAAGTCGTCCATTTCTCTTGCCGTGCATGAATGCACATAGGGGAGTGGTAATTGTATATATATATATATATATATATATATATATATATATATATATATATATATATATATATATATATATATATATATATATATATATATATATATACATACATATATATATATATATATATATATACATACATATATACTGTGAGCAAGGACATCCGCATCCGCCCGAAACGCGTCAGTTTTTGCTGCTCAGTTTGCCTTAAATAAAACTACATCTTGCCTTATTAAGGATTCGTTTGGTCATCTGTTCTGGTTCCTGGAGCTGGGCTGCAGTTTTGGCTGTTTGTGTGCATATATATATATATATATATATATATATATATATATTCACTGAAAAAAACCATAGGTTATAGACCATATATAGTTAGGAATTCGCATTTACAAAACCTTATTTTACTCACACAAAACCATTGAAATTCCATATATAGTTAGTTGCACTAACTATATATCGCGCACCCGCAATCCACTGCTGATGATGTCACATATTACATCATTCATGACATGGTCAGTGACATCACTGATGACATCACTGATGACATCTCAAATGACATCACTGATGACATCTCAAATGACATCACTGATGACATCACTGATGACATCTCATTTGACATTACTGATCACATCACTGATGATATCATTCATGTGATAATACGATGAACCTCTTCAGACTCTAATATAACCTTAGATACAATCAGTGTAAACAGACACTCACAGACTGTCACTCATCCATGGAGTTACTCACACACCTAGTCAGTCAATCAAAGAATCAATCACACCTCCATTTCCTCAACTATACAGTTATACAAACTTTACTTATTCAAACATATACTAACACATATTAACTCTCTTATACAATCCCTGATACAAGTTCACAATGATCCATACAGCCACTCACACATTCACTGGCTCTTATGCACAGTTATTTATATATGTCAACTCTCACATGTACTGTGTTTTACATATGTACTTACTTTGACATGTAGCACTGAGATATCCATTCACTCACCAATACACTCATGCACACAGTCAACCGCCCATACAGCTGTTTCCACATGCACTTTTGAAACCATACATCTAGTGAATCAACTGCTCACACATCTATGCACAGAGTCATACACCTCCCAGCCACCCACACACACACTCAGTATCCCATACAAATACTTGGGCAACCAATCAATAACCCATATAGTTACTCATATAGCTACTTATCAACACATGCAACAGTTTACAGAACAACAGACATAATGATGCACAAATTAAGACAGTTTAGTCACTAACCCATGCACTCAGTGAGACACATTTAATCACTCACTCATACAGTCAGTCATGCACCTACTAAATCCTTCATCCAGACACTTATACATCCACTCATTCTTCAATATGTAAGACATATTTTAACTTTACAGAAACATACAGTCACTGGATGTTGTCATCAGTGATGTCATCAGTGATGTCATTTGAGATGTCATCAGTGATGTCATCAGTGATGTCACTGACCATGTCATGAATGATGTAATATGTGACATCATCAGCAGTGGATTGCGGGTGCGCGATATATAGTTAGTGCAACTAACTATATATGGAATTTCAATGGTTTTGTGTGAGTAAAATAAGGTTTTGTAAATGCGAATTCCTAACTATATATGGTCTATAACCTATGGTTTTTTCAGTGAATTTTCAAGGTTTTGTAAATGCTAATTCCTAACTATATATGGTCTATAACCTACGGTTTTTTCAGTGAATTTTCAAGGTTTTGTAAATGCTAATTCCTAACTATATATGGTCTATAGCCTATGGTTTTTTCAGTGAATATATATATATACATACATATATAAACATATATCATCTGTATATCTACATATAAATACAAACATAAATGCATGCATATATATACTTATATGCATTTTAGGGTTGTTAGGGCGTTTTTGTGTGTATTATGTTGCTTTTTTAGGGCTTTTGGGTCAATTAAGTAGGGTTCCCGGAGCCTAGGGCTGAGGGGCCGGTTCAGTTTCGTGCGTATTGGTGTTGGCAAGGTTTTGAGGGATTTTGGCGGTTTTTGGTCGAGATTTGGCCGTTTTATGGCTTTTTTTTGTGTTTGCGGGGGGCGCGTATTCGGGTTGAAATTCGTCCCCGTTCCAGTGGATGGATTGGGCTGATTTTTGGTGAGATGTTAGGGAATCGCTGGAACTAGTGTCTAGCCAAGTTTGAAGCGGATCGGAGCAGTGGAAGTGCTTTAAAGAGCAATTTTTGTGCGGAGTAGCGAATTGTCATGTTATTCAATGGGAGTTTTTGGTGCGCATGGAGAAGGTGAATTTGGGGTGTTCCAGTTGCGCTAGAGGGACGGGGCTTGGGTGAGCTGTAGGGAGAGTGGATCGGCAGGTGTGCCGAATTTTTGGGATTTGTTGGCCGAAGGGAAGGGTGTGCTTGGGCAAAGTCGATTTGGTGAAAACGGTGCGTTATTTACATGAAAGTTGAAAAAACACTAATAAAAGCAAAGCTAAAAAGCCACCTCATTACAAACAGAATGGCTTTAACTTAAATGAGGGGGAGATCTATTGCATTTTCAATGCTTGTTTACTTTGGTTCCATCAAGAAGGCATTCAGATGTGTCACACATTTGCCATAAATTCTGAATGTTAGCACTCTAGTTGCACATTAGATCACTGTAGTAAAGCTACTGCTCACCAGGGACGTCTGCTGCTGGTATTCAAAGTGCATGTTTCAGTCTGCATGTCAGAATTTTTTTAATGAAATAGAAGAGGATTTGAGAAGTCACTCAAAATGATCCCTAATTTTTCTTTCTGAAGCACTAATCATACTTTCTATGGCAAAATTAACCCCCTCATGTTGTTCCTTTTTAAATTGAGTGTTTTCAGACTTACCACTTCATTCCAATCAAGATGGCTTCTGGTGTGCCATACTTTTGTCATAAGTAAGACTGTTAGCGCTCTAGTTGTTCTTTAGAACACTCTGGGACATTCTGTCATTGGGCTATACTTGGGGTACATCTGGGTGATATTTGGGCTACATTTAGGCTCTTTTGTCTCTGGTATCTTGCGAGACTATGTCAGAATTTTTTAATGAAATTGAAGAGGGTTTGAGAAGTCACTCAAAATGTGCCCTAATTTTTCTTTCTGCAGCACTAATCATAATTCATATGGCAAAATATACCCCCTCATTTTGTTCCTTTTTAAATTAAATGTTTTAAGAGTTACCACTTTATTCCAATCAAGATGGCTTCAGGTGTGCCATACCTTTGTAATAAGTAGGACTGTTAGCGCTCTAGTTGTTCTTTAGAACACTCTGGGACATTCTGTCATTGGGCTATACTTGGGCTACATCTGGGTGATATTTGGGCTACATTTGGGCTCTTTTGTCTCTGGTGGCCATTTTGGGAGACTGCATGTCAGAATTTTTTAATGAAATAGAAGAGGATTTGAAAAGTCACTCAAAATGTGCCCTAATTTTTCTTTCTGCAGCACTAATAATACCTTCTATTGCATAATATACCCCCTCATTTTGTTCCTTTTTAAATTAAATGTCTTAAGAGTTACCACTTTATTCCCATCACGATGGCTCCAGGTGTGCTATACCTTTGTAATAAGTAGGACTGTTAGCGCTCTAGTTGTTCTTTAGAACACTCTGGGACATTCTGTCATTGGGCTATACTTGGGCTACATCTGGGTGATATTTGGGCTACATTTGGGCTCTTTTGTCTCTGGTGGCCATTTTGGGAGACTGCATGTCAGAATGTTTTAATGAAATAGAAAAGGATTTGAGAAGTCACTCACAATGTGCCCTAATTTTTCATTCTGCAGCACTAATCATACTTTCTATGGCAAAATATACCCCTTCATGTTGTTTCTTTTTAAATTAAATGTTTTAAGAGTTACCACTTTATTCCAATCAAGATGGCTTCAGGTGTGCCATACCTTTGTAATAAGTAGGACTGGTAGCGCTCTAGTTGTTCTTTAGAACACTCTAGGAGGCTGCAGTAGAACACAAAGGAATCAACTGACAGTCTCTGTCCTTGTTGGATGTACATGTTTTACTGAGAATGTCAGACTTCATTTTCACATGACTGAGAAAGATAATGTGAATTTACAGAAAATATGCTTTCAGTTTAGCTTATAGATCCCCTTCCAAACCACTGTGGGAAAATCATGAGATATTAGTTTTCTTTCAAACAATATTCATGATATCACAGCAGAAGGTTTTTTCACATGGTAAAATCACCTTAGAACCCACCACAATTCCTAAAACGAGTATGGTACCATCAACAAATGATTGATAATGTAACTAAAGTCCTAAAACCCTCTATTAACTACAATGCTTTTTAATGAGGTGCTATCATGTAAATTGGTCCCAAGATGGCTGCCAACACTTCTTGGATGAAGTGCTGACAGCCAATCAGATCAGATGTGTGGTTAGGCTCCGCCCAGATATATATATTTTTTTGAACCTAAATTACTCAAAATCCACTGGAGCACATATATTGAGACCTAGCAAAGGCACATCAGGCTAACAGTCCCTACAATTTTGCCAAGTTTCGTGCAAATCCATTCAGCCGTTCGAGCTAAAAGTGAGGCCAACCGCCCTATGGAAATTAACATGGGAAAAATGCGTTTTGGGACCCCCCTTTTTTCTCGGCCCCCCCTTGATGAAACCCCCCCAAATTGTCAGGGGCTGCTCAGAAACAAAATGTTCCATTTTCCTGAAAATTTCAGCCAATTCCGTCCACAAACGCCAAAGTTATTAGACATAGAATTTTCAAAAATCCCATAGAGAAAAAATCCTAACTATATATACCTACTGGCGACCGCCAGTAGGTAATATATATATATATATATATATATATATATATATACATGACATTATGTTTCTAAAGGGATTTATCCCTGAATAGTTATGAAAATAACACAAAATAGATGGTTTTTAATTGAAAATGTTTTTTAACTTTTTCCCATCATGTTAAGTTATGTTTCATTGTAAATATAACGTATTTTGTGTATTAGTACATGTTTTCAACAACATTGTAGAGTCTTTTCTCTACTACTATGATCATGTGACCTGTTTGAAAATTAGTGGGGAGGCGGGCTTTACTGCATTATAAAAACAAAACAAAATCGTTGGGTCATTGCATGTGAACAAGGGCTTTTCCAGCCAGAAACGCGTCTTGCCCTCTTGCCTACCAACCTTTCCTGCAATAAAGACCTGTGGATTGTAAGCTGTGGTCCGTCTCCTAATTGCTTCGCCAGTCCTAGGTTGCGCTGGGGTTGGAAGTGGCGTCCCTGGGAGTCTGCGCATATATATATATATATATATATATATATATATATATATATATATATATATATATATATACACACACACACACACACACACATTTCTTTTACATTCCTGGGGTTACTGATATATTTAATGTGTTTGAAGTGAAGTTCTTTCTTTCCTTGCTCTTGCTTTGACTGTAGTAGGAATAGTAGATTTAACCTCTTTGCAGTTCAAAACTTTCCCTACTGTAGCGCTGTTTGGCACAGGAATAGTAAATTGCACCCTTCGATATTCAGCGCTTTCTCTACTGTTGCAGAGACTGGAGTGGGAATAGTAACTTTAGCCTTCCAAAGTCCATCACTTTTCCTACTATTGAGCTAACTGAAGTGGGAATAGTAAATGTGACTCCTCCAAAACCCAGTGTTTTCCCTACTGTTGCACATACTGTAGTGGAAATGGTACATTTTCACCTTCCAAATTCCAACACTTTCCCTTCTCTTGCATTGTTTGGCGTGCGAATAGTAAATTTTACCCCCCAAAATTCAATGCTTTCTCTACGTTTACCCTGTTTCGAGTCAGAGTAGTAAATGTCATTCCTCTGAAATCCAATGCTTTCCCTACTGTTTTTTTGTAATAGCAATAGTTATTTTCACTCTCGTGAAGTCCATCGCTGTAAGAACTTGGGTTACTGTTTGAGGGGGGGTGAAACCCTTCTCAAGGAGCGAACATAATTCTTCTCAGGGTGAATTTACAAACCAACCCTACATTAACCTATGGTCAACCCTCAGGTTGCTTGGCACAACACAGTAAAGCTTAACTAAGAGGCAATGTGTAAAGTATTTGTGCAACACTTCAAACAGTAGTAGAGTGAAAACACACCACACAAAGAGCCCACAACAGAGTTAGAAAAATAGAGTGTGTTTTATTAAATAAAACAAGATCAAAACAGTAGCAATCCAATCAGTAGAAACAGAGATATCCAATTTTAATTTCTTTTGGTAAAAATAGTACCTAGAGGCATAAAGCATCAACTGTAGACATCTGGTTTCACCAGACAGGTATAGAGTCATACATTCAATTTAACCATGGTAGAGCACAAGACAGCTAAGAGGGACCCATTTAGGTCGGTTGTGCAGAATACCTTCAATCCTGGTTTGCGGATGTTGCAAGGATTCACATTTAAGATTCAGTGGGCATCTAAAGCGATGTGTCTTTTCCAAGATGCAGCAGAATGCGGTGTGAGGTCTTGCTGTGTCGTCATCAAAGATCCCATCAACGAGGGCTTGAGATGCTAAGACTGGAATTTAGGAAGCTTTGCACAGTTGGGTAGATGCTTCCATTCCAAGGAGCTGCAAGGTTGAATTGTGGAGTCCGGCGTTATCATGGACGCTGAAGTCGTCAAGAGATATGAAGGTCTGTGCCAAGGATGTGTCACACCGCGGCGGTTGCAATGCGGTGACAGGCTGTGATGCAATGCAGGTCTTTGTGGCAGTTCCGAACCACGCAACAGCAGCCTTGTGTCAGTTCTGCTCAGGATTACGATACATAGCAGAAGAGGTGCGCCATTTTGACTAGATCCCCAAAGGCTGTCAGAACACCTTAGGACCACTTTCAAGGGTCTGGGACTTTGGGTGGCACCACGTGGCAGGGTAGACTCACAGATGGTGGAGTCCATGTGCAGGAGCAACACTGGCGTGTAGCTACGGGGGGAGTGGGGCAGTCTGCCCCAGGCGGCACTAAGTTGCGGGCGGCGGCTGAGCAGGATTTTGTTAGGGAGTCCGTCGGGACACTGACAGTGACAGTGATGTACACGCCGGTCACCCGTCACCCCCCACATGCGGCTATAATTAAGCAGCTGGCACTGCACACGTGTAGGAAAGTGCAAGCGCACATGCTTGCAAATACTGTACCACCTAGATTAGTGGTGGTGCAGTGCTCGGCCTACAGTGTATGTGGATCCCAGGGCCGTCAATCTTGTAGCGCGCGAAAGCGCTACCAATGACGGCCCTGGGCATCTTTTTCGGCCAGCCCCCGCGCTGTACATTACGATATACTAGTTAAGAGCACCACCGCCACGGCCTCTCTTTAGTGGATTCTCTGCAGTGAAGGGCGATTTGCAGGCAGAAGACAGTCCACCTGATTAAGAACAGCAGCAGTCTGAGTCTCACTTAGTTCGAGTCGAGACCGACCACCAGCGCTTCGAGATCCCCGACCGGGCTGTGAGTATTTACTACATATAGCGCTAATTATCCCTGATGAGGCGCTAAAATATGTAATTAGATAAGATTGCAGTAAAATACCTCGTCATTCATGCCTCACGAGCCGCTCACTTCTCAATATGGAACAACAACAATATTATTACCGTAACACTTTGACCTTTACTTATGAGTTAATATAATGGATTGAAAACGCTTTTCCGTTTGTTCTTTTTTTACACCTGTCAGTATCTCAGAGTTTTACATGCACGCTAAGCACATGGGCCCACATGCATCAAGGTATTTAAGAGTTGCAAACGGTGCAAATCGGTAAATTCGGCCGTCTGCGATTCCTAAATATCTTTTTTGGATGCATCAAACATTTTTGGGAAAATCGCTAATTTTAGCGAATTCCAAAAATGCGATTGCTTTTAAGGAATCGCAAATTTACGATTCCTTAAAAGCAATGCATGATTGCATTTTAAATTGCGAATTCGCAATTAGGGGGTGCAAATTACCACGAGGTTGAAAAAGTTTAAAAATGCTCAAAATTGCATTTTAAACACTGTAATGTTACAGACACACATGTCCTTAGGACATGTGTGTGTGAAACATGCACTTAAAAATGCATTTCAGGGGGTGCAGGGGGGGGTCATTTGGACCCCCCCTGCACCCATGTAATGCATTAACATTTTGCGAATCGCAAATAGAAATTCGCAAAATGTCAATGCCTTCCCATTGATTCCTATGGCCCATAGGAATCAATGGGAATTGCGAAATCGCAATTTAGAATCCGCATAATTCTTGTGATTCGGTAGAAATTGCGATTTTCACCGAATCGCAAAAATTATGCGAATAAATTAATGCAACCCATTTTGCGATTCCTTATTTGCTATTCCCTATTTTTCGCAAATAAGGAATCGCAAAATGTCCCGATGATGCATGTGGCCGCCGGTCCTTGATTTGTGACTGCTTTATCCGCTACAAAACATAGCCAAAGCTCTTTAGTGCAAACTTCCATACAACACCAGATTTTCCCACATAAATGTCAAGACAAAGACAAAATCCTGCCCATTTATCACAGGCAGTATTTCACTCCTAGTCGTTTAACCACCAGCACTTTTCAGGAGTTTTACAAACGTCCAAAGTTAGGACAAATCCCAGAATTCTACTTAATATTGACTTAACAACAGCCTGTACTTGCTTAAGGCGTCATACGTGAAATGGGGCCACTTAGCTGCTGTTAAGTGTTGGAGTCTTACAACATACGTTACTTTTTCTTTGCACGTAGTGAATGTGGAATAAATGTGTTTTTAACCTTTTCGAGGCTTGGTATTTGGTTGAAAAAAGGTCACATACAGTGACAACCTTGATGTTGATGAGCGTTTGAAAGCATACTGGGTGAGTGCACAGTTACGCTTTCTTGCACAAGGCACACAACTAATTAAATCGACTTTTAATGCTTTTGTAAATATTACTTGTGATTTCAGTCATGGTAGAAGTTGAAAGTTCTGAAGCCTTCTTCCACAGGAGTGTATATGCTTACTCTACTCAAAGGTGTGTATAAGTCAGGAGAGGAGCTGGCCTAACGCTAGGGCGGTCGACCGTGAATCTGTGGAACTGGGTTCGACTCTCGGCAATAACGCTGAACATCCTGTGATTCTGGGCAAATCACTTAATCTCCCCGTGCCCAACAAAGATAAATGTGTCCTTATGTAATGCAACTGTTGCTACGTAAAGCGCTTTGATACCCCATTAGGTTCAAGTTTGCGCTATATAAAATAAATAAAACATGACCTCATTATAATATTGACATCCACGGGTCATTAACCTTCACTCTAACCCTGACCAATATTAAGCATTCTATCATATTCATATTAAGTACATGTAAGTATCCTAACATGTAACATCTAGAGATAAGTATGTTGAACTTAACCAATGTTGCATACCTAATTGTCACAATTAAATAAAAGAAATGAACACTTACCATAAGGCTAATGTTGGGTCTAATCCTAGTTAATTTAATTATATTAATTTAATTAAATCCTATGACATTAAAAAAAAAAATAAGCAGCCATTACTCTAACCCTATTCCTTGGGAAGGCCTTACTACTAACCATAACCAAATATAAAAAAATATTATATCAAAAATAAATAAAACTACATTCAATTAACCTTTACAAGAGGTAATGTTGCCGACTGTAATTGCAAACAAAGACGAAGACGTGGAAATGGTCGAGGTAAATGACATTGCAAAGGTGAGACAAGGTAATGTGCTCAAGCTAACAGTATGTCTCCTGTGTGTGGTTCTTCAAGTCCAGGCTTGTGAAATATTGTTAGCTACAACCTCAGGTCTAGCTAAAGCTGCTAAACGTATCATGGGCCCATACTGTTGGTGCCACAATCAAAAGTAAGTGCTATTTTGCCTAATTTACATCAGTTTTCTCCTACTGGAACCCCTCCCTCTCCCAACCCAACAAAGAACGGGTCATGTTTGCAGGTGCCACTTGTCGCTTAGGGGTGTTGACGGAGGCAGCTTGATTTATGGTAGGGCCTGCTCTGCTTGTGTGAATTGGTGTTTTATTATAGGATGATGTGTTTTGTGTGCGAGTAAGAATAAGCACAATACTAGGCAGAGCTTTTCTGGACCCGCAGCTTTAGGTAGTACGAGTATAGGAGTGTGAAAGACTTATTTATTAATCTCCTGACAGGCCGACATCTAATTGATTTGTTGCTTTTCAGGAGCTGGCTCATGGCCTCTTCAAGAGGCCACAAGCCCCTCCTCCGCCCCAGCCAAGTATCGGGTAGTTCCATCCCCTCAAGAACTGCATTGAACATCAACAGAAGGTAGGGTGCCCAAATGCCTGGTTCCTGTTTGAAAAAATCTCCCGGCACCCCATCCAGGCCAGGTGCCTTTCCAGAGGATAACCCTGCAATCGCCACCCTTACCTCTTTTTCGGTAAAAGGGTCCGGTGCCTGGTTATTTTGCGTGATATGGAATGGAGATTCCAGCCTTCCAGCCTCCGGGGAGTATAAAGAATGGTAGTGGTTTTGCCAGGCACTCGGGGCAATGTTTGGTTCGATTGCCGAAGGAAGGTTTTCAGAACCATGATTAACTACGCGCCAAAATTTGCGGGAATCCCTCATTGCTAGTAGCTCCGAAAGGTTCTCCCAGTGTTGGAGATCCCACTCTATCTTAGCGTTTGCCACAAGTGTCATGTACACCCGCCTTCTAGCACGAATCTCCTCCCGCAATCCTCCAGCTTTAATAGTAAGCAGAAGTTCGCGTTTGGCATTTCGACATGAGTTATTAAACCAGGTATCTTTGTGTGGTCCCCTGGTCCTAGAAGGTCCGCTACTGAAGAGATCCATCTCTAGAGTTTTAATTAATTGTTCGTGTAAGCGCAGGAGGTGCTCTCTATTTTCCTGCGTGCTCAATGGGGCCCAGGAGGCGAATGCCTCTGCTAAAATTGGTGTGATCCTAGCGTAGAGGATAGCTAACTTATCGTCTCTAGTGGACAACTTCTCCCATCTTATCCTCCTTCTGTTGTTTTCTAGGAGATATCCTTCCCTGAGCTTTTGTTCATTCGATGCCCTATCCTCAGTACGGGGGATGGCGTATTCCAGTTCCAGGGCATTATGGTCACTGTCTTCTCTGGGTGTTACTCTGAAATCTATGACCCTTTTCCAAGCGGATAATTGTACCAGGAGGTAATCTAATCTTGATTCTCTCCCAATTTTATTGTATGTACATTTACACGGGATATCGGATTTGGCACGGCCATTGCAAGCCCTGAGGCCATGAGTAAGGGTGAGCATGTTTATCTGCACGGCTAGTGGTGTCCATGCTCTCGGAGGGGGAGTCTCTGTCGGAGGAACATGCCAACTTGAATCCTCCTCTAGGTAGGGTCCATCAAGTAGGCCAGGTAGTGGCTCGAAATGTGAATTAAAATCCCCCCTCACTACATATGATGTGCCCTCCGGAATGGCCTCCAGAAGAGAGGACAATTCTTCAATGGTTTTTGAGGTGCTGGATATAGGGAACGATCTAGAATAGACATTTATTATAAGTAGTTTGAATGATCTGGGCCATTCGAGGAGGACAGCCAGTATGTCTTCTGAATCCACACTTTGACGTGTAGCTAGGCAACCCAAGTGCGATGCCACCCAGATTGCAAGACCTCCCGATGGACGGCCTCTCCCTTCCCATTTTACCGGTATTGTAAATGTTTTTGTTTAACATATATGAAGTGTATATATATATATATATATATATTTGTGTTATTAGTTCCCTACCCCGTCCTTTGACACATATATGAGTTTTTTTGACTTATGGATATACAGGATATGTAAATAATATTTGGAACATCAGGGTAATTAGTTGTACCTTGAATGAAAATAAATGTTGAATTGATCCCTCTGTACTTCTTTGTTTTTGATATACATCTTTGATGTTTATTGCTCATGTATAGGAGGTTGATTTGGGCATAACCCCTTTTTGAGTTCTACTAGATGTCAGTCCTTCAGCAGTTCAGCAGTCCCTCTTGCTGGCAGAGTATTCACAAATCCAGAAGTATACTGATTAGTTGGTGTCTAAGGCCCAGTATGTAAATCTAGTAGTGCCCTTGGATTGGGGGAAAAGCTTCTACAGGTGTGGTTTCGAAGTCTCCAGGCATCCTTCTTTCCATGTCCTGACTCCAGACTACCTACAGTGGGTATGCAGTCCTTTGTGTGGAGGCAGGACACAACCTATCCTCCCTGGACTGGATGCAAGCATCCTAGGACCATTCATACTTTCACCGCGGTACACAGATCTGGGCCTAAATCTATATATTTTTTTTGCTCCCTATGCCATTTCAATGAACCCAATGTAAGAAGGCCTGGTATATGCTGTCAACTAATTAAAGTGGGCACCCTATACCAGTCCACATGACCCTTATGATGTATGAGGTCAAAGATAACTTTTAGAAAGCTTTCCTAGTGGTAGCTGTGGAGAGCAGCCTTCAGGCTTAATCTAGAAGGAATGTAAAGCAGCTTGTTTTACCAGAATTGAAAAAACCACAGTTGATGGACAGAATGTAGAACAATGTCTTACATTCACCCCAGTACAAAGATCCGGGCCTAAATCCATCGTTTTTTTACACTCCACACCACTCTAGGTCAGACAATGGCTATATGCAAATCAGCCTTGACCCTGTGCCTCTTGGGAACAGTCCAGCCCGAACTACCAAGCCATGTCTTTCCTAGACCGGAATCAAGCATCCAAGGACCGGTTTCTGGCTATCAGCCATCTTCAGTCTGGATAGCTTCACTCCAGTGATGTGGAGAGCCTGGGACTCATGTCTGAGCATACCCAGCCCACTCGGGTGAAAATTGCAAAAACCACAGTTGATGGACAGAATGTAGAACAATGTCTTACATTCACCCCAGTACAAAGATCTGGGCCTAAATCCATCGTTTTTTTTGCACTCCACACCACCCTAGGTCAGACAATGGCTATATGCGAATCAGCCTTGACCCTGTGGCTCATGGGAACAGTCCAGCCCGAACTACCAAGCCATGTCTTTCCTAGACCGGAATCAAGCATCCAAGGACCGGTTTCTGGCTATCAGCCGTCTTCAGCCTGGATAGCTTGACTCCAGTGATGTGGAGAGCCTCCAAGCCTGGATTCACGGTGAGAAGAACCTGAAAGCAGTGGGGACAGATTCTGGGTCAGTTCAGGTGAACAGGGGCTCGGTAGTCGAATGGCCACAGATGCCGGATGCTTCAGGTGTGAAGAAGGGTTGCTTGACTCTAAAGCCAGGGGGACCAGGAGACGTCGAGGATGACCAGGATCTGGAGGTGAGCTGTCCCACAAAGGATGTTCAGTGCTGAGGGGACCAGGGATGGTGAGGAGACCTCAAGCTAGTTTGCAAAATACCAGCCCACAGGACACTCTGTGAGTGCAGGCCGGATATCTTCGGTGCAAATACGGCTCGGGGTCAGGACTACACGGAGCCAAATGCACAAGCTCGGGAATCGTCAAGAAACATATGCAACCGCAAATGTACGCAGTGCACAGGGGTGCAGGTTGCACGGTTCCCATGAGGGATACTGGTCTCAGAATCACTGAGATGGCAGATCGACCTCAGAGACCTTCCGAACCCCACATCCTGTGTTGCTGAAATCTTCGGCGTCCTCAAGAGCTCAGGAGAAGCAAAAACTGGTCAGATGCATTTAGGTCCCTGCCTTTGCAGTGGAGTACCTCCTTTACTCCAAGGGAGATTCTTCAGTCGTCCAACGTCTTGCAGGCAGTCAAAGAACTTGGTTTCTTTTTAGCAGAATCTTGTCCAGGTAAAATTTAAAGTCCTGTAGTCAGGTAACCCACTTTATACCCATGGGAATGGGCTGGACGGATTCTGTGGACCCTCCTAGGGGAGGGGCAGGACAGAGGGGTGACTACACCCATGCCCTTTGACCAGTTTCACACCAGAGCAGGAGACAATGGCTCCCAGAACTGGTTTGAGCTGGACTAATTTCAGGGACACTAAATGTGCCCCCAGTGCAGACTTTCTGGCACTGTCTGTCAAGTACATGAACCAGAACTGGGATTTTCCACAGGAGCAGATTATAGTTCCACAATCCCCAGCTCCCCTACTGCGAACAAGTTCACAAGTAGCAAAGGGGGGAAAAGGGGATTGGGATGAAAAGAGAGACCGCCACTACTACTCTTCTCCAGGGCCGGAACCCTTGCTTGTCTTAGCCTTGCTTCATGAAACAGAGAAGGTAATGTAACCACAATAAAAATTACACCAACCCAAGTCTCTTGCTCCCTGCTTTAGAATACCTCTCTCTTCTGTGTGGCTTGCTGCTCTCTTGTAAGTTGCTACTTTTGGCTTGAATATAAATTGTCACTACTGGTTGGTTGACTTCATTTTGTAGGACTCTGTGAATAGAAACACACTGTAACCAACTCTATGTAAGAGCTAACTTCACTATTTCTCTTTATTTCGCCTCTGCTGTCTCTATTCACCTCTGTTTAGTCAATAGGCTGAATTGTAACACTCTCTCTGTATTTCTTTTTTTTGCAGGAAATTTCTGTACTTGTCTGGAAACTGTAGTTCTCCTCTTGAAACAAATCTCTGTGGACACGTAGGTAAGTATTTATACAACCATATCTACTTCTGACTGATTTTCTGGAATACTGTTGTCATAACCATAAATCATAAATGACAGTCTCTTATTGTCTGGGTTCTATATATGCAAAGTCTCTATGACCAGGTTCTCCTCTGGAAGGAATGAGCGAGATACCCAACAGGAAATATTAGTAATTACACTGTGCTCAAATGTGGGTTAAACAGCTGAATTCTGTCATAAATGAATTGCACTATCCTCAGTTTCTTTCGGTAAGGATTGTCTCTAAAATGCTCTCTGGAACTGTAGGCTAGAGGAACTAACTCCCTTCAGTGATACGTGTACAGATATCACTAGTTGAAGTTGACTTAAATATAAAGCTCACCTTATTCACAGTGATAAACCTATGCCCTGTCCAAAACAAAATCTTCCCAAAATCTCTTTCTGTAGAAGCAAAATGGCCACGAATTTGAAAACGCAGCAGATTCCACAAATAGTTCAGTTGAAGTGCGTAGAGCATTGCGCTAATGAGCGCGAGCACAGCTGAGGAGGGAAAACGGCAAAAAGACTAGACCGACAACCTAAGCGGTCATGTTGAGCGGCCATCTTGGATTTCCGCCGCAAAGAGGGGAACAGACTGGAGAGCCAAAAGGATGCCAATCTCCAACACATTACTCTACGATACATAGCAAGGCAGTCCTTATACCTTTTTCTCTCTAAGAGGCGTAACTTGAGAGAGCTGGGAGATCTCTCCTGGACAGTCCTGACACTCTCAGAGTGCACCCACCCAGCCCCAATACACTAAATACAGTCTGTGACTAGATGCCTATTGTCATTCCTTCCTCTGCTCGAGCTTGGCTCAGCATGTAGGAGTGCAAATTCGTGTCTGTGGCTGGCAGCATCCATTTTGTGCTGCTCAGGTCGTGAAAGCTGGAACCGGGCAAACCGGTGACCCACAGTAGTGATTCTAGAAGGGTGGAATCAAATCTCCCACACAAGTTATTGGTGTGGAGGTATGATTCCATGGTGTTTTGACACCAAACACAACATGTTTCTAAGCAGCCATTTTAAGGTTAGCATTTCCCGCGAGTTTATAATGCTCTTAAACATATATGTCTGGCTGCATCATAGACAACCCCGGAGAATGGTCTCCGAAGGCTGCAGAGGGCCTCTGCTAATGCAGGGGCCCCCACTCACGTAAAACCCAGCACCCTGCCTTCAGGCTTGATAAGGCCTGTCATAGGGGTGACTGTTTTTTAAGTGTAGTGATTTAGATAGATATAGTGAACCTATATCTTAAGTAAGTGGTGCAAACACAAGCTTACAAAGTCTGCTATAGCAGGCTGGTCATCTCAATTTGAATGGCCTCTCATGGGTGGCATAATAGATGATTCAGACCATGGGAGGCCTCTGGGGGCACCTATGCCCTGGGTACATGGTGTACCATATAATAGGGACTGATAAGGGTACCCCAGTATCCAATCTGGAGTGTACCTAAGGTACATACATGCAACTTAAGGGAGAAAACAGATAGACTGGGGTCCTGGATACCAGGATCCAAGTCAGACTAGGTCAAAAACAGTGATTCATCAGCAAAAAGTAGGGGTAACCATAAGAAGCAGATCCTACTTTCCTACATAACCCCCCCCCCCCAAAATGCAAAGACATTAAACTAACATTGACCAGTTGAGTCTTTATGTTAAGTGGAAATATCTTGAGATTCCATCTGTATTGGCATGGTTACTCCCAGATCTCTGTTCCACTGTATAGTCCACCCCCTTTAGGGAAATGGACCACCTCAAAAGTTTGGGGTTTTCACCCTTCATCTCTTTTAGCCATAAAAGGGGATTATGATCTGTCTGAACAATGAAGTGAGTGCCAAACAAGTATGGCATCAGCTTCTTCAGAGCCCAAACCACAGCAAAGGATTCCTTCTCAATAGCTGACCAACGATTCTCTCGGGGCAGCCTTCTATTATAAAAGCTACGGGCTGAACCTGACCCTCTTCATTCAATTGTGATAACACAGCCCCTACCCCCAACTCAGATGCATCAGTTTGAACAATGAATTGTTTGGAATAGTCAGGACTTTGCAGAATTCGAGAGGGCACATGGCCTGCTTCAGGTCATCAAATGCATTTTGACAGCTAACTGTCCACTGAACTTTCTTAGGCATTATTTTGGAAGTTAAGTCATTCAAAGAGGTCACTATGGAGCCATATAATTTGCAAACCTTCTGTAGTACCAAGTCAGGCCCAAGAAAGCTCTGACCTGAGTCTGAGTAGTGGGAGCAACCCAATCCATTCTGGTTTGAATTGTGCTCTGCAATGGTTGAACCTGTCCTCCACCTACAAGGTGGCCTGGGTATACAACCATACTTTGCCCTATCTGGCGCCTGGTGGCCTTGATAGTGAGGCCTGCCTTTTGCAGGGCCTCTAGAGCATTTCTCAGGTGGACCAGGTGATCCTCCCAGGTGGACCTAAAGACAGTGATATCATCTAGATAAGCTGCACGATAGGCTTCCAGATCTCTGAGAACTTTATTCATCAGCCTTTGAAATGTGGCAGGTGCATTCTTCAAGCTAAAAGGCTTTACCAAAAATTGGTAGTGCCCACTAGGTGTTGAAAATGCTGTTTTTGGTTTAGCATCCTCAGCTAATCTGATTTGCAGTAACCAACTGTCAGGTTAAATGTACTTAAGAATTTGGCAGAGGCCAAAGTGTCAATAAGTTCATCTGCCCTTGAAATTGGATGAGCATCAGTCCTAGTGACTGCATTGAGTGTCCCCTGTGGTCAACACAGAACCTTATCTCTTTCTTAACACCCTGGGTGTGAGGTTTTGGTACGAAGACTACTGGACTAGCCCAAGGGCTATCTGAGGGCTCAATCACTCCCAGTTCCAACATCTTCTGGACTTGAGTCCTGATGCAGTCCCTGACATGATCAGGTTGCCTGTAAATCGTATTTGTAACAGGCAGACTGTCACCTGTGTCCACCTCATGTGTACACCAGGTAGTCTGACTTGGAGTCAGTGAAAACATGTGTCTGTACTGATTGAGGACTTTCCTACAATCAGTCTGTTGCTGTTGACTGAGGAAGCCGGCCAAGGCTACACCATCAACTGAGCCATCAACAGGGTTCTGTGAGAGGAGATCAGGGAGTGGATCACTCTCTTCCTCCTGTCCCTCATCAGTAGCCATGAGCAAGCCCATGTCTGCCCTGTCCACACATGGCTTGAGCCTGTTAACATGGAACACCCTGTGGGGGCTCCTGGGAGTTCCAAGGTCCACCAGGTAGGTAACCGCTCCCTTTTGCTCCAGAATGGTATGGGCCCACTCCACTTATCTTGGAGAGCTGCTGGGGCCACAGGCTCTAACACCCATACCTTCTGTCCTGGCTGATACACAGTCAAAATAGCCTTTTGGTCATGCCAGGCTTTCTGTAATTCCCGGCTAGTCTCAAGGTTTTTGGATGCCTTCTTCATGTACTTAGCCATCCTGTAGCGAAGACCAAGTACATAGTCCACTATGTCCTGTTTAGGTGGTTTGAGAGGTAACTCCCATCCCTCCTTAATCTAACACAAGGGACCCCTAACTAGATGTCCAAAACAGAAGTTCAAAAGGGCTGTGACCAACCCCCTCTGAGGAACCTCTATGTAGGCAAAGAGAAGGCAGGGCAAAGAGAGGGGCAGCTCTCCTGCACAAGGCTCAGATCTGCCCTGGAAGGGCCTCCTGTCCCCAAGAACTCAACCTGGTCAAGTTCATGCTTCCCTGAGACAGTTGCTTCACATGGACCACGATCATCTCCCTCAAGAGACTGATCCTCACTCTGAGGCAGGGGGAAAACACTGGCTTACCCCTTCTGCTCCTTCTATTGGAAGGCACCTGGTCCATCTTTTCAGGATCCAGGGCCTGTTCAGTGGGAGACATTTTTGCCTGTGACCTAGTCTTGGCAAACACAACTGCAGGGATGCCCAACATTTTTGCATGTGTCCTGGGTTCCACTTCAGCCCAAGCTGACGTTTCCAAATCATTGCCCAACAAGCATTCTACAGGGACGTCTGAGCTACTGCAACTTTCTTATGGCCAGTTACCCCTCCCCAGTTGAAATTCACAACTGCCAATGAATGGTCTGTCCTGACATTGCTTGCATTGGTCACTTGGTACATCTCACCAAGTATGATCTGTTCAGGGTCCACAAGATCTTTTGTCACCATAGTGAGTGGAAATATGGAAACCATATCCCACGGATGTTTGCGGGAGGGGTTTGCTACGCGCCAGATTGTTAGGCAGCGTGGCAAAGAATGAATTAAAACAGGAGCATCCTTCAGATTCATACCACTAAGGTTCTGTTTTATGCCCAATTGATGACATTTGTTTTTTTGTGTACTGTTTTTGTGGTAACTGTTTTTATGACAATTGACAATACTTTTGAATGCACATTGGTATGGTATGTTGTATTCGTTTCTACACATTAATTGTTTATATTCTTTTTTCTTGCTTTTTCTTTTGCAAATAATTATGCTTGGCTCAATATGGGGCTCAATGTGAAGTTGATAATGTATTCTCTTGCCTTCAGATGCTAAACATGCAACCAAAAAAAAGTAAATGACATAAATTAAATGTCTGGGTGAACTAACCAATTGTGATATTCCCTTTGTTTAGCATTAAGTGCTGTTTCAAAATTGTTAATAGAGGCATAGGTAAATTTCCCCCTTTTGGTATTGTAATAGGCCCGACCTACCCTCTTTACCACAGGGCCAAACCCCTCCTTTCTCTGATAAAGCGAACTGGGCATACAAAGGATGATGATGCAACGCATTTGATTCCCTGCTATATAAATGATATTGATGTCTATACACCAACATAGGTGAGCCTTCAGAGAAGGTTCTTTTTAAAGTCTTGGTACAGGAAATCAGAATGTCTTGGTCCTGAAGAGAACCCGACAAGGGGGGACCCAGGGAGAGCCAGGCACGAGCCGGTCTCTTCCTGGGTAGGTTCGCGCGAGAATCAGGAAATCAGGTGGGACTGATTAGGGAACAGATATAAAGGGGTCAGGCTGACGGTTGGGAACTGCGTAGCGGGTGGCTATTAGGGAGGTTTGTTTTGCGACGCTCGTGGTTTCCCTTGTATCCTGGGTCATGGAGGCAGCGGCTGAGGTCCGGAGGGCGGTGCAAATCCTTTGTGAGGCAGGGCGTGAAGACTTGCTGCGGCCGGGTGTCCCGGCGGAGGCATGGGTCGGCATGGCTCGCCCACCTCGCAAGGCTTCTGAGGGTGTATCCCGGGCGGTGGAGGCTTGTTTATCGCGGGACCTGGAGGAGGAGGACGACGGAGCTGCGGCTATGCCGGCTGACGGGCCTGGGCTAGTGTTGCCCGCCGTTGATGTGGAACCCCCGCCGGATGCCCCGGGCGCCTCCCAGCAGGTATGTGCGTTACCATATTTTAGTGCTGGCACACGTGGGGCGCCCGGGGGGAGGAGGGGTCGCTCGGCGGGCCGGCAGGCTCCGAGCCCCAGCGGGCTGGTACGAGGGAAGTCGGGGAAGCCTCAGGCGGGCCCCAAGCCCAAGCGTGGGCGGAGCTTGGATGTGCCTGGGCGTGTGCTTTTTCCCCCCCCTTTGGGGGTACCCCCCGCCCCCGCCTCTGAGGTTCCCCAATTGTCGGCCGGGGCCTCGCCTTACCTATGGCTGAACGGTCAATGTTTCCTGCTCTCTCCCGCTGTACCAGGGCCCGGTACTGCCCCCCACCCCTCTTTTGCCCCCACTCCCCAGGGTGGGGCTGATGCCCGGTTCTTGTCGGGCGAGTTGCCGGCGTGCTCCCTAAATGACGACCCGCCCCCTGCTGAAGTTGTTCATGCTGCGGGTGCTGCAGTTTTTGGGCTGCCACCCCCGGCTGCCCAGTCCTTGGACTCCGGGGTGTCTGACCTGGGACCCGCCGTTTCCACCCCCTCGGCTCCGCGTGGGGGGGGTCCGTTGCCCCGGGGGGCGCACACAGGCGCGGGTCCCTCCCTGTTCCCGGTTCCCAGGGGTCGGCCGGGTGCCAGTGCGGGTGGACTTGCATATGGGTCAATGGGTCACCATGGTTTGGCGTCGGGGGTTCGTTCCTCGGGGGAGGATGGCGTCTTCGTTTTCGGGGACCAGGTTGCGGGATCTTCTTCTTTGTCTGGCTTGAGCGGCCGCGGTTTTCATGCTGCGCCGTCGGCTGGGCGGCTGTCGGCTGTATCTGCGGGCCCGGGAACTGTCCACACGGCTGTTTCCAGTGGTGGGCTTCACGGGGGGCTGTCTGGAGCGGATAGCTCTTCTACAGTTTTCAATGTAAACAGCTTTCAGCCTATTGATTGGCAGTGTTATGACGGGGGTATTGGTGATGGGGCTATGCCCAGTGGCAGTGACCAAGTTTTCTTTTCTGATCAAGCTTTCTGCGGGAATTTTCATGCTGATGATTTGGAGGAGGGGGAATTGAGAGACTCAACTTGTGGACTTTTGGCAGCACGGGCCCCAGGGGGTGGGATGGGGCAACCCACTGTTTCTCGTGTTTTGCAGGTGTCTCGAGCGGACCATGCAGGTGTACGAGGGGCAGTGAGGTCTGGACCTTCGCAGAAAGATCGTGGGGCTGTCACGCTGCCGTCCGAGCAGTTGCCCAAAGGTAAGGATGGGTGGTGGTCTGTGTGGCAACCTAGGGAGAGTCTCCCTGTGAAGAGTACAAGGTCTATTGGTACGGAAGTTGGGGTTGTTGAGCGAGTCGCTCTGGAATCAAGGCCTGAGAGGCCGGTATTTTCGAATGTTTCTACTGGGGATGGGGCTATGGCTGAGCGAGTCGCTCTGGAATCAAGGCCTGAGAGGCCGGTATTTTCGAATGTTTCTGCTGGGGATGGGGCTATGGCTGAGCGAGTCGCTCTGGCACAGAGGCTTGAGCGGCCGGTATTTTCGAATGCTGCTACTGGGGATGGGGTTGTGGTTGAGCGAGTCGCTCTGGCACCAAGGCTTGAGCGGCCGGTATTTTCGAATGTTTCTGCTGGGGATGGGGTTGTGGTTGAGCGAGTCGCTCTGGCACCAAGGCTTGAGCGGCCGGTAATTTCGAATTTTCCTGTGGGGCAAGTTGCCAATGAAGTTTCTACTGGGGGGACTGGGGGAAAGGTTGCCACACAGGTTGCGGAGGATAGTATCCTACCGAAAAAGTTACCTTATTCTGGGGTGGGGATGCCTTTGGGATCTCATTTGTCCGAAAAAACGAAGAATCTGATTTGGTCTGGGGCTTTTGTGGATGTTTTTCGGCTCCTCCATAGAGATGTTCAGGCAAAAGAGGGGTCGAAGGAGGAAGAGTTGGAACTGGCTCGGAGGCCTCGTGTTCCGAAATCTATAGAGAACTGGACTTCAGCCTTTTTGATTTATGCCAGTGTTTATTGTCAACGTCATCCTGACAAAGCTATTGATATGTTTAAATATGCTGATATTGTCCGCAAGGCCCACAGTTATTTTGGGGGTTTTGCCTGGTTGTCTTACGATGATGAATTCAGGGCCCGCATGAGCGCCTTTCCCGAGCGTTCATGGGGTGAGGTTGATTCTGAACTATGGTTACAGTGGATGGCATCGGCTAATCCGTCTGCTACGACCCACACGGCTAGCGGACAGCCAGTGTATTATCGGCCCTTTCCAGCTCGCCCCGCTCAGTCTGGGGCGGGGGTTTGGGGCAGAGGTCAATCAGCCGCCACTGGCACTTGCTGGCACTTTAACCGGGGTTCCTGCAACAGGCCAGCTTGTCGGTACAAGCATGAGTGTTCTCAGTGTGGAGGGAAGCACCCCCTCACCCACTGTTTTCCTGGACAACGAGTGGGCGACCAGGGACGAGGTTCAGGGGGTAGGGGCCAGCCGCAGCAGTCTGTTCACAAGGGCTCCTACTCCTATTAGACAGACGGTTCTCGATCTCTGGCTAGTGGATTATCTGGATTTTGAAGCCGCTAAGATTTTGTCTTGGGGTTTCAAACTTGGTTTTCGGATCGGGTACCAGGGGCCCAGGGTGGGTAGGTGGTCGGACAATTTGAAGTCTGTGAAGGAGAGTCCCCAGGTGGTGAGAAAAAAGCTGGACGCCGAACTTGCGGCTGGAAGAATTGCTGGTCCTTTTGTGTCTTGTCCTCTGCCTGATTTGATTGTTTCGCCCCTGGGCGTGGTGCCCAAGAAGGCGGCAGGGGAGTTTCGTCTTATCCATCATCTGTCCTGGCCAGAGGGTACCTCCATTAATGACTTCATCGATCCAGCTGACTCAACGGTTACTTATGCCTCAGTGGACGATGCCTTACGGCTCGTGCGCCTGGCAGGTGTTGGGGCGTTGCTGGCGAAGAGCGACATTCAGTCGGCTTTTCGGCTACTGCCCATCCATCCTTGGGATTTCAGTCTTTTGGGAATGCAGTTTGAGGGTTGTTTCTACGTAGATCGAGTGTTGCCAATGGGCTGTTCCGTGTCCTGCTCCCTTTTTGAAGCTTTCAGTACCTTCTTGCAGTGGAGATTCACTTTTGTCACTGGCCACTCCCTGGTCTGTCATTACTTGGATGATTTTCTTTTCATTGGGGAAGGTCGCTCCGGGCAGTGTCAGTCGGCTTTGAACAGCTTTCAGGCACTGGCGGAGGAATTGGGCGTTCCTTTGGCGCCTGACAAGACTGAAGGCCCCTGTACGTCCCTGGTTTTCTTGGGGATTGAAATTGACACGCTATCTATGATGGCGAGATTGCCTGCACCTAAAGTGCAAGAAATGTCAGATTTCATACAACTGGTCTTGGGGGAACGGAAAGTTGCTTTGAAAATGGTACAAAAGCTGTTGGGATACCTCAATTTTGCTTGTCGGGTGGTGCGGGCGGGTAGGACTTTCTGCAGGCGTCTGGGGTTGTCCATGTCCGGTGCGACCCTTCCCCATCATCGGGTTCGCATTACCGCCGCTGTCCGTTCCGATCTGACAGTCTGGCTTCAGTTTCTGCAGGATTTCAATGGCGTGTCCTTGTTTTTTGCGGATGAGGACATGGTGTGGCAAGTACAGTTGTTCACTGATGCTTCCGGGGCTCACGGCTTCGGGATCTTTTGGGACGGTCGGTGGTGTGCGGCCGGATGGCCGGCGCACTGGCTGGAACAAGGCCGTAGCATTGCCTTTCTTGAGCTCTTCCCACTACTGGTTGCATTGTATCTGTGGGGGGATGAGTTTCGGAATAGATCAGTTTTGTTTCATGTGGATAACTTGGCAGTTGTACATCTTGTCAATCACCAGAAGGCTCGTGATTTGAGGGTGTTGCGCTTACTGCGCGCATTCATGCTACGGTGTTTGCAATTGAATATTGTGTTTAAAGCACGGCATGTTCCCGGTACCTCTAACTGCATCGCTGACTCTTTGTCTCGATTTCAGTGGGCAGAGTTCCGCAAGTTAGCTCCTGGGGCGGACCTGGAACCAACAGCGATCCCACAGTACGTATGGGACCTGGGGGATTGAGGGTTCACCAACTGGTCGAACAGTCGGTGGCTGCCTCCACGAGGCGGGGGTATGTGAAGGCTTGGAGTGAATTTCTGCAGTTCGGTAAGGATTGGGTGGGATCGCCTGGGGCTGTTTGGTCTGACGAACAGGGCATCTTGCAGTTTGTGTTGCATTTGGCTGACAAAGGTTTATCGCCCACTACCATTTCGGGCAAATTGGCTGGGATTTCTTTTTATGGGCAGCTTTGGTGGGGAAGGGATCCGGTTGGGGGGGTGTTGGTTCGTAAAATGTTGAAAGGTTTGGCCAGGCTTCGGGCTGGTGGTCCCCAGCTCCGGCAGCCTGTTACTTTTGAGTTGCTTCAGTTGTTGTTACCGGGGTTGGAGGTGTGTTGTCACGATGCCTTTGAGTGTGCCAAATTCCGTTTGTGTTTCATTTGGTTGTTCTTTGGGGCATTCCGGGCATCTGAATTGTTGGGGTTACGGGGTAGGGTAGGCATGACTAGTAGTGAGGTGGTGTTGGAAAGTGAGAGGTTGCGGCTGTGGCTGCGGGCCTCCAAAACTGACCAGTTGGGCCGGGGTAAGTGGGTGTTCCTTGGCAGGAGTGGAGTTTCTGCATGTTGCCCGGTTGGGGAATGGGAAGGGTTTGTCTCCTCTCCGCATTTTGTACAAGGGTCTATATTTTGTCACGTGGATGGGAGTCCCATTGTGGCATCCCAATTGTTGGCTGTCTTGCGCAAGGTGTTGTTGCGCCTGGGGAAGGATCCGGTTCTGTTTGGTACACATTCATTTAGAATTGGTGCGGCAACGGAGGCCGCTCGTTTGGGGTGGGACTGGTCCCAGATCCGGCGCATTGGGCGCTGGCGTTCCAAATGCTGTGAGAAATATGTACGAAAGTAGTGCATTTTTGGCTTGTCTAACATTTCTTTTTCTCCTAGGTCCTTGGCCGTCGGTCGCCGGAGGCAAACGGAGGGTGTGGATACTGGGGCACTCTTTTATTAAACGTGCAGCTTTAGCCGCTGCCAATCAGCTCTGTGGGAGATCGCTGGGTCTCAACAGCACGTCACACGAGGTCTCCTGGCATGGAACTGGGGGCATGCGCTGGGGCGGGCTTTTTCCCGCCTTGGCAGCTTTGGTTTCCCAGTGTTTGGGGGGCCCTCCGGATCTCCTGGTGCTACATCTGGGAGAGAATGACCTGGTTACTTTATCGGGGTTGACTTTGTTGAAACTCATGAAGCAAGACCTGGAAATTATAAGAACCACATGGGTGAACACCATGTTGATATGGACTGAATTTGTACCTCGTCTACAATGGCGTGGAGCCAGGAACCATTCTGCTCTCGAAAAGGCCCGGAGAAAAGTGAACAGGACGATGCGACCTTTTTGTCATAATTTGGGTATATATTGTTTGAATCATTATCATTTACAGGTCTCGGAACATCATTTATTTTGTGAGGACGGAGTGCATCTTTCAGCTTTGGGTCTTTCTTTTTACCTGTTGGAGCTCAGGGATTTGATTAGTAAAGTTCTTCAAGTTCAGTTATGGTGTGCCCCTTCCTGTTCTTTTGGTGGGGCAGGAAAACACTAAAGGTTTTCCTGGGTGGCGGGGTTTTTGTAGGGGGGGTGGGCAGCCTGGAGCGGGTTGGCCATCCTGAAGGGTAGCGTGGGTAGGTTAGGGGTAGTAGGTAGGAGTTTTCGTTCTGGGTTTTGGGATTCAGTTTTGCAAGATCATTGTACAGTTGGAATTTGTAAATAAATAAATAATGAAATGTGTTTCGTGAAATGATGATGCACCTGTCCTAAAATAAAGTGGCCTTTTTTGCTCCTAAAAGAAAGAGGTGGACAATGATTTCTTGCGCGAGGGGGGACCCAGGGAGAGCCAGGCACGAGCCGGTCTCTTCCTGGGTAGGTTCGCGCGAGAATCAGGAAATCAGGTGGGACTGATTAGGGAACAGATATAAAGGGGTCAGGCTGACGGTTGGGAACTGCGTAGCGGGTGGCTATTAGGGAGGTTTGTTTTGCCCCACCCACCCTCCCTCTTTTTCTTTTACATTTGGGTGGGGGTCTCTTTTCTTCTTGTGCGGTACTTTAGGTGCTGCTCCTTTCCTTAGCTTGCCACAGTTAGGATGGGTGCAGGTGTGCTAACTAGAGGCGGGGTTTTTGTAGGGGGGGTGGGCAGCCTGGAGCGGGTTGGCCATCCTGAAGGGTAGCGTGGGTAGGTTAGGGGTAGTAGGTAGGAGTTTTCGTTCTGGGTTTTGGGATTCAGTTTTGCAAGATCATTGTACAGTTGGAATTTGTAAATAAATAAATAATGAAATGTGTTTCGTGAAATGATGATGCACCTGTCCTAAAATAAAGTGGCCTTTTTTGCTCCTAAAAGAAAGAGGTGGACAATGATTTCTTGCGCGAAGAGTTGGGTTTGAAATGCGTCGACCCTATCTGTTTTTTTTCCCTGCCAAACAAATTGGATATTTGTATTAGATTTACAACAGACTGAATTAATTTCTGTTTGATGTAGGAGAGGATAACAATTGAAAAAGTATCCCTACATCTTTATTACTAAGGATTGTGATTTTAGGTTTGGCGGAGGGATTGAGGAGTTTGTTCACCGGTTTTTTATTAGCTTTGGTTTTTGTTGTGGAAGTTATGTGTATGAGTGGATAGTGCTTGTGAATCGATTGTGGAAAAGAGTGGGTGAGTGCGACTCTGGAGTGTCTGTGGGTGTCACATTTGAATGTAGAGAATTATATATAGCTTCTTTTTGCTTTGGTTTTGAAACATGGTTTATTATTTGTGGTTTTGAAATATTGTTGTTAATATGTGTTTGAAATGAATTTATAAAATAAAACAAATGATGGATTCATTCCTAGATGGATTTATATGTTTCAGAGATATAACCTCACAAAAATGATTCTTTTGAATGGTGACTCAGAACTGGCAATTGTTTCGTTTTGATATTGTATAGACTCAGCCTTGATGAGTGGAGTCAAGGCCCTTTGGTGTTCTCTATTCAAATATTTTATGGCATGCGACGACAGCCGTACTTCGTTTATAGCCCTTTTCAGGTCAGCCTTTCCCCTGCAAGTTCCCTCGTTGGAACTCAATGCATATCTTTTGTCGCTTCGGCTGCAAACTTTTCCGGTATGAAACTGGCAATGCGCTCTCATGCGCGATTAATCAGTGGAGGGTATGACCGTGTGTTGAAATGATGAACAATAACATCGAAATGGGACTCTTTCTCAACATTTACCATGATCACCATTGAACTGCTTCCAGTATGGGTATTAGCAATCACTTTATTAATTCACATGTTATTAAGTCACACTAAGCCTCAGTTTGTTTTTATATATAACAAAAAACGACAGCATCCATAATGCACCTTGACATTCAAACCACATGACAGGAAATGATGTAATTGTGTTTTTGAAATGCTTTTAAACATCGTGGTAATGAGGATCCAGTTGATCGTGAGCAAGGTATCAGTGATCTGCTCGCTTTTCCCTTTGAGAAGATGCCAATATGGCAATAAATAACATATGCTGAGAACGACTACAGGAGTGCGTCCCAATTTTTCCTCTACTTGAGGAATTGTGGTGAGATAATTAAGCGCGTAGTTCTGCCGCAGGGAACCGCACCTGTGGTGAGCACTGCAATCCCCGTGTCCTGAACCGACGTGGACTTATATATATATATATATATATATATAATACTCGCCAACTGCAATCTCCTTCATGGACAATAACGAGTGTGGACCCAAGTACTCTGCAATAGTTTATTTAAACTCTATCCACCTTAACGCGTTTCAGCTGTGATCAGCCTTCATCCCATGACAATGCTAGCTCAATAGATCGCCCTTTTTAAAATGACAGTGCTCAAAAAACTAATGATGGAAATTAACAACAGACTACAAATTTGCGCAAATGCATAGTTGAATAAAAGTATAAATACCTTTTAAAATCACATTGCATATATATATAAAAATCCCACATTGTGGTTACATTGTGTGCAGATCAATACCTTATAATTCAAAACAATTATTTTATGGCTCAAACACTTATTACCCTGTTGATTTCTTTCCTCTTACACAATTGGTTTTCATGGAACTTTCGTGCTCGCAAACATAATTTCACACACCCCAAATATTTCCTTTTATATATAATTGCCTTAACAATATTCAGATTTCTAATTCTTTACGTTTCTTTGCATAAAGTGACTAGTGCACAAAACGTTAATACATAATTAATATACGATATTGTTTGCATATTGCAAATTGAGTATAGACAGAGTAAGGGTTGGCAGTACAAACACATTTTTAGTATGTTAACCTATCCCTGTCTAACCATTTCATTGCACTATCATCTTTGTGTGCAAATAGCAATTACTGATTAAGGTGACTAAGTGCTCATCCAATCCTTCCCAGCCAGGTTAATCTGTAGTGCAAGTGAGAAAAAGTGCTAAGTGCTAACTGTTACCAGCAGTACCTGTTTTAACTTAATGTCATTATGGCCTACTGGCAACAAAAGTGCTTGAAGTATAAGACAAGATGGAGGTCCAATCAGTTGCATCATATCAAATTCATGCATACATTCATAATAATTTCAAGCATATTATCAAAAAGTATTCTCCAATGATAAATGCACAACAAGGTTTCCCATATTTCAAAGTGCATACATGTAGATAAAATGAATCCATTTCAAATTTGTTATAAAATATGTCACTTAAAACTAGAGAATCTCAAAACCTTGTGCAGTTCGCTAAATACTAATGCCCCTAACTAGCCAATCTAAGTGCAATCCATATACTAGGCTATACATGTACATACATATGCCAAAGCAACATACCTGCCCCAAACAAATCCAATGGTATTAAAGGTATGTGTGCAAATCCTCACTAGTGTTCAGGCCCCCATTGCTGGTGGATGCAGCAATGGTCGGTCCAGTAGAGTTCGGTGGTGTGGCTGAAGGAGATGTGGGGGCTTGCGGTGAAGATGGGAACAAGCATGTGGCCGGCAGAGTGGGTGGGTGTTGTCATGAGCTGTCTGAGTCCGAGGTTGGCGAGGTTCTCGATCAGGGTGGTGGAGTTGGTGTCATTGTTGTTCTTGAGGTGGAATTCAGGTCTCCGAGGAGGATGTAGTCTGTGGAGGCGAGGGCTTGCGTGCTGACGAAGTCGGCGATGGAGTCGCTGAACTGTGGCTGGGGTCCGGGGGGTCTGTAAATGAGAGTTCCTCTGAGGGTGATGTTGGGATCGGTGTGGATCTGGAAGTGCAGGTGTTTGGCAGTGCTGAGGATGTCGTCGGCATTTGTCGAGACCTTGAGGGTGAACTTGTGGATGATTCCACCCCGACACCGTTGGTTCGGTCTCTGTGGGTGATCTTGTAGCCGTCCGGGATGGCTAAGGTGATGTTGGGTGCCGAGGTGGGGTTCAGCCAGGTCTCTGTCAGAAAGGCGATGTCCAGGGTGGATGTGTCGAGCAGGTCCCAGAGTTCGAGGGTTTGTTTGCTTGCGGAGCGGGTGTTTAGGAGTATGACCATACACTTCTATGGTTGAGATTCTCAGGCAGACGTGAAAAATAGCAATGCATACCAACAACTATATAAAATGATGTAAACTAAACAGCAAAGAAATTACCTGTGCAAGACAATTACTATGATGAGAATAAAATATGTATATAATGTCTGGAATGAACAGCAAATGCAAATAAAATATGTTTAAAAATAAAAAAAATGTTGGGCATATTTCAATGATCTACTGCCTAGGAAATGCTCCACTGTCCTGATACCATAATTATTTCTTATACACGTATAAAGTGATGTCACATCAAGGGCTAATAAAAGGTAACCAGACTTTCATTGTATGTTTTCTATCTTGCTCAGGAAGACGCCTGTGTCCTGTACATAGGATCGCAGATTTTTAACGTGTTTTTCTCCCTGCAAATGGTATCAACAAAGGGTTTGTGGGGCTGAAATCACCATTTTCCCAGCTTTTAGCTACTGACAGACCTTTGTCAGAAAACCAACATTTTTTACACAGTTTTGGCATTTTACTGGGATATAGGCTTTTTTTTTGCTATTTTGTGTGCTTTCAACCTTCTTCCAGTTAATGGTAGAAATGGGTATAAAAGCAATAATGGATCCTGGAAAGCTATGCATTTTACAAAAGTAGACAAAATTCTGAATTCAGCAAGGGGTAATTTGATTTGTGTAGATCCTTCAAGATATCTTTATAGAAACAACAGTTGAATATAGGAAAAGTGAAAATTAGAAGAAAAAAACAGCCATTTGTGCCAGCAATTTCACCTGTAACTTCTTCTAATTGTTTCGGCTGTTTAAAAGCAATATACAGTTACATCCGCTGGACCTTTCTGGTTGTGAGGATATATAGGACTTGTAGGTTCACCAAGAACCCGACGAACCCAGAGCCAATAACTGAGCAGCGTCTTGCAATGGTTTTTTATTATATAGCAATTTATTTGGGAAAATATATATGTGGAAAAATCGGTATGAAAGGCACCTATTTATTTCTGAAATTGGAACAAAATATAGAGTTTAGAAACAGTAGGTATGTGCAAAGTTTTGAAATTGTGAGTACTCACACAAGCATGAGAATTATAGGTCATTTTTCAAAATGCCTACTTTTTTAGACATTGCATCGAAAGTCAATAGGTAATAACAGTTGCTGTACAATTCTTGTGTTACCCTAAGTATCCTGATAAAAATGGCTCCTCACTTGTGTGGGTAGACCTAGTGCCCTCAACAGGAACCGGCTCAAAAGGCTGAGCTGCAGATTTTGAACCCTAGCTCTGCCAGCACCAAGGGAAACCTACCAAACCTACCCACTGCCCCCATTCTGCCCCCCAGGGGGGAAGAAAGACTGACATTTCTCTGGGGGGGTCATTACCATGACCATCTTGAGCAGCCCCCACCACAACAACAATAAAAAACAAATCCCTGGTTTCTAGTGGGTTTTCTGCCTCCCCGGGGGGCAGACTGGGAGCTACTGCCTCTGTCTGTGCCCCCTGGGGGGGTAGAAAGACTGACCTTTCTCTTGGGGGTGGGGGCATTGCCATGCCCTTTTTGGGCAGCCCCCACCCCAACATCAATAAAAAAAGAAATCTCGAGTTTGTAGTGGGAATTCTGCCACCCCGGGGACAGACTGGGGGCTACTGCCTCTGTCTGCCCCCTGGAGGCAGAAAGACTGACATTTCTCTAGGGGGGTGGGTTCATTACCATGCCCTTTTTGAGCAGCCCCTACCACAATGACAGTAAAAGAAAATAATCCCTGGTTTTTGGTGGGCTTTCTGCCCCACCACACCCGGGCAGATTGGGGGGTTGACCTGGGATTTGTATTTTTTTAGTTGCCATGGGGATGTGTCATTGAGATGTGTTAGATGTTTTTTCAGGCTGAGCCAGGTGTATGAGTACACTTGTTAGCCTTGTTGTGTTTTTCTTTTGTCGACTGCCATTACTTTTCCGGAGCAACCGCGGCGATGGGAATACAATCACCCTTCCAACGGCTCTACCATTCATGAATGGTTGCGATCGCGGTGGTCGGAAATAGCGGATCATTCTGCAATCCCCTCAATGGTATCCTAATTTCATGTGAGGTCAATACGCTGACCGCGCGGCGGTTTTGGATTTTTCCTCAGCGAATTTGACCGCCGCAGATGGATTTTTACGTCCTCCACACACTACTGGCGGTCTTTCGTGACATTGTTCGGCCGCTGTCGGACTTTTCTGGCGGTTGATCCTAATTGTACCACTGGTTTTGCCGCAGTACCTGCGGACGGATAATTTCCGCTACCACAGCGGTTTTCTGACCGCCATCCTAATCGACCCCTAAATTCCTTGACCTTTCAGGAATCTAGAGAATTATAAATGAAATCGAAAAGCAGACCTCCATAAACTCAGAGCCCATGTCAGATAAGTAGAAACAATGCGAGAAATAATAATTGGTATACTCAGCGCTAAAGTGCTGTTACCATAAACAAATTATGCAGCTTTCTTCTGTTTTACTTTTGATTTCAGATAAGGACTTCACCAGAGGCTGCAGCCGATTTAAAATGGGGCCCAGAGAGGAAGTATGGAGCCAGGAGAAGAAATGCCGATCCGATGAGAAGGGGTCCCACACCAATCCAAGCAGGGACCTGGAAACTCCAATCTGAGGAGAAGGACGCCAACACCGATTCAAGTAGGGACCCGGAAGTGCAGGTAACACCCGGAAGAACTGCTCTCTATCCCGAAGCAGCAACGCATAGCGTCTCTGCTCAGCATCCACAGGTATTCAGGCTCCCCGGCAGGCTACTGCAAAAACGTGTTTAGGGAGACGGCCATTTTTGTAGTTCGCCGGTCGTTCGCGACCGGCAACTCTGACAGTTGGTCGGCTGTTACCTCAGCGAAACTGTGTAGGGCAGACTTATCATAATTAGGGCCTTAGTTTTGAATAATTAATCTTTGTCTAATTGATAATTAAATATGTTAATTTTGCAATTAATTTTTTTGTCTTTTTGAATTTTAAATGTGGTTTTTGGGTTTTGTGTTGGCATGAGTTGGGAAGTAAATTTATTTTAAGTAATTAATAATTATTCTTTAATTAATATGCATTATTAATTTGATGATTAATTATGTTAATTATCTGGACATTGTTATGTTTTAATTTTATGAGTGTGTTGTGTGTTCTGTGTGGGTATATTGTGGGAAGTAATATAATTATAAATAAATTAATCATTATTATTTAATTAATGATAATTGTTCTGTTGATAAATATTTATATTAATAGTGCACATAGTTTTTTTAAAGTTTCAGGTGCAGGTTGTGAGTTTTGTGGGGTTATAGGATGGGGAGTAACTAAATTACATTGATGTAATAAATATATTATTGTTAATGAATCATTTATAAATAAAAGTGTTTATTTGTAAGAAAATTATTTTTTTTCATTTACTTTGTTTTTTTAACCCCTTCGCTATAGCCCACACCCCCCCCCCCCCCCCCTGGTGCTAAGCCTTTTTCTTTGCTATTTGGGGTAGTTTGTGCTTAGGCCCCTGTAACTTTTTGAGCACATGAGGTATCCACGCTACATTTGCGTCCTTTTTTCCCAACATGGGGATTCTAAAGGTACCCAGGGTTTGTGGATTCCCTAGGAGGGGACCTAGAATTTAGCCAAAATACAGCTAAATATTGATTTTTTGATTTTGAAAAATGGGAAAAAGGGCTACAGATGAAAGCGTCTGTTTTTTTCCCTGCAATTGGTATCAAAAAAGAGGTTGTGGTGCTGAAATCACCATCTTCCCAGCTTTCAGGGACAAGCAGACTTTTGTCAGATAATCAACATTTCTTACACAGTTTTGGCATTTTTCTGGGACATAGGCTAAACATTTAAACAAAGTAGACAACATTCTGAATTTAGCAAGGGGTCCTTTGTGTAGATCCTTCAAGATATTTTCATAGAAACTAACAGTTAAATATAGGAAAAATTGAAAATTAGTTAAAAAAACAGCCATTTGTGTCAACGTTTTCACCTGTAGCTTCTTCTACTTATAACAGTTGTTTGAAAGCAATATACTGTTACATTTGCTGGACCTTTACGGTTGTGCGATATATAGGACTTGTAGGTTCACCAAGACACCGATGAACCCAGAGCCAATAACTTTAGAAACAGTAGATATTTGCACATTACCGAAATTGGGAGTTTCCATACTAGCATGAGAATTATAGGTCATTTTTCAACATGACTTATTTTTTACACATTATCTTTCATTTGGAAGGCAGCAATACATCAAAAGTCAATAGGTAATAACAGTTGCTCTACAATTATGTGTTACCCTAAGTCTCCTGATAAAAATGGTACCTCACTTGTGTGGATAGGCCTTGTGCCCACGACAGGAAACGGCTCAAAAAGCATTGTGGACACACCACATTTTCACAATGAAAAATGATCCTTTTTTTGCAAAGTGCCTAGCTGTAGTTTTTGAACCCTAGCTCTGCCTGCACCTAGAGAAACCTAAAAAACCTATACATTTGTGAAAACTAGACACCCATGGAAATTCAGGATGGGGTGACTTGACTGGCTCTCACCAGGTTCTGTTAACGAGAATACCTTGCAAACCTGAAAATTGTCCAAAAAACTAATTTTCCTCACATTTCTGTGGTGGAAAGTTCTGGAATCTGTGTGGATCCACACATTTCTACACACCCCGCATTCCCCAAAGTCTTCAGAGAAAAATGGTATCTCACTTGTGTGGGTAGGCCTAGTGCCCGTGACAGGAAATGGCCCAAAATGCACGGTGGACACATCACATTTTCACAGTGAAAAATTACCCTTTTTTTGCAAAGTGCCTAGTTGTCGTTTTTTAACCCTAGCTCTGCCCGCATCTGGGGAAACCTAGCAAACCTATATATTTTTTGAAACTAGACACCCGGGATAATTCAGGATGGGGTGACTTGACTAGCTCTCACCAGAATCCCTTGCAAACCTGAAAATATGTCAAAGAAACACATTTTCCTCACATGTCTGTCGTGGAAAGTTTTGGAATCTCCGTAGATCCACAAAATTCCACCCACCCGTGTTCCTCAAAGTCTTCCAAGAACAATGGTACCTCACTTGTGTTGGTCGGGTTGGTGCCTGCAACAGGAAACGGCCCAAAATGCAAGGTGGACACACCACATTTTACAGTGATAAATGACCCTTTTTTCCAAAGTGCCTAGCTGTAGTTTTTGAACCCTAGCTCTGCCAACACCTAGGGAAACCTAGCAAACCTATACATTTTTAAAAACTAGATACCTAGGGGAAATCAAGATGGGCTGAATTTACTGGCTCTCACCAGGTTATGTTACCCAGAATCCCTTGCAAACCTAAACAATTGTCAAATAAAATACATTTTCCTCAAATTTCTGTTGTGGAAAGTTCTGGAATCTACATGGAGCCACAAAATTCCACCCACCCTGTATTCCCCAAAATCTTCCAAGAAAAATGGTACCTCACTTGTGTGGGTAAGCCTAGAGTTTGTGACAGGAAACGGCCCAAAACGCAAGGTGGACATACCACATTTTCACAGTGAAAAATAAAAAAAAATTAGCAAATTGCCTAGCTGTAGTTTTTGAACCCTAGCTCTGCCGGCACCTAGAGAAACCTAGCCAACCTATACATTTTTGAAAACCAGACACCCAGGAAATGCCAGGGAGGTATAGCTTGCGTTGATCCCCCAAAGTTTTCTCACCCTGAATCCCCTGCAAACCTCAAATTTAGCTAAAAAAATCACTTTTTTCACACATTTTTGTGTGGGAAAGTTGTGGCATCGCCGGGCTGACACACATTTCCTACAACCCAGCATTCCCCCAGGTCTCCCTATAAAAATGGTGCGTCACTCGTGTGGGAGGCCCAAGTACCCGCAACAGGCAAGGGCCCAAAATGTATTGAGGCGAAATCAAAATTGCCTATCACAAACCGACCTGGTTTTACAAGGGGGCCACCTGGGGTTTTGCCCTGCGCTCGGTGGCTAGCTAGGGAAACCTACCAAACCCACACATTTCTGAAAACTAAACACCCGGGAGATTCTAGAGAGGTATGGCTTGTGTGGATCCCCCCAAACTTTCATACCCAGAATCCCCTGCAAAACTCAAATTCTGCTGAAAAAATCAAATTTCCCACACATTTTTGTGTGGGAAAGTTGTGGCATCACTGGGCTGACACAACTTTCCTACCACCCAGCGTTCCCCCAGGTCTCCCTATAAAAATGGTGCCTCACTCATGCGGGAGGCCCAAGTACCCGCGACAGGCAAGGGCCCAAAATGTATTGAGGGGACACCAAAATTGCCTATTACAAAATGACTTGGTTTTGCAAGGGGGTGTCACCTGGATTTTTGGCCCTGTGCCCTGTGTCCAGCTTAGGAAACCTACCAAAACGACTCCTTTCCAAAAACTAGACACCTGGGGGATTCCAGGGAGGTATGGCTTGCGTGGATCCCCCAATGTTTTCCTACCCAGAATCCCCTGCAAGCCTCAAATTTAGCTGAAAAAATCACCTTTTCCACACATTTTTGTGTGGGAAAGGTGTGGCATCACCAGGCTTGTTGGAAATTGGCCTTTTTGCAGAGTTATCCGTCAACTTTTTGCTTTTTCTTCCTATTTTTTCCTGACCTATTCGTGTTGGTTTTAGGACTCTGGGCACTTTACCACTGCTAATCAGGGCTAAAGTGCATATGCTCTCTGTGTAAAATGTGTGATGGATTGGTATTTCCATGATTGGCTTATTTGATTTATGTATCAGTCCCTAGTAAAGTGCACTGTAAGTGCCAGGGCCTATAAATCAAATGCTGTTGGTGGGCTGCAGCACTGGATTGTGCCCCCCACGCAAAGCCCGTAAAGTGTAACTCTGGCCTGCCATTGCAGAGCCTGTACGCAGCCTGGGGCTGCCATGTCGACTTGTTAAGTGCACACACTTGCAAGCCCATAAACCTTCCCTTTTCTACATGTGAGTCACCCCTAAGGTAGGCCAAAGGTACCCCCATGGGCAGGGTGCATTGTATGTGAAAGGTAGGACATGCCCTGGTGTATGTGGTATGTCCTGATAGTGAATTACAGCCAACTTCGTTTTTCACTATTGCAAGGCTACCTGTTCTCCATAGGCCAGAATGGGCAGTTTGAGCATTATATCTTATGATCCTAACTGCCCAGTGTGATCGGGTCGGTGGGAAAAGGCAGGAGACAAGTCTTTGTGAGGTGCAAACCAGGATTTATTTGGCTAAACAAGCGGTCAGTACACGTTTTCCTAGCGTTGGGTCTTCTCAGTGACCGGCTTCTTTCTCTTCGGCACTTGCGTAGCACGCCTTCCTCTCGTCGACGAGACGGGCTCCTCCTTCTTCTCCTCTCATCGGGCTCCGTGGTGACCCAGGCTCCGCCGAAGGGGAAGACACAAGAGAGGTGATATTAGATACCAGCGTGAACAACGGACAGACTCAGGGAAAGGGGGTGAGGATAACCTTAGTGCTCACTAGAGTAACAGTACAGTGCAAACCAGGATTTATTTGGCTAAACAAGCGGTCAGTACACGTTTTCCTAGCGTTGGGTCTTCTCAGTGACCGGCTTCTTTCTCTTCGCCACTTGCGTAGCACGCCTTCCTCTCGTCGACGAGACGGGCTCCTCCTTCTTCTCCTCTCATCAGGCTCCGTGGTGACCCAGGCTCCGCCGAAGGGGAAGACACAAGAGAGGTGATATTAGATACCAGCGTGAACAACGGACAGACTCAGGGAAAGGGGGTGAGGATAACCTTAGTGCTCACTAGAGTAACAGTACAGTGCAGGGTAGGACGTGCGATAGGGGATTACACTATGGACTTCGTCACCCTTCTACCCATGGACCAAACCCAACCCGCTATCCGGTCACGCACCTCGGTTAGCCACGCCCCTCCAGGGGAGCAGCTGGGCGATATGAGTGTCCGTTGGCCTCCTGGCTCCGTTGACCCCGTGGCTCTCGTCAGGATTCCTGTCCCGCGGCGTCCCAGATTCGGCTCTGCTGCCGGGGAGTCCTCCTTCCCGGTTCTCGCCTCGTCCTCCGATGTTGCTCTCGCCTCCTCAAAAGCTCCTCCTGGCTCCACGAATACCGCTCCCGCCTTCTTCTCCGCTTCTCCTCTCGCCTCCTCGCTCACGCTCTTGCCTCTCCTCTCCACTCACTGACCGCTCCTCCGGTGTACAGACACACCTGGTCCTGCGGGCGGTCTTCTATTAAAGCGTGTCCTGACTCCTCCTCCTCCATACTCCCACCTGGCCACTTAAAGGGTCCGAGGTCCAATTCTTCGTCGTCGCAGCTATACCTCTCCTCATACCTGTTCCAGGTAGGGGCCGCGGACACCTGAGGAAACAAGAGGGGGGGGGGGTCACAGGTTACGGGCTCACCTCGGGGCACAGGGGGCGGGGCCACCCGTCCGGGTTACACCCAGGGAACATGGTTGAAATTTGAGTTTAGTATGCCTGAACTCAGAATGATAAAATGTATCTTTTAGTGAAGTTGGTTTTAACATTCTGTGTTTGAAAATACCACTTTTAGAAAGTGGGTATTTTCTGACCTAACCATCCAGCTTGCCTCTGCTAGCTTGTGTATTAGCTGTCTGGTTCGTGAGTGTCTGGGGCTGGAGGAGACCGTGTGAATTGAAGTACTATGGAAAAGAACATAAGGAGCTATACTTACCAATAGCCCCAATACCAATTACTCAATAACCAGTCAGTTGGCAGTGAAGAAAGTTCAATCGTTTATTATGTAGAATACTCTATAGAGGAGCCTCTCTCATCCTCACCCATCAAGGTGCGTGGAGAAGACTGCTGGCTTACATTCAAAACGACACATATATACATCAGACATAGCGCATGAAACACCGTAGATGGAAAAACACTACTTGGCCCTTGGCCCTCGAATGAATGATGAAATCTGTGACATCATCAGCAGTGGATTGCGGGTGCGCGAAATATAGTTAGTACAACTAACTATATAGGAGCAATTTCAATGGTTTTTTAAATGCTAATTCCTAACTATATAAGGCCTGAAACCTATGGTTTTTTCAGTGAATTTCAAAGGTTGTCACTGACCATGTCATGAGTGATGTAATATGTGATGTCATCAGCAGTGCATTGCACGCGCAAGTTATAGTGAGTCCAACTAACTATAACGTGGGAATTTCAATGGTTTTATATCAGTAAAATTTCCAGCTAACTATAACTGGTGTGAAACCTATGGTTTTTTCAGTGAATTTAATAGGTTTTTTAAATGCTAATTCCTAACTATAACCGGTGTGAAACCTATGGTTTTTTCAGTGAATTTCATAGGTTTTTTAAATGCTAATTCCTAACTATAACTGGTGTGAAACCTATGGTTTTTTCAGTGAATTTCATAGGTTTTTTTAATGCTAATTCCTAACTATAAGTCTCACTTTATAAATAAGACTGTTAGCACTCTAGTTGTTCTTTAGAACACTCTGGTACATTCTGTCATTGGGCTACAGTTGGGCTACATCTAGTTGAAATTTGGGCTACATTTACATTTTTTGGTCTCTGGTGGCCATCTTTGGGCTACATTGGGCTACATTGGACTACATTTGGGTTACATTTTGGCATTTTGGGATATATATATAGCCCAATGTAGCACAATATATATTTTATCAAAGTTAATTTTCGTAAAAACCACTTAAGAATAGGGCTACCAGTCCCTACACTTTTTCCCATTTTTTAAATTTTTTTATTTTTTGCTTTGGAGCGCTCCCGGTGCGCTTCCCGGGGAGCGCCCCGAAAAGCGTACTTTTATAAAGCGCCCCCGGGCGTGCTCCGAGGAGCGTCCCGTAAGCGCCAATATCGCGAACGAAAACATGATCATGGCGTATCGCGTAGCCGCGTCCGCGTGATACGCACGGCGTAAGCGCACCCGGAAGTACTCGAGCGAATACGATCGCGCAACGTAAACATCCGATGCGCTTACGCTACGCGACCCGAAGCGCCCCCGGGCGCGCCCGGGGGCGCGTAGCGTAAGCGCGTCGGGTCATGTGACCTGAAAATAACACTTTTCATTGGTTCATAACAGTTTTAGTTTCATAATGATGAAGCCCCTGGTCTTGTGACCTGAAATTAATACTTCTCATTGGTTCAGGACAGTTTTTTTTCTAAATGATGAAAGACCCCACCTTTTTTCCTTATTCTGACTTTGTCCTTTGACTGAGGAAGACCTGTTTGTACATCTCTGTACCTTTTTGATATTAATAATGGCTTCAGTAGCAGCAGCAGCTGGTGCATCTGCCCCACCACCACCACCACAACCACCAAGAGGACCACCTCAAGATTATATTGGTGGTCAAGAACAGGAGGAGGAGGAAGAGGAAGAGGAGGAGGGGAGGAGAAAATGGCTGCCTGAAGAAAATACCCCATACAAACCCAAGCCACACATTGTATGGGAGTTTTTTTCAATCCCAGAGGGCAAGAAAAAAGTGAATGCGCCCAAGGTAACTTGCCTAATCTGCAATGAAGAACTTTCACCGTGCAACCCAAACAAAAAATATTCATTTGGTAACTATACCATGATTCGTCATATGACCAGAAAGCACCCAAACAACTACTCTCGTGCTGAGTTCAGGGAACTGGCCAGTAACCTCCCCCAGTCGTCAAGGACCACCTCCCAAACAAACCAACCCACTTCATCGGGACCAGAAACATCCGAGATGATGCCTTGCATTCAGCCAAGATTTGCTGATTTTAAAATCACTTGTTCTGCATGTGGGAAGCTTATCGCCTATGGTGAAAAAAGCGTTAAGCTCATCGTCCTTGCAGGTGATAATCACAAGTGCCCCAAAAAGAAGTAATTTTTGGGGTTTTTTATTTTTTTGCTCCAGTTGAGCCAGTTTCAATTCCCTTTTTTTGTTTCTCCCTCTAAAAAAATACAAAAAAAATATAAAACTGTTTTGAAAAGCCAAAAAAAGTTCAAAAAGTTCAAAAAACACAAAAAATATATAAAACAACAAAAAGAAGAAAAAAAAAAGTTCTTTTTAGAACTACCTCCAATTTCTAAATAAAAACTTCATTTTTTTAAAACTCTGTCATCTTTTTCCCTCATTTTACGCTCCCCGGTGCGCTACCTGGTGCGCGTACCGGGCGCTTCCCCCGCGCAAAACGAAAAAAAAAAAAATATTTTAAATGCCCCGCGGGGCCCTTTTATAGCCCCCACATCAAACCTAGGGGGTCAAGGGGGGGTCTACCCTGCCCCCTTATGGTCATTTCCCTCTTTGTTTTGCCCACCTCTCGTGTCTCGATCCTACCGAGACACAAGATGGCGGCCGCTCCGGACTGTTTAGAATGTTTACAGACAACTGAGAGCCAATCAGCTTTCTGCGCGCAAGTCGCGTGGCGCGCCTGGAGCGCTCTCCGGTGCGCGCACCGGAGAGCGCCTATAGATATTTATATTTTTTTGAACCTAAATTACTCAAAATCCACTGCAGCACATATCTTGAGACATAGCAAAGGCACATCGGGCTACCAGTCCCTACAATTTTGCCAAGTTTGGTGGAAATCCATTCAGCCGTTCGGGCTAAAAGTGAAATCGACCGCCCTATGGAAATTAACATGGGGAAAACGCGTTTTGGGACCCCCCTTTTATCTCGGCCCCCGCTTGACGTATCCCCCCCAAACTTTCAAGGAAGAACCGGAGCTCGACGAGGCCATTTTCAGGAAATTTTCAGGCAGATTCGTCAACCGGTGCCAAAGTTATTCCAAATAGAATTTTGAGATTTAACATTGAAAAAAATCCTAACTATAACTACCTACTGGCGACCGCCAGTAGGTAATATATATATATATATATATATAAAAACACAAGCTCCTCCTCGGTGACCTTTCTGACTCTGTGAGAAGCGGTCGCTCCCCATGCTCCCTGCCTGGATATCGTAGCGCTTGGCTCTCACTGCTTGCCTGTAAAGAATATTGGTGCCTGGGTATCGTAGCGCTTGTTCGCATTACTTGTAAAGATCTTGTGCCTGCTATTGTCCTTTGCTCGCATTTCATTTGTGGAAGTTATTTCACTGCTCGCATTTTTATCTGTGCAATCTGACTGTCGGAGCGCTCGCATTGCTGGAGTTTTAAATTAATAATTATTGCCTGATTGTGCTGGTACCACTGCCCATAGCGTCATTCATCTCTGTGCCCCAATCTCGTCCTGTTTCAGTTTTGCTTTCACCGCCATTTTGTTTGTTGTGCCTCGTAGTCAGCCTCTCCACCCCGCTCCCGCCTCCCAGCTGCTCCTCCCTCCCACTGACTGATAAGGCTCGTCCCGTTGGAAGTAGCGCTGTGACCTTTCTGACTCTGTGAGAAGCGGGCGCTCCCCACGCTCCCTGCCTGGATATCGTAGCTCTTGGCTCTCACTGCTTGCCAGTAAAGAATATTAGTGCCTGGGTATCGTAGCGCTTGTTCGCATTACTTGTAAAGATCTTGTGCCTGCTATTGTCCTTTGCTCGCATTTAATTTGTGGAAGTTATTTCACTGCTCGCATTTTTATCTGTGCAATCTTACTGTCGGAGCGCTCGAATTGCTGGACTTTTAAATTAATAATTATTGCCTGATTGTGCAGGTACCACTGCCCATAGCGTCATTCATCTCTGTGCCCCAATCTCGTCCTGTTTCAGTTTTGCTTTGGCTGCCATTTTGTTGTTATGCCTTGTAGCCAGCCTCTCCACCCCGCTCCCACCTCCAAGCTGCTCCTCCCTCGCTCCGCCCCTCCACTATCCACTTATGACAGATGCTTTTGCGCGCAGCGTTCACGCGCAGCGGACGCGCCCCATGCGCGCCGAAGGTGCACCAAAGGTAAGCCCGTCTATGCCTGTCTGCGCTTGCACAGCGCCCAGCGCCAGACCCCCTGGCCCCCGCAAAATCCACTCCGCCAGCATAACGTACGACGCCACAACCCTCTCAGCCCTTAACCCCGGCCGACCACCAAACAGCTACCAAGCCGTCCCAGGACTCACCCATGGACCCTTCACCTGCCACTCCTGCAAGTTCGACTGCATCAGGAACCGCACCAAATCCACAAACTCCAAACAGAGCTCCGACACTAACCACCTGAAATGCATCCTGCTCAACACCCGCTCGGTCCACAGACACGCCATTGACCTTTGGAACCTACTCGACACCGCATCGCCGGACATCGCCTTCCTTACAGAAACCTGGATGAACGCCTCATCAGCTCCCGACATCGCCATAGCCATCCCGGACGGCTACAAGATCATCCGAAAGGACCGCACCAACCAAACAGGAGGAGGCATCGCCATCGTCCATAAGAACACCATCCGCATCACGACCAGTTCCGACGATAACCTTGCTACCGCCGAACACCTTCACTTCCAGACCCACACCGACCCCAAGACCACACTCAGAGGCACCCTCATCTACAGGCTACCAGGACCCTGCACACAATTCAGCGAAGACATCACTGACTTCATCAGCCCACACGCCCTCCCCTCCGAGGACTACATTCTACTGGGAGACCTCAACTTCCACCTGGAAAAGAAAAACAACAGCAACACCACCACCCTTCTGGCCAACCTGGCCAACCTCGGACTCGAACAACTTGTTGATACCCCCACCCACTATGCCGGGCACATGCTCAACCCAATCTTTACCTCCAGCAAGCACATCTCCTTCAATCACACCACAGCTCTCCATTGGACGGACCACAGCTGCGTTCACTTCAACTACAAAAAGACCACGACCCACAACCACCCACAACCAACTCCCCGAAGAAACTGGAACAAAATTACCACCGACCAGCTCTTCACATCGCTTCACCAAAACCCTCCTGCCAAATCATCGACCCAAACCAAGCAGCCACCAACCTCACACAATGGATCACCCACAGCGCCGACGAACTAGCACCCTTGAAAAACCATCAAATCAAGCAAGGTAGCAATAAAGCCCCCTGGTTCAACGATGACCTTAAGAAATCCAAGAAGTTCTGTCGCACCCTCGAGAATGCCTGGAGAAAAAAACCCAACCACTAACAACCTGGCCACCTTCAAGAACGCCACCCGCAAACCCCACCAACTGATCCGATCCACCAAGAAATCAGCATTCAAGGATCGACTTGACAACAACGCCCACAACAGCAAGGAACTATTTAACATCGTCAAAGAATTTACCAACCCCACCGCCGGCACCAACGACATCACTCCCTCCCAAGACCTCTGCGACTCCCTAGCCTCATTCTTCCACAACAAAATCGCCGACATACATAACAGCTTTGAAAACCAGCCCGGAGACCAGTCCACTCCACCCACCTCTGAACCAAAACCCCCCTCTAACAACCTTTGCGCCTGGAACCCAATCACCACTGAAGACACCATCCGCTTGATGAACTCCATCCACTCAGGATCGCAAACCGTCCTCACCACATTTTCAACAAAACAGACTCCATTATCGCACCCCATCTCCGAGACATCATCAACTGCTCCCTCAACTCCGCTACCTTCCCGGAAAGTTGGAAACATGCCGAACTCAGCCCCCTTCTGAAGAAACCCACAGCAGACCCCACTGAACTTAAGAACTACCTCCCCATCTCGCTCCTCCCATTCCCTGCCAAAGTCATTGAGAAAGCCATCAACAGTCAGCTCGCCGCCTTCCTCGAATCCAACAAATCCCTCGACCCTTCACAGTCCGGCTTCCAAGCCAAACACAGCACCGAGACCACCCTCATCGCAGCAACAGACGACATTCGAACACTACTGGACAACGGAGAAACAGTTGCCCTCACCCTACTTGACCTCTCCGGAGCCTTCGACACAGTCTGTCATAGCACCCTCATACAACGCCTCAGCAACGCCGGAATACAAGGAAAAGCATTGGACTGGATCATCTCGTTCCTCGCCGGAAGAACCCAGAGAGTCCGCCTCCCCCCTTGTAGATCAGAGGCCACCGAAGTCATCTGCGGCGTTTCACAAGGATCATCGCTCAGCCCCACCCTCTTCAACGTCTACATGAGTCCCCTCGCATCCATCGCACGCCAACACAACCTCAACATCATCTCCTACGCAGACGACACCCAGCTGATCCGCTCCCTCACCAAAGACCCAAACACTGCCAAAACCCACTTACACGAAGGAATGAAAGAAGTAGCCGAGTGGATGAAGAACAGCCGTTTAAAACTGAACTCGGACAAAACGGAAGTCCTCATCTTAGGTTCATCCCCCTCTGCCTGGGACGACTCATGGTGTCCACCGGCCCTGGGAACTGCACCCATACCTACGGACCACGCACGTAACCTGGGCTTCATCCTGGACTCCTCCCTCTCGATGACCAGACAAGTCAACGCTGTCTCATCATCATGCTTCAACATCCTACTCATGCTCAAAAAAATCTTCAGTTGGATCCCCACCGAAACAAGAAAGATGGTCACCCACGCACTAGTCACAAGCCGACTGGACTACGGAAACACCCTTTATGCCGGAACCACAGCCAAACTACAGAAAAAACTCCAACACATCCAAAACGCCTCAGCCAGACTCATCCTAGACATCCCCCGCCAAGCTCACATTTCCGGTCACCTGAGAGACCTCCACTGGCTCCCCTGAAGTATTGCGGGGTTCCCAAGGCCTACACGCTCCAGAGATTACCCACTTACACACAAGAACTGTTGGCACGGAAACTGTAAAATGCAAAGAACAAGTTTATTAAGACCCCATGGGGTGGTGGTACACTCAAACAGCACCCTTCGGTAATGCAAGAGGTATCACACCGAACACCGGTGTGACCCCGTTTATATACAATTTTGGGGCAATAAAAGATAGGCGGCCTAAGTTAAGACACAGTTTTAGAGACATATATGGTCATGTTTTGGAACACTGCCAGCTCATTGGTGGGTTTCAAACCCGTTGGTCAGTTAGCGGCACATTCCTGAGGGTTTACGGGTCAGTAAGAACTGCGCATGTGTGGCTTGACCAGTACTAAAAATAGCCTGTTGCTGGGCAGATGAGAGTGGTCAGTGGAACGGAAAAAGGACTAAAGGGCACGTCGGCCACGAGGCCGCTCATGGTCTAAGATGGCCGCTGCAACATTCAAAAATGGCGTTTATCGTATATAGCCAAGTTAAGGAGGACAACGTGTAGGTTCAGCTAGTCGCTAATCCAAGCGGGCCAATTACGACAGACGACCCTTTTAGCGTTTAGCTGAATCTACCTCATAATGAACATACTCTGGATGTTCGTCCTCGATGTCTATTAACATAATTTGTGTCACCTCTTTGTGTAGCATTATTTTGTCATGGGCAAGAGCTCGCCTCGATGGTAAGCAAGCTGATAGACACATTGAACATAAGGTAGGGCCACATTGGATACACAAGCATATAAAGAACATTGCTCCCACAAGTATGCAGAGAATTGTCAACAGTTTCCAGCCCCAAGTTGCAATCATGGACCAGAACCATCCAGAAAGTGTCCAAGTTCCATTGTCCGGGTGTATTTCGGCAGCTATCTTATGCAGCTTGGAAATCGCATCATACACAGATGGAGAATTATCAGGCACGTAAACACAACAGCTGCTTCCGATGATTCTACATGCCCCCCCACGATCAGCCAAAACAACATCCAGCACCATCCTGTTTTGGAGGGTGACAATTCTGGAAATCTGCAGTTCTTCGGTAATATTCCCCAGGGCAATAGCAGTGTCATTCGCAACAGCCTCGACAACGCGAGTCAGCCGTCTGATTTTCCGGCTGTTCAATGCAGCCCCCACAAAGGAGAATAGTCCCAGATTGAAATCCACATACTGTTGTAATGCAGTGTCCGTTTGATCAATGTCCTCTAAAGCAACAGTTCGCTTAACTCTGTTCAAAACAAAATCATGGTACAGAGTATAGTCGTTATGATACATCGGAGGGGCAATGAATACAGGAGGTAGCACAAACGATACATAGCATGTGCCCAACCACCCCACCGGAAGCTGATGGTACCCCTTCGTTCCGCAGATGAAGTAGGTGTTTCGAGATGCGACAAATGAAATGCCATTCGGGCTATCAAACGTGAGAGTAATATTACATTCACTTTTCCCCACTGCAATCGTGCCCTTGTTTCTGATGCATAAATCGGCTTTGGTGGAAATGACATTTATAACATGAGCACTGGATACATTCACGTTTCGCTGATTGCTATATATTCGTGGGGCAGACACATTATCAGGCCTGTATTCTTCCCATTCAAAACGTGTACCCTCTGCCCGTGGAAACCCATCCTTGTCATGGGGACATTCTTTATTTAGGCGAAAAAGCACCCCCCCTTTTGTTGGCCATCTCAAAGTAAAGAGGAGAGTGTACCAAGCATTGCAAGACCCATTGTGCGAAAACGGGAGTGGAATAAGTGGGGTGCCCCCTCTCTTCTGGTGCCCAGGCAACATTCCACACACCCAGCAGTTAGAGGTATTGGTCATGTTATGCGTGTGGTGAAGAATCTGAATGAAGCTGTTATTTAAATACGTTTGGCGATGGCGTTCTTCATGGAAGGGCAATGTAAAATGGAAATGTTCAGACGGTGCCGGGGTAGTCGGCAGCAAATGTTCACGTACAGGCACCACAAGTTCGACTACCCAGGCTATAACAGCTATCACCACAATGGTTAGAAGAAAAAGAAAGGCACCCAACAGTTTCTTGTCACGAGATGCCGTTGATGCCATAGTTCAAGAAAGTCTGTGCAAAGTCTCAAATGACACAAATTGTTCACAAGTTTTCACAAATAGTCTCAGATACACGTACGTGTATACCTAAAAAAGAAAAATGCGGTGCTGAACTCCGAGGTAGCCGTTGTTTTCTTCTCCGGGCCAAGACGGGTGTCGCTACTCTGGCAGAACTGATCCCCCCCCCTTGGAATTCCCGGTTTCCGTTTCACAAACCTGGAGCGGTTACCAACCAGTCATAAAAAAAGGGACAAAAAAAAAACTTCTTATCGCGGACGTAGATTGTAGCGCTCTCTTCCGGTAGCAGATTGGTCCGGGAAGGCTCCCTCCACTTCGGCCGACGTCACAGCTGGGCTCTTTTCTTTCTCCAAGATCTCCTTATAATCAGTCAGCACAACAGGAGTCACCAGATCCGGAAAGACTCGGCGACAATGTGTCGAATGCACCCACCGCTTCCTGTTGGTCACTCGTACGGCGGTGCGGGTCGCCAGAAGGACCTGCTCGGGGCCCTTCCACCTGGGCTCCAGACTGCTTGCTCTTTCAAACGAACGGATCATCACATGATCCCCAGGACGAAGATCGTGGCCCTCTCCAGCAGAGTTGTCAGGGAGCGCTTCTCGAACCTGTTGGTGAATAGAGAGCAAATCATTTGTTAATCATGCCAAATAATCATTCATCATAACACAAGGCACATCATGTATTAATCGCGGCTTGGGCACCCCCCAGATATTCATGGGGCGGCCAAACACCACCTCATAGGGCGTAAGGCCAGTTCGTGAGTGGGGTACTGATCTAAGAGAGAGCAGTGCTAGCGGCAATGCATCTGGCCACTTCAACGATGTAGACGCCACGATTTTGGCCAGCTTAAGCTTCAAGGTGGCATTGTACCGCTCGACCAAACCTGCTGACTGAGGGTGGAATACAGCGTGGAACTTTTGCTGAATCCCTAACCCCTTCAGTACATATTCCACAATCTTTCCAACAAAATGGGGCCCATTATCGCTCCACAGAAATTTGCAAACTCCAAAGCGAGGAAAGAACTCCTTAAGCAACACCTTAGCTGTTGTCAAAGCTGTATTGTCTTTCGTGGGGTAGGCCTCAACCCATTTGCTAAAAGCACACACCACCACTAGGACGTACTTCAGGTTGTTGCAGCGCTCGAGTTGGATGTAATCCATTTGAAGCACTTCAAACGGTGCTGAAGGTGGAACGAACCCTCCTTTCGGAGTATGGGTCCCCTTCCCAGGATTGTGTTGCAAGCATACCAGGCAGGTCTGCACTACTCTCTTTGCAGTATTCGCAATCTCAGAATGTTCCCAAACTCGTGTTAAAAGCCGGGTGATTGCAAGAGCTCCGACATGGGCCAGTCCATGAGTCATCTGGACCATCGCCTGTAAATAAGCCGCAGGCAATTTCCACTTCTCCATGTCTTTGCTTCTCCAACAACCTTCATCATCTAGCACCCCCTCTGCTGCCCAAGCCGCAAGCTCAGATTCTGTAGCTGTTTTTTGAATATCCCGTATCTCTGCTCTAGCATCACTCCATCTCTCGGCCTGTGATTGTACCACGTACATAGGGGAGCTAGTTCGGGACATAGCCGTCTGCCTTGCTATGCTGTCTGCAAAGGCATTTCCTTGACCCACTTTATCCGTGATCTTTTTATGGGCACTGCACTTCACTATCGCTACTTTCTTGGGGCAGAGCAACGCGTTTAGGAGATCACGCACTAACTCTCCGTGCATAATGTGCTCTCCGTGTGATGTCAGAAACCCACGTTCCCTCCAGAGAAGTCCGAAGTCATGGGCCACTCCAAAGGCATACCGGCTGTCTGTGTATATGTTCACACATAGGCCAGCACTCAATTCGCAGGCTCTTGTTAAAGCTATCAGCTCTGCTGCCTGAGCCGATTTTTGTGGTATTCTAGCTGTTTCAACCACCGTCTTAAGAGTCGTGATCGCATATGCTGCAGAAGTCGTACCATCTGGCAGCCTCAAACACGATCCATCAACCCACAGTTCCCCATCCACATCTGGAAGTGGCACATCCTGTAAGTCAACACGACCCTTTGTCTGTTCCTCAGTCAGGAAAACACAATCATGATGTTTTTCTTCCTGACCCTCCTCGGCCGGATAGGGCAATAAAGTCGCGGGGTTCAAAGTAGCGCATCTTTTCAATGTTATGTGTGGCGCTAAAAGTGTCAGCTCATATCCTGTAAGTCGTGCACTCGTGAGGTATTGGGTCTTTGTTTGGTTTAACAGGGCATCTACTGCGTGAGGAACTAACACCAACAGTTTGTGTGATAACACTATGCCCTCACTCTGTCGTATGGCTACTGCTGTTGCCGCTACCGCTCGAAAACACCCAGGCAACCCTCGTGCTACAGGATCCAAAATGGCAGAGAAGTATGCACATGGTCTCTGCTTATCCCCGTGTAACTGCACTAACACTGACAACGCACACCCATCATTCTCATGCACGTACAATGTGAAAAGTTTCGTGTAGTCTGGTGTTCCTAACACGGGTGCAGAACAAAGGGCCTGTCTCAACTGTTCAAAGGCTTTCTGACATTCGTCTGTCCACTCAAGAGGCATCGGTGTAGTTTTGGACAATAATGCTAGCAGAGGTTTTATGATATGTGAGAAACCCATAATCCATTGTCTACAAAAAGATGTCAACCCTATAAAAGCACGCACATCTCTCTGCGTGCGGGGGACTGGTGTGTCTAAAATTGCTTGAATTCGATCAGATGTTAATGCCCTCCCCTCCTTAGACAACAGATGACCGAGGTAGGTCACCTGGGGTCTACAGTATTGAAGCTTTTTCTTGGAGACCTTGTGATTGTTTTGTGCCAAAAAGGAAAGCAACGCAAGCGTACTCTGTTCACATTGTGCATAGGAGTCGGCGGCAAGCAGAAGGTCATCCACGTACTGGATGAGCGCAACGCCAGACTGCAATTCGAAGGAATCTAGTTGTCGTTTCAAAGCCTGGCTGTAGATGCTAGGGCTCTCAGTATATCCTTGGGGAACTCGACAAAATCTATATGATTTATTATTGAGCGTAAAACCAAACAGATATCTACTATCTGGATGGACAGGGATAGAGAAGAACGCATTCTTTAGGTCGATAACAGTGAAAATGGTGGCCGTCGGAGGAACCAATGTAAGCAAGGTCGTAATATCGGACACCACTGGGTATTGGGGAATGACAATTTTATTTATTTCACGCAAATCAATAATAAATCGATAGATCTTGCCATCTGAGTCTCTCTTAAGAATTGGTAGAATAGGGCTGTTACAGACATTATAAGGGACCTCCTCCACCACCCCTGCAGAAATCAAATCCTGGACAATGTGTGTTAGTGCAATTTCGCCTTCCTTCGAGATCTTATACTGTGGCACTCGTGGTAGGGGGGCCCCCTCCTTAACGGTAATGTGTATTGGTGGAATACGCATCTCTCCCACATCCGTATCTGATGTCGCCCACAACGTGTGCGGCAGAGAGGCCAAAGCGGGAACATCTAAAATGACACAAAATCTGTCACGTTCAGGACAATCATCAGGGTCAGGGTAGTTATCATTCAGAATAACCCGCACTCCCTCTGGAGCGCAGCGTATTGTTGCTCGAAAATATTTAAGCAAGTCAATGCCCAAGATATTATCTGGGGTATGGGGCGATAACAAAAATTGGCCAAAACTAAAGTACTTGTCAATGCATAGTGCAAGGGGCTTGGACAATGGGCTGGGGGAGGGTGTGCCATCAAACCCTACACACGTAATCATTTCGCCAGACAGGGGAGCCCTCAGAACCAAGTTTTTCGACAGAGCGCTACGAGTAGCTCCTGTGTCGACTAGAAACTGATCAGTAGAACCCAAAATACCCGCTGTTACATATGGACCTTGCTGATCTACTGGCACTTCAACTGATTCCTTACCCCATCCTACGCAATCCTATGCATGCACATAATCCTGATGTTCCACATTCTCTCCTTCCAAAATCTGATATTGATTCCGTCTATCAAACGTATTTCGTTCGTCCTGGCCACGGCCCCTCTCCTCAACCTGTCTACGATCACCTCCTCCACCTCTCATTCCAGTATAACCTCCTCTTGACCTTCCACTACCTCGCCCACGCTGGCTACGCTGTTCACGAAGTACCGGACAATCGTCGGCCCAATGCCCAAACTCCTTACAATAAGCACACTGATCCTCCGCAATGTCCGTACGACCATACGATGCGTTACCTCCACCTCGTCTACCTCTCTCATTCCCTCTACCCTGTGTTCCCCGAACCTGCGCCAACATCACCTTCGTTTTCAATTCCTTCGTCTTTTTCTCTACACTTTCTTTAGCCTCCACCTCCTGCCGCTCATAATACTGAGCCATAGTTAACAAGGACGCAGGGGTCGCCGTGGCCCAGGAACTTTCACTCAATTTCAATCGCTTAGCAATCTCTGGTAGGAGATTAGCCACATACTTATCTACAAACAAATGCCGACCCGTATCGTCAGTTAAAGATTGACCACTGTAATCATGAAATGCCTCCTCGAAGCGTGTAAAGAAATCTGAGACTGTTTCATCTGGTTTCTGCTTGCACGACGTTAACATGGTCCAATCTATCTTTTTGGCAGGAACGAGCGTTTTCAATTTATGCAAAATAGCTGCCGGAAGATCTAGAATTAGCTGACAAGGCTTACATGCTGGTTCTCTATCTAAATCTGCAGCATTTATCTCTTTCCAGGTCCCCCCCAAAATCGTTTCGTCATTAGTTTTACGAATTTGCCTCCACATATCAGGTGGTAAAATTAGCCCAAAAAACAAATCTATATCTACAAGAGTCATCACACAAGACGATATAGCCCCCTCTACCCCCTCATAGAATGCCGCTGGGTTCTTTCGGAGATCAGGTAAAGAGTTTTTCAGTGCCATAACATCTGCCCTATTCCATGGCGTATATACCCAATTGTACACAAAATACCCTTTCGCATCCTTCGACAACTTATTATCATCCGTACCTTCCCCTTTTGGTGGAACATACAAAGGCGCCGCTTCACGCATAGGCATAACATGCAACGCAGAGCTCTTATCTGAACCACGAAGAGAACACTCCTTAACCGCCTCATCATTTCCCGGCACAGACTCCTTTTGCCTCCGTTTCCGTTCCTGTCGCAAATGGGTTGTCTCATCCCGCAGCGCGATCAAATGCTTGAACAGGTCATCAACATCTGTAAGATCAAAATCACCTTTAGCTAAATTCTCACGATACACCGACAAAACTTTAGGCTCTAACGTATCAGAAAACTCACGATATGCGCTTACAACTTCATCCGCTAGGCTGGACAAAAAATACATTAATTCAAGATCCGACCACCCCGTTTTCTCTGATATCAATTGATCCTGAGTAACACTATGCTTATTCACTTTACGAGCCCAACTACGTAAATGAGCGGACCTCTCCGCGGTAAACCTGAGAGCCGATACACCCTTCTTGCCCAACTTATCCCGCCCGTCATCATCAGAATCCACAGCTGGAGCCGTCGGCGTAACGTACGGAGGCGGTGACCGATCTAACAAAGAGAAATCATCAATTTCATTATTAAGGACAGGATAAAGTGGTCGGCGAATAGGAAATTGACCAGTCGTTAGCAATTTACGCTCCCGTTCCTCCCTTTCTTTCTTCTCCTGAGCCTCCTTCTCCTCCAGCTGTAAAGCCTTATCCCGAGCAGCCTTGCGCTGCTCTTTGTCCGCCAAGGCAACCTCACGCTTCATTCGTTCACGCGCCGCTTTCTCCCACATTCGCACACAATCAAACATGTTTTGTCTAGACCTGCGTTGAAACATACATTGCTCTACAAATTGGATTTTACTCAAATCGTACGACCCGTGTAGGGGCCATTGCAATTCGGGATCGGCCTTAGTGTACTTATGCCATAATTTACCGTACATAATAGGGGGGAGGCCAAACTTAATATACATCTCCCTATTTGGTGTTCCCTCTGGGGGAGCCGGCTGTGATTCCGCTAACCTAATTGAGGTACCATCTCCTAAACAACACATTCCCCGGAGTGTGCTAAAAACAGGCATGTTCAAAGAGTATCACGAAAGCGTGACACCGGACCAAATGGCACTTACAGTTCTTCTCACGATTGTGCCGCTCAAAGGAAAAAACAAAGTTAGAGAAACATCTCTACATGCCTGCCTATGTGAAGTGCACTACACATATAAGTTCAAAGATCACAAATTCAAAATGTTAGCTAACTCAAATCAAAGTTCATAGAATTCGGCAAGCGTCCTCACCGATCACAAAGCACAGATTTTCAGTAAGCGTCCGAAGACTACCTTACCGAACACAATTCGTAGGACTTCAGTAAGCGTCCGAAGACTACCTTACCGAACACAAAGCTTACCAAATACTCAACTGTCCAGGTTCCAACTGCCAAGGTCTTGTAAGCCAGATCGGCCAAACGGCACTCTCTCAGTGATGCGGACACTTCGAGAACTCAGTCGGAGACCGGCGCCACCTGGAAGGTCAGATCGGAAGGAAAGGAAAAAACACCGTGGCAGCCAAGACTCGGGTCACTCGTGGCAGCGCGCGCCCATGGCGGATTTCCAAGCCTTCGTCACGACCTCTCCTTCGGGCATCCGAGTCGCCGATGAGTCCCTTCGTGGTCGCCAATTGAAGTATTGCGGGGTTCCCAAGGCCTACACGCTCCAGAGATTACCCACTTACACACAAGAACTGTTGGCACGGAAACTGTAAAATGCAAAGAACAAGTTTATTAAGACCCCATGGGGTGGTGGTACACTCAAACAGCACCCTTCGGTAATGCAAGAGGTATCACACCGAACACCGGTGTGACCCCGTTTATATACAATTTTGGGGCAATAAAAGATAGGCGGCCTAAGTTAAGACACAGTTTTAGAGACATATATGGTCATGTTTTGGAACACTGCCAGCTCATTGGTGGGTTTCAAACCCGTTGGTCAGTTAGCGGCACATTCCTGAGGGTTTACGGGTCAGTAAGAACTGCGCATGTGTGGCTTGACCAGTACTAAAAATAGCCTGTTGCTGGGCAGATGAGAGTGGTCAGTGGAACGGAAAAAGGACTAAAGGGCACGTCGGCCACGAGGCCGCTCATGGTCTAAGATGGCCGCTGCAACATTCAAAAATGGCGTTTATCGTATATAGCCAAGTTAAGGAGGACAACGTGTAGGTTCAGCTAGTCGCTAATCCAAGCGGGCCAATTACGACACCCCCTTCAACAAGAGAATAACGTTCCGTCTCCTCACCCACGCACACAAAGCCCTCTACGACCTAGGACCCGAATGCCTCAACACGCGCCTGTCCTTTTACACCCCCACCCGCCAACTACGATCGTCCAATCAAGCCCTCGCCACAATTTCACGCATCCATAGATCCACCATGGGGGGAAGATCCTTCTCCTACTTAGCGGCCACAACCTGGAATTCTCTCCCCACCCACCTCCGCCTTACACAGAACCACCTCTACTTCAGAGAACATATATATTTATATCTTGTACTTGTATCAAGCGTTTCCCTTTGCATTTACAACCACCCCACCGTACGGAAGGGCACAGGAAGATAGCACCACACAATCAGAGAGCACTCCAGGTTCATAGCTTCTTTCTAAGATTTTATTCTTTGTTTCATCATATTTTCAATATCAGCAAAGTGCAAAATGCCAGTGCATTTGGAAAAGCAGACCTACGTGTTTCGGGCAGAGGCCTTCGTCCGGGTCATAGAGTGTCACAACACGTAACTCCCCAAGTGTGATTCCCACAGGAACAGATGATCTTGCCCCAAAACCCTCCTACCAAAGCCAGCGACAGATGAGGACAGCTGCCACTGATTTCAGCCTTGGGGGAAAAGAGAAGTGGAAGACAAAACAAGAGAGACAGGCCTCTGGACACTGGCTCCTTTCTTATGTTCTGGAAGGAGGTTCTGCAAATAAACACAAACAATTACCCTCCCGAGCAATGTTAAATAACACTCTTCTTATTATAATTCTCTTTACTTATCTATTACCTGTGTCTCACTTAAAGCTAGCTCCTCTTCATGCTGTTTTGTCTGTGTATATGTCTTGTCAGTACAAATCTGATTAACCGGAAGCACCCTAGCCAGATCAATAATCAAGCCGTTGAACTGGCTTTAGTAGAGTCAACTTGAAGGGGTCTTAGTTATGTACAGTTTTTCATCAGTCTTGCTTTGTAGTTTTTTCTTAAGAAAAATGTCTTTCTCTGTAGTCAGATAGACTGTCACTCTTGACTCCAAAGTCTAAGCTCTCCTTACTGCTCAAACAGGAAGTGATATCACAACTACCTTATACCTCATAGTACGTTGCCCTACTATTGCTCTCTCTCAGTCTCTAAGTCTCTAAAGTAATTTCAGTTCTAGTCGTTACTTTCAGGTAAGTTCCATGATTCTATTTGAAAATACTTGCATGCTCTGGAGCGGACCAACAAGGACACTAGATAGGCTTACTTGAGTATTTGAAGTTCTTCTCTTAGAAGTTCCTCCCTGAGCACGATTCTCCCTCGACTCTCTTCACAGGTCCAAGCTCTGGTTCAGTTACGGTTCTCCCAGGTTCTCCAATAATGTATTCTGCTCGGGGGAAATTTCTGAGATTAAAAACGCTTCCAGAACCAAAACACAAGCGGCACTCTCTTACTTCCCTCTCAGATGGCTAGCAGCAGTAGAAATTCTCATTCCTTGGAAAGTAAGTCATTCTGACACGAAGCGCAACAAACAACACTTCTGTCAGGGATGATAAGTCAGTTGAAGTGCGCCGCGGGAATAATCACGCAGGCGCATTAGCAGTTCACCAACGTTTCTGGGACACACAACTAGACCGCAGACCACTACAGGAAGTGATATGGTCTTACCTGTCCCAAGATGGCGGAACGTCGCAACTCCTGCATCCTGAAGCAGAGAGAGGCTCTCCAACATGGACTCTGTCTTCTCCAGCGTGGATATTTAACAACAGGCACTTTATCAAGAGCTGCAGCAAATTCTTTGCGCCGCCCACTGGAGTCATTAGAGGGATTCCTGACAGTTCCCCCCCATCAAAAAACATCCCCCCAACCTGGGTTTTGTTGGGTGGGCTTTGTGAAGTTCTGGAATGAGTCTTGGAGCATGAATGCTGGTATAAGGCTCCCAAGATTTTTCCTCTGGACCAAAGTTCTTCCAATCAAACAGATAGACTCAACCTATAGAAAGGGTAAATTGTACTAAGATTCTACAGAGTCTACTAAGATTGGCTTAGGTATTGGACGAGTTCTTAAATTAGGTGGGCTTTTCTTTAGTAGGGAAACATGGAATGTTGGATGCTGGATGCACCTTAGGATAGGAAGGTAAATGGATCTTGACTGTCATTGGATTTAACATCTTTTCTACCTTGAAAGGGCCTATAAACCGGGGTTGAAACTTACGATTTTCTTTCAATCTAAGTTTTTTTATAGACAGCCACACCTTATCTCCTGGATTCAAAACTGGGCCTATTCTCCTCTTTTTATCTGCTTGAAATTTGTAAGAACCTTTGCCTTCGATAAGTTCTCCCTAACTTGTGCAAAGGAATTCTGCACTTCTAGCACAAACTCTTCTACAGCTGGGACTGGACTTTCTTCTTTTTCTAGTATTAAACTCGGGCGCCTGCCATAGTTTATGTTTAAAGTATTTTATTCATCATGACACACCAAGACAAATACACATCATCATGGAGCAACCTGTGTTAGCCAGAGAGTCCCAACATTTGCAGAAAGCTATCAGGCATAGGCCACATATGGTAGTCCAGCATGGCAATAGAGAGAGTGCATAGACATGGCGCGACACAATATTTCAATACAGACACCTCCCCCCGCCCCAACTCCCAATCACCCCAACCCAACTCCCCCCCACCCTCCCCACCCGTCGTCCAGTGCACTATCGTCATCTAAAATGTACTTCAAGGCCGTAAGTCACAAGGGAAGGAGATCTCATACCAGTTCACCGGTCCGGTGCCAGCGGGCTCGTGAGCCGCAGGAGGCGGAGGTATCTGGGACAAGTGAGTTCTCTGAACTCCGTGAGCAGTAGAGAGTGGAACGGCTGCCAGAGTTCGTTAAATTGTGCTATGTCCCCAGCCACCACAAGAGACAGTTTTTCCATACCCAGCACATGCCACAATCTGTGGAGCCAGCCTGTGATGGTGGGCGGTGTGACAGTGCGCCAGTGTATCAAAATATTCTGGACCGCAGAGCCTAGGGCGATGGCGATCTGCCTACCTCTTCTGGACCTGAGGGGATACATTAGGGGCTAGATGTAGGTAGGAAAGATTTACCGATTTTAAATGACCAAATTTTACCGATTCAGTAATTTAAAATCGGTAAATCAATGGGTCCGACATGTAGGTATTCCAGATGTGCTGGAATACCGAATCGGATGAATTCGGTATTTACCGATTCGGTAAATACCGAATCGGTAATGCCCATTCATTCCTATGGGCTTTGAAGCCCATAGGAATGAATGGGCATTACCGATTCGGTATTTACCGAATCGGTAAATACCGATTTTCTCAAGGGTGCAGGGGGTGTCACTTTGACACCCTCTGGCACCCCCAAAACAGGCACGGGTGCCATGTGGCAGGCATACCTGCCCTAAGGGCAGGTCTGCCTGTCACATGGCATAGGTGTGCATGCACACCGGAATCGGTATTTTACCATCAAATTGGATTTGATGGTAAAATACCGATTCGTTAAGGCTCCTGGGACTCTGAAGAGTCCCACCTACATATGGGTGGCTCCGAATCGGTAAATTTACCTATTTTGTATTTTACCGAATCGGTAAAATTACTGAATCGGTAATTTTACCGATTCGGTAAAATAATGCCCCCTACATGCCAAATCTTGTATACCGGTCGGTAACGGCCGAAAATACAGATTTTCGGCCGTTACCGCCCGACCTACAACTGGCCCTTGGTCATTTGGGAGTCCTAATAGGGTATATGCAGGGAAGCGCGGGAGCTGAATACCAAAGTGAGAGTCTATTTCGTCCAGCACTTCCTTCCAGTAAGTGGCCAAAAGAGGGCAATCCCATAGAATGTGCAGAAGCGTACCCCGATGTCCACACCCTCGCCAGCATGTGTCAACCTTACTGCGGTCAAACTCGTGTATCCGCTCAGGCGTGTAGTACCAATAGGTGGAAACTTTGGTGAATGTATCTGTGAGGCCCATATGATATGCCGAGTGGCGCGCCCTATAGGAGATGTGGTCCCACTCCTTGGGACTCAATGTTCTCCCGAGTTCCCGCTCCCATCTCTCCCTCCCGGGGATATGAAAGTGTGTTGAGGGTAGTTTTAAAAACCTATATAAATCTGTGATTAGTTTTGAGTCTGATGTACGTGACAACAGCCACCTCTCACACGGTGAGAGAAGTCTATCCGCCGTTTCTCTCACTTGTGGCTGAAGAGCCCAGTGTCGGGCCTGCATATAGCGGTGCCTCTCGGTCTCGGGGAGAGAGAATTCCTGACGGAACTGCGTGAACGGGATGACCCCTTCGGGCCCATACAAATGACACAAAGCTCTACACCCCGCTTGTCGCCAGTGCGTGAAAGCTCCCTTCTCCATTCCGGGAGTAAAAGCCGGGTTGTCTACCAACAACGAGAGTGGCGACGGAAACGAGGTAAGGTCATACTTAAGGCAAGTAGCGTCCCAGACCCGCAAAGGCACCCTAGTGATAAAGGAGGCGTAGAGATTCTTAGGCCGATGGGACCGGTGCAAGAACGGAATCTCCTGCAGAGGCCGACTCGCCACCGCTTGGTCTTGGAAAAGCCAATGCTTATCCGACTCCCATCTGCACCACTCTACAAAATACCGCAGTTGCGTCGCTTGAAAGTATTTACGGAAGTCGGGAACACCCAAACCTCCTGCTTCAGGAGACAAAAGGGAAAGGGCCCTTCGCAGCCTGGGCTTTTTCCCTCACCAAATGAAGCGGGCCACATCTGACTGCAGCTGCGGGATCCACCCGGCTGGAGGCTGAAGCGGCAAAGCCCTGAATAGATGGAGAACCTGCGGTAAAATCGTCATCTTAACGGCAGCAATCCTTCCCAACCAGGAGAGGATGCCGCGGTTCCAGCGGCCCAGTTCCTCTCTGATCTTCGCCCCCAAGGCCGAGTAGTTAGCCGATACTAAAGCCAGCAACGTGGGTGCTATCTTAATCCCCAGATATGGTATTGCCTCTGAGGACCAAATCAAGGGGAACCTGTTCTGTAGATACGCCCTAGTGGCCGGTTCCAAGGAGATATCCAAAGCCACCGACTTCCCCACATTCATCCTAAGCCTGAGACTGCACCAAATGCGTCCAGCTCCTCCACACAAGCTGGCAAGGCTGTCCGGTGTGTAGCCAACGTGAAGATGACATCGTCAGCGTAGAGGCTAATCGCATGGGTAAAGCTACCCATCCGTATCCCTTCCACAGCCGGGCTAACCCTTACCCGCTGGGCAAACGGCTCCATGTATAAAGCAAAGAGCAAGGGTGAGAGTGGACAACCTTGCCTCTCTCAATGTTGAAGGCCGCGGAAGTGTGTCCGTTCACACGGACCACGGCTGTTGGCTCTTTGTAGCAATTGAGGACCATGGAGCCAAACTTCTCACCAATGCCCGCTTTCACCAGTACCTGTTCTAAAAAGGGCCAATGTACTCGGTCAAACGCTTTCTCCGCGTCTACCACTACATCATTCACTCTCCAGGAATCCGAGAAGCCTTCTCCAGCAGGTGAACCACCCGCTTTGTGTTGTCGACCGTCTGCCTCCCTGGGACAAAGCCCGCCTGATCCGGGTCAATTAGACCGGGCAGGTGGGGAGCCAGGCGACTGGCCAGGATTCCGGTATAGAGTTTCAAGTCTACGTTCAAGAGGGATATCGGCTTATAGGACCCACAGTATTTTGGGTCCTTCCCTGGTTTAGGGATGACCGTGATGGAGGCCCTCAAGAGATCAGACGGGATGGCTCCAGGTTCCGCGAAAGAGTTAAAAAGGCGAGTGAGGATAGGAGCTAACGGCGTGCAAAACGTCTTATAATAAAGGGCGGAGTAGCCGTCCGGGCCCGGCGCTTTGCCATGTTTGAGTTTGGCAATGGCTGACACCACCTCCTCTATTCCAATATCCCTATTCAGGTGGTCCGCCTGCAGGGGCTCCAAGGACGGCAAGGTGACCGAATCCAGATAAGAGGTCGTGGCCGTTACGTCCAGCGGATCACCGGCGTAGAGATTCTCATAGAACCCTCGGAACACGGCTGAGATACAGGCATCATCCGTCTCCAGACTTCCCGAGGGGTCGGAGATTTCCTTTACCATCTGGCTCTTCCATGCAACCCGGAGTCTATTGGCTAGCAGCTTACCACTACGATCTCCCCCCGTATAAAAGGCGTGACGCAGCCGGAGGGCCACGTATTCTGCCCGATCCATATCCAAGGCTGCCAGAAGCTTCCTTGCCTCTTTGAGCTGCCGCCAAATCCTTGGTGCCCCCGTCCTACGATGGATCATCTCAAGCTCCCGTACCCTATCAGTAAGCTCATCCCTCTTGGCCCTTCGCTCTCTGTTTTCAGCCGCGGAGATCGACAAAAATTCCCCCCTGAGGACAGCCTTCAATGCTGCCCACTGTGTGGCCCGGGTGGTATCAGCGTTATCATTGTGAGCCAGATAGTCACGGAGCACCTTTTCAATACGGTCAACCACCACCTTCCTATGTAGCAAAGTATCCCGAAGGCGCCAAGTCCTCGAGTGTTGAGCGGTAGGGGGCAGACACATCGAAGCCTCAACCGGAGCATGGTCCGATAAGGATAATACTCCCATGTCCACCGATGAGACCAGCGCCTGTACCGGCAAGGTGACTAAAAGATGGTCAAGCCTAGCATAGGTCTTATGCGCATGGGAACAATACGAGTAGTCCCTCTCTGTGGGGTGCATACGACGCCAAAGGTCCAGGAGATCTACCACCGCAAGCCGTGCCTTACAGCAGGCCGAGAATTCCCCGACCTGCGGGGAGCGCTGCCCCGATCTATCTACAGCAGAATCGAAAACCATATTGAAATCCCCACCGAGGATAATATGTCTGTATGTGAGGCAGTGATGTCTTCCACTGCAGACTGCAGGAAACATTCCTGCCCGTCGTTGGGGCTATAGAGGGAGCCGATCGTGAACGTAAATCCCCCCACTCTGAACCTATGTGCCAGCAACCTGCCCTTCTGCTCAGTGAACTTGTGGAGATGTTCCCCCCTGAAGTGTCTGGCCACCAGAATCGCCACCCCTGCAGTCTTGGTGGCGCAAGAGGAGAGGAACTGTATCGGAAATTTGTGGGAGCGCAGTCTATGCGTGTCATGTGGCAGTAGGTGCGTTTCTTGAAGGAGGCATATGTCCACGCGAGCATTCTCCAACAGGGAGAGCACTGCCCGTCGCTTGACTGGGTTGTTCAGACCACGGACATTCAGGGTCACGACTTTAAAAGTGTAAGGAGGCATAGTGGATAGTGTGCGTGAAAGCGCCGTCACTCTGTGCGAAGGTCATGGAAGGTGTATGTACCCCCCCGCAGTTCAAGTCCCTGCCAGGGAAACTGCTGCGCACGGCTGACTCCAACGCGCCCTCGCGCTGCGCAGCGCAACGTTCAACCCATCCCCACTGCTCCGCATGCGCATCCCGTTTCCTTTTGGCCAAAAAAAGGTGAAGAAAAACAGGTAAAGCAACAAATGCCTGCCTGGTGCACTGGATGACCCCTACCCCCTCACCCAACTCCCGGGTCCCACCCCAACATTCCCCTACCCCAACTGGAACCCCCCTTCCCCCCAACCCCACCCTTTTCTCCCCACAACCTGTTCCAAAGGAACCAGTGTCCAAGTCCGGCCCATAACGGGCAAGTATATGGAAAGTCACAAAAGTGGACGTCCAGCCACCACGCAACCCCCGCTCCCCCCCCCCCTCCCCCCCGGCCCCCAAACCTGCAATTTCAAGAAAGCGATGTCGATCTCCCCCCGGAGCTCTCCTTAAGCGGTCAGCGCAACTTCACCAGTCGCCGTGTCTCTAGCCACTCCTCTCACTGCACTATCCATTTCCGCCCGGATAGTAGGCGAGTCAGGAAGCTGAGTTTCGGCGGCCAGGGACTGATTGCCAGCCGTCTCTGGTGACACGTCTACGGCGTGGGGTGGGCGCATCTTCATCAGTCGCGGTGATATCCAATGCCGCACAGGTGTCTTGAAGGGAGCGCAGTTGATGCAATGTACCATTCCATCGGAAAATGAGGCGAAACGGGTGGCCCCAAGAGTACTGAGTGTCATGTTCTCGTAGGAAGTCGGTCGCAATTTTAAAGGACTTGCGTTTCTGTAGAGTGACCACTGAAAGATCTTGAAAGAGGGCTACACGATGACCCCTGAACTCCAGAGAAGGCTTGGTTCGAGCCACCCGGAGTATCCTCTCTTTTAAGGGGTAGTCCGGTAAGTAGGCCAAGAGGTCGGGAGGGGTCGCTGGGGATCTGCGCCGCGGGCCCGCCCTATGTGCCCTGTCAATTCTGACTAGATAGTCGGTCGGTTCATCCAAAACGTCTCTGAACAGATCCTGCAGGTAGGCTGCAGCGTCTTCCCCTTCTTCTCCGAGAGGCACAACCCGGACCCGGATGTTGTTCCTCCGGGAACGGTTCTCGAGATCCTCCACGTGTGATTGAAGATCGATTTGCTGGTCTCGAAGCCGTATCACCTCCTGCTGAAGCTGCGTAAGTTCCTCATCTCTGGCGTGTCCGGCCTCCTCCACGGAGGACACCCTCTCTCCCAGGCCATCAACCTCCCTCCGTATTTCTCGGACCTCTCCCGCAACTTCTTGCTTAAGTGTCTGAAAGTCCTCTCGGAGGGAGCTAAAGAGGGATTCTAGGAAGGACCTGGTGACTGGTGGTTCCCCTCCACTTGCCCCTTGGGAGCTGCTCGATTGTCCTGGGGAGTGCTGTCCTCTGTCTTGTCGTGCTGCGCCCCTGTTCAGCATGTCCGGTAGGGTGCGATCACCCTTCTTGTTCCCTTTATTGCCTGCCATTCTGAGCGATATACCGGAGTCTGCAATCACCACTAGAGATACCAATGATCGCCGTGCCACCGGGCCATCAGTCGACCGACCAGCCCCGGTCTCTTGAGTCCCCAGCACCCTTATGCCGTCTCCTATTGTCCGCTCTGCCCCAAGCTGGCTATTCCCTGGGGGTCTGGTCCCACGTGTCGGGCCCGGTCCAACCGTAGGCAATAATGTAGAGGCGGTCTACCCGGAGCACAGCACCACTTTGCCGACAATTCAAACCACCACCGGGCCCGCCGATCCCTCCTAGGGCCACGCCAATGTCGCTCACCACCACTCGGGCTGGGCGGGGTAAGATCTCACGCTCCGAGGCCAATTGTATTGTGAGGGCAAGTTAAGCCCACTGCCATCTCTCTGTGCCACTGTGCCACCAATGGATCTGAGCAGCCACTTGCCAGACCGGCCGGCGGGCATCCAGTCCCCCCAGGCAACACCGAGGGAGGGTCGGGCGGGTTCGCTTCAACTCCCGCCTCCAAGGCCGGCTCTTCACCAGCAACTCAGGGCCCGTAGGCCGCAGCCGCGGCGTCGCGTTGCTCCCCTCGCCGGCAGGCCGCGCAGTCCCCCGCCGCCCAGTCAGATTGTGCTCCTCACCTCTCGGGTTTTGTAGGGGTAGGGGGATGGAGCCCCAATCCCCCCTGTAGGTCTGCTCGCAGTCTTCGAGAGGCCTCCGTGTCTCACAGCTCCTCCGGCCTCTTATGCACCCGCCCTCCAGCGGGCGGGCCAGCACCAAGTTAGTCCCTGTTGCGGGTCCACCAAGCCCCCAGGCCTGACCCAGTCACAGCTTCGCAAAACACGACCCCTGGGTACCGGAGAAGCAGTGCCGACTCGCTGCTTGGGTGGCCCTCCACCAGTTCTCCTCAGGCCTTCTGTGGGGGAAGCCGGGGCCTTGCGTAAGTTGACTGCCCCAACAGCCGATGGGGACCCAGGCGGCCCGGAGCGGTCTCCTCCACCTGGAAATGGGCGCTCGTCACCACCGGGCCACTGGGGAGGACGGCCACCGCACCTCCCGCAGGTCTAAGCAAACCTGGAGCCTCTGTCAGCGCTTCTCCACAGCCGCGATTCGGCCTCGCGCTGCACTCGGCCCCGGCCCGTACCTCCAGCCGTCCGCGTCACTGTCTCCGGAGGACAATCTGCTGGGCTTCTCACTGGCAGCAGCCAGCCCCGGTAGGGGTTCTCCGTACAGGTCCGGGTGGGATCCGTTGCTGCAAGATAGCTCCCCAGGCTCGGTCAACGCCTCAGGGCGGGCCTGATACCACTTCCGGCCGGACTCGAGGCCGTCTCTATTCCCGGCACGGCGTCCGGAGCTCGCCAGCGGCATCCCCAAGGCTCGTTTCTCTTCAGGGTGAGACGCCTGAGTTCCCCACACCTTCCGCTGCCGTTAGATAGCAGCGTGGGGGGAGATCAGCGGCAATCCAGTAGTTATGGGGCCTGGGTGCGGAGGAGATCGCTGCAAATGCGACCACTCACTCCGCCATCTTGGCCACGCCCCCCTGCCATAGTTTAAATAGAAAGGAGAGTTCAATTCTGCTGCCCACACTTACTCTGACCACTCAACCTTTTGATCCAATAAATAAAGTCGGAGGTACTACTCTAGATCTTGAATGACTCTCTCAGTTTGGCAGTTAGTTTTAGGATGGAAGCTAGTGGAATAACGAGCATCTATCCCTAATTTTTTAGTGAAAGCTTTACAGAAGTGTGAAACAAATTGTGTGCCTCGATCAGAAATCAAAATCTTTGGGACCCCATGTAACCTTACAATATGTTGAAAAAAGTTGAGCCAGCTGAGGAGCATTTGGGACCCTTTTTAACGGAACAAAATGTGCCATTTTGGAGAAAACATCTACCATAACTAGAATTGTAGTGAACCCTTGACTTTAGGAGAAGATCAGCTAACAGATCCATATAAACTGTATGCCAAGGATGTGGTGGGGTGGGGATAGGAATTAAATGCCTCTGTGGGGCCCTTCGATCGGATTTTCTTCTCAAACATTTTTCACAAGTGGTCACAAACTGTTGTATCTGTGGTCTCATATCTGGCCACCAAAAATGTCTTTCCACTAATTCCAATGTCTTATGAATTCCTTTGTGTACCACAAGTAGGTTATCATGGCAAGATTTCAGGGCCTTCTCTTGAAGTTCTGCAATGGGAAGGAATAGGCGATTATCTTTGTAAGGAAGGCCATTTTTGATTTCTCTGCCTTCTGCTTCTTGAGTTCATTTGATCATCTCATAAATCATCATAGCTTCTTTGATGTCAGTTGAAAATCCTGAAATATTTGTGCCCAATACAATCTTTTCCTCTGGAATGATGGCTTATGGCTCTCTTGAGGATTCCTGGGAATCAGAATTAATCCTTGAAAGTGCATCTGCCTTGTAGTTGCTTGTTCTTAGCCGAAAGGTTATCACAAAATCATAATCGGCAAAAAACAAGGACCATCTTAATTGCCTAGCTGTCAGGGTACGGGCAGATTTAAGAAACTGTAAGTTTCGATTGTCTGTAAACACGGTGACTTTGTGTTGAGCCGCTACTCTAAAAAGGCAAATTTAACAGCTAACAACTCTTTGTCTGCAATAGAATAGTTGTACTCAGGTCTAGTTAATTTCCTTCAATAGTAAGCCGCAGGATGTAACTGGCCAGTCTTAGGATGACGCTGAGACAGTATTCCACTGATGGATACATCCGAGGCATCTGCTTTGACATTAAATGGATCTTCAGTTTTTGGGTGCAACAAGACAGGAGCCTGGGTAAAAGATTTGTTTTTTAATTGAAAGTCTTCTTCAGCCTCCTCTCCCCAGATTAAACTTGCTCCTTTTTTCAACAACTGAGTATTTGGCACCACTTTAAGGGAAAAGTCTGGAATAAATCTTCTGTAAAAGTTTGAGAAACCTATAAAACTTTGAATTTCCTTCACAGTCTTTGGGGAAGGGCATTCTTGAACCTCCTTGACCGACGCTAAATCCATGCTAACTCCCTCAGGAGATAGTATGAATCCCAAAAATTCCACATTTTCTACATGAAACTCACATTTCTCCAGTTTCACATAAAGGTGATTCTCCAGCAATTTAGTCGAAATGGCTCTCACATGCAGTGTGTGCTCTTCCACACTGTTTCAAAAGATCAAAATGTCATCAATGTAAATGACATCCACCCTGTCATCATTTCAAAAATGCTGAAAGGCAATTGGAGCGTTGCATAAACTGTATGGAATTACTTGATACTCAAATAATCCATACCGGGTTTGAAATGCCGTTTTACATTCATCACCGGAAGCCACTCTGATTAAATGATACGCTCCTCTCACACCAATTTTGTGTAAATCTTGGCATTTTTAACCTGATCTAGTAGCACAGAACTCAGGGGAAGAGGGTAGCGATTGAACAGTCACTTGGTTCAAACCCCTGTAATCTATGCAGGCGCGAAGATCGCCAACATTCTTTGGAATGAAAACAAAGGAGAGGAAACTGGGGACTGGGAGGGGCGTATGAATCCATTAGCAAGATATTGATCCAAATAAGCCTTCAAGAATTGGTTCTCAGTTTCTGTGAGGGCATTTATGCGGCTACAAGGCAAAACTGCTCCAGGCTCAATTTCGATCTTGCAGTCATAGGGGCGATGGGGTGGCAAATTCTCTGCTTCTTTCTTATCGGAAACTGAGGATAAATCCTTATATTCCAAAGGAATCTCTTTAGTTTCTGCAGAACAAATCTGAGCCTGATGGTGATGAACCAGATTTTGAGCTGGCGAGTTCTCAGTAGATCTTGTCTGTTCACAAAAGCAATTCTCTTTACAAAAGGAAGAATCCATGACCACAGTTCTTTTACTCCAATCAATAAGTGGGTTATGTTCAGTCAACCATGGAAGGCCAAGAATTAACTGAAATTGCGGTGCATCAATTAAGTTGAATGTTATTAGCTCTGAATGACCCTTTAACCCTGTAATTTGAATCAACTCAGGAGTGATCGGACCAAAAGATAAATTGTTTCCATCCATGGCTCTTACTGCCTCCAAAAATTGCTTTTCCACAAACTTAATTCCATTTTGCCGAGTGTACCTGATGTCGCAAACATTTCCAGTGACCTCAGAATCAATCATCACTGAGACCTTCCTAATTTCCTTGTCATAAAATTTTATTGTGAAGGAGACCACCAGATGAGGAGCCGCAGACTGCAAGGTATTCACTATTTTCTGTGGTTCCAGAGCTGACTTTATCTAGCTTGCTTATTCTCCACAACGGCCCCCACAACGCTAAGGATGCCTGGCCTCCACCTTGGGGGTGGCCAGGAGTGGACGCCTCACAGGGAAAGCCAGGATGGGTTCCACAGCGGTATTCGTACGAGCGCCTTGAGACCCTTGCGGGTGAGTAGTGCGCTATACAAGTATCAATTTACAATTTACATTGTTGCTTCCACTCGTGCAACTCCTTCTATGGGTGAAGCCGGCCTTTTCCCTGCAGAGAAGTTTTGGGCTTTTTTGGACACTCTTTTACAAAGTGTTCCGCTGATCCACACTATAAACAGAGCTGAGAGCTTCATCGGCGCTCTCTTTCCTCTTTGGATAAAGCTCCCCTTACCAAGCCAATCTGCATAGGTTCTTCGGTAGACACACCTTTTGAACTCTTGTGGCCTTCTGTCTTCACTCGATCAAAGCGAGGTGGCGGAGGACGAAATTCTTTCTTCCTCTCATTTCATTGTTCACTCAATCGGTGATCAAGTTGCAAAACTAAATCAGTAAGTTCTGCAATTTCTGTGGGTCTTCGAGGAATCTGAGCCAAACCTTCTTTGAGCTCATCTTTTAACCCTCAATAAAAAATTGCTGCTCTTTTCTCCTCTGGCCAATTTGTTTCAACAACCAATTTGTTGAAATGTGCTAAGTATCCAACAATATCTTGATTCCCTTGCTTAAGCTCTAGTAATTCATTATCCATTGCTTGAGAGGCAGAACGTCGATTGAATATCCAAGAAAATTCTACCTTGAAAGCTTCAAAATTAAATAACACTGGATCATTTCGGGTGACCAGAGACATAGACCAGGCTGCTGCATCGCCGTTCAGATACGACAGGATAAATGCCACTTTCGCTTGATCTGCCGCAAAGATTACTGGACGACACAAAAAATGTAAAGAACACTGCGTCAAAAATATTTGCGCCTTGTAAGGGTCCCCACCATATCTTTCTGGAGGGGCTAAGGGAATGATTGGCGAGGTTGCATGAGTAACTTGAGTGGAGATATCAGAAGGGGACGAACTATTAGGCAGGGATGAAGCCCCTTTGAAAACTGACCCTTACACTACCAACTCATCTAATCTTTGTCTGGTTTTAATGGATTCTTGACTGGATCTTCTAACCTCAATCAATCAATCCATCAATCAATCAGTGAACCTGTAAAGCGCACTACTTACCTGTGAGGGTCTCAAGGCGCTGAGGGGAGGGGTGCTGTTACTGCTCGAAGAGCCAGGTCTTGAGGAGCTTCCTGAAGGTGAGCAGGTCTTGGGTCTGTTGTAGGTGGGTGGGGAGGATGTTCCAGGTCATGGCGGCGAGGAAGGAGAAGGATCTGCCACTGTAGGTTGTTCATTGGATGCGAGGGACGGCGGCGAGGGCGAGGCTGGCGGAGTGGAGCTGGTGGGCGGGGGTGTAGAAGTTGAGTCTGTTGTTTAGGTAGGTTGGCCCGGTGTTGTTGAGTGCTCTGTGTGCGTGGGGAGGAGCTTCTGGATGCGTTGCAGTCGTTGCAGGTGTTTGGCCGGGATACCTGCATAGAGTGCATTGCCGTAGTCCAGCCTGCTGCTGACGAGAGCCTGGGTCACTGTTCTTCTTGTTTCGGTCGGGATCCACTTGTAGATCCTGTGAAGCATGTGGAGGGTGTTGAAGGAGGAGGAGGAGATGGCGTTGACCTGCTTCGACATGGAGAGGGAGGAGTCGAGGATGAATCCCAGGTTGCGTGCGTGGTCTGTAGGAGTCGGCGCTGTTCCCATTGCAGTAGGCCACGAGGAGTCGTCCCAAGAGGAGGGGGCGGGACCTAGGATGAGGACCTCTGTCTTGTCTGAGTTCAGCTTCAGATGGCTGCTTCTCATCCACTCGGCGACGGCCTTCATTCCCTCGTGGAGGTTGGTTTTGGCAGTGTGCGGGTCCTTGGTGAGGGAGAGGATGAGCTGGGGGTCTTCGGGGTAGGAGATGGTGTTCAGGTTGTGCTGTCGGGCCACTTGTGAGAGGGGGCCATGTATACATTGAACAAGGTCGGGCTGAAGGATGAGCCTTGGGATACGCCGCAGATGATGTCAGTGGCTTCGGATCAGAAGGGCGGGAGACGGACTCTTTGGGTTCTGCTGGAGAGGAAGGACGAGGTTCAGTTCAGGGCTTTATCCTGGATTCCGGCTTCCTGGAGGCGTGTCCTCAGGGTGCAGTGGCAGACCGTGTCGAATGCGACTGACAGGTCCAGGAGGATGAGGGCTGATCTTTCACTGTTGTCTAGCTGATGCCGGATGTCATCTGTGGCGGCGATAAGGGAAGTCTCGGTGTTGTGATTGCGTGTGAATCTGGACTGGGATGGTTCTAGGATGCTGTTGTCCTCAAGGTGGTGGGTGAGCTGTATGCTGGTGATTTTCTCGATGACCTTCTCTGGAAAGGGGAGGAGGGAGATGGGCCGGAAGTTCTTGAGGTCTTTGGGGTCTGCCTTGGGTTTCTTGAGGAGGGCGTTGATTTCGGCGTGTTTCCAGCTTTACGGGAAGGTCGCAATGTTGAAGGAGATATTGATGATCTTTTGCAGCTGGGGTGGGATGGTTGCGTCGTCTTTGTTGAAAACTTGATGGGGCAGGGGTCTGCTGGAGATCCTGAGTGGATGGAGTTCATGACCTTGCGTGTCTCTTCGACGTTGACGTGGGTCCAGGAGATCAGTTTGTTTGTGCGGGTGGTGTTCGAGGCGTGGTCTGTTGCGGACGGGGTGGATGAGGAGTTGAAGCTGTCGTGGATGTCGGTGATCTTGCGATGGAAAAAGGAGGCCATTTAGTCGCGCAGGTCCTGTGAGGGCGGGAGGTCGTTGGTGTTGGCGCTGGGGTTGGAAAGTTCCCTCACTATGTTGAAAAGTTCTTTGCTGTCGTGTGCGTTGTTCTCCATTTTGAAGGATGATCTTTTGGCTGTTCTGATGAGGTGGTGAAGTCTGTGGACGGCGTCCTTGTGGGCTGCATTGCTGTCTGGTGTGTGGTCGTGGAGCCATTTCTTCTCCAGCTTCCGGCATGTCCGTTTGGAGATCTGGAGTTCGTCATTGAACCAAGTGGCTTTCTTGCTGGGGTGGTCGGTGGAGGGTTTTTTGATTGGGGCTAAGATGTTGGTGCAGCCTCGATCCACTGTCTGAATTTTTGGGCGGCGGTGTCTGTGTCGGTGGGTGGGTTCTGGGTGAGGGTGGAGGTCAGTTGATCCTCTGTGACTTTGCTCCAGCTGTGTCGCGTTAGTTGTTGTATGTGGTGGTGTGTGGTTGGTTTCTTGAAGGTGAAGTGTATGCATCGGTGGTTAGTCCAGTGGAGTTTGGTGGTGTGGGTGTAGGCGACGTGGGTGCTTGTGGAGAAGACGGAGTCGAGCTTGTGGCCGGCGGCGTGGGTGTGTTAGGTGACGAGTTGTCGTAGGCCGAGGTTGGCAAGGTTGTCGATCAGGGCGGTGGAGTTGGCATCTATGTTGTTCTCAAGGTGGAAGTTCATGGCCCTGAGGAGGATGTAGTCCGTGGAGGTGAGTGCGTGGGTGTTGGCGAGGTCGGCGACAGAGTTACTGAAGAGGGCCCGGGGTCCCGTAGGTCTGTAGATGAGTGTTCCTCTGAGGGTGGTGTTGGGGTCGGTGTGAATCCGGAAGTGAAGGTGTTCGGCGGTGTTGAGGTAGTCGTCTACGAGGGTGTGGACCTGAAGGGTGGACTTGTGGACGATGGTTATTCCTCCTCCTATCCCGTTGGTGCGGTCTCTGTGGGAGATCTTTTAGCTGTCCGGGATGGCTATGGTGATGTCAGGTGCCGAGGAGTCCTTCCACCAGGTCTCGGTCAGGAAGGCAACGTCTGGGGCGGAGGTGTCGAGCAGGTCCCAGAGCTCGACGACGTGCTTGCGGAGCGGATGTTGAGGAGTATGCAGCAGAGGTGGTTGGGTCCGGTCCTTGGGGGTTTGGTGGTTCTGTTGCAGGTGAAGGTTCAGGTGTGGCAGGAGAAGGGTCCGTGGGTGCGTTTCGGGGCAGCCTGGAAGCAGCGTTGGTCTCGGCCGGTGTTGAGAGCGTGGAGGAAGTTGGCGTCGTATCGGAGTCTGTCGTTGTGGCGGGTGCGAGGGCCAGGGTTTCTGGCATGGGGGCGCGGTCCAGGCGTGGATGGGCAACGATGGGCTTGCCTTTGGCACGCCATCGGCGCCATCTGCCTGCGTCTGCTGCGCTTCCAGGTGGTGGTCGTCATTTGAGGAGGAGAGGGAGGGAGGAGCAGCTGGGAGGAAGGGAGAGGGGCGGCGAGGGGGCATGGCCGCAGAAGTCAGCGGTGCGGAAAAAAAACCACGGGATACAGAAGGCAATAGGGGGAGGGGGGAAGGCGGACTGGCGAGAAGAGGGTTCGATAAAGTGGCAAAGAAGCACAAAATACAAAAAGACAAGGCAAGCAGAATTAGACAATCAAACAAAAACTTGCAACTCTAGGCAGAATAGCGGTCTCAGCGGCCTCCGACTCGCACTGGAAGGCAGTGACGCGACGATGGTCAGGAGGAGCTGAGTGGCGGCAGGGGAGGCGACCTGGCTCGAACACGGGTCAGGAGTCACCTCTGTTGCCCGTCAGCGGCTACCTTATGAGGTGGGGAGGGAGGGAGGAGCAGCTGGGAGGCGGGAGCGGGGCGGCGAGGGGGCGTGGCCGCTGGATTCAGAGGGGGGGGAAACAGGATACAGAAGGCAATAGGGTGAGGGGGAAGGCGGACTGGAGAGAAGAAGGTCAGATAAAGTGGCAGAGAAGCACAACATACAAAAAGACAAGGCAAGCAGAATTAGACAATCAAACAAAAACTTGCAACTCTAGGCAGAATACCGGTCTCAGCGGCCTTGGACTCGCGCTGGAGGGAGGCGGTAAGATGATGGTCAGGAGGAGCTGAGTGGCGGCAGGGGAGGCGACCTGGCTCAAACGCGGGTCAAGAGTCACCTCTGTTGCCCCTCAGCGGCTACCTTATGAGATGGAGAGGGGGGAGGAGCAGCTGGGAGGCGAGAGCGGGGCGGCGAGGGGGCGTGGCCGCAGGAGTCAGCAGCAGGGGAAAAAAACACGGGATACAGAAGGCAATAGGGGGGAGGGGGAAGACGGACTGGTGAGAAGAGGCTCAGATAAAGTGGCAGAGAAGCACAAAATACAAAAAGACAAGGCAAGCAGAATTAGACATTCAAACAAAAACTTGCAACTCTAGGCAGAATAGCGGTCTCAGCGGCCTCGGACTCGCTCTGGAGGGCAGCGGCGAGATGATGGTCAGGAGGAGCTGAGTGGCGGCAGGGGAGGTGACCTCTCTCAAGGATTTATTTTCTTCCAAAGTGTCACTTAACTGCTCCTGCATACTATTTAAAATGCTGGTCAGGGATTTTAAATCTATGCCTTCCATCATTCTGTCCAGGAGGGAATCTGTAATTCCTCAATAATGAGAATGGCACTTCAATCTGTCAGGACACGTTACTCCCCAAGTGCGATTATTCAGGAACAGATGATTTTGCCCCGAATCCCTCCTACCAAAGCCAGAGACGGATTAAGACAGCAGCCACCAACTTCAGCCCGGAGGAAAAGGGAAGTGGAAGACAAAGCAAGAGAGACAGGCCTCTGGACACTGGCTCCTTTCTTATGTCTGGAAGGAGGTTCTGCAAATAAACACAAACAATTATCCTCCCTAGCAATGTTTAGTAACACTCTTCTTATTATAATTCTCTTTACTTATCTATTACCTGTGTCTCACTTAAGGCTAGCTCCTCTCTATGCTGTTTTGTCTGTATATATGTCTTTTCAGTACGAATCTGATTAACTGGAAGAACCCCAGCCAGCTCAATAATCAAGCCCTTGAACTGGCTTTAGTAGTTTCAACCTGAAGGGGTCTTAGTTATGTACAGTTTTTTTTATCAGTCTTGCTTTCTAGTTTTTTCTTAGAAAAATGTCTTTCTCTGTAGTCAGATAGACTGTCACTCTTGACTACAAAGTCTAAGCTCTCTTTTCTGCTCAAACACGAAGTGATATCACAACTACCTTTTACCTCACAGTACTTTGCCCTAATATTGCTCTCTCTCAGTCTCTAGAGCAATTTCAGTTTTAGTCTTTACTTTCAGGTAAGTTCCAAGGTTCTATTTGAAAACACTCGCATGCTCTGGAGCACTTCTTATATTCTGTGAGCGGAACAGCAAGGACACTGGACACGCTTACTTGAGTATTTGGAGTTCTTCCCTTGACAAAAGTTACTCCTTGAGCACGATTATCCCTCGACTCTCTTCACAGGCCCAAGCATTGGTTCAGTCACGGCTCTCCCAGGTTCTCCAATAGCGTATTCTGCTAAGGGGAAATTTCTGAGATTGAAAACAATTCCAGAACCAAAACACAAGCAACACTCTCTTCCCTCACAGATGGCTAGCAGCAGAAGAAATTCTCATTCCTCGGAAAGTAAGTAATTCTGACATGAAGCGCAACAAACAACACCTCTGTCAGGGATGATCATTCAGTTCAAGTGTGCCGCGTGAATAAACACGCAGGTTCATTAGCAGTTCACCAACGTTTTTGGGACGCACAACTAGACCGCAGACCACTACAGGAAGTGATACGATCTAACCCTGTCCGAAGATGGCGGAACGTCACAACTCCTGCATCATGAAGTGGAGAGAGGCTCTCCAACATGGACTCCATCTTATCCGGCATGGATATTTAACAACAGACACTTTTAACAAGAGCTGGCGCAAATTCTTTGCGCCTGCCACTGGAGTTATTAGAGGGATTCCTGACATAGAGTGTAAAGTGCAGACTGTTACTTAACTGGGGGGCTTGATCTGTCTCTCCCTCCACCAATAAAAAAGTAATTAAAGGAACATACAAGTAATTTTAACGTTGAACCGTTCAGGGGCAAATTCCGATGCAGTTTGGAATTGGAAGGCCTCCTAACGGCATTTGCTCTGTCCGAATCAGTTCGGGAATGTGTCTTTCTGACTGAATCGTAAAGGTTTTCTACCGACCGATTATGAATCTAGTTAGATGTTACGAATACCATAATCCGAACCCGACGGCATTCGGAATGACCGAGCCGTTTGGAGCAGACTCGTACATCTATACGGGGGTATTTCCGAACTACTGATTACAATGCAGGATACGTACAATCTTTCTGAATCGTGCCATCTGACTCAAATCAGCAGTCATATTCAGACTTTGGGGGCTCGTAGTAGGCCCCCCTGCACCAGGAGCCTTCCTAATCGGGCCCAGGGGGGTACCCTTTGGTCCCCTCTTACCAGCCATGCACAGTGTGGCAGACACCAGGAGGTACCCACCACAGGGTGCCCGATTTTCCCCAGTCACCCCTTTCTACAAAGGGAGCCTATGCATTCAGTCGGACATAGGCTTCCTTTGAAGTCAATGGGAGCCCGACCAAATCGTATCTGGAAGCATCCGGATGCATCATAATCGATTGGTCGGACTCTCCCGATCCAAGTCGGTCGGAAAACATTCCCAAACCGATTCAGTCGGAATGATTTCTAAACTGCATTGAAATCAAGCCCTCAGTGTGGCATGCAATCAACATTTCAAATTTGTCAGACATTGAAAGATTGGTGGAAATTTTGTGGATATCTTTGCGAACATGTGTATGTAAATATACATATAAATGCAAAGTGCAAAAGCTTTATCTTTCCAATGTTAATGCAATTTCTGTATATACCATCTTAGTTAAGAATAAAGAGCAAATGCAAAGAGTAATGTTATATTTATGCCCACTTATGACATCACATGATCATATATTTTGCATATATATATATATATATATATATATATATATATATATATATATATATATATATATATATATATATATATATATATATATATATATATATATATATATATAATTTATTTGCTATATTTTTAGATAATTTTAACATTTTGAAATTATATTATAAATTAACATTATTTGTTTAATTAATTAATTAATATTAATATTTTTGACATCTATATTTTGGACACAATATTTTGGTATGTGGATATTTTGGGTGTCGATATTTTGGCAGTGAAACTCCTAATTAAGCAAATTATGCCGATATGTTCTGTTATATTCATTAAAGACATCATTTTCTGCCCAGAGCCAGTGGACAGCGTCCCCATTTTCATTATACACAATGTGAGCATTGTTTAACTCCCTCACAAGGGAGTTTTAAAAAGCAAAAAGATAAGCTCACATATTCTACGGGACATGACACATCGGACCCTATATCATATTACCTTAAACTGATTCCTACTCCACCCAAAAAATATACGCTTACTCAGACTAAGCTCATTTATACAGCTTCACTTGCCAACCAGTTAGCCCTTAAAGGTTATAATTACTGGAAAGACATCATCAACTTGGAATCGATTTGGGGTACGAAGTCCTGGTAGGTAGGGGACACAGAAGTCTTATTTTGAGTCTGTTTAATTCCCACACAAATGATTTTCTTGAACAAAACAATCCACCAGATTACTTGTGTGGGTTTGGCAACAATTAAAGAATTAAATGCCCCGACCTTTCCCTCTTTTTCTCCATTTGATAACTGGCAGAATTTGACAAACTATTCTGAAGACCAATTAAATAGCATGGTGCAGAATGGTACATTTAATTCTTCATTTTCTGGTCCTGGAGTATGGTTATTTTGGCTGGTGGACACAAATAGTTGTCGCCACAATGGTCCATCCTTAGCCTTCTTTTGTTCAAAATTTATGTCAGGCCTCTGACGATGATTGCTGAAGATGCAGGGTTGTCCCTTTTCTCCTATGCCGATGACACCCAGATTGTTTTCTCCCTTTCTGCTAGAAGGGCATCAAAATCATCTTCCCTTCAGTCTGGGCTGAGGAACATAGCAGGATGGATGCAAGCCAACCTGCTCAAACTCAATGGTGAAAAGACGGAGGTGCTGATTCTGGGTAAGAAAAAAGACTTATGAGGACCTCAACACTGGCCGCCTGAAATGGGTGCTCTGTCCCAGCCTAATCATCAGGTCCGGAACTTAGGTGTTATTATCGATGACTAGTTGTCAATGAAGCAACAAGCAGTGAAAGTGTCTTCAATCTGCTCAACTATCAATAAGTGGCTCGGGAAAATCCTTTGGATGCTGCCTTTGTCTAGGCAATGTACTGTGGTTCAGGCTCTTGTCACTTCTAGACTGGACTATGAAACCTTCTATATCTAGGAGGCAACAAGGATGTGTTACATATACTGCAGATTGTGCAGAATGCGGTGGCTAGGCTACTTTGTAAGGTTCCTAAAACAGTTTCCATCTCAGGTTCTCTTAGGGATCTTCATTGGCTCAAGGCTTCAGAATCATATTATCTTCTTAGTCCTGAACTATATGTTCAAACTCATAGTTGGTAAGGCACCCCAATACTTAAATGCTTTATTTCCTCCTTACCTCCTACCACATCTCTTACGTTCCGCCAATCAGGCTAAATTCACGGTGCCTAGGACTAGATTGTCGCATATGGTCGGCCGGTCCTTCTCTTGTCTAGGTCCCTCTCTATGGAACTCCCTCCCTACGTCACTTTGGACTGAAACTATTTACGAAGTGTTTAAAAACCTGGTTGAAAAATATGTAGAGCCCTTTCTTTTTTTATTTGTTCCTATCAGGCAGCGCGGGGAAACGCTTGGGTAGCTGTGCGTCTTATAAGATTAAAATAACATAACATGCTTGTTTTCTTAATTCCATGCCAGGGTTCAAATCAAGAAGATCTGATCCTCTCAGTCAACACATTCTGGTATTTTTACCACCTATTCCATGGGAAAGTTAGGTCAACAATGAACATTCCACACTGTCTGCAGTGAATCACCATCTTTCTCTTCTGTCCAAAGACATGAATTTGTCAGATTTTCTTTTAGGTTCCAGGTTCCCACATTCTAAAAGATTTGTATATTCTACTTATAATGAAAGATAATTTAGATGAAGTGCTAACTATTGTTGATAATAGTATTATTACTTTGTAATTCTGTATTTAAAACTTGAACAACATTGTGTTGTCCGTTATTGATATTGTGCAAGGTGATATGTCAACATTATGAGCAAAGTCACCTTAGATATATGATGCAGTTTAGCTGGATGCTTCAAACTCTTATAAATGGCCGCGTTCCGGTAGCATTACTTGAATTGCAGTGATTTATTTCTGCCTTTTAACTTAACACGTAACCAACAATGAAGGGCCATGAAAGATGCAACCTACATACTGCTGCATTTAGAAACAAATTAGATTAACTTCTATTTACTGGAGCTGAAACGCCTAGGGCAGTCTGGTTAATACATGGTGTTATTTCACTGCCTATCTCGACATTTCAATTTACAGCATGCACAAAACAGTTCCCTATTGGTAGATATAAACCCGTTAGAAGCAGCATTATTCATGAGTTATAGTCACTTCCCTTTACATATCGTTGTGAACGTTCCTATAAGGAAGTTTTTATTAGGGGAGAACAATGCGACTCTACTGTCAGACATTCACTTTTTTGTAAACATGTTAAAATTCACAGCACCTGTAACGCTTCAGTGCCTAATTTGGCTTGCTTTTTGAAAGGGATTCCGGCTCTAGCCATTTTTCCTTTCGTTACCGTACTCTCTAATGAGAGCTATCTCATGCTTAGTGATTAAGACGATATTTTGTCATTTTCCCAGTTAGTGACTAGTTGCAACAATGTCTTGTTTCCCCCTCCACATGGGATTGTAGATAGCTCGTTGTGGCCTATGATTCCAACTTTGCAGACAAATTTCAACAAGCTAAGCAGACTCAAGGCATTATTGTTCCAACAAGAAGTAGCACTTAGATCTGCTTGCGAGACCTTTGAATTGCAGGTGGCTAGAACGTCTAATGAGATACACTTATTGTTAAATACAAAACTTCCCCTGCACATAGGAGAATTAGTGGATCTAATCTTTAATGCCTCTAGTACTGCTGGCCTTGGCCACTTTTTTAAGGTTATAGGCTCTAGTCTCATAAGTTCTTTTGAAACAATGATTACAGTAATACTGGCTTTTATCCACTCTCTTTCCTCTAGTGTATTTGGAGGATTCCCATTGCTGTTTCTTCTCATTTGCAGCATTCTCATCCTGTTCCTGTTTCTCCGCAATGGATGCACTTTTTGTAGGGTGCCCTGGAACCGGAGCATCTCCAACACTATCGTATGCGTATGCTTCAGATCTTTGGGATGTTGCAACTATAGGAACTTTATCTTAATTGCAGTGGCGAAGCATGGGCGGGTCCACAGAGACAGTTGCCCTTGGCACACAATTCTTAGGGGTGCAACATTTTAAAAGAAACCATTGATCTTGAAGGGGAAGTGGACAGTGGTGCTTTTATTCATAGGGGCGTGGTGCCATTGCCCCCTATTTGTTTGCCAGGATATTAACCCCCACAAAGATATTGTCATTGACTTTTTTTGTGCTGTGCAAGAGGTGCGGCATGAGCAGGATGGACAAAGTAGTTACATGAGGGGGAGAGGGGAGCCTCTCCTCTAAGTAATCCTGCCTGCTTGTTGATTGACAGAGCCAGGTGCCAGGCCAACTTGGGCTAAAGTGCGCATGTCGGTTTGGACTAGTGCCTTGCTCTGATCAGCCTAACATGCGCACTTGAACACTGGCCAGGTTCTGCAATGTTGGAGCCCATGGATTATTGTCAAAGCCCCCAAGACTCCAAATAAGCTTTGCCAAACCCTGATCCAGCCGATCCTTGTACTGCTGGAGTCATGGGGGTGGAACCTGGCCAGGGAGGTGAGGTTAATTACAACTTTTTTGCATCTCATCGCAGCACGCATGCAGGACTGAAGTAGTGTAGGTCTGAGATGAACTCAACTCAACATCTTCAAATTGGTGCTGAGAGTGGGACCTGACTGACATTGAATGTGTTGGCCTAAACTTACTCTTTAAGTCTGGACTGCAGAATGGAAAACATCCCACCCTGAAGCACAGCTCCACTGATCATGCCAGACCATGGATAATCAAGATTCTTCCTGGTTTCGTAGATAACTGATTTGTTATTTACTTCATGGTTACATGACCTAAGAGTCTTCTCTGACCTTCAGACCCTTTAATGAAAGCTGAAGCACAGTCATCCCACAAGTCCATTGCATAACCACTTTAGTCACACCGGGGTGTTTTTAACTCCCCTTTACCACTGAGTTGTTACCTGTCTTGACCCCCAACTTCTGGTTGTCCATTCACGTGTATAGATCCTGCAGCCAGGACTAGCAGAGGGCCTGCATGCAGAGGGGAAGCTTGGATGTACGGAAAACACTCCAGTTAGGGTAGAAAGCAGCAGTTCAAGTTGCCCTCCCTGTCTAACATGCCACCTTGTCTGTCCTCCAACCTGCATCAAAGGCAGGGACCCCCACACCTCGGGACGAAAAAAGGCTTTTTACCTCCTTGGAGCCGATGGTATATGAATGCTTCCAGTGGAGAGTGTCTGATCGTGGAGGGATTGATGGTACGTACTTGATGCTGGTTATTTTATGAACAGTGCTCGGTGGAGTGTCATTGGTGACTGGTGCTCATAATTTGTGTTGTTTTTGTGGTGTAAGGATGTTATCTGAAAAAGGGTGATTGATGTTGGGTATTTGCTTTGAAGGGTGATTGATAGCATGTGCTTGTGGTGAAGGTTAACGGTCCACGGGTCAGGGAGTGCAATACTTGCCTTGCCCCAGGCGATGGCAACCCATGCTACGCCACTGCGTGATTGGGCCCTGACATTTTCACCTGCCTGGTTTACCTGCATGCAACCTGTGTTCCACTGTATGTATATGAGCCAGTTTGAATGGGCACTGGACATTTGCTTGGGTTCGCAGACACCCAATACCCTAAACATTGGATTGCTGATGAGTCCCTTAGTGACCCATTTTCAGAACTGTTCCTTGGGACTGCGACTTCTTCACAATGAAAAGTTAGAGCTGCTAGCCTACGAGGAAACTTGTGAATCAGTATATAGATCACAGGATACAGGCTTTGCTAACATGGATGCAGGTTGCCCAATAACTGTCTAAGCATCGGCTGAGACCTAAGATCATATCTGCTCTTTGGAGCTTGTTACTTGGGCTTTCGACCAATCATCATGTGCGGAATAAGATTCCTTCATGGAGTCTTTAACCTATGAGATGGCAAGTTTCCCAATGGATTCCTCCAAACCAGCATCATTTGATTGTTTTTCCAAATTGACATTATCTCCCATTTGTTTTCCAGTAAATCTCAATTCTGAACTATGCTTTGAGTATGTTTAGCTTCTGGTTACATTTATTATATTTAGTATTCTTTTTAATGCTATTAGTCTGACCACAGGGAAGCTGTCATGTGTTTCCTGCATGGCCCATTATAGTTTTCCCCATGTGTGCCACATTGTACTTTCACAAGAACCTGTATGTGTTTTTCCATTCTGTTCTTTTTCTGGGGTTTAGTCTGAACACGTTAGACAAGGTCAAACTACAATGCCCCTTATTATTCTCTCTGGTTAGACACTACCACCTAGATATAACATGGGAACGCAGCTGCTGTATGTGAGCACACACTTTTTGGGAGGGCAACTGAAGCACTGTGGCTAGTCAAACTCGGTCTCATTGGTACGGAGGTAGTATGGTGACTCAGTTCTTACATGCCAATGTTCTATGGTCCCAAACATAGTTCTGTTCCTGGGCAGAATCCCTGCCACAACTGCTAGTCATGACGCTTGAATTTGAGGAATTCTTCTTTACCGGCATTTGATCAGTCTATTGGAAGAGCAGATAGAGTATTTTGTATAAAAAGGGGCATGCATCTCATGGCAAACGCAGCTGACAGTGAGTAGGAAGTAGAGATACATGTCTAAAATCTCAGCCTTTTGGTCTACAAGCTGTGACATTCCTTAAGTGCTTAGCTGAGGTAAAGAATTGATAGTGGCCGGATGGAGAAGAGTATTTGTTTAGTCTGAAACTTTAGTCTATACAGCCTACAGTTAGATGTAGGAAAATACCATCAATCATTCAATCAATTATTCAGAGTACTTGTAGAGCACGCTACTTACCCGTAAGGGTCTCAAGGCGCTGAGAGTGGGGGGGGGGGCGCTGCTACTGCTCGAAGAGCCAGGTCTTGAGGAGTCTTCTGAAGGCGAGTAGGTCTTGGGTCTGTCGTATGTGGGTAGGGAGGGTGTTCCAGGTTTTCGCGGCAAGGTAGGAGAAGGATCTGTAGCCGGAGGTCGTTGGTTGGATGCGGGGGAAAGCGGCGAGTGCAAGGCTGGCGGAGCAGAGCTGGCGGGTGGGGGTGTAGAAGCTGAGTCTGCTGTTCAGGTAGGCTGGTCCGGCGTTGTGGAGTGCTTTGTGTGCCTGGGTGAGGAGCTTAAAGGTTATACTCTTGTCGATGGGGAGCCAGTTTAGGTCTCTCAGGTGGGGGATGATGTGGCTGCGGTGGGGGACGTTGACGATCAGTCAGTCGCATGCGTTTTGAATGCGTTGTAGTCGTCGTAGGTGTTTAGCTGGGATTCCTGCGTAGAGTGCGTTGCCATAGTCCAGTCTGCTGCTGACGAGGGCCTGTGTCACAGTTTTTCTTGTTTCGGTCGGGATCCACTTGTAAATCCTGCGGAGCATGCGGAGGGTGTTGTAGCAGGAGGAGGAGATGGCGTTGACCTGCTTAGACATGGAGAGGGAGGAGTCGAGGATGAATCCTAGGTTGCGTGCATGGTCGGTGGATGTTGGTGCTGTTCCCTTGATGATCTGATTTAGGTGGTCCATGGACATGCAGGGGAGGCATCAGCTGAAACAGGGAGTCTATTATCAGCGGATTCTACTTCTCACTTCAGTCATGTTTGTCAGAGTTAGACAGGTAACGAGGACAGGCGCTGCCCAGAGAAGCAGTAATTGGTAGTCCGGCTCAGGGAACCATGGAAGAGGACAAACTGACAAGGTCACACTGAGAGACTGTGCTCTTGCTGGGTGTGCTAGGTGTGCCTGGGTGTGAGTCTGACTATAAGGCACAGGGGAAGGCAAGGCTCAGCTAAAGTGGTCATTAAGTTTTCTGAGCCACATGTATGACACCTTGTGACCTCCTCACTCTGAAACAGTGAATCATCCCCTGCCTTTCACTACCGCCCCTGCTATGTCAATTTGCCATTTGTATCTTTTTTTTTTTTTCTTCTTTGTGTTCCAAGATCATTTGGTTCTATAATCGAAATAAATCCAACTGATGAATAGCTAAATAAACAGTAAAGTAAATGGGTGAGGTCAAACACACTTGACTTAAGAGGACTTGAAAGCTAAGCCTGTTCAAAACTGTTAAACAAAATACTGTTTTACTCTGAAGATCACCTTCTAAAATTCTTCAGTTAAAATGATGAAATCATGTAAAATACTACTATTTCAGAAGAGGCGCCATATAAGCAGTCTTGATTTTGTGCATTCCCTCCTGTGCAAACATCGAGTTGCACAGATACTGTGATGCATTCCAATGTAAGCCCTTGATGACACATTCAATGTAAGACCACTCTAGTCAAATGAAATAAAATACAAAACACACTATCTTACACCTTTGTACAGTTCTATATATGGTTTCTACTGAAGGGCACTCGCAGAATTTACTTTTACATGTGTGTTTAAGGATGGAATGTGTGGAGGATAACAATTTGCCTCAATGACTTTATGGCAGTTGCAATCTCACTTTGTGGATCTGCCCTAGAATGGAATATAGCCTTATAGCCCACCGTAGAGGGCTATACCAGCTATTAAAGGCCCTCTCCAGCGTTAAAGGCCCCGAGCCGAAGGCGAGGGCCTTTAACAAGGGAGAGGGACTTTAATAGCGGTGTAGCCCATCTACGAAGGGCTATAAGGCTATTAGAACATTCTGTCACTAGAGGACAGAATGTTCTAACAAAAAAAACAAAGCCTTTTGGGAGCGTGAGGGGATTGGAATCCCCTCAGGTTCCCTGAAGCCTTTGTTCACAGCCAGAGCTGTGAACAAAGAAACATTGGAATGTTGGAGCTCCAGGCTTATACCAGCCATTATAAGCCCAGAGCACTCCATTGTTTTCACTGGAGCTCCCAACATTCCAATGTTCTAATTGCTCATCAAAGACTTCAGAACATGATGGAGCTGTCTGAGGCTCAGTCACAGAGATGCTGGCACATCCTTCAGGTGACCAGGGGCCTGCTCTCATGGTTAGGAGTTGAGAAGCACCACAATCTCATGGTCTCGAGCTCTTTGAAACAGGCAGAGCATGCTCAACCCTATTGTGAAGGGCTCTGACAACCAGGATTGGTGAAATCGGCAGCAGGCCTTAGCCCGACAGACGAACATGGTTGAGGTGAGGCAGGTGTGGCCATGCCACTAACAAGAGTCGCATTTAAAGTCTACTTAAATAAGAAGTTGCTGGTACATAAATCTACAGATCAGTATAACAAAACATAGTAGGCTAACTACTTTAAAAAGAAAATTATTGAAGGATCAAAGAAAAGAACATTAGCAATAACAGCAATTCAGCATCAATAGTAAATAGTAACAAGCCAATGACAAAATAGTTTAATAGTTTAGAGGATGAAAAACAAAAGCAATGCTTGTCATTAAATATGTACCAATTATGTTTTGTATTTTAAAAAGTGAAAGAGAGGAAAGAATAAGGAAAAGAAAAGAGAGAAGAAAAAATAGTACTAAGATATAGGTGTGTGAGCAGAAAGATACAAAGTGAAAGGTAACCAAAGGAGATCAGATTTCAATTTCTGAGACATTGAGAACGAAGAAACAGTAGCTCTTCTATGTTCATCACAAGTAAAATTCCACCATGTTAATATAGATAATTTACAGGTGTCTTTCCAACAAAAAAAGGATCATCTTAAATGCAAGAGCAATAAAAAGATCAAATAACATAGGCTTAGGAGAAATACTGTCAAAGACCTGTGAAGCAGTTCCAAGAAAAACATTTTGTATTGATAATGGAATATTGTAGTGAAATATTTCTAAATGCTTTGCCCAGATAGATTCCCGAAATGTCAACACATCGAAATGATAGTATAGTGGGTGAATTAAAGTTCCTGTGAATGAAGGACAGGACCAGCATAAAGGAGAGGGGGTGGGAGAGAACTTGGGGATGCATTCAGGAGTAATGAGAGCTCTGTTATAAATAAAAAATATAGATTGTGTAATTTGAGCTGCTTAAAATGTTTTACATAATTTAAGCCTACATTTATTCCAAGCAGGATTAGGAAGGGAAATGGATAAATCAATTTCCCACAGTACCTCAATAGGTGTTTTGGATCTTTCAGGGATAGGTGACATTAACATACTATGTAAATAGGCAGTCTTGGATATAGAATCATGAGAGATGTTATGTAATGGTGTGTGGGGAGTGAGTGATAGAGTAGCTGAGGCAACGTTATTTTTTGTTATTTAGGACTGCAGGGAAGATCATATTAAAAGATATTCATGTAAAAATTAACTTGGTAAATTGTAATCTGTTTGCAATTGTGGAAAGCTAGCTATAGTGTCTCACTTGCTCTCCTACTCACTCACAGAGAAACAAGTGAGTAGACACCCCAAAACACAACACTCCCGACTCTCTCAGGAATCGTGGTTACAAGACACACCCTTTCGCTCACACTCTTGTACTTGTCCACAATAAAGATCTGACAGAGTCACAAACAAGTTTAAAATATTTATTTTAACTAACAAGCTCTAGTAAACAGTATACATGCCACAACAAGCAGGAAAATGAATAACACCAGTAAGGTAAGCATAGTAATTTGTCCGTATATCATGAAAGGTGCTGTCATTATATAAAGACAGTGTAGCCTATTGTCCCTCCCCTTGTATAGAAGTAGAATGATTATATATCAGAAGATCTCTGGGTGTTATCAGCAGACCCAGTACCTCAGTCTGTAGATGTTAGATCTACATCATAGTTGCTGTCTTGCTCTTCTCCCCAGAAAGGTCCCTCTCCAAGTGTGTGCTACTTATTTGTATATTCAAATAAGACCAAAGTACATATTCCCAAACAACAGCTGCATCTGTATGTTTTGTCTAGGTGCTAGTGATGGAGCGGTAATTTCTTCTGGTAATTTCTCAATGCAAAACCCTCATGCTACCTCTAATTTACCGCTCAAAAGGTGTTGGGCCCTTCACACCATGAATTTACCTTCAGGAGACTTTAATAATCATGAACAGTCAAAAATACAATTATTATTGTAAGCCAATAAAGAGAGTTGTTGATTATTTTAAAGGGTTTTATTTTCTAGTCAAAAGTAAATTTTTCTCTGACCCTTTATTCATTAGTAAAATATCAATCAGGTTACTGAATTTGGAAAACAGGAAAAATAGCATTAATACAGAACATTTTACAGTCTGCATATAAGCATTATATATAGGATAAAAAATGTGGCGCAAAATGTCATTCAAAATTCTTAAGGAGTTTCTAAGAAAAATAGTCTTGCAAGGCTAATCAAAAATCAAATAGTTTGCAAAAATCTCCCATAAAGAGAAATAAATGCATAAGACAAATAAATCATTTCAGACCTAATTAATTAGTAAAGCATAACTGAAAGTTTAGCATCTAATTCTATTTAATCAGCTGTTTTTCTGCATCTGTCTGTGTCTAAAGAGCAAGCAGGGAGTGAGATAGCCCCTCCTTCACAAGACCTCAAAGGAATGCGCCTGCAGTGCCAAGATATGACGTGGAAGCGAGAAACCTCCCCCTGAGTCTCCTCGGACGCACCTCCCCTTCAGCAATCTCCCGGGACGTTCTCGTACCTAACCCATAGGCTGTCTGGCCTAATCTGTTCCTTCTCTTCAAGAGCTCACACACCCCCTAATGAGCCTAGAAGCCAGCTGAGCTGAGAAAACCACCCCCTCCTTTGGAGAGGTCAGTTTTATACACAACATTTTGGCAGACTACACAAAGATGTAACATCTTTCAGGAAAACCTGTACTGATTGGTCAGTTATGATGGTATGAGTTTGCACTTTCCTGACGCATTAAAAAAACAGTTTTAACAAAAGAAGCATACATGAATAATACATTTATAAACATTTGCAACATTTACTAGGGAAAATGTTTCATTTTAATTCTTCCTTCCTTTTCTCAGCGCAGTAGGACGGATACGTTAGTTAGCTGGTACATTGGCACAATCAGAAGAATGTACAGTTCAAGCTGTCCTTCACTTCTTATTTACAACAAGGGGTGGTGAGGGACAGAGTCTCTGAATTAAGCAGAAAGCTCTCACCCAGTCAAGAGATCAGGGCTAGATCCAACACCGTTTTTTAGCTCACTGCACCATCCCAGTTTCAGAACCTGGCTGTATGCAAATTAGTCTGTTCCTGTCCCAGTGCATGATGGGAACAGGGCAAACCAAACTACAAAAGCCAATTCTTACACTGGGAAGGAAACAAGCACCCGGGGACCGGTTTCTGGCATTACAGCCGTCTTCGGCCCGGTTTGCTTGAATCCTGATGGTGCAATGAGCAAGGGTCTCACACCTGAGAATACCCTTCCACGCTTAGGGTGGACAAAAATATTTACAACAAGGGGTGGTGAGGGACAGAGTCTCTGAATTAAGCAGAAAGCTCTCACCCAGTCAAGAGATCAGGGCTAGATCCAACACCGTTTTTTAGCTCACTGCACCATCCCAGTTTCAGAACCTGGCTGTATGCAAATTAGTCTGTTCCTGTGCCAGTGCATGATGGGAACAGGGCAAACCAAACTACAAAAGCCAATTCTTACACTGGGAAGGAAACAAGCTCCCGGGGACCGGTTTCTGGCATTACAGCCGTCTTCGGCCCGGTTTGCTTGAATCCTGATGGTGCAATGAGCAAGGGTCTCACATCTGAGAATACCCTTCCACGCTTAGGGTGGACAAAAATATTTACAACAAGGGGTGGTGAGGGACAGAGTCTCTGAATTAAGCAGAAAGCTCTCACCCAGTCAAGAGATCAGGGCTAGATCCAACACCGTTTTTTAGCTCACTGCACCATCCCAGTTTCAGAACCTGGCTGTATGCAAATTAGTCTGTTCCTGTCCCAGTGCATGATGGGAACAGGGCAAACCAAACTACAAAAGCCAATTCTTACACTGGGAAGGAAACAAGCTCCCGGGGACCGGTTTCTGGCATTACAGCCGTCTTCGGCCCGGTTTGCTTGAATCCTGATGGTGCAATGAGCAAGGGTCTCACATCTGAGAATACCCTTCCACGCTTAGGGTGGACAAAAATATTTACAACAAGGGGTGGTGAGGGACAGAGTCTCTGAATTAAGCAGAAAGCTCTCACCCAGTCAAGATATCAGGGCTAGATCCAACACCGTTTTTTAGCTCACTGCACCATCCCAGTTTCAGAACCTGGCTGTATGCAAATTAGTCTGTTCCTGTCCCAGTGCATGATGGGAACAGGGCAAACCAAACTACAAAAGCCAATTCTTACACTGGGAAGGAAACAAGCTCCCGGGGACCGGTTTCTGGCATTACAGCCGTCTTCGGCCCGGTTTGCTTGAATCCTGATGGTGCAATGAGCAAGGGTCTCACATCTGAGAATACCCTTCCACGCTTAGGGTGGACAAAAATATTTACAACAAGGGGTGGTGAGGGACAGAGTCTCTGAATTAAGCAGAAAGCTCTCACCCAGTCAAGAGATCAGGGCTAGATCCAACACCGTTTTTTAGCTCACTGCACCATCCCAGTTTCAGAACCTGGCTGTATGCAAATTAGTCTGTTCCTGTCCCAGTGCATGATGGGAACAGGGCAAACCAAACTACAAAAGCCAATTCTTACACTGGGAAGGAAACAAGCTCCCGGGGACCGGTTTCTGGCATTACAGCAGTCTTCGGCCCGGTTTGCTTGAATCCTGATGGTGCAATGAGCAAGGGTCTCACATCTGAGAATACCCTTCCACGCTTAGGGTGGACAAAAATATTTACAACAAGGGGTGGTGAGGGACAGAGTCTCTGAATTAAGCAGAAAGCTCTCACCCAGTCAAGAGATCAGGGCTAGATCCAACACCGTTTTTTAGCTCACTGCACCATCCCAGTTTCAGAACCTGGCTGTATGCAAATTAGTCTGTTCCTGTCCCAGTGCATGATGGGAACAGGACAAACCAAACTACAAAAGCCAATTCTTACACTGGGAAGGAAACAAGCTCCCGGGGACCGGTTTCTGGCATAACAGCCGTCTTCGGCCCGGTTTGCTTGAATCCTGATGGTGCAATGAGCAAGGGTCTCACATCTGAGAATACCCTTCCACGCTTAGGGTGGACAAAAATATTTACAACAAGGGGTGGTGAGGGACAGAGTCTCTGAATTAAGCAGAAAGCTCTCACCCAGTCAAGAGATCAGGGCTAGATCCAACACCGTTTTTTAGGTCACTGCACCATCCCAGTTTCAGAACCTGGCTGTATGCAAATTAGTCTGTTCCTGTCCCAGTGCATGATGGGAACAGGGCAAACCAAACTACAAAAGCCAATTCTTACACTGGGAAGGAAACAAGCTCCCGGGGACCGGTTTCTGGCATTACAGCCGTCTTCGGCCCGGTTTGCTTGAATCCTGATGGTGCAATGAGCAAGGGTCTCACATCTGAGAATACCCTTCCACGCTTAGGGTGGACAAAAATATTTACGACAAAGGGGGTGAGGGACAGAGTCTCTGAATTAAGCAGAAAGCTCTCACCCAGTCAAGAGATCAGGGCTAGATCCAACACCGTTTTTTAGCTCACTGCACCATCCCAGTTTCAGAACCTGGCTGTATGCAAATTAGTCTGTTCCTGTCCCAGTGCATGATGGGAACAGGGCAAAACAAACTACAAAAGCCAATTCTTACACTGGGAAGGAAACAAGCTCCCGGGGACCGGTTTCTGGCATGACAGCCGTCTTCGGCCCGGTTTGCTTGAACCCTGATGGTGCAATGAGCAAGGGTCTCACATATGAGAATACCCTTCCACGCTTAGGGTGGACAAAAATATTTACAACAAGGGGTGGTGAGGGACAGAGTCTCTGAATTAAGCAGAAAGCTCTCACCCAGTCAAGAGATCAGGGCTAGATCCAACACCGTTTTTTAGCTCACTGCACCATCCCAGTTTCAGAACCTGGCTGTATGCAAATTAGTCTGTTCCTGTCCCAGTGCATGATGGGAACAGGGCAAACCAAACTACAAAAGCCAATTCTTACACTGAGAAGGAAACAAGCTCCCGGGGACCGGTTTCTGGCATTACAGCCGTCTTCGGCCCGGTTTGCTTGAATCCTGATGGTGCAATGAGCAAGGGTCTCACATCTGAGAATACCCTTCCACGCTTAGGGTGGACAAAAATATTTACAACAAGGGGTGGTGAGGGACAGAGTCTCTGAATTAAGCAGAAAGCTCTCACCCAGTCAAGAGATCAGGGCTAGATCCAACACCGTTTTTTAGCTCACTGCACCATCCCAGTTTCAGAACCTGGCTGTATGCAAATTAGTCTGTTCCTGTCCCAGTGCATGATGGGAACAGGGCAAACCAAACTACAAAAGCCAATTCTTACACTGGGAAGGAAACAAGCTCCCGGGGACCGGTTTCTGGCATTACAGCCGTCTTCGGCCCGGTTTGCTTGAATCCTGATGGTGAAATGAGCAAGGGTCTCACATCTGAGAATACCCTTCCACGCTTAGGGTGGACAAAAATATTTACAACAAGGGGTGGTGAGGGACAGAGTCTCTGAATTAAGCAGAAAGCTCTCACCCAGTCAAGAGATCAGGGCTAGATCCAACACCGTTTTTTAGCTCACTGCACCATCCCAGTTTCAGAACCTGGCTGTATGCAAATTAGTCTGTTCCTGTCCCAGTGCATGATGGGAACAGGGCAAACCAAACTACAAAAGCCAATTCTTACACTGGGAAGGAAACAAGCTCCCGGGGACCGGTTTCTGGCATTACAGCCGTCTTCGGCCCGGTTTGCTTGAATCCCGATGGTGCAATGAGCAAGGGTCTCACATCTGAGAATACCCTTCCACGCTTAGGGTGGACAAAAATATTTACAACAAGGGGTGGTGAGGGACAGAGTCTCTGAATTAAGCAGAAAGCTCTCACCCAGTCAAGAGATCAGGGCTAGATCCAACACCGTTTTTTAGCTCACTGCACCATCCCAGTTTCAGAACCTGGCTGTATGCAAATTAGTCTGTTCCTGTCCCAGTGCATGATGGGAACAGGGCAAACCAAACTACAAAAGCCAATTCTTACACTGGGAAGGAAACAAGCTCCCGGGGACCGGTTTCTGGCATTACAGCCGTCTTCAGCCCGGTTTGCTTGAATCCTGATGGTGCAATGAGCAAGGGTCTCACATCTGAGAATACCCTTCCACGCTTAGGGTGGACAAAAATATTTACAACAAGGGGTGGTGAGGGACAGAGTCTCTGAATTAAGCAGAAAGCTCTCACCCAGTCAAGAGATCAGGGCTAGATCCAACACCGTTTTTTAGCTCACTGCACCATCCCAGTTTCAGAACCTGGCTGTATGCAAATTAGTCTGTTCCTGTCCCAGTGCATGATGGGAACAGGGCAAACCAAACTACAAAAGCCAATTCTTACACTGGGAAGGAAACAAGCTCCCGGGGACCGGTTTCTGGCATTACAGCCGTCTTCGGCCCGGTTTGCTTGAATCCTGATGGTGCAATGAGCAAGGGTCTCACATCTGAGAATACCCTTCCACTCTTAGGGTGGACAAAAATATTTACAACAAGGGGTGGTGAGGGACAGAGTCTCTGAATTAAGCAGAAAGCTCTCACCCAGTCAAGAGATCAGGGCTAGATCCAACACCGTTTTTTAGCTCACTGCACCATCCCAGTTTCAGAACCTGGCTGTATGCAAATTAGTCTGTTCCTGTCCCAGTGCATGATGGGAACAGGGCAAACCAAACTACAAAAGCCAATTCTTACACTGGGAAGGAAACAAGCTCCCGGGGACCGGTTTCTGGCATTACAGCAGTCTTCGGCCCGGTTTGCTTGAATCCTGATGGTGCAATGAGCAAGGGTCTCACATCTGAGAATACCCTTCCACGCTTAGGGTGGACAAAAATATTTACAACAAGGGGTGGTGAGGGACAGAGTCTCTGAATTAAGCAGAAAGCTCTCACCCAGTCAAGAGATCAGGGCTAGATCCAACACCGTTTTTTAGCTCACTGCACCATCCCAGTTTCAGAACCTGGCTGTATGCAAATTAGTCTGTTCCTGTCCCAGTGCATGATGGGAACAGGGCAAACCAAACTACAAAAGCCAATTCTTACACTGGGAAGGAAACAAGCTCCCGGGGACCGGTTTCTGGCATAACAGCCGTCTTCGGCCCGGTTTGCTTGAATCCTGATGGTGCAATGAGCAAGGGTCTCACATCTGAGAATACCCTTCCACGCTTAGGGTGGACAAAAATATTTACAACAAGGGGTGGTGAGGGACAGAGTCTCTGAATTAAGCAGAAAGCTCTCACCCAGTCAAGAGATCAGGGCTAGATCCAACACCGTTTTTTAGCTCACTGCACCATCCCAGTTTCAGAACCTGGCTGTATGCAAATTAGTCTGTTCCTGTCCCAGTGCATGATGGGAACAGGGCAAACCAAACTACAAAAGCCAATTCTTACACTGGGAAGGAAACAAGCTCCCGGGGACCGGTTTCTGGCATTACAGCCGTCTTCGGCCCGGTTTGCTTGAATCCTGATGGTGCAATGAGCAAGGGTCCCACATCTGAGAATACCCTTCCACGCTTAGGGTGGACAAAAATATTTACAACAAAGGGGGTGAGGGACAGAGTCTCTGAATTAAGCAGAAAGCTCTCACCCAGTCAAGAGATCAGGGCTAGATCCAACACCGTTTTTTAGCTCACTGCACCATCCCAGTTTCAGAACCTGGCTGTATGCAAATTAGTCTGTTCCTGTCCCAGTGCATGATGGGAACAGGGCAAAACAAACTACAAAAGCCAATTCTTACACTGGGAAGGAAACAAGCTCCCGGGGACCGGTTTCTGGCATGACAGCCGTCTTCGGCCCGGTTTGCTTGAATCCTGATGGTGCAATGAGCAAGGGTCTCACATCTGAGAATACCCTTCCACACTTAGGGTGGACAAAAATATTTACAACAAGGGGTGGTGAGGGACAGAGTCTCTGAATTAAGCAGAAAGCTCTCACCCAGTCAAGAGATCAGGGCTAGATCCAACACCGTTTTTTAGCTCACTGCACCATCCCAGTTTCAGAACCTGGCTGTATGCAAATTAGTCTGTTCCTGTCCCAGTGCATGATGGGAACAGGGCAAACCAAACTACAAAAGCCAATTCTTACACTGAGAAGGAAACAAGCTCCCGGGGACCGGTTTCTGGCATTACAGCCGTCTTCGGCCCGGTTTGCTTGAATCCTGATGGTGCAATGAGCAAGGGTCTCACATCTGAGAATACCCTTCCACGCTTAGGGTGGACAAAAATATTTACAACAAGGGGTGGTGAGGGACAGAGTCTCTGAATTAAGCAGAAAGCTCTCACCCAGTCAAGAGATCAGGGCTAGATCCAACACCGTTTTTTAGCTCACTGCACCATCCCAGTTTCAGAACCTGGCTGTATGCAAATTAGTCTGTTCCTGTCCCAGTGCATGATGGGAACAGGGCAAACCAAACTACAAAAGCCAATTCTTACACTGGGAAGGAAACAAGCTCCCGGGGACCGGTTTCTGGCATTACAGCCGTCTTCGGTCCGGTTTGCTTGAATCCTGATGGTGAAATGAGCAAGGGTCTCACATCTGAGAATACCCTTCCACGCTTAGGGTGGACAAAAATATTTACAACAAGGGGTGGTGAGGGACAGAGTCTCTGAATTAAGCAGAAAGCTCTCACCCAGTCAAGAGATCAGGGCTAGATCCAACACCGTTTTTTAGCTCACTGCACCATCCCAGTTTCAGAACCTGGCTGTATGCAAATTAGTCTGTTCCTGTCCCAGTGCATGATGGGAACAGGGCAAACCAAACTACAAAAGCCAATTCTTACACTGGGAAGGAAACAAGCTCCCGGGGACCGGTTTCTGGCATTACAGCCGTCTTCGGCCCGGTTTGCTTGAATCCCGATGGTGCAATGAGCAAGGGTCTCACATCTGAGAATACCCTTCCACGCTTAGGGTGGACAAAAATATTTAAAACAAGGGGTGGTGAGGGACAGAGTCTCTGAATTAAGCAGAAAGCTCTCACCCAGTCAAGAGATCAGGGCTAGATCCAACACCGTTTTTTAGCTCACTGCACCATCCCAGTTTCAGAACCTGGCTGTATGCAAATTAGTCTGTTCCTGTCCCAGTGCATGATGGGAACAGGGCAAACCAAACTACAAAAGCCAATTCTTACACTGGGAAGGAAACAAGCTCCCGGGGACCGGTTTCTGGCATTACAGCCGTCTTCGGCCCGGTTTGCTTGAATCCTGATGGTGCAATGAGCAAGGGTCTCACATCTGAGAATACCCTTCCACGCTTAGGGTGGACAAAAATATTTACAACAAGGGGTGGTGAGGGACAGAGTCTCTGAATGAAGCAGAAAGCTCTCACCCAGTCAAGAGATCAGGGCTAGATCCAACACCGTTTTTTAGCTCACTGCACCATCCCAGTTTCAGAACCTGGCTGTATGCAAATTAGTCTGTTCCTGTCCCAGTGCATGATGGGAACAGGGCAAACCAAACTACAAAAGCCAATTCTTACACTGGGAAGGAAACAAGCTCCCGGGGACCGGTTTCTGGCATTACAGCCGTCTTCGGCCCGGTTTGCTTGAATCCTGATGGTGCAATGAGCAAGGGTCTCACATCTGAGAATACCCTTCCACGCTTAGGGTGGACAAAAATATTTAGAACAAGGGGTGGTGAGGGACAGAGTCTCTGAATTAAGCAGAAAGCTCTCACCCAGTTAAGAGATCAGGGCTAGATCCAACACCGTTTTTTAGCTCACTGCGTTTTTGGCCACTATAGGTGTGGCAGGGTATACTCAGACATGAGTCCCTTTCTCACTGCTCCATCAGGATTCAAGCAAGCCGGGCCGAAGAAGGCTGAAATGCCAGAAACCGGTCCCCGGTAGCTTGTCTCCTTTCTGGTGAAGAATTGGCAGACTGATTTGCATATAGCCAGGTTCTGAGCTGGGATGGGGCAGTGAGATAAATAACGGTGATGGATCAAGCCCTGATCTTTGGACTGGGTAAGAGTGGTCTGTTTAACTCAGACACTCTGTTCATCACCACCCCCTTTTTGTAAATCGTTTTTGGCCACTATAGGTGTGGCAGAGTATACTCAGACATGAGTCCCTTTCTCACTGCTCCATCAGGATTCAAGCAAGCCGGGCCGAAGAAGGCTGAAATGCCAGAAACCGGTCCCCGGTAGCTTGTCTCCTTTCTGGTGAAGAATTGGCTTGGTAGTTTAGTCTGCCCTGTTCCCATGATGCACTGGGCCAGGGACAGACTGATTTGCATATAGCCAGGTTCTGAGCTGGGATGGGGCAGTGAGATAAATAACGGTGATGGATCAAGCCCTGATCTTTGGACTGGGTAAGAGTGGTCTGTTTAACTCAGACACTCTGTTCATCACCACCCCCTTTTTGTAAATCGTTTTTGGCCACTATAGGTGTGGCAGGGTATACTCAGACATGAGTCCCTTTCTCACTGCTCCATCAGGATTCAAGCAAGCCGGGCCGAAGAAGGCTGAAATGCCAGAAACCGGTCCCCGGTAGCTTGTCTCCTTTCTGGTGAAGAATTGGCTTGGTAGTTTAGTCTGCCCTGTTCCCATGATGCACTGGGCCAGGGACAGACTGATTTGCATATAGCCAGGTTCTGAGCTGGGATGGGGCAGTGAGATAAATAACGGTGATGGATCAAGCCCTGATCTTTGGACTGGGTAAGAGTGGTCTGTTTAACTCAGACACTCTGTTCATCACCACCCCCTTTTTGTAAATCGTTTTTTGGCCACTATAGGTGTGGCAGGGTATACTCAGACATGAGTCCCTTTCTCACTGCTCCATCAGGATTCAAGCAAGCCGGGCCGAAGAAGGCTGAAATGCCAGAAACCGGTCCCCGGTAGCTTGTCTCCTTTCTGGTGAAGAATTGGCTTGGTAGTTTAGTCTGCCCTGTTCCCATGATGCACTGGGCCAGGGACAGACTGATTTGCATATAGCCAGGTTCTGAGCTGGGGTGGGGCAGTGAGATAAATTACGGTGATGGATCAAGCCCTGATCTTTGGACTGGGTAAGAGTGGTCTGTTTAACTCAGACACTCTGTTCATCACCACCCCCTTTTTGTAAATCGTTTTTGGCCACTATAGGTGTGGCAGGGTATACTCAGACATGAGTCCCTTTCTCACTGCTCCATCAGGATTCAAGCAAGCCGGGCCGAAGAAGGCTTAAATGCCAGAAACCGGTCCCCGGTAGCTTGTCTCCTTTCTGGTGAAGAATTGGCTTGGTAGTTTAGTCTGCCCTGTTCCCATGATGCACTGGGCCAGGGACAGACTGATTTGCATATAGCCAGGTTCTGAGCTGGGATGGGGCAGTGAGATAAATAACGGTGATGGATCAAGCCCTGATCTTTGGACTGGGTAAGAGTGGTCTGTTTAACTCAGACACTCTGTTCATCACCACCCCCTTTTTGTAAATCGTTTTTGGCCACTATAGGTGTGGCAGGGTATACTCAGACATGAGTCCCTTTCTCACTGCTCCATCAGGATTCAAGCAAGCCGGGCCGAAGAAGGCTGAAATGCCAGAAACCGGTCCCCGGTAGCTTGTCTCCTTTCTGGTGAAGAATTGGCTTGGCAGTTTAGTCTGCCCTGTTCCCATGATGCACTGGGCCAGGGACAGACTGATTTGCATATAGCCAGGTTCTGAGCTGGGATGGGGCAGTGAGATAAATAACGGTGATGGATCAAGCCCTGATCTTTGGACTGGGTAAGAGTGGTCTGTTTAACTCAGACACTCTGTTCATCACCACCCCCTTTTTGTAAATCGTTTTTGGCCACTATAGGTGTGGCAGGGTATACTCAGACATGAGTCCCTTTCTCACTGCTCCATCAGGATTCAAGCAAGCCGGGCCGAAGAAGGCTGAAATGCCAGAAACCGGTCCCCGGTAGCTTGTCTCCTTTCTGGTGAAGAATTGGCTTGGTAGTTTAGTCTGCCCTGTTCCCATGATGCACTGGGCCAGGGACAGACTGATTTGCATATAGCCAGGTTCTGAGCTGGGATGGGGCAGTGAGATAAATAACGGTGATGGATCAAGCCCTGATCTTTGGACTGGGTAAGAGTGGTCTGTTTAACTCAGACACTCTGTTCATCACCACCCCCTTTTTGTAAATCGTCCTTCACTTCTTGGCATGAGGAAAGCTGCCACAGTCTGCGCATGCTCCCTTCTCATTCAAAGCAAGCCATAGCTTTTGATGGTTTCACAGGCAGCCATTTAATGGTAGGCCCCAAAAATAAAATAAACAAAAAGATAATGTTAATTTCATGTAAATCAGCCCATTATGTTTCCCAACTTCATACTAATACTCCTTATAAATGTTTACCTAGCCAAGCTACTAGTGTAAACCAGCTTTTCTATTATTTATGACAACATGCAAAATAAATATGCAATGTGCAACAAAGTAAAAGAGGTGTTATTAACTGAAAATATTTATCAAAATATGCAACAAGTCAAAGTCTTTTAAGACAGAAATAGTGAATGTAGATTACATGGGATGCGCTGGGAAGAGAGAAACATATTCTATTAATCTTCAAAGCTAAAAAGGCCACTTTTCTCTACATTGCAAAACACATGTTAATTCAGCAGAAGCATTTCAGACTAAATAGGCCTCACTTTCATGTTTTTTTCATGTGCCATGTTTTTAACTTGCACCAAAATGTGCGTGGCAATTTAAATGCAGTCTGTCTGAAGCACAAAAAATAAAACAATGCCTGACTGCAGATGAAATCTGCTCCATCAATCCACCCTTCTGATGATTCAAATCATAATAAATTGATTTATAATTCATCACACATATTTCATTTTCACAAGTGACATTTATTTTAAATTGCAAAAGCTGAGCATATAACAATTTTAAATCTATTTCTAAGGCAAACACAAGTCTATCTGTAATCAGATCATATATAGCCAAGCTCAAATGTTTTAGTGCAGAGTTCTGTAAGTAGCTTCTTGAAACAGTTAGTCTTTTTTAAAATAAGTAACTAAAATAAAAAAAAGGAATTCAACAGGACAGTTTCAGCATTTCTTTTCTCTTTGTCATCAGCTTGCCATCAGAATGGCTCATTGGCATTCTGTACCTTTTTCAATGCAAATTAGACTACTTAGGTGCTGAGAAACTCTGACAGAGCACCATCAATCCTTGGCACTTTTTCAACCAATGCCTTTCACTCTTATTTTCACTTTGATCAGATTCAGATGATTCACCACTTCATCTCTCAGACCAAAGCCGTTGCACCATCCATTATGCAGATCTTGTGTAGCAGCTGCAATCTGGTGAGAAACTGCACACTGTACATCAACCAGACCTAAACAGCCATGGCTAGTGTTCTCCTCAGTGTTTTCCACAAGTGCATTTGCATATGCATTTTCAAGCCACTTTGGTGTTGGTGAGACACCGTCTTTTGCAAAAGGTAACTCAGTGCTGCCATTGTGATGCTTTATTATGCTTGACACTTCAGGCAGATAGCTGCAATCCATTCCTTGTCCAATCTGTTGTTCTGCACTCATTATCTTTGAGACCTCATTATAATCTGATTTCAGAGAAACTGGCAATCTATACCTGGGCATCAGTCTTTGCAATAACACTTTTGCCACTATGCAGTTGTCACTTTTCTCAAAAACAGTTCTGATACAACCCTGTTGTCCTGCTTCAAAAACATTTTCTTGAGCCTCTTTTAATTCACCTGTGAAGATTCCATAGAATGTGCATGCTAACAGAACACAAATGTGTGCAACTGAATTAGCATTTCTCTCTCCCATGACAACAGTGACTCTAATTTGAGCAGATATACTGCATGTTATGGTAAGGGCCATCAATTTCGAATTTTGGGCTGGGGTAATTACTAAGAGCCATGAAGCTTTGACAACATAATGTATAAGGAGCACAGCATGTGCTGCTTTTAATGTGTCACCTTTCAAACATGGGCTATCTACAAAATGGACATTGTTGGGCTGACTCAGACATTCATCATTAAAGTCTGATTTTGGCTTTATGCATATTTTCATGATATTTAGACACTCATATTCATTATCATCACAAACCAAATCATTTGCTGACATTTCTGTGAAGTTAGGGTCAAAGGTCATTGGGCAATACATCACAGACCTTTGAACACAGTCATCTTTTTGAATAGGCAATGAGAGAGTGCAGCCCTCCCTCTCACTGCAAATTGGTATATTTTCTTTTAAATAAACTTTCATTCCTAGTGCTGGGGCGCAACATCCTTTCTCTTTCAACTCTAGGAATGCTTTTGTGCAATTGTTGTCCAATGGAAGCGGATCAGACACATCCTCATGTGTCAGCCTCAGTAAAGGCTTAGCCACTAGGGAAAGGTTTGGTAACCACTCTCTACAGCAGCTAGCCATTCCCAAAGATGTCCCGACTTCTTTCTGAATTTGAGGTGGATTTTTCTTGGAAATCATTTCCACCCTCTCTGGTGACACCTTTCTACCTCCCTTTCCAATTTTGTGTCCCAGATATTCATCTGCTTTTTGACAGTACTCCTGACTATTCTCATGCATTGGCACTGTTACATGGACTTTGCAAAAATCAATAAAAGTAAGCCATTCTTCAGCACATGGAATGTGAAAAAATATTTTGGCTGGATTCGGTACCACAGGACAACATGGAAAAAATATGCTTTTAATCTCCTGCACTATTCTGTTCTTTTCATTTATTTTCTGTGAACCTGTGATCAGAAAGTTACACAAACTTCCAATCAAGTCCATCAAAAATCCTTTTATTGGTAAAATTCCTGCAACTGATGGTGTTCCTGAATGCATGTCATTTGGTTCTAATTTTAATAAGACATGTTCTGCACATTTTATTAATCTGGCATCCTTCTCTGTGAACTCTCTAATTTCAGTTTTTTCCAAAGCAGAAGGTAATTTTTCAACTGTCTTTTCTGAAAATAATGCTACAGCTGTTTCTTGTTGGGCCATTTTAAAATGTACATCGTCATCAGGAATCTGAAAAATAACACTATCTGATGTACAGTAATCTCTGCTGCTTAATTTGCAAAATAATTGTTTTCCTGCTTGGCCTGAGTCACAGACTACAGTTTTGCAATCCTCCTCAAATGGGCCTAATTTTGGTGCAAATTTTTCTAAAACTGGGTTTATAATTTCTTTGTTTAAAACTCCTGCAATTAAATCTGGACTTTCCACTGCCTTCACAATGGACTTGGTAAATTCAGAATTGTGAGGGTTAAAACTCTCATTTTCAAACACAGCAACCTGTTGGACTGGGTTTTGATTTTGTCTCTGGAAAAAATTCACATTTGCTCTGGACACCTTATTTAAATTAATTTGAGCTTTTTCCATATTTTGTGGGACCTTTGCTTGAAACATTCCTGCCATAGGTACCTGTTTCAGAACTGACATTTGCATTTGCTTAGCTTGCATATTTTGCATCTGCATTTCTCCATGTTTTTGTGCATCATGTTTAAATTTATTTTTCTTCTTCCAATGCTCAAATCTGCTATAAAGATGGCAAAAGGACACATTTTCCAGCAGTACAACATCCATCCCTGAATTTTCACAAACCAAAACACCTTTACTTCCACCCTGTGTTATTTTAATCTGTACCCAATCAACATCCTTTACTGGCACTCCACCCTTCAGGAAAATAATCACTGCTATATTTTCCTCCATAACAACAGAAAATGATGGTGCATTCATGCAAACCCTTTTCACTGTCTCCTTACTTGGCCCTTGAACAACTTTAGATTCAAACCACAATTTAGTCTGCATGGCAATGTAAAAGAATATTTCCAAATTAATGCACAACTCTTTTAAAATGTCATCAAATCCATCAACTTGTGAGTACTACAGCATAATTCTGTCTCTCAAGTATGGGAATGTGTTCAGAAATGCTGCAAGTTCACTTTTATTCTGTGGCATAGGAACATGCACTTCTCCCACCTTTTCTCTCAATGAGTAAGCAAAAGCTTCTCCCTCATTCTGCTTATTATTTTTCTCAACTAAATCTGGTGGCTTCTTTTCCTTATCCAGTTTCTTTGCTAGGTCTGGTGGTTTCTTTTTCTTCTCATGTTTTCTTGCCCATGTGTCTCCTAATTTCTCAAACCCATTGCATTTAAAAATATATTTTATTTCTGCAATGTGCAATTGCATTTCTGAAGAACACATTTTCTCATTTGCTTCATCATCCATATGTACCCTAAAACCTTTCTGAGATGAAAAACTTCCTAAAACATCAGTTTCATATTTTTGAGCCAAATCTGTCAGGCCATTATGTGTAGTTAATGCACATGAAACTGTTTCCTCACTCAGGGAAATTAATTCTTTTTTCCTGACACTGGTTCACATTTTCATGATTTAAACAGCATGGACTGTTACTTTCTCCACGTTCAAGTGCTGAATTTAAAACACTAAGCTGTCTCTCTTTTTCAGGGCCTGTGTTGATGTGTTCTCCCATGTTTTCTATCTTTTTAATCACTGCTGCTTCCTCAAAGCAGGTTTGAGAAATCCCATTTTCAAATACATTTATTTTATCCTGAGCTGTAGATAATGTAAAGGCCATTTTTCCCTCAACTTTCAGTGCTTGGGGTAATTTCTGTTCAATAATCTGTGAATTCTGAGTTTCTGAAATAAACTCTGCCATAATCACTCCTTCTGCAGCTCTTTGAACCTTTTCAGTAGGGGCCATATTAATTGGGACAGTAATAATTTTTCTATGTATTATCTGTGCATCTGCAGTTAGCAATTCTTGGACTGAATCAGGCACATTTGAAGCAGTAACACCTGGAGGTATCACTGTCAGTGCTGAATCAACCGGTAATGGGTCAATATAAAATGTTTGCACAGTTTTCTCAATCTGTGTTTTTCTCTGCTCAACAGAAGCAGTAGCCACTGTAGTGCTTACTAGTACACTATTTTCAGTATTTTTAATGGGAACCACATAAAGTGGTGGACACTCAGTTAACCATGCATCCATTATTTTATCCCCTGAATCATTATTTATTTGAAGCTCTTTATCATCATTAATTCTCTTCTCCTGTATTTGGTGCTTTACCTTTTTATCCTCACTTGCTTTCTCTCTTGTTGTCTTTTCCCACGAGCTTAAGGCCTCAAATTGTGCAGCTTTAGATGGTGTCTTTATTTCGCATAACACTTCCCTTAATTTGTCAATAATTTGCAATTCAAAAGTACCATCTTTTGGAAACCTCAAAGCACCCTCTTTTTCAGTAATCTTGCACCATTGGTGAACCCACATACATGTATTTTGTCCCAAATTGGTAGACATAAAATGCACAGGTGTTCCTTCAGGAGCATCACCAATAAAAAACGATTTTTTCACTTTACCTCCTAACAGCTTCTTTAAGCCTTCAAACAATTTCATTTTTGCAATAGTTCAATGCAATTTCTTTTCTCCAAAGCTGTCAATCTCAATTTTAGTCAGTTTCACTCCTACTACTGAACCTCCACAAAATCTTACTGCAATATTTCTCTGAATCAATACCTCTGTTAGTAACAACATAAATACATTCGCTACTCTGTCTGTTGTGCTAAATAAAGGATAGATTTATATTCACTGCGAGTAACACATTCCGCTTACCCTTCACAAAGTAAGACCTTCCGTTTACTCTTCAAACACTACAGGTAAATCCCTTCCGCTTACCTGTCACACAAGCTCAGAAGAACCTGCTACTCCTTTGGACTTATCCTTCAGGATATATCTTAGTCCAAAGTTTCACCAGCGAACCCTTTTGCTGTCACTCAAGCTCAGAAGAACCTGCTACTCCTTTGGTGTGACCCTTTCTAGGTGATATCAGACCAAAGTTTCACCAGCGAACTCTTTGCTACAATCATTCACACAGAAAATAGTCCCTAATTTAACACTGCCAGCCCTACCTAGCTTCTCAGTGCTATTCCAACAGACAAGTAACCTCAGTGCAGTGTGGCTTCCATTTACCACCCGCTATTCCTTCCCGGGATTCCACAGGTGTGCATACCTGCGTGTTTCAAACAACATAGAACAAGACACTAACTTAACATGAAGAGTTAAAACATGTAATCAATAACCAAAAATTATGTCCTATGAAATTACCAATATAATCAATAACACCATCAATTCAAAATGAGCAAAATGTCACCAACAGTAAAAAAAAATCTTTACTATTTTCAACACTTCAAAAATACATACATGCTAGCATATTAACAACATTTCACAACCCTATTTATACTCACACCACTTCTTGCATCACCTTTCAGTACTGCTTTGCCAGTCTTCAGGTTCTGAGCATTGGAGTCAGGAATCAGGACTTGGACATTTATCTAACTTGGGCAATTATTTTATTTCCCTCTTAAGGTCAATGATCCATTAGTTGAGTAGTTGATGGTGAAATCAATAATCATTAATCACCAAACTAATCAATAATGACCATCCTCTGATTACCAAAAACTGATGGAGCGGTAATTTCTTCTGGTAATTTCTCAATGCAAAACCCTCATGCTACCTCTAATTTACCGCTCAAAAGGTGTTGGGCCCTTCACACCATGAATTTACCTTCAGGAGACTTTAATAATCATGAACAGTCAAAAATACAATTATTATTGTAAGCCAATAAAGAGAGTTGTTGATTATTTTAAAGGGTTTTATTTTCTAGTCAAAAGTTAATTTTTCTCTGACCCTTTATTCATTAGTAAAATATCAATCAGGTTACAGAATTTGGAAAACAGGAAAAATAGCATTAATACAGAACATTTTACAGTCTGCATATAAGCATTATATATAGGATAAAAAATGTGGCGCAAAATGTCATTCAAAATTCTTAAGGAGTTTCTAAGAAAAATAGTCTTGCAAGGCTAATCAAAAATCAAATAGTTTGCAAAAATCTCCCATAAAGAGAAATAAATGCATAAGACAAATAAATCATTTCAGACCTAATTAATTAGTAAAGCATAACTGAAAGTTTAGCATCTAATTCTATTTAATCAGCTGTTCTTCTGCATCTGTCTGTCTCTAAAGAGCAAGCAGGGAGTGAGATAGCCCCTCCTTCACAAGACCTCAAAGGAATGCGCCTGCAGTGCCAAGATATGACGTGGAAGCGAGAAACCTCCCCCTGAGTCTCCTCGGACGCACCTCCCCTTCAGCAATCTCCCGGGACGTTCTCGTACCTAACCCATAGGCTGTCTGGCCTAATCTGTTCCTTCTCTTCAAGAGCTCACACACCCCCTAATGATCCTAGAAGCCAGCTGAGCTGAGAAAACCACCCCTCCTTTGGAGAGGTCAGTTTTATACACAAAATGTTGGCAGACTACACAAAGATGTAACATCTTTCAGGAAAACCTGTACTGATTGGTCAGTTATGATGGCATGAGTTTGCACTTTCCTGACGCATTAAAAAAACAGTTTTAACAAAAGAAGCATACATGAATAATACATTTATAAACATTTGCAACATTTACTAGGGAAAATGTTTCATTTTAATTCTTCCTTCCTTTTCTCAGCGCAGTAGGACGGATACGTTAGTTAGCTGGTACATTGGCACAATCAGAAGAATGTACAGTTCAAGCTGTCCTTCACTTCTTGGCATGAGGAAAGCTGCCACAGTCTGCGCATACTCCTTTCTCATTCAAAGCAAGCCATAGCTTTTGATGGTTTCACAGGCAGCCATTTAATGGTAGGCCCCAAAAATAAAATAAACAAAAAGATAATGTTAATTTCATGTAAATCAGCCCATTATGTTTCCCAACTTCATACTAATACTCCTTATAAATGTTTACCTAGCCAAGCTACTAGTGTAAACCAGCTTTTCTATTATTTATGACAACATGCAAAATAAATATGCAATGTGCAACAAAGTAAAAGAGGTGTTATTAACTGAAAATATTTATCAAAATATGCAACAAGTCAAAGTCTTTTAAGACAGAAATAGTGAATGTAGATTACATGGGATGCGCTGGGAAGAGAGAAACATATTCTATTAATCTTCAAAGCTAAAAAGGCCACTTTTCTCTACATTGCAAAACACATGTTAATTCAGCAGAAGCATTTCAGACTAAATAGGCCTCACTTTCATGTTTTTTTTATGTGCCATGTTTTTAACTTGCACCAAAATGTGCGTGGCAATTTAAATGCAGTCTGTCTGAAGCACAAAAAATAAAACAATGCCTGACTGCAGATGAAATCTGCTCCATCACTAGGGCCAGACCAGAACTGAATATTAAGCCGCATTGTTGTTTGACCTTGCTCACAATGTTCATACTAAGGTGGTCATTAGGATGGCGGCTGCCCGCCACAGCCAGCCCTGCGGTGGCGGGCCCTTCGCCATCTTATTGCCAATTTCCCCCCACCACGTTACGATGGTGGGGGGAATCATTCCGCAAGCATGGCGGGAGCAAAGACCGCCCGCCAAGCTTCTGCTACAGGCAATCGATTGCCTGGCGGAGCGGACAGGACCGGGAAAATGGTGGCGGTGCCTAGCAGGTACCGCCCGCCAGATTGCAATGCTGGCATAAACCAGCCTTTCCATGGGGGTTAAACCTCCATGGAAAGGCTGGCAGGGATTGGGAGCCCGTTGCGGGCCCCCTTGTCTTGGGGGGAGGAGTTGCTGCACTGGGGGGGCACCCATGGTAAACCCCTGCATTTCCCTGCACTACGTGGCAGGCACCGCGTGGTGCCTGCGACGTAGTGCAGGGCAATGCACAGCATTACATTACAGCCAGAAGCACCATCAGCATTTTTAAATACCCTGGATGCGCCTGCCATACTGGTGGGCGCAATGTGATTGCAGTGGTGGGACCGTTTCAAGACTGGCGGGCGGTCCCAAACACCGCAACGATGGCGGGCGGATTCATGTCGCCTGCCATCCTAATGAGCCCCTAAATCCCAGGAGCATTCAGAATGTGAACAGAGCTTCAGGTTCTAATGTGAAAATGGTAGAAAAGACCTTTGGAAAATAAACTTGTGTAGTAGCGTGTGAAAAGCTGCGGACAGTCTGCAGAGTGCTCATTCTAACTTAACAAAACATAAATCTTGGGTAAGCAGAGGCAAAGCGACTTTGTGGAAAGCCAAAGAGGCACTGAAATCCAAAGTGGAATGTTGGTGGACTGAAAATTAAAATTGAGGAAGAGAGAGAAAAAATATTTTGACGCTGAATAAGACATCCATTCATAGCAAATCATCTGGTCAAAAAAGTTCACTGGAGAAGTGGAACGCCATAAGCTCCAACAGACTGTCTGAACCTTCAATACTTAAAAGGTATGCCATCTAATTCAGCAATTCGAACTAACCAACATGTTCCTCATATCCAGAGGCATTTAGGAGCATTTCAGGGCAACCTACGTGAACCTCGATGAAACTCCGATCCAAGAGGCAATGTGCACGAACACAGGTACTCATGTCTGATGATGGTCCAAGCACAGAATCATACACAAAACCCCTACCCACAGAATAGTCCTGGTCATGAGCCATCAACAGACCCATCAACAGTTCACAATCCAGGGCAGCGTACGGGCTATTGAAGAGGCAGACATCCAGGGCCCATTGAAAAGGGCACGGGAGGCAGTAGAACACAGGTTCCATGCAGGTGAAGTAGGCATAGTGGAAGGTCAGCCAATAATGACTGTTTAGAGCTTCCAATGGCATTTGACCAAAAAGCTGCCGCATCCAATCATGGTCATGATACGATAAATTGCTCTCAGCGGCTCTGTCAGGTGTACAATAGTGGGCATGTGGGCCTCAGCCATGTTTCTATTTACACCATACGGGGACAACTGAAAATCTGTGCTTCTGCAAGGTGCATGTGGGGGAGCCTCCCAACCGACAAGGCTTACCAGATCCTAGTCCATCCGCTTCCGCAGGAGGAGAAGCTCACCACCCCCTCCAATAGGTGTTGCTGCCCTGCCTCCAATCCCCCAGCTCATATATACATCTCCAATGCCTGATTGCCCTGGTAAATATTTATCAAAAGCCGGCTGGCTGCCTCTCACCTTCTGGTTCCGTGGTTTAAATTGCACCATGGCGGGGGTATATCATATGCGGGCCGTGGCTGTGTCCCTCACAGACCAATTCCCCACTCCGTCTTGGATATGTCAGAGCATTGGGCCTCCGGTCAGAACACATGCCATTTGGGGCTTTCCTTCCCAGCGCAGTATAAGTGTAGGGCCTTATTGATGAGCTTGTGGTAGGCCTCTTGAGTCTCTAGGGAAAGGGCACTTCCATTCAGCTTGCAGCTACTTCCAGTAAAGACCTTGTCAAATGCCATGTGCATGGGCACTCTTTCTGCCCATTACTGGTCTCTATTTTGCCTCTTTCTGCTAATTTCGGACCTTTATTCTGCCTCTTTCTGCTCGTTTCTCTCCTTTATTTTGCCTCTTCCTGCTCATTGCTGACCTTTATTCTGCCTTTTTCTACTAATTTCTCACCTTTATTCTTCCTCTTTCTATTCATTTCTCACCTTTATCTTGCGTCTTTCTGCTTGTTGCTGACCTTTATTCTGCCTCTTTCTGTTCATGTCTGACCTTTTTTTTGCCTCTTTCTCCTTTTTTCCCTCAAGGACCGCAGAGGGAGCCTCAGGACCCGTGGTCCCACCCGGCTCCCTGGCTCTTACAGGAGCCGACATTGCTGCTGCATGGAGGAAGCTTCTAAAATTGTTTCATCTCTTTCCCTGCAGGCATGCCAGCAGTCAGGGAAGGAGATGAAACCTCTGCTACCAGCGGTGGGACCACATTGACAGCCCCGTCCACTGGAACCTGATTGTTTGCTTTTGCTTGGCAGTAGCTGGCAATTCTCTCTCCATGCAAAAGCAAACAGCAATGTTCCGGGGGTGGGCACTGGCACATAGCAGGAGCCAGCCCGGGATGTGGCGGTCCCCAGGATCATGAATGACTTTCCCGTTCATGGGCCACCCCAGGAAAAGGGTGGTCCCTTGGGCCCTCTGTGGTGGCCCCTATCAATTTTTTTTAAAGCAATATTGGTCCTGGGGAGGGTAGACGTCAGCCAATTATAAACTGGCTTATTATCGCTATGTACAACAATGTACTCCTAAATTACGGTGGAATACCATGGCACAATATATCACTAGGGTGCACATTTGGGATTTAATTGCATTACACATAGTGCAGGGCAATACTTTTGTAACATTTACAGAAGTATTGCCCTGCCCTACGTCGCCACCATACTACGCCCTGCTTTGCTTGGTACATGTTCAGAAACGCAATGCAGCGCAAGTTGCTGCCTTGTGTTACCCTGCACAACGTAATCCACAGTCCTCCAGATTTTAACAACATCCTTACTCCACAAAAGTGTACGATATTCCAACTTATGCCAATCCACTCTATGACACTCCCTTTTACACTTTTTCTTTGTATGGTACTCCAATGCACGCTATGCCACTGGACGCCACTCCCCTGTATGCCATTCCATTCTATGTTATTCCTTTGGATGACACTCCCCTCGACAACACTTACCTAAATGCTATTCCACTCTGCCCCACCCCACTGTATGCCACTGCAGTATTTGTGACTCCATTGTAAGCAACTCCTCTGTATACACTCGATTGGATGCAATCCAGTCCACTCCACTGTACCCAACTCCACTGTGGCTACTCCACTATAGACTGTTCCACTGTACGCCACTTTACTCTTCTCCAAGTCACTCTATGCTTTTCCACACTCCAATGTTTGCCACTCTAATGTATGCCAAAGCACTCTACAACACTCCATTTTATGCTGTTCCATTGGATGGCACCCCTTTGTACACCACTTGCTTGACTTAATATCATTCCTGATCACACGGCACTGTATGCCACTTCACTTTGTACTCTACTCCACTGTGCGCTAATCCACTGTACGCCACTTCACTGTACTTCACTATACTGTATGGTATTCCAGTGTATGGAACTCCACTCTATGACACTCCAGTGCTCACTGTTCAACTTTCTGGCAATTTACTCTTCTACACTCCACTGTACACTTTTAGACTGTATGGTTTTGCATTGTACACTATTCTACCATGTGGCATTCAACTGTATGGTACTTCACTTTACGCTTCTGCAGTGTATCGTACTTCAAACTATACTGCCTTCGCTAGATCTACCCTCTATAAAACTATATTGCACTTTATGGCACTGTAGACAACTCTACTTCACTCTATCCACGTACATTCCGCTAACTTTAAAGCCCAATCTATACCCATACACTTCATTTTAGGATGCTCTATTCCACAAAACACCCCTTTTCAGTACTCTATTGTACGGGACACCACTCCAATTCAGAATAGTTTACTCTACTATACTCTACACAACTACACTATAAACAACTCTACACCACTCTACTACACGATACACTGATACACTATATTATACTTTACTCCATTTTACAATACGTTACGTAAGTCCACTGAAGTCTACTCCACTCTACTCAACCATATGAGAATTTATCTCACTCTATGCCACTGTCCATTTGTCCTCTCTGTGCAGCTCCACTGTACAACACACTACTGTAGCCTATAGAACTCCACTGTACAACACTCCACTACCCTGTTTCCCACTCTACCCCAATACATTATACTACACCTTCATTTTATTGTATGACATTCCAATGAATTACTCCTTAATAAATAACACTCAATACTACAATTTGAAACAGATTTTCATTAAAAACATAAAAACCATTGACATTGCAAGGGGAAACAAAGGTTACAGATAAGTTATAGTTAGGATAACTTTATCTATTCTTTCCATAAAACCATATTTAAAAGAAATTATAACAGATTCGTAGTGCAAAGTCACAGCAAAATGTAAAAAATGTTGTTGGCCCCAGGTGTGCTCCCTCTAAACCCACTCACCAGGCCTGTGTGGTCAGGGTATCCCTACTCTGCCCACGTATGTTTTTTTGTTTACCTTTTTTTCTAGGCCTACGTTGGCTGCCACCATGCCATTGTTTTTTTTTTTTTTTTTATAATCCTTTTTATTGATGACAGCTTCAACACTTTACAAACATTTTGCAAGTCAGTACACTGCGTCATACAATTATAATGAGACATGTTTTATCAAATTCGAGTCCATCATGTTCTATCTATTAACACAGTGCCTGTCAAGTTTTACTCGCAGTGTAACGTAATATGGCGCCGTTCCACCCTCAGAGGCTCACAGATACTCCCTCTATACTCATTCCACTTTCTCCATATTTGTGACCATTTCCTGGGACAGCCCCTTGATTCATATATTGTCCTTTCCATTAACATGCACCAGTCCATATCCCTCTTCCATGCAGTGATTGTTGGTACTTTTTGTGATCCCCACAGTGTAGCGATGTTATGCTTAGCGACGATCATTCCCAGCATTACCCAGATTTTCTTTTTACTATTTAAGTCTGTGGGCCCCAGATATTTAAGAGGCATAGTCTGGTCTTGGGTTCTATTTTCTTCCGCAATACATTGTATCAATGTTGTCCAATATCTTCTAATGTGTGCACATTCACAGAGAATATGGATGAATGTACCTGCCTGACCGCACCATCTCCTACATTCAGAGTCGTCTCTGTAACCCATTTTCACGAGCACTGGACCGCATTGGTATGTTCTGCGCAGTACTTTTAGTTGTACCAGTCTTAGCCTGGAGGAGATTGCAATTTCTCTGGGGGATGCCAAGGCTTCCTGCCACTCCTCGTCCTCCAGATCTGCGACATCTTGTTCCCAGTATGTTCGGAATTAAAGGAGGGGGTCAGGCATGTTATTGCTTAATTTCTGGTATGTCATGGAGATAGATTTATTTGGCATGGGTTCATCCAGAATTCTGTCTTCGAGTGTGGAGAATTCAGGAAGTGACTTTCCTCTTGGAATAAAAGCTCGGTAAGCGTGTCTTATCTGCAAGTACCTAAAATTCTCTGTTTCTGCCAGTTCAAATTCAGTTTGCAACTGTACGGAGGGAATCATATCCCCCTTTTTCAGCAAATTCTCAACCCGGGCAATTCCTTTCATGTCCCTGCAGTTAAAGCCCTTACTGTTTCGTAGGGTGCCAACTCGTTCTGTGTCCCAGAGAGGGGTGGCATGTGTTATTTTCCCTGCCCACCCCATGCTCTTGTTAACTGTGTGCCATATGTGGACCACATGCGCAGTTGGGCTGTTAATGAGCCATCTATCCATATGATATCCCTGGTCGTCTTGGGGCCTATATATACACATTGGTTAATTTATTTAATTTATTTATTTAGAAATTTGTAAAGCGCGCGGCTACCCCCAACGGCGGTGTCCCAGCGCTAATTGTGCCGCCCAGTAGTATCTTTTGACATCTGGGAGTCCTATTCCTCCATCATACCACCATGATTTTGGTCAATATACAGGGTAGTTTCCCCTCCCATAGGAGCTCTCTGTGTTTGCCTTCAATGGCTTTAAAATAATCTGTTTCTACTGGGAGTTTTGTAGCATGTATAAAAAATGTGGTAAGGACAACATTTTGAATAATGTGGCACAGCCCAGTAAAGACAGTGGGAGTGACTTTCAGTGCTTGACATCACTCATAAGCCGCTGCAAATGAGTTAAAAGATTTCCTTCATAACACAATGTCAGGTCTGTAGTGACATATATGCCCAGGTATTTGAATCCCTCATTCGCCTCTGTTATCATATATCCTTTGGGTAGGGGAGGGATCCAGCCCCTCAACACATAAATGGCTGATTTATACCAGTTTAACTGTATCCCGAGTACGTCCCAAAATTTGTGAAGATATGCAGCCTGATTCATGTACGGGCCGTTTTGCGTGGCCCTAATAGCGAATCATAGCGACTCGCTATTGAGGACACGCAAAACGGCATTCATGTAGGAATTGCTAAATCAATAGCGATTCCTACATGTTCTTTATTTGCGAGTAGCAATTTGCTACTCGCAAAAAAAGGAATTTCTCCCCATTCAATCCTATGGGCCAAAAGGCCCATAGGAATGAATGGGGAGTATCCCTTATTTGCGAGTAGCAATTTGCTACTCTCAAATCAGATAGCGATTTTAAGGGTGCCAGGGGTGTCCAAAGGACACCCTGTAGCGCCCCTAAAATGCACATTTGAACAGGTGTTGCGCACACACATGTCCAAAGGACATGTGTGTGTGCAACATGCAACTTAGAAAAATGCTTTTAAAAGCATTTTTCTGTGTTTTTGCTATTTACCGAGAGGTCTGACCTCTCGGTAAATAGCGGCCCAATTTTGCTAAATCGCAATTTTTGCAAGTGTCATGAATAGCATTTAAGGAATCTCTAATAGAGATTCCTTAAATGCTAATCCTCGCATATTTGCTAATTCCTCATTAGCGATTTTAGCATTTGGGATTGTGAATCCCAAATGCCAAAATTGCACTCGCAAAAGGCAAGATTCTGAGAATCTTGCCCTTTGCGAGTGCATTTTTGCTTCATGAATCAGGCGGATGGAGCGCTCTGTTTATTGAGGTTCCTGGTGATGCCAGATACAACAGAATATCATCTGCGTATAGGGAGATACAGTCCTCCGAACCCTCTGACCACCAGAGTTCCCTCATGATTGGATCTTTCCATATCCACATTGCTAATGGTTCCAACATTAGAGCAAAGAGCAGTGGGGATAGGGGGCAACCCTGCCTGGTTCTCCTCTCGAGGGCTAACATTGGGTATTTTCGGTCATTGACTACGCCTTGAGCCAATGGGTCACTATGTAGAAGTTGAATACAACTCAGGTAACTGGTGCTGAAGCCCATTTTTCTGAGGACTGTGAACATGAATGGCCATTCGATCGAGTTGAATGCCATGGTGGCATTGAGGGACACCACCACTGCATCCTCCCATAGTGTGTCTAGTCTACCCATCACTCTGGGTAAGTGTCGCAAATTGAGGGAGGTGTATCTTGCAGGCATAAAACCTGACTGATCAGTGTGTACAAGTTTTGAAATAACTGTGAAGCAGCCAGGTGGCCAATAACTTCGCCAGGTTCTTAACTTCGGCGTTGAGCAGTGATATCGGCTGATATGAGGAGCATTTTTCATTGGGTTTACAGCTTTTGTGAATGAGCACAATTGTGGCCATTCTTTGGTTTGCGGGAAGTGTCCCCTGTTCCCGACTCTCGAAAAACATCTTGGTGAGATGTGGTGCTATACTGCCTGGGGCTAATTTGTATAACTCAATGGGTAGACCATTGGGACCCATTGCTTTCCCGACCTGTAGGTCTGTTATGGCCCGCTCGACCTCTGTGCTTGCAAGTTCACTGTCCAGTGTCGAGTGATCCTCTGCTGACAGGGTGGGAGGGGCATATCTGACAACAGGGTCTCCGCCTCCTTTTCCGTGTAGGTCGTTTGGGATTTATAAATGTGCTTAAAGTGTATCCCAAACTCATCAGCAATTTCCTGGGGGTCTGTCAGCTGGATGTCGGACTCGTCCTTTAGTTCTACAACCAGTCTGTTCGCCTGTTCTCCTTGATTGATCCAAGCCTGCAGTTTCCCTGCTTCATCCCCAACTTCATAGAGCTTCATAGAGATTTCTCTAAAGAGCATCTTTGCGCCGATGCTTGACCACACCTCTCCCCCCCCCCCCCCCCCCCCCCCATGCGCCATTGTTGATGTGGTGGCAGCTTGAGATCTGTCAGGTCTGCGGATCATCAGCGGCATGAAATACACAACGTTTTTGAGCATTAATTGCTCAAGAACTACTGAGTGGATTTACACAAAAAGCATGCTTTTTGGTCTAAATCCAACCACCATTTTTGGCAGTATTGCTGTTCAATTTTCCTATGGAATATTTTTGGGGAAAAATGCATTTTAGGGCCCCCTTTTTTTCTAGGTCCCCGCTTGATGGATTACCTCAAAACTTTCCAGGATGGAGCTGAGGTGGAAGAGACTTTTTTTGTGGAAAGTTTTGTAAACATTTGTCAAAGTTATTTTAATCAAAAAATGCTTAGATCTGATTGACTGCCACCACATCAACAATGATGTGATGGCAACCATCTTAGGCCTAGAAATAAAGCTAAAATAAAGACTCTATGGGGCAGAGTAGGGTTACCTTGACCCTATAGGCCAGGTGGGGAAATCTGGAGGGAACCCACCTGGAGCAAAAAATGTTTTTTAAAATGTTACCACATTTGCAAATCTGCTGTAATATTATTTGTTTTAAAAGCATGAGCTCCCCTGCTACTAAAATCCCTCACCCCCCTCCGGGGTGGGCAAGGGCCCAGGCGGTGGCACAATACATTATTTAGGGGAGGGAGGTGCATGGCCCCTTACTTGAGCTTATGCTACGGCTTGATGACTGCAAGCACTAGGCTTCCCACAGACAGCCAACCACTCAAAGGGTGGTTGACATCCTTGGTGTATTTCCCCAAATATTTTGTCCTGCCTTCTCCTGTTTTCTCAATTTTTTTGCTGGTCTCAGGACTCTCCATACTTTTGCCACTGCTACCCAGTGCTAAAGTACTTGTGCTCACTTCTCCAAACATTGCAAAATTGGCTAACTCCCATTGGCACATTTAGTTTAGGTTCCTAGTAAAATGGTAGCACATGTACCTAAGGCCTATACATTTGAAGCTACTAGTGGAACTGGTGTACTTATTGTGCCACCCACTTATGTTGCCTTTTTTAAACATGTCTCAGGCCTGAAATGGTAGCATGTGTGCAGTTTAAGCTGCCATTTCAACCTAGCCAAATAATAATTTTGCCAGACCTCAATCTTCATTTTTAATACATATATCCCCCTTAAGGAAGGCCCTACACAACCCTTAGGGCAGGGTGCAGTGTATCTAAATATTTGGTGATGTACTTTTAAGTTTAACATGTCCTGGTATGATAACGTAGGGGTACCTTATTACATTTAATAAATCATAAATTTTGTTTGAGTCTCAATGAATTGTAATTTAAAACCCTCTTTAATGGTAAAGTCAGATTTTAGTTCATAATTCTTAGGATGCCACTTCTAGAAAGGAATACGAATGAAAGAAACTGTTGGATCTGTATTGATTGTTTCTGAATTTTTTTCACTTTAACACAGTGCATCCTGATTTGGGACCAAGTGAGGGTTCCAAATGTTTTTGAATTACTTTTTGTACGCATGGGCGGAATGTGTGTTTTGGGGTTGCACCAGATAACTTTGAGCCTTTGAGCTTTACAAATGAATTTGACAAATTAGGTGTGCATGCTACCATCTTTGCAGTTATACTTCTAGAAAGTTGGCATTTTCTTCCCCTAAACATTTGGTCAGATGATTAGGTTTAGTTGGTAGTTGGCCTATGTAAATTACTCTCGGACAGTGATACAAAGGGGGACTAATTGTTGTCAGGAGTGTCAACTTGTCAGGATAGGGAGGGCAGAGCTGTACCCTACCACACTTGCACTTCACAGGGACCCACGGACAAAGGACTTCACACTAGTTTATTGTCACCCCAGACCCCTCAAAGCCAGGACAGGGGAAGTCTAGAAGTTTCTCCCACCCACTTCAAAGCTGGTACCAGGTATAAATATTTGACCCTCATACCAACTCTTCAGGTCACTTCTGGGCCTAAGGAAGACTCGGAAGAAGTGCTTTTCTTCCTTGCTCCCGGAAGGACTGCCCTGCTGCCCTGCTGCAGGAAGGACAGCCTTGCTGCTCTGTTGTCTGAGGAAGGAAGCCAGGACACATTCCTTGAATTCAGAACCACCGGAGTGACTCAGAGCACCAACTTACTCGCCTCCTGTTCTGAGCTACAGGGACATAGCAAGCTCCAGAGACCTGTCTTGCATCTGTCCATCTGCCCAGACTCAACTGATCCTATCTGTGCCTCTGCTGTAGTGAGTCCTGATCAACAAGAGGTGCCCCCTGGTTCTAGATACTTGGGTGGCATCAGACCTTATGCCTCTTGGCCAAACTGTGGTTTCCTGCTGATCTAAGGCAGTGCAACACAACTCAAAGCAGTATGATGCAGCACCTTGCAGCCCCTGATCCGTGGCCTCATCAAACCAATGCAGGGCAATACATCTTTATACTGGACCTCGCTGTGTAACTCCTGATTGGCAGCCTCATTGGAATTGTTGCAGTGCGACACATTTGATACAGCAATTCGCAGCTCGTGATTGGTGGCCCCATCAGAAACAACGCTACTCAACGTAGTGCGATCTAAACCTCACATCTCTGTCTAAGTAGAACCAGGTACATTGTACAGCAGGGCAAATTTGGTTCTGTGCCCGACCCGTGCTCCATCGTAGTCAGCCTGAACTTGTGACTTTGTCCCAATCCTTTCGAGACCAGATAAACACCATTAACTCTTTGGGCTCTATGGCCTACTTTTACCCAAGACTTTGAAATTGAATAGATCCAGATTTACTCACTGGATTTTTGTAGTGTTGATATCATTTTGTTTATTGTACTCTGTTGTTCAAGATGTGTTTGTGAATTTTCTTGTGCAGTGTTTTCACTTCATTACTGTTTGAATGCTGCATTAATACTTCGCACTTTGCCTCTAAGTTAAGCCTGAATACTTTTGTGCCAAGCTCCGAGAGGGTTGAGCACTGGTTACTTGAGTGACTTTTTGTGGTCCATCCTGACCAGGATTGTCGTTGTTGCTTGAGAAAGGGGTTCACCACCCTCAACACATTCCTTTTTTTACGTCTGTAAGTAGGAAAATCATAATTCCAAAGGCCCTTCCTGTATCAGTTTCTTTCATTAATTTGCCTTGTTTTCTCTACTGCCAGGGCTTTAAGTGGGATGAAAAAAACTGGGGGGTCTCTCAAAGGGGCGTTGTCAGTGTAATTCGGGCGTGGCTTAAAATCACTTGTGCAAAAAATTTGTGCTTAGCATAGTGTGCTGCCCGACTGGTATTTTGCTGTATCTGTCATTGCATCTAGATATTTGATACAAGTAACATCATACCTACATTAAGCAAGGGATATTGGCTTTGTCAATGGTTATTACTTGCAGAAGATAAGCTGCAACTATGACTTGTATATAATATTGACAAAGCTTCCAATTAAATCCTTGGTGACCCTACCACAATGTTGCTGCTCCTGAGTTTCAGAAAGAGAAGGGAAATCCAGAAAGAAAATGACTCTTAGAGGATTTCCCTTCCCCCACAACGCTCACCTGGCATAACGTCATGCTGTAACTTCTCTACTACTGAGAAGTGAGCAGTGTGGGCAGCGCACATCCATGTGCCTGCTGTCTCGAAACAGGTCTCTATCAGGCTTTGTTTTGCGCCCTGGCACTTTTTTCCGGACTGCAGTGACAGCAAACAGCTGTCACTGCAGTCTGGAAAAAAAACGGACTACCTGTGTCAGGGTTCAAAACAGAGCCCGATAGAGACCCGTTTCGAGGCCCCCTGAAAAAACTGCAGGTGCTCAGACCCCTTCAGACCCTGCCCACTTAAAGCCCTGTCTACTGCCACATGTCTCAGTGATCTATAAGTGAAAGAAATGCATCCTTATTTTTATTTTGTGTCCACATTACAAGTCACTATCTACTAGGCAAACAAAACAATTAATTCCTAAGGAGTCACGTTCATTTACAGTGGTCAGATCTACTAGGTAAGGTTGGTTATGGGCTTCCTAGGTGAAAAGCTTCTTATTTTACCCTCTGCTGTGCTTTTCAAGTGTCACTGTTATAACTTGTATCTTCATGGGGTTTCTGGAGCACATTCAGATTAAAAGAGTTTGACAGATTTCCTTTATCGCTGCTTCATTCGCTAGATTCAGCTTTTGGTCCGTTCCTTGAAACAGCTTTAATTGTCTCACCAGACTATTGTTTTTGACAAAACATAAATTTGTCATATAGGGCCAGATGTAGGTAGGCATTTACCGGTCGGTAACGGCCGAATTCGGCCGTTACCGACCGGTAAATGCAATTTGAGATGTAGGGCCCTGTATTTTACAGAATCGGTAAATTTACCGATTCTGTAAAATACCGAATCGGTATTTTTTCCGAATCGGTAAAATTGATATGTAGGTGGGACTCTTCTGAGTCCCACAAGCATTACAGAATCGGTATTTTACCATCAAATATTATTTGATGGTAAAATACCGATTCTGGTGTGCATGCACATGTGTGCATGCACACCTGTGCCATATGACAGGCAGACCTGCCCTTAGGGCAGGTATGCCTGTCACATGGCCCCCGAAGCTTTTTTGGGGGTGCTAGAGGGTGTCAAAGTGACACCCCCTGCACCCTTGTCAGAATCGGTATTTACCGATTCGGTAAATACCGACCGGTAATGCCCCATTCATTCCTATGGGCTTCAAAGCCCATAGGAATGAATGGGGCATTACCGGTCGGTATTTACCGAATCGGTAAATACCGAATTTTACCGATTCGGTAAAAGGGAACATCTGGATTCCCTACATACCAACCCCTCACATTTACCGAATCTTAATTACCGAATCGGTAAAATTCGGTAATTTTCGGTAATTAAGATTCGGTAAATGTTACTTACCTACATCTGGCCCATAGTCACATAAATGGGATTTTTGTAAATGGGATTAATCCACTGGTCTGTTAAATTGTGATCCACTGTTTCCTCAATCTATCACAGAATACCAAAGAGGAAGTGGGTAACGTCACTTAACCCATTTGCTCCTTTCAATTTAAATGACTGACTGCACAAAGCATCTGCATATTCTTCACATCCATGTAAAACAATAATTCACTTCAGAGACAAAGACAAATCTTTTTCAAAATGGGGTTTGTTTATTTTTAAATAAAAAATTACAGAGACTAGGTTATATTTAGTATGAGGGAGTCCTGTACTATCCTAAGAGGATGTTCCATCATTTACATAGGGGTCATATATTTTCGGCGGAGAAACTTAAGAGAGCAATGGATTTTAACATCTTCCTTCATCTTGGAATCCCTTGTTTCTCTCCTGGTGAGGTTATCTTGATTCAATTAAAATGATGATTACTACAATTTTATTGTATATTGTATTTATGCTCCCAGCAGATATCCCATATTATTTTGATTTAAAATAACTGATTCTATACTTTCAAAATTTCTTTGAGGTAAGTAAACTACAAGGATTTTTTTATCACCACTTAAGAAACATAAATAAGAGGGTGGTTTAAACTTTCCTGATGTTCATCTTTATCATAAGGCCTTTTGTTTAATACACGCTTTGTTGTGGATCTCCAAATTCGCTTCTCACCCTACACCATTAAGTCTTGATACTGAACGTTCCCTGTTGGCTACTTTCTCTCCTTGGGAAGTAATTGCCTTTCCTTCAAATCATTTGTTACACTTCACCATTGTTTCTTCATGCCTACTGTCTTCTGACGTCCTGCTCTACATCATACAATATATCTTGTGATAATTTCTTATAATCCCCTCTTTGGTACAATAGTTTTATTACAAGTAATAATAAGCCAATTTTTGGAAATCCTGGAGACAAAAAGGTCTTATGAATGTTGCTAACTTATTTTTGGATACTGCTCCAAGGTCTTTCCGTCAATTTCAGGCAGGTTGTCCCCGATCCTTCCTTCCTAGGTTTCTTTTCTACTACGTATCATTATAAATGTTCTGCACTCATTGCAAAATGTTACAACTCTTTCAACCTCTATATCAGGTATATCTGATATTTTGTCCTCTTCCCTTATAGCTTCAGTTATATATCAATATTTTCTTGCTACTAAACCTTCTAGACCTAAATTCAAAGTGGAATTTCTTTGGGAACTTAATCCCAGCCGTTCTTGGCCTAATTCTTTAATAAAACATGGCCGAAAATACTTAAGGTTTCCCGAAAGACTTCTACAACTCAAATATTATTCTTTTTATTTCATAGACTTTATCTCACTGCTAATCAAATAACTAAGTTCTCTTAAGACACTATTGGCAGATGCTGATCTTGTAATCACCCCAAATTAGATTTTATGCATGTTATTCAAGTACCTTCCTACCCTAGCTTTTTGGCATACGGTTTGGTACCAACTCAAAAGAATTTTTCAGAGCTGGTTTCCTTTTTCTCCTATATTAGCCTTCTTGGCATGTTTGTTTGATGTTAATGATCCACATATGCACAATATTAAAATCATGGATCTATGTAGGCTTTAGCTGTTCAACAAATTACGGTAAACTGGTAAAGTTCTTAAAAAAAATATAAGGCTTGGTGGTATAATACAAAAAATTACATTAAATGTCATTATCATAGATTAGATACTGTTTTTACTTCTATCTTTCCATATATCAATAATGAATTATTTTGGTTACTGTTAAATACAAAACAGTTAATGGTGTCACCAATACCTCACCTGTGTTGGTGTGTGGGTAGTTTAAAATCAGTTCACCCCTGTTGCGTTACAACCATGGTCTCCAACTCCGGCCTTCGATCTTCTCCAGGTCGACTGAATCTTTGCTTCCATTTTAGAATGGTGCAAAAGCAAAAGAAACAATTGATGGACGGAATGCTGGACAATGCAAACATTCACCTCCAGTCACAAGAATCTGGGTTTAATCCATTATTCTTTTGCTCACCACCCCACCCCAGTTTAGAACCAGCCATATGAAAATCAGTCTTGACCCTGTTCCTTGTGGGAACAGTCCAGACCAAACTGCCAAGCCAGGTCCTCCCTGGACCACAAACAAGCATCCTTGGACCGGTTTCAGGGCATCACCCTTCATCAGCCAGGCTAGCTTGAATCCAGTGGTGTAGTGAGCAAGGGACCCACATCTGGGCATACCCTTCCCACTTAGGGCAACAAATGCAAAATAAACAATTGATGGACGGAATGCTGGACAATGCAAACATTCACCCCCAGTCACAAGGATCTGGGTTTAATCTATCATTCTTTTGCTCACCACACCAACCCACCCCAGTTTGGATCCAGCCATATGCTAATCAGTCTTGACCCTGTTTCTTGTGGGAACAGTCCAGACCAAACTGCCAAGCCAGGTCCTTCCTGGACCGGAAACAGGCATCCTGGGACCGGTTTCAGGGCATCACCCTTCATCAACCAGGTTAGCTTGAATCCAGTGGTGTCAGTTTACAGAAATATAGAGAAAAATAATGGTTAGCAGCAAACAAAAAAATATCACTTAGTGTTCCATAAAGGAATTTAGCCCAAGTCCCAACTCTACTCTAATGGATCCTGACCTATCAGAACCCATATAGAGCCCTTTCAGAAAAGAGCGCAAATTTTAAAGAGCATTTAGAATGGCAATTAGAATTTAGTGAACTTCTAATGAAGAGTTTTTTTGGCAAACTCGTCCAAGTCTTCTCCCAATCAGGAATCAGTCACAGCAGTTGCTGTATACCTAAAGAAAGTTTTGGAAACAACATCAGCAGTACCTTATAGTGTAAATGTAAAAGATAGCGGGTGAGCATTTAGCCTGGACCAGTCTGATCAGGTAAAGCTCTCTTTTCTAAGGAATGGGTTGGTGGAAAAGCATCCGCTAGACTGTTAGAATTCTATATAGGAACTCGTATATTAAACACAACTAAATGTGTGCATCCATCCTCTCCGGTATCAGGTCATCTTCAGCCAATAGTGAAAGGATCATCCGAAGGCCTGTCACATCCTTCTTCATTCCCATGGTAACATACGAAAGCATCTAACATTATCTTCAAGCAAAATACTAAGCTCCAAATGTTTATATACACTGGTTTCATGTTGAGTTCCCACAAGAACCGTAGCTCACTCCATCAGATATTCAGAACTCAAATGCATGACAATGAATTAATCTAAGGCAGAAACATTCTAGTTGCAAATTCTATGGATCTAAAAGGGGCTTCATGTTTCTAAGCATACACTTATTGTTTAGTAACTGTTGACTATTTACTATTAAGAACAAGTGACAGCTAGATACTTTCCAAATGCGATGAGAACATATAGCTAAGGAGAGAAAGAAATCTTTTGTTGAAGGCAGCACATTCTACAAAGATGACATGTTTTCTAAAGCTAATTTAACAACGTTGAGAAGAAAAAATAAATCCAATGCAGGGGAATAACAAGCATTTGCAATGCAATTGGTCTCGCCTTTGGGACCTTATAGGTATTTAGCTATGCAGCACATTAGCCTGGGTGCTGAAACATCTACTGCTCTTTAACATGGAGGGAAAATAAGCACCAAACAGCGTGACACACCAGGTATGGGAACACATGGAGACAAATATTGCCTTTCTGCATGAAATGGTATAGTTCAAAGCTCTATTTTAATAAAAAATCAGGGCCTTCAGTGGTCATATCACTGAAAATACAAGATTTGAAAACAATATTATTTTCTACGGGTGTTCATGGAAGACAATTTCAATGGACTGGAATCTAGAGATTGCTAAAGTGATGATGGTAGTTTACTGACCTCTACTGGTCATTTTCTATCAAGAAAGTTAAATAGAGGCAGTTGCCAGAAAAAAAAGTCCTTAAGCAGAAAGCAATGATGTTATTTTACTGATCTCTGCTGGTCGTTTTCTATGAAAACAGTTAAATAGAGGCAGTTGAACAGAAACAAAGTCTCTAAGCCAAAGCAGACAAGTTCTAGGGCAGATCTCCAGAGCCCACAAAGTACATACACATAAAAGTATATACTAAAGTATATACAAGAGGTCTTGAATGCTCGACCTAAAAATAATTGAGACCTTGCTTAACTCGACAATGAAAATACCATAGAAATGGATCCTTAATACAAACAAAATCAAACTAAACATATTACATGTTAATATAAATATTTCTCCTCATTACGGGAGGCATAAGATGTTGTTGCTGCCCCAGGTTTACGTGATTAGGTAAATCTGGGACAGTGTCAGAATCTATGGGTGTTGCGTGGGAAAACCCAGCACAACGTCCATGGAACTCCTCCCTGGCACAGAGTAAGGCAACGCAGCAACTTGGGCTTCTTTGTCTTACTCCATATCTATGAGACCATGCAAAGCCACGTGCAGTGGCTTTGCATGGACTCATAGATATGATTAAGAGGCATGTGCCGCTGGAACGTTAAAAAAGTGATTCTTCAGTTGCACAAGCCTATCGTAAATAAGCCCCTTAGTTAAATAAAAATAGTTTAAAGACCAGCATTTTTAATGACACAGACCTTCACCTGAACCTGGTCCTGCTTTCCATAATGATACCTCCAACAGTCCATCCTCTCTGTAGCTTAGTACTTTTTAGAAAAGTTTTAGCCTTCATTTTAATATATTAGATAAAAAAATGTGACGTGTGAATTAAATTTGTAATCAGATCTCATTCTTCAAATTATTTGTTTTGTTATGAAATGAATAGTCACATCCGCTAAAAAGAGCTGCTGTTCAGAATTAATTGTTCATTTTTGCTTCTTTCATTACTTTTTTACAGCTCCTTTCCAAGACAGCACAGGCTTTATAGTCATTTATATTGTGGGTAACATGCTAGGAAGTGATACACACTTTAAAATATATATTTACTGTCTTTACAAAATGTGCCTGTAAGACTCCATCCAAGTTATTTAATGAATGAATGAATGAAGTGAGACTTGCATGGCTACCCTGAGGCCTCCGAGCGCTGCAAGCGGATCTAGCGGGCCGGGAGCAAGTGTTAGAAGGGGATGTTAAAAAGATTAGTTTTCAAGAGTTTTCTAAATGCTGACAGGTTGGACTCCTTCCGCAGATGGAGAGGGAGGGAGTTCCAGGAGTAGGCAGCATTGAAAGAAATGGAGCACCCGCTCCATCTGGCTCTACGTATTCTGTGCGTAATGGCGGATTGGGGGAGGCTGAAGCGGAGGTTCCTGGCTGGGAGATAGGGTGTGACCAGGGATTGGGAAATAACCGGGCCACACTTCCAGAAGGCCTTGTGTGCCAGGCACATGGCTTTGAACAGGATCCTTGCCCTGATGGGGAGCCAATGAAGGTTCCTTAATGCTGGTTTATCGGATTGCCTGCGGGGAATTTAATTGCAACACATATAAATATGTAATGTTTTTGCTCAAGCAACATAATTAAATCATGAAGCAAACCACTGCTTTATGGCTTGATTACATAAACAATAGGCATAACACTGGGAGTTAAATGCAAAGGCCGCTGTGTATCACATTTGATTAAACTAGCTTGTAAGCCAAAGGAACAGGCCACACTGTCTTGCTTTTCTATGTCTGTTGTAATGTATACCATTTGAAGCACTCTTTGTATCTCTTTGAATTGTATTTAGGCTCTTGTGGAGTTACTGTTTTGAGCTTGAACATTTTGCAATTATATTCTAGTAAACTTATATACCTCAACTTTCCAAATGTGTAGTACATTTAGACTAGCAAAGGATCAGACTGTTTACTAAAACAAACAGTAGATAACAGTTTCTTAAAATCACAAATCTATCGATCTATCTATCAATCTCCATTTATCCACCAGGCTATGGACCTCAGTTAGATTTTGGCAGACAGGTTACTCAATCAAAAGCTTGGTTGTTGTCCCATCCACAGTATTACAAGTGCCTTTTTCTATGCGCTATAAATGCAGCTGACGAGAAATATGCCACGTTTTGAAGAGTATCCAGTCAGCCAAACTCCAAATAAGGGCGATTGTACTTAGGACACATCATTCACCCTTGAAGACCTCTATGATGAACAAACTACAGAGGCACTGTAGCACCACACAATTTCTACAATCCTGGGAACACAACCAAGGGCCATATGTAGGTGGCCAAATACCAGTCGGTAACACCGAAAAAGGGCCTTTTTCGGTGTTACCGACATTTATTTAGCCATGTGAGATGTACGTAATATCGAATCGATAATAACGAATCAGTAAAAAATTACCGATTCATTATTTACTGATTTGGAATTACCGAAACAATGAATACCGAATTGGAATAAACGATTCAGTAAAACCCCCAAAAATGCAATGTAGCAAACCTCGTTATTACCGAATATGACCATAATCTGTAAAAACGAATCTGTATTTACCACGTTTCAAGAGCATGTGGTAATCAGGTGCAGTGCATAAAAACAGGCCCAAAATGCATCTGTGTGAACACAATGGCAGGCCTCTACCTCATAGCAAGGCGGCTACGCTTGAGAGCAGCAGGATGAGGATCTGGAGACGTGAAGAGCGGGTGTACAGATTACGCATCACATTGTTCCAATTGACAGAACCTGAAATACATGAAAGATACAGATTGCACCCAGACACCATCCTGGACCTAATACGGGACCTAAGACCCTATCTGGAGCATCAGACACCAAGGGCCCACGCAATCCCCACCCATGTCCAGGTACTCTGCTTGCATCAGGAAGTTTCCAGGGTGTGATAGCTGCAGTGGGTGGAGTGTCACAGAGCTGTCTATCCCGTTTTTTCCACACCTTCCTGGACGCCATGATGGACAGAATGGAACATTACATTTCCTTCCCCAGTACACAGGCGGAGCTGCAGAGAACCAAGCTGGAGTTCTACCAACTTGCCCATTTCCCCCACGTAATTGGCTGCATCAATGGGACCCATATTCCCATCTGCCCACCTGCAACAAGTGAATATATATACAGAAACCGCAAATCCACCCACTCAATCAATGTGCAGGTGATCTGTAATGGCAAATACATTATAACTGACATCGTGGCCAAATTCCCCGGGAGTAGCCACGACGCGCACATCTTCAGGAACATTGGCATACATACACGTCTGCTTGATGGTGAATTTGGCGACGGATACATACTAGGTAAGTAAATGTGACACACCCTGATGTACACCCTGGCTCAAGCAGTTGGTCACAAAAATCAATGCCACTTACTTCTGTTCATAGGTGACAGCGCATATGCCCTCCGGACGTATCTACTCACACCATAGCTCAACCCAACCACCCGAAGGGAGAGGAGATACAATGTGGCACATAGGAGCACACGCAACATGGTGGAGCGCACATTTGGATTGCTCAAAAGCAGATTCCGTTGCCTCCACAAAACAGGAGGTGCACGTCTGTACAGCCCCATCAAATGTTGCAAGGTAATTGCTATGTGTGCAATGCTACGCAATTTGGCCACTAAAAAAGGAACAGCAGTGGAACTAAGTGAGTCAGAGGACGAGGACGAGGACAACCCTCAGCCAGAGCCCTGCGCAGCTGGTGTTGCAATTGAACATGATGGGAGACAGAGACGGGCAGAGATTACGTCAAACTATTTCTGAGTGAGTAACGACACTGAGCCATTAACAGTTACATGTAGAGGTGTTTATTGGGCACACCTCCAGTATTGCGAGCATTGTTCAATTGGACATGGGTTACATCGCCCATCACATGCATGTACACAGCCATAGTCCTTTACTTCCTGCGTCCACGTGCTGCACGTGCACGTTCCCCATCAATACTGTCTGGTGTGTTGGACTGTTCCTGTGCTGGCACGTTTTGTCCACTACGCCTCCTGCACTCGGTGGGTGAGGGTGTAATGCTACCACAGCTGGTAGCCTCCTCACTGTCCCCCCCCCTTCCATATTGGACACCTTGGCATTCTGCATGAGCTCTAGCACTGAGGTCATGGACACCATCCCCCTGGCCACATCCCTGCTGCAATGCGCCATCTCCTCCTGCATGGCGATGGACCTGCGACACATCAGTGATGTTGCAGTGGCCAGCCGGTTCACCGACTTGGTATAGGCCTGGAGTCTCTGTCTCTCCCGGCGCCTGCCAACACGGTCCTGCTCAAGTTGGCTGCAGAGGTTGTCCACCGAGGTAGCTACTCTCTCCATCCCCGCACACAAGTTCTCCCCCATGGCACTGATGCCCTTCTCCATCTTGTGCATATGCCTGTTTATGTTTGCCACCTCCCTGTGCATTGACTTCATCTCCCTTCATTGCAGGCGCTGGACCTTCAGCATGTTGCCTTCCAGTCCAGCAAACACACTGTCACCCTGCTCGGATGCTTCTGGACTGTCCGGCCTTGCCCTGCGACGTCTTGATGAGATGTGGGCGCCCTCGGATGCAGAACCGGCCCTCTCCCTGTTGGATCTATCTCCTATGGGACTTTGTTCGCCCAATCTGCCCTCCTCCTCCGACTCCTCCATCTGCTGGAGGGTGACCACGGCATACCTCCTGCCTGACTGTGGTGGTGGTGGTGTTGGTGAACGTTGCAGTGGTGACTGAGTGAGAGGGGATTGCGGCCCTCCCTGGCGCTGTGGTGATGGCTGTGGTGGAGGATTGGCTGGCTGTGATGGCGCAGAGCTGGTGGTCCCTGCAGGCATGCTGTCCTCATGTTGCCTCTCCTCTGGCCTGGCTGACCTGCCTCTGCTGCCCTCTGCTGCACTGCGAGATGACTCGCCAGTAATGACACAAATGTAAATATACTCAATGCTCTGTCTGCAATGGCATTACATTAAACTACATGCCTACAGTGCACAGTGGTTGTCCTGACCTATCCTATTAATTTACCATGCTATTGTGTATGCTGGCCTGACTGTCCTGATCATGAGTTCACACTGACTACATCACCCATAATGCATTGCAGGTAACCAGTAAGACATGGTGTGGAGTGGGAGCCCTTTTACCACTATGGGGACTGGGGTTGGGGAGGGGGTAGCGCAGCATGCTGGGCATGCTTCTTACCTTGTTTTCTTGCTGCTCTGGCGGAGCTATCTGCGTCTCCCACGCCACTCACACTCTCCGGCTGGATGGTGGACTCCACCATCTGTTCCAGTGGTGTTGGTGCTGGGGCTCGGTTTTTACGTCCACCTGTTTTGCCAGCCTGCCTCTGTCTCTCTGCCATCCTCAGTTTTGCTGTCTTCCTGAGGTCGTACCACCTCTTTCTGATGTCCTCTATGGTGCGCAGGGTCACACCTATGGCATTGATCTTGTCCCGAATGCCACTCCAGATTTGCCTCTTCTGTGACTCTGGCACTTGGTGGGACTGGGCTCCAAAAAGCTTGTGGTGCTCTTGGCTGACATCCTGGATCAGGACCTCAAGCTCCTTGTCACTGAACTTGAGTTTTCATTTTCTGTCACCTCCCTCCTTCTCCCTGTCCTGGCTTGCCATTTCAATGCTTGTTATGTTGTTTTTCTGTCTTGCTTGTGGCTGTGTGGCTGTGTTGCTGCTGGCTCCTCAGCTCTCCTGCCTGCCTGCCTGCCTCACAGTGAGCTCCTGGTCCTGTGCACCTGGCTGGGTGTGGCCACTTCCTGTTTGGGAGGTAATTGGGTGTATCAGGATTGGCTGATTCACCAAATTACGATTTTTTGAATTACCGATTCGGTATTAACGAATTCGGCAATGGATTCTGTAACACTAAATCGGTATTAGGCTTTCGGTATTTTTGATTTTTTACCGATTAGTTCAGAATCGGTATTTAATACCGAATTGTAACGAATCGGTAAAGTTTAGCAATTTTTTATCTACATCACATTTACCGAATTCTTAATACCGATTCAGTAAAATTCGGTATTAAGGATTCGTTATTCGCAATTTACCTAGATATGGCCCCCAAGTTTTTAGTTGTTTTCTAAATTTAAATGACAACTGTTTCGTTTGTCCTCTGCGCTCTAAATAATGTTTTTGATTTATTAGGAATCACATTTTCACACGGCGAAAAGAACATTGGCTGTAGCATTTTGAAGACGCTGCATTGTCTAGGCTTTTTTATTGAAAGGCACAAAAGGACTGCATTGCAGTAACCAATTTGCGAATTGATAAAGACATTGATCGCAGTGATTTGGTGGGAAAATCTGAGGAAAGGCTGAATTTTTTGGAAGCAATTCGTGTTGGAAAAAAACAGATCTTTGAGACAAATGAAATGTGCAATGTGCAGACTCTGGGAAAATCTAACATCAATCGTCTCTCTTAAATTACTGAAAGCCACCGCTGGTTTTGCTCAATGGCTCATAGGCGGAGGCCAGAGCCCTTTTTTACCAATTATTGAGAGAGGTTTGTGTGAGAAAAGTTTCTGCCATAAGCAAGTTCAGCGTAAGGCAATTTGCACTCATCCCATAGGACCCCCGCCCAAAGCAGGGTTGTGATTTCTCGACTCCAAGCCTATCTCACCCTATAGTCCTGGAGAATGTGGAAATCAAATGAATACATGAAAAAAAGAAAGCTTGTGTTTTCCTGGCACTAATACTTGATACTTGAATGGGATCTGAATAGGCGGACGTCCTGAATGAAAAAGAAATAGAGAAAATGTACTCAACAGAGAAGGCAAGCCAAAAGATGAAATATGTAAACAATAGAATGAAGAGGACAATCTCTACAGCATGTCCTGTGTCATTCGTATCAGTGTGGATGTGAACAGCCTCATCTACATCCTCTAAACCCAGTCCAGGCAGAAAAAAGCTAATCACTTGGACACAGAGCCATCAATGTGTCTCATGACAAGGCAGAACCTGGTGGTCCATGTTTTCCTATGCTTTAGTGAGATCTAATAAAATAATGGCATTCCCACCACGCCAAGTTCAAACCATCCTCAGTTTGTAGATCATTCCTATGTGCGTATGTGAACAAAGAGGAATCTTTTTCAAAGAAACTGTGAAAACTATCATGGGTTACACTGTTTACGTTGACAAATGACAGACAGGAGACATTTGAAATTTATAAGACAAACTCATGAAAAGATAAAGAATGTTTTGAGCGACTAGCAAATGTAGCAGAGAGATGAGGCCCACTTTCATATACAAAGTCAACCTCCGGAACAGGAAAGTGAAAGATTCCAAACCAGTCTTGTCAGTTAGCATGTTGCAGCCATGCTTCCAACTGATTTGGGTTAACGTTCTAGCTGTAAATCAGTGTATAGTGACCTTCACTGGCAGCTGTTATGGGAACATGGTCTAGTAATATGTGGGTTGAGGGGAGAATGAAGCTTGTCTCACCCACTGCATATGAATTTTGTAGGTGGAGATGGGGATGCTTGGAGCCAATCAAAATTCAGACTTTCGATGGTGCACAGTTGTTTGATTTGCAAATGAATTTAAAACGGATCCATCAACCTGAGCTGCCAATGAATGAGATTTGTGTATATGATGCAGATTGAGATTAATGGGGGCAGTGCTGTGAGGCTGGTTGACAAATGTGGCTGAGCCACGTCCAACCAGAGGGTTCTAGTTTGTCGCAAGTGAGGAACAACAGGCTGGATCTGACTACATCATTTTCTATTTCCCTGGCCTCAGGGATGGATTTTTCCATTCAGGTGGGGTAAGGGGAAGACACATATCTGTGTTTTCATGATGTGTCTGTGCAGGTCCTGTTGGCAGCAAGAAAACATCCATCATCCATGTCGGAAACTTGGTTGACTTACATGTGTCCTATGACCCACAGCCTTGGGAATCCCCCCTTGCTTGCTCACAGCCTTGGGAATCCCCACTTGCTTGCTCACAGCCTTGGGAATCCCCACCTGCTTACTCACGTTTGAAAAAGAAGGAAAGAAAGAAAGAAAGAAAGAAAGAAAGAAAGAAAGAAAGAAAGAAAGAAAGAAAGAAAGAAAAAGGTAAGAAGCAGAAAAAAGGAAAGGACAGAAAGAAGGAATGACAAACAGGATTGCAAAGATAGAGCACCCTCTTGAGCTTATATTCAGAGTACATGCTAGCTGCTGGTATGGTGTAAAAAACCAACAAAGGAATTTGCAACAGCATTTGCAGGAGACAGGAACTGATAAAGCTAGAATGTGCCCTAAACTTTCAACTGGTAGAAAGCCTCCTGCTATCACATCTGGCTAACAGAGACAACACTAAAGTAATTACAAAGTGAAAACAAAAAACACTGGCACTAAAGGGCACTACCTTGTGTGTGGATATGCTTCTTGTGAAAGAGCTAAATGCAGTCACTCAAAATGAGGTTAGCTATTGGCTGAAGTAGGCTGACCCATAGTCCCATGCTCTATGCTGTAGTAGGCGGAAGCAACGTGAATGACACAAGAACAGACCAATGAATGAGGACAGGAGGCTGAAAGCCCTTTTATGTATGTATAATATACATATACTTTTTCTAAAATCAAAAGACCTTAGCTAACGCCAGACCTAAAAGTTACTGGAGTATGAACACATCCTTAAATTGCCCAAATATGTCTGTTTCATTCAGTGTATATAGTTGCTCTAATTCGTTGTTTTAGAACTAGTCTTTTGGCGCCAACAACATGCCACGACAAAATGTAAACTAGCAATTCTGAACAAGAATTAAACCTGTGGTCGTAAAAGAGGGAAGTGACATCAGTAGGGTTTTTCTGATAAGAGGAATTGGGGGAAAGGAAAGATTTGCATAACCCAGTTTCCTGTGCTGGGAAATACTTTGAGATCCTAATCAAAAAGTGTAATCTACAACAAACAAGGTTAAAGGTATTTCAACCAGAATTTTCAAATCGTAGCAAATTCCCCAACCAACAATACAGAAAACCGAAATGTCGATAGTGCAGTTGTGGGAATAAAACGAAAATACACGAACATATAGTTAAGAATTCAGACACTGAAATGCTCTGTGAGATCTGTTGCGTTACAGAGTGGGCACTGCTTTAAGATTTTTTTTTTTTAGCCAGGGTCACTTATATTAAAAAAAAATGTGTAGGTGTGCATGCATGTTTAAATGTCACGGTCTTTCTTGTGCTAATTTAATGTAAGCCCAGAAATTCAGTTTTGTTTAAATTCTGGAAAACTTAGCCCACACTATTTTTCATTTACCTCATTAATAACAACCCTTGACTTTATGGAACCAGAAATATCCTAAACCTTTATTCATATGTATTGATTTGACACTTATGCAACGTTGCATATTTTTGCACTGCTCCTGTGATCCTTTGTAACAGAACATAAATTGAAGCAATGTTTTGCGCCAATTTACACCACACAAGCACCCCTGCAAAACCTAGCAAAAAAAAACCTAGGATTTTAGTTTTGAGTTATGGTGAAATAATCCATGAAAAATCAAAGACAAGAAAGCTCCTAAAATGGTGAGTGCAACCCCTTTAGGGTGACGTGGTATGTCTGAAAATGGACAGAAGGGCGCTCGGTACCATACTGCTGGAAGTGGACATGCCAGAGATCTCTGGATCCCCGCAGTTCAGCCCATCACTGCTGACTGTTGCGCTGGTCTTCGCCATGCTTCACCATCTACTTTGATGACATCACATACTTAGAAAATTTGATGGAAGGAAGCAAAGCTTGAGTTGTCTATGATGTTACCCGGAACCCTGCTGAGAGAAAACATCCTCATAATTTACCTTTTACCCATCTGTAATTTATGTTATGTATAGAGCCCAAAATTATCTGCTCTTGTTTGAACTGCTATTCAGGGTCAGAATGGTTATGGGGTAGCTATGCATAACATGGCCTCTTCTCCTTGTCCCAAAAGCAAATTTACACCCACCACTCTCTGTGCCTTACCTTCCCTCCCCTCCATAGGCTGCGCTCCTTGCTCTCCAGTGCTGCTCTGACAGGCCCTCATAGAGCCTTCCAGACCGCCTGAATTCCTAGATGACATAGCTACATTAGTTGACAAGTTCTGCTACTCTGCACTGGCAAGGTGTTCCATGGGTGGAGCATGGGTGTTCCCATGTACCCACCCATGGTTTCTGATGATGCATTACCAGCTTGACTATTATTAATACTGGGAATGCATCAAAATGGTATGCTTTCCCAAGTGAGGCGTAACAAGGATAAATATGGTAATTATTCCTCGTTTTTAACTCTATCTACTTGTGCTGCATTCTGCAGCACACAAAAAGAGCAAGTTGTTTTATATATATGTATTACCTACTGGCGGTGGCTAGTAGGTAGTTATAGTCACAACCTAGTTTCCATAGGAAAAGCATTTTCTGATTTGCTAATAACTTTGGCATCGTTTGACGAATCTTCCTGAAATTCTCAATAAAGTTGCACTTTTTAGGTTAGCTCCTATCTTAAAAGTTCGGGGTTGATTTGTCGAGTGGGGGCTGAGAAAAAAGGCGCTTTCCCCATAGGAAATTTTGCGACGAGCTACAGCCCGAACTGCTGAACGGAATTCCCCCAAATTTGGCAGAAGGTAGAGCTTGGTTCAGAAAGTGACCTTTTTTTTAATGGTGTAAATCCATTCAGTAGGCTTTGAGAAATTCAAAAAATAAGAGTAAAAAAATCAATTTCCCATATGAAACTTTGTGTAAGGCTACAGTAAAAATGACTAAACGGAATTACCCCAAATTTGGCACAAAGCTGGTGCGTGGGTCAGAAAGCGACCTTTTTTTAAAATTGTGTAAATCCGTTCAGTAGTTGTTGAGAAATTTGAAAAATAAAGGTTTCGATATCTGGGTTGAGCACAAGTCCCGTGCACGAGCTTCACTGTGATAGGCTGCCAACAGTCCAAACCAGGAAGTGTTGGCAGCCATCTTGTGGCTCGGTAGAGGCGAGTTGCTAGAAAACAGAGAAAAAAAGGTATACAACTAGAGAAGGGGTAGGGTAGAAACTCCTTGACCCCATAGGTCAAGGAGTGGGCCCGTCCACGACAGGATGGGACCAGAGACCATGGACCCGGCACCCACGCCTATTACTTCTGCAAAGGCCCTTCATATCAGGTATTCGGCGCAAACTCTGTTACACCTTAGACCAACCCCTCTCACAGAATGCTCCAGAGGTTCCTGGCCGTGCCCTGAGGGTCCTTTTTCCTGCATACATTGCAAATATCAAGCCACTTACATAAAACCAATTTCCGAGAAGTTAAATAAAAAAGAACAAACTCCACCTAAAGGGACAAAGGAGACAAAGTGCCTCCTTCTAAATGTTCGGTCCCTACCTAGACATCAACTAGAGGTATGGGACCTAATACATACTACACAACCCGACCTCTGCTTCCTAACGGAAACTTGGTTGAAACCCCATACGGTCCCCGCTATCACTGTAGGGGTTCCTCTTGGCTATAAGTTTATTCATTTTGACCGCCCAGAGAAAACAGGTGGTGGCCTAGCCATCATGTATAACGAACACCTGAAGGTCATTATATTAGAACAAAAACACAGTCCTCTCTTTGAAATTATAATTTTTAAAATGCAATATGCCACAAACATATTTTGGAAAGGAGCCTTAGTCTATCGCCCTCCGGGGCCTTCTACAGGCTTCCCCCTCGCACTATTGGAACTCTTGGTCCCACATCTCAAAGCAAAAGAAGATTTCCTCCTTCTTGGCGATTTCAATGTCCACGCTGATAATCCCTCACTTCCTGAAACAATGTCCCTGGTCTCTGAATTATCTTCCCTCGGTCTGATTCTACAAAACCATGAGCCCACCCATACAGGTGGACACCTTCTCGACCTTGTTTTCACCAACTTCCCCAAAGTACACTGCCTTTCCCCAGCTCAAATAATTTGGTCCGACCACCTTATCGTGGAATTCTCTATATCCAAGGTGGATAAGCCCTCCAATAAAAACTCCCTACCTCCTGTCTGGCGTCGACAATGGCATAAAGTCACCGCAGAGGAATTGCAAAAGGTATGGAAGCAGCCCATTCCCACAGAGACAGGCAGTATAGAGACTGTTTTAACCAAATTCAACAAGTCCCTCAAAGAAGCAATTGACCAAATAGCACCTCTAAAATTACACAAACAATACCCTGCCACCAAACAGGAGGCATGGTACACCGAGGAGCTTAGAATAGAAAAACAAAAATGTAGGAGGTTGGAAAAGAAGTGGAGAAAAAATCGTACCGAAGAAAACAAGAAGGCACATCATGAGGCCCAGGCTAAATACTACAAAAATATCAAACTTGCTCGGAGGAATAGCCTCTCTCAACGACTCGCAGAAGCGGGAAATCGTTCCAAGGAATTATTTAAAATCCTTCAGGACTTTGTAAAACCAACAGCATGTAAAAGCCCTGATAACTTTTCCCAACAATTATGCGACAAAATCTCCCTGTTCTTCGAAAATAAAATCAACTTGATTTACGATAAAATCCTATTGGTCTCCAATCAAAATAGTAACAACTCTTTCCCCCTTCCATCCTGCCCACACGAGTAAAACCACACTTACGGCATTCCCAGCAGTCAATGACTCAGGTCTCACCTCCCTTATGAGCCATATAAAATCTGGATCTCCAGATGATCTTTTACCAGCTAAAATAACTGCCTCTCTGCAAAATCTGCTTAGGCCCCATATCCTAACAATGATCAATCAGTCTCTTAGGGATGGATCTGTGCCTACAGAATGGAAAAAAGCAGTGGTGAACCCAATCCGAAAGAACGCAGCAATTCCATGGACTGACCTCTCCATCCTCCGACCCATCTCCCTCCTACCCCTTCTCAGCAAGATGACCGAGAGACACGTAAACACTCACTTGTCCAAATACATTGAGGCAGCGGAGGGCCTAGACCTCTTACAATCTGGATTTAGGCCCAACCACAGCACAGAATCTGCCCTCCTTTCAGTGACTGATAACATCAAGATGTCACTGGATGGAGGAAAGTCAATGATTCTAGTGCTGTTGGATTTATGAGATGCCTTCAACACTGTATCCCATGAGATACTTCTCGGTCGTCTGAAGGAGAGGGGAATAGAAGGGGTGGCTCTTTCTTGGCTGGAGAGCTTTCTTTCGGATCGCCAACAAGAGGTGAGATTGGGCTCCCACCATTCTATCTCAAGGGAGCTCACCAAGGGTGTACCACAGGGCTCTTGTCTAAGCCCCACACTTTTCAATGTGTATGTGGCTCCCTTGGCGTATATTGTAAGATCTTATGGGTTCACCCCTGTGTCGTACGCTGAGGACACTCAGCTTTTGTTCCCCTTTAAAACCGGACAGAATGAGGGCAATATCCCAATGGATGGCCATCAACCGCCTCCAGTGCAACGTAGGCAAGACTGAGGTAATGCTGTTCGGGGAGGCCACACTTCTGTGGTCCCCGGATTGGTGGCCTCTGGATTTAGGACCAACTCCAAGCCCCAAACAGATTGTCAAAAATCATGGTGTGCGTTTAGACAGAACACTCCTGCTTAAAGAACACACAAATCAAGTATCAGGTTCCTGCTTCCAGGTCATTGGTCTGCTACGACGAGTCTTCCCATTTTTATCAGATTCTTATAGGAAGACTCTCGTCCAGGCCTTGGTTATAAGTAGGATGGACTACTGTAATGGCCTGTTGGTCTCGGAAAATAAGGAACAACTACAGAGACTACAGGTGGTCCAGAATACTGCTGCAAGACTAGTTCTCAACGCCCAGCCAAGGTCTGCCTCACTCCCCTTGTTGACAAAACTCCACTGGTTGCCAATTAGACAGCGTGTAAAATTTAAAATCTGCTGCACAATTCATAGATGTCTGTTTGGCAATGGACCTAAATATCTAAAAGAAATATTCAAACCCTACATACCCAGTCGAACTCTGCGCTCCAGTAGTCAGCAACAACTCCAGGTTCCTAGGATAAAAAAAAGCCAGGCAGGGAGGGCGAGCCCTGTCCTACAAAGGCCCTATCCTTTGGAACTCATTGCCCCCTGCTCTCAAAAATACAACCAACTTTCAATCCTTCAAGAAGTCCCTGAAAACTTTTTTATTTGTCGCCTGTTAGATTTGTTCTCCCTCATCTCACTGTCTAATTACTAGTTTCTGGCTCTTTGGTAATACGTAAGCGCGGAGATACCCTTTCGAGGGTTGACTTCCTGCGCTATACAAGAATATAAATAAATAAATAAATAAATAAATAAATAAGAAATAGGCATTAGGGGTTCTCAGAAGGATACCCAGGGCCAAAAATATTTTAGAAAAATGTTCAAATCGGCGCAGTTTGTGGTGGGGTCGCTTGTTTCCGTGTTTTATTCTAATGAGATCATGGGGGTGGGCTAGGTCCCGGGGGTATTTCTTAAAAAATAATAGCGGTGGCTCGCTTGGGCTGCGGGGACCCGCTGGGGTCCCTGCAGTGTCGGGGGTTCACTAATGTTGGGAGGGTTTTTTATTTCTTTTTTTCTTTTTCTATTTTGAGAGCTTTATATAGCGCTGGCTAGACCCAGGAGGTATCAGAGCGCTTAGCATGAGAAGCTAATATGGGGCAAACAATGGCATACATGAAGATTAAAAGAAAATGAAGCAACAAGTAACGTCTACAAATCAAGAATAAATAAATGTGGAGAAAGCTAAACACAGCCAGTGGTTAGGAAGATGATGTTGGAAGGACAAATAGTTACCAAACAAAAAAAATAACATGATGATTTGGAGAGATAGGTGCAGGTCACAGGATTATTGCCCTCAATATTAAATTGGCCAAACATGTCATACAAATAGATAAACGAATAGTGAAAACAATCTGTGAGATATACACATAAAATTGATTAATAGGGGCAAGAGCTGTACAAATTAAATAGTTTGTAGGAGGATGTACAGGAAAAGGAAAAATATTACTGACACATAGGAAAATGGTGAGATTGGCGATTAAGTGCAGGTCCCAAGTTATGATTCCCCAATAATAATTGAGGAGGTGAATTTTTAGGTCGTTTTTGAAGCTGAAATAGGAGGGGTTACAGCACAGGCTTTTTGGGAGGGCATTCCAGATGATAGGGGCATTTCCAGAGAAGGAGCGTGAATGTGTGGATTTCTTTTTATGCAGTGGTGGGATAAGAAGGAGGGTGTTGGTGCTTCTCTGAGGTCGTGTGGTGCCTGCTATGAGGAGTTTCTTGGAGAGGTACTCTGGTGTGTTTTGGTGGAGGACTTTATGAATAATGCATGCAGTTTTGTGGGCTGATCTAACTTCTATAGGGAGCCATTTAAGAGATTTGAGAGCTGGGGAGATATGATTGAAACATTTGCAGTCAGTGATGAGCCTGGCTGCAAGATTTAGCACAGTTTTGATTGGACCTAGGTGGACCTTGGGTATTCCGTTGAGGATGGCGCTACCATAATCTATATGTGAGATTGAACTACATGTTTAAAGTCATCGGTAGGTATAAAAGGTTTGATTTTTTTGAGGTGACGGAGAGTGCAGAGGGCTCCTTTAGCAGCGTTTTTGATGTGGAAGTTAAGGGTTAGTGTGTTGTCAATAGAAATACCAAGAGATTTGACGGAGTTGGATAGGGTGAGTGAACAGTTGAGTGCGTTGAGGTCAGAAATCCAGGATTGAATGGGAAGAGGGTTATTTTTAGGGGAGAAGAGAATGATTTCGGTTTTGTTAGGGTTAAGTTTTAGATGATTGGAATGGAACCAGGTTTCCAGGTGACCGCTCAGCCCTACACAGGGTTTGGTCGCCCCACTCGCTGCTGCCGCTCCTGCCTGCCTTGCCGCTGCTCCCGGGACTTCCCGCTGACCGCTAATCTTGGATTTACCGCCGCTGCCGCCCTGTGGCCCCGCCCCCTGCGATTCTATTCGCTGCCCCGCTCCCGCCACCCAGCTGCTCCTCCCTCCCGGCTTCTTACTTATGACACCCCCAGAGCGACCGCGCAGCGGACGCGCGCAGAGGGAGCACCGAATGAGCGCCGAAGTTGCGTCAAAGGTAAGCCCGTCTGCGCACGTCCGCGCCTGGACCGTGCCCAGCTCCAGGACCCCTGGTCCCAACCGCCGATGCAAGACCACACGACGGACCTACGACGCCGCCACCCTCAACGCACTCAATGCCGGGCGGAACCCTGCCTGCTACCGAGCCACCCCGAGACGCACCCACGGACCCTTCACCTGCCAAGCCTGCCCTTTTCTCCTGCTACCGGACCTGCACCGCCCCGCCAAGCCCAGCACCAGCAGCAACCACCTGAAGTGCATCCTGCTCAACACCCGCTCCATCCACAGGCACGCTGTGGAACTCTGGGACCTGCTCGACACGACAGCACCGGACGTCGCCTTCCTCACTGAAACCTGGATGAACGCCTCCTCAGCGCCCGACATCGCCTTAGCCATCCCGGACGGATACAAGATCAGCCGGAAGGACCGCGTCAACCAGACGGGAGGAGGCATCGCCATCGTACACAAAAAACACCATCCGCATCTCAACTAACTCCGACAAAACCTTCGCCGCCGCTGAACACCTGCACTTCCAGATATACACTGACCCCAAGACCACCCTCCGCGGCACCCTCATCTACAGACCACCGAGTCCACGCACAAAATTCAGCGAAGATATCGCAGACTTCATCAGCCTGCACGCCCTTCCCTCCGCCGACTACATCCTCCTAGGAGACCTCAACTTTCACCTGGAGAACAACAACGACAGAAACACCACCACTCTGCTGGACAACCTCGCCAACCTCGGACTGGTGAACACCCCCACCCACTACGCCGGCCACACGCTTGACCCCGTCTTCTCATCCAGCAAGCACATCTCCTTCAGCCACGCCACCGGACTCCACTGGACCGACCACAGCTGCGTCCACTTCAGCTTCAAAAGAACTACGACCCACCACCACCCGCAACAGGTCCCATGCCAAAGCTGGAGCAAGATCACCGCAGAGCAGCTCACCGCCTCCCTCAGCCAGAACACTCCCACCAGCTCAATGGACCCCAACGAAGCAGCCAGCAACCTCACCAAGTGGCTGACCGCCTGCACTGACGACCTCGCACCACTAAAGAACCCTCCCAGCAGACCCGGGAGCAAGAAAACCCCCTGGTTCACAGACGAACTCAAGGAATCCAAGAAGAACGGCCGCACCCTCGAGAAAGCCTGGCGGCTCGACCACACCACAGACAACAGGACCGCCCACAAGCACGCCATCCGCAAACACCATCAGCTGATCCGCGCCACCAAGAAGACGGCACTCAAAGAACGACTGGACAACAACACCCACGACAGCAAGGAACTCTTCAGCATCGTCAAAGAGTTCTCCAACCCCAGCGCCGGAAACAACAACATCACCCCCTCGCAAGACCTCTGCAACTCACTCGCCTCGTTTTTCCACCGCAAGATCGCCGACATACACAACAGCTTCGACGCACAGACCACGCACCCTACCACCGAACCAACACCCGCCACCACCACCCTCTGCAACTGGACCCCGATCAGCACCGAAGACACCACCCGCACGATGAACTCCATCCACTCCGGATCACCAACCGACCCGTGCCCACACCACGTCTTCAACAAAGCCGACGCCACCATCGCACCCCATCTCCGAGACACCATCAACTCCTCCTTCCACACTGCCACCTTCCCGGAGAGCTGGAAGCACACAGAGCTGACTGCCCTCCTGAAGAAACCAACGGCGGATCCCACCGACCTCAAGAACTACCGTTCCATCTCGCTCCTTCCTTTTCCGGCCAAAGTCATCGAGAAGACCGTCAACAAACAGCTTGCCACCTTCCTCGAGACGAACGGATCCCTCAACCCCTCGCAGTCCGGGTTTCGGGCCAACCACAGCACCGAGACCACCCTGATCGCAGCCACTGACGACATCAGAACCCTGATCGACAACGGGGAAACAGCGGCCCTCATGCTCCTGGACCTCTCTGCGGCATTCGACACCGTCTGCCACCACACCCTAGTGAAGCGCCTCAGCAACATCGGAATCCGAGAGAAAGCGCTGGAGTGGATCATCTGGTTCCTCACCGGAAGAACCCAGAGAGTCCGCCTTCCTCCGTTCAGATCCGAGGCCACCGAAGTCATCTGCGGCGTACCACAAGGATTTTCACTCAGCCCAACCCTCTTCAACGTCTACATGAGCTCCCTCGCAGCCATCGCACGCCAGCACAACCTCAACATCATCTCCTATGCTGACGACACCCAGCTCATCCTCTCCCTCACCAACGACCCCACCACCGCCAGAGCCAACCTACACGAAGGGATGTAAGACGTCGCCGACTGGATGAGGAACAGCCGCCTTAAACTGAACTCAGACAAGACGGAAGTCCTCATCCTGGGATCATCACCCTCCACCTGGGATGACTCCTGGTGGCCCCCGGCCCTGGGCACCGCTCCCAAACCAACGTACCACGCACGCAACTTGGGCTTCATCCTGGACTCCTCCCTATTGATGACCAGACAAGTCAACGCCGTCTCATCCTCTTGCTTCAACACCCTGCGCATGCTCCGCAAGATCTTCAGATGAATCCCCACCAAAACCAGGAAGACCGTCACCCAGGCACTCGTCATCAGCCAACTGGACTACGGGAACACCCTTTACGTCGGAATCACAGCCAAACTTAAAAAAAGACTCCAACGCATCCAGAACGCCTCCGCACGACTCATCCTCGACATCCTCGACATCCCCCGACACAGCCACATCACCGGACACCTGAGAGACCTACACTGGCTCCCCGTCGGCAAGAGAATCACGTTCAGACTCCTCACCCACGCACACAAGGCTCTCCACGACCTGGGCCCCAAGTACCTCAACGACCGCATGACCTTCTACACGCCCACCCGCCAGCTACGATCGACCAGCCACGCACTCGCCACCGTACCACGCATCCGCAGAGCCACCCACGGAGGAAGATCCTTCTCCTACCTGGCAGCCAAGACTTGGAACTCCCTCCCCACCCACCTTCGGTGAACCCAAGACCATCTCTCCTTCAGGAAGCAGCTCAAGACCTGGCTGTTCGAGCAGTAACTTACCCCTCCCCCAGCGCCTTTAGACCCTCCCGGGTGAGTAGTGCGCAATACAAATGCCGTGATTGATTGATTGATTGAGGTTTGGAGCTTGGTGAGGGTGTTGTTCAGGTGTAGGATGTCAGCGTGATTTTTAATCTTGTAATATATTTGGGTGTCATTGGCGTAGAGGTGGTAGTTAATGCCTGCTTATTTAAAAATGACAGTGAGGGGTTCCATAAAGAGGTTAAAGTGGGAGGGAGAGAGAATATATCCTTGGGGGACTACAAGGGAGACAGGAGTGGGGTTAGAGAGACAGTTTTGAATTTTAATTTGCTGAGTTCGATGTTGTAGGTAGGAGACAAAACCATTTGTTGGCAGTGCCATTAAGGCCAAAACGGTTCTTAAGCACTTTAAGTAAGGCTGAATGGTTGACTGTATCGAACGCGACAGAGAAATCAAGAAGGATAAGAAGACAGGACTCGCCATTATCAAGTGAATGGTGGATGTCATTAATGACATTGAACATTGCTGTTTCGTTGCTGCAACCTTTCCTGAAACCTGATTGAAAGGGGTTGAGTAGGTTGAAATTTCCTATATGTTTATCTAGTTGTAGTAGGACGCATTTTTCCAGGACCTTTGAGAGAAGGGGGAGGTTAGTGATGGGGCGGGGGTTGTTTAGGTCGTTGGGGTCAGCTTTGGTGTTCTTGATTATGGGAGCGATTTGTCCAAGTTGAAGGCAGGTGGACACACAGCCAGTGGAGAGAGATGTGTTTATGATTGTAGTCCAGTATGGGGTGATAATATGTTTAAGGGCAGGGACAAGGATAGATGGTAAAGGGTCTTTTGTGTGGGAGGACGGTTTAAGATTAATAATTATTTTAAGGACTTCTAGCTCAGTCATGGGGAGGAAGTTGAACAAGGAGGCATTGTTTTTTAGTTGTGAGTTAAGGGAGTTGGATTCCAGAGATGTGGTAGGGGATTGGTGTGGGGAGTGGTTAGTGGGGGCTGAGGGAGTAGTCAGGTGAGGAGAGTCACTGGGGAGCGGTAGAATGGTGGGCGAACGAGAGAAGGGGTCAACTGGTCGAGGGGATGTGGAGAAGGATTAGAGGCGAGGGCAGGGTTGCATTGGGAATTAGAGGTGAGCTTCGTGGCAAGGAAAGATTGATCTATTTTGGCTATCTTTTCCGAGAAGAAATAGGAAATTTCTTCACATCTGGCTGAGGAGGCGATCAGGATTGGAGGTGCGGGGGAAGTTTGGTTTTGAATGATTTTGAAGAGTTACTTTGGTCTATTTTTGGAACGATCAAGTTGATTGGGGAAAAAGGATGCCTTTTCATTTAAGATGTGTTTTTTGTACTTGGATTTAGCATGTCTGAGGTTTGCAAGATGGGAGGGAGAAGGATGGTGTCTCCAGGTTCTTTCCGACGATCTGAGTGACTGTCTCTCATTATTAAGTTCGGTATTAAGCCAAGAATTGGAGAGGGTGTTTCTTTGGTATTTGAGTTTAGGCGGGGCCAATTGGTCAAGGATATCGGTGACAGTATTGTTAAAGTGTTCAGTGAGCTCATGGGCATTTTGTGAGTGGGGAATGAGAAGAAGTTGAGCTTGGAGTTTAGACTCAAGTACACCGGGGTGATACGTTTCATATTTCTGGTCAATTTCTTAGGTCTATTAAGGTTGGCGGTGGTGAGATTCGCAGTGGTAGCAATGGTGAACAGTATAAGGTGATGGTCAGACCAGTCGATGGGGGCAATGAAGGTCACGGAGGCCAGATAGTTGTTAGAGAGAATAGCGTAAAGGATGGCTCCTTTAGTGTGTGTCGGGGACAGGCATAGTTCTTTGAGGTCATTGATCTCAAGAAGATTAGTGAGGAGTGAGATGGTGGGGTCATCAGTATCATTCCAATGGAGGTTAAGATCCCCAAGAAAGAAATTATTTGAGTTGGATAGATAAGATTGTGTCAGGAGCTCAGATAAGTCTTCTATGAAGAGCTGGGGGGCTCCAGGGGGGTGGTAGATATTGTGTAGACGATTTGGCTGGGAATTTTGAGTTGTCAGTTCAGCTTCCAGGTATTCACAGGAGGAGTAGCCAGAGTTGTTGACAAGGAATAACTGAAGCTCATCTGGAGCCCCATTTGCTTATAACTTTGGCGTCGTTTGACGATTGTTTACGAAATGTTCCAAAAAGTTTTAAAGTTTATGGATGATTGGACAAGTGGGGGCTGAGAAAAAAGTGGAGTCTCAAAATGTGTTTTCTCCATGCATTTTTCATAGGAAACTTTAGACAAGGCTACAGATAAAACTGCTGTACGGAATTATGCCACATTTGGTAGGGAAAAAGGTCATGGTCCAGAAAGTGCGCTTCTGTTGAAATGGTGAAAATCCGTTCAGTAGTTTTTGAGAAATATCACTTTTTACAGATATCGATATTTGAGAATTCTGACATCTGATTGATTGTTTAAGGAGTTACGAGCACAAGCTTGCTGCTTATTGGCTGTGAACGGTTGAAACTAGGAAGTGTTGGCAGCCATTTTGTGACTTAATCCGTCAGCTCGCATCTCTCTGTGTAGAAGCCATCGGGTCTGTAGTTTACTTCTGCGAGGTAACACTGGCATCTGTGCATGTGTGAGATACCCCTTTAACGCTGGCTCTCCCCACATCACCAGGTCGCGGCTATGCGTTTTGAAGTCATTCCCTTGGTTTGGAGCTCTTTGAGTCAGTCCGTCGGCATGACACCCTTCACTACCCAAACACCACTGCGCTACTCGAAACACTAAAACTACTCCCAGCAAGACCTCCTACACTACTGCACTATCCCAAAACACTGCTTCCAGCACGACCTCCTACACTATGCAAACACCTCTGCACTGCCATAAACTGTAAAACACCCCCAGCATGACCCCGTACACTACACAATCACTACTGCACTACCACAACCCCCTATAGTATCCAAACACCACTACACTACCCTAGACCCTAAAACACTACTCCCAGCACAACCTCCTACACTACGCAAACACCTCTGCACTGCCGTAAATTGTAAAACACTATCCCCAGCATGATATCCTATACTACACAAACACCACTGCACTAACAAACCATAAAACGCTATCCCCAGCACGACCCCGTACACTACTGAAACACCACTGCATCATCCTGAATCCTAAAACAGTAACCACAGCACAATCCCCTATACTACAGAAAACCACTGCACTGCTATAAACCATAAATCTACCCCCAGCTCGACCCCCTACACTACCCGAACACCACTGCACTACCCTAAACCATAAAACAATAACAGTCCATTTGGTCACAGCTCTGCATTGGGAGTCGACGGCCCGTAGCTCTCTGTGTGCGAGATGAGCCCACAGGCCGCAGATGTCCCTCTGCGAGGCTCCTTGACAGCCCGCTTGTCTTCCTGTGGCAGCCGGATCGCAGCTGTCACTCTGCGAACCGATATTGAGAATATAAGATGGCTCTAAAAAGAGCCTTTGTGTTTATGAGTTGGAGCTACATATAAGTGCGGATGCACAGCTTCAGGTTAATCAGATAAACTAAATTCCTTGAACTGTGAAGTGTACTCAACACTTCTGTAGATATCAGCCATATGAAAACGTATGTTGTTATTGTAGATCGATCCCATTCTATGGTCTCTGAGGTATGCAGAGACAGTTTTGTTGACATTCTTCCTAGATTTTTCAATCTGAGGACAAAATTGGTTTGACCAATTCCACTTCTGTCTTTGGCATATATTGGAATATACAAAGACAGTTTGAGGCAAAAGCAACATCAATTGTCTAAAGGTGTCCTTCATTAGCATTTCCAAACCTACTCCAGTCAATATGCCTAGGTCGTTACCACCACAGTACACAATCATGAGGTCAGTGTGTTGGAGATGCAAACAGGTTTTAACCAAAGGGAGGAATTAGTGCCACTTCAATCCTCTTTGTCCAAACCATTTAATGTCTATATTTTGTAAACCTAGGTCTAAGTCAGTATATCTCTGTTCTGCATACCTCTTCAACCAGAAAACAAAGCTGTGTTCTACGATCCACACTAGCATTTTGAAGGTATACCTGGAAGATAAGGATAGATGTCTGTAGCACATGCAGTCTGTTGGTAGAAAAAGAGATATGTTTTAAGATGAGGAACTACTTTTTTTTCTCATACAAAAGGTTATCTGATCGGGTGATGAAAGCATTGTTTACTAAAAAGTAGGGTGCATTTTAGTTTGTCGAAAAGCATCTTTGTCATTGGTTAATAAAAAGCAGTTTGAACGTGGGGTTCATATGACAGAATAACATTTGCTCATTTCAACCACACCTGCTACTTGCATTTGGAAGGCACTGTTCAAACTTAAATTAATGGTGATCTTTTAACCTGCGGGTGCGTTAAGTGTTCAAGAAAATGTTGTAAAAAATATCGGTAGGTTTGAAAAAACGAGGAACTTTTAACCTGCAGGTGTCGTAGAATGTTCTAGAAAGTGTGTTGATAGAATACGTTCAATGGCTCATCTGTATGTGTTGTTAAATTGAAAAAAAAACAGTTTATATGGAAACTTGAAAATAACCAATAGACAGACGTTTTGCAATTTGAAAAAATCAAGGAACTATTCTAATTTGTTCTTTACATGTATTTATGTGTGGAGCAATAGGGAAATTATGCCATTACTGGTTCGATTCTTGATGAGAGCGGTGCATTATATGTACTGTTTGAGAAGGAAAGAATTACATGCATTTGTGACATTTGGAATCTGCAAACCAATTTCGAACGTAAGTTAAATTATGATTAGTGTGGAAATAATGGGGAAGGGGTAAGAGTAGAACATTTGTTTGTTGTTAATTTAACAGGGATGGAACAAAAACCAGAACTGTTATGTGGACAATTTGTGGTCTCATTTTTTATACAGAGAGATAGATTTCAATATCAGTGAAGACTGGTGTGTTACTGGGAGGCTTTGGATTTTGGCGTTGTTATCAAATGGAATGTGTTTGGGACCATTTCTTCAGAAGACATTTTTTGTAAATATGTGAGATAAAAAATAAATGAAAATGTTCTGTGTATATTTTTAGTACGGTTTTGTTCAGAATGCTAAAGTAAATGTGATTATTAGTGTGTTTGTCTGCTGAATATACACAGACCTTTAAGTGGTCCAAGTATTGTCAGTACTGAGCTCCGCCACCCATTTAAGACGGTTGCCACATTTTTCTTTCCACTTAAAGCTGTTATTGGTAGGGTTTGTACTATATAGAGAATTTTGCAATCAGTTTCAATGGTATAAAAGTGCACTGTGTTATGTTGGAAATATTACATATGTATAGGTTGTGATGTTATATTTTATACTGTGTGGTGCATTTGAATATAAGTGAAGACAAGGTGTTATACTGCGAACCCGTTCAAAATGTATTGTTTGTAAAAATTAAGTAATAGAGCTTTATCTAGTATGAAAATAGTAGTTAATATTTTATTGACAGGTTCGTGGTATGTGTAGTGTAAAGAGAAGGTCATAATCAGTTTCAATGATTCAAAAGTGACGTGACAATTGTTTGAAAGATTACATGGTTTTAGGAATAAGGTCTCCCTCTGCGAGTCCTCTGGCCTGCAGTTGTACCTGTTGAAGCCAATACTGGAAATATACTGCAGCTCTCTCTCTACGAGATACCCCCTTCATGCTCCCTCTCCCCACATCACTGTCCCACACCTATCTCTTTACAAGTAGACTGTCCGCACCTCTCCCTACACTAGTAGGTCAGCAGCTGATCCTTTGTGAGCCGGCCTGCAGCTCTCACTCTTCGAGCCAGCCAGTTGGCACGTAGGTCTTCCTCTAGGAGCCAGTCCACCGGCTCGCAAGTGTCCCTCTGCGAATCACTAGTCAGCTCGCACCTCTTCGTCTGCGAATCGTCGGGCCCGCTGTTGTACCTTTGCAAGCCATCACTGGAAATATACTGCAGCTGTCTCTCTATGAGATATCCCCTTCATGTTCCCTCTCTCCACATTACTGTTCTGCATGTATGCCTTTGGAAGCCAACAACCCACATCTTTCCCTATAACAGTAGGCCGGCAGCTATTACTGTGCAACCCGGCCCAGAGCTCTTCCGCTTCGAGCCGACGGGCCGCAGCTAGTCTGCTCGGAACTCTTTCTCTATGAGCCAGCCCGCAGTCCCGCAGCTCCCCCTCTGCAAACCATTGTTCAGCTTGTAGCTCTTTCTCTGCCAGCCAACCTGCAGTTGTATGTCTGCAAGCCAACACTGGAAATATAGCAGAGCTCTCTCTGTCTGCGAGATACCCCCTTCACGATCCCTTTCTCTACATCACGGTGTCGCTGCTATCCGTTTGGAAGCTGAAGGCATGCCGCACCTGTCCCTTGGTGATCCGACGGGCCGCAGCTCTCTCTGTACGAGTCAGGCAGTGTGCTTGGAGTTCTTTCTCTACACGCCAGCCCGGGGGCCCACATTTCTCTCTCTGCCAACTATTGGTGGGCTTGCAGCTTTTCCTCTATGAGCTAGTAACTCTCCCTCTGCGAACCACTCGTCGGCTTGCAGCTCTTTGTCTGTGAGCCATCGGTACCGCAGTAGTAGCTCTACAAACTAAGACTGGAAATATGCCGCAGGTGTGTGTCTACAAGATACCACCTTTAAGCTTTCTGTCCCCATATCACCTTCCTACACGCATGATTTGCAAGCTCTGATGCCCTGCACCTTTTCTTATAGCAGTCGGCCCACAGCTGTTCCTGTGCGAGCTGGCCCGCATCTTTCTTTCTGCGAGCCCACCGGCTGCAGCTGTCCCTCTATGAGTCAGGGCACCAGTTAGCAGCTGACCCTCTGAAAACCATTATTTGCCTCGCAGCTCTTCGTCTGCGAGCCGCCGGGCCCGCAGATGTAGCTCTGCAAGCCAACACTGGAAATATACCGTAGTTCCGTCTGCGCGATATGTTGTTCATGCTTTCTCTTCCAACATTACCAGTGTAGCTATCTCTTTGGAAAGCGACGGCCTGTTGATTTTACTATACTATTTGTTTCGTAGCTGTTCCTCTGCTAGCCAGCCCGCAGCACTTACTCTGCGTGCCATGTAGTTTAGCAATCCTGCTGTCAGTGTCATGCAGTTCTTCAATCATTCATCCAGCACTATCTAATTACCCTAGTACTCTGCCAAAATGTAAGCACATAAATTTACTATGCACTCTGTTTGCAGCATTGTAATCATTCTAGTTAGTAGTTATGAACTTATGGAATGGCCTAGTCACTAAGACAAGTATAGCTGTAATATTCTGTGCAGTATCTATCCACACCTCTAACTAGCTACATACTATTGGTACAGTCCTATAACGAACCAGTTAGTACCCATGCTGTCTAGGAATGATGCTGTCAGTCCCATGCCCTTTTCTAATCATCCTTCCAGCACTATATACTTATCTTATTATTCTGGTAATATCTAGCACTTACAAATTCATCTTCCACCCTTTATGCAGCAGTGTAATCATTCTAGTTAGTAGCTATGTAGTTATGGAATTGGGTAGCTAGTAAGACAAGTACAGCTACACTATTTTGTGCAATGTATATGCACACCTTTAACTAGCTACATACTATTGGTACACTGCTATAAATACCCAGTTAGTACCTGCAGTGTAGGAATCCTCTAGTCAATCCCATGCACTTCTCAAATCAATCAACCAGCACAATCTACTTATCCTATCACTTCCCGAATACCTAAGCACTTATAAATTCACTATGCACTCTTTTTGCAGCACTGTAATCATTGCAGTTACTAGTCATGTACTTATGGAATTGCGTAGCCACTAATACAAATAGAACTATAATATTCTGTGCACTATCCATGCACACATTTACCAGCTACATACTATTGGTACACTTCTGTAAATATCCAGTTAGTACCTCTGCAGTCTAGGAATCCTCCTGTCAGTCATGTACACTTCTAGACATTCAATTGTATTAATGGACAAAAGGCTACAGTTACTTAGAAAAATATATGTCTTTTTATTTTAAATCATATAAAAACACAACATACGGAAAGTTTAAAACAAGGAGAACAATAAACATCAGTAAAATATTGTCTTATCTATTGGATTCAAGACAAACATATCTTTGTGACAGTCAATGACAACATATATGAAATCAATTAAAAAACTGGAAGTGGCAATTAATGTCTCTACGCGCGTTTCGGCGAACCAGCGCCTTCTTCTGGAGTAGCCACACAAGCTAAATAATGGGCGAGATTAAGACATCAAGAGTTGGTGCAATGCCCAGTTGCTGTCCGAATCTGTTCAGGTTAGGTGATGTATCCTAATCTTATATTTATAGAAATATTTATGAGCAAGCTATCCGACAAACGAGACGCCACTCGCTTTTGCCGAGCCGACATCCTTTCTCGCCATCCCGCCGCCGGAATTCCTGAGTCCCCGCTCTACATCCAGACAGGGACGCCCAACTCACCTCATCATTTACCACGCGCCCTGCTGTATTATTCGGGCAGGGAGATCTTTTAACATTTCATCGCCAGGGACGCTTAATTCATTATTTACAACGAGCCTTGCCGAACTTTTCGGGCAGGGAGATCTTTTAACTACACTACCAATCATCCTTGGAGTACTTTTTAAAAAAACAACTATCCTTATCAGAACATCTCTCCTTACAATTAAGGGAAGTCTTCCTTTTTAATATTTCACCGTCAAGAGCCCTGCCAAATAATTGTGGGCAGAGAGATCTTCAAATTAAATCAATATCTCTGTGATCAACGACGAAAGTTGAATATCTATACAGCACTTATTTACCTGAGCTATCCGGCGGGCGGGATTTATCAACCCACTTCTATAAATATAAGATTAGGATACATCACCTAACCTGAACAGATTCGGACAGCAACTGGGCATTGCACCAACTCTTGATGTCTTAATCTCGCCCATTATTTAGCTTGTGTGGCTACTCCAGAAGAAGGCGCTGGTTCGCCGAAACGCGCGTAGAGACATTAATTGCCACTTCCAGTTTTTTAATTGATTTCATATATGTTGTCATTGACTGTCACAAAGATATGTTTGTCTTGAATCCAATAGATAAGACAATATTTTACTGATGTTTATTGTTCTCCTTGTTTTAAACTTTCCGTATGTTGTGTTTTTATATGATTTAAAATAAAAAGACATATATTTTTCTAAGTAACTGTAGCCTTTTGTCCATTAATACAATTGAATGTCTAGATGTGAGTTGCCTAGGTTGTTTTTTGTCATACAGTTTATTTCCCTGGCCTAGGAACTATTGTATCCGAATCTTCAGGGGGTCCTTGTTAAATACACGCAGTCATGTACACTTCTTCAATCACCCATGCAGCACTATTCACTTATCTTATTACTCCGCTAATATCTAAGCACTTATAAATGCAGTCAGGCACTCTCCTTGTAGTATTGTAATCTTTTAGTCACTAGCCATGTATTCATGGAATGATAGAGGTTGTTCCCATGCAGTTCCATAAATAAATGTGTACTAATAATGATGGGCTTTAGTATCTTTCACACTACTCATACACTCATACAATTATGGAGGTAGCACTGTTCCATTGCTAAAATCATTGATCTAGTTTCTTTGTATGTATGTTTATAGTTGTATATGTGAATATTTATATATAATTATTTTAGTTATATCAAATTGTTTTCAAAACTTTTCTTATTTTTGCATAATTTGTAAGAAAGAGTAAAAATGACAACAAAAGAGCAAAGAAAGACTGTTCTTGTAAGAAAAGTAAAGATTTTTTTTTAAAATTATAAAAACTTTCTAATTTTAAAAATGAAAAACAGACAAATACAACAAGGACAGTGAAACAAAAGGAAAAGAATTTACAAAAAAGTGGAAAACTGGATTATCTGGAAAATAATTATGTCGGAAGCAGGAAAAAACTATCTTCAGAAATTCGAAAAAGAATCTATAAAAGTAGAGTACTAAAAAAAAAAAAGGAGATTCTAAGTGTAATTGAAGAAGCATTTGAAATGAAAAAATGCATTTATTTTCATTTTAAAGAGATTGAATACTTTGAATACAATAATGCAGCGTATAAAGGACATATGTAAAAGGAAAAGAATTGTAAATAGAACTAATTTTTGGAAAATAATTTCTGGAGAATGGAAGCATGCGTCTAGTACAGAACCTTTTTTTATGAAGAAAGTTATTTTCAAGAAAATAGATTACTGCATGCAGTTGATACCTGTGGCTCCAGTGTTTACATGGGATTGTAGTAGTATTTGTAGTATACGTCAACATTCTATTGATATTTTACTAGATTTTTTAAGAGAATATGGAAGAAAAATTGTGAACAGAAAATTAAGATATTACAAGGACTAGATCCTTGCCAAGTGAGCAAATATACTGGGTTGCAAGGTCATTCTCTGGCTTGTCTTTCTAGGAAAGTGTGTCAAAATCGTTTTCATCATTTAAGAATGTTAGCAGTACATCATTCCGAAATGCGTAAGTTAGTTAGAAGATTATACTACGTGAAAAGTCCTGCATTATGTTTAAATGAAATTAATTCAGCTCTTTTGCATGGTTCAGTGTTGGATGTAAAAAGAGTTTGTGATGATATAGAGCTACGTTTCTTTGCTGGTCAAGAGGAGAGTAGAAAAAGTGAGAGTTTGATAAGTGTAGGTGTTTAAGAAGAGATGAAAGATAGTACTGATGTGAAGTTTGAAAAAGAAATAACAAAGTTTAAAGTAGTGTCTGGTGAAAATCCCAACTATGGGGTCCATTAGGATGGCGGACAGATGCATGACCGCCGTGCTGGAGGCGGCGGAAAATGCACCTCATCGTCCAACATATTAGGAAAGGGTACTGGGTACATTTACCGCCTGCCGCGGAAAAACGTGAACCGCCGCGGGAACACACCAGACTGCAGCGGAAACGCCTCCATCTCATAGACGGCGGAAGCACCACAACGGAGCGGGAAAGCAGTGCCACGAGACCCACCTCACGGACCAACCACCATGGACCCAGCCCTACATGCCTTCCCGGTTCGTACTAAAATATCAGCAAGTCATGCACCGTCGTGGACGCCAACGCATGTACGCAAGCATGCAATACACACATACCACGCCACAGCATGCATGAACGCTGTTACCTGTTCACACCAGCAGCGTCAAATTGGCGACGAGGGCACTATGGCAATGCCAGAGGGGCCGGTGTCCAGTCCCAGCTGAGGGCTACTTTTTGGGCCAGCCGTGGTGGACCGATTTGGGCGGTCTCTGCATTTGTAAACAACCGCCAGCGGCCCAGAGGGTGCCTGAGAGGCCTTTTTGTAAGTAAACGGCGCTCTTTGCCACCCTCCCATCAATGGCAGAGGTGTCACTCCCTTACTCTTGCTGGGCCGGCCCAGTAATATATGTATATTGAGCGGTGCAGGGGGCATGATCAAAACTCGCCTCACTTGTTGTCAGGTGCGTCACCAGTGTGAACTAATCAGTGGTAGACAGGGCATGTTGTAAATCACAAGAAATCCGCAATGCAAGTACACAACAAGCACGGACACTGACAAAGTACACAACATGAGCAACTGCCTTTATTAAACATCACAAAGATAGCACTCTGATGTACCCAGGAGCCAGCCCAGTGGCCAGTACACATTGCAGAGCATATCCATGAGAAGCTGCACAACCAAGAGGCAAGAAGCAGCACAGTTCCAGGCAGGGCAATGATAGAGTGCAGAGCATTTCCATGAGAAGCTGCACAACCAAGGGGCTAGAAGCAGCACAGTTCCAGGTAGGGCAATGAGAGAGTGCAGAGCATGTCCATGGGAAGCTGCACAACCAAGGGGCAAGAAGCAGCACAGTTCCAGGCAGGGCAATGATAGAGTGCAGAGCATTTCCATGAGAAGCTGCACAACCAAGGGGCTAGAAGCAGCACAGTTCCAGGCAGGGCAATGAGAGAGTGCAGAGCATGTCCATGGGAAGCTGCACAACCAAGGGGCAAGAAGCAGCACAGTTCCAGGCAGGGCAATGAGAGAGTGCAGAGCATGTCCATGAGAAGCTGCACAACCAAGGGGCAAGAAGCAGCACAGTTCCAGGCAGGGCAATGAGAGAGTGCAGAGCATGTCCAGGAGAAGCTGCACAACCAAGGGGCAAGAAGCAGCACAGTTCCAGGCAGGGCAATGATAGAGTGCAGAGCATTTCCATGAGAAGCTGCACAACCAAGGGGCTAGAAGCAGCACAGTTCCAGGCAGGGCAATGAGAGAGTGCAGAGCATGTCCAGGAGAAGCTGCACAACCAAGGGGCAAGAAGCAGCACAGTTCCAGGCAGGGCAATGAGAGAGTGCAGAGCATGTCCATGAGAAGCTGCACAACCAAGGGGCAAGAAGCAGCACAGTTCCAGGCAGGGCAATGAGAGAGTGCAGAGCATATCCATGAGAAGCTGCACAACCAAGGGGCAAGAAGCAGCAAAGTTACCACAGAGCCAGTGGCCAGAACAGAGCAGATACATCTGAGGCAGCACAAGTGAGGGGCACATTGCATCACATTACTTACAGGGCCAGTGGCCAGAACAGAGCAGGTACATCTGAGGCAGCACAGGGATATGTGGTGCATAGACACTGCCATGGACAACAACACCGCCAGGGTGCCTGACAGTACAGCCAGCAATGTGAAAGAGATGTGTGTGAGGGGGACTGAAACTCACACCAGAGAATCAGGTGGACTGTGTACCATCGGAGGTGCAGACACACTGGCAGCACCTGATGTAGGAGACTGAACAACAGACACAGCGCTAGCATCTGATACATGAGAGATAGCTCCATACACAGTGGCAGTACCTGATACAGGAGAGTGAACAACAGACACAGCACTAGCATCTGATACATGAGAGATAGCTCCATACACTGTGGCAGTACCTGATACAGGAGAGTGAACAACAGACACCATGCTAGTATCTTCTACATGAGAGTGAACCACAGATACAGTGTCAGTACCTGATACAGGAGAGCGAACTACAGACACAGTGCTAGTATCTAATACATGTGAGAGAACAGCAGACACAGTGGCAGTATCTGACACATGAGAGTGAACCGCAGCTGAGGTTGTGACATCACTGTACTGATGACCCACTGGGCTGTATGGTCCAGGAGGCTGGGTGGCTCTGGGAGCTGGAGAGAGCTGTCCTGGAGAGACAGTATGAGGCTCAGTTGTTTGCGGTGTATGTCTACTCTTTTTGGGGATCTGTGAGGTCGGTGTGGACTTGCTAGGATTGGGAAGTGGCGCTGGCTCCACAGACACACTTCCCATCAAAGGTGGATCATGTGCTGGTGGTGGTCTGCTCTCTGGGGGTGTGCTGGACCCTGCTGAACGCTTGCTCTGGCCCTGCCTTCTGCCCTCAAACACCTGTGTAACAGGGGACCCCACAACACTATACTCCTTCCTCTGCTTCACAGGGGTGGTGTTGGGAGTTGAGGTATGGGGAGAATCGACCTCTGAGACATGTACCTTACGATCCCTCACCAACACCAGCTTCAGGGGAGGCATGGCTGATGGCTGTATGTCGTCCTCAGGGGATGTCTTGTCCATGGGAGGTGCCTTGTCCTTGGAGGTGCCTTGTCCTTGCTATGTGCCTCTTACTTGGGAGGTGGCTTGTCCCTGGGAGTTGCCTTGTCCTTGCTATGTGCCTCTTTCTTGGGAGGTGCCTTGTCCTTTGTATGTGCCTTGTCCTTGGGAGGTGCCTTGTCCCTGGGAGATGCCTTTACCTTGGGAGGTGCCTTGTCCTTGGGAGGTGCCTTGTCACTGGGAGATGTCTTGTCCCTGGGAGGTGCCTTGTCCCTGGGAGGTGCCTTGTCCCTGGGAGATGCCTTTCCTTGGGAGATGCCTGTTCCCTGGGAGATGCCTTTTCCCTGGGAGATGCCTTTTCCCTGGGAGTTGCCTTTTCCCTGGGAGATGCCTTGTCCTTGAGAGATGCCTTGTCCTTGGTATGTGCCTTGTCCTTGGGAGATGCCTTGTCCCTGGGACTGGACATGGATGGAGACGCTCTGCACTGCCTCTAGCTTTCCCATGGGATGGTGTCTGTGGCCTGTGTTGCTGTGTGCCATATCCAGAGTGTGAGGCAGGATCGGAGAGGTCATTCTCTTCTGTTAAAGCCTGTGGTGTGGACGCAGGGACAGAAGCTGAACTTTGGGCATGTGACAGTTGAATGGCTGCTGTCACTTTCGAGGACAAGGATAGACAGTCCTGTGTATACCAGCCACATCCCCATGCATCCCCTCCATGAAAGCTACCACCTGGCCCAACTTCCTGTTGTGGTCCAGGAATGCATTAGCATGTTAGTCTGACCCACACACAGCTGGCGCAGCAAGTCAACTGCCTCAGCACTGAGGGCAGTTTGGCACACAGGGTCAGGTGCAGCGGTGCCTGGACCAAAGGACTCTGGCGAGCACGGGCAGTACTTGTTGCAGTTTGCGGGAGTTTGGGCCCTGTACGCTGTGTGCCGGTTGAGGGGGTTGATTTTCCACTCCCTGTGTCACCTAACAATGAAGACTCACCCCCGCTGTCGGATGACGAGGATGTTGGTGTCGCCAATTTCGAGGGCGAGGCGCGTCCGAAGACACGCCCCCTCTACTGGCCACGCCCCCCACGAGGCATATAAATAAAGCGCCGTCGCTTTACATCCTGTTGACATCGGTCTCCTGAGGCGGAAAGCCGGGAGCGCCAAGACGCCTTTTTAAAAATTGTTTATTGTGATACTTGTGCATTTTACCTCTTATCTTCACTTATCCTCACCTCCCTTGGCACTCTAAACAGCGGTAGCGCTGCAACGACACCCACAGCTTCTTCGCCAATTTCGAGGGCGAGGCGCGTCCGAAGACACGCCCCCTCTACTGGCCACGCCCCCCACGAGGCATATAAATAAAGCGCCGTCGCTTTACATCCTGTTGACATCGGTCTCCTGAGGCGGAAAGCCGGGAGCGCCAAGACGCATTTTAAAAATTGTTTATTGTGATACTTGTGCATTTTACCTCTTATCTTCACTTATCCTCACCACCCTTGGCACTCTAAACAGCGGTAGCGCTGCAACGACACCCACAGCTTCTTCGCCAATTTCGAGGGCGAGGCGCGTCCGAAGACACGCCCCCTCTACTGGCCACGCCCCCCACGAGGCATATAAATAAAGCGCCGTCGCTTTACATCCTGTTGACATCGGTCTCCTGAGGCGGAAAGCCGGGAGCGCCAAGACGCATTTTAAAAATTGTTTATTGTGATACTTGTGCATTTTACCTCTTATCTTCACTTATCCTCACCTCCCTTGGCACTCTAAACAGCGGTAGCGCTGCAACGACACCCACAGCTTCTTCGCCAATTTCGAGGGCGAGGCGCGTCCGAAGACACGCCCCCTCTACTGGCCACGCCCCCCACGAGGCATATAAATAAAGCGCCGTCGCTTTACATCCTGTTGACATCGGTCTCCTGAGGCGGAAAGCCGGGAGCGCCAAGACGCATTTTAAAAATTGTTTATTGTGATACTTGTGCATTTTACCTCTTATCTTCACTTATCCTCACCACCCTTGGCACTCTAAACAGCGGTAGCGCTGCAACGACACCCACAGCTTCTTCGCCAATTTCGAGGGCGAGGCGCGTCCGAAGACACGCCCCCTCTACTGGCCACGCCCCTCAAACGCCCTGACTATCCCGTATAAAGCATGTGCCTGGGCAGGAAGCGCAGCGGACGAGCGCAGCGGGAGCGCCGTTTGCGCGCCGAAGGCGCGCCTAAGGCAAGCCCGTCTGTGCCCGTCCGTGCCACGGCCGGGCCCAGGGCCGGACACGCTGCCCAACCTAAGGTACGTACTGACCAACTAGCTACCTATACTCGAGCGGATCTGCTTGCTCTTAATCACAACAAAAAGCACTGTCTCAACACCATAAATGCCGAGACATGGTTAGGACCCGTATGCTGCCACTATTGCAGAACTCTCCTTACCCCGGTAAAACACTTACCTAACACGAATAACGCAACTTTACTTCGAGAAGCCTTGATCAACGCAAGGTCCATTTGCAAAAATAGTGAGCACATCCATGACCTCATTACGGAGACCGACATTGACATGCTCTTCATAACCGAAACATGGCTGAAACCATGGTGCAACCCGATCATAGCCCAAACCGTCCCCCAAGGATACCTCATTCAGAGGATCGACAGACAAGAACTCAGAGGTGGTGGCTTGGCCATCATCCATCGAGACTCTCTGAAATGTACCATCACTGAACTCCCTGACGTTAAAGGGGCAGAAAGCATGGGTTTCTGCATCCAACTAAATGAGGAAAACACCTTCGCAGGAGCCCTCATCTACCGCCCCCCAGGACCCCAAAACGGTTTCCTCGAAAGTTTCGAAGATGCTCTCAGCACGTTCACCCTAAAATACGCAAATTTTACCGTTCTGGGCGATCTAAACTTCCATCTGGACAAACCCAACGACCCCAACACCATGTGGCTTAACGACTTGACTAAGATTCTAGGACTGAAAATACTGACCAAACTGCCCACGCATAAAGTAGGCCACATACTAGACTGCATTTGCACCAATACCCAAACCCTAACCGTCGAAGACCCGCTGATCCAAACATGGACCGACCACTGTCTAATTCCTTTCAATCTAACCACCAATAAGAAAAGGTCTAACACCGCCAACCAAAAAATCGAAGTTCCTATGCAAAAAGACTGGAAAAAGCTTGCCAACTCACCAAATCTCCTGCTCAACGCAGAGAAATCTAAACCTTCATTGTCTGGAGACACAGAATCCGACTACAAAATATTTTGCAACTGGATTTCGGAGTGCTGTGGCCGGCCAACTCAGAGAAAGTCAGGAAAAAGCAGAATAGAAAATCAGCTCCCTGGTTCTCCCCTGAAATAAAAGTAAAACGTACAGAGATTAGATCTCTCGAAAAGAAATGGCGTCAAAACTATGATCCAAATGAAGCTCTTGCCTATAAAACCGCGAGGAAAATATATCACTCCATGATAAAAAACGCCAAAAAAGACCATTTTCTTCAAAGAATTAACCGGTCCAACAACAACCAGAAACAAATCTTTAAAATTGTTGACGAGTTCATGAACCCCAGAATCCTCAGGCAAGAAATACCACCCTCACTAGCTCTCTGTAACGACATAGCGGACTATTTCGAACAGAAAATACTTACACTTACGTCCAACTTCCCTGACCCTCCTGAAACCCCCCCCTACAGCGCAACAGTACCAATTAACAACAAACCCCAGTTGAAACATTTTACCCCCATCAGTCTCGACGAATCCAGACTAGCCATACTCTCGAGTAGATCAGGTTCCCCGTTCGACCCATGCCCCCCAATGCTGCTCCACACTCTGGTGGACACGGTAAATCCAGCCATAAATTCTATTATAAACTCCTCCCTGTCTACTGCAGCCATTCCAGCTGAATGGAAGCTCGCGGCAGTTAAGCCTCTCCAGAAAAAACCCTTATCCGACCCCACCACACTTTCCAACCTTCGCCCCATCTTGTTGCTCCCGCTACTGCTTAAATTGACCGAAGCGGCTGTCAATAAACAGTTGACAAAACATCTAGAGGAAAACCACCTATTCCACCCCAACCAGGCTGGTTTTAGGGCAAAACACTCCACAGAGTCAGCCCTCCTACATACTGTAGAGACCCTCAAGATGGCTCTGGACCACGGGAAAAAGGCCGTCCTGATCCTGCTCGACCTGTCGGCGGCCTTTGACACGGTCTCACACCCCGTGTTGATAGGCCGCCTGACAGAGTCAGGGCTAGCAGGAACCGTCCTCGAATGGTTGAAAAACTTCCTAAACCATAGGAGACAAGTAACCGTGCTAGGAAAATACTGCTCGGATGAAAAAATCATAAAAACAGGGGTACCACAAGGCTCAAGCTTGAGCCCCGTGTTGTTCAATCTCTATATGACCCCCCTGATAGAACTCATCACATCCTTTAACATCAGCACGATATCTTACGCTGACGACACTCAGCTCATCCTAGTACTGGACAACAACTCCTCCAAAGCAGAGGAAAATTTACGAAACTGTCTGACGGCAACCTTTGATTGGATGCGAACAAACCACCTCAAATGTAATTCAGGTAAAACTGAAATCCTCCCTTTCGGCCAAAACAACCTCTTTTCCCCCTCCAATTGGTGGCCTCAAGACGCCGAAATTCCCCCTAATACCATCACGTCAGCTCGTAACCTAGGGATAAGGTTTGATGAAGCCCTATCCTTTAAGCAACAAGCAGGTACAGTGGCAGGGTCCTGTTTCAATATCATTAAAGGTCTTAGAAGATTCTTTGACTTCCTTCCCTTAACAGCTAGAAAGACTGTGGCAGTAGCCCTCATCACATCACGCTTAGACTACTGCAACAGCATCTATGCAGGCGCAAACAGAGCTGTTCTGCACAAATTGCAGATGGTGCAAAACGCCGCCGCCCGCCTGGTGCTACGACTACCCAGGAAATCATCTGCCTCAAAAGCACTCAAAACCCTGCACTGGCTACCCATCCACAAAAGAGTGCTATTTAAAATCCTGCTCATTACCTTCAGAGCCTACCACCAATCAGGACCGATATACCTGTCCCAAAGGTTTGGAAGATACACTCCCCCACGATCACTCAGATCATCCAACCTAAACCTACTAGCAGTCCCCAAATTCAGACTAACCACAAAAGGTGGAAAATCTATCGGAGTACTGGGAGCCAAAGCTTGGAACAAGCTCCCACCACAAATGCGCCTGATCCAGTCCGAAAAAGTTTTTCGTAAAATGCTTAAAACATGGATCTTCAATATCGAAGACTCAATCTGCTTAGCGTTAATCTAAAACCACATTCTTCCCATAGACCAGGATCTATATTTAGGATCTACCTAAGCAGTTTCCCTTTTTCCTCTCTGTCGGGACAGTGATGTCTAGCGCCAAGATGCTCCCTGGAGTGTAAGTGCGCTTTAGAAAAGCCTATTCACATTCACATTCACATTCACATTCACATTCACATTCACATTCACACATTCACATTCACATTCAACACGTGAGTCCTCATGGTCACCACTGCCACCCTCAATGATGCTGCTCACATCTGTCTCAGTCGTATCCTGTGTTACATCAGACCACAATGCATTGTCACCAACTGCCTCTGTTGTCTGTCTGACACTGCCCTCGCCCAATGCTGAAAGAGAGAGAGATGTCGGTACATGTAAGTGCCAGAGTTACAAACTTCATAGGCAAGTGGCGGACAGACCTGGAAGTCAAAACAACATGTCGTACCCAGCCTGTGCATCCGCAACCTCCTTCACCTATCCCCATTAGCACAAATTGCCTGTACATGTGAAACATGTGCGTCAAACTACCATGGCACGTCAACGCGGACAAATATGCAGGTGATGCAATGAGGCCACAGATCTGATTGTCAAGTACAGGGCCAAACACAGGAATGCACCATGTATGTCATGCTGCAGGAAAACCATGACAACTGCACACAACACAGTGTGCACTCACAAGCAATTGAAGCACACTACCAACATCACAGAGGCAAGTACTGGCTCTGACATGCAACCTATGTGGGCTCACATTAAGAAAATGAGCCCATACTGTAGACTCACCCCCAGATTCCTGCTGTTCCTCACTCAAACGTGCAGCCAGATCAGGATGTGTCACTGCTAGGATGTGTGCCATTAGTGGTGTCATGATGCGGTGTGCCAACCTGCCAGCACGTGGAATGACCCCCAGTGTCATCTCCACCACGTTCCTGCTGAGCATGGAGATGTCGTCCCACCGCTTGTGGTAGTGTGTATGTCGCCTGTTGCACACCCCCACAGCATGCACATCGCGTGCTATGGCCCTCCATATGGCCTTACGCTGGTGAAGTTTGAGCTACAGATTTGGGAGGTAAGAGGAAGACATGTCAGTGTACATTAGTCAGTCAACACAGGCACACTGTACATGTGAATCACATAAACATAGCAGGGGAACAGCAGATATGACTGGTAGGTACATATGCCATGACTTACATAAAAGTAATGGGAGACACACACAAACTAGATAGCTGGTATGGGGTTTGGACCGGCACATGTACCAGCATACACATATCTTCTTGATGCCCATGGGTGAATCAGATGTCATATCATAGTAGCAAATCAGCCTGTGAGTGAACCAGACAAACCCCACAATGTCCAGGCAGGGCTGGAGCACACCCACATTGCCCTAAAATGCACACCACCGACCGACATGGCCCTGGTGGAAAGGGATCTGTGCCATGGCCTCAACATGGAGGGACATCGACATGCAATTCCCACACCACCCCCACGAATAGTCACATGCACACAACAGACCTGAGTCAGCCCACTAATTACTAGCCTTCATATGGAATGTGCTCTGCGACACTGTGTGCCACACCCATCTCAAATTGCAGAACGCGAATCATGAGAAACTGGGTATACATCACATCACCATGCACACAGCATGCCCAACTGTGTCCCACACAGCCCCCAGCATGCCCAGACAGCAGATGCACAGAGTAAGTGGTGCACACCATGCCCCCTCATTTACATCACACTGCACTTACCTGCACTCCAGGGGCACCGTATAGCCTCCCTTACTGGTTGAGCTCCCCGTCCACGAGGACATCCAGCTCCTCAGTGGTAAAGGGACAGGACCAGATCTGCACAACCCTTGACATCACGGTGTCCAGGACACTGGCACAGGCACAGCAGCACCTGATTCTGTAGGGAGCAGGCAGCAGCAGGTAGAGGTGATGGGTGCAGGCAGCAGTGGCTGGAATCAGTGGAGATGTGGTGCACTCTCCCACACATATATAGGGCCCAGTAATTTCATTGGTACAGGGCAGCTGCAATTGGTGTTCCAAGTCGGCCTTATTTAGAACTCTCCAATGACTGGCACCGCGGTGCCAGTGCACGCCTTCCGCGATTTTCAAACTTGCATTTTGCAACCGCGATGGCGGTTCCCATTGGCTGTTGAATAGGATGCCATGGCGGGGACACATCGGCACGGTCATGCGTGCGCTGCCGCTAGGGTGCATCTTTCAAATGCATCCAGTTTCCGGCACCGCAATGGAGGTTCACGCATACCGCGAGGGTTTGGCAGGCTTTCAGCAACATTTAAATCTACATTGTGAAATGGCAGTCGGTAGGTCCCTCTATGCAGATAGCAGTACCCACTGCCATTCCCGTGGGTACCGCTATCTGCATGGCGGGCCCCTCGACTGAATGGGCATGGGTGGTGACTCACTGCCCGGGAACGGCGGAGGGTACCGCTATCTGCATGGAGGGACCTACCAACTGCCATTTCACAATGTGGATTTAAATGTTGCGGAAAGCCTGCCCGTGATATGCGTGAACCTCCATCGCGGTGCCGGAAACTGGATGCATTTGAAAGATGCACCCTAGCGGCAGCGTACGCATGACCGCGCCGGTGTGTCCCCGCCATGGCACCCTATTCAACAGCCAATGGGAAACGCCTTCGTGGAGGCTGAATGCAAGTTTTGTATTTGCGGCAGGCGTGCACTGCCAGCGCAAGGCCAATAACTGCATGGTCAGGCACACATTCCGTGTTGGATTGGGGATATGGGTGGCAGAGCAGGTACATGGTACCTGCCAACACATCATGCTGTGGCGAGGGCGCTGTTCAAGGTTGTCCATTTGCCACCATGATCATGCAACAGGGCAGTGCAAACATTGCAAGTTACCCACCCAGACCAGTGCTGAGGGCAGATGCCAGGCCAGTGCACATCTGTGACAATGTAGTGATATGGTGGCTCACATGTGACATGGGTTGTTGGTTAACATTTACACAGTTCAGTATTACCGTGGACCTTCAGATTGTGTTCCATGTGAGTCTGTGCTTGGTCTGTGCAAAGACATGTGATGGATGCACTATGATTTTGTTGCTGTGTGATGTATGCTTGATGGATTGCCCTCTCATGTGTCCATGTCCAGTCTATGCAAGTCTAGTCAGAGGTGCATGACCTCATGGACTGTGTATTTATGTATTGCATGGTGCAGCACAAAGATTGGGGCATGTGGGGATGCAGATCCACACATGAGGTATATGTTGCACAATCAAGGCTGTCTGTGCTACATGTAGAAACGTGCCTTTGTGCATACAATTGGCTGTGGGGATGTCAATATGTGGCAAGTCTACAGGTGTGCCATTGTTGTGTGCCAGGACCAACCCACATATAGTCTGTGGTACCATCACTGGTGATGTCAGTCATTGTTGTTGCTGTGTCTGTCATGATCACAAATGTGGTACAGCTGTGTTGGGTTTACAATTGACATGTGCTCCCATCCTAGGAGGGCTCCGAATGTGCACCGTCCATATACTGTGCTGGAGGACATTGTGGCCGACGAAGTGATACACAGATTCCACTTGGAACGTCACACATTGCAGATCCTGGTTGCCCAACTGGAGCTCCACCTGCAGCCACGCAGGGAATATCCTGGTGAAATAACACCAATGGCCAAGGTGATGGCGGCACTTCACTTCTTCTCTACTGGCACTTTCCAGCACACAATTGGTACAGCAGGGGGCATGTCCCAACCCATGTTTAGTGTGGTACTGCGTGATGTCCTGGCAGCCATGATGCTGTTTAAGGATGAATATATCCATTTTCCAGGGGCAGCGGAATTGCCAGCTGTGAAGGCTGATTTCTATGCTCTGGGTCGGATTCCACATGTGGTGGGTGCCATTGATGGCACACATATTGGTCTGGTTCCACCACAGGCACGTGAACACATTTATAGTAATCGGAAGCATTACCACTCCATCAACGTCCAAATGGTGTGCCAGGCCAATCAGATCATCTCGAATGTGTGTGCCAGATTTCCAGGCTCTGCACATGACTCCCACATCCTGCGCAGCAGCATTGTGCCCCAACTGATGGCGAATATGCATCCGGAACTTGGCAGGCTTGTTGGTGAGTTGTAAGTGTCAACCACTGTGTTGTATGTGTGCCCTGCTGACCCCCACCACAGTGGTAATGTTGGATGTGCCTGTCCACCTCTCCCATAGGTGACTCTGCGTATCCGAACTGCCCATGGTTGTTGAGCCCAGTACCGAATCCCACTACCCCAGGCGAACAGCCATATAATGTGGCACATGGCAAGTCACGCTGGGTGGTGGAGTGCACATTCGTGCTGCTGAAGTCAAGGTTGTGCTGCCTGGACAAGACAAGAGGGGCCCTGCCTTACTCACCCGCAAAGGTCAGCAAAATCGTGGTCGCCTGCTGCATGCTCCACAACCTGGCCCTGCGCAAGGGGATCCCCCTGATCCTGGACCCTGCAGACCAACAAGTGGCTCTGCATGCTATCCCGCATGTGTCCAGTGATGATGATAGTGGAGAGGAGGAAGGTGTGGACCAGAGACGTCAGCTCATTGAGCGCTACTTCCCTTGAAGGTGGGTGTCAATGTACGGTGTTGACATGGTATGCTGGAGGGGTGGTTAATGATGATGTTGGGATGTGGGTTGTGACTGCTGCCTGTGGTTGGCTCCGTGCTGGATGCAAATGTGTGTGGGACATGATAGTCATGCACAGCTCAAGAATGGGTATGTTGTGACTGGTGCAAATTGTGGAGTGGATAGACAGCACAGCTGTGAAGTGCGTTGTGGAGGCTGTGATGTAGTCTCCCGACATGTGTATGTTGTTCTCTTGTTCTCCCTAGCTTGCTTAATTTTCACCATGAGTACAGACAGGCATTGCTCATTGTACACCCTGTGATTAAAACATGGAGTACACTCAGACATGAGTGTTTCAAGGGTGTTTATTTACAATGGTGGCAGTGTTGGTGGAGTGCATATTTACAAGATGGGGATCAGCAAGTTGAAAGTCATGAAGGATGAGAACATCGTGTAGAACCCACATTGTTGTGGGAACCCAGTACAACAGATATATGCGATGGCCTGGCGGTGTGGGGGAGAATAGTCAGCAGAGTGAATCACAGGCTCAGGGTGTGGTGAAGTCAGCGCTGGCTCCTCATCTGGCAGCTGGCTGTTGCTTTGCCTCTGGTTTCACCTGGCTGTTTCCTCAGACGACCCCTCTGTATTTTGGCCGAGGAGGGGCTGCTGTGGGGGCAGCTTGTTCCGGGCACACATCCCTCTCTTTGGCCTAGAGGGATGTTTGTAGAATGACATCCTGCAGGCCACTGGGGGAGGGGGAGGTGGTATATGGCCTGCAGACTGCTCCCTCCGGCCGCTGTTTGCTGCCTCATGATATCCATCAGTTGTGCCATCCTGTTGTTGATGGACCTCAAGAGCTGCCGGTGCTCCAGTGTGTCTTGGCGTGCCTGTGCACGCTCATATACGTCCACGACCCTGTTGATGGCATCCAGGGTCTCAGCACCACAATTGGGTGGGTGTTGCTGGCCACCTGCCCTTGCACCTGCCCTCCTCTCCGGGACCTGTTGCCTCACCTGGCTCCTAGACCGGAAACTCTCCCTGCTCTCCTGGGATGTGGAGGGTGTTTCATTGTCCAATGGGTCTGGTAAAGTGACACAGGGAAGACTTGTTGCAGTGGTGGTGGTGGAAGTGGCAGTACAGGTCCCGACGGCAGGGGCCACTGTTGTTATGGTCAAGGTGGTGGTGACAGCAATGTCCTGGGACCGTCAAGGCACTGGCGACTCTGGTGTACCGGCTTCATCCACAGCATCCGAGGCGTCAAGGTTATCTGCACCGGAGAGTCCATGGTCTGAGGGGGGAGCCTGTTGTTGCTGGTTGCTGATATTTCCTTCCAGTTCACGATCACCTGTTGTACAAAGGATAGAGAGTCATTGATGTGTACTGCACAGGTTGGTTGTTGTGACAATTGGGATGTCATGTCATGTGTTAGGCTCCCACACGACCCACACACTGCAGGAACGAGGTATGTCCCAATCCACTTCCCCGACTCACCGGCCACTCACTAGATGTAACCTAAAAGTAAGCCAATGACCCAGAAAAGGGGGTGGAATATATAAAGACACCAAGTCTTCCACCCCTGTAGAGCGTAGTCCAAACAACTCCCTCCTCCTCGCTTCCGCACCTGCATAAACAGGGAAACAAAACACCTCACAATAATATCTCAGTCCCCAATCCTTTTTTATCCACGATGACCATATCCAGCCAATAACCACACATGCACTTACCAAAGACAAATTATTTTGGAAGAAGGAGGCCCCTACCTAAAAGGATGAACCCTAGTAGGGATATGACACTTTTATAAAAGCTAGCTTGAACACCGGGTTATGTGTATATTTCTAGAACTCTATCACACATTGTTATTATATAGATTGGAATACCATTAATTATGACTTTATAAAACTTCTTTTTAATTACTTTTTTCTCACAAATATTATGTGGCTTTTTATCACTTTTTTAAATCACAATTTGTACAGCTTTTTACAATAATTTATACAGGTTTCTAAACATAAATATATTTCTAATCACCAGTATTTATAATCCATGCACTAATGCATAGATCAACAATTGATTATTAATGCCAAGTACAAAACTGAATCCAACGCGTTTCGGCGAGTTGCCTTCATCAGGAGTTCTGTATTCTCAATTGCTGGTATGATACTAGGGTATCTACTGGGTATATGTGCACAGTATATATATATGCAGAATATGGCTATCCGACGGAGGAATCCTGAGCAAGATTAAAATCTGTTGTGTGGTCTCAACTACCACAGGTCTGATGGCTCAATGGTGCGTCACGTTCTATCAATTGATATGTGATGCTCCCTTGTTATAAGATCCTACTGTGATGAAATGATTGCTGTTGTTTGGTCTCAACTGCTACAAATCTGATGGCTCAATGGTACGTCACGTTCCCTCAATAGATATGTGACGCTCCCTTGTTATAAGGTTCTAATGAGATGAAATGATTGTTATAAATCTTGTGCTTCGGATTTCCCGGCTCAGACGGACGGCTTGGTAAGTTTGTATGGCGCAAGGGGAGATGCTTTAAAAGTCGAGGTATGTGAATATCCCTTTTAAGAGGCTGGAGGATGTAGCTGAACCGATGGTAGGCGATATTTCTATGCACACTGGTAAAGATGGAACCCTCTTGAAAATGAAGCCGTAACGCGAATCCGTCTGGCCCGTACTGATGCAGGTTTTGCTTCGAGGGGGCTTCAGTCCAGGGAACAAACAACTCCAAGATATCTTCTCTTGGGCAGGTAAAAACGGGACTGATCTTCGGGAGTATGACTTTGGCTCTGAATTATTTACAGGGTAAAAAACATGCCTGGGGGACCGGCATGAACAAAAAACCCCTGCGAGTGCAAACACGCTTCGAGGTAGTAGGGAATCAGTGACGGTTGCCAACACCGTCCCAAGGATAACAGAGTGTAGTACCCGGGCTGGGATCACACTCGCAGAATGACCGCAAACGTCATTTCCGCCAACAACGATAGAGAGCGGTTACTGAAGGGCGTAGGTGCAGCGCGAAACAGCGCATGAATCAGTACCACCTCACCGCACCTCGGGGAAAGAAAGAAAACAATACCAGCGAGTTGGGAGGTAAGCAGGAGCCCCTGAATGCCCGCAACACAAAAAAACAAAGGGAAATAAAACGGGCTCGATAAACGAAACAAAAAAAGGACTTGAAACTGAAACTAACTATCTCACTACCTAAAAGGGAGAAAAACGAAGGAAATGGGAAGGTGAAATGCCAAAAAAGGAAACTCGGGAGTCAGCAACAAGGGGAGGGACAAAAAAGGGACACACCAACAGTTCTCACGAGCCTGTGAGAACCAGCAATTGCAAAACAGGATACACAGGAACCAGAATACCAGGAACCCACAGGTTAGCAATAACAAGCACCAACACTATGGTAGGACTAACCCTTATATGTAACTGGCGGGTCATGTGACAGCAAAACATGGTCATCAAAAGAGGACTGGTACCGAATCCTAATATCATGCAGCTCAAGATTGACGGACTCATCACATTGTTGTGGTACACAGTACTGGGCATCATAACTGGTTAGGTTGGCATACCCCACTTGGCTAGGTGTCATACTGTGGTGGCCCCTCCACCAGGTACACCCCTCCCTGTGAAGATGGCTACCTACCTGTTCGTTTGGTGAGAGGGATTGCATTGCTAGCACATGGTGGAGGGGCTCCATCTTGCTGAGCTGTGGGTGAAGGGGGGATGTTAGGAGTTGTAGTGCTGGCCCCTCAAACAGGTACACCCCTCCCTGTGAAGATGGCTTCCTACCTGTTAGTTTGATGAGAGGGGTTGCATTGCTAGTACATGGTGGAGGGACTCCATCTTTCTGAGCTGTGGGTGAAGGGGGCCTGTTGGGAGTTGTAGTGCTAGCTGCTTAGCCACATGTGACCCAGGAAATGGTGTTTGCTCCGTGTGTGAGTGGTCATGGTGGATGCATTTTGGCCCTGGCATTCACACGTTTGGATGAATGTGTGCTCCACATGCATGGTGTGGGGCCTAGGCGGAGTATCTTAGCAGTTGTGCATGGTAGTACCTGGCATTGTGGTTGGGGTCATTAAGTTGTACTTACCAGCCTCCATTCCCTCAGCTATTCCTTCCAGGCTCTCCGGGTGCAGTATTCCAAGCACCTTCTTCTCCCATTCACTGTATTTGTATTGGCTGGATGGGACTGCCGGCACCAGTACACTCGGCCCGCTCGCGGCTCTTGGCTCTGATTGACTTCACCTTTGCCTTGAGGTCGTGCCACCGCCTCTGGATGTCTCTTTTGGTGCGTGGCACGGCCCCTGATGCGTTAACTCTGGTGACTATCCTTTCCCACATTCTGGTTTTGTTGGCCAGTGTGGTCTGTTGTACAAGGGTTCCAAACAGGTTTGGTTCTACACGTATAATCTCATCCACCATGGCTTTCAGCTCACTCTCTGTGAATTTAGGCTGTTTCTTGTGGGCCATGGTGTGTGCTGTGCAGGGTGTTGGGGGTGCAGGTGTGTGGTTTGTTGGGATGGTGTTGTGGTGGATGGTGAGGTGTGTGTTGATGTGCAGGTTGTTGTCTGGTTATTGGTGTATATGGTGCTGTACTCTGTCGTGTGCCTCTTCCTCTCAGTTCTGCTGTGATGCAAAGGATTGTGGGGATGGGAGGGGCTCCTTTTATTTTCTTCTTTGTGGCTGTGTCCCAATGGTATCTTGCAGTCAGGTATGTTGTGGGTGTGGACCCTTGCCTGTCAGGTGTGCCACCATGGGGGTGTGTTTTTGATGTGGGTTATTGAGGGAGGGATGTGTTCATGGTAGGTTTGGATCCTGATTTGCTGGATTGCATGGTACCTTGCAGTCGCCATTTGTTTGGCGGTCTGACTGCCACGAGGGATTAGCTTTGGCCCTTCCGCTGATACTTACATTTGTCGATGTTATTTTCCACAACGGTCGTGGAAGGTGATTCTTTACGTTGCCCTGGGGGTGTTATCCTAATCGTGCGGCCGGTCACTCCGCTGCACTGTCGGCGGTTGGGCCTGTTACCGCGGCCACTCCGTCCGCGGTGGTCGTTTTTTTCTATTGTTCCGTCCGCTGCTGGCAGTCTTTGGTTACATCCCTCCACCGCGGACGGGTTTTCTATGGTTCTGTCCGCGGTTGGCGGTTTTTGGTGGCATCTGTTCGCCGCGGTCGTGTTTTGTTGGAGGGGAATCCTAATTGCACCGCCGGTTTCCCCATGGTGTGGTCGGACAGTCATTTCACACGACACTGGCGGTCAGGACGCTTTCTGTCCGCCATCCTAATCGGTCCCTATGTTTGTATTTGTTGTCGACGTACTCATTATAAAATTCAAACTAGGAATGTAGATGTGTTTTTAAAAAGTGAAAACGAAAACAATGATAAATGGAAAGAATTTGCTGCTTATCTGTTTGTGGAAGGTCATTTTGAGTTAGGTACTGTACAATGTATTTGTAAATAGTGTTACAATAAATTAGAAGAAAACAAAATGCCAGTTAGAGCTGTCCCTAATGACTTAGAATTAGTAGCTATACCGCCTGAACTTAAAGATTTAAATACATATGAGGCCATCATTATTCAATCTGTTCACCATTTTCAGGCTATAATTCGTATGGAGCCTAAAAAAGTTAAGCTGCCTCTAACAGATCTACAAAGAGGTTTAAAATGAAGTGTTGTGTATATAACTTTAGGAGAAATTTTGAAACTGTTGGTGTAGAAAGAGAGGATACTGAACCTGTAGTTATTCTTGTTAATGGTGTACCCACAAAGAGTCGGAAAATATGGCAAGAGTTAGTAGATGGAAGGAAAGTCCAAAAGTCTACATTATATGTGGTGCAAAACAATATTTACTATAAAAGTGCAAACGTAGAGAAAGAAGAAATTACTTTAGAAGATGAAACAGATATTTCAAGTGGACAAACAGAAAAAGTGAAGAATTCTAGAAAAGAAGAAATTTATGAACATTATACGATACACCGTCTACATTCAAAAGAACTGATAGGAGATACTACTAAATTGTTCCAGATGAAAACATCAAAAGGAACTCCCATGAGTGTGTGGGAAAAAAGTTTAGAAGGTTGTTGTTTTCCACAGCAGTTCCCTACTGGAAAAGGTGGACAATATGATGAACGATCAATTCAGATTCCAGCTTCAGAATATCTTAGGGGTCCATTAGGATGGCGGGCGGAAAAAGTCCGCCCGCCACCCTAACGGACATCGGGACCGCCCGCCTAAAGGCCGGGGGTCCCGACATTGGCATTAGGATGCGCCCACCACAGTGGCGGGCGCATTCCTCAAATTAACATTGTGGCGTGCGGTGCTCACTGCACCGCCCGCCACAATGTTAAAAACAAATGCACGCATTTGCATAATCGAAGCGGCAGGCACCGCCCGGTGCCTGCCGCTGCGATTATGCTAATGCAGGGGGGTACCACAGGTACCCCCGTGTGCCACCCCCCTTTCGCCGTCACTCTGGGGGCCCACAGGGGCCCCCAGAGTGAACACCGCATGCCTTTCTGTGGCGGCATTGCCGCCACGGACAGGCATTGCAAAATGCCTATTCTAATGTGGCTGGCGGTGTCTGATAGACACCGCCACCATGTTATCCCTTTTCCGCCCCGGCCGCAAGGCGACCGGGCGGAAAACAGGCGGGTGGTGTTTCCCACCGCTGCGGTCCCCTCCGCCATCGTAATATGGCGGGGGGGAATGCAGGGAAGAATGTCGGGCGAATTGCCTCCACCAGGGTGGCGGTGGCCACCGCTACCCTGGCGGAGGAAATCCGCCTGACATCCCAATGGGCCCCTTACTTTGAGACTCTACTCAGAAGAACCAAGATTTCATCAGTGTATTCCATATTTGTTTCATCTTTTATTTGAGAGTCATTTGTCTGTACTTTCATATGCAGTGAACCATATATTAAAAACTGGAACATGTTTCTGCAAAGGAATTTATGGACAAAGTTGAAGGAAGAGACAAACATTTAGAAGCACAGTTAATGAATTTGATGGCATATTAACGTGGAACTAATGAATATTGGCATCAAAGTCATGGGGAATTAAAATGTATGTTAAGAAACTTAGGAACTCCTACCTCGTTTGTTACACTTAGCTGTGCTGAGTATGCATGGGATGATTTACTGGATTTTCTACGAGAAGCAAATTCAGAGATAGAAAATAGTGAATTGTAGACACCTCTAGAACTGTGTTCCCTACATCCTGTAAATGTTTGAAGATATTTTAATCATAGATTTGAAGCTAAGATGTCTTTTATCTGTAATAAAAAAAATCCACCAATTGGCGAAGTTATTGATTTTTTCGGAGAAAAGAATACCAAGCTAGAGGTGCTCCTCATATACATATGCTTTTATGGATCAAGGATGCACCAAATTTGGAACTGATTCGGATGAGACTGTTGTATCTTTTATTGACGAGTATGTCACCTGTGCGATTCCGAAAACAGGAGGAGAAAATCTCTCAAGACAGCAAGTTTTACGGTTTCAAAGTCATCAATGTGTAAAATATTGTCGACTGAAACATAAATCAAAGGATACATTTTGTACTAAATGTCGATTTGGCTTTCCACATCCAGTAATTTCCAAAGGAAGAGTGAACAGTTTTTTGTCAGCAGTGAGGCATACTATCACTCGGAAATCACTCAAAAATACTTATAATATAAAAAAACAGAATAATTGCAGTACATTAATGATTACAATCCGGTGATTTTAAAGATATGGAATGCAAATATGGACATACAATATTTTGCAGAAAACTCAATTGCTGTTGCTCGCTAGGTCACTTCATATATTACCAAGTCTGAGAAGACAGAATTGAAAGAAATGTGGGAAGAAATTTCACAGGAGAAGACACTTGGCAAAAAATTGTACAGCTTCAGCTTGAAGATGCTTTCACATCGAGAAATTAGATTCTGCGAATGTTCGGATTAATTGAAATCTGCAAGTTTATATTCAAAGTCAAGAGGAATCATCTGGATAAGTCTAGGTCTTGCTGCAGTACGAAATCAAGTTTTGAAATCTGTATAAGAAATTGAATATTTGGCACTGAATGAACCAGAAATTACAGATATTCTGAAATCAAAAATGTTGGATACATACTATCCAAATAGAAGTCCATACCTGGAACACATATGTCTATATGAAATACTGCAACATTACAATTTAAAAACAAAATGTTATCGAAAATGTAAGTGGAGGAAAGTATGCTGTAATTGGATCTGAAGGATGTTTGGTAAAGTATGCCAAAGGAAATTTGATTAATCACAGAAAATTAAGTTGCGATACTCCAGATAAGAGAGAATTTTTCTATTTAGCTCTTCTGCAACTTTTTAAAACTTGGCGGACTGAAATGGAATTACTTGGAGAATTTGACTGCTATGAAGATTCTTTCAATGCATGTAAAGATAGCAATGAATGAACAATTTTCCAAATTATCTCTAAATGTTGAAGGAAGAGAATAATCAAGAAAAAACTATTGCAGTTGAAATTGCTAGAGATAGTTCACAAGAAAGTCAGAGTTCTGCTCCACAAAGTCAAGATACGCAAAGAGAAGCCATACTTGAAGATGAAACGGCAATAGGAATGAGTGAAGTGGAATCAGTGATGCAGCAAGCACAACAGGACAATATTAATTTGGAAAATTTGGAAGAACATCTGAATACTGAACAGAAAGAAATATATCACCAAGTTACACAACGGATACAACAAGGATTACTGCATGAAAAGAATGATTGCCAATGTACATCTTTTAGACCTATTCCTATGTACATTAGTGGACAAGCTGGAACGGGGAAAGGTTTCTTGATTAAATGTTTGTCAGCTTATCTACAGAAAACAACGAAACAAACAAAATAGCAATATCTAGGGGCGCGGTGGGTTCGTGAACCCACCCAACCACGACCTTCATTCTAATTGGCTGCCAACACTCTAAACCAGGAAGTGTTGGCAGCCATCTTGTGACTCAGTAGAACCGAGTCACAAGAAAACAGTAAAAGAAAGTGAAAAATTAAGAAAAGGGGGCAGGGTAGAAACACCCTGACACCCTAGGCCTACTCAGTGGGTCCCACAAAGACCTCCCAATTTTTTTTTAAACTTACGAATGTGCTCTGGGTGCGCACATCCAGACAACATTTTTAAAAAAAATGAAGCGGGGCTCCCCCACTTCATTTAAATGAGCCCCCAGGTGGGCCAGGTCCCGGGGGCAATCATATATTTATTCCACCCCTCCTCGGGGTCTATGTAAATTAGGTGCAGGAGGGCACACCACCCTCCCGCAGCCCTGGGGACCACCACCACCCCGGGGCTTTCAAAATAGAGTGAGTGGCGACGCGCGGCCCCGCTCCTGGAGCAAATGATGGCCCTGGGGACCATCACCCCCCAGGGTTCCTGCAATGTCCCAGCATGCCCACCCCCGGGACAGTGCTGGATGCTATGACAGGGCGGGAACATGGCTTCCACCCTGTGATAGCAAACCCTGGTTTGCTTTGTTGAAGCCAGAGGAGGAAAACCTCCTCTTGCTGCCATAAAGGAAAGGAGAATTGCTTTTGGGCAACGGAAGCTGCATGTTAGCAGTTCCTTTTGCCCAAAAGGATTGCCGGTTCCCGCAGGAGAAGGGGAGCCGGTGGGACCGTAGGGGCATTGGGGCTCCCCCATGGTCTCCAACAGAGAAGCCAGGCCCCAGGAGATGGGGTCCCTGGGGCCAAAAGTGGACTGGCAGGGGAGGCACGTGGCCCCCCTCTCCTTTAAAAAAAATTTGTAGATGTGGGCATGCCTCTGGGGATTGGGTCCCCGAGGCAAATGTAAATTAATGAAAGTGAAATATTTTTATTTTTTTTCCAAAAAAGTTTGGAGTCGCGACCCTTGCGCAGCCCCCTAGTGTGAACACGAAGGGTGCGCGGATCTCAGCGTGGTCCCCTAGTGTGAATACGAAGGCTGCGCGGCTCTTAACGCCGCCCCCTAGTATGAACGTGCTGGGTGAGTGGCTCTCAGCGCGGCACTCGAGTATTTCTCAGGTCTTGAAAACACCAAAGGGCATATTGTCAAGGACACATCGCCAAGTTAATGGCACTTTATTGCAGCCAAAATGGTGATAAATTTAACACACCATTCACAAGCTTTTGCAAACAGCCCATACCACCAGTTTACCAGCGATAGCAGCTTCAAAAAACATCGTCACAAATGACCTCAACAAATATCGCTAATGAGATGAAGAGTAGGCGTTCCCGTGCAAAAAGCAGCAAACACACCACTTGCAACATTCTCAACGACCAGCAAGATTGGCGAAGAGAACACAAAACAGGCGATAAGGTGCGTTAGCACCAGGAAGTTTACACCTGCTCTGACCTGGTGCAAAGTCGGACTACAACCTGCAACATGAAAGGGAGCCCAGTCCACAGCCACACCTGATTGACAACAGATGCCATGGAGCCAACAAACATGCAGCTCGGACACCCAACAGTGCCCCGCCACCACCCCCTTCTCTGCCATCCACCCCTGATCCCCCCGACAAACAAATGTGACAGCAACCTTCCAAAATCTGGAACGTAACGAAACAGCTGCTGTCGCACAATTATAACAATCAAGATGCATGTGAGGTTGGACAAATGAGAATCACATTCATCTATGGATTTACATAGAAAACGTTTAATTTAAACAAAATAAAAGTATGTACAGCCATGGCGTGTCATCCCTTGACAATCTGTGAATTACAGCCTGCAAGACAAAAAGCAAGATAAGATTGTGTGTCATGTGCACAACAAAGGAGAGAGAGAGAGAGAGAAAGAGGAAGAGAGAGGACGAGAGAGAGAAAGAAAGAAAGAGTAAGTGAGAGAAAAAGGAAGAGAGAGAGAGAGAGAGAGCGAGAGAGAGAGAGAGGAAGAGTGAGCGAGAGAGAGGAAGAGAGAGAGATAGAGAGAAAGAGTGTGAGAGAAAGGAAGAGATAGAGAGGGCGAGTGAGTGCCGACACTGCAGACAAAACCCTTACAGCCCACCTTTCCACCACCGGTGTGTCTCCAACCACGTGCTGGGACTTACTGCAGCCCTCTATCTCACTCATCTGAAACATAGTATAGAATCAGTATTGGCAGAGTACATACAACTGCACACGCCTTCATCGATGTCCAGCCCCTGCGCACCCAGGCTGCTGCACCCCATCCTCTCCCACCGCCCAAAAGTGACTGCCTGCCGCCTTGCAAACAAGCCTCTCTGCTCACCTTTCACCACTGGTGTGTGTCTAAGAGGACCAACCACGTGCTGAAAAGAGCTCCAGGGCCGGGGCTCACGCCCTTGTTAGCCAGAAGGTCGCACATTTAATTCTGGGTCTTGATATTGAAATGGGCGAGAACATATCAATGCACCACGCCGAGGAGTCATCTTTGTGTGGCGTACACGCTGTCCAGCCGAGCTCACAATTCAAATCAGGTCTTGATTGCCAGGATGGTGTATTGAAGCCTACGCATCATCGCAGGCTGCACACCCGCTCCGCTCTGGTGGCACTAACTCAGTGGAACTCAAGTCATTGCCAAATGGCGGCAGGCCAGTGTCGGGCAAAGTGCCTCGGCTGCCACCAACTCTGCGTACTTCAAGTCATGGGAGAGAATGGAAATGGCCTCCAGCACGTGCACCCAGCCCTTTTTATTGGCAGGGTCATATGTCCTGTGACGCCTGTGCTGCATTGGTGTGGTGTGGGTGTAAACCAGCCATGGGGTAGTAGCTGTGGCATGCTGACAACTAGACCTGTGATCAGCAGATTACTACAGGGAAGTCCTGGAATATGTAGCGTTGTCATTCCTTCCCTGTAAGTGTAAATGGAGTGGGCTTGCTGAAATGCGCTTCCTTCATGACTTCACTAATATGGCGGTTTGAAACCACGCACCCACCAAGATAGGTACGCAATGGGTGCGCTACTCCACCTTTTTCTCAAAAAAAAATATGTTAGTATTTAATAAAAAAAGAAGACATTATATACTTTTAATAACAAGCACAAAAAATTAAAAAAATTATTTTTAGGATATTAAAGTTACAAAATATCACTAAGAAAAAATTCAAAATTACTGAAAAAATCATAGGTTTAATGGACATTATAATTAGAAATTAGCATTTTAAAAGCCTTTGAAATTCACTGAAAAAACCATGGGTTTCAGGGACGTTATAATTAGTTGGACATTTCACGTGTACAAAATCATAGGAATTCCACTGTTATAGTTAGTTCAGCTAACTATAACTCGCGCCCCCGGAATGCACTGCTGATGATGCCACATAGTACATCACTTCTACCAAATTTTTTTACATCACTTCTAACAAATTTTTTTTCTTGTGAAAAATTGCGGGGTGCGCGCACCCCTGTGATTTTTAAAAAAAATAAAACATTTTGGGGCCCTGGGGGGTCCTTGTGGGGGTCAGGGTACTTATACCCTGCCCCTTTTTTGAGTTCTACACGTTTGTTTTTCTGCTTTCCTGTGCCTCAGTCTACCGAGGCACAAGATGGCTGCCAACAATTTCTGTTTTGGAGTGTTGACAGGCAGTGGCAGCCAATCAGCATGCAGCTCGTACTCGGGAAGGTACAGAGTACAGTAAGCTTACAGTGCACGCACTTCGTCCCGCCTATAGATATATATATTTTTCAAATTCGATTTTCTCAGAAACTACTGGAGCGATTTACACCATTTAAACTAAAGGCTCTACTGCGTACCAGTCTCTACCATTTTGCCAAGTTTTGTGTAATTCCGTTCAGCGGTTCGGGCTGTAGCCTTGTCTAGATGTCCTATGGAAAATTGCATGGGGAAATTACGTTTTGGGACCCCCCTTTATTCTCGGCCCACGCTTCATGAATCCCCCCGAAACTTTCAGGGAAGGAGCGAAGCGTAACGGGCCATCTTCTTCAAGAAATTCGCTTAGATTCATTACCCGGCGCCAAAGTTATTCCCAATAGAATGTTGCGGATTTTCTATGGAAACTAGGTCCTAACTATATATACCTACTGGCGACCGCCAGTAGGTAATATAGACATACATATATATATATATATATATATATATATATATATATATATATATATATATATATATATATATATATATATATATATGTATCCTAGTGGTTGTCACCTCTGGGTAGTCTGAGTAGTTATAATTAGGACCACATTTCCGTATGAAAAGCATTACTTGTTTTCCTAATAACTTTGGTACTGTTTTACAAATCTTCACGAAACTTTTCCTCAAACATTTCCTCCCACCTCATCTCCTAACTAAAAAGTTTCAGGATGGTCTGTCAGGGGGAGGCTGAGAAAAAGTGGATGTCCCAAAACACGTTTCCTATTCATTTTTCTATAGGAAAATTAGGCACAGCTACAGCCCAAACGGTTAAACAGAGTTACACCTTTCAGTAGTTATTGATAAATTTGTATACTTCACACCAGCGGAGGATCAGCTGAGTCAACAGATCAGGACTTGTGACTCTTTCCCTTTCCCTGTAAAAACACAGAAAAAAGATACAGGGGGTAGGGTAGGAATACACTGCTCCCATAAGCCTGGTTGAAGGGGACCCAGCGAACTCCTCCTGGGCTCAACAACAAATTTTGTTTCAAATGGTACTACACAATTATAGGGGATTACCAAATCTGCAGTAAAATTAAAAAGCATGGTCACTCACGCTTTTAAATAATAGCCCCTTGGGGTAGGCCAGGGACCAGTGTATACAGCACATTTTCGGGAGGGGGATGCTACACCCATACCCAAGCTTGTACAATGCCACGAAGACCCCATCCCTGGGGCTGACAATATAATAAGGGGCGGGGGCATGCAGCACCCTCTCCCTGAGCCTTTATGAAGCCCTAGGGGCCCCATCCCGCTGAGCTGACTTTATATGAAGGGGAGGATGTGTGCAGCTCTGCTCCACTAACCTCTATGAGTTCCCAGGAACCCGGTCTCCCAAGGCCGGAAGATTGAAAATGGGGAGGTAGATGTGCAGCTCCTGCTCCAAGAGTCATTATATGGCCCCAGGGACTCTATCCATACCAGGGTCAGCTAAGGGACAATGGTCCAACCTCAAGCACACTGCATTTTTCCTGCCCGACAACATTCTCCTTACAGTCCCCCCACAAAAAATAATGGTGTGTGGTGGTTTGGGTTCCACCAGGGCACCCCAAATGATTTCAAAATAAATAAAAACAACACCTTTGCAGCTCCTGCATGGCTTATGATGCCACTTGCAAGGAGCCGGCAAGCCTGTGGGGGCTCTGGGGCTACCCCAACCACCCCAGTAAAAAGAATAAGAATCTGGGTTTACTTGTGAGCAACCGAACACCCAACATATCAATTAGAAACAAAATGAGCAGTAGTAGCCTCTCACCCTTTATTCTCTGCTCTTTGCAAGATGGCCATCATAATGCAGTGTTAGGGCTTTTTAAACATATTTTTCTAGCTTTTGATGGAGTGCCTAGAAGGGACAGGAGCACCACCAAGCATTTTTTTAATGTGGGGTACTGCAGGAAGTGCAGCAACTCCGCAGAAGCATTAAAAAAAACAGTAATTCACCTGACTCATTAGATCCATGACCCCGGGAGAGCCTAACATAATTTTTTCAAGCACTTCTAGCTGGAGTTCTTTGTTTTCCAGCTGGCGAGCAGAGTTTCTTTGTGGTTGTTTCTATGGCTGCACTTTGTAGTTTGAAAAATGTTTAAAAAAAGACTTAAAGTCATGTCGATTTGTTTAAAATAAAGCTATCACTTTTTATTAAACATTGAACTATGTGAATTAAGGAAATATGCAATTCATTATAATAATTGGTCATATTTTTTATCAAATGCAATACATGTATCTTATTTAGGTTGGTATCCGGAAACCTTCACAAAGCCAATGTGCCCATTTTTTATATGTTGATATTTTGACCCTTTGTCAAAGTGGGGGCTCAGTCTTAAAATTACACCCTTTATATTTATCCCATGAGCACCTGACGAGGTTTGGGCCACAACCCTTTGTCCAATCCCTCACTGCGCATAGGTTGCATGTACACTTAAGTTTGCTAAAGGCATGCATGTTAAATGCATCTGTGTTGAAAAGGCATATTTGGTAAAGGCTTCATTGTAAAGCCATTACGTGGTACAGACATAATTGCAAAGGCTGTTGCCCCTCACACGAAGCTCCTGTGCCACGCTTTGTAAATGCTGGTACAGGTTCTTCTGTGTGTGGGGTCACCAATGTTAGTTGATCTTGAAAGTGCGGCTACTTGAACAGAGCAATAATTGGGGTAGCAACTCAACTGTTATTTAGTTTTTTTGTATTGCGCTGCTCACGTTCTTCGCTACTCAGATATCATGTGGACCTCTTCCAGCAAGAGTGGTGGGAGACGTGTAGTGTGTCAAAAAAGACCGGTGTATAATGTAAGTGCACTTGGCACTGTCTGCTTCTGATATCGCTCCAGCCCAAAACACCATACATTTTGGTGCATGTTCTTCTCTGTGATAGGGTCCTGCATTGCTGTCTTTCCATTGCATGTGCTGCACATGACAGCTCACTGGAGGGCAAGTATGTGGTGTGGTGGCGCTATCTTTGGATATAATACTTTGCCGGCCAGATTTTGACAGAAGCATACAAAATGCCTTACCTCACAACGGAAAACACTGCCAACATTAATCACTTTCCTGTCCACAGGATATTTTCTTGTGGCTGGCTGGGAGCTCTTGAGCTCACATCCTGTTGAATATGTGTCCAGCAAAACACACAAGATGATGGACGGAATGTTGCACATTGGCAAAACATTCACGCCCAGTCACACATCTGGGTTTAATCCATTGTTATTTTGCTCACCACGTCCCCTTTGGTATCGAATATGTGTTCAGGCCATGCCCCCAACTTGCCCAATCATTAGATATATAGCTGGAGACTGAAGGTATGGCTGCATCGCTCAATAAATAAATGAATAGCTGGATGGTGAGGAGTGGGTGGATGCATTCGTTCAAGAAGGGATGACAATGAATAAAGACTTTTAGCTACAAGGATGGTTTCAATACACTGACCAATGGCAGATGCTCTGGTTTACGTGTTAGTTGCTGCATTAAAACATCACCCTCGCCCAACATTACCCCCACCAATGTATTTGTATTCGTGCGATAGTGTTGATCCTCCAAGAATCATAGGCAAAGAATAAAGCTTTGATTGAAGTCGATGGGAGAAAGCGATACCCATGTAGTAGTCGAATTTCACACTGTGAAAAAAGGAAAACGTTCAATAATCTCAGCTTCCACTTGACCACATTATGTGACTCTAGTCAATTTTTTCCACAGGGCCTCCTTTCCTCTTTGAGCAAAGCAACAGCAGACACCCCACACCCTTCCCCCTAAAGTTTGAAGGTCAGCACTGCTCAAAACAACGCTGCTGGCGATAGGAACCAACCACATGCAAAAACAAATTGTTTGAAGTACAATGTACAATAATTTGTTTTTCATTGTTTGTAAAGCATTGAAGCTGTGCATGTAGACATTGAGGCTGGCCCAGCCCACAGCAGCAAAACCGGCTCCCACCAGCAGCAAAACTGGCCACAACACTGCCAGCTTTCTTGGAAACTGCTTGGTGCCTGGTATGGCCTGTCTGGGGCTCTCTTTATGTTGGTAAGTACTGGTGGAACCAACCATTAAATGACTCATCAACAAAGCAGTGACTGAATTGAGCTGACCCAAAACCCCTTTAAGTATGTACGCAGGCATGTATTATTAGTCTATATTATTTTTGTTATTATAAGAGGCTATGTCTAGGCCAGACCTAAAGTGTTTGGGAGTTAAATAATATCTAATAGAGACTTCTAGACATAGATTCTTTACCTTTGAATTTCTACAGGTGTCAGACTAGATCCGGACGTTTTTTCAGGAGTAGTAACACTGCAAGCCAGTAGGTGGTGTTGATTGCCTCTGCATACGTCGTTGGCATCTTTCACACCAGAAGTGAGGTTGCAGTACCTTTAGGTGCCAGCTACGTGCGCTGACCTCAGTTCTTCTCTTTCACACTAGCCAGCACTGACCTCGAGAAGAGCTACACCTCAGTCACCCTTTGACTGGATTTGTTTTACGTTTTGCTGAGAGTTTTGAGTTTTTCCTTTCGGTGTGTTAGGCGTATGTCATCTAGGAAGACAAGATTCAAGCCCTGCAGAGCCTTTCATTTACAGATGTCGGTGACAGACCCGTACCTTGTCTGCCTGTGGTGTCTGGAGCGTGACCATGACCCAATGTCTTGCCAGATTGCGGTGTCATGAATCCGAAAGCTTTGAGGGACAGTCCCTAAAGCTCATTCTGCCCAGCATGCGACTCCGCACAAATTGAGGTCCCGGTTGAGAGGAAGTTCCGGGAGCAGTTGCGGAGACCAAAGTTGTCATCGTCCCTCTCCAAGTCCTTGGGAAACTCTGGTAAATCAAGGTACAAGAAAAAGAGAAAGAAGACGAAGTGGTCTTTGACTTCTCCTCCTCTGTCGGGTGATGTGGTGTGTGAGCATCAGCATTCAAGGCCTGGTTCCTCGGAACCTGCGCCTCTCTTACTTTTGGGGAGTTGGAGTGACCTCCGCTCCGCTGAAAGAAGTCTATGAGGCTATGCACCTCATATTTGAGTGGCCCGATCCCTCCAGAGCACCTTCGGGCCCCAGGGGTTCAGAGGGAACCAAATCTAGTTCCTCGCTGGTGGCTCTGGCCCCAGATCCAGTGGGCCCCCAGGCATCAGTTGTACCACCTCAACCTTCTGCGTCCCGGCACAAATGCACCCAACCTTATTCCCATTGTGATCCCTGACTCCAACATGAAGCTGGATAGGCCTCGCCTGAAGCCCACTCCAACATTGGCAGAAACGTAGCTTCCTTGATCAGAGCCTGAGCCCTATTCCCTTGGGTTAGGGAGGAATGGGGGGGGGGGGTCGCTGGACCCTGCAGAATAACAGCCCTATGAAGAAGACCCAAATATGGACTGTTGTGAGGAACTGTGTGAAGCCAGTGGACTGACTACTTCTCCAGAAACTGGTATGGTTCCTTCCCCTACCATGGCTTTGGAGGAGAGGGCCTCATATGCAATGGTAGTGTGCAGGGTGGCTGAGGTCCTTGACTTTCAGCTGCCCTCTGTGGCAGTAAAGACTAACATCTTGACAGATGTGTTGAAACAGGGAGTTTCCTCGTCCGAACCCCTCCTCTCATTCAATGATGTTCTCACTGATGTGCTTTTGAGGACTTGATCTAGACCCAACACATACCACCCGCCACCACCACCCCAACGTAGGGAATACAAACTTCCTCACCAAACAATCTACCCCAGAGAGCTTAGTGATCCCAGGACATATTCTCTACTGTTCCCCCGGGTAGGGAATGCATGAGGCAGGACTCTTTGGGGGAAAATATGTTTTATTTCGCCAGCCTAGCATTGTAGTCTGTGAACACTGCTTGGTAATCACAAGAGAGAGAGAGGAGGAGAAAAGCAACCCTACTGTCCTCCCAAACAAGACAATGAACCACAAAACAAGTGGGTTAGATAACCAAAACAACGAGCGTGAGCCCAAGGTTGGGTTCAGATACTACCTACTACAGGTCACGTCAGACCCTTGAAACCAAGGAGGCCATCTTTATTGGAAGAGATCATAGAGGTTGTCAGATACCCCGTCTTTCCTCGCCAATGTGAAAGGCACCATAAACATCTGTGTAAGTTTCCTTTGCATAGCGCTGATCAGTTGGAGTGGTCTATCCTGAAGAAACTATCACAAAACCATTTGGATATGACAAACGCGCCCTTCTCCTCTTTGAGCAAAGATGGGTGCATGAGCTTCACACAGACTGATTTAGACTCAATGATGATATCCCATGCAGAAGTTTACTGGCTGGATGAGACGAAAGCTCACACACAGATTATTTACAACCACCTTAGTCTGCAGAACAACTGCAACAAACAGGGCGGGGGGGGGGGTTGTGGATCTTTTGTCAATAGGCCTTGTACCTCTGGACACCTCTGCACATGTCTGGTACAGCCGGGCATATCCCTGGTGGTTCAACACCTGGTGTGCTCCCTGAACGCCAGGGCAGATGAACTCAGCTCCCAATTCCTGATGGATCACAAATGGCATCTCCATTCGTAGGTTAGGCAGGGTCTCTTACAGCAGTGGGAAGAGCCTTGGTTGGATCTGTTCGCCTCTGCCTAGAACGCTTAATGTCATCAATTTTGCATGCTTTGGTTTCCAAGGCATCTCTCGTTTAGAGACGCTTTTCATTTCGAGTGCAGCTCAGGCCTCCAATACGCCTTACTACCTGTACCACTTCTGCCCAGAGTTCTCAACAAGACCAGGAACATCTGAGCTCATGTCACCCTTGTGTCTTTGGACTGGCCATGGTGAGTCTGTTATCCCGAGCTACTTAGCATTGCCATCGATCCTCTTTACAGGCTGCCGTTTTGGGAGGATGATCTGTCGCAGCAGCAGGAGAGGGTTCTCCACTCGAACCTGTCCACTTTCTGCCTTCTTGCATGGAGATTGAGTGGTGGCAGTTGAGCTTCCTCCCGAAATCTGTCATGTCATTCTGTCAGTCAGGAGTCCCACCACCGATTAGGTATATGCCTGCTGTTTGAAGGAATTTGTGGCATGGTGTGCAGAAAAACATATTGATCCCCTTCCTGCCCCTCTTTCTGAAGTCATACTCTTCATTCATTCCCTTGCCCAGCAGGGCTCTGCTCTGTGCACTCTTAAGGGCTACCTGTCTGCTCTGCTCTTACTGCCTTCTTGGGGTTGCCTGATCAAGGATCTTGTCCATCTTTTCCAACTTCACCATTTATCATGTCTGAGTGGGGCCTTAATCTGCTTTTTTGTGTGTTCCTTTCAAGCCTCTCCACAAGTCCAGGCAAACACCAATTGCTTTACAGAGGTACAAATGATATTCCAAATACTCACTTGTGTGGTAGTGTGGGCTAGCAGTTAGGCATATCAGGTGGTAGTGCTAAGCATTTGTTGTACTCACAGAGACAATAAATGAGACACACACTCAAGAATAAATCTGGGACCAATTTCGAAAAATAAGTCATATTTTGGATACATTTTGATACTAAGAACTTTGTTATCAAGTAAGTACTTTTTAAAATATTGAAATTTGCAGGTAAGTAAAACAGCCACTTAAATGTACCGTTACGCATAATTCTTTCTTAAGGTGGGAAAAGACATAGATAGCATACAGCTATTTACAGTCGCTTTCTGGGCGTCTCCTTCAGGCCTTAGAGTGGTAGGGACCAAGGTCCAAAGTACCACCATCAGTCACTTGCTCTGAGGCATATGGGTGCAGAAGTGTTGGTCAGGTTGGTCGCTGTGCCTGCTACACCGGTAGAAAGAAGGAGGCCACTTCGAAAAAGGCAGCAGTGGGGGACTTAGGGACAAGTCCGGGAGTTCCCAATGGGGGCTCGGGTCACAAGGGTTCCTGGGCAAAAGAGGGCACAGCCTGTTAATTGGTATCCGGGCTGGGGCACTCTGGTGCAGAGTGGTAAGGATGGCTGGTATCAGTGCATCCTAGGGCCTTACAGTGGCTGGTCTCACTGGTTGAGGGTACAAAATCAGGACAGTTGGGCCACTCAGGAAGTGTGTCTCTGTGGTGCTGATGTCCCTCAACAGCTGGTCTCGGTGTAGTAGCAGTCCGGATTGGACTCTAATGGGCTCTGTTTGTTGTAAGGGGTCCGGTGCCCCGGGTATTGGCCCTGTGTGGCTTTGGTTGGTCCTGGTGTCCTCTCACTTGGTGGGGACACAGATATGACCTTCATAAGCCCATGGCCCTTTTCCTGGGAGGCTGCTGCATTGGGCTGATGGGGGAGCGACAACTCGGTAGACCGGATTTTGGGTTTCAGTGCCTGCAGACTGCACAGGAGTAGCTCCTCTACTCCAACTGAGATTGCTCAGCAATTTGTGAAGGGCTGGCATACTCCTGGAGTTCTTGGAAGCTGGTCAGCTGCAGGATGAACCGCTGTTCACGACAGTCGAGACTTGGTGTAGGTTTTGACACCAAAAGTCCACAGCAGCGTTCTTTGTCCTCTCTTCCTGATCCATCAAATCTATGTTCCTGCTGTCAGGGTTGCACCAAAATGCTCAATTTTAGGTTGTTACAGGGAGTCACAGGTAGTAGCAAATACGTTACTTACCTTTAGGGTGCCTACACCCTCTGTATGAACACTCCCTGTGGTAAGTGGACATAACCCTGACCTAAAGAGGGGGGTGTTGCTAAGCCATGGATCAAGATGGTCACACGAAGCTAAATTTCTCCCGGCCGCCATAACATTGTGGCCTTTTCCCTATCTCCAATGCGTCCAAAAACTTTGTAGTAGCCCGGGAAACGAGGCAGAAGCACCCCGGCATCAGTAACAGCCGCCGGATATGCTCATAAATGGTGAAACGGGCGACATCAACATCACTTTCTGCCAGAGCGGAGTGCAAAATGGTGGCAAGGCCGATGAACCTGGAAACAAGATCGGAGGCGGACCGAGGGAACAGGACTGAGCCCAGGTGGGGTGGTGCGGTGAGTGGCTGTATGTGCTCCAGGGTGCCCAGGGAATACACAGCAGCCTAAAACGCGTCCCGCTATCCAGAGGGTCTGTTTGGCCTCCTGCGTGGTGTATGCTGAATTCCCCCATAGACATGAGAGACGGTGTGTGAAGGGAAGGGTCCTGTGCGCGCATCACAGGGCAGGCCTCGACCACGGCCTTGAGTACTCCATCTGGGCAAGTGCTCTTGGCGGAGCATCCATCGCTGAGTGCCAGTGCCTGGGTGCGGTCCGTGCCGTCCCCTCCGTCCCCTGGCCTGGAAACACCAGTGAGTCGCCTGCATGACCCCACCATCTGGTAAACACGAAAGGGGTACCTGCGCAGCTGTCTCTTTTCAGGGATAGCACCGCCACAGGTGAATAAGCGATACCTACCAGCAATGTGAGCACCCTGATGCAACTCCATTCCACCACTGAGCAGTTGCGCTTACCCTAAACATAATTGGGCTGACTGTGACTTCTACACTCCCCTGAAAGCTCCTCTAGTCACAGTACTGACCTGCATAGTGGTCGGACGCCTGCACAGTGCTGGACTAAGCCACCTGGTAGTTGCCTAGTATACAAGCGTACCATCTGTTGCACTCCTTCAGCATCCCAGTCAGAGGCCTTGACCCAAAGACCCTTTTCTGGTTCTCCTGTGCTGCCACGGCGTGGGCCGCAAAGACCCTACACAGCGCCTACTCCCCTTTGAAAAGATAATGGAGGCTACCCGTGACCAGCCTAGTGAAATGGCGGAAGGTGGGCAATCATCCTCCGTACCAGAGGACAACACCAGCTAGTTAGGCCCGCTACTGCAGAAGATGAGGTCAGGATTCAAAGTGCTAGATGTGCGCTTTGACACATTAGACAAACACATGGCAGATCTGGGTACGAAGGTCCAGGTGCACGATAGGCGCCTGGATGTGGTGGAATCCCGCACGCCAGATCTGGAGGATGGGATGGCGCAATCTCTGAAAAGGATTGACCGCATGGAGAGTATCCTCAAGGATGTCGCAATAAAGAATGAAGATTTGGAGGCGCGTAGCCGTTGTAACAGCATTCGCATTTTGGGCATTCACGAATTTACAGCTGCCGGACGCATGGAAAACATGGTGAGACAATACTGATTGACTTGTTTGGAAGAGAATCCTTACTCCAGGCTTTGTGGCAGAGCATGCCCAGAGATCACTTATCCCCAGACCTAACCCAGGATGTCTACCTAGGCCCATCATCGCCCGAATAATGAACTTCAGAGACAGGGATACAGCACTGCGACTGGCATGTGAGCGAGGCAAAACCACTTGGCAGGGCTCCAAAGTGTCTCTATACCCGGACTTTACCGCAATGGTCCTGGATGCAAGAAGGAAATATCTCAGAGTCAAAGCAATGCTCAGGAACCTTGAACTGAAGTACGGTATGTTGTACCTCGCTAGGCTGAGAGTGGAGGCCAACGGACGGGCCTGTGTTTTTGAGAATCCCACGGAGGTGCAGGAGTTTTGCCATACTTACAAACTCAACAGCAAACACCCTGCAGGGAAGAATACGCTTTCCCCCCACACAGTGGCTCGGATGCCAGCATGGAACTGTTCTGCGGTTCTGGTCCCGGCTGGCTGCCTGATTCTTTCTGTTTTGTATATGCCGCGCATTTGATAACTTGATGTTAATATTGGGATTTGGCTCATTATGTACAGTATTCTACATATGTTACTAGGCCATAGGAGCATGAACTTGCTATAGTTTTGTGAAAACAAAATGTACCCTAATTGTCTGCTTTTCACCATGTTGATGGTACTATCGGTACCATGCACTGTTTTGATAGAGTTGGAATTGCCTCTCCGGATAGGCGGGAAGGCTGGGTGGGGAGTGGCGGGAGGGGTTTGGGTATTGTTGCTTTGCTCTGAGTGGATTGCAAGTTTGTCCATAGACGCATCTGGCAAGTACACACATTTGTTACTCATTGAGCTCCATCTCATGCCAACATCATGGCACTCTTAGGCTGCAACCTTGGCCCCTCGAATGTGGCCTTTGCTACATGGAATGTCCTGGGCTTGCACAATACTCGTAAAAGGAGGCAGGTAATCCCTTATCTACTCCGGCACAGGGTCGATATAGCCTTCTTGCAGGAGACACATCTTCCCATCAGCGATGTGGCCCGTTTTGCCACAAATTGGGGACCATATTGATATTTTGTGAATTACAGTAATTACGCCAGGGGCACAGCCATTCTCATACATAAGCGTTTCCCTTTAATTGCCATTCTGTAACATGTGATGATGAGGGCAGGTATGTGATTGTTGTGAGCACACTAATGAGTCACAAGGTAACATTGACATGTGTCTACGGCCCCAATGTCGATTCCCCTGATTTGTATTATTCATTGCTCTCTAGGTTGATGCAGAGTGGCCCGGTGCCTATCCTGTTAGGGGCGATTATGATATTACCCTCAACCAAACTGCAGACAGCACTTTAACTGCCCCAGACCCCAAACCACGGGCACGCAGAGCATTAGAGTCCCTGTGCGAGCAATTCTCCTTGCTAGACTTGGGTCGTACACGTGATCCGAGTCACACTACCTATACACATTATACTAGCTCCCACAACACATGGCAAGGATCGACTATTGGCTGACATCCCCAGAGATTTCCAATTGGTTTCACGGGCTCCAGACGCTTCCCAGGACTTACACTGACCACTTCCCTGTTCTATTGTAATTGACGGTCCCTCATCATGAGGGTTTGAGAGACAGTGGAGTTTCCCCAGCCGTGCCTTGGATGATGAGGTCTTCAGGCAGGAACTCTGAGTGGCGATCAAAGACTACTTTATTATAAACACTGATTCAGTGGATTCCGAGGCAATGTTATCAGAGGGCTTTAACGCTTACCTGAGAGGTGTGTGCATGTTGAAGAGCTCCGGAGTACTGCGGGACTTGCGTGGTACTCTTGCCCGCTTGGAAAAAGAGCTTGGATCCCTGGACACTGGGCAGCTATCGGCGGCCGACCCGGGACTAGACAAGCGGTGAGCAGCTCTGCTCTTGGAGTACAGAGACACTGCGGAAAGGGAAATGCTTTTTATGTTGAAATATCATAACACCAAGGTTTATGGGGAGGGGGACCGCCCTGGGCGGGTATTGGCGCAGATGATCCGACACCCTTACACCAAAGCATACATTACCGAGCTATGCACAGCATCTGGTCACCAAATCAAGGACCGGCTGGATATCCAGAGGGAATTCCTTTCTTATTTTAAAACATTGTACACCACTAAATTGGGGCATAATCGAGCTGACCAGGACACTTACCTATCGGAGGTCGCATTGGTATACCTTGAGAAATTCATGCAAGACTGCACGGAAGAAAGCATTGATGAGGCCATATCGGCCCTAAATTCTTCCACTGCCACTGGTCTTGACTGTTTCACAGGTGAATTATACAAGGCTTACAAGGACCTATTGATCCCTCGCCTCTTGGAGGTATATGCCGAAGCACTGGAGAGGCAGGTTCTACCACCTACTCTCCATGAGGCTGTTATAATTCTACTCCCCAAACCCAGAAAAGACTCCTTATTGTGTGGCTCATATCGACCCCTATAGCTCCTAAACCTCGATTAGAAAATCCTTGCCAAGGCTCCTGCATGCAGTCTCTGCATCCTAACGGTATTTATCATCTCCCAGGCTCAGTCTGGTTTAGTTCCTTATCGCTCCACAGCCTTCAACCTTCGCACTTTATTCAATACCCTATATAGAATGAATCCGGACATCCCGCTGCAGCGATCCTTCTGACACTGAAAAAGCTTTTGACTCCCTTGAATGGCCATTTTTCTGTCCATAATGCAGTGTATGAGGATGCCACATGGATTCATTGCCACTACAGCTCTGTTATACAGTCAACACACTGCTAGGCTCCAGCTAAATGGTACCTTATCGGCCCCCTTTGCCCTATCACGTGGCACGAGGCAGGGCTGCCCGTTGTCACCTTTGTTATTTATATTAGCAATGGACCCCTTGATAAGACTTTTCCATGAGAAACACTACACAGGGGTTTAAAGTTCGCCACAGGCCCACTACTGGTTTCACTATACACAGATGACACAATACCATATGTCCGTGACCTTCATGTAAACCTGGATCCTCTTATCCGGGAAATACTCCATTTTGTTTTCCCCTCACGGCTTGCACAGTCCAATGGGACTTAGAGTTCCCATTGGAATGGTGCTCAGACTCACTGAAATACTTGGAGGTACATATACATCTTGAGACGGATCAGATTATTTGTCGTAATTATGGGGTGGCAATTTCCAAACTAGAGGCGCAAATAGACAATTGGCTTACGCTCCCACTCTCCATGGCAGGGCAGATAGACCTCATCAAGATGATTGTACTTCCAAAATTTGTATATCTATTTCAGAACATCCCAATCCCACTCACGGACAGGTTTTTTAGCACTTTTCACTCCCACTTAATTAAACTGGTATGGGGCAACAGGAGTCCCAGTGTACGCTGGCAGATTATGACGCTCCCCAGCAATAGTGGAGGGTATGAGTCCCTGATTTGCAACTGTATTATTTGGTGGTGCAATGCAGCTTCGCACAGGCATGGTATCATCCAGATGCCAGGATCGCCTTCCTGTGTCTGGAATCTGATTTTGTTTTGCCAGACACTTTAGCAACCGTACTGCCCCTGGGAATCCCCAAAGACCCCAAAGACATTCAGCCGGTTTTGATTACCAGCTGGGCATGGGCTAGGCTTGGGCGTACTATGAATTCCCAGTCGATGTACTCCTCTGCCCTTCCACTCCCTAATGCCAAATGGTTACCTATACCGGGCGAAAAGTGCACAAGACTTGTAATCAATTTAGCATCGCTATGATGGGTGATTTGTACCCGGCAGGCCACATTTTTGATTCAGATGATGAGTCCTTATTTCCAGACATTACATTCATGGATAGGTTTGTCTTGGCGAGACTACGTTCAGCACTGCGGGCTATGCTCCCAGATTATCTGCTGGAACCTACATCTTTCCCCCCACTCACAATGGTGATAGGTAGTATCAAAGGAGTCCATCATATATCCCAGCTCTACAAAGCATGTGCCGACATCATCCCAGTTAATGATGATAAGGTACACAGCACTTAGGAGGCAGATTTGGGAAACCCAATAACTGCTAAGCAATGGATGGCTTGCTGTGTGGTGACAAAACTGTATCCCTCAATAGTCACCATAAACTGATTCATTTTAGGTTCCTATGCAGGATTTACGTCACCCCAGGTAGAGCACACACGATAGATCCCACTAGATTGCACTATTGCCAGAGGTGTATTCCCCACAAGCAGTCTTGGCACACCTTGCCTGGACATGCCCGAGCATACACACCTTTTGGGTAGAAGTACACAAAATAATAAGCAGCATGATAAAGGTGCCAATGGGCCCCCTGCCAGAGATTGCCCTCTTAGGATACATCATCCACTTTCTCCATAAAGTTCGCAGATTTGCTGCCATCTGTTTGCTGTTGGCTAAAAGAGAAATCGCCATACGCTGGAGCGTCAGGCGAACACCTACGATAAAAGGTTGGCTCCATAGCTTAGCATCTTGTTCTATGAAAAGTGAATTTTATGCCAATACAATCTCTTCATCCTCCAGACCTAAATACATATGGGGCCCCTTCAGATCCTTCCTATCTACACACCAACAAGATCCCCCCACTCAACAGAACAGGGTATAGTCCCAACAGGAAAGGGCTAGAATGGTTCAGGTTATGCATCAATAACAAAGCATATACAATATCCGATTTATAGAGCTAAGATCTCATTCTATTTTGATGTATGACATTGGGAAGATTGTCATCTGTGTATTGATGGACACAAGATGTGGCAAGACACTCAAGTTGGGTCATGAAAGAACTATCTGTATTGTATATCACATTTCAACTCACCAACTGTGCTTAGAAGAAAGTTATGCCAGTTATAACTTGTAATTTTACTTGTGATGACATTTGACTGAACTCAGTGCATTGCATTGTCTGCAATAAAATGGTAAATAAAGTTTTTAAAAAAACCTGACCTAAAGAGCCTATTTCCACTAAAAACTAAGATGGTGGAATTCTAAAAGTGGTGTCTTCTTTGAGTAGTCCACCTTAGGGGCGGTACGAGCCTGAGAGGGAAACCTGCCTCTTGACCAGTTAATTTTCCCACCTGTCCTGTTGCAAAAAGGGCCTGGGTGGCATTTCACATGTCTGGGGAAGCCTTGGGTTGCCTATCAAAGGAGGCAGAGGCCTTTGAAGCCTCCTGCCTTGATATGCTATTTCTTAGCCGTCCTGCTTGGAGAAGGTGACAACACCCCCAGCCTGAGCAGGTATTGTTGCTTCCCTCAGAGAGCACGGACTCTTACCTTAAGGGGGTCAGAAACCTGTCTGTGGTGGCAGGCTGGTCTGTACCAGGCAGCCAGTACACACATAGTAGGTTTTCAGGGGGCCCCTCTGGGTGCATGTATTTAATATATCCCTCAATTGAATCAGTGTGGGCTTATTAATGTAAGACATTTGATACCAAACATCTGTGGTTTCAGTGAAGCAATCATATAGCTGGGGAACTTGGAAACACCAGTGTCCAGCACATGTACTTAAAGCAGCTTCCCTTATCAATTGTAATATCAAAAGTAATTGACTTAGACATCACAGGTGCATATCCGCTCATGCAAATATGTCCACACATGTAGTATAATGCACCCTGCCTTAGGGCTGTAAGGCCTGCTGTAGGGGTGACTTACCTATACTGCATGTAGTGTCTGCAGGCATGGCACACAGGAGACGTGCCATGTTGTGTCGTTGCTTTTCTCTGCACCATGGAACACAGCTTGTAGTGGCAGCTTGCATGTTGGTGCTGTGGGTCTCTTAGTGTGGCACATGACATTTGGCAGCACTTAGAGACCCTCTTTAGCTTCCCTGCCCTAGGTACTATGGGTACCATTTACCAGGGGCTTACAGGGAGTCCTAAATGTATTGCCAATTGGGGGGACACTTGTACAGCTTTAGGGAAAGAGATCTGGCACTGGGGATTTGGATAGCAGGAACCCAGTGCACTTCTGTCAAAATTGCATCAGATACCAGGCAAAAAGTGGAGGTGACCATGCCAAAAGGGGGCACTTAACAGCTCCTATATAGCTACCGCAATGTCCCTTCTGGTGTGGACGATGTCAACGACACATGCGGAGCCAATCAACGCCACCTAAAGGCGCGCAGGGGGAGAGCTCATGAAAAATCTTCCATATCCAGTCTGAGGCCTGGGGAAATTCAAAGATAAGGAATCTGTGGCTAGATATAGTCTCTACCAGAGAAGGCATTACTGAATGTAAGTAACTTGTAGTTGTAACTAAATATTATAAGGATTACATTTTCTTCTTCCATATTCAAAATAGATATTTTAAGTCACCCTGGCCATATAAAGGAATCAGCCTTATCAACCCATTGCCCTATTTAGTAATGGAATATCCCTGTTTTTTTGCAACATTCTTATCTGATAGTGGGTACTTAATCCTGTATAGAATATGCAGCACATTACAATACTCTTACTGGTTAATAACACAAATATTTCACGAGAGGGTGCCATTTCTGGTAACTCTTCCAGAGTGCAGCTTTTGACATCATATTTTATAGCGAAACAAGAGTCGTGTAAAATTATGTTTACAAAGCAATTTTTGGTTCAAATTTCTTTTGAGATTTCACTGGCACAGTGTAAAAAAAAATCTTAAAAGAGGCATAGAACCCTCCCCTTCTGATTGGCCAGCACGTCGTTCGCTTTCACTTCCGCTCTTGCTTTGCCATACTTGCCTGGAGTAGAGTTTGGACCAAGTACAACTTCTGGTCACTGGTCACAGGATACTGGCGTAGTGTACTTCCACTGGCTACTCACTCTGCAGATACTATTTTTTGCATTTCTGAATGAGCAATCCATACGAGTGCATGTGCATTTTCATTCAGGGGCTTTCATCTGTTATTATTTGTTATGTTGACGCAGTTATATAGAGCAAACGTAACCCAACGGAATTGGAGTACTTTACACCCACCGCCGTTGTTTAGAATGACCTCCCAGCTTTTAATCCACCACGCCCCACTCCCTGCTCCGCGATCTACCTTGTGGCATTTCAGAACACGCACTCCATAGGAGTGCATGTGTTCGTCTTCTCCCTGCACCTCATTGCCATTCAGGGGCTTTTATTTATTATGTTGGCACATTTATGTAGAGCAATCATATGCTGAAGGTATTGGAGTGCTTTGCATCCACCAATGTTGTTTTGCACGAACTCCCCACCTCCTGCTTTTAACCCACCACATCCTCCTCCCTCCTGCCATGACCTCCATTGTGTCCCCCCACCCTCCTCCTTCGTGGCCCCCATCCCCCTCCTTCATGGCCACCACCCTCCTTCATCATATGCCTTTCATTTCCATACGGGCACATTGATTTTTGTGTACTTACATTGTTTTGCAGCGTTTATGCAGAGTAAACCCGATCCCAAAGGTATCGGCGGGCTTTACATGAGCACCACTTATATTACACAGGGACACTTTCATTTTTAAACATTGCACAGCAGCACTAGCTGCTGTAAAATAGGGCTCACAGTTGCAAAAAAACCCTATGACACAGCCATTGTTGAGTGCATCATAGTTTTTCTTTGGTTTTTTTTTTAACTTTAAGGCATGCTTGTGCTGCTGTGTAACATGTCTAACAAAACATTGACAAAACCAATAGAATTCGCAGAGGCGAAACTATTGGCTTGGCGAAACTATTGGCTTTGCCACTGCTTGTTTGTTTGGCTAATAACACAAACACTCATCTAGATCCAACGGCAGGTGATGAATAACATTGGAGGGTATTGTGGCGGTAAGGATGCAACAAAGGAGGAAGGATTGAGGTTTGGGGGGCCGGGGATAGAGTCATAGGTCAAATGGATAGGACACTCATGAGCAGGATCAGTTTGGCAGCAATCCCATTATCCTTCAGACTCAGTAAACGTAGCTTGTCTCTTTTCAATGAGTGAATATTAGCAATCACAAGTGCTCGATACAGTGTGACTGGAGCTTGCGTTGAGAAACTTTGCCAAAATTGAAATTACAGATTTAGAAGGATGTAGTGCTGATAAATTCCACGTGAGGAAGCTTTGTTCCGGTCTCCTGAGCTATTTTAGAAATAGTTAGTTATTATGTGATAAGGTGTTATTATCACATAGGATTCTTTGTCAGTTTTGGTAGATTTTGGTTCTGGGAAAGCAGACAAAAAATCTTCAGGCAAGCCACTCACTCCTCCTGGCGCAGAGCCAGGTACAGGATATTGAACATGCTGATTCTCATCTATCAGTAATGCCCATTTCTTGCCACTGGGTCGTCTCCTCTTTACACCGAGAACACACTGGCCTCTTAGCACTTGAAGCTCCATGAGTAAGCAGGTCATCACTGCAGACAGACTGGCATACTATCCCTAAGAGAAGGTAAACAGGATGTTAGCTCCACTCTCGTTGCACATTCAATCCACAGCGAAGAAATCCTATCCTAAGGTTCCTGATCCAGGCAAGTTGAAAATGTAGTACTGTTTCAAAACCTGTTCAGAAATTGTGAACACAGCAGGGCGTTTTTCAATGGGAAAGTGTGAGAAAGCCTTTTTTATGGGTCAAAGGGAATCGGTCACTAGTTTAAATATTTGGGGTATTTTGCCCCTGAATTCCGTTGGATTTATTACTAGAACAATAATCTGAAAACCAGGACCCCCTTTTAGTACTTGACCTTCAGGATAGTGAGGAAGAGAAGTCGAAGGCTGACTCAGAGGAGTGTTGTGGTATAGAAATTCAGAACCCATTGGAACACATTGATAGTATGAACTAAATCCGAATCCAGCCAGTGCTTTTATTAAAAAAAATAAAGAATGCTTTATTTCCACAAAGCTAACTATTAGACAAAAAATCACAAATATATACATAATCCTGGCCATTGTACTTGACATGTGTGTTGCGAAATACAAAACTCAGACTGGTAGTATTTATCACCAACGTTTCATGATGTAAGAAGAAACTGCTTTTGTCAGGAACGTTTCCCAGTACACATAAATCAGACCTACTGTCTTTGTCAAGGGCTTTTCAATATACATGAAACAGAACTGCAGAATCCAGCGTAGAAGGTCACACATTTCTAAATCAAAAACCCTTCTGCAGATATTGCCAATGTGTCAACAAGTCTCCTCCTAATGGGGCGTGGCTACGCGCGCAGCGAGACTGGCTGCACCCTAGCGGAGCTCCAGCGTGATCCCACACTCAGGGATCAGTTTATCCGTGAAATTCACCGCCTGGCCGGCCAGGACTTGCAGCGAGGGACCAAGGGGCGCTCACGCAGCGTTGGTCCGGGTATCGGAGTCCGACGAGCCCCGGAACCGCACCGGCACCAGCGAGGCCGACGCAGCCGAGGAGGAGCCCGCGGCGCCGGCGAGACCCAACAGGAAAGCCCGGTGCTGCAGCCGGAAGTGAGGGCCGCACGAACGGGACCCTTGGGCGACGCGAACAGCGGCAGCGACGCCAGGACACACAGTCGGAGATTGGCCCCCCGACAGGCCACAGAAGACGGAGGCATCCCGACGGAGAGGTGCAGCGCTGCAGCGGGACCGTGACCGCCATCCGGACTGTCGCGATCGGCCGGGGAGCGGAGAGGTGCCCATCCCCCATCACCCAGTGTCACAGGTGCGGACCGGCGCTGGAGAAGGCGGACCCGGGTGACGCTCGGACTCCCGAGGGGCTGCACCCCCCAGGCTCCGTCAGGGCAGTAACCAGAAGCCCCGAACACCCCCCCAGGTCAGAGGCCGGCCCTGCACGGTGAGTGCCAAGGCGCGAGGCGCAGAGAACACGGCGCCCGCCTGAACGCAGATCCGCCACTCACGGTAGCACGGAACACACGGAGCTAATCCCGTGCGGCGCCACAAGCCGGGCCCAGAGATCAGGTAGCAGCGAAACATCCAGGGGGGGCATCGCAGGCAGTCTCTGCAGCACGCACCACGAGGCACTGGTGGGGCAGAGCCAGCGGAAGCCGCGGACCACCTGGGACACCTGGAACCCGACTGCCCACCCCACCCGCCATTGCTAACGGCAGCCAGGCCGCGTGCACGGGTCCACAGGGACTGTTGGGTGTGGCGGACGCCGCGGGAAGACACTACCTACTGCACACCACACGCGCTACAGCTGAACGCCACAGGATTTCGGCGCCCTCTAGGCCGCGACATAGCGGGACGCCCGCCATAACGGGGAGTCGACGAGGAGCTTAAATTACGCTTCGCCACAGAAGCGACACGGAGCCACACGTTGCCTGGGCCGGAATCCGACCCGCGCAGTCCAACCTCACGGGAGACTCCGAGGTGGACATACCCTGCACTCCCCGACCTAGGAACATTGCCGGAACCCCAGCCAGTGGCTCTGACAAGTACCGCGACCACAAACCGACACCTCGCCGGGGTCCTCCGAGGGCCAGCGCCCGCCCATGTCCGGGGGTGCCGGAAAACGCACAGGAACGGGGACCACGTCCCAAAAGGGCAAAATGGATAAGGCGCAGAAGCAAACGGACGCGGATCCGGTGGCGACTAAACTGGACTCGGTGCTGGCAGCCATGGAACGCCTGGAAAGTTCCATCCAGTCCACCCGGACGTCCCTGGAGGCGAAAATAGACGGAGTCGCCATTGACCTAACGCACCTGAAGGAAGATCACAAGAAACTGGCTGAGCGCACCAAAACCCTGGAAACCACGGTGACGGGCATGGAACCTCGGGTCGCCCAGTCAGACAAGCAGATTAAAGATCTCCTCAACAGGGTGGAGTTCATGGAGGACAGGGCAGAGGATGCAGAAGGGCGGGCGAGACGCAACAACGTCCGCATAGTGGGTTTGCCCGAAAAATGGGAAGGCAAGGATCCGACCACCCACGTAGAAGAATGGTTACGCACCCTGCTGCCGGAAGGCACCCTCTCACCGCACTTCGTGGTGGAACGGGCGCACAGAGTCCCGTCAAGGCCACTGCACACCGGCTCCAACCCGCGCCCATTCCTACTCCGTATCCTGAATTACAGGGACCGGGATGCTGTCCTGAGAGAGACTCGGAAACTGGGCACCATACAGGTCGAGAACGCGAATATAATGTTCTTCCCAGACTACACGATCCAGGTGCAACGCCAACGGCAATCATTCCTAATGGTGAAGCGGAGGCTACGCCAGCTGGGACTTACGTACTCCCTCCTCTTCCCAGCAAAACTCAGGGTGGTAGCGAACGAGAAAACGCACTTCTTTGACTCCTCGGAAGACGTGGAAGCCTGGCTGGACAATGGGACGGATAAAAACACTGGAAGGTCGGGACGCCCGGACAGGCCAAGGAGACGCAGGAGGTCTAAAAGGAGACGTGGAGCTAGGTCGCCCTCTCCAGCGGCCAGCAGCACCCAACACAGCGCGAGCCCACCAGAGGAGGAGGTGCGCAGGGAACAACAGGAAGCTCTGCGAATGGTCTCACAGCTCAGCGGCTCCCCTTCACAACGCTCCCCGCCCGCCCACAGCCCCAGAGTATCGACAAGCGACGACGAAGCGATCTATGAACTCCCGGACTCGCAGCTCTCGAATGGGCTGCCCGACATCACCCCACAGACATCGGACCTGTTTGGCTAATGGAGGAGTGCCATGCCACGGGGCCACCAGTGATGGAGGTAAAGACACAGCGAGGCCTGGTGGAGACGGACACAGAACACGCAATAAGTTGAGACAATGTCATATTGGCAGTAACCTGTTACGGAGCAGCTGCCCGGTGGCACCCTTGCCACGAGGGCCGCTACATTGCGGGGTCCCTATGGGTGGGCGATAGTTAACGACTCCAGGCTCGGCCGGGGCAGACACCCCATGACTTTCTGGACATGTTACTAACCAGGCAGTGGGCCGGCCTGATGGCCGATTGGGCCTACACTACACACCCCCCTGGGAGGGCACTCACGCCTTCACGCTCAACGAACTCTCACTGGGCACTTGGACTGCGCGATGGGCAGCAACCCCCCAGCATGGACTGTTCGTACTTTTTGCAAAAAGTTTGGACGGCTGCACGTTTGGCAACCGACCCGATGGTATTCCCCCCAGTTAATGTTTACCCCCCCTTTCCCTACTGTGCAACGCTGCATACATGACCTACGGGGGTGCTCACTGGGATCTCCTGGGTGCTGCTCGGAAAAAACTGGGGATGCTCTGACGCTGGGTGGTGGAGGGCCCCTTGGGGAGGCGCTTGGTGTGGGGGGGAGAGTGGGTGTGACTGACTTGTTATATGCTGATGGCTGAAGTAGTACTGTGTACCTGGAATGTACGCGGAATACACACACCTGCACGCAGATACATGATTTACTCCTACTTAAAGAGACACAAGGTACAGATAGCGCTCCTCCAGGAGACACACCTAACAGCCCCTGAGGTACACACCCTGCGCAGGCGATGGCGCGGACAGATTTATGCAACTGGGTTCTCCTCTTACGCTAGGGGGGCACTGATATGGATCAGACCGGGGCTCCCGTTTGAGGTAGAGGACTCCCACATAGACAAGGAGGGGAGGTTTGTGGCAGTGAAGGGACGCCTAGATGGGAGACCGCTGGTGGTGGCGTCGCTCTATGCCCCTAACACGGACCAACAGGGCTTCCTCGAGACGGTCTCCGCGACACTGGCACATTGGCATGGGGTCCCCTGGGTACTGGGAGGGGATTATAATAGTGTACTGGATACCACACTGGACCGCTCATTCCCACCACCACCCAATGCGCCAGTAGTGGGCGCCATGAAAGCTCTTATAGCCTGGGCCTCACACTGGAACTTGCATGATGTGTGGCGCCACCGGAACCCCACGGCCAGGATATACTCGTACTACTCGGGAGCCCACACCCTACACACCCGATTGGACAGATTCATGCTCACGGATGATCTACTCCCGCTAGTGACGGACGCGCATTACATGGGTAGGACACACTCGGACCACAACCCACATATGTTAACCATCACTAGGGAGAGTGCCCGCCCCCCTGTCCCCACTTGGAGGTTGCAACCAGACCTCCTGCTAGACGCGCCCTTCCGGGATTCACTGTTTGCACATACAGTACATTACTTTGAGGACAACGCAGGCTCAGCCACCTCTCTGCAAATGGAATGGGAGGCGTTTAAGGTGGTCATTAGGGGGCAGTGTTTAGGTACACAGGGGAATCTCAAACGTCAGGTGGAGAGGGACCTACAGAGGGTGGAGGAGGAACTGAGTCGACATGAGCGGGACTCGACGGGAGGAAATATCGCTGGCCTTCGACATGCGCAGGCGACCCACGAACGGCTATTGGAGAGGCTCCGATGTCTGAATTTTGCGGCTCATGCGGCACGCACACATGATAGGGGGGATAAGCCCGGAAAGTTGCTGTCGTGGCTCATCGCCAGTGAAGACCGAACGAAACCGGTCACAAAAGTGCTAGATGCGACTGGGACGCCCCTACACACACAGTCAGAGATTCATAGAGCATTCACTACACATTACGGAGCGCTGTATCGCTCTTGCCTGCCCACACCCGCCCCGGACACGGAGGAGTATCTCCGTCGGTTGGCGTTGCCGACACTCACCGACGCCCAACGAACTATCCTCGCGGCACCCGTCGCCCCTGAGGAGCTCCGGGAGACCATAGCAGCGCTCTCAAACGGCAAATCCCCTGGCCCCGACGGACTCCCAGCGGAGTTTTATAAAGCCTACCAGGACCTCCTGATTCCTGAACTCGTTAAATTATATGAGACGGCTCTAGAAGATTCCTCCCTGCCCCCTTCTCTGAGCGAAGCCACACTGATCTCCCTCTTGAAACCGGGTAAGGAGGGGACGTTTATGGGCTCATACAGGCCACTCGCCCTCCTAAACACAGACTATAAAATACTAGCCTCCACTCTAGCGAGGAGACTGGCCCAACATACACCCCTCCTGGTCCACCCTGACCAGAACGGGTTCGTACCCACACGCAGCACATCGCTCAATATCCGCCGGTTATTCAGGGTGCAGGAGTACGCGAGAGACCCTTGGCCACGATCGGGTTGCATAGTATTAGACCTGGAAAAGGCATTTGATTCAGTAGAGTGGCCGTATCTTAGAACGGTTATGCAAAAATTTGGGCTGGGAAACGACTATCTGGAAATGGTGGGACTCCTATACCAGACGCCCACCGTTCGGGTCCGGATAGGGAGCCTGATTTCGGATGCTATACAGGTGAGGCGGGGCACGCGACAAGGCTGCCCGTTATCGCCCCTACTCTTCTCATTGGCCATGGAACCGCTGGCAGAGATACTGAGGATGCAGGGCGCCCAGTGGGGCATCCCATTGATAGACGGGGTGCACGCGGTTTCCTTGTATGCCGATGATTTACTCCTCTACGTCAGGGACCTGACGCGGATACCCCCGGAACTCACCAGCGCCCTCAGCGAATTCGCGACGCACTCAGGTCTAAGGGTCAACTGGGGTAAGTCTGGGGTTTTCCCCTTTCACCCAGATATGCAAGAGTGCGTAGTACGGCTAGGGGACACGACGTTGACGTGGTATGCCGGCACCTTTAAGTACCTGGGCATACACATTTACAGGAACGCGGCGGATATACTGGATGGCAACCTGGTTCGAGCCATAAACTCCTTGCGGGCACAAATCCGATTCTGGGGCACGCTCCCGCTTAATGTCCCGGCCAGGATCACCCTGTCCAAAATGATAGTCTTGCCCAGACTTCTGTACTACTATTCGAACCTGCCGGTCTATGTCCCAGCCCGGGTCTTCAAAGACCTGGAGGCCTTAACGCGAACCCTCATTTGGAATGCGGGGAGGCCGAGGGTGGCCCTGAAGAAATTATATGCCCCGACGGCCTCGGGGGGACTAGCGGTCCCGAACCACGAGCATTACTACCTCGCCGCACAGCTTCAATGGGTGGTAGCATGGCTCGCGGGCAGAAACTTAAACGACACAGCCTCAGCAACCCCAGCACTGACCCATGCGGAGGCTCTCGCACTGTTCCACCCCCTCAGAGGCGTGTCACGTGAGACGCAACTACATGTAGCGGTGGCACTGAGATGCTACAAGCGTGCACTGACATTAACCAGGGAAACTACACCCTACGCCCCAGCATTACCACTGGAGGGACTACCCAGACCGGGAGGAGTGGTGACGGCAGCGCGCCTGCAAGACTGGGCACAGGTGGGACTTGAAACAATGGCGGACCTATCTGACGATGGGGCCCTGGTGCAGTTCGAGGGGCTAGTGGAGAATCCTGGACTGCCAGCGGGTCAATTCCTGACGCATGCATCAATGATACGGGTCCTAACGGAACACTGGGGAGACATGTCAGCGGAACCTGAGACTCACCTCCTAATACAGTACCTGCACGTAATGGGGGCGGGCACGCACGTCGTACACTGGCTAACGCAAGCGCTGAGGTCCCACACTACATGCTCCCTGCAGTCGCTCAGGGACAGGTGGACCACTGACAGGGGGGAGGACTGGTCGGATAAGGAATGGGAAAGGTCTTTAGAGGGACCACAACATATTCCCCGCAATTCGAGATTCAGAATCATACAGTTCTACATAACACACAGGGCATATCTGTCCCCGGACAAGATTAATCGCTACTTTGGCCTGGACACGTCCAAATGCCCACGTTGCGCGCTACTGAACGCGGATCTCCTACACATGCTGTGGGCATGTCCCAAGCTACAGACGTATTGGCACGATGTCACCACGCTGTTGGCGAAAGGGACGGGGCTAAGTGCTCGACACGACTGGGACACTTGTGTATTGGGCCTCCTCACCAGGACGAAGCACAACAAACCGCACATGAGGTTCTGGGATTTAGGGCTGATAACCGCCAAAAGACTCATAACCCGCCACTGGAAAGCCGCAGCACCACCGCTGACAAAACATTGGAGTGCCTGCCTCACCTACTGGGCGACCGCAGAGGGCACGGTACTAAGCAGGGAGGAGACGGCGGGGCGGAGGGCCATACCGATAGCCCAGATGTGGGAGGGTTTCCTTCGAGCTTTCGCCAGGGCCTGCCATGATAAAGGGGTGATGTAGAGGGAGAGTAGTGAGAAAGGGGAGAAACGAAGGCCGCGCGCAGATGAACAAGAAACGCCATCCCCGTGATCCACCGCCCTCCCCCCCCCCTCCGCCCCCCCCCCACACTCGCCCCCCCACCCCCCCTGGTTCCCCCGCTTCCCCGCCCGCTCCACCCCTTACACCCCCCCCCCCCCCCTCACCTGTCAGCAGGGGCTACACACACAGGCGACTCCGCTAATGCACTCCCACCCCGGGATTCAGAGTTATCACGCACCATTTGTAATACCTTCCTGTGAGCACCACGGGGCAGCACCCTATGAGGCTACTCCGCCCGCAACCAACGAGACAGGGCCCACACTGCAGCACCCCCCCCCCCCAAGCTTAGGTTCGTTGCACCCACACTTTCTTTCCTGTTCTTCCCTAGTTCGGAATAGCGACACCCACGGCAGAGGTCGCCCCCCAGTTGACCGCACCAGACCTGCCTTTCCTACTCGCACCCTCACTACTAGCATACAGAGACTACACACAGGAGTGCAGCACATAGGCAAGCCACTGCCGAGACCTTCCACCCCACGGTGCCGACATCCTGACCAATCTAGTCGTCCACAGCACTCGTACATGCCGCCCGGAGTCGGGCCTGGATGGCTATTCGTACTGTAGGGAGTCACCACACTTCACTACCGACCAAAAGGCTGCGAACACCGGGGGGACGGCTGGTCACCAGGCTACCCATCTGGGCGGGCGAGATTGGATGTCCTGGTGGGAACGGCACTGCGAGTCACACCGAGACAGGACAATGGAATGAATGGTCTGACGCATGCAGTGCCCACCCATGAGGCGATAAGTGGTGATTTTTATATATATGTGCAATTATTGGACCTTCAACCATCGACTGTATTTGCTTTGATACTGTACGAACCACTCCGATTGTTGTTTCCCCTTTGAATTATGCACATAACGAACTGTACTTGTATACCAAGAGTTTCAATAAAACAGATTTAAAAAAAAAAAAAAAAAAAAAATCTCCTCCTAATGAGACTGGGCACAAACCTAGCCAGGTTCAATTTACATTGTCAGTGTTTGGTGAGGACTACTGCCTCCAGACGGCTTTGTATTCTATGAATCCTTTATTTGGAGAGATCCAAGGTCTGTCCTCTGATGGACTGCTACTCTCAATTCACAGCTTCCCTGGTGTGATCTGTAGAGTGTGGCACTGCCATTCTCTGGGTGCAGAGTAAGAATATTGACGCAAAAATATCGACATGCAAGAATATCAAGGTACGAATATCTATCGCTTTAAATATTGAGTTAAGTATTATTGATGTTAAAAATATTGTTTTTAATTTTTTTTAGAAATATTGAATTTGTAAGTATTGAAGGTAAAAATATCAATGTTATTATTACCGATTTTGTGGTTTCTAAGTTTTTTAATGTTCTAAATTTTTTAATGTTTAAGTAAACTTGTATTAGTAAATTTATAATGTTTCAATTTTTTTTATGTTCAATGAATGTTTATTTTTTATTTTAATATACATTTTAGGAGCAGGATATTGGGTTTATAGGGGATAAGGGTTGATTAAATTATTTTAGATACATTTAATTTGTATATATTTTAGGAGTGGGATGTTGGTTTTAAAGGGGATAAGGGTGGGGAGTAATTAAAAAATGTCAATTAAAATGTTTTAGAAAAGTACATTTGTATATATTTTAGGAGCAGGATGTTGGGTTTATAGGGGATAAGGGTGGGGAGTAATTTTAAAATTTTGATAAAAAATATATAATAATACATTTTTTATATATTTTATTCATTGGATTTTTTTTTGGTCCTCATTTGTGTCTAGCCCTTATATAATTAAGAGAATTGACGAGCTAAAGCAGCAAAAGAACAACAATAGCTGGGGTTATCTTGTTACCTGCTCCAAGGTTCTCAAGAATAAGGACAACCGATCACTCTTTTTACAGAGGACATGTGAGTTTACTTCACAAATCGGGTCCTCGTCCCATCCGAGCCCTGGACATCGCATCTCTGCATGCTCCCTCCCATTTACTCTCCATTATTACAGGTCCTGCAGATGGCTCTGCCCCAGGAGATTCAGTCCATACCATATGGGCTATTCCTGGCCTGTGCGGCTGCCAACTTAATCATAGGACTCCGAAAAAAAGAAAAAAAGAAAAAGGAAAAAAGGAAAAGAATACAAGATAATAAAAGAAATTGGAGAGCGACTTACACATAAAGATATCTTTAGAAGTTTATGTTGTTATCTTCTTTTACACCATTCATCCCAGATCTTCCAAAATTTGTTTTTCTTTGTTACACATATAGCTATATCTAGTTTTGCGAATCTATGTATTGGATTAATCCATTCACACTCTAGTGGGGAAACAGGCAAAATCCACTTTATACATAATTCTCTGTGTGCCAGTAAAAAGAGTACAAATATTAATATTTTATGATTTTTAGATATCTGCCTTGTAACTTCCTCGTCCGGGGTCATGCCAAAAATTACTTGTGAAAGACTCACCTTAACTTCGAACCCCACAATACTGGAGATGGTCGCACCTACTTTATGCCAAAAAATTTGTATTGATGGACATTGCCAGAACATATGTACGTCATCCGCATCTGCTTCCCCACATTTTGGGCATTTCGCATTTTTAGAACCAAATTTGGATAATCTTCTTGGTGTCTAATACGCTTTATGGAGAGTAAATGAATGATTTTTTTTTTGTGAGGCAGCCTTGACATTTTGCCATAAAACCGCAAGAGATACTTGCCATATGGTTTCCCGATCGTAGTTCGGCAACTCTCTCCTCCAGATAGAATCAGACCAATGCTGGGACTCTTCCAGAGGCTGAATTAACATCCAATACCATAAGGCTATTTCTTTGCATCCTGTGGGGGTAGTGGCTGCCTTCTGTTCCAAAAGTTTGTTACCCTTCCCAAGGTTTTTAAGAGACTTAGCCCAACTTACTAATTGATAATATTTACATTTGGAAACAGTCCCCCTTGTGATGTCCTGGAGTTTTTGCCAAGAAATTATTTCCGACCCCTCCAACAGCATGCCCCATCTTACTACCCCATTGGGGGCCGCTAAAGAGTCTTGGAGACAACTTGGGGTGCCTGGTGAACTCCATATAGGGGCAAGTGTACTATAGTAGTGTATACTCTGTGATGTTCTTATTTTATACCAGCCTTTACAAGCTGCCAATAGAATTTTTAGGTTCACTTTTTTGAAATATTTTGGATCCCTAAATTTGAACAAGAAATACCGGGCTTGAGACTTAAAACCTGAAGTCAAAGCTTTAAATAACAGTGTAAAAGAGATGGAATCCCCTAACAATTGTCTGAAGGTTTTTAAATGAAATGCTCTTTGATACTGCAAGAGGTCCGGTGTTGCTATTCCCCCATTCTCTTTTCTTTCCCTGAGCTTCCGCCAGGCTACCCGGGGTTTTCTTTTTGCCCATATAAAATTTGAAAACAAGCCTTGGATCTTGGCTATCCATTCCTTCCTGAATTCCAATGGTATATAATTAAATATACTTTGGGAGAATTGCCATCTTAAGCAGATTTGATTTACCTAAGAAAGACAAGGGCAGTGAATCCCATTTTTGAAGTTGAGTTTTGACTTTTGATGTTATTTTTCAAAATTTACTTTTGCGATTAATTCTATCTTCTGCACTACTTCTATCCCCAAATATCTAATACTTCGCCGAATCTGGTCACAAGTATAATGTGTGCTCCATTGCATCACTTCTGTCTTGGATTGGTTAACTGCATATCCTGAGACCTACCCAAAGTTTTGTAGGATGCCCCAAATGGCTTTTATTGAGTCTTGCAGATGGCCCGTAAAGATCATTAAGTCATCTGCATATAAACTTAATTTCTTCTTTCACCCATTACATTAGAAAGGTATAATATCGTGGCATTGCCTCAGTTTTATAACCAGCGGCTCAATATAAATATCGAAAAGCAGAGGTGAAAGAGGACACCCTTGCCTGCTAACCCTCCCAATTACAATCTTTGGTGAGAGGGAGCCATTTACCAAAACTTGCGCCACAGGTTTCTTGTAAAGTGATTTGATTGCCTGCAAAAAGTGTCTACCTAAATTGAATCGATGAATTATTTCTTGGAGAAAAACCCAATTAACACGATCAAACGCTTTGGCAGCATCACATGTCATTACTGTTAACGGTATAGCATTTGTAGTGGCCATGTCTATTGTACCTAATAATTCCTGTGTGAGGGCATGCAGGTGCCTTCCCTTAATAAAACCTTTCTGGTCCTCATGAATCAAAAAACCGACCACCCTCTCCAATCGCTTTGTGATTAGTTGTGTGTAGATTTTATAGTCTGAATTGAGGAGGGAGATTGGTCTATACGATTCACAAAGCTTCGGGTCTTTATTAGGTTTCAATATAAGAATTATAGTGGCCGCTTGCCAAGACCCAGGCAAATCTTTTCCCTCAATGTAGATAGAATTAAACAGGTCTAACATAATAGGGATTAATTCTTGTTTTAGTATAGAATAAATTTCATTGGGGTGGGCATCTGGACCTGCTGCTTTCCCTTTCTTTAATTTTTTGATGACTTTGTGGATCTCCTCTAATGTAAAGGGGACTGAAAAGCCCTCCTTGAGCTCTTCAGTAAGGTATGGGAGATCTAGATCTTGTGAGAAGGCGGCTATTCGTTCCTCGCTCGGGGTCAAGTTTTCTCTATATAGCTCTTGGAAAAATAAAGTAAATGCTTGCTTGATCCCTTGTTCGTCTGTAACACCCAACCCGGTGTCTTGTGATTTAACTTCTTTAATTATATTTCTTACATAAGCGGCCCTTGGTTTCCAGGCCAGCATTCTACCACAGCCTTCCCCATACTCGTGATTCGCAAATTTGCTCGCTTCCCATCTTTTCCTTACTTTAACCTCCAAATAATCAGCTAAATTATTTATTGCCTTTGTTAGCTCTGCTTCATTGTTTATATTTTGACCTAGAGCAAAATTTCTCTGTGCCTGACTAATTGCTTTTTCTAGAGCCCATAGGTCTATCTTTTCCTTTTTTTTGTAAAACACACTAATTCCTATCATGCTTCCTCTTAAATGTGCTTTAAATGCGTCCCAGACTTTATCAAGGGGGGCTGAATTAACGTTAAATGAGAAGAACTCGGACACAGACTTCTTTAGTTTTTCTACTATTGTGCTATCCAATAAAAGTGATCTATTTAGTGTCCATCTTTTCTCATCTGTGTTACTTCTTTTTTCTAAATGTAATGCTACTGCAGAATGATCTGAAAGATGTTCTGGTATGTGGCAGACTTAACTAATTTGATTACTAATTGAAGCTGATACTAGAAAAAAGTCTATTCTTGACCTGTGACCATGTTTTTTGTTATGAAAGGTGTATCTTCCTACATCAGGTCCGGTTTTAACACTTTGTATAATCCAGATATCTACTAATCCTAGGTCCGTCATAAGTTGTTTTACTACCGCCCTCATTTTTGGGTAAGCCTCTTAGATGTAGTATCTTGTGTTGGGTTTAAGGGTGTATTAACCCCCCCCCCCCAAGATGATAGGAACATTGAATTTGACTAAGTGTAAAAATAACGTATTTAGTGGTGCTGGGTCATCTAAATTGAGACCAATATAACCCACTAATACTATCCGACTACCCTGGATATTTATCTTTGCGATTACCCACCTGCCTGATGGGTCGACCTGTGTTTCCTCTAAAATGCAATATGAGGGTTTCTTAATAAAAATTTCCACACCCTTTATTGTAGCCGTATGTGAAGTGCATATGCAATGGTCCACCCATATTTTATTATTTCTGACCATTCGTCATTGGTTAAATGAGATTCCTGAATAAATATAACATCTGAATCACAGAGCTTAAGGTACTCTAAAATGTTTTGTCTTCTTGATGAGACCCTCAAACCATTGACATTCCATGTCATAACCCTCAGGCAATTAAATCTCATATGCGATGCCATTCGTGAAAATTAGAGCCAACCAATAGAGGAACTCCGACTTTACAAATAGCTTTAAACAGCAAAACAAAAACAAGGCTATAACAGTTGAGGACTTTAAAAAAAAAAAAAATCCCCGATGCTCCTCCACCCTTAGTGAAAATTATAGTTTTGATGTTTTCCTCACATTTTAATTTTTTGCCTGTGACCCTCCCTTGCCTCCCCACCCTCCCTGGGGAACCCTCCCTTCCTTCTTGAGGTATAATTACGCTTTACTTTCTATTGTGACTGTGCTTTAAACTTATCTATGAAGCTTCTCACTTTGTTAGGGTCTCGAAGATTATGCATTTTGTTGTTCAGCATGACTCTTAATGAAGCGGGGAATCTGATTTTTGCTGTGGCTCCTAGGTCTCTAAATTCTGAGATAAACTTGCCCAGTTCCCATTGACGATCAAGTGTGGTACCCAAAATATCTGACCTTATACGATACTGCCAATCGTCTTTTTTGTATGAGCCTGCTTTTAGTGCTCCGGTAAGTATCTTTTCTTTCAGAGTATATGATTTGAAATTTACCAAAATTCTTCTAGCAGCCTTTCTGCCAGAGCAAACAACAAAAGGGTCACGGTGAACTCGCTGTATGTCCTCCTCAAGGGAGATTTGGTCAATATCAGTGTTCTGCTCCAAAATTAGCTTAGTAACAAAAGCTTTAATATCACCTCCTTCTAATCGTTCTGGAATATTTAATATTCTGATAATATTGTCTTGCATTATTCTAATGTGTCTTGCATTATTTTCAAGTTGTTCAATCTTGTCTCTCAGATCTTGCTCATTTTTCTGAAGTTTAGTGATTCCCAACTGATTAACTACCACTTTTGCAGCAATCTGCCCATACACTGTCTCCATAGTTGTGACCCTGTCTACTAGACCATTAAGCTTCTCTTCCAGCGACTCGCAGTGGTTTTGAATCTTTTTTTGATTCTCTTCAAAAGTTACAAACCGGTGTCTAATCTTAGTTAGCATTGTTACCATTAGTTTTCCCAAATCTTGTGGTTCCTCCTGCGTAGACAGTGACTCTCCTAGCGTACTGTTATAAGGAAGGGCAGGAGGAAAGTGTAACTTTCAAGACTGCACCCATTGAGGGCTTTTAGGGCCTTGAGTGATCATTGTACTCGGTCCAATCATTTCCGAGACAAAAGCCTCTTCCATGCCAACCAATGGGTCAAAACTGTTTTTAGTTGGTATTTTTGCTATAATATCATCGTGTGCACCCGATTCTTGAGACAAACTCATTTTCCTGCCAGCCGATTCCTGCGTTAAGGTAGTTCCATTAGAACAGAATGCCTGTGTCTCTGCAGTCGCTGAATTCATTTGGTTATAAGGATGAGGACGAGTATTACTGAGTGATAGCTCTTGTGACTGAACTTTATAATATGAGCGTGGGGAGGGTGTAATTTTGACTTTTTTAGCTTTTTTATTTCCCCCTTTCGCTTTCCCCTCACCTTCCACCTTTTCAGATAATATTTTAGTGGTTTTATGTACACAGCCTGGGGTAGTGTCCTACCCTGGTTTGTTCTGGCTTATTATTGTGGCTTGGAAGCAGAAAAACAAGTTTTCTCCACTCTGTGTTCCTTTACCTCTTTAGGAGAAATTATCGGTACCTCTGGTTTTGCCCTTGCACCCTTTATACTCAATATAGGATCCTGAACGCCCCAAATCTCTCTGCTCCTCAGCATATATCTGTTTATGGCTGGGTCTTTCACCTCCTTTTCTGGCTTTTCTACTGTACAATCTTGAGACCCCCCTTCTTTCTTTCTGCCTCTACCTCTACCTCTCTTACCACCTGTCAATTTCCTAGGCGTCACAACTCCCTTTCCCTCTTCAGATTTCTAAGATTCTCCCCTCTTTTGCCTCCTTACCGGGCTCATAGATCGTCCTTTATGTTCCCTTCTGGCATTCTATTTCCCCCGAAAGCTCAGCACCTCTGAGGCCAGTCCCCGGATAAGGACCGGTACGGTGAATTTCCAGCTTTCCTCCCCCCTGGGAGCACTGTGCAAGACTGGAGGTAGTGTATATTCCAGCCCAGGACCCCTCGTGGAGAGGCCCGCACTCTTACTGCAGCTAAGCGGCTCCTTATGAGCCGTGCAGCTGCTACCGACCAGATTCCTACTGATGCTGCCGATATCGGTCCACTGCTTCCGGGTCGCCCGCAGTTTGAGGGACGCCCGCTCCCAGAAGGGAAAACCTGTGTCAAAACACCGGCGTCTTATTCGCGTCCTAGCCGCTGGGAACACCGCAACACTACCAGGGTCGAATTTCTTCCAGTGCTCTTCCTCCGCTATAATTTCTGATAGTCTCACCTGTCAGCCACAGCCACGAACTCACTGAAGACGCCCTACAGCCGGCAAGAGAGCTCACGACCACTCCTTCTCGGCGACCGTCATGTTCCCCCGCATGTGGTGGTTATTCATTGGATTTGTGTTTATAGGGGATATGGGTGGTGAGTAAATGAAAAAAATATATATTATGTACTTAAATTTAGAATGTTTTAAATTTCAAAATTTATTTTTGTAGTGAAACTTTTTAGGTAAATATTTCGAAATTATTAAGATTTTTATTAATATTTAAATATTTTAATACACTTTTTGTAAAATTATTCTCAAAAATCTGAAAATTCGAAATATTTTTTTTTAGATATTTTAAAATTGGTTGTTTTTCTATTATTTATGTATTTTTAATATTCATAGACAATTTGATTTTTTTAAAACATTTTTTGGATATTGTTTTTAATTGTTTTTTTAATATTAAAACAAATATTTTTGTAATACTAATCTAATGTTTTTGGTTTGAAAATATTATGTAGGGAGGGGGGTTCATTTAATATTTTCCATTATTTCATTTATTTTTTGAGTTGTAATAGTTAAATATTATGGTTTACTATCCAACACTTTCCCTGAGTTTATTTGGATTTGGAGTTGGAATAGTGAATTTTTATGGTTTACTATCCAGCACTTTCCCTGAGTTGATTTGGATTTGGAGTTGGAATAGTAACTTTTTATGGTTTACTATCCATCACTTTCCCTGAGTTTATTTAGATTTGGAGTTGGAATAGTAAATTATTATGGTGTACTATCTGGCACTTTCCCTGAGTTTATTTGGTTTTGGTGTTGGAATAGTAAATTATTATTGTTTACTGCCTGGCACTTTTCCTGAGTTTAGTTGATTTGGAGTTGGAATAGTACGTTTTTATGATTTACTGTCCAGCTCTTTCCCTGAGTTTATTTGGATTTGGTGTTGGAATAGTAAACTATTATGGATGACTGTCCGGCGCTTTCCCTGAGTTTATTTGGATTTGGAGTTGGAATAGTAAATTATAATGGTCTACTGTCCAGCACTTTCCCTGACTTTATTTCGATTTGGAGTTGGAATAGTAAATTATTATAGTTTACTGTCCAGCACTTTCCCTGAGTTTATTTGGTTTTGGAGTTGAAATAGTACATTATTATGGTTTACTGTCCAGCACTTACCTTGAGTTTATTTCGTTTTGGAGTTGAAATAGTAAATTATTATAGTTTACTGTCCAGCACTTTCCCTGAGTTTAGTTGGATTTGGAGTTGGAATAGTAAATAATTATAATTTACTGTCCAGCCCTTTCCCTGAGTAATGGTCTACTGTCCATCACTTTCCCTGACTTTATTTCGATTTGGAGTTGGAATAGTAAATTATTATAGTTTACTGTCCAGCACTTTCCCTGAGTTTATTTGGTTTTGGAGTTGAAAAAGTACATCATTATGGTTTACTGTCCAGCACTTACCTTGAGTTTATTTCGTTTTGGAGTTGAAATAGTAAATTATTATAGCTTACTGTCCAGCACTTTCCTTGAGTTTAGTTGGATTTGGAGTTGGAATAGTAAATAATTATAATTTACTGTCCAGCCCTTTCCCTGAGTTTATTTGGATTTGGAGTTGGAATAGTAAATTATTATGGTTTACTATCCAACATTTTCCCTGAGTTGATTTGGATTTGGAGTTGGAAAAGTAAATTGTTAAGGTAATATCCAGCATTTTCCCTTAATTTAGTTTGATTTTGAGTTGGAATAATAAAATATTATGGTTTATTATAAAGTAGATCGTTGAGTATAGTTGTAGTTATCTTGTTGTTGGGATTGTAATTGGAGGAGGTATTTTTTTTATTTTTTCAGAGTTCATTTTATTTGGAAATTTGTAATGGGAATTTTTTTATTACTTATTTTTAAAGATATGTACAGTTTATATGTATATTGTAACAAGTACATAGATATATATGTTAGAACTTTCATTAAACTATGAAAACATAAATCATAATATTTTATGGTATGAATGATTTATTACAAACATAACATATGTGTAACATTCATTTTTTATGTGTACATTTCAAACAAATAATATTTTTATACATACAATTCTTTTTAAAACATTTTTGAAATACAGTAAATGTTTTGGTAACATAATCATGGAATGGTAACGCTGAGTATTTTCCCATTTTGTTATCATATACAGTTTCATTTATATAGTTTATACATTTTTTTGTACAAAAAATAAAACATTTGCATACTTTTTTCAACATTTTTAAAAAACATTTAACATATTTTTCATTTTTGAAAAATTTAATAACATGCATTTGACAAAGTTCTCTTCTAATATTTAGTATATTGAATATTATTTTTAATATGTTCAATAATTTACAATATTTGTAACATAAATGTTTTGTACATTTACATTGCATGAAATAAATATATATTTTAATATACATTAAATATTATATTTTTGATTTTTCAATCATCTATCAGGTAATGTATATTTTATATAATTTAAAGATTAGGAAACATAATTGTAATACATAAAGGTGTATGTATTATTTTTAATATTTTTTAGTATATTTCTCATTGTTTTCTATAGGGAGTTCGTATTTTTTTATTTCAATTATGCAGCCACTTTTTATGTTTCTCACTTTTCTTTCTATCAGTTTCGTTTTTTGATCATTTTGGAAGACTGAACCTCGCAGTTGGGAGCTGCTTTTGGCCTGTTCAAGTAAGTTTAATTTTATATACTTTTAAGTTAGTTTTAGGGTAGAGGTAAGGAAGTAGTAGTGTAAATAGATTTGATAGGGAGTTAGTTTTTTGTGTAGTTAGGTGTTAAATTCAAAAAGCCAAAACAAACAACATTGAGGAAGGATGGCATAATGCCTTCCAAGCCACAATAGGAAGGGGACAATCAACACTACATAAACTAACTTAAGCAATCAAAAAACAGATCTACCAAGAACTCAGACTTGAGCAATCACTAAGTAAAATAGGCTCTAAACTAAGCAAACAAACTAAAACCATGTATGAATACCTGCAACATAAAACTAAGTTGAATCTAACTACACAAGGTCTACAATACTTAGGCATGATAGTGATATCAATTTGTAAAACTAAACAAAATACTAAACATAATTTAAACATTCCAAATATATAACATATAAACATCATAATTTTATAATATATGTCATAAAATGTCAAATAAACCCAAACATTATGACATAATATAAATATTAAATAAAAAAACTATAAAAAAACGACCTACATTTCCCACCCATAGTAAATACAAATAATACTCACAGTTATGTAGCAGTAAAATACCCTCGAAAACAATCAAATCCACAGCAAACAAAATAAAATGTAATCCATTTGATACCAAAGCCTAAATAAAAAAGTTAACAACACCTACCCACAACACAAGACAAATACAAAACCACAAGCATTACTATCAACCAAACACGCAGTAATACATTTAACGCCTTAACCACGGCGGGAATTTCGGCACATTGCGGGCGTTCTAAACGGTGGGCGGGGCTGTGACGGCCGTTGGCCATTCACAGCAAAAGGGAGGGAATGTTCCCATTGGTCGTTGGCCGACGGGGGCACGGAAGGGGTTAATAAACACATAACTAACACTACATAATATTCTAGTTATATCCAACACATAAAACACTAAACTGCCAAAACAACACCTAAGCAAAGTTGCTATTTGTTGAATAATCTATGCTCAAATTGGATTTTGTAGGTGCCTCCATATGCTCTGATTAAAATGGTAATATCAACCTTGTGATGCAGTGTGTGGGTATAGTTTGAGGATGGATTGAATAATTGCCTGCTCAAAATCTATAATTATTCTTTGGAGACAGTAGATTTCTAGTAATTGTTTTATTGTAGTTAGTAGTTCTACAGAAGTGGTGTTTTGTTTATGTCAGGATTCCTGTCTTCCACAGATCACTGTAATCAACTACGCGTCACGAATAAGGCAGCAGCGCACGCAGAGAACTACAATTCACAGCATGCCGGGGATCACGTTGTGTGCGTGACGCAAGCCACGCAAAACAAGGAAGTAAATAGCTTGCCAAAGACACCGACGTTGCTGATTATTCTTGTGAGGAGACAGAGAGGGTTGGTATGTTGCCGTTCCTGTCGGATTCTTCTCTGTTCTTCCATGTCCTTGAAACCAACGGTACCCCGCTCTGGGTCAGGTACGCTGCCACAGTTGCTCCAAGTGGAGTCTCTCTGTTAGCGAGTCTTTGGGGCATGTCCTAGACGCTTTCTCTGTCCCAATCCCCCTGTTGGAAGAGACGTGACCTTCTCGTCTCATTGCAGGGAGAAACCTGAGCCAAGGCACTATTGGGTATCGAACATCATTGAATAGAAGTCGAAGCTCTGACTAATTTCTACCAATTTACTGTGATGCATAATTACATGGACGTCTAAGACGTATTAGACGCCCGTGGAACTCGGAATCATTATCGGTTCAACAGAACCCATTATCCTTTTGACTCCTGAACTGTTTGAGAAGTCTTCACATTGTTTTGTACTTTATATCATCCCTACACAGGAGAAACGAGATAGGGGGTTCAAGCCAGAGGGAGTCTTGTGTCTACAGGGGCAACATCCTTTACAACGCAACTTTTACAATGCACTACCATTACAACGCAACTTTTACAATGCAAGTGCTTTTACAACACATGACTTTACAACGCATGCCATTACAACGCAGATGTCATTACAACGCAAGTCTTTACAACGCAAGTATTATGCATTTTTTTATATTTCTTTCTATTTTTACATTTTTTAATAATTAAGGAATATTTAATATTTTTCTATTGTACATTACTAAATGATTTATATCCCATTAATACTCACGTAACAAATAAAACATTTATTTAATATTTCAAATAATTATCAATCACATTTTTATTACAATTAATACTCAAGAAACATTTTTTAAAAATAAAAAAATAACAATTTAAAAAAATGAAAAATCTGTTTCAATAATAATGGATAATTAATACTGAAGTATAAATTAATAACTGAAGGTATATATTAAATAATTTGATTAATTTTAAATAAAATTGTTAATAAAATTAATACTCAAGTAACATTTTCAATAAATGAAATATGAGTAAATTTAATTGATTTGTTTTATTAAATGTATGTATTTAAAATATAATACTCAAGTAATAAAACTTAACTGGAGGTCTATAATAATTCATTTGATTAATTTTAAATAATATTATTTATACAATTAATACTCAAGAAAAATTTTAATAAATGAAATATGAGTAAAAATACTTTATTATATTTAATATATTTATGTATTTAAAATATATAAAAAAAGTATTGAAGTATAATATAAATTAAAATAATACTGTAGTAATAACATAATATTTTTTTTTTGAAAAATGTGGAATATTAATTATAATGAAGAAAAAAATGAACGCACTAGTGTTAATCACTAAGTTATAGAATATATATAAAAAATATAAAAAAATAAATGTTCAAAATATTAATTCAAATTACACAAAAAAATGTGTAATTATAACATAATTAAACATTTGATTAATACTGAAGTATAATTTATTAAGTAATGGAATGTCCATAAAAAAACTAATTTTAAATGAATCATTACATTTTTCTAATTAATATTCAAATAACATTTATATTATTAATAGAATATTGATTAATTAATAAATAATTGATAATAATATTAATTATTTTGAAAAATAATTTTTAGAAAAAGAACAAAAATTTCTAGAACACGAACAAATAATTAAAAAAAATCTATATTGTCAAGAAATTTAAAAAGTAAAAAAACGTTTGTATTAAAATTAAAAAATGACATTTTCCCATGCTTTTGTATTGAATTCAAAGGAGAGTTTCATCCTTTATTTATTTCCATAGATGAAGGTATGAATCCAGTGGAACTATTTTGCAAGCTGCTTAAAAGGAAGAATAGAGAAGTTTGGGAGGGAAATGGAATAAGCATAGAGGTAAGTACTATTTATCATTATAAACTATGACATAAAATCTATAAATATTTGTAATTTAAAATAATTACATTACAAAAAACAAAGACACAATAGTTTTCCATTTACATTTTTTATTTAAAAAAATAATATAGAACGTAAACAATTTTATTCAATTTTGTATAATTTTTGTAAAATTTTAAATGTAATGTAACATTAATAAATAAATGTTTTAATATGTTTATAATAAAAAAATAAGAAATAGTCCTTTTTTCATTTTTGTAACTCCTGATGACGTCGACACGTAAACGTCCATGCAAGTGGCCATTTTGAACAGCGTCGATGGAGGAAGCAGCAGGAAGCTGATCTGCGTTCAGGTAGGAAACTCTTTAAACTTTATTTATAAACATTAGAATATTAATTAGTATATATATATATATTGTAAAGAAAGGATAAGGAGAGGTTGCATATGATAAATGTAATGTTTACATTGTAATTTCAGCATGTCGCCATTCATGTTAGTAGAGTATGCCTTTGTCGGGTCACTATAAAAATAGGTTAATGTTATTTATGGATGTATTTTGTTAAAGAAAGGTGAATGGTAATGTGATTTTAGGATGTCTGACTATTTATTGCTTTAAGGAAAGTTATATTTTAAAATGCATTGATAAAAAATATCTAAAAGTACATCGAATACATGTATTTGGAAATAGTTTGGAGATCGAGATTGAAAAACAGCTGGTTTCGTGGATTTTGGATTATTTGGGTGATATAGTTGAAATCAACTTTGTTTTCTGGAATTGTGATGTTTATGGCGTTTTTAAATTTTGAAAATATGGGCTTTCGGGAAGTTTTGAAACCTTGCAAAATGGACATAGTAAGAACATGGATTTCTAGGACTTAGTATTATTTTCAGGATGGAATAAGAACGTTTTTGGATTTCGTGCACATTGTTTTACTTTCAGGATGCAAATGAAATTTGGAAACCTTTCCAGATTGATTTAGTAAGAATATGGATTTTGTGGACTTTGGATTACTATCAGGATGCACATGGACTTTGGAAACTCTTCCAGATGGACTTGGAAAAAACATGGATTTCGTGGAGTTTGGATTACTTTCAGGATGCATATGGACTTTGGAAACCTTTCCAAATGGTCTTGGAAAGAACATGGATTTCGTGGACTTTGAATTATTTTCAGGATGGAGTTGGAAAGCTCTTGGATTTCGTGGACTTTGGATTACTATCAGGATGCACATGGACTTTGGAATCTTTTCCAGATGCACTTGGAAAAAACATGGATTTTTTGGAGTTTGGATTACTTTCAGGATGCATATGAACTTTGGAAACCTTTCGAAATGGACTTGGGAAGAACATGGATTTCGTGGACTTTGAATTATTTTCAGGATGGAGTTGGAAAGATCTTGGATTTTGTGGACTTTGGAATACTTTTAGGATGCACTTTGAAAGTTAAAGGATTTCCTGGACATTGGATTAAAGAATACAAATTTTGAAAAAAGGAAGATGGATTTCCGTGAAAAAATAATACTTTTGAAGACATTGATTTACACATGGGTTTCGATTTTGACTTTGAAACAAGAAGATTATTGAGAGGACTCAAAAAGAAGCCTTTTTTTGGAATATGTTGTATTCGATTCAAGAAGATATTTTTTAAAAGAGAATAAATGCATTTTTTAAATTATAAACAATGAATTTTAAAATAAGGAAATTAAAAAAAGGTGATCTAATTGGAAAAAAAGAAAAAAAGGATTTTTTTTAACATCCTTGGATTGCTTGGGTTATTGGATTTTGCAATAAAATTGATTTATTTTGAGGAAACAAGATGAAGAAAAAGAAAGAAGACAACTACAGGTAAGCTGACCCGACGTTAATTTTTTTAAATTAATTTAGAAAAATGTGAATGCCAATTGAATTGAAACGTTTATATAATTTAGGTAAAAGCAGGAAAGTAAGGTGTAAATTATATTTAGAAATGTAGAATGTTAGCAACATTATCAAGGTAGTCTAAAGCCACAAACAACAAAAAACTGTTGTAGAATAACCAAAAGTCTCTCAGACATTTCCTTTGATTTTTTGGAAATGCATGGGTTTAGGCTACCAGTTAATGTTTGAGAGATTCTCATTTCTTGAAAACTTTGCTTCTTCTTCAAAGTTTCCAATAATGAATAGAAGTTAGGGTGTGGTTTGCCAATTGTATGGTTGAAGGAGTTATGCCATCTATGGCATTGTTTGTTTTTGCTTCTCCTTCTAAGCAGCTCGTGTAGCAGTTCCACCACTCCACATGGAAACCTGGCTTCCTCCTGCGACCCGATCTGCTTAGATGCCCAATCCATGTGTCCTCAAAATAATTTAGTAAGGGTGCCAATTTATCTTCATTTTCGTTAAAAAATTCTGCTTCTGTAATTGCAGTGTAGTACTCGTCTAAACTTTCAGGAGGAACAATGCAAAGAGCTGTAAGTTTTTTTAATTCGAACTGTAGTTTGCTATCAGTTGAGTAATCTGCAACCAGGGATGTTTTTTATAGTTTACGCCAGAATGCCTGGGAAAATGAAAAAAACATCCCTGAATTTGGGTATCCGTGTACGTTTTAGTGATCACATTGATCATAGTCAATTAAAAATCAACAATTATCTTCTTAGGACTTTTATTGGATGCTTTACTTTTAATCGCTGATAAAAGCTCAGCGTAGGTTGCAGATTGCTTATCAGGTAGCAAACTATATACTAAGGGAATTACATTGTGGTTAATCTTTGCGTGAATAGTGTAAATTTGGGTGAAAGGATGGGGTGTACTTTTAAACGTCCCATCCATCATCCAAATTTCACTGTTCTCTAACTTAACAAGGTTGCGGGGTGTACTAAAGATAAGAATACGTTTATGAGGGTTTTGGTTGTCATGCAGAAGGAAAGGTTCATTAGAAAAAGAAATAGTGAGTTCATCAGGAATTTGAATGTCAGAAAAGGTATGAGGAGTTGTAGTATGTGTATTACTTGCCTGCTTTTGTCTATGAATAATTCTTCGCAAATTGGGAATAATAGGCATACTACTAGCAACATAACTGGGGACATGCTGTGCAACCTCTCTTAAAATAGATCCAGTAGTGTCATTGGAGGTGCATGCAATTTCTTTCATTTCATTTATTGTTTCCCTTACTTCAATCTCCATTATAGAGGCAGAGTGGTTATGATCTGTTGTTTTAATAATGGTTTCACCAAGGATAACCGCTCTGCCACTGCAATGGGATGAGTAATATTGCACACGCCTCCAATGTCTACGTGGTTCACTTATCCTTTCTTTACAATATATATATCCAGCATGTTTTAACAAGTCGTTCCCCTTTTTAGATTTAATGTAGGATGCAGTTTCTTGAGTTGACATTATCCTGTAAAAAAATAGAAAAAAAGATTTTATTATGTGAATTTTCACATGTTAATCATAAACTACACTATCACACACTTTCCCTACTGCTGAACCTTTCTGGAGGTAGAATAGTAAATTACAAAACCCTACACTATCCCTAATTTTCCCTACTGTTGCATCTTCCTGAAGTTAGAATAGTATTTTACACCGCTACACTATCCCTCACTTTCCCTGCTGCTGCACCTTCTTTTAGTTAGAATACTAAATTACACCCCTATACTATCCCACACTTTCCCTACTGCTACACCTTCCTGGAGTTAGAATAGTAAATTACACCCCTACACTCTCCCTCACTTGACCTGTTGCTGCGCCTTCTTTGAGTTAGAATAGTAAATTACACCCCTACACTATCCCTCACTTTCCCTACTGCTACACCTTCCTGGAGTTAGAATAGTAAATTACACCCCTACACTATCCCTCACTTTTCCTACTGCTGCACCTTTCTGGAGTTACAATACTAAAATATTGCTCTATGTGTAGTGTTATATTTTTGCATTTTGCTCTGTTTTACCTTTTCAGTCTGGGGTATTGCCTTTTTCTTGAAATTGTGTTTTTTGTATTGGTTTTCCTTTGCTTTTCTTTGGAAGGTAGCTGTTATTCTGTTATGTTTGAAAAGAAAGACTATTTTAAAGCATGTTTAATTCTTTAAAATAGATTAGATGACTGTATACCTGTGCACTATCTATACTTTCCTCTGCATATTCACCTATCCTGAAGTTAGAATACTAAATTACACCCCTACACTATCCCTCATGTTCCCTACTGATGCTCCTTCCTGGATTTAGAATAGTAAATTACACCATTACACTATCCCTCACTTTCCCTACTGCTGCACCTTCCTGGAGTTTGAATAGTAAATGGTACCCCTACACTATCCCACACGTTCCCTACTGCTGCACCTTCCTGGAGTTAGAATACTAAATTATACCCCTACACTATCCTATACTTTCCCTACTCATACACCTTCTTGGAGTTAGAATAGTAGATGGTACCCCTACACTATCCCACACTTTCCCTATTGCTACACCTTCCTGGAGTTACAATAGTAAATGGTACTTCTACACTATCCCACACTTTCCCTACTGCTACACCTTCCTGGAGTTAGAATAGTAAATGCGACCCCTACACTTTATTTGTAAATTTTACCTTTTTAAATATCTTCCTAGGTATTTTCGATCAAGCAAGTTCTCTTTCTTTTCTTTCGTTATTTATCTGTTATTTATCTGTGTGAAAATGGCAATAATTTTCTTTGTATCAGAAAAGGTTCTTTACGTTTTACAAATTAACAAATATTTTTAAATATTTGAAAATAAGTACCTTTCTGATATTGTTGATAGGGAGTTTGACTCCTTTTGAAAACGCTGTTTTTATGTATTTTATGGCTTTCTCAAATTTAATTCTTTTGCTGTCGAAAAAATTATATTGAAATTTGCTTATTTTTAAATATAAGTAAATCGATTATCTCTTATTCTTTTTTTTTTTAAACACTAAATACATTTCTAATACTGGAAAAAATGTCTAACACTGTGTCCCTTGACATTTAGCAAACTTGTTTTCATTCATTTGAATTAATAGGCATTGTGGCTTTTTAATTTTTTTGAATATGTTACCACATTTAAACAAATTGAGTTATGCTGCTATTTTACTTATTTTGCAAACTTATGAATAATATTTATAGGTACTTACATATCTGTCAAAATTCGCTTTATCTTGAAAAAATTGCTTTTTGAAATCAGCAAATTATGGTAAATCTGTAATTTAATTAATTATATGATTTAGTATTAATACTTAGTTATTATGGATAAATCCTTTTTATAATTCTATTTCTTTATAAACTTACTTGTATGTGTCAAAATATCTGTTTTTAAATGACTCCGGTTTGTCGCTGTGTGAAGAGGTCAGAGGGTCAGTTTTTGGCGTCTGCTCTCTCTGGTAGTTGATAATCAACTGTTTTCAAAATGGTGTCTTGCTCGTATTTATAGGTTTGTGTCAGTGTGTTCTTATTTTTTGAGAAAACCTGCGTTTTTAAAAGCTTTTAAAATCCTTTTATTTGCTGTGTAAACATGCAATTTAAAAAATCGATTTAAAAAGTGTTGTTTTAAGTTTCTAATTCTGTTTTGGCATCCATTTTGTTTTCAGTGTTTTGGTGTTACGTTCATGAAAAGAGTTGTAGGACTATTTTTTTATCTTCACTATTTAAAATGGCTGGTATGTGTTTGTTATTTGTTGGTTATTTCGGATAGTTATTTCTATTTCTCGTTCTTTTTTTAAAATTGTTATTTTTAAGTTGCGCTTACTTTGTAAAAAAACTACATTTTAGAATATTCGAGTTCTTTTTTAATACTCGAGTATTAATTTATTAAAAATGCTTTGCTTTTCGTAAAATTTACGTATATGCGTTGTAAGGGTATGCGCAATATGTGTTTTCATTGTAATGGTACTTTTCCATTACGTTTACTATTTCGCGTTGTAATGGTATGTGTTGTAAAGTCATGCGTTGTAAAGGTACTTGCGTTGTAAAAAATGCGTTGTAAAAGCATGCGTTGTAATAGTATGCGTTGTAACGTCATATATCCATCTACAGGAATGAAAACAAACAGTGTTTGGTATGCATAAGAATTGTTTGTATGTGAGTTCAGCCCACATAGGAATGTGAATTATAAGTTATTTATTGTGTCTTCCTCAGCAGTTGGTTGCAACACCCTGGCATCGCCCGAGTCTCTTCTCCTAGATTTCAGGTCCAACGTATTTTCCTTTACAGGTAGGGGTGACAATGTATTATATAAAAAAGTACAAGATACTCATTTAAGGGGGTGCGGGGTGTATTCTAACTGGCTGTCGTTCTCATTTCAGATCTTCCTCTCCGCTGTTCCCTTCCTTTCCTTTCCCTGTGGGACTGTCCTAGTCGCCTGTGTTTATACTTCAGGCTCTGGGGAGTTGTGTAGGGGAAGTTATAGGTCATTCAGCACAGCCCCGAAGAGTTGAGAAGATGGAGCCTGACAGAATAATCGGCCCACGATTACTTTGTTCTTCTTGACTGTGCTGAAGAAACAAAACAATGGCTACCTTGGACGACGTTATAGCGGCGCTGGCGCTGGTTCAAACTGAACTAGCAGCCTCTAATAGGGAAGTAGCGGCTTCCAGAGCAGAAAACGCTCAGTTAAGGGCTAGGATGGATAGAATTCAGGCAAATCCATTCGATGCTGGGGGGAGTGCTACTCCATCCACCTCTGTAGTAGTAGAGATGCCTGCCCAAATACCCTTAGCACCCCCTGAGATATTCTATGGGGACAATAAGAAAGTACAAGTCTTTATGACTCAGGTGTTACTACACTTTATGTGCAAGCCAAAGATGTTCTCCACCAATCAGGCTCGAGTAGCCTTTCTGATTTCCTATTTAGGGGGTGAAGCAGCGCAGTGGGCTGTTCCTGTGGTGAGATGTGATGACCCTTTACTCTATGACTGGGATGAGTTCCGAGCAGAATTCGAGAAGACGTTCGACCGCAAGGCAGAGACGTTTACTGCCGATAGGGAGCTTCTGGAACTAAAACAAGGGAATACAGAGCTGTTCACATATCTTAACATCTTTTGTCGTTTAGTGGCGCAAACTGATTGGCCCGAAGCAAAACAATTGGCGGTCGTTTACCAAGGACTGAATGACGAGCTAAAAGACGTGCTGGCCCAGATCGATCCCCAACCTTGCACCTGTTCAGCTCTTATCGAACTTGCCCTACGTTTGTATCACAGAATAAAAGCCTACCACCACGCCAGAATCCATGGAAATCGGAGCAGTGAGAGCTTCACTAACGTTGAGTGAAAAGGACCATCGCCGAAAACAAGGCCTCTGCCTCTATTGTGGAAAAAAAGAGCACTATTTACGAGATTGCCCATTGAAGCCTAAGCCTGGATGGCTTAGGTCTGGACAAGCCGCAGCGGGTGTCACAGATCAGGGGCAGGAAAACTCCAAAGTTTGATGGTGTGTGAAGGGGAACCATCAAGGAGCCTTATAATCCCTTCCATAATGCCAGACTGCAAACAAGAAAGAAACCACTTGTTTCTTACCATGTAGTTGGTTGTTGGTACAGAGGAAAAACAAATATGCGCTATGGTGGATTCCGGTGCAACCGGTTGCTTTATGGACTTCACGGAAGCCAAACGTCTAGGAGTGAAACTTCTGTCTAAGGAATCTCCGTAAAAGGTGTATGCTGTGGACAGAAAAGAGCTCGAAGCCGGTCCTATCAATTACCACACTCCTGAATATGAGCTTACTCATGATTGTACTCACCGTGAGACTATGTCCTTCAACATTATCCAGGCTCCTCATTATGGGGTCATTCTGGGGCTCCCTTGGCTACAGAAACATGAGCCGCTTATTCACTGGACAACCAAGTCTGTAAGGTTTACATCTGACTATTGCAAGAAACATTGTACCACCAGGTCTGGTGGTCCCTCGCGGGTACTGGCCTCTGTGCAGAGTATTGCCACTGGCGCAGAAAAATAAGTAGCGCTCCCTTGTTACGAAGTGTTCGAGGACGTTTTTAGCGACACACATGCCGAGACGCTCCCGCTCACAGGCCATACGACTGCCAAATCGACCTCATTCCGGGAGCGGTGGTTCCTAACGGAAGAATATACGCCCTCACTGTCCCTGAAAACGAGTTTTTAAGGGAGTACCTAGACAAATACCTCGCTCTCGGATACATAAGACCATCAAGATCCCCGGCCGCATCTCCATTGTTTTTCATCCCTAAAGCCAATGGGGAAAAGAGATGTTGCATCGACTATAGAGCGCTAAACTCGATTACGGTGAAGAAACAATACCCTCTGCCCCTGATCCCCGTTATGTTATGTTATGTTATGTTATGTTATGTTATGTTATGTTATGTTATGTTATGTTAACTGGTGTTTTGTAGAGCGCTCAGCTACTCAAGCAGAGTGTCCCGGCGCTATCAGACCCAGCAAGGCACGGAAAGGGAGTAGCTGACAATTATTGGCAGAACAGCCAGGTCTTAAGCTCTTTTCTAAATGACAGCAGATTCTCCTTCTTCCTCAAAGACAATGGCAGTGCATTCCAGGCTCGGGGTGCAAGATGTTTAAAGGAGCGACCCCTGATCCGGGCACACCTAATTGCCGGGATCGCGGCCAGTGACAATGATGCTGAGCGTAAGGCTCTGGTCGGATAGTGGAAGCCAATCCTATTTCTAAGATAACGGGCGCCAGTGCCGTGAAGGGCCTTAAACGCGATCGTAAGCGCCTTAAACACGATGCGTTTCTGTATCGGCAGCCAGTGGAGAGATTTCAGAAGTCCCGTGGCATGAGATCCCCGGCCGAGGCCAAAAATTGCTTGCGACGCCGAATTCTGCACCACCTGCAAGCGCGACAGGAGGTACTCAGAAAGGCTGAGATAAAGCACATTAGCATAGTCCAGCTTTGAGCCTATCAGGGCTTGAACAGTGATCTTCCTAAGAGCGATGGATAGGAATGGGAGGAATTTTCTTAACATTTTTAGCATACCAAAACATTGTCCAACCAGGCCCAGAATCTGTGGTTTCAAAGTGAGGCAGTTATCAATCTTCACTCCCAGATTCTTAGCCACCATGGTATCAGCGGAAGGTGGAAACATATCCGCTGGCCACCAGGACTTCCAGCAGGGGTCCGGAGGGCAACCAAAGAAAAGAACTTCCGATTTGTCTGAGTTGCATTTCAGCTGGTTTAGTTGGAACCATGCAAAGACAGTGCCCAGACAGTTCTTAATACGCTCTCCATCGAAGTCCGATTTCTGTTAGAACAAGTACGAGCCGCCAAGATATACACCAAATTGGACCTCAGAGGCACCTATCACCTTGTACGAATATGACAAGGCGACAAATGGAAAACAGCCTTTAAGAAGCTGTATGGGCTCTTTGAATACCTTGTTATGCCCTTCGGGCTCTGTAATGCCCCAGCCGCCTTTCAGTACTTCTAAAATGAGGCATTGCGGGTGTATCTTCATCATTTCGCCGTGGTGTACATTGATGACATTTTAGTCTATTTGAATTCAACTGAAGAACACACGGAGCACGTGAGTCGGGTGTTACAGGCTTTAGTCACACATCATCTGTACTGCAAGATCACTAAATGTGAGTTTCATGTAACCACGGTGGAGTTCCTGGGTGTGATGCTCACGCCGTCCGGCCAGATGATGGCCGAAAGAAAAGTCAGGGCTGTAAAGGAGTGGCCCCGTCCCTGCTCGGTCACAGATATTCAGTGTCTGTTGGGGGTTGCCAACTTTTACAGGCGTTTTATAAGCGATTTTTCAGCAATGGTAACACCGTTAACCCGACTTACAAGGAAGGATGTTCCAGTTATTTGGGATCAAAAGGCACAAGAAGCGTTCGACCTGATGAAGACCGCTTTCTCAACCGCTCCAGTCCTTACACATGCAGACCCGGAGAGGCCTTTCTTGGTGGAAGCTGATGCATCCGAGGTAACACTGGGAGCTGTGCTATCCCAAAGAGAAGAAACCACTGGAGTATTGCATCCTATTGCATTCATGTCTCGAAAGCTCAACCCTGCGGAGACTAACTACACAATCGCAGAGAAGGAACTGCTAGCCATCCGCGATGCGTTCCTGGAGTGGAGACACTGGCTGTTGGGTGCGAAACATTAAGTGACGGTGTATACAGACCATCGCACTCTGCAATTAATGCGAGCTGCCCGTCATCTAACCCCAAGTCAGCTTCGTTGGATGCATTTCTTCGAGGAATACCAGTTCATCGTCACCTTTAGACCCGGTGTAAATAACAAGAAAGCAGACACTTTAACTAGACAGGAAAACCCGACTCTCCATACCGCTACTCCAGTCGGAGCTATTATGAACCCGTCTCAGGTGGTGGGGGTTACCCAAACAGAAGATCTGCTGAAGGGCATCAGGAAGAGCGCTTAAACCTGTGTATGGAGAACCTGGCTACGTCACCATCCAGAATGGAAATTGATACATGGGGTACCCATGAGGGGTACACAAGTGCTTATCCCTACAAGACCCTTGCGTAAGACTGAGTTTTCTTGGTGTCATGATGCCCCTTGTGCAGGCCATATGGGGTATGTTAAAACACTTGAAAAGGCTTTGAGACAATTCTGGTGGCCCTCTATTCGACCTGATCTTTGTCAATGGGTGAAGGAGTGTACCAAGTGCGCCCAAATTAAATCTGACTGTCAACAGCCTCAGGGACTCCTACAACCCATGCCCACGCCGGAGAATCCATGGGAGAACTTCATTGTTGGACTCCCCAAATATCAGGGAAAGACCACTATTATCGTAGTGGTTGATTATCTTACTAAAATGAGTCACTTTATTGCATGCAACCAGGTCCCTACAGCTGGTCTCTTGGCTCACCTCTTGTTAGTGAACATAGTCAGGTTACACGGTCTCCCGAGGGTGATAGTATCGGACAGAGGGGCCCAGTTTACTGCTCGCTTTTGGAAGACCTGGTGTTCAGAGTTGCAAATCAACTCATCCTTGTCTACCAGTTTTCACCCGCAGACTGATGGTCAGACAGAGAGATTAAACCAGACGCTGAAACAGTTCTTGCGTTGTTACATTCAGAGTAACACTGACTCGTGGGTGGACTGGTTGTGAGTGGCAGAAATTGCATACAACAGCACTCAACACTCCTCCACACTAAACACCCCTTTTTTTTGTTCTTTTGGGCATCATCCTAGATTCAATCCCTTGCTTCTCCCAAGTTCCAGCGCCAAGCTGCTAGACGTCAAGGAGAGGTTGTTGAGCGTTCGCAAAATACTTCTTGCCACGCGTAAGAATCTCGAAAAAGCAAAGGTACTGTACAAGGCTCAAGCAGACAAACACCGTAGGCCTTGTGCTGCGTACAAAAAGGGAGATCTGTTGTGGTTGTCTACGAAGCACATAAGGTTCAGAAGGCATAGTGTATTTCACCCCAAGTACATTGGGCCGTATAAGATTTTACAGCTGGTTGGCCCGGTAGCGGTTCAGCTGCGGTTGCCAACACACTTCAGAATACACCCTGTCTTCCATGTCTCCCTCCTCAAACCCTCAATATGTCCGATCCGTCGGGCACCTTTGCCTATCTGGGTGCAGCACGATCAGGAGTATGAGGTCCAAGGGGTGCTTGACTCTAAGTGGGTGAAGAGGCGTTTGTTGTATCTGATCTCCTGGAAGGATTACGGTCTGGAGGAAAACTCCTGGGAACCCGCCAGGTCCGTGCACGCTCCTCGTTTGGTTGCACGGTTCCACAGGGAAAATCCTCATAAGCCTGCTGCACATCCGCGTCGCTTGTAAAGGGGGATGTACTGTCAAGATTCCTGTCTTCCGCGGATCACTGTAATCAACTCCGCGTCACGAAGAAGGCAGCAGCGGGACTGTCCTAGTGGCCTGTGTTTATACTTGAGGTTCTGGGGGAGTTGTGTAGGGGAGGTTATAGGTCATTCAGCACAGCCCAGAAGAGTTGAGAAGACGGAGCCTGACAGTTTATTAGGCAGCAATGCGTAAATAAGGGGGATATTTGTCTCTTCATATTCTCTGTGGATGGTATACAGCTGATTGAATGGTTTGGGGGATAACTTTAAAGGTACCATCCACAATCCACGTTACACAGTTTTTACATTTTGTAAATTTGTATTAGTTGCAAACATTATAATTCATTTGTCATGACTTTTGTTGTCATAAATAAGGAATTTTCCTGTTTGTGGGTGATAGTGTACCCAGGAAGTATTTCAATTTCTCTAAAAGTTTGGGGGATAGGTGGAGTTTGAGATGTAGCTCTCTTAGGGGCCCATTAGGATGTTAGGCGGATCGCCCCCGCCGGGCCAGCGGCAGCCACCGCTAGCCTAGCAGGGGCAATCCGCCCACCATCCATACCTGAAAGACCCCCTGCCATATTAGTATGGCTGGGGGGTCTGTGGCAGATGGAAAGACCGTTCACCATTTTTCCGCCAGTCTACTCGTCGACCGGGCAGAAAAGGGGCATGATATGGTTGCGGTGTCTGCAAGACACCACTATCCATATTACCATGCATGCAGAGAGCAGCCTTTCCATGGTGAAGGCATGCATTTTTTGCTGTGGGGGGCCGGTTGCGGGCCCCCATGGTGTTGGGGGGCGGGGGTGCACATTGGGGTACCTATGGTACTCCCCTACATTTGCATGCACAAGGTGGCAGGCACCGCGATGTGCCTGTCACGTTGTGCATGCAAATGCACAACATTTTTTTTTTTACATTGCGGCGGGTGCTACTTACAGCACCGCCTGCCACGATGTAAAAAATGTGGGATGTGCCCGCCAGTGTGGCGGGCGCATCCTAATTTGAATGGCAGGAGCGCCGCAACATCGGCGGTCAGTCCCTTACTCTGATGCGGTCCGCCCGCCATCGTAATAGGCCCCCAAGTATTTGCTATTAGTCTTTTTAATTTGAGGATAGAAGGTAGTTGCCCTGTGACATGTTCTGGCACTCTAGCTAAAACATTTTTCAGTATTTGATTCCTGGTTTGTTGGGAGCTTGTGCTTGCTTATCTTCTTGTCTCTAGGGCATCTCTTACTTCAACTTCAGTTACATTTGGGGATGGTTGTTTTCTGTAACATTCACAACATTAGTATCTATTGTAGTGGCTCTCCCATACCAGGCATTGGAAAAATATTTGCTACATTTGCAGTGTGTTTTATTTTCAATAACTTTTTCTTCACAGCCTTCGACCTAGTGAATAGGTCCAGGCTGTGGGACATCCTCTTGGAACTGGGGATGGACCCAACCTTGGTTCATTTCCTGGCTGAGGCTCATCGGGACTTAGAAGCGTCCATCAGGATGACGCAGGAAGGAGCCTGTACAGCTGGATTCAAGTCTACCAGAGGGGTGCGACAGGGGTGTATCCTCGCCCCAATGTTATTTACACTCTATATTAACCACCTTGAATCCACACTGGAGCAGGCAACACTCGACGTCCCGCGTTTTGGCGGACTGACCACCCCGGTCCTCCTTTACGCGGACGACGCGGTGCTCGTGGCACGTACTCCTCTTGGGCTACAAAGACTATTGACATCCTTCGACGCCTTTATGACCTCCCTTGATTTAAAAATCAACACTGACAAGTCCCATGTTATGGCGGTAGGCGGCAGAAAAAATAAGGACTTGAAGACCTTCTACTGTGCTAATACTCCTATTTCCAACGTGAGAACTTTCACCTACCTGGGTATAGTATACGACGATAAGGGCACGTGGGCACCTCAAATATCCGTCAAAACCAACGCCATGAAAAGAACAGCAGCCGCCATTGTTGGCTTCTCAAAACGCCTGGGTGGTAAGCCCACGGAAGCAATGCTGGCACTCTACAGAGCGAAATCAATCTCAGTAGTAAGGTATGGGGCTTCCATCTGGGGTTATTCCAACAATATAGATTCAATACAGATGGAAGAAAACAGATTTTTACGTATGCTCCTAGGATTACCTCAATCTACAGCCACTTTCTCTGTCCATATGGAACTAGGCCAGGGGTACATCAGTGACATCATCAAACAATCCCCTATCTTGATGTGGTTAAAAACATGGCTGAACTCCAATTTAACCCTGAACCACACAATTATGAGAGACTGCCTACTTCTGGACAACATGAAAAACATCCCGTGGCTAGCATATATTAAAAAAACACTAACTTCCCTGGGCCGCCCAAATCTCTTCCATAAACCAGACTGCATCGTTAAGAATGACCTGGAATGGTTCAAAGTGACTTTTTTCAAAATGAGAGAAATGAAGCGGGAAAGCTGTGAGCTTGCGAAACCCACTGTGAGGGAGCACTATATTTCCAAAACTACACCGGCCATTGAACCTTATTTAACAGTAGTGTCTATTCCATTACATCGCTGGTTATTAACCAAACTAAGACTTAACCAGATTCACTTTCTGTTAAATGACTCGAAGGTATGGGCCAAGCCAGAGGACTTAGCGGCCTGCAAATGTGACGGTTTTTCTCTGCAGGACACTGCTCATTTTATGTTCTTCTGTGGTATATATGATCTCCCCAGGAAAAAGTATATTGTTCCATTGCTTAAGAACAAGGGGTTCGTTCAAATCAAGCCTGCCCTATTTTACTTAAAAACGTTAGATTCACCGCTAACTATGTTTAGTGTTGCTAACTTCTTGGTAGCTGCTTTTCGCCTTAAAAAACGTTCTGGAAATAGATAACTTAACAGTTTTGACAACACCCGATGGAATTATTGAAAAATTTCTGCACTTTTTAAAAATTTTGTAAATATTTTAATCGCTCTATTTTAACAGCGACTGCAACCTGATGTAACTGTTCCCCTTAATTATGTATTTCATGTCTACGTGCTTTTTATGATTCGTTATGAATCGAAATAAAGTTGTTTTGAACTTGAACTTGAATAACTGTTTCTTGGGTACAAGTGTAACCCATATAGCAAAGCATTAGTTTCCCCTTTTGCGATTAAATGAACGTTGCTCCTTTTGTCATGTTTGGGGTATATCTGTGGATATATATATATTCATGTTTAATATTTATACGATGTTAAATAATAAACATGCTAGTATAATTAATGTTATATACATTATACTTACATTAGTGTTGCTTTACTTTTGTTGATGGTATGTATTGATGTCAGTTGTTTATTCACTGTTATATTATCTGTTGGTATGAAAGCAAAATGTTTTTGTTATTAAATGTTTACATAATATTTTAATTTTTTTAATAATAATAATAATCTTTATTCGGTTTTTACAATTCGAAAAGCCATAAAAGATAACAAATTATTTTAAAAACATTGAATTATTTAAAAAAAGGATTATACATTTAATTTTTTTGCTCGGACAGGTACTTTTTAGTCAGTTTAGAAAAATAGCAAAAGATGGGAGGTTGCAGTTTTACAGATTGTTTCTGTGTCTCATGATGCATTTTAAAAAATTTAATACATGATATACCGTACATTCTGAGTCCAAAAGTTGGAGAGATAACATCGCTGGGCGGCATTGTCTATAACCTCATTTTTTTATTAGGGGGATAAGCCAGGTCTTTCGATGCGGATGATAGAACTTACAAAAAAGTACTGTATGAATGGTGGACTGTTGGGAATGTTCGTCACAAGGACACAGGACCATATCGGTACTCCAATTATTCTTTTCAGGAAAGGTCACCAGTCTGAAAAATAGGTTCAGCCTGAACCTTGTTAGGAGCATCTTCTCGTAGGTGGAAATCCCTGAGGTCAGATATGGCTGAATTTTCACGGTCTGCTGAATGATAATTGCATGCATGACGGATTTTTTTGTAGTCAGCGTTGTTAGTCTCAGGGAATCCAAGTGGTTCAATGCTACCTGTTTTAGGTCTTTTTTAGAGATTTCTTTCATTAGTTCTGGATTGTAGTAGTATTTCTCGAATCCCAGATCCTGTAAAAAATTTCTGATGTAAGAAATCCAAGGTATTTTTTTAGCATGGTCCAACTCCATGATGTCTCGTATAATGTTTTTTGTCAGGTTGTTTTCATCAGATAGCCAGACTCTTCTCCAAAGCATTAGAGGTTGGATTTTTATCAAATCTTCAATAAATGGGATTCCCAATTCTATATGCGAGGCGTAGGTGGAAGTGCCTCGTGGTGTTGACAGGAGGAATCTTGTGAAGATGTTTTCCTCTTTTTGGATTGGGACGGTGTTTGTATGTCCCCAGATCCCAGCACCATATAATGCTGTGGATTGGCACTTTGCCGCATATATTTGCAACAGTTCCACTGGGGTTTTTTTCCCTAGTCTGTTGGAGAACTTCATTAGAGCCGTAATCGCTCTTTTAAAAAGGTGCCTCCTAGCTTCTACCGCCGCTTTCCAATTTTGGGCATCATCTATCATGATACCCAAGTAGGGGTATTGCGAGGTTCTATCAATTTTTTGCTCTTTCAAAAAGATGGTCTTTGCAGGTTTTTTTGGGCCACCGACTACCATAGTGAAAGTTTTTTTAACGTTAATATGCAGATCCAGAGCTGCCATATAGTCTGCATATTTGGTTAAAGATTTCTGTAGTTCAATTGGAGTTCGGGCTAAAATGACAGCGTCGTCCGCGTAGAGCAGGGCGGGGATTAGGCGATCTTTTACTTTTGGGAGGTCTCTTCCCCCCTTCAGCATACACTCTTCCAGACCGTTGGTGTATAAGGAAAAAAGAAAGGGGGCGAGGACGCAGCCTTGCCTCACTCCCCGCTCTACCCCAAATGGTGCTGTCAGTTCTCCTCTTGTCCCGAACCTCACTCTCGCTGTGGCCCCGCTGTAGAGTTCTCTTAAAAAGTCTAGAAGAGGAGGGTCTACTCCCATCTTGCTTAGCAGTGACCAGAGCTTAGTATGTGAGACGCAGTCGAATGCGGAGGACAGATCCACGTATGTCATGAAAATAGTACCTGATTTTGCCAGTGTATACTTGGATATGAGCAAAGAGAGGTTTAAAGCTTGCTCGGTAGTTCCAAAGCCCTCCCTAAAGCCGAACTGTAGGTCTGAGAGGATGTTTTCGTCAGCCACCCACTGTTGCAACTTACCAAGGAGGACTCTGCCGACTACTTTGCCCAGAGAGTCAAGAAGGGAGATTGGGCGATAGCACTTAACGTCTTGCCTGTCCCCCTTCTTGAAAATGGGGACCATTATTGACGATGACCATGAGTCCAACAGTCCAAGTTCCATGGTTGCGAAACAGACTCTCGTGATTATTGGTGTCCACAGGTCGGGAAGGAATTTAAATAGATCGACGGGGACCCCGTCAGGGCCAGGGGCTTTTCCGGGTCTACTTAAGGATAACGCTTTTTCGAAATCTTGTAGGTCAATTTCCAGACGAATTGGGAAGGTGACTGGGTTGGAACTAAACTGTTGCAGACCGCTATTAGATGTAGTTTGGAAGATTTTCGAAAAATGGCTAGTCCATGTAGCCTCGTCTATGGCCACATCTATTTTTGGTCCAGTTGAGTTGGATAAAAAAGGCGATTTGACTATTTTCCAGAAAGCCTGGGAGTCTTTCGAGAGTGCGCTCTCGTGTAAGGCCTTCCACAGGGATGTTTTTAATTCTTTTTTCCTCGTCTTTCTAACAATAGAGTATTCTCTTCTGAGACTTTGGATCTTTATTACATCTCTATTAGGTTCCCTAAGAGCTTTCCTCAGTTTAGACTGTGCTTTCGTGCAGTCTCGACTCAACCAGCCTGTTGTCTTTCTATTATCTTGTTTGAGAGTTCTGGTTAATAGGCTTTTGACAAGTTCTGTGATGGCGTTGAAGTTTTCCAATATTTGATTGGCCTCTGCTTGGGGATCAAGACAAATCAAAATGTTTTTATACGCAAGAGTAACTAGTTTCTTCGTAAGGATGTTGGGATCCACTTTCTCCCATTTGATTGTAAAGCCATTTGCCTTGTTCAGCTCGAGCCTGTTCTGAGATAAGGTATCGCCTATGGTTACCATCGGAGAGTTCGAGTAATGTATTTGAAGGTTTAGACTTAGGGCTGAGTGATCGCTGAGGCAGTTTTCTAAAATTTTGAATGTTCCGATTTGCGGTTTTAGGGCTTCTGTAACTAGTATATAGTCCACTGTGGTTTCGTGGCCCCTTCCTCTATAGGTAGGCTCTAGTTTATCAGTTGATTGTTGTATGGGATTCAAAATTTGCAAGTCCAGGTCTGCAATTACTTTGTTCATGGCGGATCCTGCTTCTAAGTGGGTGAAGTGCGTTAAAGGACTGTCAGAGTCGTCTACTATTCCACAAGTATCGATAGTGGGGCAGGGATGTAAGTTGAAATCACCGCCCCAAATTACGTGAGCAGTATCCCCTTTCTGTTTATAGTGAATGTGTTCCGTTATTTTGTTTTGAATTTGGTCGAGAACACTCACAAAATTTTCTAGATCCAGGTTGTTGTATATGTTTACTGTTGAGATACAGGTTTTTTTCCCTACAGAAAATGTAAGAATTTGGAAGTTCGGGAGGAGGTCTGTCTTGATAATCTTTAAATCTACGATAGTGTTAGCCATGTAAATTACCAGACCCCCCTTCGGTCTGCCCGAGGTACTGGGGAGGGCAGGGGAGGTGAATGTTCTGTATCCCACTAGGTGGAGCGCTGCCGTTGACCATGTTTCCTGGAAAAAAATAATTTGAAAGCCCTTCAGAAAAACCGCTGCCGATCCGTCCTCGATCTTATTTCGGAGGCCGGCAACGTTCCAGAAAACCATGGAGAGCTGAGTGGGTTCGCGATCATGTGCATCCTTATGCTTGTGCGGTATGGGTGGAGTGGGCGTTGAATTTGAGTGTGAAGACGCTACAGTAGTTGGCAAGGGTTCTGGGAGTATAGTTGTTTGTCAATCGACCATTTCCAGGCCACTGAACCTGTTCGTGGTCGGAAAACCTAGCCAGTGTTGCCCATTGATAGTGTCTTCATAATTAGGACCAAGCGTTTGGTAAGGTGGTCTCTCCCAATGCTCCCAGCTTCCGAATCTGTTTTGGGGCCCACGATCTGCCAAGGGGCTTCTCTTTGGTGGAAGCTCCGATTAGGTGGATACCGAAAGTTGATAGGTTCGGTGGGTCGCATTACAGTATTAGTGGCAGCTGATTCTAGCTCCCATGGTTGCGGAATTGGCTTCCTCCACATGTTGTCAAACTTACGTTGGTGGCTACTATTATTATACCTTTTCGGGTAGAAGTAAGACAGGGGTCTTGTTACAATAGCCCCGGGAGAGTTGTTACATTCCCAGGAGCATATATATTCAGCTATGCTGGGGTCCTCAAATGTAATGATTATGCAGTCTCCTCGTATTGTTTTTTTTCTATATCCTACCCACGGGGTCCGGGAAACTGAGGCTATTTTACTTTTCCAAGGTGGCGGAACGGGACGGTTTGTGTTCAACCAAAACTGGACCTTGTTCTTTAACGACCAGTTTGGTTCAGTTCCCTCACCTGTGAGTTCGGGAACCCCCGTCATGACCACTATGTATGGAGTAGCCTCAGGTGGTAAATTTAGGGTAGGTGGTTGATCGGTTGTCCCCCTCGGAGTGTTTTTTGTTTGGGGTGGTTTAGTACTTGTTGTTATAGGTGTTTTGGGCGCAGGTGTTTTAGGAGCAGGAGTTTTCGAGGGAATAGAGTTTGCAGTTGATGTTGGTTGGGAACTAGCTTGTGAGGGGATAACCAGGGGCGTGGGGGCTACGTTTTGTGGAATGAGATTATTTACCGGAAGGTTTAGTGAGGTTTGCTTTTTGGACTTTGGGGGAGGTACAGTGACGGTTTTCTTAGAAGTAGGGAAAATAGGCTCTGGATTTGCCGGAGGCTTGGTATGGGATTGTGAAGGTATGGGTTGTAAAGAACTAATGATTTTTGTTAACTGCCTCTCTATGTTACTGAGTCTTGATTCTAGAGGGCGAATATGAGAATTTAGAAGAAAGGCTACCTCTGTGATTAGTCTTGCTGATTCTTTTTGTCTGCCAGTGTTTAATGAGGATATTGAGTCCGGCATTAAGGTATCACAGAGGTCGTTCGGTGCGTGGTGAATTGTTACCACGTTATTAGTTGGGGGAGCAGGGTGGTTAGGAATCACCAAATCATTTGTGTTGGTGACCGTTGTCGGGGGTTTAGATGTTAAGGAGGTTGTAGTATGGTTTGAATTACTCTTTGCAATCCTTTTTTTTACAGCCCCCTCCCACTTGCCTCTCATTTGTCTAGTCTCTTCAGGTGTTGGATCGGAAAATATGTCAGGGGTATTCTCAAGGTCAGATTCTGAGAGGGTTACAGATATTTGGGATGCTGACAAATCAACGTTGTTGGGTAGACTAAGTCTGTTCGTAGTCGCCGCCATTAGCGTTGAGGTTGACTGTATTTCTGGAGTTTTTGGTTTTGCAATTAGTCCCATTGATGAGCGACGTGCGATCGCCAATTCAGTGGAAACTCTACCCTCAATTAAGCTTATACTCTGGTCTATGAAAGTATTAGCTTTGGACAAAAAGTCGTCCATGGGACCTAGTAGTTGATCACCTATACCGTTCTTTTTTGTTTTTTTCTGCCTGGTGGATCTCGTATTCATTTTGCAGTGAATGATCACCGCAATACAGGGTAATACGCTGACGAGTTATTGAAGGAATCGGAATGATTGTAAATACCTGTATTGGGGAGGCCGGGATGTAGTTGTTAGAGGGGGGGGCCAGGCCGGGCTCTCCCGTACTCTAACGGCCTCAAACGGCCCTGTCTTTGCCCAGTCTTAGCCCGGGCTGCGTCCCGTGCTGCGGGAGTTAGTTGGCTTTTTGTAGTTTGCGCCGTTTGGGCAGGGGGCGGGCCAGCAGGGAGAGCGGACCGGAAGCTCTTCCTTGGTCTCGCAGGGACTTCTGGGAAATGAAGTCCCCGCACGCTCGCAGCCCTGCTGGTGCCTCGCGCCCCTTACCGCCTTGCCGCTATGGGTACTTGCGTGTCCTGCTGAAAGGCTGCTGACGCTGTAACACTGCAGCGATGCGGCACCCGCGAAGCGGGTGCGGCGAGGAGTATGCAGGAAACTACGTGTGCCGGTGTGTCAAGTGCGCTGATGCACTTGAAGGTCTCGTCTCTCTGGGTCTCGGTCCTCCGTTCAGAAATGCTGGATTGCTGGAAAGTAAGTGTCCCGCTGATTGCGAGAACAAGGGCACTTTTTATGCAACTTTGATGGGCGGGGGGCGGGCCAGCAGGGAGAGCGGACCGGAAGCTCTTCCTTGGTCTCGCAGGGACTTCTGGGAAATGAAGTCCCCGCACGCTCGCAGCCCTGCTGGTGCCTCGCGCCCCTTACCGCCTTGCCGCTATGGGTCCTTGCGTGTCCTGCTGAAAGGCTGCTGACGCTGTAACACTGCAGCGATGTGGCACCCGCGAAGCGGGTGCGGCGAGGAGTAGGCAGGAAACCACGTGTGCCGGTGTGTCAAGTGCGCTGATGCACTTGAAGGTCTCGTCTCTCTGGGTCTCGGTCCTCCGTTCAGAAATGCTGGATTGCTGGAAAGTAAGTGTCCCGCTGATTGCGAGAACAAGAGCACTTTTTATGCAACTTTGATGGGCGGGGGGCGGGCCAGCAGGGAGAGCGGACCGGAAGCTCTTCCTTGGTCTCGCAGGGACTTCTGGGAAATGAAGTCCCCGCACGCTCGCAGCCCTGCTGGTGCCTCGCGCCCCTTACCGCCTTGCCGCTATGGGTCCTTGCGTGTCCTGCTGAAAGGCTGCTGACGCTGTAACACTGCAGCGATGCGGCACCCGCGAAGCGGGTGCGGCGGGGAGTAGGCAGGAAACCACGTGTGCCGGTGTGTCAAGTGCGCTGATGCACTTGAAGGTCTCGTCTCTCTGGGTCTCGGTCCTCCGTTCAGAAATGCTGGATTGCTGGAAAGTAAGTGTCCCGCTGATTGCGAGAACAAGGGCACTTTTTATGCAACTTTGATGGGCGGGGGGCGGGCCAGCAGGGAGAGCGGACCGGAAGCTCTTCCTTGGTCTCGCAGGGGCTTCTGGGAAATGAAGTCCCCGCACGCTCGCAGCCCTGCTGGTGCCTCGCGCCCCTTACCGCCTTGCCGCTATGGGTCCTTGCGTGTCCTGCTGAAAGGCTGCTGACGCTGTAACACTGCAGCGATGCGGCACCCGCGAAGCGGGTGCGGCGAGGAGTAGGCAGGAAACCACGTGTGCCGGTGTGTCAAGTGCGCTGATGCACTTGAAGGTCTCGTCTCTCTGGGTCTCGGTCCTCCGTTCAGAAATGCTGGATTGCTGGAAAGTAAGTAAGTATTTTAATTAAATTGTATCGTTTTGTCTTTAGTAGGAAAATAATAAATTCTTACTAGTTGCAGTTGATGACTTTAATTTCGTGGGTGGTTTTTCCTGGTGCAGTTTGCAGAAGCTGAGAAGAAAAAATAAGTTATTAGTTAAAATATATATTTTTTAATTGATTGTTTAATATCTTGTTCTATTTGTTGGTTCTTTTGTATACTTACTTTGTTTGATTTTTTTCGTTAATGTAGATTTTGTAGTTTTCTTAGAAGTTGTTTGTTGTAACCTTTTTTGGTGGAGTTATATTGAATTGTAAGCTGTGAAGTAAAAGAAAAAATGTTCTATTATTAGTATGTTAGATTATTTACAATATTTATGAACACATGTATGAAGTTAAAGAGTTATAAATCTTTAATGGGCATGTTAAAAGTATTGATATTTAAGAGTTGCAATTGTTTATGTATATAGTATTTGCTAAATAAATAGTTTTTATACAGAATCTGTAATAGGGGTATAATGTTTTTTATTAATTCCAACGAGTGTAGAGGTTCATAGTACTCAATTAGAAACAAATCGTATTTTGAAAGTACCTATTTTGCTATTGCTTTTCAGTTGGTGGATTATAAAAGCATTTTCATTTTTTATAAATGAAGCTTTTTTGATCGTTGGACTCCTTGCTACTGGCAATGACATTGATGCATGTGCTAATTGCATTTTATTTCAAAACGTTTTCTAATACAAATCATGTACTTACTAATTTTCGTTGATGTAGTGGTTTTTGTTGCAGTTAATGTTTAGTTGCATTTTGTGTCAGCTGTAAAAAGAAAAGCATTTGTTAGCTATGTTCTGTATTTTTATTACGTTTTAAAAATTACAATTAATTTACTTTATTTACTTTATATTTTTAATGATGTTGAGTTTGTGGAAATTATAATTTTTCCTCTATATTTTCTCTGTGTATTTGTTATGAAGTGTTATCTATGACATTTAAAAAACATGTAATTATGCTAACTTGAATACATTTAAAAAGGTGTAGTATTTATACTTTGCTATAAAGTTTTGTTCTTACCTCTCTATTAGATAATTTGATATAGTTGTTTATGTAGTTCTTCTTTCTTCTCAGTTCTCTCTCTCACAAAGTAACGCCCTCCCTCCTTGTTTGGCCGATATATGGTAAAATTGTGTTAATAATTTAGTTGTTTTTATAGTGTTTAAGTAATTGATTAACGTTTTATATTGGTTTGTTTTAGTTTATTTATTTATTGTACGAGTTTCTTTTTTTGAATTTTTTAGCAGTTAACTTTTAATTAGTTTAACCTATAGGTGTTGTTTATTTAATGTTTGCATTTATGTTCTTTATTGTTGTTTTTTGACTATATTTGTAAACACATGTAAGTTAATTTATTTATAGTTGATATTTATTTTATATTGTATAGTTACGAAATATTTTATTTGTGTTAGTATTATAATAGATTTTTTTTACTATTTTAATATTTTTTATATATGTTTTTATAATTTATTTTGAGTAATTTGAATATGTAATTTTAATTTTATAATTTTAAATATTGTTTTTTTATGTTAAATCTTGTTTTTAATGTTGCTTATACATATTTTATCAATATTTTTGTAGTCGATATTGATGATATCAATATTTTTGATGTATGTGTTTTATTTTTAATGTTATTGATTTTTCTGTTAGCTATTTTTATGCTGTTGATATTTTTGTTAACGATATTTATGTTGATATATTTTTATCAATGTTTTTCTAAATCCTAGTTTAAGTATAGTGTGTTGATATTTGTGTTTACAATATTTTTAGAGCAATATTTTTGTAGGACGAGGTTTTTGTAGTCGATATTTTATCACTGATCTCATTCTCCGATGCACCTAGACTTTCCTGGTGCATGTGGTACTTCTACACTATCCCACACTTTCCCTACTGCTACACCTTCCTGGAGTTAGAATAGTAAATGCGACCCCTACACTTTATTTGTAAATTTTACCTTTTTAAATATCTTCCTAGGTATTTTCGATCAAGCAAGTTCTCTTTCTTTTCTTTCGTTATTTATCTGTTATTTATCTGTGTGAAAATGGCAATAATTTTCTTTGTATCAGAAAAGGTTCTTTACGTTTTACAAATTAACAAATATTTTTAAATATTTGAAAATAAGTACCTTTCTGATATTGTTGATAGGGAGTTTGGCTCCTTTTGAAAACGCTGTTTTTATGTATTTTATGGCTTTCTCAAATTTAATTCTTTTGCTGTCGAAAAAATTATATTGAAATTTGCTTATTTTTAAATATAAGTAAATCGATTATCTCTTATTCTTTTTTTTTTTTTTAAACACTAAATACATTTCTAATACTGGAAAAAATGTCTAACACTGTGTCCCTTGACATTTAGCAAACTTGTTTTCATTCATTTGAATTAATAAGCATTGTGGCTTTTTAATTTTTTTGAATATGTTACCACATTTAAACAAATTGAGTTATGCTGCTATTTTACTTATTTTGCAAACTTATGAATAATATTTATAGGTACTTACATATCTGTCAAAATTCGCTTTATCTTGAAAAAATTGCTTTTTGAAATCAGCAAATTATGGTAAATCTGTAATTTAATTAATTATATGATTTAGTATTAATACTTAGTTATTATGGATAAATCCTTTTTATAATTCTATTTCTTTATAAACTTACTTGTATGTGTCAAAATATCTGTTTTTAAATGACTCCGGTTTGTCGCTGTGTGAAAAGGTCAGAGGGTCAGTTTTTGGCGTCTGCTCTCTCTGGTAGTTGATAATCAACTGTTTTCAAAATGGTGTCTTGCTCGTATTTATAGGTTTGTGTCAGTGTGTTCTTATTTTTTGAGAAAACCTGAGTTTTTAAAAGCTTTTAAAATCCTTTTATTTGCTGTGTAAACATGCAATTTAAAAAATCGATTTAAAAAGTGTTGTTTTAAGTTTCTAATTCTGTTTTGGCATCCATTTTGTTTTCAGTGTTTTGGTGTTACGTTCATGAAAAGAGTTGTAGGACTATTTTTTTATCTTCACTATTTAAAATGGCTGGTTTGTGTTTGTTATTTGTTGGTTATTTCGGATAGTTATTTCTATTTCTCGTTCTTTTTTAAAATTGTTATTTTTAAGTTGCGCTTACTTTGTAAAAAAACTACATTTTAGAATATTCGAGTTCTTTTTTTAATACTCGAGTATTAATTTATTACAAATGCTTTGCTTTTCGTAAAATTTACGTATATGCGTTGTAAGGGTATGCGCAATATGTGTTTTCATTGTAATGGTACTTTTCCATTACGTTTACTATTTCGCGTTGTAATGGTATGTGTTGTAAAGTCATGCGTTGTAAAGGTACTTGCGTTGTAAAAAATGCGTTGTAAAAGCATGCGTTGTAATAGTATGCGTTGTAACGTCATATATCCATCTACAGGAATGAAAACAAACAGTGTTTGGTATGCATAAGAATTGTTTGTATGTGAGTTCAGCCCACATAGGAATGTGAATTATAAGTTATTTATTGTGTCTTCCTCAGCAGTTGGTTGCAACACCCTGGCATCGCCCGAGTCTCTTCTCCTAGATTTCAGGTCCAACGTATTTTCCTTTACAGGTAGGGGTGACAATGTATTATATAAAAAAGTACAAGATACTCATTTAAGGGGGTGCGGGGTGTATTCTAACTGGCTGTCGTTCTCATTTCAGATCTTCCTCTCCGCTGTTCCCTTCCTTTCCTTCCCCTGTGGGACTGTCCTAGTCGCCTGTGTTTATACTTCAGGCTCTGGGGAGTTGTGTAGGGGAAGTTATAGGTCATTCAGCACAGCCCCGAAGAGTTGAGAAGATGGAGCCTGACAGAATAATAGGCCCACGATTACTTTGTTCTTCTTGACTGTGCTGAAGAAACAAAACAATGGCTACCTTGGACGACGTTATAGCGGCGCTGGCGCTGGTTCAAACTGAACTAGCAGCCTCTAATAGGGAAGTAGCGGCTTCCAGAGCAGAAAACGCTCAGTTAAGGGCTAGGATGGATAGAATTCAGGCAAATCCATTCGATGCTGGGGGGAGTGCTACTCCATCCACCTCTGTAGTAGTAGAGATGCCTGCCCAAATACCCTTAGCACCCCCTGAGATATTCTATGGGGACAATAAGAAAGTACAAGTCTTTATGACTCAGGTGTTACTACACTTTATGTGCAAGCCAAAGATGTTCTCCACCAATCAGGCTCGAGTAGCCTTTCTGATTTCCTATTTAGGGGGTGAAGCAGCGCAGTGGGCTGTTCCTGTGGTGATATGTGATGACCCTTTACTCTATGACTGGGATGAGTTCCGAGCAGAATTCGAGAAGACGTTCGACCGCAAGGCAGAGACGTTTACTGCCGATAGGGAGCTTCTGGAACTAAAACAAGGGAATACAGAGCTGTTCACATATCTTAACATCTTTCGTCGTTTGGTGGCGGAAACTGATTGGCCCGAAGCAAAACAATTGGCGGTCGTTTACCAAGGACTGAATGACGAGCTAAAAGACGTGCTGGCCCAGATCGATCCCCAACCTTGCACCTGTTCAGCTCTTATCGAACTTGCCCTACGTTTGGATCACAGAATAAAAGCCTACCACCACGCCAGAATCCATGGAAATCGGATCAGTGAGAGCTTCACTAACGTTGAGTGAAAAGGACCATCGCCGAAAACAAGGCCTCTGCCTCTATTGTGGAAAAAAAGAGCACTATTTACGAGATTGCCCATTGAAGCCTAAGCCTGGATGGTTTAAGTCTGGACAAGCCGCAGCGGGTGTCACAGATCAGGGGCAGGAAAACTCCAAAGTTTGATGGTGTGTGAAGGGGAACCATCAAGGAGCCTTATAATCCCTTCCATAATGCCAGACTGCAAACAAGAAAGAAACCACTTGTTTCTTACCATGTCGTTGGTTGTTGGTACAGAGGAAAAACAAATATGCGCTATGGTGGATTCCGGTGCAACCGGTTGCTTTATGGACTTCACGGAAGCCAAACGTCTAGGAGTGAAACTTCTGTCTAAGGAATGTCCTGAAAAGGTGTATGCTGTGGACGGAAAAGAGCTCGAAGCCGGTCCTATCAAGTACCACACTCCTGAATATGAGCTTACTCATGATTGTACTCACCGTGAGACTATGTCCTTCAACATTATCCAGGCTCCTCATTATGGGGTCATTCTGGGGCTCCCTTGGCTACAGAAACATGAGCCGCTTATTCACTGGACAACCAAGTCTGTAAGGTTTACATCTGACTATTGCAAGAAACATTGTACCACCAGGTCTGGTGGTCCCTCGCGGGTACTGGCCTCTGTGCAGAGTATTGCCACTGCCGCAGAAAAATAAGTAGCGCTCCCTTGTTACGAAGTGTTCGAGGACGTTTTTAGCGACACACATGCCGAGACGCTCCCGCTCACAGGCCATACGACTGCCAAATCGACCTCATTCCGGGAGCGGTGGTTCCTAACGGAAGAATATACGCCCTCACTGTCCCTGAAAACGAGTTTTTAAGGGAGTACCTAGACAAATACCTCGCTCTCGGATACATAAGACCATCAAGATCCCCGGCCGCATCTCCATTGTTTTTCATCCCTAAAGCCAATGGGGAAAAGAGATGTTGCATCGACTATAGAGCGCTAAACTCGATTACGGTGAAGAACCAATACCCTCTGCCCCTGATCCCCGTTATGTTATGTTATGTTATGTTATGTTATGTTATGTTAACTGGTGTTTTGTAGAGCGCTCAGCTACTCAAGCAGAGTGTCCCGGCGCTATCAGACCCAGCAAGGCACGGAAAGGGAGTATCTGACAATTATTGGCAGAACAGCCAGGTCTTAAGCTCTTTTCTAAATGACAGCAGATTCTCCTTCTTCCTCAAAGACAATGGCAGTGCATTCCAGGCTCGGGGCGCAAGATGTTTAAAGGAGCGACCCCTGATCCGGGCACACCTAAATGCCGGGATCGTGGCCAGTGACAATGATGCTGAGCGTAAGGCTCTGGTCGGATAGTGGAAGCCAATCCTATTTCTAAGATAACGGGCGCCAGTGCCGTGAAGGGCCTTAAACGCGATCGTAAGCGCCTTAAACACGATGCGTTTCTGTATCGGCAGCCAGTGGAGAGATTTCAGAAGTCCCGTGGCATGAGATCCCCGGCCGAGGCCAAAAATTGCTTGCGACGCCGAATTCTGCACCACCTGCAAGCGCGACAGGAGGTACTCAGAAAGGCTGAGATAAAGCACATTAGCATAGTCCAGCTTTGAGCCTATCAGGGCTTGAACAGTGATCTTCCTAAGAGCGATGGATAGGAATGGGAGGAATTTTCTTAACATTTTAGCATACCAAAACATTGTCCAACCAGGCCCAGAATCTGTGGTTTCAAAGTGAGGCAGTTATCAATCTTCACTCCCAGATTCTTAGCCACCATGGTATCAGCGGAAGGTGGAAACATATCCGCTGGCCACCAGAACTTCCAGCAGGGGTCCGGAGGGCAACCAAAGAAAAGAACTTCCGATTTGTCTGAGTTGCATTTCAGCTGGTTTAGTTGGAACCATGCAAAGACAGCGCCCAGACAGTTCTTAAGAAGTCCGATTTCTGTTAGAACAAGTACGAGCCGCCAAGATATACACCAAATTGGACCTCAGAGGCATCTATCACCTTGTACGAATATGACAAGGCGACGAATGGAAAACAGCCTTTAAGAAGCTGTATGGGCTCTTTGAATACCTTGTTATGCCCTTCGGGCTCTGTAATGCCCCAGCCGCCTTTCAGTACTTCTTAAATGAGGCATTGCGGGAGTATCTTCATCATTTCGCCGTGGTGTACATCGATGACATTTTAGTCTATTCGAATTCAACTGAAGAACACACGGAGCACGTGAGTCGGGTGTTACAGGCTTTAGTCACACATCATCTGTACTGCAAGATCACTAAATGTGAGTTCCATGTAACCACGGTGGAGTTCCTGGGTGTGATGCTCACGCCGTCCGGCCAGATGATGGCCGAAAGAAAAGTCAGGGCTGTAAAGGAGTGGCCCCGTCCCTGCTCGGTCACAGATATTCAGTGTCTGTTGGGGGTTGCCAACTTTTACAGGCGTTTTATAAGTGATTTTTCAGCAATGGTAACACCGTTAACCCGACTTACAAGGAAGGATGTTCCAGTTATTTGGGATCAAAAGGCACAAGGAGCGTTCGACCTGATGAAGACCGCTTTCTCAACCGCTCCAGTCCTTACACATGCAGACCCGGAGAGGCCTTTCTTGGTGGAAGCTGATGCATCCGAGGTAACACTGGGAGCTGTGCTATCCCAAAGAGAAGAAACCACTGGAGTATTGCATCCTATTGCATTCATGTCTCGAAAGCTCAACCCTGCGGAGACTAACTACACAATCGCAGAGAAGGAACTGCTAGTCATCCGCGATGCGTTCCTGGAGTGGAGACACTGGCTGTTGGGTGCGAAACATCAAGTGACGGTGTATACAGACCATCGCAATCTGCAATTAATGCGAGCTGCCCGTCATTTAACCCCAAGTCAGCTTCGTTGGATGCATTTCTTCGAGGAATACCAGTTCATCGTCACCTTTAGACCCGGTGTAAATAACAAGAAAGCAGACACTTTAACGAGACAGGAAAACCCGACTCTCCATACCGCTACTCCAGTCGGAGCTATTATGAACCCGTCTCAGGTGGTGGGGGTTACCCAAACAGAAGATCTGCTGAAGGGCATCAGGAAGAGCGCTTAAACCTGTGTATGGAGAACCTGGCTACGTCACCATCCAGAATGGAAATTGATACAAGGGGTACCCATGAGGGGTACACAAGTGCTTATCCCTACAAGACCCTTGCGTAAGACTGAGTTTTCTTGGTGTCATGATGCCCCTTGTGCAGGCCATATGGGGTATGTAAAAACACTTGAAAAGGCTTTGAGACAATTCTGGTGGCCCTCTATTCGACCTGATCTTTGTCAAATGGGTGAAGGAGTGTACCAAGTGCGCCCAAATGAAATCTGACTGTCAACAGCCTCAGGGACTCTTACAACCCATGCCCACGCCGGAGAATCCATGGGAGAACTTCATTGTTGGACTCCCCAAATATCAGGGAAAGACCACTATTATCGTAGTGGTTGATTATCTTACTAAAATGAGTCACTTTATTGCATGCAACCAGGTCCCTACAGCTGGTCTCTTGGCTCACCTCTTGTTAGTGAACATAGTCAGGTTACCCGGTCTCCCGAGGGTGATAGTATCGGACAGAGGGGCCCAGTTTACTGCTCGCTTTTGGAAGACCTGGTGTTCAGAGTTGCAAATCAACTCATCCTTGTCTACCAGTTTTCACCCGCAGACTGATGGTCAGACAGAGAGATTAAACCAGACGCTGAAACAGTTCTTGCGTTGTTACATTCAGAGTAACACTGACTCGTGGGTGGACTGGTTGTGAGTGGCAGAAATTGCATACAACAGCACTCAACACTCCTCCACACTAAACACCCCTTTTTTTTGTTCTTTTGGGCATCATCCTAGATTCAATCCCTTGCTTCTCCCAAGTTCCAGCGCCAAGCTGCTAGACGTCAAGGAGAGGTTGTTGAGCGTTCGCAAAATACTTCTTGCCACGCGTAAGAATCTCGAAAAAGCAAAGGTACTGTACAAGGCTCAAGCAGACAAACACTGTAGGCCTTGTGCTGCGTACAAAAAGGGAGATCTGTTGTGGTTGTCTACGAAGCACATAAGGTTCAGAAGGCATAGTGTATTTCACCCCAAGTACATTGGGCCGTATAAGATTTTACAGCTGGTTGGCCCGGTAGCGGTTCAGCTGCGGTTGCCAACACACTTCAGAATACACCCTGTCTTCCATGTCTCCCTCCTCAAACCCTCAATATGTCCGATCCGTCGGGCACCTTTGCCTATCTGGGTGCAGCACGATCAGGAGTATGAGGTCCAAGGGGTGCTTGACTCTAAGTGGGTGAGGAGGCGTTTGTTGTATCTGATCTCCTGGAAGGATTACGGTCTGGAGGAAAACTCCTGGGAACCCGCCAGGTCCGTGCACACTCCTCGTTTGGTTGCACGGTTCCACAGGGAAAATCCTCATAAGCCTGCTGCACATCCGCGTCGCTTGTAAAGGGGGATGTACTGTCAAGATTCCTGTCTTCCGCGGATCACTGTAATCAACTCCGCGTCACGAAGAAGGCAGCAGCGGGACTGTCCTAGTGGCCTGTGTTTATACTTGAGGTTCTGGGGGAGTTGTGTAGGGGAGGTTATAGGTCATTCAGCACAGCCCAGAAGAGTTGAGAAGACGGAGCCTGACAGTTTATTAGGCAGCAATGCGTAAATAAGGGGGATATTTGTCTCTTCATATTCTCTGTGGATGGTATACAGCTGATTGAATGGTTTGGGGGACAACTTTAAAGGTACCATCCACAATCCACGTTACACAGTTTTTACATTTTGTAAATTTGTATTAGTTGCAAACATTATAATTCATTTGTCATGACTTTTGTTGTCATAAATAAGGAATTTTCCTGTTTGTGGGTGATAGTGTACCCAGGAAGTATTTCAATTTCTCTAAAAGTTTGGGGGATAGGTGGAGTTTGAGATGTAGCTCTCTTAGGGGCCCATTAGGATGTTAGGCGGATCGCCCCCGCCGGGCCAGCGGCAGCCACCGCTAGCCTAGCAGGGGCAATCCGCCCACCATCCATACCTGAAAGACCCCCTGCCATATTAGTATGGCTGGGGGGTCTGTGGCGGATGGAAAGACCGTTCACCCCTTTTCCGCCAGTCTACTCGTCGACCGGGCAGAAAAGGGGCATGATATGGTTGCGGTGTCTGCAAGACACCACTATCCATATTACCATGCATGCAGAGAGCAGCCTTTCCATGGTGAAGGCATGCATTTTTTGCTGTGGGGGGGCGGTTGCGGGCCCCCATGGTGTTGGGGGGCGGGGGTGCACATTGGGGTACCTATGGTACTCCCCTACATTTGCATGCACAAGGTGGCAGGCACCGCGATGGGCCTGTCACGTTGTGCATGCAAATGCACAACATTTTTTTTTTTACATTGCGGCGGGTGCTACTTACAGCACCGCCTGCCACGATGTAAAAAATGTGGGATGTGCCCGCCAGTGTGGCGGGCGCATCCTAATTTGAATGGCGGGAGCGCCGCAACATCGGCGGTCAGTCCCTTACTCTGATGCGGTCCGCCCGCCATCGTAATAGGCCCCCAAGTATTTGCTATTAGTCTTTTCAATTTGAGGATAGAAGGTAGTTGCCCTGTGACATGTTCTGGCACTCTAGCTAAAAGATTTTTCAGTATTTGATTCCTTGTTTGTTGGGAGCTTGTGCTTGCTTATCTTCTTGTCTCTAGGGCATCTCTTACTTCAACTTCAGTTACATTTGGGGATGGTTGTTTTCTGTAACATTCACAACATTAGTATCTATTGTAGTGGCTCTCCCATACCAGGCATTGGAAAAATATTTGCTACATTTGCAGTGTGTTTTATTTTCAATAACTTTTTCTTGGGTACAAGTGTAACCCATATAGCAAAGCATTAGTTTCCCCTTTTGCGATTAAATGAACTTTGCTCCTTTTGTCATGTTTGGGGTATATCTGTGGATATATATATATTTATGTTTAATTTTTATACGATGTTAAATAATAAACATGCTAGTATAATTAATGTTATATACATTATACTTACATTAGTGTTGCTTTACTTTTGTTGATGGTATGTATTGATGTCAGTTGTTTATTCACTGTTATATTATCTGTTGGTATGAAAGCAAAATGTTTTTGTTATTAAATGTTTACATAATATTTTAATTAAATTGTATCGTTTTGTCTTTAGTAGGAAAATAATAAATTCTTACTAGTTGCAGTTGATGACTTTAATTTCGTGGGTGGTTTTTCCTGGTGCAGTTTGCAGAAGCTGAGAAGAAAAAATAAGTTATTAGTTAAAATATATATTTTTTAATTGATTGTTTATTATCTTGTTCTATTTGTTGGTTCTTTTGTATACTTACTTTGTTTGATTTTTTTCGTTAATGTAGATTTTGTAGTTTTCTTAGAAGTTGTTTGTTGCAACCTTTTTTGGTGGAGTTATATTGAAGTGTAAGCTGTGAAGTAAAAGAAAAAATGTTCTATTATTAGTATGTTAGATTATTTACAATATTTATGAACACATGTATGAAGTTAAAGAGTTATAAATCTTTAATGGGCATGTTGAAAGTATTGCTATTTAAGAGTTGCAATTGTTTATGTATATAGTATTTGCTAAATAAATAGTTTTTATACAGAATCTGTAATAGGGGTATAATGTTTTTTATTAATTCCAACGAGTGTAGAGGTTCATAGTACTCAATTAGAAACAAATCGTATTTTAAAAGTACCTATTTTGCTATTGCTTTTTCAGTTGGTGGATTATAAAAGCATTTTCATTTTTTATAAATGAAGCTTTTTTGATCATTGGACTCCTTGCTACTGGCAATAACATTGATGCATGTGCTAATTGCATTTTATTTCAAAACGTTTTCTAATACAAATCATGTACTTACTAATTTTCGTTGATGTAGTGGTATTTGTTGCAGTTAATGTTTAGTTGCATTTTGTGAATACAACAAAGAGGAGTTGCTGGACTGTTCCTATGTGTAGCTAAGGGAAGATCTAGCTGGCGTGACCAAAGGTGTAAGAGTAAAACCCTAGGGCATCCATTTTGTTGGATGGATTTGCCTCACACACCCAGAAGGGTGTCATGCTTCATCATCGGCGGTTGCTCCTCGTCGGGGAGGCGGTGCAATCCCCGACGGGCTCACCTCAGAGAGGGGCTCTTTGGCGGAGATCTTTTTTCCAACAGCCTTATGGTGAGGTGTGGGTGTGTGGGCCGGGTGGTGTGTGGTAGTGAAAAGGGATGTTAAAATATAGCTAAGGGTACCTGAATTAACTTTATTCTGGGGGTCCCCTGGCTGCAATTAAAAACAGGGGGCTAGCTCACTAGGTGTCAACGAGTAAGGTCAGGTGACCCTAGATGGGGCTAGGGGTGAAAACGGTCGACATGTTTCTCGCTGTGGGTAATAGTTACCCGCAATTCATCAGGACCTATAAGAAGGTGAACAACAACATGCTGGTGTCATGTGTGAAGTGGTGTGTGTATTACCTCTGTGGGGTTTGTCCTATGCCTAAACATAGGGAAGAGATAAACAACAAGGGTTAAAAACAGTTTGCAATATGCAGACAGGTCACGTCATGGAAAGGAACTTGTGAACAGTGTGGCATGCTGTTGGTGTACATGTGCTAAAAGCAACAGTCATTGCATGCCTTCAAGGTTGTATGTGCATGATGTGTAAGGTGGGGCACACACAACAATCACTGAGCTGGGGAGGTGGATTGTTATGGGGTTGTGGAGGTAAAAAGGTTAAAAGATTAAAATATACAACAGCTATCCAGGCTCCAGTGTCCACCTGGGTTCATACCATGTGCAGGCATTGTCAGGAAGTCGAGTGAGAGACACCAATTGTAAGATGAGGTGGCTAAGTGAACACATACACACACACTAACTCTAAAGTAGCCACAGATATGACAAGCTCATATCCCCTACTCACCTCTAAGTCAAGAACTAACAGCCACCAGAGGGGTCGGCGGGATTAGACATCAAGGATGAGTCCCTGGGTCAAAACTAAGGTAGAAGATAAACATACCGCCAACTGGTTATTTAACAGGTAGGCAATATCTAAAACAACAAGGGACTCCTATCCTTAACTCGCTGGTAGGTCGCTACAGCACTCACCTCCAATCTCTTGTGTCCTGGCTTCATGACCTACCCTTCTCCGCCGAGCTCGAGTAGATATGTGAGCTCGGCGGTCAGGGTTATTTAAACCAACAACAACAAATCGGCATGAATCGCGCGTCTCCGCCTATTAGGCGTGTCACGTGACTTCAGTCGATCGCGGAGCGGCCATCTTAGACTAGTGCTTCGGCAGTTCCAGGGATGCTGGGTTGTTTAAATGCGCTCCATTAAACTATGGCCAATACCACGAATATCTAGTAAAATGATGATTTGGTCTCATTGAATTCGGGTTTGACCTATTTTTAAAAAAAAACGCTACAGCGGTTTTGTTGGTGGGACAGTTGCCATCTATTTAGCGTGATGTCGACCAGTGTGGCGGCGGCCATATTTGACTGGTGCAACAGTGCCTGTACACATAAGTATGATCAACACTGAGCGTGATGTTGATAAACTTGTGTACAGTCTTGGAATGTGTAGGCAGTGTAATGGCTACAGTGGTTAGGCGCTAATGGCTAATATGTTGTCCTAAGTAAAAAAAGGGGGGGCTACATCGCCTGTTTCGAGTGTGTCAAGAAAACAGCGACCCAGGCGCCATAGTCATAGGGGTTGTACATAGTTGTGGAGTGGCTGAATGAGTGGAGATTGGTGTGGTCGTGGTACCACAATGGTAGGGGGACCACGTAGAGTGTGTGTGTAGTTCACTTAGGGGTGTGTTCCCAACGCGGGGGGGGTTTGTTAATGGGTCAGAATATAGCCTCATGGTGGTTAACAGGCTACATAGAAATGGTGGCAACAGTATATAAGTTGGGAATGGATGGCTCAAAGAGAGTGCCACGGAATGTCTTCGTTGAGACCTTGTTTATCAGAAGATAAACGATGGACCCATCTCTGTTCTTTCTGGAAGAGAGCATTTTTCGGGCAGTTGGGGCTGGACTCTAGTACTACCCACTTGACAGATTCTTCGTCATGGCCGTGGTCTACATAATGTTTGCACATTTTTGTGTGAGTCCTCTTGCAGCGAAAGTTGCTGCGATGTTCAATAATTCGGGTATTGATGGGACGGGTTGTCATCCCGATGTATTGTAAGCCACAAGGGCACGTGAGAAGATATATACAGTGTGAGGTGTTACAGTTGGTGTGGTGCCTAATCTCCCATGTGAAGGTCTCAGAGAGCTGTATTGTTTTGACTGTCATGGTGTATCGGCAGACTCCACACATGCCACATGGATAGTGGCCCGTGACCGGAGGTAGATTCCACAGGGTTTGTTGGGTTTCCTTTCTGGCTTTCTTAGGTCGGGTACTGATTAGGATATCCTTTAAATTCTGTGACCTCTTGAAGGCGAACCTGGGTTCTTCCAGGGTCATGTCACCTGTGTTCAATATTCCCCAGTGGTGTCTGATCGTGTTCCTGATCTGGTTAGATAGAGGGGTAAATGTGGTCACACACGTGATGGGTTGGTTCTCTGCAGGAACTCTTTCCTGGCGCTCAAGAAGTGCCTCACGGTTGTTATTCCTTGCCCGTTTCTTAGCTTTCAGGACCTCGCTTTTAGGATAACCCCTGTCGAGAAGATTCCTAGACAGGATCGTGGATTCCTTTTTGTAATCATATACATCACTACAATTGCGTCTTATCCGCAAGAATTGCCCAAAAGGCAAGTTGGTGCGTAAGGCCTTTGGATGGTGGCTTTTGTAGTGTAGAAGACTGTTGCGGTCGGTGGGTTTACGATACATGGTCGTGCTTATTGACCCCTCGTCTAGTCTTATCGTTAGATCCAGAAAGGCAATCTCCTTGGGTGAGGAGGTCATGGTGAAGTTGAGATGGGGGTTTAGCGTATTGACCCACTCTAGGAAAGCTTCATGTGAGGTTGTGGGGCCTTTCCACAGGATTAGGATATCATCAATGACGCGTTTCCACATTTTGATGTTGTTACGGAAAGGATTGGACTCATGATGTATGTGTGAGCTTTCAAACTTGGCCATATACAGACAAGCTACCGAAGGAGCAAATGTACTGCCCATAGAGGTGCCTTGGGTCTGGTGGTAGTATTTGCCCCTAAATTCAAAATAGTTTTCTGTCAGTGCTAGGGTGGCACATTCCATGATGAAAGTCTGTGGAGTATTAGAGTTCCACCTTTCCAGGCCTAGTCTCTCCTCAATTACCTCTAGAGTGGCCCTCTGAGGAATGTTCGTGTAGAGGGCCTCAACATCTAGGGTAATCAATAGATCAATCTCCACTGCGTTCTGGATGGTGTCCAGAATGCGTAATACATCCGTGGTGTCCTGGATGTAAGATGGGATGCTTTTTACCAGGGGTTGCAGGAAGTGATCACAAAATTGTGAGAGGGGCTCCAAGACGGAGTCTATCCCTGAAACAATTGGTCTCCCTGGTACCGGTCTGGTTGCTTTGTGGATCTTGGGCAAGATGTAAAAGTAAGGGACCCTTGGGTCCTTTTTGATCAAGAAGTCTGCCTCTTTCCTAGTGATCCATTGGTCACACTTGTAACCAGGCTCGTGATGGTAGTTTGCAAGCGCTGGGTTGGATCGTTAGTGATGGGGGTATAGTATTTTCTGTTATCCAGTTGTCTGTTGCATTCTAACTCATAGTCCTTTGTATTCATTAGAACCGTGGCGCCACCTTTGTCTGCTTGTTTTATCGTGATCAGAGGATCATCCGCCAATGATCTCAGAACTGCCATTTCATCCCTAGAGATGTTACAATGAGGTGTGTGTCGGTTCAATTTAGAAATGTCTTTCAATACCGCTTGTTCAAATGTGAGTACCTCATGGGGGACCATTCCATTGTGCAGTGTAAACGTCGATGGATTATGTAGTCCAGAATCATCTGTGGGTTCACAGGGCTTACCTTCAAAAAAGGCTTTCAACCTAATTTTTCTGAAAAATGATTTGAGTTCCCTAGTTTCTAGGAATTGGTCAGTTTTAGGTGTCGGTACGAAACCTAAGCCTTTTTGTAGGACATCCTCCTCTTTCTGTGTGAGGAGACGGTCAGAGAGATTGACCACCAGGCTCATTGTGGTCCTGACCGGCTCGTGCTCCTCGTGTCCATCCCTTGTGGGCGGGCTTCCTCCCACTGTACCCTCTTTTCCGGTGCGTTCCCTCTTTTTCGCCCTCGCCCTCTGCCCCAACCTCTGCCTAAAAAAGGAGGGTGTGTAGGGTTTTGAGGGGGGTAAAATGGAGGATATTGGGGGGCAAACTGGGGTTGAAAGTGGGGGAATTGTGGATATAGCCAAAAGGGGGGGGGCCCGGTAAGTGGTCCTTGGTTTTGATAGTTCGGGTAGTTTTGTTGTCCACGTCCCCTTCCTCTTCTAGTCCTTGGCGGCATCTGCGCTGCACTATTATCTCCACTGCTATCAGAGCCACTATTGGAGCCCCTTCTGGAAGAATTGGTACTGGAATCTGAACTGTAGTTTGTCCCTGGGGGCACATAGTCATCCCTTAGGTATGGATAGACTTTCTCCTTTGAGAATTTCTTAATGTCCTTTTGCAGTTTAGCAACCTTCTGGTTCATCAGATATTCTTTATGTTCCGCCATTTCCTTGTTAATTTCAGCTAGTTTTGTTTTAAAGCCTGGATTTTGTACAGCTGTTTTCAGGGCAGCCTCAGCTGCTTGTATTTTAACTAGAAGTGCATCTGCTAGTCGTTTGGCTGTATTCACTATTAGAATGAGGAGGTCGTGTGTACACTTCCACGACACCAGTGACCATTCGACTTTAAATTGTCCGTCCTCCCAGAAAATCCTTGGGAAATTTTTCACGATCAATCCATTCGGTGCTATTTTGGCCTTGAAATATTGAGCCATCATCGTCCCATGGATTGTTATCCTTATCCATTCTCGTTTTAAATCTGATGGGGATTGCCACTCTGTTGTGTTGCTCCCCGTGGCTGGTTCAACATCGATACCAAACAGAGATGGTGTCCTCATGATAGCCGCTGCATCCTCCTCGCCAAAACTCAGACCTTGACCCTCCATAGTGGAATGGTCAAGGGTGGCTGGTCTCGGTGGAGTGGAGTCCTTCACAGAAGGTAGGGAAAGGGGGAAGTAAAAGATAGAAGAGGTTCCAATGCCAAAGTGGGCTATGGACCAGGTGTGACCCACCTACTTGGTATGAGGTCAACTTCTATTGGGGGATATGAACAATCTAACCCACCTAGGGAAAACTCCCACGGTATGTACCGTGCTCAAGTTTTTGTCAAAAAGAGGGAGGAGAGGTGATCACTTGATCAACGGACACTATTTACCACTCAGGTTGGTGGAAGGTCCAGTCCCAGCGTGTGCCCGTATCTGAGAATACAACAAAGAGGAGTTGCTGGACTGTTCCTATGTGTAGCTAAGGGAAGATCTAGCTGGCGTGACCAAAGGTGTAAGAGTAACACCCTAGGGCATCCATTTTGTTGGATGGATTTGCCTCACACACCCAGAAGGGTGTCATGCTTCATCATCGGCGGTTGCTCCTCGTCGGGGAGGCGGTGCAATCCCCGACGGGCTCACCTCAGAGAGGGGCTCTTTGGCGGAGATCTTTTTTCCAACAGCCTTATGGTGAGGTGTGGGTGTGTGGGCCGGGTGGTGTGTGGTAGTGAAAAGGGATGTTAAAATGTAGCTAAGGGTACCTGAATTAACTTTATTCTGGGGGGTCCCCTGGCTGCAATTAAAAACAGGGGGCTAGCTCACTAGGTGTCAACGAGTAAGGTCAGGTGACCCTAGATGGGGCTAGGGGTGAAAACGGTCGACATGTTTCTCGCTGTGGGTAATAGTTACCCGCGATTCATCAGAACCTATAAGAAGGTGAACAACAACATGCTGGTGTCATGTGTGAAGTGGTGTGTGTATTATCTCTGTGGGGTTTGTCCTATGCCTAAACATAGGGAAGAGATAAACAACAAGGGTTAAAAACAGTTTGCAATATGCAGACAGGTCACGTCATGGAAAGGAACTTGTGAACAGTGTGGCATGCTGTTGGTGTACATGTGCTAAAAGCAACAGTCATTGCATGCCTTCAAGGTTGTATGTGCATGATGTGTAAGGTGGGGCACACACAACAATCACTGAGCTGGGGAGGTGGATTGTTATGGGGTTGTGGAGGTAAAAAGGTTAAAAGATTAAAATATACAACAGCTATCCAGGCTCCAGTGTCCACCTGGGTTCATACCATGTGCAGGCATTGTCAGGAAGTCGAGTGAGAGACACCAATTGTAAGATGAGGTGGCTAAGTGAACACATACACACACACTAACTCTAAAGTAGCCACAGATATGACAAGCTCATATCCCCTACTCACCTCTAAGTCAAGAACTAACAGCCACCAGAGGGGTCGGCGGGATTAGACATCAAGGATGAGTCCCTGGGTCAAAACTAAGGTAGAAGATAAACATACCGCCAACCAGTTATTTAGCAGGTAGGCAATATCTAAAACAACAAGGGACTCCTATCCTTAACTCGCTGGTAGGTCGCTACAGCACTCACCTCCAATCTCTTGTGTCCTGGCTTCATGACCTACCCTTCTCCGCCGAGCTCAAGTAGATATGTGAGCTCGGCGGTCAGGGTTATTTAAACCAACAACAACAAATCGGCATGAATCGCGCGTCTCCGCCTATTAGGCGTGTCACGTGACTTCAGTCGATCGCGGAGCGGCCATCTTAGACTAGTGCTTCGGCAGTTCCAGGGATGCTGGGTTGTTTAAATGCGCTCCATTAAACTATGGCCAATACCTCGAATATCTAGTAAAATGATGATTTGGTCTCATTGAATTCGGGTTTGACCTATTTTTTAAAAAAAACGCTACAGCGGTTTTGTTGGTGGGACAGTTGCCATCTATTTAGCGTGATGTCGACCAGTGTGGCGGCGGCCATATTTGACTGGTGCAACAGTGCCTGTACACATAAGTATGATCAACACTGAGCGTGATGTTGATAAACTTGTGTACAGTCTTGGAATGTGTAGGCAGTGTAATGGCTACAGTGGTTAGGCGCTAATGGCTAATATGTTGTCCTAAGTAAAAAAAGGGGGGGCTACATCGCCTGTTTCGAGTGTGTCAAGAAAACAGCGACCCAGGCGCCATAGTCATAGGGGTTGTACATAGTTGTGGAGTGGCTGAATGAGTGGAGATTGGTGTGGTCGTGGTACCACAATGGTAGGGGGACCACGTAGAGTGTGTGTGTAGTTCACTTAGGGGTGTGTTCCCAACGCGGGGGGGGGGGTTTTGTTAATGGTTCAGAATATAGCCTCATGGTGGTTAACAGGCTACATAGAAATGGTGGCAACAGTATATAAATTGGGAATGGATGGCTCAAAGAGAGTGCCACGGAATGTCTTTGTTGAGACCTTGTTTATCAGAAGATAAACGATGGACCCATCTCTGTTCTTTCTGGAAGAGAGCATTTTTCGGGCAGTTGGGGCTGGACTCTAGTACTACCCACTTGACAGATTCTTCGTCATGGCCGTGGTCTACATAATGTTTGCACATTTTTGTGTGAGTCCTCTTGCAGCGAAAGTTGCTGCGATGTTCAATAATTCGGGTTTTGATGGGACGGGTTGTCATCCCGATGTATTGTAAGCCACAAGGGCACGTGAGAAGGTATATACAGTGTGAGGTGTTACAGTTGGTGTGGTGCCTAATCTCCCATGTGAAGGTCTCAGAGAGCTGTATTGTTTTGACTGTCATGGTGTATCGGCAGACTCCACACATGCCACATGGATAGTGGCCCGTGACCGGAGGTAGATTCCACAGGGTTTGTTGGGTTTCCTTTCTGGCTTTCCTAGGTCGGGTACTGATTAGGATATCCTTTAAATTCTGTGACCTCTTGAAGGCGAACCTGGGTTCTTCCAGGGTCATGTCACCTGTGTTCAATATTCCCCAGTGGTGTCTGATCGTGTTCCTGATCTGGTTAGATAGAGGGGTAAATGTGGTCACACACGTGATGGGTTGGTTCTCTGCAGGAACTCTTTCCTGGCGCTCAAGAAGTGCCTCACAGTTGTTATTCCTTGCCCGTTTCTTAGCTTTCAGGACCTCGCTTTTAGGATAACCCCTGTCGAGAAGATTCCTAGACAGGATCGTGGATTCCTTTTTGTAATCATATACATCACTACAATTGCGTCTTATCCGCAAGAATTGCCCAAAAGGCAAGTTGGTGCGTAAGGCCTTTGGATGGTGGCTTTTGTAGTGTAGAAGACTGTTGCGGTCGGTGGGTTTACGATACATGGTCGTGCTTATTGACCCCTCGTCTAGTCTTATCGTTAGATCCAGAAAGGCAATCTCCTTGGGTGAGGAGGTCATGGTGAAGTTGAGATGGGGGTTTAGCGTATTGACCCACTCTAGGAAAGCTTCATGTGAGGTTGTGGGGCCTTTCCACAGGATTAGGATATCATCAATGACGCGTTTCCACATTTTGATGTTGTTACGGAAAGGATTGGACTCATGATGTATGTGTGAGCTTTCAAACTTGGCCATATACAGACAAGCTACCGAAGGAGCAAATGTACTGCCCATAGAGGTGCCTTGGGTCTGGTGGTAGTATTTGCCCCTAAATTCAAAATAGTTTTCTGTCAGTGCTAGGGTGGCACATTCCATGATGAAAGTCTGTGGAGTATTAGAGTTCCACCTTTCCAGGCCTAGTCTCTCCTCAATTACCTCTAGAGTGGCCCTCTGAGGAATGTTCGTGTAGAGGGCCTCAACATCTAGGGTAATCAATAGATCAATCTCCACTGCGTTCTGGATGGTGTCCAGAATGCGTAATACATCCGTGGTGTCCTGGATGTAAGATGGGATGCTTTTTACCAGGGGTTGCAGGAAGTGATCACAAAATTGTGAGAGGGGCTCCAAGACGGAGTCTATCCCTGAAACAATTGGTCTCCCTGGTACCGGTCTGGTTGCTTTGTGGATCTTGGGCAAGATGTAAAAGTAAGGGACCCTTGGGTCCTTTTTGATCAAGAAGTCTGCCTCTTTCCTAGTGATCCATTGGTCACACTTGTAACCAGGCTCGTGATGGTAGTTTGCAAGCGCTGGGTTGGATCGTTAGTGATGGGGGTATAGTATTTTCTGTTATCCAGTTGTCTGTTGCATTCTAACTCATAGTCCTTTGTATTCATTAGAACCGTGGCGCCACCTTTGTCTGCTTGTTTTATCGTGATCAGAGGATCATCCGCCAATGATCTCAGAACTGCCATTTCATCCCTAGAGATGTTACAATGAGGTGTGTGTCGGTTCAATTTAGAAATGTCTTTCAATACCGCTTGTTCAAATGTGAGTACCTCATGGGGGACCATTCCATTGTGCGGTGTAAACGTCGATGGATTATGTAGTCCAGAATCATCTGTGGGTTCACAGGGCTTACCTTCAAAAAAGGCTTTCAACCTAATTTTTCTGAAAAATGATTTGAGTTCCCTAGTTTCTAGGAATTGGTCAGTTTTAGGTGTCGGTACGAAACCTAAGCCTTTTTGTAGGACATCCTCCTCTTTCTGTGTGAGGAGACGGTCAGAGAGATTGACCACCAGGCTCATTGTGGTCCTGTCAAACAACAAAAAAAGAGAGAGGTCTGAACTGGTCAAGCCCACGGCTACCAGAAACGTGGAGCAAAAAAGATAAGCGAGATATTTTTGATCACAGTCACTCTAGTTGAGTGGGATCACAGTCACTCTATTTGAGTAGGAAAGCCCTCACACACCGACCTAGTCAGTGTCATGCTTCATCATCGGGCCCCACCGAAGAGACCGAGTGTCTCTTCGGTGTGCTGCGACGCCAGAAAGACTGCGGAGCTGGTTGTGTGGGGAGGATGTGTTGTGAAGATTCTCAAATTAAAAGTGACTAACAGGGTATCAAAAAAACTTTAATAAGTGATCCCTAAGACACGTGTAAGTGGTATATGTGTCTGAATTTAATAGCCAAGGTTATTAGGATCTAGTTTAAATTCAGCTAAATACCACAAATATATTAAAATCAGTCAACATGTTTCTGCCTTCAATGTGGTATATATTCACCATGGCATTCTTCAGGACTATAACCCCGGCGGTATGGACACTCTAATAGTCCACCCTAACCTGGGGGCGTGAAAGTGAAAAGGAAAAGTGAAAAAAGTGCTTAAAAAGTGGGAGAGCAATTTGCTCAATCCAAAAAACCCCAAAATTAGGGGTGTATCAGCACCTGTAGGAAAAGATATACAAACAAACATATAAAGACATACATACAATTAGTATATGCCAGCGTAAACTTATCGTAGTGCTCCTAAGATGGTGGCAAACCTTTGTGTGCACACAATAATAGATATCTTATGCACCATCCAAGTAGCCCTTTGGAAATAATCGTATTTGCTAGGAGGTGAAGTGCTAGAGGTGGTTTAAAAACTACTATTGTAGTGAAGGAGATAAAAACGCGATGTGAACTCTCCATGAGAAGGGATCAATATGACCAAATGGTCAGTGACCCCCACAAGATGGTGAAATATGGAGAACATCTCACTTTAAAATTGGGCGCTACTTGCACCATGGGTCTCGGGAGGGGGGTTGGAGCGCGATTGGCACATCCTAAGAAAAAGTATAGAGTCGAAATGTCAGCATAACCCATACAACACACAGGCACTTAGCTTTGTTAGTCGTAGTAATCGTTCCGCTGTGGATGTAGACTCACGCCCTCAGCGCTCACAGCCCGCTTTTAAACCTGTTGCGACCCTCTAGACCGGACCCCGACGATGGAAAGCGGGGCCGGTGAATGCGTATAAGAGCGCTTTGTTTACGCGCTCGATTCCGGGTTTGGGCGTGCCTCGCTGTTCTCGCGATGGGCGTGTCTCAGTGAAAGCGAGGCTTGGGGCGCACACGCCCACTAAGGCGGATGCGCGTTACTGAGCGAACCGAGGCTTGAATTAAGGAGCCTATCCCTACGCTAAGCCTCAGGGGGGTGTGTACACGCTGATAGTTGTTATGACGACCAAGGGAAAACATTGTCTCTCGGAAAAGGGAGCGAGGGATTAGCTATTTCGGTGGCAAGATTTACTTTGCAATCAGGAACTTGGAACTGCTATAAACCAGTGGGTTTATAAATAAGGAAGGACAGTGTGAGAGAGCACATATTGGCAAAAAAAAGGGGGATTGTGATTTTGTACACATAGATTGAACTGTGGACTGGGATGTTAAAGCACACAGAGTTTTTTTGAAAAATAAATCGACTATTGCATGTTTTTAAACAGATCAGTTCTGTGTAGTATTTAACAGCCAGCTGGAGTTAAAGAGTTCATGTTAGGACTGTGTTCCAGGGGATATCGTCGTTGAGCCCATTGACATTTGTCCCCAGACGGTATACCCAACGCTGTTCCTTTTCGAACAGTCTATTTTGTATGTTCCTTGCACCATCAATTGCTTCAATGACAGTCCACGTCATGTCATTAGTGGTATGATTCTTTTCTAGGAAATGGCGGCTCAGCTTAGTGGTTACTTTCTTGCACCTTATGTTACTTCGGTGTTCGCAGATCCTTTGTTTCACTTTTCTAGTGGTCATGCCAACGTACCGAAGGTTGCAGGAACATGTGATCAGATAGACCACATTGCATGAGTTGCAGTTAGTATGAACACGTTGCGTCCACACTTTCCCTTCTTCCAATGTCAAGGTTTTTGTAGGTTGTGTTAAATGGCAAACACTACAATCCGAGCAGGGATAATGCCCGGTGATTTTAGGGAGTCCCCACGCTGTTGTTACTGATGGTGTGATATCCAGTGGATTCTCTTTTGGGCGTGTGTGGACCAGCGTATCTTTTAGACTGCGTCCCTTTTTAAAGGAAAAAAGGGGTTTTTCCCAATCCTTTTTAAAGGTTCTTACAATACTCCAGTGTTTATTTATACTCTTTTTCATGGTGTTGGAGAGGCTGCTGTATGTCGTGACACAGGTAAGTGGAATCTGATCTGAATTGTTAGTTCTTTCTTCAAGGAGTGCTTCCCTTGGCTGATTTTTAGCTCTTTTAAATCCCTTGTTTAGTGTGGAGTTAGGATAGCCTCTATTTCTCAATTTTTCGGTCAGATCAGCTGATTGACTTTTAAAGTCTGTGGTTGTGCTACAATTCCTCCGCAGCCTGAGGAATTGCCCGTAGGGTAGATTTTCTTTTAACGGGCGCGGGTGAAAGCTGTTAAATTGCAGTAGATTGTTTTTTGCGGTAGGTTTATTGTAGGTTTTTGTAGCCAGTGTCGTTCCGCTGATTGAAATAACCACATCTAAGAATACGATTTCTTTTCTGCTTGTGGTGTTGGTGAATCTCAGGTTAGGGTCTAAGGTATTGATCCATGAGAGGAAATCTTTCAAGTCATTATCACTACCATTCCAAATGAGTAGGATGTCGTCAATGTAGCGTTTCCACAAAAGCATTGACGAAGAAAAGTTAGCAGTTGGTGGTAGGATATGTTTAGCCTCAAAATCTGCCACATACAGCCCCGCCACGCTCGGCGCGAAGGTGCTGCCCATGGATGTCCCAGAGCATTGTAGGTACAGTTTGTTTTTAAATGAGAAAAAGTTTTCTTTTAGTGCTATAGTGGCACAATCGATGATGAATTTTTTTGGGGTCTGGAATTCCCAGTCGGTTGAGTCTAGGGCCTTTTTAAGGACCTCGATTGTGTCATCCTGCGGAATGCTAGTATAGAGGCTTTCCACGTCTAGTGTTACAAGGGTAATAGAGTTTTCAGGAAAGTTTATTTCTGTCAGAAGTCGTAACAGGCTCTTGGTGTCCTTCAGGTAGGTCGGTGTAGACTGGACTAATGGTTTTAAAAAATAATCACAAAATTGTGATAGCGGTTCCAGAAGTGACCCTATGCCAGAGACGATTGGGCGTCCCGGTGGAGGGAGTTTGTTTTTATGCATTTTCGGCAGAGTGTAGAAGTAGGGTATTATACTACTTGTATTGTTCAAAAATGCAGCTTCGTTCTTGGAAATCTGGTCTTGGTCCTCTGCTTGTTTTACCATAGAGCTAATTCTTTTAGCAAGATCTGGGGTTGGATCCAATGCCAGTGGCGTGTAGTTTCTAACGTCACTGAGTAGATTTTTGCAGGTGGTCTCATACGCAGTTGTGTCTTGGATGACGATCCCTCCGCCCTTGTCCGCGGGTTTTATGGTTATGGAGGTGTCGTTTTTTAATTGTTGCAATGCCTCAAATTCAGCAGTACTGAAATTCCCGAAAGTTTTCGGGTTCTGGCAATGTTCTAGGTCCTTAAATACCGCTTGCTCAAAAGCAGTTATGGCTGCCGGTATTGTGTGTGAGGGTGGGATGAAGGTGGAGTTAGGTCTTAAACCTGTGTCACCTTTCCTGATTGATTCTAGTGGGTCTATTTTTCCATCAAAAAAAGCTTTCAGTTTCAATTTGCGAAAGAACCCTGCTAATTCGCAGTGCATTTTGAATTTATCGGGTTTGGCTGTGGGGACAAAACCCAACCCCTTCTCCAAAACTTTGATCTCCACAGGAGTAAGTATTTTAGTGGATAGGTTTGTCACTAGACTTAGACTCCGCTCGGGCCCGGCTGCTGGTTGCTCCGGGTGTGGTTCGCTACTGAATCTTCTTCTTGCCAGGTTACTCTGGTGTTCCCTCTCCTCTTGCCTCGGCCTCTCCGGCCGCTCTCTAAAAAAGGCTGTCTATACTGTTGTTGGTAATTGGCCGGGGGCATGAAGCCTGGGTTCCAGCCCATAAAAGGAAAAGGTGGCTGTTGGAAAGCATATGGGTGGGCACCCATCCCCATTTGTGGGGGGTACCAATGTTGGTGATTGCCTTGATTACCATGTCCACTTCTGTTCGTTCTATTACCACGATTACCCCTTCTTTTAGTTTGTTTGAAGGAGTTGTTACTAGAACCGCTGCTATTCGATGAGTCATCATCTGAGTAGTCTGGGTTGTTGGCATTACGTGCTGGTGGAGTGAATGAGGCCGCAGAGTAGGGATACACTTTCTCAAACTCAAATTTCTTTTGGTCTTTTTGAAGTTTTGTCACCTTTGATTGCATTAGGTTGTCTTTGTATTCACTCATCTCCTTGTTAAGTTCGTCCAGTCGTTTTTTATAGCCGGTGATAGTGGCTTTAAAGTGAGTCTCGGTTTCCCTGATTTCTATCATGATGGATTCCGAGAGTCTTAAGGCTGTTTTGATTATCAGGACCATCCAATCGCGTGTGCAGTGCCATGCGATTGCGGCCCAGTCCTTCCTGAAGGCAGCATCATTCAGAAAGATGCGTGGGGCATTAGTCACCAAAAGTCCTTTCGGTGCTGTGTTGGTTGTTAAATAGCCCTTCATGATTGTACCATGAAGGACGGTACGAATGTGCTCTTTCTTTTTTTCTGACAGGCTGTCCCATTCAGCAGTGTTGGCTATCGCCTGTGATATGTGAGGGTCTGCAAAGACTGCAGCATCTGACATCAACTCCTCGATTTCTGCCTCAGAGTATGTCAGACCCAGGTTCGCCATAGTGAGATGTAGGTTAAAAGAACAAGCAACAAAGGAAGCTCTTGTTGTCTTGCTCACAGTAAAAGAAAGCTCTCACAGCTGTGCGCTGCTATAATATGTATCAACAAAGAGAGAGGTAGGGAGATTTCAAAGACACTCTCTTAGTCCCCGGTTAAATGTCAAACAACAAAAAAAGAGAGAGGTCTGAACTGGTCAAGCCCACGGCTACCAGAAACGTGGAGCAAAAAAGATAAGCGAGATATTTTTGATCACAGTCACTCTAGTTGAGTGGGATCACAGTCACTCTATTTGAGTAGGAAAGCCCTCACACACCGACCTAGTCAGTGTCATGCTTCATCATCGGGCCCCACCGAAGAGACCGAGTGTCTCTTCGGTGTGCTGCGACGCCAGAAAGACTGCGGAGCTGGTTGTGTGGGGAGGATGTGTTGTGAAGATTCTCAAATTAAAAGTGACTAACAGGGTATCAAAAAAACTTTAATAAGTGATCCCTAAGACACGTGTAAGTGGTATATGTGTCTGAATTTAATAGCCAAGGTTATTAGGATCTAGTTTAAATTCAGCTAAATACCACAAATATATTAAAATCAGTCAACATGTTTCTGCCTTCAATGTGGTATATATTCACCATGGCATTCTTCAGGACTATAACCCCGGCGGTATGGACACTCTAATAGTCCACCCTAACCTGGGGGCGTGAAAGTGAAAAGGAAAAGTGAAAAAAGTGCTTAAAAAGTGGGAGAGCAATTTGCTCAATCCAAAAAACCCCAAAATTAGGGGTGTATCAGCACCTGTAGGAAAAGATATACAAACAAACATATAAAGACATACATACAATTAGTATATGCCAGCGTAAACTTATCGTAGTGCTCCTAAGATGGTGGCAAACCTTTGTGTGCACACAATAATAGATATCTTATGCACCATCCAAGTAGCCCTTTGGAAATAATCGTATTTGCTAGGAGGTGAAGTGCTAGAGGTGGTTTAAAAACTACTATTGTAGTGAAGGAGATAAAAACGCGATGTGAACTCTCCATGAGAAGGGATCAATATGACCAAATGGTCAGTGACCCCCACAAGATGGTGAAATATGGAGAACATCTCACTTTAAAATTGGGCGCTACTGGCACCATGGGTCTCGGGAGGGGGGTTGGAGCGCGATTGGCACATCCTAAGAAAAAGTATAGAGTCGAAATGTCAGCATAACCCATACAACACACAGGCACTTAGCTTTGTTAGTCGTAGTAATCGTTCCGCTGTGGATGTAGACTCACGCCCTCAGCGCTCACAGCCCGCTTTTAAACCTGTTGCGACCCTCTAGACCGGACCCCGACGATGGAAAGCGGGGCCGGTGAATGCGTATAAGAGCGCTTTGTTTACGCGCTCGATTCCGGGTTTGGGCGTGCCTCGCTGTTCTCGCGATGGGCGTGTCTCAGTGAAAGCGAGGCTTGGGGCGCACACGCCCACTAAGGCGGATGCGCGTTACTGAGCGAACCGAGGCTTGAATTAAGGAGCCTATCCCTACGCTAAGCCTCAGGGGGGTGTGTACACGCTGATAGTTGTTATGACGACCAAGGGAAAACATTGTCTCTCGGAAAAGGGAGCGAGGGATTAGCTATTTCGGTGGCAAGATTTACTTTGCAATCAGGAACTTGGAACTGCTATAAACCAGTGGGTTTATAAATAAGGAAGGACAGTGTGAGAGAGCACATATTGGCAAAAAAAAGGGGGATTGTGATTTTGTACACATAGATTAAACTGTGGACTGGGATGTTAAAGCACACAGAGTTTTTTTGAAAAGTAAATCGACTATTGCATGTTTTTAAACAGATCAGTTCTGTGTAGTATTTAACAGCCAGCTGGAGTTAAAGAGTTCATGTTAGGACTGTGTTCCAGGGGATATCGTCGTTGAGCCCATTGACATTTGTCCCCAGACGGTATACCCAACGCTGTTCCTTTTCGAACAGTCTATTTTGTATGTTCCTTGCACCATCAATTGCTTCAATGACAGTCCACGTCATGTCATTAGTGGTATGATTCTTTTCTAGGAAATGGCGGCTCAGCTTAGTGGTTACTTTCTTGCACCTTATGTTACTTCGGTGTTCGCAGATCCTTTGTTTCACTTTTCTAGTGGTCATGCCAACGTACCGAAGGTTGCAGGAACATGTGATCAGATAGACCACATTGCATGAGTTGCAGTTAGTATGAACACGTTGCGTCCACACTTTCCCTTCTTCCAATGTCAAGGTTTTTGTAGGTTGTGTTAAATGGCAAACACTACAATCCGAGCAGGGATAATGCCCGGTGATTTTAGGGAGTCCCCACGCTGTTGTTACTGATGGTGTGATATCCAGTGGATTCTCTTTTGGGCGTGTGTGGACCAGCGTATCTTTTAGACTGCGTCCCTTTTTAAAGGAAAAAAGGGGTTTTTCCCAATCCTTTTTAAAGGTTCTTACAATACTCCAGTGTTTATTTATACTCTTTTTCATGGTGTTGGAGAGGCTGCTGTATGTCGTGACACAGGTAAGTGGAATCTGATCTGAATTGTTAGTTCTTTCTTCAAGGAGTGCTTCCCTTGGCTGATTTTTAGCTCTTTTAAATCCCTTGTTTAGTGTGGAGTTAGGATAGCCTCTATTTCTCAATTTTTCGGTCAGATCAGCTGATTGACTTTTAAAGTCTGTGGTTGTGCTACAATTCCTCCGCAGCCTGAGGAATTGCCCGTAGGGTAGATTTTCTTTTAACGGGCGCGGGTGAAAGCTGTTAAATTGCAGTAGATTGTTTTTTGCGGTAGGTTTATTGTAGGTTTTTGTAGCCAGTGTCGTTCCGCTGATTGAAATAACCACATCTAAGAATACGATTTCTTTTCTGCTTGTGGTGTTGGTGAATCTCAGGTTAGGGTCTAAGGTATTGATCCATGAGAGGAAATCTTTCAAGTCATTATCACTACCATTCCAAATGAGTAGGATGTCGTCAATGTAGCGTTTCCACAAAAGCATTGACGAAGAAAAGTTAGCAGTTGGTGGTAGGATATGTTTAGCCTCAAAATCTGCCACATACAGCCCCGCCACGCTCGGCGCGAAGGTGCTGCCCATGGATGTCCCAGAGCATTGTAGGTACAGTTTGTTTTTAAATGAGAAAAAGTTTTCTTTTAGTGCTATAGTGGCACAATCGATGATGAATTTTTTTGGGGTCTGGAATTCCCAGTCGGTTGAGTCTAGGGCCTTTTTAAGGACCTCGATTGTGTCATCCTGCGGAATGCTAGTATAGAGGCTTTCCACGTCTAGTGTTACAAGGGTAATAGAGTTTTCAGGAAAGTTTATTTCTGTCAGAAGTCGTAACAGGCTCTTGGTGTCCTTCAGGTAGGTCGGTGTAGACTGGACTAATGGTTTTAAAAAATAATCACAAAATTGTGATAGCGGTTCCAGAAGTGACCCTATGCCAGAGACGATTGGGCGTCCCGGTGGAGGGAGTTTGTTTTTATGCATTTTCGGCAGAGTGTAGAAGTAGGGTATTATACTACTTGTATTGTTCAAAAATGCAGCTTCGTTCTTGGAAATCTGGTCTTGGTCCTCTGCTTGTTTTACCATAGAGCTAATTCTTTTAGCAAGATCTGGGGTTGGATCCAATGCCAGTGGCGTGTAGTTTCTAACGTCACTGAGTAGATTTTTGCAGGTGGTCTCATACGCAGTTGTGTCTTGGATGACGATCCCTCCGCCCTTGTCCGCGGGTTTTATGGTTATGGAGGTGTCGTTTTTTAATTGTTGCAATGCCTCAAATTCAGCAGTACTGAAATTCCCGAAAGTTTTCGGGTTCTGGCAATGTTCTAGGTCCTTAAATACCGCTTGCTCAAAAGCAGTTATGGCTGCCGGTATTGTGTGTGAGGGTGGGATGAAGGTGGAGTTAGGTCTTAAACCTGTGTCACCTTTCCTGATTGATTCTAGTGGGTCTATTTTTCCATCAAAAAAAGCTTTCAGTTTCAATTTGCGAAAGAACCCTGCTAATTCGCAGTGCATTTTGAATTTATCGGGTTTGGCTGTGGGGACAAAACCCAACCCCTTCTCCAAAACTTTGATCTCCACAGGAGTAAGTATTTTAGTGGATAGGTTTGTCACTAGACTTAGACTCCGCTCGGGCCCGGCTGCTGGTTGCTCCGGGTGTGGTTCGCTACTGAATCTTCTTCTTGCCAGGTTACTCTGGTGTTCCCTCTCCTCTTGCCTCGGCCTCTCCGGCCGCTCTCTAAAAAAGGCTGTCTATACTGTTGTTGGTAATTGGCCGGGGGCATGAAGCCTGGGTTCCAGCCCATAAAAGGAAAAGGTGGCTGTTGGAAAGCATATGGGTGGGCACCCATCCCCATTTGTGGGGGGTACCAATGTTGGTGATTGCCTTGATTACCATGTCCACTTCTGTTCGTTCTATTACCACGATTACCCCTTCTTTTAGTTTGTTTGAAGGAGTTGTTACTAGAACCGCTGCTACCAACATTGGTACCCCCCACAAATGGGGATGGGTGCCCACCCATATGCTTTCCAACAGCCACCTTTTCCTTTTATGGGCTGGAACCCAGGCTTCATGCCCCCGGCCAATTACCAACAACAGTATAGACAGCCTTTTTTAGAGAGCGGCCGGAGAGGCCGAGGCAAGAGGAGAGGGAACACCAGAGTAACCTGGCAAGAAGAAGATTCAGTAGCGAACCACACCCGGAGCAACCAGCAGCCGGGCCCGAGCGGAGTCTAAGTCTAGTGACAAACCTATCCACTAAAATACTTACTCCTGTGGAGATCAAAGTTTTGGAGAAGGGGTTGGGTTTTGTCCCCACAGCCAAACCCGATAAATTCAAAATGCACTGCGAATTAGCAGGGTTCTTTCGCAAATTGAAACTGAAAGCTTTTTTTGATGGAAAAATAGACCCACTAGAATCAATCAGGAAAGGTGACACAGGTTTAAGACCTAACTCCACCTTCATCCCACCCTCACACACAATACCGGCAGCCATAACTGCTTTTGAGCAAGCGGTATTTAAGGACCTAGAACATTGCCAGAACCCGAAAACTTTCGGGAATTTCAGTACTGCTGAATTTGAGGCATTGCAACAATTAAAAAACGACACCTCCATAACCATAAAACCCGCGGACAAGGGCGGAGGGATCGTCATCCAAGACACAACTGCGTATGAGACCACCTGCAAAAATCTACTCAGTGACGTTAGAAACTACACGCCACTGGCATTGGATCCAACCCCAGATCTTGCTAAAAGAATTAGCTCTATGGTAAAACAAGCAGAGGACCAAGACCAGATTTCCAAGAACGAAGCTGCATTTTTGAACAATACAAGTAGTATAATACCCTACTTCTACACTCTGCCGAAAATGCATAAAAACAAACTCCCTCCACCGGGACGCCCAATCGTCTCTGGCATAGGGTCACTTCTGGAACCGCTATCACAATTTTGTGATTATTTTTTAAAACCATTAGTCCAGTCTACACCGACCTACCTGAAGGACACCAAGAGCCTGTTACGACTTCTGACAGAAATAAACTTTCCTGAAAACTCTATTACCCTTGTAACACTAGACGTGGAAAGCCTCTATACTAGCATTCCGCAGGATGACACAATCGAGGTCCTTAAAAAGGCCCTAGACTCAACCGACTGGGAATTCCAGACCCCAAAAAAATTCATCATCGATTGTGCCACTATAGCACTAAAAGAAAACTTTTTCTCATTTAAAAACAAACTGTACCTACAATGCTCTGGGACATCCATGGGCAGCACCTTCGCGCCGAGCGTGGCGGGGCTGTATGTGGCAGATTTTGAGGCTAAACATATCCTACCACCAACTGCTAACTTTTCTTCGTCAATGCTTTTGTGGAAACGCTACATTGACGACATCCTACTCATTTGGAATGGTAGTGATAATGACTTGAAAGATTTCCTCTCATGGATCAATACCTTAGACCCTAACCTGAGATTCACCAACACCACAAGCAGAAAAGAAATCGTATTCTTAGATGTGGTTATTTCAATCAGCGGAACGACACTGGCTACAAAAACCTACAATAAACCTACCGCAAAAAACAATCTACTGCAATTTAACAGCTTTCACCCGCGCCCGTTAAAAGAAAATCTACCCTACGGGCAATTCCTCAGGCTGCGGAGGAATTGTAGCACAACCACAGACTTTAAAAGTCAATCAGCTGATCTGACCGAAAAATTGAGAAATAGAGGCTATCCTAACTCCACACTAAACAAGGGATTTAAAAGAGCTAAAAATCAGCCAAGGGAAGCACTCCTTGAAGAAAGAACTAACAATTCAGATCAGATTCCACTTACCTGTGTCACGACATACAGCAGCCTCTCCAACACCATGAAAAAGAGTATAAATAAACACTGGAGTATTGTAAGAACCTTTAAAAAGGATTGGGAAAAACCCCTTTTTTCCTTTAAAAAGGGACGCAGTCTAAAAGATACGCTGGTCCACACACGCCCAAAAGAGAATCCACTGGATATCACACCATCAGTAACAACAGCGTGGGGACTCCCTAAAATCACCGGGCATTATCCCTGCTCGGATTGTAGTGTTTGCCATTTAACACAACCTACAAAAACCTTGACATTGGAAGAAGGGAAAGTGTGGACGCAACGTGTTCATACTAACTGCAACTCATGCAATGTGGTCTATCTGATCACATGTTCCTGCAACCTTCGGTACGTTGGCATGACCACTAGAAAAGTGAAACAAAGGATCTGCGAACACCGAAGTAACATAAGGTGCAAGAAAGTAACCACTAAGCTGAGCCGCCATTTCCTAGAAAAGAATCATACCACTAATGACATGACGTGGACTGTCATTGAAGCAATTGATGGTGCAAGGAACATACAAAATAGACTGTTCGAAAAGGAACAGCGTTGGGTATACCGTCTGGGGACAAATGTCAATGGGCTCAACGACGATATCCCCTGGAACACAGTCCTAACATGAACTCTTTAACTCCAGCTGGCTGTTAAATACTACACAGAACTGATCTGTTTAAAAACATGCAATAGTCGATTTATTTTTCAAAAAAACTCTGTGTGCTTTAACATCCCAGTCCACAGTTCAATCTATGTGTACAAAATCACAATCCCCCTTTTTTTTGCCAATATGTGCTCTCTCACACTGTCCTTCCTTATTTATAAACCCACTGGTTTATAGCAGTTCCAAGTTCCTGATTGCAAAGTAAATCTTGCCACCGAAATAGCTAATCCCTCGCTCCCTTTTCCGAGAGACAATGTTTTCCCTTGGTCGTCATAACAACTATCAGCGTGTACACACCCCCCTGAGGCTTAGCGTAGGGATAGGCTCCTTAATTCAAGCCTCGGTTCGCTCAGTAACGCGCATCCGCCTTAGTGGGCGTGTGCGCCCCAAGCCTCGCTTTCACTGAGACACGCCCATCGCGAGAACAGCGAGGCACGCCCAAACCCGGAATCGAGCGCGTAAACAAAGCGCTCTTATACGCATTCACCGGCCCCGCTTTCCATCGTCGGGGTCCGGTCTAGAGGGTCGCAACAGGTTTAAAAGCGGGCTGTGAGCGCTGAGGGCGTGAGTCTACATCCACAGTGGAACGATTACTACGACTAACAAAGCTAAGTGCCTGTGTGTTGTATGGGTTATGCTGACATTTCGACTCTATACTTTTTCTTAGGATGTGCCAATCGCGCTCCAACCCCCCTCCCGAGACCCATGGTGCAAGTAGCGCCCAATTTTAAAGTGAGATGTTCTCCATATTTCACCATCTTGTGGGGGTCACTGACCATTTGGTCATATTGATCCCTTCTCATGGAGAGTTCACATCGCGTTTTTATCTCCTTCACTACAATAGTAGTTTTTAAACCACCTCTAGCACTTCACCTCCTAGCAAATACGATTATTTCCAAAGGGCTACTTGGATGGTGCATAAGATATCTATTATTGTGTGCACACAAAGGTTTGCCACCATCTTAGGAGCACTACGATAAGTTTACGCTGGCATATACTAATTGTATGTATGTCTTTATATGTTTGTTTGTATATCTTTTCCTACAGGTGCTGATACACCCCTAATTTTGGGGTTTTTTGGATTGAGCAAATTGCTCTCCCACTTTTTAAGCACTTTTTTCACTTTTCCTTTTCACTTTCACGCCCCCAGGTTAGGGTGGACTATTAGAGTGTCCATACCGCCGGGGTTATAGTCCTGAAGAATGCCATGGTGAATATATACCACATTGAAGGCAGAAACATGTTGACTGATTTTAATATATTTGTGGTATTTAGCTGAATTTAAACTAGATCCTAATAACCTTGGCTATTAAATTCAGACACATATACCACTTACACGTGTCTTAGGGATCACTTATTAAAGTTTTTTTGATACCCTGTTAGTCACTTTTAATTTGAGAATCTTCACAACACATCCTCCCCACACAACCAGCTCCGCAGTCTTTCTGGCGTCGCAGCACACCGAAGAGACACTCGGTCTCTTCGGTGGGGCCCGATGATGAAGGATGACACTGACTAGGTCGGTGTGTGAGGGCTTTCCTACTCAAATAGAGTGACTGTGATCCCACTCAACTAGAGTGACTGTGATCAAAAATATCTCGCTTATCTTTTTTGCTCCACGTTTCTGGTAGCCGTGGGCTTGACCAGTTCAGACCTCTCTCTTTTTTTGTTGTTTGACATTTAACCGGGGACTAAGAGAGTGTCTTTGAAATCTCCCTACCTCTCTCTTTGTTGATACATATTATAGCAGCGCACAGCTGTGAGAGCTTTCTTTTACTGTGAGCAAGACAACAAGAGCTTCCTTTGTTGCTTGTTCTTTTAACCTACATCTCACTATGGCGAACCTGGGTCTGACATACTCTGAGGCAGAAATCGAGGAGTTGATGTCAGATGCTGCAGTCTTTGCAGACCCTCACATATCACAGGCGATAGCCAACACTGCTGAATGGGACAGCCTGTCAGAAAAAAAGAAAGAGCACATTCGTACCGTCCTTCATGGTACAATCATGAAGGGCTATTTAACAACCAACACAGCACCGAAAGGACTTTTGGTGACTAATGCCCCACGCATCTTTCTGAATGATGCTGCCTTCAGGAAGGACTGGGCCGCAATCGCATGGCACTGCACACGCGATTGGATGGTCCTGATAATCAAAACAGCCTTAAGACTCTCGGAATCCATCATGATAGAAATCAGGGAAACCGAGACTCACTTTAAAGCCACTATCACCGGCTATAAAAAACGACTGGACGAACTTAACAAGGAGATGAGTGAATACAAAGACAACCTAATGCAATCAAAGGTGACAAAACTTCAAAAAGACCAAAAGAAATTTGAGTTTGAGAAAGTGTATCCCTACTCTGCGGCCTCATTCACTCCACCAGCACGTAATGCCAACAACCCAGACTACTCAGATGATGACTCATCGAATAGCAGCGGTTCTAGTAACAACTCCTTCAAACAAACTAAAAGAAGGGGTAATCGTGGTAATAGAACGAACAGAAGTGGACATGGTAATCAAGGCAATCACCAACATTGGTACCCCCCACAAATGGGGATGGGTGCCCACCCATATGCTTTCCAACAGCCACCTTTTCCTTTTATGGGCTGGAACCCAGGCTTCATGCCCCCGGCCAATTACCAACAACAGTATAGACAGCCTTTTTTAGAGAGCGGCCGGAGAGGCCGAGGCAAGAGGAGAGGGAACACCAGAGTAACCTGGCAAGAAGACGATTCAGTAGCGAACCACACCCGGAGCAACCAGCAGCCGGGCCCGAGCGGAGTCTAAGTCTAGTGACAAACCTATCCACTAAAATACTTACTCCTGTGGAGATCAAAGTTTTGGAGAAGGGGTTGGGTTTTGTCCCCACAGCCAAACCCGATAAATTCAAAATGCACTGCGAATTAGCAGGGTTCTTTCGCAAATTGAAACTGAAAGCTTTTTTTGATGGAAAAATAGACCCACTAGAATCAATCAGGAAAGGTGACACAGGTTTAAGACCTAACTCCACCTTCATCCCACCCTCACACACAATACCGGCAGCCATAACTGCTTTTGAGCAAGCGGTATTTAAGGACCTAGAACATTGCCAGAACCCGAAAACTTTCGGGAATTTCAGTACTGCTGAATTTGAGGCATTGCAACAATTAAAAAACGACACCTCCATAACCATAAAACCCGCGGACAAGGGCGGAGGGATCGTCATCCAAGACACAACTGCGTATGAGACCACCTGCAAAAATCTACTCAGTGACGTTAGAAACTACACGCCACTGGCATTGGATCCAACCCCAGATCTTGCTAAAAGAATTAGCTCTATGGTAAAACAAGCAGAGGACCAAGACCAGATTTCCAAGAACGAAGCTGCATTTTTGAACAATACAAGTAGTATAATACCCTACTTCTACACTCTGCCGAAAATGCATAAAAACAAACTCCCTCCACCGGGACGCCCAATCGTCTCTGGCATAGGGTCACTTCTGGAACCGCTATCACAATTTTGTGATTATTTTTTAAAACCATTAGTCCAGTCTACACCGACCTACCTGAAGGACACCAAGAGCCTGTTACGACTTCTGACAGAAATAAACTTTCCTGAAAACTCTATTACCCTTGTAACACTAGACGTGGAAAGCCTCTATACTAGCATTCCGCAGGATGACACAATCGAGGTCCTTAAAAAGGCCCTAGACTCAACCGACTGGGAATTCCAGACCCCAAAAAAATTCATCATCGATTGTGCCACTATAGCACTAAAAGAAAACTTTTTCTCATTTAAAAACAAACTGTACCTACAATGCTCTGGGACATCCATGGGCAGCACCTTCGCGCCGAGCGTGGCGGGGCTGTATGTGGCAGATTTTGAGGCTAAACATATCCTACCACCAACTGCTAACTTTTCTTCGTCAATGCTTTTGTGGAAACGCTTCATTGACGACATCCTACTCATTTGGAATGGTAGTGATAATGACTTGAAAGATTTCCTCTCATGGATCAATACCTTAGACCCTAACCTGAGATTCACCAACACCACAAGCAGAAAAGAAATCGTATTCTTAGATGTGGTTATTTCAATCAGCGGAACGACACTGGCTACAAAAACCTACAATAAACCTACCGCAAAAAACAATCTACTGCAATTTAACAGCTTTCACCCGCGCCCGTTAAAAGAAAATCTACCCTACGGGCAATTCCTCAGGCTGCGGAGGAATTGTAGCACAACCACAGACTTTAAAAGTCAATCAGCTGATCTGACCGAAAAATTGAGAAATAGAGGCTATCCTAACTCCACACTAAACAAGGGATTTAAAAGAGCTAAAAATCAGCCAAGGGAAGCACTCCTTGAAGAAAGAACTAACAATTCAGATCAGATTCCACTTACCTGTGTCACGACATACAGCAGCCTCTCCAACACCATGAAAAAGAGTATAAATAAACACTGGAGTATTGTAAGAACCTTTAAAAAGGATTGGGAAAAACCCCTTTTTTCCTTTAAAAAGGGACGCAGTCTAAAAGATACGCTGGTCCACACACGCCCAAAAGAGAATCCACTGGATATCACACCATCAGTAACAACAGCGTGGGGACTCCCTAAAATCACCGGGCATTATCCCTGCTCGGATTGTAGTGTTTGCCATTTAACACAACCTACAAAAACCTTGACATTGGAAGAAGGGAAAGTGTGGACGCAACGTGTTCATACTAACTGCAACTCATGCAATGTGGTCTATCTGATCACATGTTCCTGCAACCTTCGGTACGTTGGCATGACCACTAGAAAAGTGAAACAAAGGATCTGCGAACACCGAAGTAACATAAGGTGCAAGAAAGTAACCACTAAGCTGAGCCGCCATTTCCTAGAAAAGAATCATACCACTAATGACATGACGTGGACTGTCATTGAAGCAATTGATGGTGCAAGGAACATACAAAATAGACTGTTCGAAAAGGAACAGCGTTGGGTATACCGTCTGGGGACAAATGTCAATGGGCTCAACGACGATATCCCCTGGAACACAGTCCTAACATGAACTCTTTAACTCCAGCTGGCTGTTAAATACTACACAGAACTGATCTGTTTAAAAACATGCAATAGTCGATTTATTTTTCAAAAAAACTCTGTGTGCTTTAACATCCCAGTCCACAGTTCAATCTATGTGTACAAAATCACAATCCCCCTTTTTTTGCCAATATGTGCTCTCTCACACTGTCCTTCCTTATTTATAAACCCACTGGTTTATAGCAGTTCCAAGTTCCTGATTGCAAAGTAAATCTTGCCACCGAAATAGCTAATCCCTCGCTCCCTTTTCCGAGAGACAATGTTTTCCCTTGGTCGTCATAACAACTATCAGCGTGTACACACCCCCCTGAGGCTTAGCGTAGGGATAGGCTCCTTAATTCAAGCCTCGGTTCGCTCAGTAACGCGCATCCGCCTTAGTGGGCGTGTGCGCCCCAAGCCTCGCTTTCACTGAGACACGCCCATCGCGAGAACAGCGAGGCACGCCCAAACCCGGAATCGAGCGCGTAAACAAAGCGCTCTTATACGCATTCACCGGCCCCGCTTTCCATCGTCGGGGTCCGGTCTAGAGGGTCGCAACAGGTTTAAAAGCGGGCTGTGAGCGCTGAGGGCGTGAGTCTACATCCACAGCGGAACGATTACTACGACTAACAAAGCTAAGTGCCTGTGTGTTGTATGGGTTATGCTGACATTTCGACTCTATACTTTTTCTTAGGATGTGCCAATCGCGCTCCAACCCCCCTCCCGAGACCCATGGTGCAAGTAGCGCCCAATTTTAAAGTGAGATGTTCTCCATATTTCACCATCTTGTGGGGGTCACTGACCATTTGGTCATATTGATCCCTTCTCATGGAGAGTTCACATCGCGTTTTTATCTCCTTCACTACAATAGTAGTTTTTAAACCACCTCTAGCACTTCACCTCCTAGCAAATACGATTATTTCCAAAGGGCTACTTGGATGGTGCATAAGATATCTATTATTGTGTGCACACAAAGGTTTGCCACCATCTTAGGAGCACTACGATAAGTTTACGCTGGCATATACTAATTGTATGTATGTCTTTATATGTTTGTTTGTATATCTTTTCCTACAGGTGCTGATACACCCCTAATTTTGGGGTTTTTTGGATTGAGCAAATTGCTCTCCCACTTTTTAAGCACTTTTTTCACTTTTCCTTTTCACTTTCACGCCCCCAGGTTAGGGTGGACTATTAGAGTGTCCATACCGCCGGGGTTATAGTCCTGAAGAATGCCATGGTGAATATATACCACATTGAAGGCAGAAACATGTTGACTGATTTTAATATATTTGTGGTATTTAGCTGAATTTAAACTAGATCCTAATAACCTTGGCTATTAAATTCAGACACATATACCACTTACACGTGTCTTAGGGATCACTTATTAAAGTTTTTTTGATACCCTGTTAGTCACTTTTAATTTGAGAATCTTCACAACACATCCTCCCCACACAACCAGCTCCGCAGTCTTTCTGGCGTCGCAGCACACCGAAGAGACACTCGGTCTCTTCGGTGGGGCCCGATGATGAAGCATGACACTGACTAGGTCGGTGTGTGAGGGCTTTCCTACTCAAATAGAGTGACTGTGATCCCACTCAACTAGAGTGACTGTGATCAAAAATATCTCGCTTATCTTTTTTGCTCCACGTTTCTGGTAGCCGTGGGCTTGACCAGTTCAGACCTCTCTCTTTTTTTGTTGTTTGACATTTAACCGGGGACTAAGAGAGTGTCTTTGAAATCTCCCTACCTCTCTCTTTGTTGATACTCATTGTGGTCCTGACCGGCTCGTGCTCCTCGTGTCCATCCCTTGTGGGCGGGCTTCCTCCCACTGTACCCTCTTTTCCGGTGCGTTCCCTCTTTTTCGCCCTCGCCCTCTGCCCCAACCTCTGCCTAAAAAAGGAGGGTGTGTAGGGTTTTGAGGGGGGTAAAATGGAGGATATTGGGGGGCAAACTGGGGTTGAAAGTGGGGGAATTGTGGATATAGCCAAAAGGGGGGGGGCCCGGTAAGTGGTCCTTGGTTTTGATAGTTCGGGTAGTTTTGTTGTCCACGTCCCCTTCCTCTTCTAGTCCTTGGCGGCATCTGCGCTGCACTATTATCTCCACTGCTATCAGAGCCACTATTGGAGCCCCTTCTGGAAGAATTGGTACTGGAATCTGAACTGTAGTTTGTCCCTGGGGGCACATAGTCATCCCTTAGGTATGGATAGACTTTCTCCTTTGAGAATTTCTTAATGTCCTTTTGCAGTTTAGCAACCTTCTGGTTCATCAGATATTCTTTATGTTCCGCCATTTCCTTGTTAATTTCAGCTAGTTTTGTTTTAAAGCCTGGATTTTGTACAGCTGTTTTCAGGGCAGCCTCAGCTGCTTGTATTTTAACTAGAAGTGCATCTGCTAGTCGTTTGGCTGTATTCACTATTAGAATGAGGAGGTCGTGTGTACACTTCCACGACACCAGTGACCATTCGACTTTAAATTGTCCGTCCTCCCAGAAAATCCTTGGGAAATTTTTCACGATCAATCCATTCGGTGCTATTTTGGCCTTGAAATATTGAGCCATCATCGTCCCATGGATTGTTATCCTTATCCATTCTCGTTTTAAATCTGATAGGGATTGCCACTCTGTTGTGTTGCTCCCCGTGGCTGGTTCAACATCGATACCAAACAGAGATGGTGTCCTCATGATAGCCGCTGCATCCTCCTCGCCAAAACTCAGACCTTGACCCTCCATAGTGGAATGGTCAAGGGTGGCTGGTCTCGGTGGAGTGGAGTCCTTCACAGAAGGTAGGGAAAGGGGGAAGTAAAAGATAGAAGAGGTTCCAATGCCAAAGTGGGCTATGGACCAGGTGTGACCCACCTACTTGGTATGAGGTCAACTTCTATTGGGGGATATGAACAATCTAACCCACCTAGGGAAAACTCCCACGGTATGTACCGTGCTCAAGTTTTTGTCAAAAAGAGGGAGGAGAGGTGATCACTTGATCAACGGACACTATTTACCACTCAGGTTGGTGGAAGGTCCAGTCCCAGCGTGTGCCCGTATCTGAGAATACAACAAAGAGGAGTTGCTGGACTGTTCCTATGTGTAGCTAAGGGAAGATCTAGCTGGCGTGACCAAAGGTGTAAGAGTAACACCCTAGGGCATCCATTTTGTTGGATGGATTTGCCTCACACACCCAGAAGGGTGTCATGCTTCATCATCGGCGGTTGCTCCTCGTCGGGGAGGCGGTGCAATCCCCGACGGGCTCACCTCAGAGAGGGGCTCTTTGGCGGAGATCTTTTTTCCAACAGCCTTATGGTGAGGTGTGGGTGTGTGGGCCGGGTGGTGTGTGGTAGTGAAAAGGGATGTTAAAATGTAGCTAAGGGTACCTGAATTAACTTTATTCTGGGGGGTCCCCTGGCTGCAATTAAAAACAGGGGGCTAGCTCACTAGGTGTCAACGAGTAAGGTCAGGTGACCCTAGATGGGGCTAGGGGTGAAAACGGTTGACATGTTTCTCGCTGTGGGTAATAGTTACCCGCGATTCATCAGAACCTATAAGAAGGTGAACAACAACATGCTGGTGTCATGTGTGAAGTGGTGTGTGTATTATCTCTGTGGGGTTTGTCCTATGCCTAAACATAGGGAAGAGATAAACAACAAGGGTTAAAAACAGTTTGCAATATGCAGACAGGTCACGTCATGGAAAGGAACTTGTGAACAGTGTGGCATGCTGTTGGTGTACATGTGCTAAAAGCAACAGTCATTGCATGCCTTCAAGGTTGTATGTGCATGATGTGTAAGGTGGGGCACACACAACAATCACTGAGCTGGGGAGGTGGATTGTTATGGGGTTGTGGAGGTAAAAAGGTTAAAAGATTAAAATATACAACAGCTATCCAGGCTCCAGTGTCCACCTGGGTTCATACCATGTGCAGGCATTGTCAGGAAGTCGAGTGAGAGACACCAATTGTAAGATGAGGTGGCTAAGTGAACACATACACACACACTAACTCTAAAGTAGCCACAGATATGACAAGCTCATATCCCCTACTCACCTCTAAGTCAAGAACTAACAGCCACCAGAGGGGTCGGCGGGATTAGACATCAAGGATGAGTCCCTGGGTCAAAACTAAGGTAGAAGATAAACATACCGCCAACCAGTTATTTAGCAGGTAGGCAATATCTAAAACAACAAGGGACTCCTATCCTTAACTCGCTGGTAGGTCGCTACAGCACTCACCTCCAATCTCTTGTGTCCTGGCTTCATGACCTACCCTTCTCCGCCGAGCTCAAGTAGATATGTGAGCTCGGCGGTCAGGGTTATTTAAACCAACAACAACAAATCGGCATGAATCGCGCGTCTCCGCCTATTAGGCGTGTCACGTGACTTCAGTCGATCGCGGAGCGGCCATCTTAGACTAGTGCTTCGGCAGTTCCAGGGATGCTGGGTTGTTTAAATGCGCTCCATTAAACTATGGCCAATACCTCGAATATCTAGTAAAATGATGATTTGGTCTCATTGAATTCGGGTTTGACCTATTTTTTAAAAAAAACGCTACAGCGGTTTTGTTGGTGGGACAGTTGCCATCTATTTAGCGTGATGTCGACCAGTGTGGCGGCGGCCATATTTGACTGGTGCAACAGTGCCTGTACACATAAGTATGATCAACACTGAGCGTGATGTTGATAAACTTGTGTACAGTCTTGGAATGTGTAGGCAGTGTAATGGCTACAGTGGTTAGGCGCTAATGGCTAATATGTTGTCCTAAGTAAAAAAAGGGGGGGCTACATCGCCTGTTTCGAGTGTGTCAAGAAAACAGCGACCCAGGCGCCATAGTCATAGGGGTTGTACATAGTTGTGGAGTGGCTGAATGAGTGGAGATTGGTGTGGTCGTGGTACCACAATGGTAGGGGGACCACGTAGAGTGTGTGTGTAGTTCACTTAGGGGTGTGTTCCCAACGCGGGGGGGGGGTTTTGTTAATGGTTCAGAATATAGCCTCATGGTGGTTAACAGGCTACATAGAAATGGTGGCAACAGTATATAAATTGGGAATGGATGGCTCAAAGAGAGTGCCACGGAATGTCTTTGTTGAGACCTTGTTTATCAGAAGATAAACGATGGACCCATCTCTGTTCTATCTGGAAGAGAGCATTTTTCGGGCAGTTGGGGCTGGACTCTAGTACTACCCACTTGACAGATTCTTCGTCATGGCCGTGGTCTACATAATGTTTGCACATTTTTGTGTGAGTCCTCTTGCAGCGAAAGTTGCTGCGATGTTCAATAATTCGGGTTTTGATGGGACGGGTTGTCATCCCGATGTATTGTAAGCCACAAGGGCACGTGAGAAGGTATATACAGTGTGAGGTGTTACAGTTGGTGTGGTGCCTAATCTCCCATGTGAAGGTCTCAGAGAGCTGTATTGTTTTGACTGTCATGGTGTATCGGCAGACTCCACACATGCCACATGGATAGTGGCCCGTGACCGGAGGTAGATTCCACAGGGTTTGTTGGGTTTCCTTTCTGGCTTTCCTAGGTCGGGTACTGATTAGGATATCCTTTAAATTCTGTGACCTCTTGAAGGCGAACCTGGGTTCTTCCAGGGTCATGTCACCTGTGTTCAATATTCCCCAGTGGTGTCTGATCGTGTTCCTGATCTGGTTAGATAGAGGGGTAAATGTGGTCACACACGTGATGGGTTGGTTCTCTGCAGGAACTCTTTCCTGGCGCTCAAGAAGTGCCTCACAGTTGTTATTCCTTGCCCGTTTCTTAGCTTTCAGGACCTCGCTTTTAGGATAACCCCTGTCGAGAAGATTCCTAGACAGGATCGTGGATTCCTTTTTGTAATCATATACATCACTACAATTGCGTCTTATCCGCAAGAATTGCCCAAAAGGCAAGTTGGTGCGTAAGGCCTTTGGATGGTGGCTTTTGTAGTGTAGAAGACTGTTGCGGTCGGTGGGCTTACGATACATGGTCGTGCTTATTGACCCCTCGTCTAGTCTTATCGTTAGATCCAGAAAGGCAATCTCCTTGGGTGAGGAGGTCATGGTGAAGTTGAGATGGGGGTTTAGCGTATTGACCCACTCTAGGAAAGCTTCATGTGAGGTTGTGGGGCCTTTCCACAGGATTAGGATATCATCAATGAAGCGTTTCCACATTTTGATGTTGTTACGGAAAGGATTGGACTCATGATGTATGTGTGAGCTTTCAAACTTGGCCATATACAGACAAGCTACCGAAGGAGCAAATGTACTGCCCATAGAGGTGCCTTGGGTCTGGTGGTAGTATTTGCCCCTAAATTCAAAATAGTTTTCTGTCAGTGCTAGGGTGGCACATTCCATGATGAAAGTCTGTGGAGTATTAGAGTTCCACCTTTCCAGGCCTAGTCTCTCCTCAATTACCTCTAGAGTGGCCCTCTGAGGAATGTTCGTGTAGAGGGCCTCAACATCTAGGGTAATCAATAGATCAATCTCCACTGCGTTCTGGATGGTGTCCAGAATGCGTAATACATCCGTGGTGTCCTGGATGTAAGATGGGATGCTTTTTACCAGGGGTTGCAGGAAGTGATCACAAAATTGTGAGAGGGGCTCCAAGACGGAGTTTATCCCTGAAACAATTGGTCTCCCTATTTTGAATTTAGGGGCAAATACTACCACCAGACCCAAGGCACCTCTATGGGCAGTACATTTGCTCCTTCGGTAGCTTGTCTGTATATGGCCAAGTTTGAAAGCTCACACATACATCATGAGTCCAATCCTTTCCGTAACAACATCAAAATGTGGAAACGCTTCATTGATGATATCCTAATCCTGTGGAAAGGCCCCACAACCTCACATGAAGCTTTCCTAGAGTGGGTCAATACGCTAAACCCCCATCTCAACTTCACCATGACCTCCTCACCCAAGGAGATTGCCTTTCTGGATCTAACGATAAGACTAGACGAGGGGTCAATAAGCACGACCATGTATCGTAAACCCACCGACCGCAACAGTCTTCTACACTACAAAAGCCACCATCCAAAGGCCTTACGTACCAACTTGCCTTTTGGGCAATTCTTGTGGATAAGACGCAATTGTAGTGATGTATATGATTACAAAAAGGAATCCACGATCCTGTCTAGGAATCTTCTTGACAGGGGTTATCCTAAAAGCGAGGTCCTGAAAGCTAAGAAACGGGCAAGGAATAACAACCGTGAGGCACTTCTTGAGCGCCAGGAAAGAGTTCCTGCAGAGAACCAACCCATCACGTGTGTGACCACATTTACCCCTCTATCTAACCAGATCAGGAACACGATCAGACACCACTGGGGAATATTGAACACAGGTGACATGACCCTGGAAGAACCCAGGTTCGCCTTCAAGAGGTCACAGAATTTAAAGGATATCCTAATCAGTACCCGACCTAAGAAAGCCAGAAAGGAAACCCAACAAACCCTGTGGAATCTACCTCCGGTCACGGGCCACTATCCATGTGGCATGTGTGGAGTCTGCCGATACACCATGACAGTCAAAACAATACAGCTCTCTGAGACCTTCACATGGGAGATTAGGCACCACACCAACTGTAACACCTCACACTGTATATACCTTCTCACGTGCCCTTGTGGCTTACAATACATCTGGATGACAACCCGTCCCATCAAAACCCGAATTATTGAACATCGCAGCAACTTTCGCTGCAAGAGGACTCACACAAAAATGTGCAAACATTATGTAGACCACGGCCATGACGAAGAATCTGTCAAGTGGGTAGTACTAGAGTCCAGCCCTAACTGCCCGAAAAATGCTCTCTTCCAGAAAGAACAGAGATGGGTCCATCGTTTATCTTCTGATAAACAAGGTCTCAACGAAGACATTCCGTGGCACTCTCTTTGAGCCATCCATTCCCAATTTATATACTGTTGCCACCATTTCTATGTAGCCTGTTAACCACCATGAGGCTATATTCTGAACCATTAACAAACCCCCCCCCCCCGCGTTGGGAGCACACCCCTAAGTGAACTACACACACACTCTACGTGGTCCCCCTACCATTGTGGTACCACGACCACACCAATCTCCACTCATTCAGCCACTCCACAACTATGTACAACCCATATGACTATGGCGCCTGGGTCGCTGTTTTCTTGACACACTCGAAACAGGCGATGTAGCCCCCCCTTTTTTTACTTAGGACAACATATTAGCCATTAGCGCCTAACCACTGTAGCCATTACACTGCCTACACATTCCAAGACTGTACACAAGTTTATCAACATCACGCTCAGTGTTGATCATACTTATGTGTACAGGCACTGTTGCACCAGTCAAATATGGCCGCCGCCACACTGGTCGACATCACGCTAAATAGATGGCAACTGTCCCACCAACAAAACCGCTGTAGCGTTTTTTTTTAAAAATAGGTCAAACCCGAATTCAATGAGACCAAATCATCATTTTACTAGATATTCGAGGTATTGGCCATAGTTTAATGGAGCGCATTTAAACAACCCAGCATCCCTGGAACTGCCGAAGCACTAGTCTAAGATGGCCGCTCCGCGATCGACTGAAGTCACGTGACACGCCTAATAGGCGGAGACGCGCGATTCATGCCGATTTGTTGTTGTTGGTTTAAATAACCCTGACCGCCGAGCTCACATATCTACTCGAGCTCGGCGGAGAAGGGTAGGTCATGAAGCCAGGACACAAGAGATTGGAGGTGAGTGCTGTAGCGACCTACCAGCGAGTTAAGGATAGGAGTCCCTTGTTGTTTTAGATATTGCCTACCTGCTAAATAACCGGTTGGCGGTATGTTTATCTTCTACCTTAGTTTTGACCCAGGGACTCATCCTTGATGTCTAATCCCGCCGACCCCTCTGGTGGCTGTTAGTTCTTGACTTAGAGGTGAGTAGGGGATATGAGCTTGTCATATCTGTGGCTACTTTAGAGTTAGTGTGTGTGTATGTGTTCACTTAGCCACCTCATCTTACAATTGGTGTCTCTCACTTGACTTCCTGACAATGCCTGCACATGGTATGAACCCAGGTGGACACTGGAGCCTGGATAGCTGTTGTATATTTTAATCTTTTAACCTTTTTACCTCCACAACCCCATAACAATCCACCTCCCCAGCTCAGTGATTGTTGTGTGTGCCCCACCTTACACATCATGCACATACAACCTTGAAGGCATGCAATGACTGTTGCTTTTAGCACATGTACACCAACAGCATGCCACACTGTTCACAAGTTCCTTTCCATGACGTGACCTGTCTGCATATTGCAAACTGTTTTTAACCCTTGTTGTTTATCTCTTACCTATGTTTAGGCATAGGACAAACCCCACAGAGGTAATACACACACCACTTCACACATGACACCAGCATGTTGTTGTTCACCTTCTTATAGGTCCTGATGAATCGCGGGTAACTATTACCCACAGCGAGAAACATGTCGACCGTTTTCACCCCTAGCCCCATCTAGGGTCACCTGACCTTACTCCTTGACACCTAGTGAGCTAGCCCCCTGTTTTTAATTGCAGCCAGGGGACCCCCAGAATAAAGTTAATTCAGGTACCCTTAGCTACATTTTAACATCCCTTTTCACTACCACACACCACCCGGCCCACACACCCACACCTCACCATAAGGCTGTTGGAAAAAAGATCTCCGCCAAAGAGCCCCTCTCTGAGGTGAGCCCGTCGGGGATTGCACCGCCTCCCCGACGAGGAGCAACCACCGATGATGAAGCATGTCACCCTTCTGGGTGTGTGCGGCAAATCCATTCAACAAAATGGATGCCCTAGGGTGTTACTCTTACACCTTTGGTCACGCCAGCTAGATCTTCCCTTAGCTACACATAGGAACAGTCCAGCAACTCCTCTTTGTTGTATTCTCAGATACGGGCACACGCTGGGACTGGACCTTCCACCAACCTGAGTGGTAAATAGTGTCCGTTGATCAAGTGATCACCTCTTCTCCCTCTTTTTGACAAAAACTTGAGCACGGTTCATACAGTGGGAGTTTTCCCTAGGTGGGTTAGATTGTTCATATCCCCCAATAGAAGTTGACCTCATACCAAGTAGGTGGGTCACACCTGGTCCATAGCCCACTTTGGCATTGGAACCTCTTCTATCTTTTACTTCCCCCTTTCCCTACCTTCTGTGAAGGACTCCACTCCACCGAGACCAGCCACCCTTGACCATTCCACTATGGAGGGTCAAGGTCTGAGTTTTGGCGAGGAGGATGCAGCGGCTATCATGAGGACACCATCTCTGTTTGGTATCGATGTTGAACCAGCCACGGGGAGCAACACAACAGAGTGGCAATCCCTATCAGATTTAAAACGAGAATGGATAAGGATAACAATCCATGGGACGATGATGGCTCAATATTTCAAGGCCAAAATAGCACCGAATGGATTGATCGTGAAAAATTTCCCAAGGATTTTCTGGGAGGACGGACAATTTAAAGTCGAATGGTCACAGGTGTCGTGGAAGTGTACACACGACCTCCTCATTCTAATAGTGAATACAGCCAAACGACTAGCAGATGCACTTCTAGTTAAAATACAAGCAGCTGAGGCTGCCCTGAAAACAGCTGTACAAAATCCAGGCTTTAAAACAAAACTAGCTGAAATTAACAAGGAAATGGCGGAACATAAAGAATATCTGATGAACCAGAAGGTTGCTAAACTGCAAAAGGACATTAAGAAATTCTCAAAGGAGAAAGTCTATCCATACCTAAGGGATGACTATGTGCCCCCAGGGACAAACTACAGTTCAGATTCCAGTACCAATTCTTCCAGAAGGGGCTCCAATAGTGGCTCTGATAGCAGTGGAGATAATAGTGCAGCGCAGATGCCGCCAAGGACTAGAAGAGGAAGGGGACGTGGACAACAAAACTACCCGAACTATCAAAACCAAGGACCACTTACCGGCCCCCCCCCCTTTTGGCAATATCCACAATTCCCCCACTTTCAACCCCAGTTTGCCCCCCAATATCCTCCATTTTACCCCCCTCAAAACCCTACACACCCTCCTTTTTTAGGCAGAGGTTGGGGCAGAGGGCGAGGGCAAAAAAGAGGGAACGCACCGGAAAAGAGGGTACAGTGGGAGGAAGCCCGCCCACAAGGGATGGACACGAGGAGCACGAGCCGGTCAGGACCACAATGAGCCTGGTGGTCAATCTCTCTGACCGTCTCCTCACACAGAAAGAAGAGGATGTCCTTCAAAAAGGCTTAGGTTTCGTACCGACACCTAAAACTGACCAATTCCTAGAAACTAGGGAACTCAAATCATTTTTCAGAAAAATTAGGTTGAAAGCCTTTTTTGAAGGTAAGCCCTGTGAACCCACAGATGATTCTGGACTACATAATCCATCGACGTTTACACCGCACAATGGAATGGTCCCCCATGAGGTACTCACATTTGAACAAGCGGTATTGAAAGACATTTCTAAATTGAACCGACACACACCTCATTGTAACATCTCTAGGGATGAAATGGCAGTTCTGAGATCATTGGCGGATGATCCTCTGATCACGATAAAACAAGCAGACAAAGGTGGCGCCACGGTTCTAATGAATACAAAGGACTATGAGTTAGAATGCAACAGACAACTGGATAACCGAAAATACTATACCCCCATCACTAACGATCCAACCCAGCGCTTGCAAACTACCATCACAAGCCTGGTTACAAGTGCCGAGTGTGACCAATGGATCACTAGGAAAGAGGCAGACTTCTTGATCAAAAAGGACCCAAGGGTCCCTTACTTTTACATCTTGCCCAAGATCCACAAAGCAACCAGACCGGTACCAGGGAGACCAATTGTTTCAGGGATAGACTCCGTCTTGGAGCCCCTCTCACAATTTTGTGATCACTTCCTGCAACCCCTGGTAAAAAGCATCCCATCTTACATCCAGGACACCACGGATGTATTACGCATTCTGGACACCATCCAGAACGTAGTGGAGATTGATCTATTGATTACCCTAGATGTTGAGGCCCTCTACACGAACATTCCTCAGAGGGCCACTCTAGAGGTAATTGAGGAGAGACTAGGCCTGGAAAGGTGGAACTCTAATACTCCACAGACTTTCATCATGGAATGTGCCACCCTAGCACTGACAGAAAACTATTTTGAATTTAGGGGCAAATACTACCACCAGACCCAAGGCACCTCTATGGGCAGTACATTTGCTCCTTCGGTAGCTTGTCTGTATATGGCCAAGTTTGAAAGCTCACACATACATCATGAGTCCAATCCTTTCCGTAACAACATCAAAATGTGGAAACGCTTCATTGATGATATCCTAATCCTGTGGAAAGGCCCCACAACCTCACATGAAGCTTTCCTAGAGTGGGTCAATACGCTAAACCCCCATCTCAACTTCACCATGACCTCCTCACCCAAGGAGATTGCCTTTCTGGATCTAACGATAAGACTAGACGAGGGGTCAATAAGCACGACCATGTATCGTAAACCCACCGACCGCAACAGTCTTCTACACTACAAAAGCCACCATCCAAAGGCCTTACGCACCAACTTGCCTTTTGGGCAATTCTTGCGGATAAGACGCAATTGTAGTGATGTATATGATTACAAAAAGGAATCCACGATCCTGTCTAGGAATCTTCTCGACAGGGGTTATCCTAAAAGCGAGGTCCTGAAAGCTAAGAAACGGGCAAGGAATAACAACCGTGAGGCACTTCTTGAGCGCGAGGAAAGAGTTCCTGCAGGGAACCAACCCATCACGTGTGTGACCACATTTACCCCTCTATCTAACCAGATCAGGAACACGATCAGACACCACTGGGGAATATTGAACACAGGTGACATGACCCTGGAAGAACCCAGGTTCGCCTTCAAGAGGTCACAGAATTTAAAGGATATCCTAATCAGTACCCGACCTAAGAAAGCCAGAAAGGAAACCCAACAAACCCTGTGGAATCTACCTCCGGTCATGGGCCACTATCCATGTGGCATGTGTGGAGTCTGCCGATACACCATGACAGTCAAAACAATACAGCTCTCTGAGACCTTCACATGGGAGATTAGGCACCACACCAACTGTAACACCTCACACTGTATATACCTTCTCACGTGCCCTTGTGGCTTACAATACATCGGGATGACAACCCGTCCCATCAAAACCCGAATTATTGAACATCGCAGCAACTTTCGCTGCAAGAGGACTCACACAAAAATGTGCAAACATTATGTAGACCACGGCCATGACGAAGAATCTGTCAAGTGGGTAGTACTAGAGTCCAGCCCCAACTGCCCGAAAAATGCTCTCTTCCAGAAAGAACAGAGATGGGTCCATCGTTTATCTTCTGATAAACAAGGTCTCAACGAAGACATTCCGTGGCACTCTCTTTGAGCCATCCATTCCCAATTTATATACTGTTGCCACCATTTCTATGTAGCCTGTTAACCACCATGAGGCTATATTCTGAACCATTAACAAACCCCCCCCGCCGCGTTGGGAACACACCCCTAAGTGAACTACACACACACTCTACGTGGTCCCCCTACCATTGAGGTACCACGACCACACCAATCTCCACTCATTCAGCCACTCCACAACTATGTACAACCCATATGACTATGGCGCCTGGGTCGCTGTTTTCTTGACACACTCGAAACAGGCGATGTAACCCCCCCTTTTTTTACTTAGGACAACATATTAGCCATTAGCGCCTAACCACTGTAGCCATTACACTGCCTACACATTCCAAGACTGTACACAAGTTTATCAACATCACGCTCAGTGTTGATCATACTTATGTGTACAGGCACTGTTGCACCAGTCAAATATGGCCGCCGCCACACTGGTCGACATCACGCTAAATAGATGGCAACTGTCCCACCAACAAAACCGCTGTCGCGTTTTTTTTTAAAAAATAGGTCAAACCCGAATTCAATGAGACCAAATCATCATTTTACTAGATATTCGAGGTATTGGCCATAGTTTAATGGAGCGCATTTAAACAACCCAGCATCCCTGGAACTGCCGAAGCACTAGTCTAAGATGGCCGCTCCGCGATCGACTGAAGTCACGTGACACGCCTAATAGGCGGAGACGAGCGATTCATGCCGATTTGTTGTTGTTGGTTTAAATAACCCTGACCGCCGAGCTCACATATCTACTCGAGCTCGGCGGAGAAGGGTAGGTCATGAAGCCAGGACACAAGAGATTGGAGGTGAGTGCTGTAGCGACCTACCAGCGAGTTAAGGATAGGAGTCCCTTGTTGTTTTAGATATTGCCTACCTGCTAAATAACCGGTTGGCGGTATGTTTATCTTCTACCTTAGTTTTGACCCAGGGACTCATCCTTGATGTCTAATCCCGCCGACCCCTCTGGTGGCTGTTAGTTCTTGACTTAGAGGTGAGTAGGGGATATGAGCTTGTCATATCTGTGTCTACTTTAGAGTTAGTGTGTGTGTATGTGTTCACTTAGCCACCTCATCTTACAATTGGTGTCTCTCACTCGACTTCCTGACAATGCCTGCACATGGTATGAACCCAGGTGGACACTGGAGCCTGGATAGCTGTTGTATATTTTAATCTTTTAACCTTTTTTACCTCCACAACCCCATAACAATCCACCTCCCCAGCTCAGTGATTGTTGTGTGTGCCCCACCTTACACATCATGCACATACAACCTTGAAGGCATGCAATGACTGTTGCTTTTAGCACATGTACACCAACAGCATGCCACACTGTTCACAAGTTCCTTTCCATGACGTGACCTGTCTGCATATTGCAAACTGTTTTTAACCCTTGTTGTTTATCTCTTCCCTATGTTTAGGCATAGGACAAACCCCACAGAGGTAATACACACACCACTTCACACATGACACCAGCATGTTGTTGTTCACCTTCTTATAGGTCCTGATGAATCGCGGGTAACTATTACCCACAGCGAGAAACATGTCGACCGTTTTCACCCCTAGCCCCATCTAGGGTCACCTGACCTTACTCGTTGACACCTAGTGAGCTAGCCCCCTGTTTTTAATTGCAGCCAGGGGACCCCCAGAATAAAGTTAATTCAGGTACCCTTAGCTACATTTTAACATCCCTTTTCACTACCACACACCACCCGGCCCACACACCCACACCTCACCATAAGGCTGTTGGAAAAAAGATCTCCGCCAAAGAGCCCCTCTCTGAGGTGAGCCCGTCGGGGATTGCACCGCCTCCCCGACGAGGAGCAACCGCCGATGATGAAGCATGACACCCTTCTGGGTGTGTGAGGCAAATCCATCCAACAAAATGGATGCCCTAGGGTGTTACTCTTACACCTTTGGTCACGCCAGCTAGATCTTCCCTTAGCTACACATAGGAACAGTCCAGCAACTCCTCTTTGTTGTATTCTCAGATACGGGCACACGCTGGGACTGGACCTTCCACCAACCTGAGTGGTAAATAGTGTCCGTTGATCAAGTGATCACCTCTCCTCCCTCTTTTTGACAAAAAATAGTTGCATTTTGTGTCAGCTGTAAAAAGAAAAGCATTTGTTAGCTATGTTCTGTATTTTTAATACCTTTTAAAAATTACAATTAATTTACTTTATTTGTAGGTTAATTGATATATTTAGTTTGTTATATTTTTAATGATGTTGAGTTTGTGGAAATTAACATTTTTCCTCTATATTTTCTCTGTGTATTTGTTATGAAGTGTTATCTATGACATTTAAAAAACATGTAATTATGCTAACTTGAATACATTTAAAAAGGTGTAGTATTTATACTTTGCTATAAAGTTTTGTTCTTACCTCTCTATTAGATAATTTGATATAGTTGTTTATGTAGTTCTTCTTTCTTCTCAGTTCTCTCTCTCACAAAGTAACGCCCTCCCTCCTTGTTTGGCCGATATATGGTAAAATTGTGTTAATAATTTAGTTGTTTTTATAGTGTTTAAGTAATTAATTAACGTTTTATATTGGTTTGTTTTAGTTTATTTATTTATTGTACGAGTTTCTTTTTTTTGAATTTTTTAGCAGTTAACTTTTAATTAGTTTAACCTATAGGTGTTGTTTATTTAATGTTTGCATTTATGTTCTTTATTGTTGTTTTTTGAATATATTTGTAAACACATGTAAGTTAATTTATTTATAGTTGATATTTATTTTATATTGTATAGTTACGAAATATTTTATTTGTGTTAGTATTATAATAGATTTTTTTTACTATTTTAATATTTTTTATATATGTTTTTTTAATTTATTTTGAGTAATTTGAATATGTAATTTTAATGTTATAATTTTAAATATTGTTTTTTTATGTTAAATCTTGTTTTTAATGTTGCTTATACATATTTTATCGATATTTTTGTAGTCGATATTGATGATATCAATATTTTTGATGTATGTGTTTTATTTTTAATGTTATTGATTTTTCTGTTAGCTATTTTTATGCTGTTGATATTTTTGTTAACGATATTTATGTTGATATATTTTTATCAATGTTTTTCTAAATCCTAGTTTAAGTATAGTGTGTTGATATTTGTGTTTACAATATTTTTAGAGCAATATTTTTGTAGGACGAGGTTTTTGTAGTCGATATTTTATCACTGATCTCATTCTCCGATGCACCTAGACTTTCCTGGTGCATGTGCTCTCAACCACACTTTATCTGCGCCGTCGAGCACTTGGAGTGGTTGTGTGTCTCTCCCTATCAGCATCTGGGGCCACAACACAGGATAGGAGCAGTCAGTGCACCTATGCCTGGGGGATCTTAACCCTCACGTGGAGTCAGCACTGCCGCCACATTTCCAATACCACCCTGGGTTGTTCGCATGGCAAGGAAGTCGACGGTAGCTGATGCACTGCTTCTAAAAGGGAAACACTTCAATTGCCCAGGACGGTACAACTGCTGGGCGTGGTCAGGGTTTTCTTCAATGCTGGACCTCAAAGGTGTCCAAGTCGAATACAGTTGATTACAATGAACCTTCTCCCAGTCTGACAGGTGCCCCAGCCCTCAGGAGACACCCCAACCCTCAAAACTAAACTTACCTTAGTGTATGTCTACCTAGTGACCCCCCCTATTTTTTTTAAATTAACATAACATTAGGTCAATTGTGAAAATAAAATATGTACCTGCTAGAGGCGTAACTTTCAGAGTTGTGTTTGGGGTGTGACACTCTAAATGAATGCATTTATGGCTTGATAGTTGTGTCTGGGGGCTTTTCCTGCATCCCCTCCTCTATTTGCGTCCTTCCTAAGTACATGGGGGTGTCGGTCATTTGATAAAATGATTTACAAAAATGAAGCCTGACCCACATGCACTGATTTGACAACTCTACCTTCCAGGCTTCTTGTAGCAGAGATGAAGAAGAGTGCTTGCAATAAAAATAATATTTAAAATAAGTGAGCCAGGGACATCAGGTCATTGTGTTGGACATGACAGTAGTCAAGAGTTCCCAGGGAGAACTATCAAGCCCATATGGGACGACGGGCAGGAGCATAGTTTCAGCAGGGGTGTTTGGGGTGTGGCAGCTCTCAAATGCATTCTTGGTTTGGTAGTTGGATCTGGGGGCCCTGAAGCAGGTCTGCTATGTCTGAGTCATTTTTTCTTGTTCGCATTCCAAGAGTTTTTAGCTTCCTTTTTGGATTGGGATCTTAAATATATACAGTGACCGGTTTACCCATATAGTAGTAAATCTGCACCTTTAGAAATGGTTCTTAAAGGGTGGAAATGTACTACTTTTTGGTATGCAGAAACATTGGCAGTATTAGGTTTGGGAATCTACCCCATTCTCAACTTTGCAGGCGTTCTACTGGCAATCAAACACCTAAAAGATGAAGGGATGAATGCTTGCAAATGGTTTAAGCTGTGGAAATTGCTCGGGTAGCATTCCAGCACATACATTTTAGCCTACTGTCCCATACCTAATGCAAATCATTTCTGACCCTGTTCCTCATTGAAAAAGTCTATCCCGAACCATGCCCATCTCACCTCTCCACATTGCTGCCCATTGCTTTTTAGTGGGAAATTTGACCCCCCCCCCCCCCAAATTTCACTGACTAAGCTACATGCCTCTTACCTGCATAGTAAAGGATGTGGAGTAAATTTCATGCTTGGTAAGGGCAGCATTGTAGAGGCTGTTTACTGTCTAATCCTGATACATAATCCCTCCATTTATATTATACACTATCAGGAGTCAGCCCACTTGCTATTCTAATGTTTCCCAATGGTGACCCTCTCTAAAACAAGGTCAGGTCAACTCTGTTTCTCTTCATCCCACTATCCCAAACAACTTCTTTCTCAGGCCGCCTACTCTGTATTCAAACTACATTATCAAAAACACAGGTATTCCTTTTGGGAAGCAGGTTAAAACCATCATTTAAGACCACATGTTAAATTGGAGACTGCAATTGGCCTACCTGTGTACAGAGACAAAAGTCATCATCAGCCTTGAATGCTGTTCACAGCTGTCACTGGCAATCTACCCAGAATTCCTTATCATGTCAGTTCTGTAGAGAGCTGACCCTAAAAGAAAAATTGTGGACAAGTGGTTGCAACTAACAAATTAATTTCAGCAGTGAGTGAAACTCAATTTGGAAGTCTCATGCCACAGCAGATGCCAAATGCCCCAAAAGGTGAAAAAATGGTATAATGCACTTTTCTCTATAAACTCCCATGTCTGTGAATGCCATTGTTAAAGTTCGGGGACATTAATCCCAATATCTCTTCAATAATGGACACAGCCTCTGTGACCAGAGTGTGACTTTACTAAAATCTGAGAGAATTGGTTTGCGATTGTCCAAATTGCACAAACCCTACAAAATATTCCAAGATGGAAATTGTCTCTATTTCTCGGATATAGCTCTGTTTTTTTGTAGTTCCCTCTCTTCTACTATAAAGGGGCGGCCATTGGTGAGACAAAGAAGGAGCGACATTCTACATGCTGGCCTTGCAGGCAGAATTCTGCTTTTGTTCCAAGCAGAAAGCTAACCCAACCAATTGGACTACTTAGTACCATGATCTTATTTGGCCTGGACTACTGTAGGTTCAACGTTGCAGGGAGAGATTTCTAAGAAGGTTCACTACCATTTGTATTCTCTATTTAAATCACTTTTAGAGAAGGACTTTGTCACTGGGCTGGCTACATTATAGCAATTGTTTAATCCTCTGGTGAACATATGAATTACAAGCAAAAACCAAAATAATTACAAAATTGTATGTTTCAGGAATTCTTACATAAACTATACATACCTACACACTTTGGTGAAGGAGGCATCTGCAAACAGGGAGATATTAATACGAAATTACCCAATTTGTCTCTTGGTCCCCCAATTTTTGCATGTCTGAATTTGCTGGCTTTATAACCATGTGCAGGTTACCACTGCAAAATAGTAGTAAAGTGCTTGTGATTTCTCTGTGCCGTACATTGGAACGCTCTATTTATCTATTTACCTTCCCTATATGTCCAAGGTAAATGGTGCCTAAGTGGACCTATAATAAACAGCAAGTTGATGGATGGAATTCTTTGATTAATCTCAGCATTGGGGTTCGCTCAGGCTGCATGCTAGTCCATTGTTTTTCACCCATTGTGCCACTTTAGACATAGGCCTACCTTATGTAAATCAATTCTGAGCTTGTTCCTTATGTGCATAGTCCATTTCGAACTGCCAGGCGAGACCCTGTCCAGAAGGAACAACAAACAACCAAAGACAGGTTTCACTATGTTTAGGGATCTTCAGTAGGGTGTAGCTTGAGTCCCATTGCACAGTGAGCATGATATCAATGTGTGGGCATACCAATCCCACATGGGTTTGAACAGCAGGAAACAAAGTGATGGAATACTTGAATTAATCTCAGCCACTGGTAATCGCTTTGGTATCATTCTAGTTCATTTATTTTTATTTACAAAGTTACTTTAGACAAATTTCCACCTCATGCAAATAAGAGGTGGCGGTCCATCAACAGTCCATCCTGAACGGCCAAGCAAGGCCCCCTACAGAAGGGACACCCTGCTTAAGGGTTATCATTAGGATGTATCTTGAGTCCTAAGGCACAGAGAGCATGGCACCCATGTCTGGACATACCCCATCACACTTACAGGGTGAACAGCAGTAAACAACGAGTGATGAATTAAAGGCTAGAATTATTCTCAGCCACTGGCAATTTCTTGGGCCACATTTTAGTACCTCATACCACAAGGGCCTGACAGTTTCAGCCTGTTTGGGCTTTCTCAAAAGTGTGCATAATGAGGCTTATGGCACAGTAAGCACAGGACTCACATCACTTGGCATTTCCACTATACATAGGGCATACAGGTGCCTTTCTTAGACTGGTACTCCAGGGGTTGGAGCTAATTTAGATACCCTCCATTAATGAATATGGTAACTGCACTCTTTCTCTTTTGAGTCTGGGATTAATTTGGTTAACCTCTAAACCATCTTCAATAGCTGAGAATATGCCAGATCACTATGGTTAGGGAATTTAGTGACCAGTGCCCTCAATGAACCCACAGTTCAATACTAGTGTGAATCATGAATGCAACTTGCCTTATCACTTGTATACATTTTAAAAAACGATATTAATTATTTTTTGGCACAATTCATTAACCATGACACTCAAACTACAGACCTTTTTCATGATGTACTCAATTTTAGTAATCACCAAAAATAGTGTGAATGCCACATACGTTAATCGATCAAAAGCACATCCAAAAATCACAAAGCACAAGGTCAATATTAGATTACACTCATACACTCTATTTTTCGATGTAGGTTAGTGTCATCTGCAACATTAAGAATTTTAATGCTTGCCCAAGACATAAACAATGCTTTAAATTCAAATGTGCCACTTACACAGCACTGCATAAAATATGTCTCATTTACACCTGTAAAACCAAGCCAAAATACCTTTGCATCAGACAGTGGAAATCCAACAGAGGGATGTGCTGGCCATGGATGTATGTCATTACAAAGCACACTTTTACAACTCATACCTTTACAACGCATTTTTTACACCGCAACATCCATTACAACGCATTCCATTACAACGCATGCCATTACAACGAAATCTTTTAAACTACCTTTACAACGCATTCCACTACAACGCATACTACATTTACAATGCATACCATTACATTGCATATATGGTAAGTAGTGGATAGTGTAGGGGTAAAAATTACTATTCTAACTCCAGGGGGTGCAACAGTAGGGTAAGTGTTGGATAGTGTAGGGGTTAAAATTACTATTCTAACTCCAAGGGGTGCAACAGTAGGGTAAGTATTGGATAGTGTAGGGGTACAAATTACTATTCTAACTCCAGGGGGTGCAACAGTAGGGTAAGTGTTGGATAGAGTAGGTATGCGTTGTAATGGTATGCGTTGTAATGACTGCGTTGTAAAGGTATGTGCTGTAGTGGTATGCGTTGTAGTGTCATGCGTTATAATGGTTGCATTGTAATGGCATGCGTTGTAATGGATGTTGCGGTGTAAAAGTTTTGTTGTAAAGGTAGTGCGTTGTAAAAGTTGCATTGTAAGTGTTGTTTCCCGCTGGCCATGTTTAAACAACTGTCATTTACCAACCTTTGCTCTGAAATGTATACCAGCCATGTTAATCAATTATGCTCAAAATTCTTTCACATTGAGATGGCAAAATATAATTCTGTTTTTTAAAGATTATACATGACACATCGTTCAGCACTTGAAACCACATAGTGGATGGAATGCATTTCTTACTCATGCGGAACTGTTGCCCTTTTTTCCCCAATGCAACATACATTCAGTGAGCATTTTGTTCTCTAATTAATGTTAGTGTTTCTGGGAAATGATGTGAATTTAAAATCATTATGAAAATATAGATTCCCTTCACTGAAGCTCATTAAAAAATCTTATTGAACATGTGCAATCAATTTTGTCATCACTTCAGTACAGGGCGTGGAATCTGTGTGGTAATAAAATCTAGATAGCAGTGCACAGCATGTAGATGTTTAAATGCAAGTATAAATAAAACACATGTAGCACAGGCATACAGCTGCATGGAAAGAGAGAGAAGGAAATAAGAGTAAAGAAGAAGAACATAAGCATGTGGCGTACAGAGGAAGCCAATCCCTCTTCCCGCACATCCGAACAACAGCCACCACTGGAGGTGAAAATCACAGTAGTCAAATACCTGTAAAAATGCAGCCAAGTGGCAGAACCAGGGAGAGAAGGAGGGGAGAGGAGGAGGGAAAAGAGGGCAAGGATGAAGGTGATGGATCAAGTAATCGGTGGGAGGCAGTCGAGCGAGGTATCAGGCCGAGCGTCTGTGGCAGTGGGCAGGCCTGGTTTGCTAGACTGAGAAGAAGGTCCACACCAGGGAGGGCGAGGCGAGCCAGCTGCTGCAGGTAAAAGAAGTAGGGAAGTGGAGCTGGCTGGGGGGTATTTCGAGAGACGACCAGGAGGGAAAATTTATTATTCCCCTCCGCCCCCTGTTCTTACTTCCAGCGGCTGCGGCTGGGGTGAGCAGTCGTTCAGGTGAGAGGGGATCAGAAGAATATGGTCCAGATTTAAAGCCTTCTAGCATGGCATCCCACTAGTGTGAGATTGGGTACTTCCGGAGACCCTGCAGCTCCACTGAGTGCAAAACCGTGCTCTCTGCCGTTACCCATACCTCTAACGATTGAGCCCAGGCAAGTGGCCGCCGCTCGGGTAGGTGCTGGGGGGGGGGGGGGCTTGACTTCCATGCACTTGTGATTCTCTGCTTAGCCAAGAGGAGAGCCAAGTCAAGGAAATGGCAACAGCCCTGTTTTTCTTAAGGCATTTTAATAAGTCAAAAGCAAACGTGCCCCAGAAGCATAGCAAAGGAATCCTGGTGGTGCAGGAGAGGCAAATAGCAATGGAAGACCAGTAGATGGGCAGCTGGAGGCAGGACCAGAATATGTGAGTGAAATCCACACCCTCACACATGCAGCAGGGGCAGGAGGCATCCGTGTGGTTAAAAGACCAATTTGTCTTCAGATTGGTGAGGTGCGCCCTGTGCAGGATGTAATACTGTATTAGTTTGAACCGCAAATTCCAGGAGACTGCAGCGGGGTAGCCAGAATCATGGCTCACTTGCTTTGCTGCTCTTCTTACAAATGAGCGTCAGGAGAAGAAAGCAGGAGTTCTTACTCAACACTTTGGTGAACCATGTAGGCAGGTGGCCCTGGAGATATCAATTCTGAATCACCTGATGTCTGGCAGGTTTGAGCTGCAGTGGCCTCCAGTAGAGTCGTATTGTGTCTATGATCGAGTTGTATTTGAGGAACTGCCCTGAGGAGAGACCAGTTTGGGCACTCAGATCAGCGAATGGGTAAGTGTAGTGTTTGAGAAAAGAAACTGTGTGGAGGCCTGCCTTATTCCATGGGGCCAGAACCGCTGCAGTAGGGGGTGCCCGACCTTTCTGTGTATCGAGCAGTGGCAGCAGTGGGGCATTCAGGATGAGGCGTTTGTGAGACTGAGGTATCGGCTAAAGCAGTGTGGTGCCACAGACAGAAGACAAATAGGCGGAATGGGTTCACTGACTAACGGGTGAAAGAGGTGTAACAAGTGCTCCAACAGTCACCTGTGGGATGTCAGTGTCGCTGTGTCATCATAGTCACACTCAGCAAACCACTGCATGACCCACTGCAGCGGGGCAGCAAGATTTTAGTGCCCAAAGTTGGGAACCCCCACTCATCCTTGTCACGGGCAGGCACAGCTGCGACAGTGCATCTCAGTGGCGACCTCCAAACCAGATCAAGTCACCAAGCAGGCATTCAAGCATGACGAAAAAGGACCTGGACATGTAAACAGGAAAGGTAGCAAGATAATAAAGCAAGCATGGAAGCATTACCATCTTAGACAATACAATGCACCCTGCCAGTGACCGCAGAGGTCTGTCCACCACTACTGAAGCTCATGAGATAGTTTGACTCCTGGGAAGTCCTTAAACATGCCCCTCTGAAGACTTGGGTCTATAGTTTTGGCGATAATTTCTATATATTTTTATCTGTAAAGGTTACAGTCTATTCTACTTGGTCATGGATACACTGTTCCTAACTGAAAAACAAGTCCTCACAAAAGCTCAAACCACAGTTGGGAGGTTTACAACTCAGGCGACAGCAAGTTTCTTGTCCCGATGTGGAATTGCATGATTTGATATGGGGAACTTGTCCAACTGGCTGTCTTATAGACTCTCTGCAACTGTACAGGAGCAGACCCGAACTGCCCCTCTCCTGCTATCACTTTTTTGGATTCAAGTAGTTGACTGGTAATAAGGCTCTATTTTCTGTGGCAAATTCATTGCATATTGCTGCTGCAATTCTTTCTTTAAATATGTTTTTATTGATTTTTAGTATTAACCTCGTCACATTACATTTTTATCAGTGTCAACAGTTTGGTCCAGGCCTGTACACAGTATTCAAATACAACATCTTCAATCAAACTGATTTGGATAACATCATATACTTTGTGGTGCTATGGTATGCAGTCTAACATGAGAGTCCTTCCGACAGTTCGTGCATGTTCATTAACTATAAGGGACACTTGAACAAAGGTGAACATGTGCAAACATATAACAGAAAAAAGGAAAGCTAAAGATGCTTTCTAGGTCTACTCTACTCCAGAGTATGCATGTATGGTGCTTGCCAAATGAGGGCATGACTCGCTTCTCCTAATGTTTGGATCATGCCCCTGGCTGTTCTCTTTTAGTGGTTTACATGCACATACCATTTTTGCTCCATTTACTGGAGATAAAGTAAAAGCATTAACAGAATAACAACTTTTAGGTGATCATTGACAATCTACTTCAAAACGCAGTAGTAAGAAAACGCCATTCTGCCATAAAATAGCTTCCGGTGAAAATCAAAGCTCTCAAAATGGACAAGCCCACTTTACCTAAAGTTGATAGTCAGGCATCTGGAATTTGTAGGTTTTCTGGACTATCATCATCAGCTAACTCTCTGTGAAAGGAAGTACTTGGTATCACTAGTAAAATAATAAAGACCCTGTATCACCTATGAAGTCTCCCCCTTTGCTCACCTGGATGATCTGATGGATAAACTACAGAATATAAATCCATTTCTGGTTTAAACAAATGACACTCTTCAGAGAAAAGAGTGAAAATGATCAAGTATGGAGTAAATTGTGTAGGAAGTGGAGCAAGGATTTAGTGATGTTCTGGATGGTGCAACTAAAGTTGATGTAATGGCTAAAGAAGCCAATCTTCTTAAAAACAAACTAAAGATCAGGAAAACAGGGACATATAAAACAATGAGAATTCATGTTATTCTGTAGGATGCAGAGGATTCTTAATTAACTCCCCACCCTGAACTCCTACATTCCTAGTAACCCGCACCTAAAATATAACTAAAATATATAAGTATCAACACAGATCCACTATTCTTTTTAGATGAAAGACAGGCCACATCAAGGTTGCAAAATGCTGCTATTACAAGAAATCCATGTTTGAAATCATGCTTTCAACCTTGGTGTTATGTGTTGGATTGAGGCCCTAACTTAGGTGCGCTGTTTCAGAGGCACAAATCATGTGTGCCACAAAGACAGGCAGGCCCTTTCACCCACTTAAGGCCCTTTCACCTACATTAGCCCTCCCTTCACAATAACCAGCAACAGAGGCTGTCCCTTATCTGACGTGTGCTCTGGGCGCAGAAGACGGTCCATCCTAAATACCTCATCTCCATGTCCAACAGAGACTAACGTATGTCACAAAAAAATCTTAGAAATAGACCATTCAGCTCTTGGGATTTTCCCTAGCACAGGATTATAGATTTCTCCAAGAACTCATTAAATATGCATGAACCACTATTCCCTAAGGGTTCATTCTTAACGTCTTCCTCTGACTGACTTTACGTCAATACTAACATTCCAAGGCACCTTTCAGGTATAAATATTCCTCCCTTTGCCCAAGTAAACCAGAGGAGACCGAGACTTCCATGCCGACACTCTGACCTGAGACTCTGCAACCTGTGTCATGCCACAGCTGCAGCAGGCAGAGGTCCAGCCACCGTTCCTAGAGTGTCCAGCTCGAGATCAGGATGAAGCACCACTAAGGTAATGGGGTTAGCCTAAATCCTAGGGGGATTCTTGGCTCTCTAAGACCTATTTGCAACCTTTTTGCTGGCAGATTGATACACAGCGGACATGGCTCCTGACTTAAGAATCTCTCACAGCGACTCACAGGTATTTCTGCTCTACTTAATACAATTTTGCCAACATTGGAGATTTACACTTGGACAAGAGTACAATATTAATGCCTTTTTGAAAAACTTACGAGTCATCTGTCTTACCTACACTACTTGCCCTGAAGAACCCCTTTCTCTGGGTGAAACGCATTGGCTGATCTTATTACAGTGCATACCAAAGATACATCTGACAATAAAGGAAGAATTTCAACACAAATATTGTTTTTTTGTCAGTTTGAATATGTACAGATGCCCTGCTTTCTTATGTTGCCTCTCATCCAGAAAGTATTACACACATGCTAGGTACACTTAGGTACATCTAGTTAGGCATCATAGGGGTATGGGCCTTATCTTAATGCATTCTGTATTTCATGTATGTGTTCATTACTATTGCAAAATGGCAGAACTATACAATGCCTTTTTATTTAACTGCACTGCTGGCCATATTTCTCTGCTACTGTCCAAGAGGATGTCGCAGCACATATCACCGGTACTAGAATAACAACTGTGCAATAAAGTTTATTGTAAACACACCCAACCGTTTCTTCTATGTACTTCTCTGAGATGAGTGACTGAATGAAAAGTAGAATATTGTTTCCACGATCCTGAGGGATCAGGGTTTTATGTTATGTGGTTGCCAGAAGCTATTCCCTTCTTGTCTTCAAGAAGTTTCTAGTGGCCTCTGAGCTAGCTGGTACACAGTAATTAAGTTTAATATACACGATAGGGGTATACTGACCTCAGTTCTATGCCAAGCCTATTGCGTATGTTATTCCAATGCGCAGAACCTATCAGGGAAATAGGAACTACACTACATGGCGCCCAACATGAATGTGGCACTTTTTTAACAGTAGAATCTAAGTAGTTCAGTCATGCTTATTCTCAGAGACCCCTACGCACAAAACTTCAGAGATGTCTGGAGTGGGTAGGCACAAAACTCCACCACAACTGAGTAGGCAAACTTCCCATGTATTGGCTGTTGGTTAGTCGAACTTGAAGGAAATAGTTCCCGATCAATTGTGCCTTTTAAAACCTTTTTTTAGGACATTTTGTTTTCACAACACAATGTCTGTCAAAACAGCTGCTCCTGTCACTGGGACCCAGGTCTCAAACGACGAACAGGAAGCAAATGCAATACATTTTGCACCCAAAATCAGGCATACACTCACACAAAAACTCCTCAGACATGGTTTAACACACCGAGGAGGTACAGTAATATTAATAGAGGCACACAGAGATTATCAAACAGATGTGTTCTATTCTTGGGTTAAATTCCCAGCAGTGAATGCAACAACTCAGACTTTTCATTCTTACATACATGAAAAAGTCCCAGCGGTCTACACTCTATTGGAGGAGATTGAGATTCTGCTCACTGACCTGGACCACAATTTCTGGTTTAATGGCACCCTACAACAAATAAATAAAACCAGGCTCGGTCCACTAGATAGACCAGGAGCTACATGGCCGACATTAGGCGGCTACACACCACATCCTGACATTGATATAATGCCACAAGATGTACTGCTCATACAACACAAAGAGTTGGTAAAACTCTTACAGAGCATTGACACAACTCGTCATGAGGACACTGGTTTCCAGCCCACGGTAGGTACAAATAATACAGCTCCTACACAGAGCACTGCTACTAAAATCACTCCACAAAACACACACACAGTAGTGGGTAAACTGCCCAAGAAACGTGAACAGATTCCGTTCTGGGTAGCTCAGAAAATCACCCAGTTATAAGCAGTATTTCCAAATACCACACCATTTGAAAGCATATAATGCTAACACTCTGCTTGTCCATGGGGATCACACCACAGTTAGAAGACTGCACCACTTGTGGTACAGTCTTTGCTGCCATATTTACCAGAACTCATGGTATTCCTTCTTTAGCGGTAATTCCAGATGTTTACGACAGATACAGAACAAGTATGGAGCTGAACCAGCCCTGACCTAGGTATGAAATTACTAAGTAATTACGACTAGTTATCAACAATAATACTAGCTAACATTAAAGGGGAAGAAGCTTCAGTGGCGATCCGCCAACACCTAAGAGAGGTCAATCTTATAGACCATCCACAAGAACTTCCCAAAAGAACTGGGAAGTCAGTACTCCGCTGACGCTCAAAACTGTTATAGAAAGATTTGCGAGTCCATAACAGGAGATACGCAATCAACGTTACACCCTGACTGTGGCTCCACACTTGGCTCGCGAGCCTACTAAGAGGCCATGGAAGGGATGGACGTAGTATTGCTGTACTCTTCTACAACGCCATCCTGAGGGAATTAAGGTAGAGGAGAGGAAGGACTGGGGAATAGAGCAATCCTTAACAGCTAGGGTATTAGGCGGGGCATTAGTGGGGTCAAACACTTATATGGATTCAGGGGGCAATACACACTCAGCCAAGAACCTCTCTAGGAGGTGTCACTCCATTTACGAATGTGATCATAAATGTGAAGGCACAGTGGCGGATGAAAACCATTCTGTATCTATGATCGTTTGACTGTTTTACAGGAACTAAAGGAAACAATGAAACAAACAAAGATTCTGACAAAGTTAAACAGGCCACCACTGGGAAGTTGAGGTAATCACAGCAAGACCTGTCTGAATCCCAGAATTCGGGGATCTGGGCAGAGAGAGAAAAAGATTGTGGACACAAAGATATTTGGCCCCTCATAACAGAAATACATGAGCCAGTCCTTACAGTGAAAGGAACAAGAACTATACTTTTGCCGTATCCTGCCGTGATAAAAGCACCAGATTCATTTCAAATGAAAAAATCAACCAAAAACTATGTGGCCAATACTGAGCAGTAGGCCTTGTGAACTCCACAGTAGTAGACGTACCTTTCACTACTAATCAAGAAATTCAAACTGAAAAGCTCATCACGTTTGAGAAATCAAATCCATGGAGTGTGGGACTATGCAACAATGCAATGGAACTAGTTCTCCTTTAACCAACCTTTCAAATTCAAAATAAAAGTCAAGACAACACTCAAGTTGCAATTTGGCCAAAACAAATGTGTACACCAAAATTTTTCAACAAAAACATCAAATAATAAAAGCTTTAACATTTTTCAACAAAAGCATCAAATGATAAAAGCTTCAACGTTTTTCAACAAAAAAATCAAATAATAAATGCTTCAACGTTTTTCAGCATAAGCATCAAATAATAAAAGCTTCAATGTTTTTCAACAAAAACATCAATTAATAAAAGCTTCAACGTTTTTCAACAAAAGCATCAAATAATAAAAGCTTCAAAGTTTTTCAACAAAAACATCAATTATTAAAAGCTTTAAGTTTTTTTCAACAAAAACATCAAATAATAAATGCTTCAACGCTTTTCAACAAAAGCATCAAATAAAAGCATCAAGTTTTTCAACAAAAACATCAAATAGTAAATGTTTCAACATTTTTCAACAAAAGCAACAACTAATAAATGCATCAATGTTTTTCAACAAAACCATCAAATAATAAAAGCTTCAACGCTTTTCAACAAAAACATCAAATAATAAATGCAATCATGTTTTTAAAAAAAACATAAAAAATGAACTTCAACATCTGAACGTTTTTCAGCAAAGACATCAACTATTAACTTCAACATTTCAACGTTTTTGAACAAAAACAACAGAAATAACTTTAACTAAATACGATGCAATTTCAACAATCGATCATACAGCTACTGGCTATTTTTTAAATTGTGATAAGTTTTCCATGGCTCCACGTGAACAGGAAGCAACGGCCTGCCCAAAAACAAACATGCAAGTACAAACTTTTGAACCTTTTCTTTTTCCAAAAGATACAGACCTGGCTTCGCCATGTGTAGAACTATGGAGTATTTCTGGGTTCATCTTTTTCTGATCAGGCTTTGCTTAGAGCTAGCTTTTAGTATGCCTCTTAGTGGACACGTTCTACAACCCAGGATCCACATAAAACTGAAGCCATGTCCATTTTCAATTCAAATGCAAAAGAGACTTATAAATGTATTCGGCCTGAACAAGCTTTGTTTTCTAAATGATGTACTTAATCATCCAGTTTTTAATTCTGATTAATGTATTTTGAACTTTCATTCAGTTTTAATCATTTTATCATTCATTCAGTGATGTCATTACCTTCAGTACATTTTTCTGAAAATTGGGTTACTGATACAGTGAATATTATGCTGTCTGTTTTAGGAATAATTGCTACATTTTCAGATCCTGAAATGTTAGTGATTTATTCGTATTGCGATGCTTTATACCTGTTACCTTCATTAAGGTTATCAACTTCTACACAATTGTAATGCATCTAGAAATGTGGTTGTTTAAGCACCAGTAGGAACGTTGCAAAACACCACCAAACACCATTGCACGGGGGTGGAATAGTTGGCATACATCAACAGGGGCAACATTAGATGCCATTTACAAAACAACAACAGACCCAGTTAGGAAAGTATGGGTGGTTTGGCCTTTTGACACAAAAACCTGTCACAAAAATGATTCCTGAACGTCACCAAGGGACTCAGTATACATAGGCCATGAGGAAATATAAATTTTGGTCATGTTGTGTTCCCTAGCGCGTACCCCACCGACTCCATGTACCAGCTTAAAGTGCATGTAACTTCCCTCCTGTGTCAGTTATGAAGACGCAAATACATTTGCGTCCAACGTTAACTTGTCCTCTTTCAGACCCACCCTGAATGGATTAAATAATCCGTTCCTAAGTATGCTATGCCAACGTCTTTTTGTAGTGTACTTTACATGTTTTCCTGCTCTGGCAAAGTAGGCCCTGAATTTCTGCCATCGAGCCTCTTTTCTGGCTTCTGACTCTGACAGCCTCAGCCCAGGCTGCCTCTGTACCCGTGAACTCTGACTTACTTCCAGCGCGGCCCACCGCGCTCAGTTCAGCCTGTTTTCTGCCAAGACTGACTATAACCTTCGAGTTATCTGTTCCGTTCTTCGAAAATGCATTCCTGCCTACTAGTTTCAGTAAACATCCTCCCCAGCTGCAGAGCCAAAGGGCCGACCTGTCTCAGTGCAAGTAATTCATAGCTTCTGTTGCCATGCTCCCATGGAAGGCCCCTTGCCCCCACGCTTCTCATGCAGACACTTAGGCGCTTATACACGCATCCACAGTTAGTATAGAATGGCCCCTACCCTAGAGACCTTTCCGTCCAGATAATGTGGTTCCTAAACATCAGATATCAGATATGATAGAAGTACAAGTTGATCTGACATGCCAGACTTCTGTCTCTTTCCGTCAGTGTAAATGTCAAGTCCCCTGCACCCCTCCAGTTACACGTCTATCACACGTCATGCAGCTGCGCGCGCATCCAAGCTTCCAATTTCTGCTGACATTGCAACATTTCTGTTAGTGCCACCCATCTGTGACGTTTCTAGCACACACCTCCAGTTCACGCCTAGTCCACGCCTTCTGATTACGTACTAGTAACACGTGTATACTGTTATCTTGTCTTCTCTCAGCTGTTACGCCTACTATACTGTTTCTTATGACATGAATTAAGTATATAAGCTATGTACTGTCAATAAAATGTAGCGCGCTCTATCCCTTCTTCTACCCCTGCGGTAGGAAGAACATGATATTATGGTCCTGACCATTCCATTTTGAGGAATAAAACCCCTAAGAACTCTAACACCACGGACTCTGGTTCTTTCTTTCCGATTTGAGTTATTATTGATTAAGTACTTACCTGCATAGAAATTAAGAGAGTAAATTATATATTTACGTCATTTTGGCGCCCGAACAGGGACCCCTCCCCCACCTCACGCGCCGGTTGGTGCGTTGCAAGCTATGTCCCCTGCCATCAGTTAGATGGAAACTACGCGTACCGGCAGGATTTCCTGCATCTCCCTCTGACCCACGGAGGTGACGAAGACTGCGATCAGTGCCCAGACGAGGCGGTGAGGAGTGCGGAGGATCCCGACCAGAGCCTAGCCGAAAGAAGCAAGGTCCGAGGTGTCAAGAGGCCCACCAGGTTTCCGAAGTTTTCCGAAGTTTTCCGAAGTATCGAGTCGAGTCCAGTCGAGTTTTCCAAGGCCTTCTGTTTCCGTGCTTCCCGGTGAGTACCATTGCTGGGACGTATCTAGACGGGTTTGGGTACACAAGTCCGGTCTGCACTGTTTTTTAGGCAGTGTATCTGTACTGTTTAGCAGTATATCTAGTATTCTGAATTTCTGAATTCCTGCACTGTTACACCAGTGTATCCGTACTGTTTAGCAGTACATCCAGTATAGGGGGTAGTCATCTATGTCTCAAATGTCTTTTCATGTGATTGATGTCGTGATATGAATGTGACCGTTTTAATGTGCATTATTGTGTTTCTTGTGTAAACTAGCTGTATCCAGTATTAAGTAGTAAGGATTGAGCATTCAGTAATAAGTAAACAAGATGCCGTTTTTCAACAAGCTAACGCAGATAGGAACTAGGAAAGGGATACTGGAGGAAGAAATTCCTATTCCCCCTAGGGACACTCCAGGTAACTTTATGTATCACAAACATGGCATAGATGCCATATTGTATCTAGAGTTATGGGCCGACTATACCAAGCATCTAGACGAAAGACACAGATGGCCTGTTACCGGAACATGGGATGCCGAGTGCATCATGAAGGTAGAAGAAGCATTATGGAAAAAGAAAGCTAGACAATCTCAGAAAGACGCCATAGAATTCTGGCGTAAGGAATCACACAAGCGTGCTGAGAAAGCACTCCGTAGAGAAGACAGATTTAAAGAATCAGAAAAAGCCCAAGAAAATGAATTAGTTACTGAAGGGATCCGAGTAAAAACAGAACAAATAGATCGTGCCCGAAACAATCTCGTGAACGGTATGTATCTCGCGGCCGAGGGTACACCTGAGGCCCTATCAGAAATACCGAAAAACTTACCGCCGCCATTAGTTCCAACTAAAGTAATGCATAAGACTACTAAAGACATATTCCTAAATTCTTATCTAGAGGACGTAGCACCGGCTTACACCAATCTGCCTGTTCGTACTTTGCCTACTGACAGGGACGGGGGTGGCACCCCGCCCCCAGATCATGTTCCGCCGGTACCGCGACAGACCTCCCCCGTTCCGCCAGCCCCACCACTTCCCGCCAAAATTGACCTACCGAAACCACGTCTACCTGATCCTACTAAACGACAAATTCAAGTTCAGATACAGACTCCACAGGGAGATAATGCCCAAGCCTCCGCTACAGGAGGTGCGACCGCAGGTCTTCGGACCCCGCCATTAACACACAGATTCAATCTCAGGGATATGCAGAGTCCTCTCACGTTCAGGTCACCCCGACTTGACGCATTAAAAGAAAACCTTTCAGTTTGCAGATATGATCCAGTACCCGGAAAAGACGATCTAATGTTATTGGCATCACTACGGTTAAGATCTGCTACTGATATCTTGCTATGCTATGTAGGAATGAAGGACCGTCTAGATAGAATATATGAGTTTGTTCAGACAGGGAAAGACCCTGACAGTATCAAGGATGCCATGGAGAAACAGAAAGTTGACGTTCAAGCACAGATACTACGATTTTTCATAAATTGTCTAATAAGAGAACGAGACAGGCCTGGAACAGATCAGAGTGAATTAGATGCACTGAACAAGTGGGGTCAGAATATAGCTGAAGGAAAACATGACAAGGGGACTTGCATAGCCAGTATGTACAAGAAAATTAGAAAAGCAGTGATAGCAGTACACCAAAAAGAGAAAGAAAAAGCTTCCTCCGAGGAGGAAGAAGAACTTGAAGAACCAGAAAGGACTACAGATACTATAGCATATGTAGGTAAGGGAACTTACCTTAGGAAGGGCATCCGTCCGGAAAGCAAGAGAGTTTTTCTCTCTGCTTTAACAAACCCGAATTCTTCTGAACATCAGTTCCAGGAGACTGATAAAAGACTACGAGAAAGAATGGGGTACCATGTACTCAATTCAATGGATGAACAAGAACTAGCCCGGTCAGCCATATTATGGGCTGAAAATCCAGACATATATAATGATGATACCTTAGCACAGACGTTTCTGAACCTTTCCCCAGACGAACAGAAATTAGCAGGTGTATACATGATTCAGCACCTCCTCACGAAATACAGAAACCAACATTCCGATCCAGGTCCCTTACACGAAACATTAGAAGCATTACTCATGGATAGATGGAGAGGTTTCAGTACCAAGTTAATACAAATAATTCTAGAACAACGACATAAATATAACACTTTCGTAAGCTCTGAATATGTTCCCGCCCCGCCTCCAGAAAGGAAAATGTACCACATGCAATGCGGGAGTGGCATTGAAAGCCAGAACCCCTTACGAGAAGTACACCCAGTTATGGGTGCGGATCACCTCTTGAAACGTGTATATGTACACACGCCACTGACCAAGTTAGAACTGTTAGAAATGAAGAAACTAGTCCCGTGTCATGATAAAGACCCTGCAGGTTTTCACAGAGAGCTTAAAGACATGTTACTGATGGGGGATTATACGTATGAGGATATCATGAAAATGTTAAAGGTACTGCTGCCCACGGGCATCTACGAGAAATTAAAGGAAAAAGAATGGGAGGTGGGGGACACAAAGATTGTATGGGCAGAAATAGAAGACGAAGAAAGCAAACGTGTCCCAGGGGTAGGCCTTGGGGATAAGACTAAAGCATTACCCGGTTTGATAGTACAGGTCCTGCCAAGATTATTGACAACTAGAAAAGAAGATTGGGACGCCATCTCGTCCTGTAAACAGAAACATGATGAAGATACTAGTGACTTCTATTCAAGATTCGAGAAATGTTTCATTATTAACAGTGGCCTAAAACCAAGTAGCGAGTCGTACCCACACCTTTTTGTATCAAAACTAGTCGAGAACTCCCTACCATTAGTTAAAAACCGAGTGTACAAAGTTGAAAGTACTTGGCAGGCAAATACGCCATCCCAGATGTTACAAATGTTACAATACCATCAGAACAGAATTAGAGAAGAACAGGATCAGGAACAGAAACGCATGAAAGACACAAAGATGAAAATGTTAGTAGCTCAGACGGTCCCAGCCGACGGTCAAAGAAAGGGTGGGACCCAGACAAGTCACACTACAGCTCCCGTTAAAGGAACGTGCAATTATTGCAAGCAGCCAGGTCACTACGTACATGAATGTCCAGTTCTAAAACATAACATAGCAACAGGGAAAACTAAAGAGAGACCGCATCCGCCTAGACAAGATCAGGTCCAGCAACAGACCTCACAGAATGTACAGCCCATGCAGAACACACAGCCTATGCATGTCCCATCTCATACAGCACAGACAGTAGCAGTACCACAGCCCATTGCCGCGACTCAGCAAGTTTCACAACAGATGTACCAGTATGCCCAATCTGCATATCCAGATTACCCCCGATATACATGAAACAGCCTAGAGAGGGAAGGTGGCTTGCCTCTTATTGAAATTCCTGTAGATCAAGAAGGTCCTTATGTACACAGTCATGTATTGGGAAAAGACAGAAAGTTTTTAATTGACACGGGGGCAAGTCGCACCACAATCAGTCATAATGAAGTCCCAGGGGCACCCCTCTCAGGCTCACAGAATGTTTCCCTTGGTTTTTCAGGACAGCCTATTGTAAATGAAGTATCGGAACCAGTACCCTTGGCTGTGGGTCCATTATCCCGAGTTACAGATTTGTTACTTACGAACTCATGCCCAGAAAATCTGTTAGGAATTAAAACATTGAAGGCTCTAGGAGCTATAATCTGCTGTTCCCCGGAGGGAGTTAGACTCTTTCTACGGGATTTCAAGGGTCACTATGTGTTGCGAGAATTTGATGTCAGATTGAAAAATGTACCAGATCACCTATGGGCAAAAGGCCCAACTGATGTAGGTTGTATGCATATCACACCATACCGCGTTACACTCAAGACAGGAGTTGTTCTACCACGAATTAGACAATACAAGTTACCACCCGATGCTGTAGTGGCTTTACTGGAAATCATTGAAGAGCTTATAGCACAAGGAGTGGTCGTAGAGACTGACTCCAATATCTGTAATTCACCTATCATTCCAATTCTTAAACGTACTGACCCCAATGCACCGCCAGTATATCGGCTGGTGATTGATCTTCGAGAGCTGAATAAATGTATTGTACCACAGTACCCTGTGGTCCCCGATATCTCTTCTCTATTGACTGCTATTGATTCAGAAGCAACGTTCTTTACTGTAATTGATCTCAATAACGCTTTCTTCAGTGTACCTATTGATCCGGAGAGCCAATATCTCTTCGGATTCAGTTTAAATGGACGAAGTTTCAAATTTTCCCGCGCACCTCAAGGATTCACAGAAAGTCCCAGCATCTATAGTCAAGCACTGAAAATGCAACTAGATTGTATTCAAATGCCAGTTAACACAGCCTTACTGCAATACTTCGATGATCTGTTGATCACCGCACGAAGTGAGCCCGAATGTGAACAAGCATCGCTGACAGTTCTACATTTTCTGGCAGACAAGGGACACAAGGTGTCTCCTTCGAAGCTGCAATTCTGTGTTCAGCAAGTTGTGTACTTGGGTCACTTGCTGTCCAAAGTGGGGAGACAGCTCACTCCCGATCGCATTCAGTTAATTGTAAATATGCCACGACCCCAGACACAAAAGGAAGTGCGGGCCTTCATAGGCCTCACCTCGTACTGCAGACAATGGATTCCTCAATATGCATTTCTAGCTAAACCACTCATCCAGTTAACGACGCAGGAGGCAGCAACCTCGACTGTCCTCCCTTGGACTCAGGAACATACACAAGCCTTTGAGGAATTAAAGAAAGCATTATGCCAAGCACCAGTTTTAGCGACACCATGTTACAGTAAACCGTTTACACTTTTTGTTACAGAACGTGATGGTACAGCATTGTCTGTCCTCACTCAAGATCAAGCAGGTTCACATAAGCCTTGCGCTTATTTTTCAAGTACATTGGACTCAGTAGCCCAGGCACTCCCTGCATGCTTAAAGTCAGTAGCAGCAACAGCGTTAGCAATAAGACAGAGCGATTCAATTGTTTTAGGCCATCAGTTAACAGTACAAGTTCCACACTCTGTAGAGGTTCTTTTAAACAGAACTCAGACTCAACACTTGACTATAGCCCGACTGACAGGTTATGAATTGACGCTATTCCAGCCACACATAGAGATAAGACGCTGCAGCATTCTGAACCCCGCAACACTGCTACCTACAATTATGACAGATCCAGCCCGCATGATTGCATAGAGATCATTAATGCAGTAACAAAGCCCAGACGAGACTTAACAGATGTTCCATTGACAAATCCAGACCTGACACTTTATGTGGATGGTTCATGCATGCGAACAAGTACAGGAGAATTAGTGGCCGCATATGCCGTGACCACTGAAACCGAAGTTAAAGAAACACATCGTATCGATACACTGTCTGCTCAAGCGGCAGAGCTTATTGCTCTGACCCGAGCCTGTATTCTAGCCAAGAACAGAAATGTCAACATATACACTGATTCCCGTTATGCGTTCGGAGTTGTACACGACTTCGGCATGTTATGGCAAGAACGAGGTTTTCTGACCTCTCACGGTGCCAAGATCCAACATGGTCCCCTCATTCAAGCACTGTTAGAAGCAATACATCTGCCTTCAGGCATATCCGTCATGAAGTGTAAAGCACATACTAAAGTCACAGATTCTGTTTCCCAGGGTAACGACCTGGCAGACCAGACAGCAAAACATACAGCATTGACTCACACTCAGACAACTGACATGACAAAGACAACCGGACCGACACATTGTATGACAGTCAGAGATCCCACACTAGATGTTATTGATATTCAGACACATGCTACCCCAGAAGAAATAAAGAAATGGATTGAACTAGGAGGGATACAGACAGATCAAGGTTGGATGACAAAGGGAAAATCTACATGGTTTCTCCCTGACTCTATGGTTCAAGTCATGATTAATACAGCACATAGTCCAGCACATCTAGGAGAGAAAGCGATGTTAGACAGTTTACAAAATCTTTGGAACAATAAACACTTACGAGCAGCAGCGAAACAGAAAGTGCGTACTTGCATGATCTGTTGTCAGTTCAATCCAGGTAAAAGCGTCCCTGTAGAGCAAGGTGGATTTCATCCTCCCGATCACCCTTTTGAAGTCCTCCAGATGGATTATATCCAGATGGACCGTTGTCGAGGTTTTAAATATGTTCTCGTAGCTGTTTGTGCTCTGTCCCGTTGGACCGAAGCATACCCAGTCCCAGATTACACTGCTCCGACCACTGCCAGGCAGTTGGTTCGTGAATTTTTCCCACGGTACGGCTTGCCTCGTGTCGTGTACTCAGATAACGGTCAGCCATTCTCATCCGCATTAATGAAAGAAGTTTCTTTATTGCTAGGATACCAGTGGAAATTCCATTGTGTCCGACACCCCGAAGCCGCAGGCCTTGTAGAGAGGCATAATCAGACATTGAAAATACGACTTGCTAAAATATGTAAAGAGAAAGGGGTCGACTGGATAGTCGCCCTGCCAGTGGCACTATTCTATATGAGAATGGTTGCCCATTCGAGATCAGGGCTATCCCCGTACGAAGTGGTTTTTGGCAGACCACCGAATATGTGGGGGACGCCCATTCCGAAAAGAATTACTGATGTTGATTGCAATATGTTGACAGATTACCTTGCCTCCTTGATGTCTGCACTCCAATCATGTCGTTCACAGGTTGCCGCAGCCTTCCCTGACAACACTGATGTAAAGCCACATGATGTCCGTCCTGGGGACCTAGTATTGGTGCGAAATTTTGATAGAAAGAGTCCGTTGGAGCCCCGCTGGAAATCACCGAAGACCGTCCTTCTCACCACGAGGACCGCCGTGAAGATCGAAGGGAGAAAGGGGTGGGTCCATACGAGTCATGTGAAAAAATTCCATGAACTGAAACCAGACCGAGACTCGTCCACCCCCACCAAAGACTGTGTTGAGCGAAAATACTTTACAGTATCTGAACGAGAAAGAACTCCCCAAGAGGAGTACCGATCGAAACTCCGATCTAGCAAGTCAGACAGTTTAATTGTTTAAGTCCTCCCATAGGTGAATCGGTTAAATAGTTTCTGACATGTATCCCCTAGATCGAGATAGAGAGAGAGAATTCAAGAAACGTACATACTGTAAATCACTGCGTAGTCACTGTATAGTGACATTGTTAATAATTTTTTTTCTAAGTCTTCTGATCATAGTTGCCAGTATACTTCTCCCTATCTACTACCCTATTTTCAGGCGTGAACAATCTGTTTACAATGTCTCTGCTGATCACACTTTTAGCGAGTTACCTCCACACGAACTCTCCTACAGACTTGCGCTGCGCAACAACACGTTCATTAATATGTTACACCATTCCCATCAAACTAACAATGCTACAGACTGCTGGATATGTGGCCGACTCCCTCCCTACCAGAATTACAAGGGAGCTCTGCCCCTCTTTCCGTACCCGTTCACTCACAATGGCTCCTGTGGTGCATGGTTTAAAATAATTAATTCCTTAGATCCTGATATTGCTGTTTTCGACGGGGGCTGGGTTTGGGGAAACCTGAACTTGGTCCTGCTCGACATCTGTTATCCTGATAAGGAGGGACTCCCCACTAGAATAGGAACTGATCTAGAAAATGAAGTGTATGGATTAGGTAATTATACAATTAGCCTTATGATTCTTACTGTTGAAGCAGAAGCTGCACCAGTTCTGCCCGTTATGTCAGTATTACCCGTCACTGGTGAATTATGCATCAGGAAGAAAGGTTCAGTACACTTAGGTCATAGTAAATGCACTACTGTGATCGAATTCAGTGATCATGGAAAATCGTCCTTTAAAGCTATCAGTCATTCTTATTTTGTTTGTGGTCATACCGCATACATACGTCTACCTCCAGATTGGGACGGTACCTGTTATATTGCATTCCTTTTGCCACCTGTTTTCCTAGCTCCTCCTGATTACCACAGAAATACAAATCTAGTAAAGAATAGACCCAGAAGAGATATCCCACTTGTCGACTACACAGAAACGGCATGGGAACAGTACACCGATTTTAATAAAGGATTCTTTTTCTTTTTAGGACCTGTTCAAAATAGTAAACTAATACGCAGATTAACTAGAACACTTGAAGCAGTAGTGAATGAAACTGCCTCCGCCCTAGGTAACTTAACAGAAGAGCAGTCCGCCATGCGGGTTGTTGTCCTTCAGAATCGTCTTGTTATTGACGTCATCTTGGCAGATAGAGGTGGAGCCTGTAAGGTCATCGGGTCAAGTTGCTGTGTTTTCATACCACAAAACGCACCATCTGTATATCAAGCTATTACACGTCTCCATAAAATTGCAAATCAGATACATCAGAATCCAGGCACCTGGACTTGGTCCGGTTGGTTCTGGACAACGTTAACCGCTTGGGGATGGAAGATCCTATCCTTCCTAGGCATTGGCCTAGTCCTAGTATTCAGTTGCTGCCTGTGCCTGCAGTGCGGGCCAGCGATATGTGGACTGTGTGCCACCTCTTGTATTGAACATTCCAGTTTCCTTTCAAGCCGTCAAAGAAAGAAAGATGAGCAAATGATGCTGCAAGAACAAACTGATCGATTCATGAGGATCGAGATTTCATGAAGGGTCCGTAGGGAACAAGGAGGGAATGAGGAAATATAAATTTTGGTCATGTTGTGTTCCCTAGCGCGTACCCCACCGACTCCATGTACCAGCTTAAAGTGCATGTAACTTCCCTCCTGTGTCAGTTATGAAGACGCAAATACATTTGCGTCCAACGTTAACTTGTCCTCTTTCAGACCCACCCTGAATGGATTAAATAATCCGTTCCTAAGTATGCTATGCCAACGTCTTTTTGTAGTGTACTTTACATGTTTTTCTGCTCTGGCAAAGTAGGCCCTGAATTTCTGCCATCGAGCCTCTTTTCTGGCTTCTGACTCTGACAGCCTCAGCCCAGGCTGCCTCTGTACCCGTGAACTCTGACTTACTTCCAGCGCGGCCCACCGCGCTCAGTTCAGCCTGTTTTCTGCCAAGACTGACTATAACCTTCGAGTTATCTGTTCCGTTCTTCGAAAATGCATTCCTGCCTACTAGTTTCAGTAAACATCCTCCCCAGCTGCAGAGCCAAAGGGCCGACCTGTCTCAGTGCAAGTAATTCATAGCTTCTGTTGCCATGCTCCCATGGAAGGCCCCTTGCCCCCACGCTTCTCATGCAGACACTTAGGCGCTTATACACGCATCCACAGTTAGTATAGAATGGCCCCTACCCTAGAGACCTTTCCGTCCAGATAATGTGGTTCCTAAACATCAGATATCAGATATGATAGAAGTACAAGTTGATCTGACATGCCAGACTTCTGTCTCTTTCCGTCAGTGTAAATGTCAAGTCCCCTGCACCCCTTCAGTTACACGTCTATCACACGTCATGCAGCTGCGCGCGCATCCAAGCTTCCAATTTCTGCTGACATTGCAACATTTCTGTCAGTGCCACCCATCTGTGACGTTTCTAGCACACACCTCCAGTTCACGCCTAGTCCACGCCTTCTGATTACGTACTAGTAACACGTGTATACTGTTATCTTGTCTTCTCTCAGCTGTTACGCCTACTATACTGTTTCTTATGACATGAATTAAGTATATAAGCTATGTACTGTCAATAAAATGTAGCGCGCTCTATCCCTTCTTCTACCCCTGCGGTAGGAAGAACATGATATTATGGTCCTGACCATTCCATTTTGAGGAATAAAACCCCTAAGAACTCTAACACCACGGACTCTGGTTCTTTCTTTCCGATTTGAGTTATTATTGATTAAGTACTTACCTGCATAGAAATTAAGAGAGTAAATTATATATTTACGTCAGCCAGACCTACAATATGTACAGATAACATCCAAAGGTAGTGAAATTCTACAGTTTAGGGCAGTTGTGCCTTTTTTTTTGGCTTGAACCCCAACACTGACAGTGAAACAAAAGTTGCCTTTGTAAAATTCAATGCGTAAAGCAATCTGAAAACCATGCTTGTGCAGCACTTTTATTTTTCATTTCACATCAGCTAAAGAAATATTTTTTCTTTTTTGAAAAATAGCACTCTTAAATACAGACTGCCCCCTTTCCTTTTTGATAAATTTCATCTTTCACATACAAGCAGTGTCACCATGGGAATACCTCAAACAGGAACTATGCTTCTCAAGGATTCTAATATTTAAAAGACCAGTCTGAAAAGACTGCAACATACCTGTGTTCTCTGATGCCTGTTTTTTGCAGTGAAGAATGCGTGGTCATCATCTGTCTGACACTTCCAAAGGAAAATGCCAGTGGCATTTACCACCAGGCTGGAACTGCTGAAGCCTCATGCTTGGCTGTGTCCCACGCGTATTCCCATCAAACCAAAGCATTCCTTGCAAATCCAGTGGGTGCCTTTTTGCTTACTTTAGCAGCACCAAGGTATCAATTACAGCACCGGCTGCCTCAGAACCAGCAACTGATAGCACTGTTCATTCTGTGCTCCCACAACGATTCAATGAGGTATTAAAAAGGTCGTACCCTGCAGCAACTAGCAAAATAAAAATGTTGTGTCTCCCAGCCAGCACTTTTTATCTCTATTTTTGCAATACATGTCCTGAAACACATTTTTCTCTTATTGTTTCAACTTTCACTGAGTGCTTGGAGCTTTCCCGCTAAATTGACCTTTTGTTTTTTTTTTTAAAGAAAGCATGGTCTTCTGAACAGCATGTAAGAGTTTTAAATTTCATAAACAGAAACTTTTGACTCTAAAGAGTATTTTTTTAATGACACTATAGATTTTTCCTGTTTCCACTGAGTCTATAGTAATTTTACATACTTTAACCCCTGCAATCTTTTCAGCTCATAAACCACTCTCATGCAACAACCTGCCAATTATATGCGAATGCTTATTTTAGTCACGTAGTTTGCTTTTAATGGGTTATTCACGATTGTCCATAGATTGGAGTGGGATTGTGTTGGATTGAGGCCCTAACATAGGTGCGCCATTTCAGAGGCACAAATCCTTCGTGCCACAAAGACAGGCAGGCCCTTTCACCCACTTAAGGCCCTTTCTCCTACATTAGCCCTCTCTTCACAATAACGAGCAACAGAGGTGGTCCCTTATCTGACGTGTGCTCTGGGCGCAGAAGAAGGTCCATCCTAAATACATCATCTCCATGTCCAACAGCGACTAACATATGTCACAAAAAATTCTTAGTAATAGACCCTTAAGCTCTTGGGATTTTCCCTAGCACAGGAATATTGATTTCTCCAAGAACTCATTAAATATGCATGAACCATTATTCCCTAAGGGTTCATTCCTAACGTCTTCCTCTGACCGACTTTACGCCAATACTAGCATTCCAAGGCACCTATCAGGTATAAATATACCTCCCTTTGCCCAAGTAAACAAGAGGAGACCGAGACTTCCATGCCAACACTCTGACCTGAGACATTGCAACCTGTGTCATGCCACAGCTGCAGCTGGCAGAGGTCCATCCACCCTTCCTGGAGTGTCCAGCTCGAGATCAGGATGAAGTCCCACTATGGTAATGGGGTTAGACTATATTCTAGGGGGATTCTTGGCTCTCTAAGACCTACACACATGCTAGGGACATCTAGTTAGGCATTATAGGGGTATAGGCTTTATCTTAATGCATTCTGTATTTCATGTATGTGTTCATTACTATTGCAAAATGGTAAAACTATACAATGGCTTTTTATTTAACTGCACTGCAGGCCATATTTCTCTGCTACTGTCCAACAGTTGTTGCAGCACATATAACCAGTACTAGAATAACAACTGTGCAATACATTTTATTGTCAACACACCCGACTGTTTCTTCTATGAACTTCTCTGAGATGAGTGACTGAATGAAAAGTAGTATATTGTTTCCACAATCCTGAGAGATCAGGGTTCTATGTTATGTGGTTGCCAGAAGCTATTCCCTTCTTGTCTTCAAGAAGTTTCTAGTGGCCTCTGAGCTAGCTGGTACACAGTAATTAAGTTTAGTATACACGATAGGGGCATACTGACCTCAGTCCTATGCCAAGCCTATCGTGTATGTTATTCCAATGCACAGAACCTATCAGGGAAATAGGAACTACACTACATTGGTGTGGCCTGTCTTTCAGTAGATACATGTGTGTACTTGGAGTGGGCAGCCGGCAATCCACCTGACAGGCCCAACTCCCCCGGTGTGTGTATATATTGGAGCATCTGGATAATGTATACGTATTACACAATTTACATAATTAGTAATCAATTAAATAACTAATTCTAAATTAATAAATCATTTAAAACTAATTATTGCTTCATAAACTTTCACCCTTTAGCCCTACAAACCTATCAACCCAAACCTAAAATAGGACTAAAATAAATCAGTATTACATAATTAATATAAACCAGATAGCTGATTAAAAAATGATTAATTAATTAATTATTAATTTTTACTTGCTAAACTTTCCACCCTTCCCCCTACAAACCCAACTACCCGTTACTGCACTATACATTATTATTAACAATTAAAAACAACATTCTAAATCACTAAAAATTACATACTGTATTTTAGAAAATTACAACAATCATACAAACAATATAACATACAATTAATCTATAAACTAAAACATTAAAACAATTAAGAATAATATTTTAACAACATTATTGATGAAAACAATTATAAAACACAATTTTTAAAAACAATATTACTTACCTGAAAAATTATATTCTTGATGATATTTTTGCATCACACCATTTTTGTATCACAATATTTTATTTTCAATATATCTGTCTCCTGATATTTACAACTCAATATTTTGACCCAATACCCTTTTTTAAGCTGTTTTCATATGGTTAACTTTTATTTGCCTTTTTACCATATCTTTTTTTTTCTTCAGTGGGGTTTGCTCACCCAATCCCCTTCGGTTCTATCCAATAGGAAAGATAGAAACGATTGCCAAGCTAGGTCGTCCCTTATCTTTCCAGCAAAATAGAATGAGACATGTTGTCAAAAGCTGCTGAAAAGTCCAATAAAACCACTACCACTAAATAGCCTTGGTTAGATTTGAATTAGTGAATTCTGTAACTTCAAGAAAGACTGATACTGTACTAAACACTGGGCAAAAACCTAATTGGGTGCTGTGGAGCTGGTTCTTTACTTCAAGATGCGGTGAGAGCTGTTTATTTATCATCTTCTCTAATATTTTGGAAGTTGTTTAATAGTGGTATTAGTTAGGAGTATTTCCAATAGTAGGAACCACAACTGTCTTTAGAGACTTAATAGCTGAAAGTGCAATTTTTAATACCTTGAAAGAGCAAGAAGCAAGCGGGAGCAAAAACTGCAATTAAGAAATCCTTGAGGAGATTTTTCTATAAAGAAATTATTTAAGTTACTATTGAATCCTGTTAAATAGGACCCCAGAGGAGGTATTTGCCCAATAACTGACCCTGCTTAAATTAAGGCGAAACTAGATCTGTCAAATTAAAAAAAAATGATCTTCATTTTATTGTGAAAACACCAGACAAATAATAAAAGTGGTTATTATGGTCTTCTTTTTGTAATTTACTGATTTAAATGAAACTCCTTCCTACTGCAAAATGAGGCAAATAGAATAAATGGTCATCAAAAAAATAGGCTTTCTCCTAGGATGTCTCTAGGAGAACATCAAAAAGGAGGAAGTACTAGATCTATATTTGGTATTACAGTCAATAAATGCAAGGTTTCGTCTGAGTCACCTGTATCTCTTTAAAGTGGCTTATAAAGAAATGACCACTATGTAAGAATATCCTAACAAGCTATGGGACTATATTTGATTGCATAAAGGAGAAGCAATGGAAGTCAGGGAAACTTAAACTATTTCTTTGTTTAGACATAATTTCTTTTCATTGTTATCTATTTGTTTTTGTTACCGTTTCTGCACAGGAATTCTGGTAAGGATTTAAGGACATGTGCCTTTTTCCAATTTTTATGTATGGTATTGTGTCCTCTCTTTTGTAGATATCTTTGTCCTTAGGGGTCTGTGACAGATGTTCATCAAGTTGTCTACTGTTTGTACCATTTCACTCATACAAAACCAGAGAAATTTGGCCGTTATAATTAGTTGAGCTAACTATAACTTGCGCCCGCCATGCAATGCTGATGATGTGACATATTACATCACTCACTCTGTTGTCCTAGAAATCACGAAAATTAGCATAGAGAGTGATCCACAATAGGCACATTTTTCTGCATTTTTCTGCTTTCAAAATAAATACAGACAGGAAACACTTTTTTTCTTTCTGTAATTATCTGTAGAAATCTGTAAAAATGGAAAACCGGGAGCCTGAACTATAATGTCCCTGAAACTTATCATTTTTTCAAAGAATTTCAAAGTTTTTTAAAATGCTAATTATTAACTATAACGTCACTAAAACTATGTTTTTTTTGGTGAATTTCTAAGGTTTTTTAAATGGCAATTTCTAACAATAGCGTAGTAGTTGCGTTAGCAGAGTGGTGCAGAAAGGGGGCTGGACCTCCGGCAAGTGCTCAGGAATTCCGCTGCTTGGGACTTACAGGAGGTACCAGGAGGGCCTCTTGGCCCCAAAAGTCCCTCAGGAGCAAAGTAGACTTCATCCCCCAACCCATAGTGTGCCAGGAGGAGCGTTTGCAGAGCAGTGGAGAAAAGGGAGGGGGTGGCCTCCGAAAACGTCTTACCAATACCACTGTATGGGACTTACTGGAGGTAACAGGAGGGGTAGTTGGCCCCCAAAGACAACCTTGGGGACCAACTACCCCTGCTATTACCTACAGTAAGTCAAACACAGTAGCATTTGTAAGCTCTTAAAGCAGGCACACCCCCTTTGCCCACCAGTCTGCAAACAAGCTCCCCAGCACACTGTTGGATGGGAAGTGAAGTCCCCTTCGGGCCAACTAGCCTAAATGATACCTCCAGTAAGTCCCATATATATTGGGATTGCTGAGAGGTGTACACAGATCACACCCCCTTTCTACACCACTCTGCAAACACGCCTCCTGGTGTCTCCTTGCCTCCTGAGGGTTCCTGGGGGCCAACTAGCCCTCCTGTTACCTCTATAAAGCCCACACAAGCTGAATTGCTGAGAGTGGTCGGAGGCCATGCCCCTTTTTTACATCACTCTGCAAACGCGCCTCCTGGTGCACTCCTGCCCGGGTCGATGAAGTCCACTTTAGTCCTGAGGTCCTCAGGACACAAGAGGACGTCATCGCCCCACCATTAGTGCGCCAACTGTCGCATTTGCAGAGTGGTGTAAAAAGGGGCATGGCCTTAGACCACCTCTCAGAAATCCCACTGTGTAGGGCTTACTGGAGGTACCTGGTGGGCTAGTTGGCCCCGAAGGACCCTTAAGATTCTAAGGGACTCAATCTCCCAATCCAAAACACGCCAGAAGGCATGTTTGCAGAGTTGCACAGAAAGGGAGCGGGGCCTCTGGCGAGATGCCTGCTTTTTTGGGGGGGTTTGTTAGAAGAGGTTTGTGTGGCACCCTTTTCTTAATAATTTTAAGGCCCTAGGGACCCCATCACCCATGGCCTGACCCATTTCTAAAAATGAAAAAGCCCCCCTCCCTTGAGCAATTTTAGCCCTTGGGACCCCATCCCCCAGGGCATGGCCACATATTTATTTTTCTCTTTTAAATGGAGGGGTGCTGTACGGCCCCCCTCCTGAGGCGTTTATCAGCCCCGGGACCCCATCCCCTGGGGCATTGCCTCATTTTTTGTATTAAAAAAATTAAGTATTCATGAGGGGGCCACATGGCCTTCCCTTACTTGGGCCACCTGGGGACCCCATTCCCCTGGGCCTGGACTCTTTGTTGGGGACCATGACGGGGAGCCCCAATGCCCCGCTGTCCCTCCTGGCTCCCCGCCTCCGGCGCGAGCCGGCATTGCTTTTGGATAAAGGGAGCTGCTAACATGCAGCTCCCTTTGCCCAAAAGCAATTCTGCTGTGCTTTGTAGAAGCGAGAGCAGGTTTCTTGCTATCGCTTCCATGAAGGACAGCAGAGTTTGCAAAGACAGGGCGGGAGCAGTTCTCACACCCTGTCATTGCAAACTGCAATGTCCCGGGGTAGGCACCCTGGGACATTGCCGAAGCCGGCCCTGGGGGTGGTGTTCCCCAGGGCAAAGGAGGGCTCCAGGAGAGGGGCTGCGTAGCCCCCTCCCAATATGATTTAAGCCCCTGGGAGGTGATCGCCCCCAGGACCCGGAGGTACACAATGGAGCCCCCGTGCATAATTAAAGATTGCCCTTTTACATTATTTAAGTCCGGGGGAGGTGTCAGTAACCCGGGCTTGGGGTGCACGAGAGGCCCCGCTCATTATTACTGAATGCCCCGCGGAGGTGGTGGTCCCCTGGGCAGCGTGTGGGGGCAGGAGCCCCCACACATAATTTACCCAAGGAGGTGGCGATGGCGGCAGCAGGGGGGCATGTGCCCCTGGTATAATATAATCATGCCCCAGGGAGGTGGCAGTTCCCGGGGCATGATTTTTATATATATATATATATATATATATATATATATATATATATATATATATATATATATATACTCCACCCTTAGCCTCCTGCGCACGCCCCAGTTGCCGACACACGTCAGCTGGCAAAGGCAGCGCTTGAGTCCTTCAACAGGGGGTGGTCCATGTCGGGAATGCCCTTCGTGTTCCGTCACAGACCCGTGCTTGGCCTCCCTCAGTTTCCCTGTGATAACCCGCACTTACCTGTATTCCAGTGACTGTGTCGGAGAGCAGGAACGTCCTAGGCATTCTTCTCCGGACGTCTTCAGTATTCTTTTCTTCTGGGTCACCGCTCCCCTTTCGGGGTATGGTTGCAGCATTGGCGTTCCCTTGCCGGCCGGCCTCTGTACTTCTCCTCACGGGCACCTTTCTCTAACATTGTTCTTCCTGTTCCTGCAAGGGAAAATATACAAAGAGAAGTATTTTAAAAATCATAGTTCCCAGCCTATAGTAGGATGAAATATATCTAAGTTTTCTTTAAACTTATATACTTATCTGATTCTTCACTTCTTATTTATTTTATTTATTTAGAAGCTTATAAAGCGCACGGCTACCCCCAACGGGGGTGTCCCGGCACTGCAGACAGCAAACTAAGAGTAAGGATGGCGGCAGCAAGACAGCAGACAGTTAGCAACAAAGCAGCGACTAGGTTTAGCAGTCAATACTGAAATGTTTTCTGTGTCTATGATTCAAGGCATTTTGCATGTGACCATGTCCCACCAATGGCTATACATTTTGACCAGCATTTGCACTTTAAATGTTGCCTCCTCCCTTGCATGCGTCATGTGACCAAGGCCTCTGTGAAGGCCGAAACGTTATGCTGAGGTGTGCCGTCTTCCCGATTGAATAAAACACTGCTCACCTGCACTCGGGTCTCCTCTCTTCTTCTGCGCTGCGGTATCCAGGATTGGGCTCCAGGCGAGAGCAAGCAGAGATTGTCTCATATATATATATATATATATATATATATATATATATATATATATATATATATATATATATATATATATATATATATATATATATATATATATATATATATATATATATATATATATATATATATATATATGTGATAGTTAGGTCCTAGTTTCCATAGGAAAAGCATTTTTGACTTGCCTTTAACTGTTGTGCCGCCCCGCCCACAGCCTAGCTAACCCCTCCACCCTTAGCCTCCTGCGCACGCCCCAGTTGCCGACACACGTCAGCTGGCAAAGGCAGCGCTTGAGTCCTTCAACAGGGGGTGGTCCATGTCGGGAATGCCCTTCGTGTTCCGTCACAGACCCCTGCTTGGCCTCCCTCAGTTTCCCTGTGATAACCCGCACTTACCTGTATTCCAGTGACTGTGTCGGAGAGCAGGAACGTCCTAGGCATTCTTCTCCGGACGTCTTCAGTATTCTTTTCTTCTGGGTCACCGCTCCCCTTTTGGGATATGGTTGCAGCATTGGCGTTCCCTCGCCGGCCGGCCTCTGTACTTCTCCTCACGGGCACCTTTCTCTAACATTGTTCTTCCTGTTCCTGCAAGGGAAAATATACAAAGAGAAGTATTTTAAAAATCATAGTTCCCAGCCGATAGTAGGATGAAATATATCTAAGTTTTCTTTAAACTTATATACTTATCTGATTCTTCACTTCTTATTTATTTTATTTATTTAGAAGCTTATAAAGCGCACGGCTACCCCCAACGGGGGTGTCCCGGCACTGCAGACAGCAAACTAAGAGTAAGGATGGCGGCAGCAAGACAGCAGACAGTTAGCAACAAAGCAGCGACTAGGGACAAGAGAATAACCACGTTTTCAATCTATTACGAAACATCTTCAGCAGTGTGGAGTTAATTATCTGCCTTGATTCAGTGCTGCTTCTTCTCTAATGCTGCAAAATAAGAGAATGGTATTAGTTACTTATTCTTGAATTACTTGGTTAACCTATCCTGATCCAGCACCTTTTCTGCAACATTTTTTCTCTTCTTCTATCCTGTCTAGGAAAATACGTTTTTTGTTTTTTTCCTGGTTTTTCAGGATAGTATACATTTTAATATGTCTACTGAATCCAGACGGTGGTCTCCGTTAAGGCTGGTATGTTTCACACTTATCATTGTTTAATGCTTAAATTCTGCAATCCTATTGATTAATTTGCATACTTCTACCTTTTAGATACCACTGTGTAAGTCTCAAGTTCTAGTTGTTCATATCTCCATGTACTACTAGCAGAACCTTCAACAGGTATAAACTCCTACATTAGCCACATGTTCCATATAGCACTCTCGTAGTTCTGGGGTCATACTTAACTTTTGTACTTTTAACCATTCTGAAAGACATGCAACATCACACTGGATGGACCATTGGATTCTACTCCTTATTCCTTTCCTTGTTTATGTTTCCCCCTTTCCCCACCTTCTCCTCTTTTGCTTTACCTGTGTTGGGTGAGGGAAGTTGGGATCCAGCATCTGTCCCTTCCCCTTCGCCCCTGCGGAAATCCCAGATGAACCTCACAGAAAGCAAAGCCCACGTTTTATATTTCTGCCTGGGCGTAATGGAGGAAGGACAGGTTACTTTGGCTGATGTGGCGCATATGATAGAGAATTTGTAAAAAGAAACACAAGCTTTGACTCTTTGCTCATCATTACGATGGCGGGTGGACAGCAGTCCACCCACCATCGCTGCGGAGCTGGGACCGGCCGCTTGTAAGGCGGCGGTCCCGCTCAGTGTATTAGGATGCGCCTGCTACTATGGCGGGCACATCCAGGCCCCTGATCATTGCGGACGCCACTGCTGGCAGCAGCACCGTTCGCAATGCACAAATGGCACTTAGTGCATTTCCATGCACAAGGTGACAGGCACCATGCAGTGCCTGCCACCTTGTGCATGGAAATGTAGAGGTGCCTCTGGTACCCCCAGTGCACAATGACCCTCCCTCCACACAGAGGGTGCCCGCAATGGGCCCCAAAACCCAGCCTCCACCAGCCTTTTCATGGCGGTGGAACCACCATGAAAAGGCTGGCTGATGTCAGCATTGCAATCTGGCGGGCGGTGCCTGCTAGGCACCGCCGCCATTTCACACATGCTGACCTCTCCACCAGGCAATCGTGGTGATTGCTGTATTGGAAGCGTGGAGGGTGGTCTTTGTGACTGCTGCGGTCAGTAATTAATTACCCCCACCATCCGAATGTGGTGGGGGGAAATGGGAGTCAGATGGTGGAGGAACCGCCACCGCCAGCCCGGGGGTGGCAGTCCCTCGGCCATCATAATGAGCCCCTTAGAGTGGATGACTTACAACATGCCTCTCAAACGTCTCCCTCACCAGATCCTGTGTCTGGAACTCATGATAACTTCTTCACATTACAATCTTCTTCCTCCGGAAGTACTTCTCTGGTATACCATATTACACCCCCTTCTACCATACCATTAGCACCACCAGAAAGGTTCCTAGGTGATTCTGCTAATTTTGCCACTTCCATCAACCAATACCAATTGCACTTTATGTGTAAAGATTCTTGTTTACCTACAGAGCAATCAAAAGTCGCTTTTGTTCTGTCTTATTTGGGAGGAACAGCGGCTACATGGTCTATCCCTCTAGTGGATTGTATTGATTCCTTGTTTTATGATTATAGGGCTTTCAAGGAGGGGTTAAGGCGCTTGTTTGACAGACCTGCATTTTTGCAGTCTGTTGACATAGAATATTGAATCTTCAGCAAGGAACAAAGGATCTCATGACCCACATCTCCTGTTTTAACAGGGTGATTGCTGAAGCCAGATGGCCTGAAGCCAAGCGTAGTGCTCTATTCTCTTATGGGTTAAGGGATGACCTAATGGACCTGTTAGCTCAAGTCATGGACCCTCCTGACTCCTGTGATGCTTTAATTGATTTAGTGGTTAAGTTAGATCGCAGACTACATCAGCAGAAACACAAAAAAGGATGTTCGGAGACTTAGGGGCTCATCATTATGGCGGGGGAACATCAGTCCGCCTGCCATCATAACAGTGATGGGACCATCTGCCAGACATGCTGCGGCCCCATCAGCCTAATTAGGATGCATCCACCACACTGACGGGCGCATCCTGGCCTTTTCACATTGTGGACGGTGCTGCTGGCTGCAGCACCATACGCAATATGAAAATGCCACAAGTGCATTTCCATGCACAACGTGGCAGGCACCGTGCTGTGCCTGCCACCTTGTGCATGGATATGTAGCGGGTACCCCCCAGTGCACCACCCCACAGAGGGGGCCTGCAACGGGACCCCAAAGCCAAGCTCCACCTGGCTTTTTGCAGTGGGGTATCCGCTGCAAAAAAACAGGTGGAAGGGCTCATCTTAATCACTATGGCGGTGCCTGCATGGCACCGCTGCAATGATGCCCTGGTTCCGGGTTCCACAAGGCAGGCGGAAAAGGACCACCTTGCGGGACCATGGCATATGGACTCTCCATCCGTAGAGAAACCAATGTGATTCCCACCGCCATCCTAAATTGGCGGTGGGTGAATCACATTGTGATGGCACGGCCGGCCCGGTGGTGGTGATCCTCCCACCATCATAATGAGCCCCCAAGTTACTTATCTTTAGAGAAAAGAAGCAGGATTCTGACAAACCTGCTGATGCCCTGAACCTGTGCAGATAGGTAGTATTAAATGGCCCTTGAGTACTAAAGAAAGACACACACGAAGGGACAAGAAACTATGCTTATACTGTGGTAAAGCAGGACACTTCTTGCAAGACTGCCCAGTTAAACCTAAAAGACGTACTGAGTCCGGAAACTTACCAGCCCGAGCAAGGTGGAGACAGGTTGCTCGGGTGTGTCAGGTTTAATGGTGTACCATTTTTTAAGTCAGTATTACACATTTTTTGAGATGTACCATTTTTTCTTTACAGCTCAAATGAGCTGGGGAGATAAATCTGTAGAGGTGCAAATCATGCTTTATTCAGGAGCAGCTGGGAATGTTATAGACTACAGAGCCCTAAACTGTGTGACAGTAAAGAACAGATTTAAACTGGATTTGCAAGGTGCCTATCATTTAGTACGATTAAGAGAGGGAGATGAATGGAAAACTGCTTTTCATACTAAGTTTGAGATTTATGAATATTTGGTTATGCCATTTGGGCTATGTAATGCCTCTGCAGCATTTCAATTCTTTATTGATGAGATTTTGAGAGAGGCATTGGATGTGAACACCATTGTCTACATAGATGACATTTTAATCTATTCCTCTTCCACGAAGAACACATCGGGCACGGGAAAAGTGTGTTAGAATGTCTCAGAGACAACAACCTCTATGTGAATTTAGACAAATGTGAATTCCATGTTTTGAAGTAACCTTTATGGACTTTGTGGTGTCATCAACAGGAGTGACCATGGATCCTCAAAAAGTTGCAGCCATTACAAATTTGCCATCTCCTGGTTCTGTGAAAGAAGTACAGAATTTTTTGGGCTTCGCAAATTTCTATTGACGGTTCATAAATGGATTTCTGTCTTTGCCATCCCCTATCACTAAACTCCTGAAAAAAGGTAAACCTTGTTTGTGGACACCAGCGACTGAGGAAGCTTTTTCCTGCCTAAAGAAATCCTTTGCTACTGCTCCTGTCCTGAAACATCCTGAGTCCTCCCAGCCATTTATAGTGGAAACAGATGCATCCCAAGTGGCTACCAGAGGAGTATTGTCCCGAAGAGACATGCAAACAGGACATTCACACCCAGTTGCCTTCTATTCACATAAGCTCACACCGCCTGAAATAAATTATTCAGTGAGAGACAGGGAATTGTTGGCAATAAAGCGTGCCTTTAAAGAATGGCATCAATACGTATTAGGAGTTTTACACACTGTCACTGTCATTGCAGATCACAGAAATCTGCAGTTTTTGAAAGCAGGTAGGGCCTTATCCATGAGGCAGTTAAGATTGACACATAATATTTTAGCATCTTTGATTATATCATGCAGTTTCAGTCGGGTACCAAACTTGGCAAATCAGACGCCCTATCGTGATATGGTTATAATTTATCAGATACTCTGATTACTCATGATCAACCCTTCATTTTAAGTCCTGATCGTATCTTGGGAGGTACCTGTTTGGAGGAATCATTTCTGAAGGACGTGCTTCAGGCATAAGAAACTGAGGAAATCAAAGATTATGAAACCAAACACAAGGGAGTTAGAAATCACAATCTCTTGTACATTCAAGGAGGCCTAGTCCTCCCTACTAAGGTCTTACAGCTTCAAGCACTTGAATGGTGTCATTTACATGTGTTAGCAGGACACCCAGGTCATAAAAAAACCTCTTGCCTTACTTAAAAGATACTTTTGGTGGCCAGCTTCGATTCAAGACACTCACCTGTAGGTTCAACAATGCTACGTTTGTGCTCAGAGTAAAAGTTTACAACAGGTCCGGCAGGGCTTTTAACTCCTATGCCCCTGCCTCTTATACCATGGCATTCCATCTCCATGGATTTTATTGTAGAACTTCCACCCACTAAGCAAGAGCATACTGTCATATTTGTGGTTGTCGATATGCTATCAAAGATGTCTCACTTCATACCTTTGAAAGACCCACCTGACTTTAAAGACCTTGCTTTTGTTTTTCTCCAACACGCGGTGCATATTCATGGTCTTCCTTCTGTTTTTGTGTCAGATCAGGCCCCCCAATTTGTGTCTAAATTCTGGAAAGGGTTGAATACCTTGTTACAAATAGATATAAGACTCTCTTCTGCTTATCACCCCCAGACAGATGGCCAAACTGAAAGGGTCAATTAGTGTATTGAGCAATATCTAAGGTGCCAACTGTTGCACGCAGTTAGTGACTTGGATACCTTTCTTTGGACTGCAAAGTTTGCATATAACAATGATGAATGTTCGGATGTACCATGTTACAATGCATACTATTACTACTACCTACAGTTACAACGCGACCATTACAACGCATACCATTACAACGCATAGCGCTTTGAGGTGCTGGATAGTGGTAAGTATAATTTACTATTCTAACTACAGTCCCCGTGGACCCTAGGGAAGGTGTTGGATAGTAAATTATACTTATTCCCTATCCTAGAGCGCCCCCCAGCGCAATGCGTTGTAATGGTATGCGTTGTAAAAGTCGCGTTGTAATGGTAGTGCGGAGTAAAAGATGCATTGTAACGGGTGTATACCGAATGTTCTTCCATAGGCGTATCCCTCTTTTCCGTAACTATGGTTTTAACCCCAGTGGTGGGCTTGTGTCTTCTCCTGTTAATATTGCTACTCCTGCTGCCTTGGAACTTGCAGCACATCTCCAAATCATCCATACTAAGGCCAAACGAAATCTGGAGGAGACAAAAAGTAGGTATAAGGATGACGCTGATCACCATCGGAGACCACCTCCTGATTATACGGTTGGTGACAAAGTCTGGTGGTCTACTAGAAATGTTAAGGTCAAAGGGACAAACAAATGTAAACCTCGCTTTATTGGTCCCTATGCTATCTCTAAAGTTGTAAACTCTGTTGCCATGAAATTAGACTTTCCTGCCTACTTGAGGATCCATCCAGTATTTCATGTGTCTTTTCTGAAGCCTGTAGTTTCTGGTACTGTCGTTCTTGCTCAACTCCCCCAGTTATGGTGGATGATGAACCTGAGTGTGAGGTTGACTATATTGTAGACTCACGTAGAGTATGGCGTAGGCTACAGTATTTGATCCATTGGAATAGCTATGGGCCTGATGAACGGACTTGGGGGCCTGCTTCTCATGTTCATGCTCCCCGCCTTTTGCGGTTGTTTCACAGGCGCTATCTCACCAAGCCCAAGCCTGTTCAGGGAGGGAGTCTTGGGGGTGTCCTGTTTTGCCGCCCCACCCACAGCCTCACTCAACACCCCACCCACAGCTTCCTGCTCATGCCCGCTTGCCAAAACACGTCAAAAGGGGGTGGTCCATGACAGGAACACACTTTGCGTTCCGTTATGGACCCCCACCTGGCCACCCTCGGTTTCCCGGTGATTACCCCACACTTACCTGTATTCCAGGAACTGTGTCAGAGAGCAGGAACCTCCTAGGCATTCTTCTCCCGATGTCTTTAGTATTCTTTTCTTCCGGGTCAGCGCTCTTCTTCCGGGGCATTGTTGTAGGGTCGGCGTTCCCTCGCCGGCCGGGCTTGTTTCTTCTGCTCAGGGGCAGCTTTTTCTAACGCTGTTATTCCTGTTCCTGCAAGGGAAAATATACAAAGAGAAGTATTAAAAGAATCATAGTTCCCAGCCTATGGTAGGATGAAATATATCTAAGCATTTTTTGAAACTTATATATTTTTCTGATTCTTCACTTCTTCAGCAGTGTGGAGTTAATTCTTTGCCTTGATTCATTGCTGCTTCTTCTCTTATGCTGCAAAATAAGAGAATGGTATTAGTAACTTATTCTTGAATTACTTGGTTAACCTATCCTGATCCAGCACCTTTTTGTGCAACATTTTTTCTCCTCTTTAATCCTGTCTAGGAAAATACGTTTTTTGTTTTTTCCTAGTTTTTCAACATAGTATACGTTTTAATGGATCTTATAAATACAGGTGGCGGTCTCTGTTAAGGTTGATATGTTTCACACTTATCATTGTTTAATGCTTAAATTCTGCAGCCCTAATGATAAATTTGCATAATTTTAGATACCACTGTGTCAGTCTTAAGTTTTACTTGTTCATATCTCCTTGTACTACAGGCAGAACATTCAACAGGGATAAACTCCTACATTAACCACATATTCTCATAGCACTTTCGTAGTTCTAGGGTCATATTTATCTTTTTAACTTTTACCCATTAGGAAACACATGCAACATCACACTGGATGGACCATTGAATTCTATTCCTTCTCCCTTTCCTTGTTATGTTTTCCCCACCTTCTCCTCTTTTGCTTTGACTTTGTTGGGCAAAGGAGGTGGGTGAGGGAAGTTAGGACCCAGAATCTATTCTGTTCCTTCCACTTCGGCCCTGCAGAACCCCCAGGTGAGCCTCTCAGTCTCAATAACTTTGGTGTAGTTTGACCAATCTTCATGAAATGTTCCCAAAAAGTGTCCAAGTAGGTTCTGTGTGTCATGGAATGTCTGTGGGTGATCCATGCAGTGGGGACCAGGAAATAGGGGTGTGAAAAAGGGTGCGTTTGTAATGTTAATTCCCATAGGAACACGTTTTCAAACCTACAGCCCAAACCGCTGTATGGAATTAGACCACATTTGGCAGAAAGGTAGATATTGGTACACAGATTGTGCTTTTTGTTATTTGGTCTAAATCCAATCAGTAGTTTTTGAGAAATTCAAGCCGAAAATGATAGATATATCTGTGGCCCTGGATATTTCGTAAAGGTTACGTGATGAATTGCGAATGCACTCGCCAACAGGAATGCTCTGATTGGCTGGATGCAACCTGAACAGAAAGTTGCAACCGCCGTTTTATCCTCCAGGAATGGTTCCTGGGGCTGAAATTTGTGTGAAAGCTAACACAAGGGGTCAGGGTGGAGATACTCTGGCCCCATGTTTGAGAAATAGATGGGTTAGTGATACAAGTTATGTGCCCAAAATAGATTTTTTTAATTGTGTGCAATATACGTGACAATGCTGCAACCGCCAGTGGCCCCTCATGTACTGTCACTGGGACATCACAGTTATCGTGATGTCATCGCAAATATTGGTGGAAATATTTTTTAAAACAATTGAATTATTAATATGCATTGTTATACAGATATTTGAGATTCTGATCAATGTTTTTGTAGGGTTATTTAAATAGTGAGTTATCTAGTGTGATGGTTAGAATTTATTCTATAGGTATAATTTTTTTATGTGGTGTTGGCTATTTAATTCCGGCTTTTGCTTTCCACTTTTGCACCGTATCCATGGAGATCATGATTACTGTCTTCATTGTGATCTCCTGCCTCACTGTGAAAACTGCAAATAGCTTTTAGATATGGTTGTTCTAGAAATACACTAGAAAAGCATGAGTTTAAAGTGTACAGTAATAAACCCTTTGTGTGTAAAATACTGTAATATATGTGCATATATGTGTTTTTCACTTCATGGAAAAGGCACAAACGTCGCCGTTAACGGCATTATCGCAACTCTGCGAATAACTGCGAAAATAGGTCTTAAAGATGGATTTTAAAGGAAGTTAGTACAAAAACATGAGCTTAAACATGTTTTTAAAGAACCATTTATATAGTAATAAGTGCTGCACAATGTTTAGAATGGATTTTTTTTGTTAATATCTTTGGATGTGATGGTGGCAGTTGAATGTCTGCTTTTGTTTTGCGATTTCGTGACTTATACGCAACCATTGTGATGTCATAGCAAGGATTTCTAAATACACAAAAAAAGAATCTAAAAAATATATATATATATTTTGGGTACTAGGGTGGCTTTGACAAGAGCCTTTGTGTTGATTGTGTGTATATGACAGCTACACATAAGACCAGATGCAGAGTTTCAGGTTACTTAGAAACACCCTGTTGCCATCGTCTATGAAGTGCACTCCATTATTTCTATAAATTCCATGTATGTCAAAAAACAGATTGCTGTTATAGATACAGCCCATGCGATGGTATCTGAGGAATGCAGAGATGGTTTTATTAGCATGTTTCCTGGCTTTGGAAATTTGTAGATAGAATTGATTTGAACACTCCCATTTCTGTCTTTGGTATATATTAGAGCCCACCAAGACAGTGTGGGATAAAAGCGACATCAGTTCAGCAAAGGTTTCTTTCATTATGATTTCCAGCGCTACACCAGTCAATGTGCCTAGGTCATTGCCACCACAGTGCCCAATCATGAGGTGAGAAACTCTGGAATCCACAATGGATTCAACCAAAGCCAGCAACTGATAAAACGTTAACCCCCTCTGGCCAAACCAAGTAACCTCCACATTTGGCAAGCAAAAAAAAACCCTGTCAATACCTCTCTTTTTTGCAGCCTCTTTAGCCCAGTAAACATAGCCGTGGCCCACAATCCTCTCTCTAAGCATTATGAAGTGAAGGAACAATAGCAGTCAGGAGAAGGCTGGAGCATAATGAGGTAGTTATCTAAATGAAAAGCAGTTAAAATTGAATTTTCTTTTTTATTAAAGATATATTTCATTGGATGCTGTCAGCATGAAAGTGAATACAATTAGGTAGTGTCTTGGATGCCTTAGAAAGAAGTCCTATTAGTGATTGCTGTTTAAAAAAAAGAAATGTAATGCAGACATGGATATGCTTTTGAATCTGTGGAGTAGACCACACCGGCTGTATTTCAATTGGAAGTAGCATGTTCCTTCTAGAATGTGCTGTGAACTTGTGACCTAGTGGTTCCACTGAGTTGCTAGGTACTCTGAGCTAATGGTGTTAACGAGACAGGCCATTTCTTTTTTATTTGAGGCATTATGACACAATTTAAGTAATGGCAAACTTTAATTTCCAACTCAGGTATTTAAATAAAGAAAACTGAAGCTAAATATCATTTTTTGTAATTATTTTGCGATCATCGCAACAACATTGTGAACACACAGAGACAGGAACCTAATTTTAAAAGAAAGGGAATGGGCTAACCAGTCAACCATTCACAAGTGGAAATACAGTAATCTAAAATGAAAGACATCATTTCATTTGCTGTCTTTCTCATGATCAAACAGTGGAAAGTTGAAGAAGTTGCCATTTTATATCTGCTTTCAATGAGAGTGGTTTACCATTATTGTACTTAGTTTTTACACATTTTTACAGTGTCAAAACTATCCAGAAATAGCTAAAACAACAATATAATCTACAAACTCAATTCACTGGTATATATAGAACATTTTAATTATATACAAAATGTACATTAGAAATGAAGATGTATATGGGAGTTTGATTAAAAGGCGTATCACAATGATGTGAAAAAATATATCAGATGAACTGTATCTGGCAGAGGGTATGTGTTTAAGATGTTAGCACTGTTGAAAGTTAACATGACCAATGTCTTTAAAAATAACAATGTTTTAAATGTCTGAGCATCATGTGCAAAACAGACAGATCTGTTATTTAAATTCTGGGATCTGTAGTACTTTTAGCCACATTATGAAATAGGAGTAGTGTAGTCATGAATTAAACATTAGAAAATGTACTGTGCCTGTATATAAATTATAAAGTAGAAATACTTGTTAAGTATGTAGGTTTTTAACTTAAAGGACCGGTTTGCATATGTTTAGATGGTGAGATATGGTTTTTCTTTTTGCAGATGGTTATTTATACGATGAGACTTGTGAATTTACTTAAAGATGCAGAAAACTATGTATTTTTGGAAAGAGGGCCTGAAGGTGTATATTTATTATGAAATCACATATATGTTTACATGGTGATCTGTGTTCTTTAAGGCTGTTGAAAATGTAAAGTATTTGGTAAGGGTGGTGTATTTCTTTAAATATGCTATGTCTAAAATTGAGGAGAGTTAATAATGCAGAATGTCTCTTGAGAGTTCTTCTGCAAGCTAGACTAGGCGGTAACTTTTTTTGAGAAATACTGAATATATCTTTTAAAGACACAAGAAATATTTGTGAAAAGATGTAGGTATACCATTAAGAAAAGTTTTTGTGTTTTGAAAAAGTGAGAATTTTAGTTTTCAGGTTTTGAAACTTACTGATGCAAGTGGACCCTAAGTAACAGAGCAATGTATGCTCTTAGAGAGCCATGTATGCAATTATATATCAAGTGTGATATCTAGACTTATTCAATCACCCAGGCAATACACATGCATTCTTCCAATCATGCAGGAACTAATTATGTACTAATTGAACTACGAAAGCAACACCAATATGTTCATCCAATCACCCAGATAGTAGCAATATAGTCATGTGAATACGCAGGCACTAACTATGCAGATATGGAACCACTGATGTAATTCCTACATACTCAGGGAATCATAAAGACACTACTTATATTCTGAGAGAATCACCTGGGCACTATCTATGTACTCATCCAATTATCCAGGGAGTATTGTTGTACTCAACCAGAAACACATGTGTTTTTACGAGTTTTAGTGAGGAATATGTACTCTTTTAGAAGCATCTAGTGAATTAGATATGTAATCTGTCACATACTGTTTGCATGTACCCTGAAGAATTAGTGGGCCATATGCTGTGATACAGATTAATGTACAGATTTTTATATGCAGTGTTTCTCAAAATTTAAATCTGACACATCTAAGGGCGGATTTCGATGTCGGACAGACCTGAGTACTCCGACATCGATTTGGTACTGGGACTGACTGACCTCCTGTCGGCGGTCCCAACCCAGCAATTAGGATGCGACTGAACACTGTTTGATTTTACTCCTATTCCTTATAATAACGGGCCCCCAACGGCAGAAACCGCATACCTTTCCGCCGGCACAGAAAGGCACATCCCCGCACACATGTCAATATGGATGGCGGTGTCTCCCAGACATCACCACCAAGTTATCTGCTTTTCCTCCCGGTCGACTCTGCGACTGGGCGGAAAACCGGCAGACAGTCTTTACGTGCGCCGGGATCCCCCCCGCCATGGTAATCTAGAGGGGGGAATTTGGGAGCGGGCGGTGGTTTTTAGCGGGCGGATCGCCACCGCCATACGGGCGGTGGCGATCTGCCTGTTATCATAATGGGCCCCTAAATGTACAAGTTACACAGTGGTAGAGAGGCACAGAAATAGCTCTGTTTTGTTTTTGGATTTACAGTATTGAGACACTGTATGTACTTTACACTTTGGTTGATGTTTATTTTAAAACTGAGTACATGAGGGATAAAGTAGTCTTTTAGCGTGTATAAGTGAGAACTGAGATATGGTGCAGCTGTGTTGTAAGAGAGGGTGCTATAATATTAAAAGGCAACTCATAAACTAAGTTTTATATTTTGGTTTGAGTTTGTTACATTTGAAGCAAGTACTTGTAATAATGTAGGTAGGTTCATTTGTAGATTTAAAACTGCAGCATAACATAAAAAACTCTTTTTGTATTATTTGTAAGCCAGTAGTAAAGTAAGAGGTACATTGGCTAGAAAAAAAATCAAATATAATTACTTTTTTCTAGAGAACAGTATCTGCATAATTACAGACAGAATGCGTACAAAAGCTCGGAGGAAAAGTGGAACAGAAGCAACTACAGTATCTATGCAGAACTGAGACTCAAAAGGGGCAAAATGAAGAAAAAGCGATGAACGAAAAAAGAGCTATTTGTAAGAGGACAAAGTTATTTCTTAAAAATATACTTTTGCATGGTACTGTGGCAGACGTAGAAAAGGTTTGTAATGATGTGCAGTTTTATTTCTTTGGTCATGAGCACGATACAAGCGAAAATGAAGAGTTGTTAAGGGGAGGAGCTGCAGACAGAACACAGATATTATAGTTGATAGTTTTGAAAAAGAGATTACAAAATTTAACACAGTGTGGTTTCAAAAATCAGAGTATGTTTGTATATGTTGTGGACGCACTCACTAGAAGATTCAAACACAGACTATTGACTTGTATTTAACCCCTTCGCTGCTAGGACTTCCTCCGTGCTGTCTTTTTTTGGCTATTTGGGGTAGTTTGCACTTAGGCCCCTGTAACGTTTTGACCACATAAGGTATCCATGCCAAATTTGAATCCTTATTTTCCAACATCATGGGGATTCTTAAGGTACCCAGGGTTTGTGAATTCTCCTGGAGGGTACCCAGATATTAGCCAAAATACAGGTAACTTTTGGCTTTTTCAGGAAAAATTGGACGAAAGGGCTACAGATGAAGGCGTCTGTTTTCTTCCCTGCAAATGGTATAAAAAAGGGGGTTGTGGTGCTGAAATCAACATCTTCCCAGCCTTCAGGGACAAGCAGACTTTTGTCAGAAAACCAACATTTATTTACACAGTTTTGGCATTTTTCTGGGTCATAGCCTATTTTTGCTATTTTTAGTGCTTTCAACCTCTTTCCAGTTAATGGTATGAAAGCAATAATGGATCCTGAACATCTGTACATTTTAGAACAGTAGACAAAATTCTCAATTCAGCAAGGGGTCATTTCTGTAAATCCTTCAAGGTTTCCTGAATTAACTGTTGAATATAGAAAAAACAGCCATTTGTGTCAACGTTTTTACCTGTAACTTCTCCTAATTATGACAAATGTTTAAAAGTGATACACAGTTACATTCACTGGACCTTTCTGGTTGAGGGGATATATAGGACTGAGCCAATAACTGAGCAGCGTCTGACAATATTTTTTTATTATGGACCGGCTAACTAGCAAATAATTTGGGAAAATATATACATGGAAAATGGGTATGAAAGACACCTATGTATTTCTGAAATCGGAACAAATATAGAGTTTAGAAATTGTAGATATTTGCACATTTCCGAAATTGTGAGTACCCATACTAGCATGAGAATTATAGGTCATTTTTCAAAATGACTTTTTTTATACATTGCAAGGCAGAAATGCATCAAAAGTCAAACGGTAATAACAGTTGCTCTACAATTCTGTGTTACTCTAAGTCTTCCGATGAAAATGATACCTCACTTGTGTGGTTAGGCCTAGTGCCCGTGACAGGAATCGGCTCAAAACGCTACGTGGACATACTTTATTTTTACTGTGAAAACGTACCCTTTACTTGTAAAGCGCCTAGCTGTCGATTTTGAACCCTACACATTTTCCTCACATTTCTGTGGTGGAAAGTTCTGGAATCTGTGTGGATCCACAAAATTCCACCCAGCCGCTTTCCCCAAAGTCTTCCAAGAAAAATGGTCCTTCACTTATGTGGGTGAGTCAAGTACCTGCGAAAGGCAAGGGCCCAAAACCTATTGCGGCGACTTCAAAATTACCTATCACAAAACAACCTGATTTTGCAAGGGGGGGTCCCATGAGTTTTGGGCGGCCATCTAGGGAAACCTACCAAAACCACACATTTATGAAAACTAGACACCCTGGGGTGTACAGCAAGGTACGGCTTGCATGGGTCCCCTAACATTTCCCTACAGAGAATCCCCTGCAAACCTCAAACTTAGCTGAAAAATTACTTTTTTTTCTCAAATTTCTGTGTGGGAAAGTTCTGGAATCTGTGTGGATCCACAAATTTACTTCTACACAGCATTCCCCCAGGTCTCCTGATAAAAATGGTACTCCAATCGCGTGGGTGGGTCAAGTACCTGTGACAGACAAGGCCCAAAACCTATTGAGGCGACATCAAAATTACCTATCACAAAACAACCTAGTTTTGCAAGGTGGGTCCCATGAGTTTTTGGCCCCTGGCTCTGTGGCCACCTAGGCAAACCTACTAAACCCATCCATTTCTGAAAACTAGACACCTGGAGGAGTCCAGCGAGGTATGGCTTGCATGGGTCCCCCAACATTTCCTTACCCAGAATCCCCTGCAAACCTCAAATTTTGTTGAATAAATCTATTTTTTCTCACATTTCTCTTTGGTAAAGTTGTAGGATCACTGGGCTGATACAAATTTCCTACCACCCAGCGTCCCCTAGGTCTCCCGATGAAAATAGTACCTCACTTGTATGGGTAGGCATAGTGGCTGCAACAGAAAATGGCCCAAATCGTACTGTGGAAACTTCAAAATTACCTATAACAAAACTACCTGGTGTGGGGGGGGGGGGCACCTGGGGTTTTGGCCTCCAGCCTCAAAGCCATCTAGGGAAACCTACCAAAACCGCACATTTCTGAAAAAGAGACACCCTGGAAGAGTCCAATGAGGTATGGTTTGCGTGGTTTCCCTACCCAAAATCCCCTGCAAACCTCAAATATGTGGAAAATGTGGATTTTTCAGCTAAATTTGAGGTTTGCAGGGCATTCTAAGTAGGAAAGCTTTGGGGAATCCACGCAAGCAATACCTCGCTGGACGTCCCCAGGTGTTTAGTTTTTCAGAAGTGTGTGGGTTTGGTAGTTTTTCAAGATGGCCCCCAAACCAGGGGCAAAAAATCCATGTGACCCCTCTTGCAAAACCAGGTTATTTTGTGATGTAATTTTGATGTCTCCTCAATATGTTTTGTGTCCTTGCATGTCGCGGGTACCTGACCCACCCACGCGAGTGAGGTATCATTTTTATCGGAAGGCCTGTAGAAACGCTGGGTGGTAAGACATTTGTGGATCCAGGTGGATTCCAGAACTTTCCCACACAGAAATGTGAGAAAAAGGGATTTTTATCAGCTAAATGTGAGGTTTGCAGGGCATTCTGGGCAGGAAAACATTGGGGGACCCACGCAAGCCATACCTCACTGGACTCCCCCAAGTGTCTAGTTTTGAGAAATGTGTGAGTTTGGTAGTTTTCCAAGATGGCCACCGAGTCCAGGGCAAAAAACCTAGATGACTCCCCTTGCAAAACCAGATTGTTTTGTGATAGGTCATTTTGATGTCTCCTCAATACGTATTGGGCACTTGCCTGTTGCGGGTACTTGACCCACCCACGCGAGTGAGGTTCCATTTTTATGGGAAGACCTGAGGGAACGCTGGGTGATAGGAAATTTGTGGATCCACATAGATTCCAGAACTTATCCACACAGAAATTTGAGGAAAAAGTGATTTTTTCATCAAAGTTTGAGGTTTCCAGGGGATTCTGGGTAGGAAAACGTTGGCGGACCCACGCAAGCCATACCTCCCTGGACTCCCCCTGGTGTCTAGTTTTCAGAAATATTTGGGTTTGCTAGGTTTCCCTAGATGGCTCCACGTTGTGTTTTGGGCCGTTTCCTGTCACGGGCACTAGGCATACCCACACAAGTGAGGTACCATTTTTCTCATAAGACTATAGGGAATGCGGGGTGGGTGGAATTTTGTGGATCCATGCAGACTTCAGAACTTGCCACCACAGAAATGTGAGGAAAATGTTTGGTTTTTTTTTACACATATTGAGGTTGAGGATTCTGAGTAACAGAACCTGGTGAAAGCCAGTCAAGTCACCCCATCCTGTATTTCCCTGGGTGAAAAGTTTTTAAAAATGTATAGGTTTGCTAGGTTTCCATAGGTGCCAGCCGAGCTAGGGTTCAAAATCTATAGCTAGGCACTTTGCAAATAAAGTGTCCATTTTCACTGTGAAAATGTGGTGTGTCCACGTTGCATTTTGGGCCATTTTCTGTTGCGGGCACTAAACCTACCCTCACAAGTGAGGTACCATTTTTCTCTGAAGAATTTGGGGAATACGGGGTGGGTGGAATTTTGTGGATCCACGCAGATCCCAGAACTTTCCATCACAAAAATGTGAGGAAAATGTGTTTTTTTAACTAAGTTTGAGGCTTGCAAGGGATTCTGGGTAACAGAATTGTGGTTAGAGGCACACAAGTCACCCCATCCTGGATTTCCCTTGGTGTCTAGTTTAAAAAAATTTCCAGGTTTGCTAGGTTTCCCTATGTGCCGGCTGAGCTAGGGCCAAAAATCCACAGGTAGGCACATTGCTAAAATCAAGTCTGTCCCTAGTGGGCTTTCTACCGCCTGGGGGTGTTGGGGGGTTGTCCTGATATGCCCCCAAGGGGGGCAGAAAGACTATGGCTATGTTTTTGGGGGCATTGGTAAGCCCATTCTGGGCAACCCCCATGCAATAAAAAAGCCATTATATTCGCCAACTGCCTAGTGGGTTTTCTGCCCCCGGGAACAGATCAGGGGCCACTGCCCCCATCTGCCCCTTGGGGGGGCAGAAAGACTGTGGCATTTTTTGGGGAGGTGTGGGGATTGGCATGCCCATTCTGGACTGACCTCAACCCTGAATAAAAAAAAATCCTGAGGCCTAGAGTATTTCCCCCCAGGGGGCAGATAAGGGGCTATTGCCCCAATATACCTCCGGGGAGGGGCAGAAAGACTGTGGTAATGGTTTTTGGTGTAGGGCCATTAGCATGCCCATCCTGGGCAGCCTACATTCCTACATTATAATAAAAAAATCAATGGTGCCTAGTGGACTTTCTGCCCCCCCGGGGGTAGATCAGTAGCTATTGCTCCCATCTACCCTCGGGGGAGCATAAAGACTTGCATTTTTTTTGGGGGGGTGGAGGCATTTGCCTGCCCATCCTGGGCAGCCCCCACCCCTACATCAATAAAAGAATCCTTGATTTCTAATGGGCTTTCTGCCCTCCTGGGCGCAAACTGGGGGCTACTGCCCTCATATGCCTCCAGAGGGGCAGAAAAACTGGAATTTCACTGGGTTGGGGGCAGTGTCATGCCCATTTTGGGCAGCCCCCGCCCCAACATCAATAGAAAAACATTCCCTGGTTTCCAGTGGGCAGATTGGGGGCAGAAAGACTGACATTGCTCTGAGGGGATGGGGCATTGCCATGCCCTTTTTGGGCAGCCCCCACCCCTGTGTCAATAAAAAAATAATCCCTGGTTTCTAGTGGGCTTTCTGCCCTCCTGGGGGCAGATTGGGGGATACTGCCCCATCTGCCCCTTGGGGGGGTGCAGAAAGACTGACATTTCTCTGGGGGGCAGGGACATTGCCATGCCCTTTATGGACAGGTCCCACCCCAACATAAATACAAAATAGATCCCTAATTTCTTGTGGGTTTTCTGCCCCCCGGGTGCGGATTGGGGGATACTGCTCCCTGGGAGGGCAGAAAGGCTGATATTTCTCTGGGGGGAGTGGGGGCATTGCCATGAGCTTTTTGGGCAGCCCCCAACCCAATGTCAATAACAAAATCCCAGGTTTCTAGTGGGCTGTCTGCCCCCCGGGGGTTGATTGGGTACTACTGCCCCTTCTGCCCCCTGGGGGGAGCAGAAAGACTGACTTTTCTCTGGTGGGTCATTGCCATGCCCTTTTTGGGCAGCCCCCACCCCAGCATAAATATTCTTTTTAAACTCTGGTTTTTAGTGGGCGCTTTCTGCCCCCCAAGGGGGGCATAAAGACCAACATTTTGCAGGGGAGGCATTGCCATGCCCTTTTTGGGCAGCCCCCCCCCCCCATAATCAATAGAAAACAATCCCTGGTTTTTAGTGGGCTTTCTGCCCCTGGGGGCAGATTGGGGGCTACTGTCCCCATCTGCCCCCCTGGGGGGGGCAGAAAAACTGTTGCAACCAAACAAATATGGGTTGAGCAAAGGCCCTTGCCTAAGGGGCCGCTCCCCCCCTTCCTGGTGCTAGTGCAGAGCTTTCCAAACTGTGTGTCCCGACACAGTACTCTGTTGACTGCAAATGGTGGGTGTGTTGCGGGATGACACCGGTATTAACGGGCACTTAGCACATAAGTGCTGCTAATTAAGCGGCCTTCCTTTGAAAGCTTTGTTCTCACTATGCCTCATCTATTCCATAACGTCTCCCAGTAAATGGTCTTTTAAAGACCTGCAAAGTACTCGGGTGCGGCTGTATGTGTGCCCAGGAAGCTGGGGTGACAGACAGAGGGAGACAGACAGAGGGAGATGGAGGGAGGAAGTCAGAGGGAGGGAGACAGAGGGAGGGAGACAGAGAGAGAGGGAGACAGAGAGAGAGGGAGAGAGAGAGGGAGAGAGGAAGACAGAGAGAGAGAGAGGGAGACAGAGGGAGGGAGACAGAGGGAGGGAGACAGAGGGAGGGAGATGGAGGGACGGAGACAGAGAGAGAGAGAAACCATGGGAGACAGAGAGAGAGAGGGAGTCCGCGGGAGGGAGACAGAGGGAGGGAGTCCGGGGTAGACAGAGGGAGGGAGAGGGAGACAGAGAGAGGAGACAGAGGGAGACAGACAGAGGAGGGAGACAGAAAGAGACAGAGAGAGAGGGAGACAGAGAGGGAGAGAGAGGGAGACAGAGAGGGAGGGAGACAGAGAGAGGGAGGGAGACAGAGAGAGTAGACAGAGAGAGGGAGACAGAGAGAGGGAGACAGGGGGAAACAGACAAAGGGAGACAGAGAGATAGAGGGAGGGAGACATAGGGAGGGAGGCAGAGGGAGGAGGACAGAGGGATGGAGACAGAAGGACGTAGACAGAGAGAGGGAGACAGAGGGCGACAGACAGAGGAAGACAGACAGAGGGAGACAGACATAGGGAGGGAGACAGACAGAGGGATGGAGACAGATCGAGGGAGACAGTAGGAGGGAGACAGAGGGAGGGAGACAGACACGAGGGAGACAGATGGAGACAGACAGAGGGACGGAGACAGAGGGAGAGAGAGGGAGGGAGACAGAAGGAGAGAGAGGGAGGGAGACAGAGAGAGAGGGAAACCGTGGGACACAGAGAGGGGAGACTGCGAGAGGGAGACAGAGGGAGGGAGAGGGAGACAGAGATAGGGAGATAGAGGGAGACAGATTGAGGGAGGGAGACAGCGCGAGACAGAGTGAGAGGGAGACAGAGAGAGGGAGAGAGAGGGAGAGACAGAGAGGGAGAGAGAGAGGGAGACAGAGAGGGAGGGAGACAGAGAGAGGGAGACAGAGATATGGAGACAGAGAGAGGGGGTGACAGAGGGAGACTGAGGGAAACAGACAAAGGGAGACAGAGACACAGAGGGAGGGAGACAGAGGGACAGAGACAGAGGGCGGGAGACAGAGGGACGGAGACAGAAGGACAGAGACAGAGAGAGGGAGACAGAGGGCGACAGACAGAGGGAGACAGACAGAGGGAGGGAGACAGACAGAGGGATGGAGACAGAAGAAGGGAGACAGATAGAGGGAGACAGATGGAGGGAGACATAGGGAGGGAGACAGACAAGAGGGAGACAGACAGAGACAGACAGAGGGAGGGAGACAGAGGGAGAGAGAGGAAGGAAGACAGCAGGAGAGAGAGGGAGGGAGACAGAGAGAGGGAGAGAGAGGGAGACTGACATGGTGAGGGAGACAGAGAGAGTGGGAGAGAGAGGGAGAGAGGCAGAGAGGGAGGGAGACAGAGAGAGAAAGGGGGAGGGAGACAGAGAGAGAGAGAGACAGAGAGAGGGAGGGAGACAGAGACAGACAGAGATAGCGACAGAGACAGGGACAGGCAGAGACAGATAGAGACAGGGACAGGGGCAGACAGATAGAGGCAGAGACAGAGAAACAGAGAGGAGACAGAGGGAGGGAGACAGGGACAGACAGAGAGAAGCAGAGACAGGGACAGACAGAAAGAGGCAGAGATTGAGACAGAGAGAGACAGAGGGGCAGAGAGACAGGGAGTGAGACGGAGAGGGAGACGGAGAGAGAGACAGAGAAAGACAGAGGAAGACAGAGAGAGGGAGAGGGAAGGAGAGGGAGAGAGAGGGAGGGAGAGGGAGACAGAGGGAGGGAGGCAGGGGGAGACAGAGGAAGAGAGTTTGACTAAAGCTGCTGAAATGGGTATAGTTGATATCTTTAGTAATTAACACCAATAATTAAGGACAAAACAGTTCAGTTTGTATTGTCTTATAGTAATTGCACAAGTATGCATACATTTGCATTGATAATGAATACAAAGGTATGGTTGTTTCATCCACAATAAAGTTCCAAATAGTACCACTAGATCTCTTCTACAGCTATATTGGAGAACGTATACGTATCCCCCAATTGGTAAAGAACACCTGGATTAAATCCCCTCCCCAATACACTTACAGAAGTGACATCTTGCTCATTTTGAGCACTTAAGAGTAGTTCACCACAAGTGTTGATTCTGCATACAACATAAGAACATGTGCACATGTACATTTTGGTGCCGCACACAGATGACAAATATTAGAGGGAACATTGCCTGGCATCATGATCAAATTTCGATTGCATTAGGAGACTTAGATGATAAACTCCTAATGAGCACAACTGGTTGAAATAATTTAGCATTAAGATGAATTGAAATATTGATTCCTAGGCAGAAAGAATAATCATTGTCAGATAGATATGAATTTGATGTGGCAGAATGTGTGCATAGTTAAAGTCTCAGGGATTGCTGCAAATTGACCAAGAGGTGGACGTGGGCCTACAATACATAGACTGACCTATAAACACAATAGGCATGACTATTGTATTCCATATTACAAGCATGTGTGTTATTCTATGTACCTAACAGATATGTGTTGTGCACTTCCATACCTCAGGACGTCTCTTCCCATTATTGATAAATAACAGAGGATTAGTGATGCCCATCTCTATAGTACTCATTTTATTCAACCTAAGTAGATTGGAAGGCTGAGTGGGCAAGCTAGAGTTTGAACCTGGGACCTTAAAGTAAAAATACAAACCCTTGGAGGGGATGCATTAGTTCACTGATCCACTAGTATTTTCAAAGGATGTTCTTACACCTGCTCACTTAAAGTCAGTGTCATGTCTGGTCATTTAAATAGTTATTCAGAATATTGAGTATGGTAAAGGAAGTAAAACTACAAAGTACACGGCAGCAAAGCCATTATCTTAGATAATTAACCAAATAGCACTCATGTTCAAATCATCATGCCACTCCTGCCCATTCCATGAACTCTTCAGAACTAAGTAGTTGCCACTCCCTTAGAAGGGTATCGCACAAACACACATAAACATTTAGGACGACTAGTAATTCAGATGCTAGAACAATTCTAGGAAACCTCCTAGTGAAGTTGAAAGAGGTTGCTGCTGAGTTTAGAACTGAAGGACATTGTTTCCTGGTTTGGTATGTTTTACGTATTTAGAATTTGGGCAGTATAAAGTGATTTAGGAAAATAAGCCTGTGTCAGTTTTGTATATGTTGTCATCTTTTCACATGGCGCGTTGAGATGTCTAATAGGAAAGGTGTATAGGTGCCTCCAACTCCAACTCGGATTCAATTAATCCGAGGTGTGAAATCTCGAACTAGTGAAAGTTTATATTTCCGCAACTGGTAGTTCTAAGATAAAACTGTACCTTGTGAAATAGTTCCAGAGGGCTGTGTAGGGACTCCTGCTCTTCCAAGATGTTGTCACTGATTAAGCTACAAAGCTTAATTTGGGCTGATGGTTGTAGGCGGCTGGCACTGGCGCTCTTTTTAGGGAACAAGATTTATTTTAGACCATCCAACTTTCACCCAGAGCAAAAGCGTGAGTGAAAGAATAAGCAAAGAAAAGACAGGAAACAGTAACAAGGGCGAAGAAGAAGGAATGAAAAGAACCTACAAGAGAGAGACTAGAGGTGGAGCGGGTAGAAGAAAGGCATGAGGTGGAATCAAAACTAACAGCCTTGGCAGCGTTGTCCCATGCACCTAAGAAACCATTTGGAGCTCTGCACTTATTTTCTAATCATTGAGCACTGTAGTCCACTTTATTACAATTACACTGAACCAGGTCGGTGGTTAGGCTTATGAATGTAGCATGAAGTCAGTGCTTCATGCAGAAACAAGTACTTTATTATAAGAAAGCCCAGGGGGTTGGGGCCCTGCTTCTGAGATCTGTGGGCAGCAGGTCCTGGTGAGTCATAACGTGAGTTTCGGGTATCGCTCAGCCTCTCATAGAAATAACGAGCCAGTGCTTTCAGGGTACACGCCTATATCGGAAATAACACGTTAACAGTAAATTAGAAGTGTTAATAATATTAAAGTTAAGAGAAACTACGAAGGAGATTTTAATCAGGGAACTTCCCCCACAGCTCTTTCTCTCTTGTGAACTGCTTTGAAGGAGGCTGGGTTCTGCACACCATTAATACACTTTTGCAGCTTATTAAAAAAGTTTAGATGCCCCTGGGTTCTTTATCTAGAAATGTCTGAAGATTAACTTTAATAGCAGTAATTGCCATAATAATACTCGGATTCGTATAGCGCTGCTAATCACCCATGAGGGTCTCTAGGGCTATTCCTTGGCACAGGGTGATGAAGTGATTTTCCCAGAATCCCCTAAGTGTCAACAGCTTTGAAATGTATTGCCCATTTTCTGCTAATTCAAGTCACATGATGCCAAACAATATTGAATTATATGTTAAGTGTTGAGACAGGGAAATAGAAGATAAACAACAGGTTCACTTTCCAATGGGGCCCTTGGGAGGTGGGGGTCCTGGGCAATTGCTGACTTTTCCCAAGCTTTAAAATCAAGTGTATGAACGACAAAGGAAGGAAATGAACACAGTAAGACACATATAAATTACACACTCTGGAGCAAATACTATTTAAAGAGTTTTGATTGGATCCTGTAAGATCACGTTTTCTTTTTTGAAATTTGACGACATTATGAATGCGAGCTATCAACACATTACTGAGATAGAGAAACATTACACGATCTGAAGAAATTACCTGTCCCCAGTAAAGAAACAAGTACTGACAAAGACTACAGGCCTGTTTTTTTCAAAAATGAATATGTTCCTGTTTCATGTTTTTGTTTTGGATGGCTGAGTGATTGTATCGAAGGTGTATTTGATTTTCAGTGAGTCAAAAGATGGAGGCATATTTGGGGACTTTACACATTTAAGAGCTCCATGGGTATTAATATGAGTCAGTAACTAAAATAATATGAATGTGTGTGAGAGAGTGCACGTGCATGCTTTGAGGGCCTTAAACAAGGCCCTTTCCATAAAAAAATGTATAGTGGTGTATGTAAACTACAGTCCTTTCAGCATTCCCTATTCTCCACTGTGAGGAAGTGTATGAGGACAGATGCAACGAAGATCACAGGTTACTTTCTAGATGCAGAGATTTTGTTGGTGTGTGTGGAGAAGGAATGCTTTAGAAGCTCAGAATGAGAATCAAATCTTCAAAGGTGAGATACTGCGAAGCTTGCAGATCCAAGATCAGCCTATGCCTCACTGTTCTATTCAGCCGTCACAGCCTATTATGTAAGTTTGACTTGTAAATCGTGGCTTATCACCCTGTAGGGTATCCAGGTACTGGAACAAATTGATAGGTGAGTGCCTGCAGAAGTGGTGAGTGAGTCGGCCAAGGGTAGTTAGTCAAAGAGGCAGGTTTTGACAGTGGTCGAAGTGGGCGGGATCGGAAGGGCACAGCGTGCCCCTACTTCTTTTATTAAAAAGATTCAGTTCACCTACTTTTTCTTTTCAAAACTGTGTCCCAGGACGGCAGAAATAGCGAAGGCATTCAGATAAGGTTCAGCTTGCTTTCGTGGATGTTTGGGGACGGGCAGAGAAGGAAAAGGACTCTGTCTCTTCCCTACTGCCCAGAGAAGTGCATCATTTGAATTGAGCCACATCCAAGTGTTTAAAGCGGGCACAATTAGGTTGTAGCTGAAGGCAGTGTGAGTTTCTCTCACTGGGTAGTATGGTGTTCAGTGGGGAAAAGGATGTGGCACTATGGCCAGAGCTGTCAAATTTGGAACTGGGGAACCGGGTTCAGCCTTAATGACCAGTCCACCAGACCACTCTACTGAGGGAGCATATTCCCATGCTAGACCTTGGAAGGCCCCACCAGACCTGAGAAGGCCTGATGTCTTAGTACAAGCGGGTGTACCATGATGGTGTCAATTGTGGGTTAACCTTTAAGGCCTGCCCACCACAATCCATACTATAGTTCGTCTCCAGTCTTGCGGGCAGGCCTACGAAGCATACACCCTAGAGCAACAGTGATCCAGTCACTGTGACTCTGTCACTGAGGTCACTTGAACCTTGAGCAGGTTAGAGAGGTGCGAACGGTGTGACCGCACTGGGTACCTATTTCGGGTGGGTGCGTAGTGTTTGCAAGTATATTATGGTTTAAAAAACTTGCTGCCTCCTTCCTGGCCTCCAGCAATTTTCAACAACCATAAAAATGTCATGATCACTTCATTGATTAATGTTCTTCCTAGAGCGAGATCGGAGCTTTGTCTAGTGGAAGGGTTGACTTCTGGAAAGGTAGCACACAGATCTCAAAGTGCACATAATGTTACCTAGGTTAGTAGGTTACTGCTTTTGTCAGAGAGATCCTTTTGTTACTTGCAGTTTATAAGTTAAAATCCTAACATAGAACAGTGAGCTATTAAACTATACTGCCTACTAGCATGGTTGTCTTGTGGCTTCTACACCTTGTAGTCCTTTGTCTTATGTACCATTTCCTATACAGTGATTTACACACGTATAAATGATTGTCTCTGTGTAGTGTGTGTGATGTAAAGTGCTCTGACACCGTACACTGATATGAGTGGTGCTGTAAATTAAATTAAATGCATCTGAGAAAGTGTGTGGTTATGGAGACTTGAGGGGGACTGTTAAAGGGTGGTAGTGAGGGAGTCCGAGGTATAGGTGAACATTGAGGGCACTGACAGACATTGTTGCACAGGACACCAGCAGCACTAAAGCTGGCCCTGCCCTTGAGGCCAGTCCGCCTCACCCATTGGTACCTCCATTGGCCTTGTTTCAGCAGTAGTAGCTGCAACTCACCAAGGATCGGCAATGCAGTATTTGCACACACACCAAACTAAGTTTGCAAACTTCACAGTCTCTCTGCTTCATGCACAAGCACTTTTAACATGTGGTACCTGCTCTGGAGCCACTGGAATTATGCAGCAATGGGGGACAAAATGGTGTTGCAGTGTTGACCAAATTATGCTATAAAAAAAAGGCTGCAGTGTAATGCAATATATTTTCTAATACTTTATTAATTAGACATTTTTACACGTTAAGTCTCTGCAAAGATTCTGCCTCATTAGTATCAGCATGACATACAAATGCAGCAGTGAGAAAGGTGATCAGTCAACCTTTGCAAAGGGCCGTCCACTTTGCAGCAACTCAAGTACCGTTTTTTAGTAACCTTTTATCCGTTTGAGCTACATAAATGATTAGTTAAAACTGTAAGATTATGTAGTGGATGATGTATTATGGCAGAGCATAATTATCTAGAAAAAATTTGCAAACGAGGATATTTTGCCATTCATGTTTGAACTGCTCTTGTGGAAGAAGGGAGGGGAAGTGCTAATGAGAGAAACTTGCATAGCTTGGAGACAAATGTCTTGTGATTCCACTTTTAAGCATATTTGGGACATTGTGTGATTGGAAATATATCCCACTTAGTGAATGTATTTAAATGCCAATAACTCCTATTAAACCCTAAAAAATCAAGTGTATCCATTGGTTGAATTAAATAACACATTAAGCTGTAACTGGTCGGTGAAATGCCAAACAAATACTAAAAGTTGGGATGTTTGGCACATTCTGCCCAACCCTCTGACTCCGCCCACTGATCCAATCCTTGGTTTATCCCTGCCCTCGGAGTCTCAAGTCACAGTTCCCCTTCTTTTTTTTCCCCACTTTGACCACTGGGTTTTGAACTACTTGCAGGATTCAATAAGTAAAAAGGAGGCCCTAATGTGTAGAGGGAGGTCTTACCAGGCTTTGGGTGCGATGTGGGAGAAAGCTAAACCTCTTGTTCTCAGTGGCGGCTGCTGAGGCATTCAAGTGGTGAGACAGCGGGGGCAGTGCAGGGGGCAGCGCGGGGGGAAGAATATTAAAAAATCATGCTTACCTGGCATCTGCCGCCTCAGTGGTCTTCTGCGCCTCTGCTCCTCGACTCCCGGCAGTCCACAGGCTCCCCTACGCCAATCCAAACGCTGCCCTCATGCTGGTATTATCCAGCCTGAGAACAGCGCCGGGATTAGTCGGAGTGTCCTGACTCAGCACTCACTAAGGGACTATGATCCTGTGCCGGTTCTCCCTCCGGCTGTACAGCATTGCTCGGGTGGAGAGATCTAAGTGCACATGCCGTCCAAACTGTCATGCACACTTGCAGCAGTGCCAATATCTCCTTGCTGTAGCTGTCCATCAGGATGGCCTCGCCCTGTCCCAAACCAGACTTGGCTCAAGTAAGTGAGGAAAAATAAAATTATAACTAGTTTTATTATCATTTCATTTTTCATATTTACTTCTGCAGGAGCTGCTTTTCACTGCCTTAACGGAGGAGCTGCCGCTGCCTGTTCTGCTTTTGCAGCTATGGGGCTGTGTGTGTTAGTGAGAGTGAGGCTGAGGCTGAGCACACATGTCTGGTGGATTGGGGGAAGTGAAGGCGTCAACTACTGTAAGCTGGTCCTGTGTTGTGCAGTGCCCTGTATGCATGCCTGCACATCTTTATGCACTGCACCAGTGCATGTTTTTCTTTTAGTATGGTATCCTGCTGACTTGTCCACTGCCTTGGTGCATCTATTCTGAAAGAGATGTAAGTATTCCATTAAGCATGTTAAATGAAGCTCTGCTGTGCCTGCCAGACTTAGTAATAAATTAATGTAAATTTCACCCGGTGCTGACATCTTAATAGTGTCAACAACTGACTCCGTTCACGCTGTACCACAATAAGGAACACACGTGCGAAACTGATTTCTACTTTCTGCAAGCTGATTAAAAACAATTTGTTTTTATAGAGTTAGAGCTATTGGCGTTGTAATGGAAATGTATTTTACTTATGTGAGAGAGAGAGCAAGTGTGAAAGTGATAGAAAGGGTGAGGCAGATGATGTTTATACAGCTAGTTTGAATTATTTGCATTTATAAGTGAGAGGCAGAGTGAACAGAGAGAGCATGAAATAGAGAGTGAAAGAATTAGAGAAAGGTAGGTACATGCTGGCGGCTGGAGGCACTAGTAAAAAGCATTGTCAGGGTGAAGATGGCTCTCTCTGGATACTCCCAATGGCCATATTTAATTGTTTGGCCTGTGTGACAGACCACTCCAAAGAAGGCAGGTATCTAAAGGCATGACTATGCCTTCTCTCGCACTTTTTTCCCACATGCACTTATAGGTATAGCTGCAAGCTACCTGTGACATAGCAGTCTATGCTGTAAACGCACAACACAAAAATACTTCCCACACATGCCACACTACACTCATACCACTAATTATCTAAACACTGACATCTTATCCTTAAGCTTCCTACCTCTTACAGCATTTTGCTTCCAATTCACGCATTGGCACAGCAACAAAACATGACCAACGTAAAACGTCCTTGTATAACATCAAAACACTTCCAGTACAGAACACATGGCGGACACCATGACATCCAAACACTTCCAGTACAGTGCCCATATAGGACACCCACTCTTCCATCCATAGCACTTCCAGAGGGCAGGGTGCTACTCATCCGCAACTGCGCCTCATCAGGCGTGTAAAGTGGTATGTAAATGCAACTACAATACAATATAATGTTAGTGCCTTCTTATTCTAGTTTCCACCTGGAGAGTTCCCATTTCTTGCAGTCGAATTTTTTATATGTTGTACAAAAAAACACTACCTTGGATGGGAAACATCCTTTACATCGCAGTGATTATACCGCGATGCATAAAGAACGCAGCTATTACAACGCATTGGTTACTTCGACTTGCACTGGAGGGCGCTCTATCCTAAGGAATAGTAAGATTTACTATTCCAACAAATAGTAAGATTTACTATTCCAACACCTTCCCTGCTGTACATAGATTGGTGTTGAAATAGTAATTCTTACTATTCCCAAGTCCAGCGCCCTACAGAGCAAGTCGTTGAAACTGCGATGTTATATAACGCGATCATTTTGTTAAGTTGTAACATCACATATTCACTCAGATACAACGTCTCAGACGCGTTCTAGGTATTCATTGTTTGATTTAAAAAAAAAAAAAAGAAACGTAAACTATATAATTATATTGCTGGAAAAATGTCTGTAACAACAATCTTTCTGTAGAAATGCTTGGATGAGCCAATTAGTAACTTAGCTCAGCTACAAAGGGTCAATTAGTTCTCAGAGAAATACCAGGCGCACAGCCTATAGTATAAGCAGAGGTGTACGTAACTTCAAAGTGTCTGTATGGTGCAACAGGCAAGCGGGAAAACCCTAAAACCGCTCAAAAGTGTGTCACAACGGACACAAAGACAGCAAAAATTGTTGATTCCTTAAACTTTAGATATTTTTTGCAGATTTTTAATTGTTCCAAAAGCCAGCCGACACGTGTTTCATTGCGTTAGGAACAGAGTTACTGCGACTCCTCAGGGCTTGCGGTCGTGTTGCACTAACGGTAAAGGTCGCTCCACCGGTTATAATTCTGACCCGGCGGGGCCAGTAGGAGCGAACTGAAACTTTACAAGAGCGCCTATGTACTCGTAGTCGCAGCCATAACGACCACTTTCAAATGGCCTCATATTTAACGGACTTCTAAGAGGACAAATACATTGTGCTACGACATTTTAGACTTGGAAGCTTACTTGATCTTCCCTCGACCACTGATGACAACTGGCCCCGCCGGGTCGGAATTATAACCGGTGGAGCGACCTTTACCGTTAGTGCGACACCTCCGCAAGCCCCAATTAGTAACTTGCTACCGTGCTCCTCGTGTTGTACCTCTCTGGCGAACATTTGTAATGTGGTCCTGTCTCCTATTGTTTAAAATTCTCACAGGCTTTGCTCACTGTGAATTTACTGTTGATATTTCTCCATGCTGCCATAACCTTTGGACTTCGATTGACTTTTTTATGACTGATATCAGTTCCACTCTGTGACTGACAGTGAACGTTACACAGTGTTTTTTTTTACACATCACACTGCTTTTAATCTTCCTCTTCTTCTCATAGTCGTTCTGCAGAACCAACAGCAATCCTGCGGAATACCGAGGAAAGATCTTCACCAAAGCGCAGGCTCACACTACATAAATGGGCTTGGCGGGCCCAGGGCACTCAAAAGTGAAGGAGGGTCGGATCCTGATGCTGGGGCTTGATGTGGTGGGAAAATCAACACTATTTTACAAATTGAAGTCTAATGAACCTTTCACAACAATTCCACAATAGGATTCAATGTTGAGATGATCCAAGCTGAGAAACACGTTGCATTGACTGTGTAGGATGTGGGAGGACAGCAGAATATGAGGAAGCTTTGATGCTTCTACTTTGAAGGCACTGATGGGCTGGTCTACGTCATCGACAGTGCCAACAAGTAACATTTGGAGGAACCAAAGAGAGAATTTTAACTGATCCTAAAAAATGAATTGGTCAAAAACACAGAACCTCCACTCTGATCCGGTTCTTCCACTCCACAATCGCATTTCTGCTGATTCTCTTCTTACGGGAGAAGCGGAGGCTCAGGGAAGCCATCTCGGACTGCAGCCTTTGTTTCTGCTGCTGGTGCACTGCCTCCAGGCTAGTGGAAGGGTGTGCTGAGCCCCGCAGCCCCTCACAGCACCGGTACTCGCCTCCCATGCCTCTGGTGCACGTGAAGTACCTCAGCAGTAAGAGGCAATGGCTAGCATGAGGCGGGTGGGGTGGTTCACTGCTGTTTTGATGGTGGGGAAGGGAGACGGCAGGGACAGCGGGGGTAGAGGGAGAAGGCATGGACATCGGGAGGGGGGAGGATGGAAATCACAGACAATTGGAGGGGGTTGGAACAAAGGGATCAGGGAAAACAAAACAGGAAACTAAAACCAGAGCAGCCCTTCACGCAGGCTTGACCCAAAAATAGTACACGTACCATGTAACAGCAAAAAAAAGGGGTCAGTAGCCATGGGAGGATACCAATGATGTCATGGCTCTACTAAGTAGCAAAACAGAACAAGCGGCTGGCCAGAATATTTCACTGAAAAATCGAGTAAACACAGCCAAAAAGTACTGTGTCACTAAAGCATATATTTAGCAAAGCATTTTATTTTTCATCCAAAATATTCTTTTTCTTTCATAAAATCATGACATCAAAAGGAAACCACTGTCAAAAATAGTCAAGTCAAAAGCAAAAACAGACGATAATGTGCAACATACATACAAAGTATACAGACATGTCCGAAGTCCGAAGGAAAACACAATTCCTTTGAAAGGAATTGTGTTTTCCTTCGGACGCGGCGTGGCTTGAATCCGTGCTGCTCATCGGCCCGATGCGGTTGATTCATTCCCGCTGACTCAGTTTCATTTCCGACACAGTTCCTACACAGCCGATGCCTCTGACAGACGGCGTGCAGCCCCAGAGAAGCACCTGCTTAACAGATTATCCTCACTACAGCAACCTGCTGTGCACGTGGTGCAGTTAAAGGTGTACCCAGTCCATGTCCTGAGGAGAACCTCTAATCAAGTTTGGTTCGAAACGCGTTGACCCCCAGCCCGCGGCAAGAAAGAAGGGTGCAGCTAGGGATTAATTCAGTCCACTTGTGTGGGCCCTGGCTTGCAACCGCAAAAAGCTACTCAGCCACGGGTCTTGTGAGACAGGCAGGCATTGGTTTACCATCCCTAATTCCGCCTGTCCACTGGTATTCCAGCTATAGGACTGGTTATATGTTTTTTATATTGTAAGATTTTTGATTTACAGATTTATTTGGATTGTACCTCTACGGATTCTAAGTTGTATTGTGGTGTCATATAATTGTTTGAATATTTGATATTCATGTCTGTAAAGTTTGTATACTTAGTATGTATGTTGCACATTATCGTCTGTTTTTGCTTTTGACTTGACTATTTTTGACAGTGGTTTCCTTTTGATGTCATGATTTTATGAAAGAAAAAGAATATTTTGGATGAAAAATAAAATGCTTTGCTAAATATATGCTTTAGTTACACAGTAATTTTTGGCTGTGTTTACTCGATTTTTCAGTGAAATATTCTGGCCAGCCGCTTGTTCTGTTTTGCTAATTGTTGAGGTTCAGGCTGGCCGGTTCATTGGACCCAAAACCTTTTTGGGCATACATGATGGCTGTACTAAGGCGGGACTAACAAGCCTATTATGGAATCACACGCAAGCATTTACGAAGGACAAAGACAGAAGCCAATGAAAAATATGGGCGGAGAGTGAGGGCAGCTTGTCTCCTCATCTACTGCGTGACTCATACAGCGAACAGCGCGTGCACTCTGCCGCTAAAGCTCGACCTAAAAATGAATGATCCCAACCTGTGGGTGCTTAGCAAGGTCATCTATAGAGAGCTAATGCCAAATTTAATGTATGGAGCGTTCACATTCAGAGAGGACGCCTGGAGTCATGGCTGGATCCAGCTAAAAATAAATGTTATCGCTCAGTAATCGCCCTTCCAAATGCCGCTCCAACAGCATGCTTGTAACTGGAATTTAATCTTCCCAGGCAAAACTTGATTCTAAAAGCATGTTTTTTGGCATACGGATTAAAAGAAAAAGAACACAAGTAACAGCTCCTTAAAACACACAATCTGCCAACTCCTTATTGATGAAAACCGAGGATGGCACACATATCCTCAATGAAATCGTTAAAGGCTGAAGATCTCTCCGAATCCCCCATTCCTCCTAAAGAATTAAGTAGATAATTTCTGAAGCAGGCGAAATTAATTTTAAGAGATCGTGACATTGAAGCTGTAAATAGTCTCGCCTTTATGAAACACGACTCCACTCCACAATGAAGGCTGACTTTCAAGTTTTCAGGACTATCCGCTAAACCGCCACAGTTAATTAGAACTACTACGGTTAAGGTGCGCTATAATGTGTCTTTAAGAGTACTGCTTTGGCCAGTTAACAGGATGATCTCAGCGAGTCTGTAGACTCTATTGCACTTAATTTTAATCTGTGACACATTATTGATGTAGAGACGCTTCTGGCTACATCCGGTCTTCTTGCAATTACAGATAAAATCGTGACAGGAAGCAATTTCTGCCTGAAATCACCGCAGCTGGAAGCGAAACTCGTTACATTTATGCTACATGCATTTAAGACACTGGAGTAAGTTTCAGATCAACATTTGACACATTTTGAGGCCTAGAGGTACAGCCTTGACCAACTTGATCACAATAATCAGATGGAAGTAAACCATCGACCACACCTGTTCATTTTGAAGGTCTTTTATTTCACCTATACCCTGGAACAAAGTCTAGTTGTATAGTGCATGCGTCTATTAGCCCTAACTAGGGACCCAGTCATCTCAGACATGACCAGATGTAGAGCTAAAGTGGGCAGCCCTCTAGATAATGTCTGCAACATCCTATCTGAAACTAAATATAATGACTGCTATTTTAATCCATAGTATCCAGCTTTTTGTAGAGCATGACATCTCGATGTAGATAGTTGAAACATGATGGGCCTCATTTATGAGAAATGACGTATCGCTGCATGAAAGCAGCGATGCGTCACTTCTCAGTGCGCCCTCCTTGCGACATACCTGATGCGTCATATTTACTGTATGACGCATCATGTCTCAAGGAGTTACAGATACGTCAGTATTTCTGACGTATCTGAATGGCACAAAAGTGACGCATTGCTGGAGTGTGTCACAAAAGTGATGCAACCCCAGCAATGTGTCCTTTCACATGGGGCAACGCCCATGTGAAAGGGCCTGCATCAGTCTTACACCTGCTGTGAGGCAGGCGTAAGATTTTGACGCATTGGAGTCCTAGAAGTGGCGCAGTGAAATCTGGTAGATTTCACTGCGTCACTTCTATCACCCTTTCTTGCGTGGGAACACCCCCCCTGCATACATTATACCTGGCGCAGGTATAATGTAGCGCAGGGGTTTACAAAGTGACGCATCTACCTAGATGCGTCACTTTATAAATGTGGCGCAACAAGGTGCATTTTTTACACTGCTGGTGGGTCCTAAAAAGTGACGCACCAGTGGTACAAAGGTGACGCAAGGGCTCATAAATGAGCCCCGATATGTTTATTGTGTAGCCCTGTGACGATTTATTATGCAGCTCTTTTTTGGATCAAATGAAGTAAGTTATTTCTTGGGATGTAATCCAGTTCTTTATACATTTCTTTTAGGCCAATGGGAAAATTGCAATTTTGTATATTGGAAGTTTTAATTAGCGTCTTCATTTTACTGATCAAATGGCTTCCAATTCCTTTTGTAATGGTTTTTAATAACTGTGTAATACATTTACTTATTAGCTACTTTATAAGGAATTCCCCTTTGCCACCATTAAAACTGAAGACACAAAGTAAATACACAGTGACTGGCAATGACTCCATCTCACTAGAACTACTCAGAGTTATAACAATGCCTTTGGGGTAAGGAAGCACATGCTCATATGGCGGCAATCTTTAAAGTAGTGCTACCATCTGTCCAACTGGTATGAGTGAACAAATTTGCACAACTGCAGAGATTAGCTTCTTACTTTTATATTTTAGACTGTTTTTGGAGGAAAAACATATCTATTCTTCCTGTCCATATTGACCCATGAAAGTGAACAGTGATGCGAACACACATTTCAGCAGAAATTGTAGTGAATCTTCAGTGATGTGCACACAGTCAAAACCACAGGGATATTGTACATTTTAAAAGCTGTGATGTGCACACATAAAGAGAGTTGACGGTGCAATGAAATCAGTATTGATAATACATGCTTAGCCTTCTGTGGTATATCCACAGGAAAACTAGAGAAAACAAAGACATTTCAAAGACTTCCAATTGGGCCATGCACACAAGCAAAAAACAGTATTGTGGTGCATGCCTTCCATTCTGTGATGTGCACATAGTGGAAAGCACAAGGTTAGTAACAAATCAGCATACTACAAGAATGTAAATTGATCCTGCACCAAACTTTCTACATAATAAAGGGGATCAACGCATTCTTCTCTCAGATCCAGGATCTTGTGGCTCCGAGTCTGGACGTACCCCTCCTCTGGTTTGGGGATTTCAATTGCATACTGCACCATGAGCTGGACCGTCATCCACCCAGATCGGGCACTAAGCCCCATATGACGGCGCGTTTACGGGAAGTGATGCACAATCTTGGGGCAATAGACGTGTGGCGTGCTTGCCACCCCGGCCAGAAGCTCTACACGTCTTACAATCCGACACACGGTACACATAGTAGACTAGACCGTGTTCTGGCGGCTAACCTCACCTCTTCTCTTACCTTGACAGTTACTCATCAGGCCCGATACCTGTCGGACCACGCCCCAGTGACATGCGTGGCGCAGTGGCCTGATCGCACTGCACGTCCACGCTCGTGGAGACTGCCTGCTGACCTGCTTCAGGATCAGGTGGGCAGAAAACATGTGGCGGCGTCACTGTCGAACTATTTGGAGCTCAACTGGGGGGTAGATGAGCTACCCTACTCCACTAAGTGAGAAGCATTAAAGGCAGTAGTGCGTGGCGTGTGTATGGGCCTCATGTACGGGGTCAGGAAACAATTGTTGTCTGAATTACAAGACGCGGAAGTTGCGCTTCAATGCGCCCAATCTCGATCAGATCCGGATGCATTACATCAACAGGCGGAGAAAGATGCCTTGGTGTCGATACATGACATACTCACCCGGCTTGACAAATTTATGCTGGGCCAGTACAGGCAACGTCTCCACCGTGAAGGGGATAAATCTGGCCGCTTATTGGCCTGGATACTTCATCGTGAGTTCGCACCTGAAAGGATAGTAGCCCTACGAAACTCCAATGGAATTATGGTCCACTCTGAGTTTGATGTCCTCGAGGTTCTTCGGAGCCATCTACAGTCTGTATATGAGGCTGACCCGTTGATCTCGGAGGATATCTATCATTCGTACCTTGAGGGCCTGCACCTCCAGACTCTGCCGGAGGCTGCGGTAAAGGAACTTGATACAAAGCTGACACTGGGTGAGATTAATGCGGCGATAGCCGCCCTCCCTCGTGCTAAGACCCCTGGTGGGGATGGATATCCGGCTGAGTTCTATCATTCCTTCGGGCATGTCCTGGCCCCCCTCCTCTTGCAAGTCTACAATGAGGCTTTGCACACTGGCACCCTTCCACCCACCATGAATCAGGGAGAGGTATGCATGATTTTGAAGCCAGGCGGTGACAGTACTGATCCCGCGGCATATCGTCCTATCACGTTGAATAATACGGATGCAAAAATCCATACTAAATTATTAGCCACTCGCCTTGCCCCACTCATGACTCAGATGGTCCACCCCGATCAGTGCGGGTTTATCCTGGGTCGTAACACGGCGATGAATTTGCGCCGCCTAAATCAAGTACTGCATGAGGTGCGGGACGGGAGGGTCCTCACGTGTTGGTCTCAGTTGATTTGGCTAAAGCCTTTGATACGGTACACTGGGGATATCTAATGCAGGTGCTTCAGAACAGCGAGTTGGAGGTGCGTGAAATATTTCGGAAAGTGGTGGATTAAGTCGTCTGAAGAACAGCTTTATGCAAAATTACGAGTTTGAAGGATCGCATTCGGACAGGAAGAGGCGAACGAGGTAATTGCAGCTGGCAATAACGAACTACCAGGAGGATTTCAGGCCCCAGAAGAAGAGCCACCTCAGGCTCGAAATGCATCGGGCATTCATGTGAAATGGATATAATGTTTCAATGTTTTGAATTCGTGTATTGTCAAAATTCAGCTTGCTGATTATCCACTGTTCATGATCAAAATGAAGATGTAAACAAATGTTTTTTTTGTGTATGTTTCTTCAAAAAACTGAACTAGGTATAGTGTTACCTAATGAATCTTTAATCAGAATACATTTTCAGTGTGTACAATTCAGTTATATAGTGTTTTTTAAATTATAATTGGAAAAGATTTTCCAGCAACAGTGCACAGAGGTCGAGTGTGTTCACATTCGAGGTAGGAAGGTAAAATTCTACCACACCATATTCCCCAGAAGTACTTCTAGACATTAATGAGTAAGACGAAGCATAAATGGCAATAGGAAAAATATTTTAGTCCAATACCAGCATTGCTTTTCTTAGATATCAATGTTATACTAGAGCTCAGAGAGAAGGGAAACATTTGATGTATTTTTGACCAATCTCGGGTCTTTATCCATGTCATGCAGTTTCAGCACAATGAGTGGGAACATGATCAGAGATATGATTATAGTAAATATCAGAAGTAGGAAAATTCATGAACAGTTACGGGTCTTAGTAAATTATTTCCTAGAAGAAGCTATTACCCCTGCTAAAGCTGTAGCGCAATGTGAACCCTGGAAGAGAATGGTTGATAAATAAAGGTGTGAAAAAAAGCTTGGAGATGTGTAGGGCCACTATTTCTAGCAACAGGGGAGGCAATAGACGAAAACAAAATTATGAATCAATGGTGTGCTGTAAGTGTGGCAGTAACAATTACTTGGCATCAATTAAAATGTGTCCTGTTGGTAGAAAAGATTGCAACGTTTATGGGAAAATAGAAACTTTGCTGGAGGTAGCAGGAAGATAAAAAGAGAGGCTAGAAATGTAACTATTGTTGATAGGAAGTGTTGAGCATCTCAGTTTGAAGAGAAATTAGTAGATAGATGCTACTAGAAACAGAGCATGATGTAGCTTTAGCAATGATTGATGTTAATGAACACATAAAGGTAGGAAAGAAGTGTCCTCCTAAGTATGCATGCTTTGATGTGATTTATGACCAATGGTTTGGGGCTCCATAGAACATTGCAGTGAAGAAAAGACGCCAGAAGAAGTTTGAGGATTTGGTCAGCCTTGAGAATTTGGAAAACAAAAACATTTAACCTGAAGCTTTTGAGGGACACATGTTGCTATCACTGGATTTTACAGAGTTACCTTACTATTCAAGGATGGGAATACTGATCTCAAACTATCTGTCACAGAAAGAGTGTGAATGTTTTACAACTGATGGGCCAATAGAAATTGTAGTTGATGTTGAATCCAATAGCTTAACAGTAAGTGCTAGCGATAAGAGTATCATGTTGCAATGGGTGAGTGGAGGAACAGTTTCCCAGAGTGTTCACCAGCAAGTCAGGGAAGCTGTGCAAATATTGACACCAGACTTAACTTAGGAAGGGTGGTGTGGATCCCAGGGCATTGGAAGGCAGCATAGTGATTGACTACCACACATTACCTAACATCAGTGAATCGTTCTCCACTCTGGAAGGGGAGATATATATTCTACAATAGAGCTTCCATCTACATACCACCACACAGTGCACTCCCATTGATCCATGTATCTAACTGCATTTATTACTCTATATTGTCTATTTGAATGCAAGAGGATAGCATTTGGGTTAGCATCAGCAACATTTGTTTTTCATAGAACCTTGTGACACATCTTTTAGGACCTACAACAATTCATATGGTGCTTTTAGGAAGATATTACCATTTTCTTAAAAGATGAAGATGATCTGAGTAAATACTTTGGGGAATTGTGATTGATATAACAGATTAGTGGGTTGACCTTAAAGAAGGAGAAGTGCACATTATTTTAGAAGTTAATTGACTGGTGGTGGCCAATTTGTTAACTAAGTGCTTACATCCAGAAGAGGTTCATAAGAATATTTTACAAAATTGCCCATGAAGGTCAGCAAAGTATGTACTCATTGAAGAAGATATTGATATTGTCTTTTTGATGGCTGGAAATAGATAGTGTGACAGGCCAGTGGGTAAACAAATGTTTGTATTGGTGTGATAGTGATAACGGATTGAATACTAATCCATCTTCTCTCACCCCAGTGGTTTGGCCTTAAAATCCTTGGCAGAAAATGATATTCAATACTCCTTGGCTATTTCACAATTTGCCAACAAAATCCAGATTTGCCTTGGTCATGGGGATAACCATTCCAAATGGCCAGAAATTGAATTCGTTAGTCAAGTCACCATTGATATCAGCAATGAGCTCTTTAAAATAATATGTGCTATTGAAGTATACCCTGATACAGTAGTTATGGACAATGGAGTCCAGTTGATTCATTTTATATGAAAGAGTTATTGAAATAAGATCGTATTACACACATTTCAATGGCATTACATGATCACTAGATCAAAAGGCAAATAAAAAGATTTAAAAGAGTTGTTAAGGGCAATTGTATTATGGTCATTACCAATGAGAGATATTGAAGAACAATTTTCATATGAATAACTGGTTTAGCCTTTTCACAACCCACGCATTATAGAAGAAAGCCTTTTCAGATTACTTAAGTGCAGGGACTCAAGGTGTATGGTGTATCCATGGTGGTTTTAGAGATAGGCTGGAAGGGAAACAGAAGAAGAGCTGCCAGTCAGACACAGGGTAGAAGACCGTGTGGAAGTGAAGCAGAAGGCACCTAATGCTGGATATGATCGAAATACGAAATTGAGTTTACTGGATTGTTTAGTATGTGAACGACAAATAATCTCTAACTTGTGCACACCAGTAAAAGGTGGTGTAAAGTCAGTAAACCGAAAAAGGTGGTATCAATTAATCCTCATAGATTGGTGACCCAAAATGGGAAAGTGTGGAATGTGAGATGAGTGGGGAAATGCCATCATTGTGTCAGAAGAAAACAAGCTTATGAGAATGAAGAATTGGTGAGAGACTCAAATTCAAAAACAAATACTTTTCCTAGAATCCAGTTAGTACACAAAAATGCTAAAGCAAGTAGAAACGTCCGTGTATAGTTACGAAGGTGAGTGTGTGCCGACCATAAGGAAGACACTGTTGTAGTTCAGGTCAAACTGTTAGCGAGGATAAGGACTCAATTTGTAAAAATGAAAGATTATACCTGTACCTGGTTCGGATACATAGAAATAGATCTTTTGATCCAGCAGAGGACATTTTTACCTCATATTATTATGTTTACCATGTTGTATTACCACCTTATATTACATTCTCGTTTATGTTCAATCATTGCCTTTTACGTAGCTTTTTGTTTTTCAGTCATTGCCTTCTGGATAGCTGTTTGTTTGTTTGTGTACATTTTGAAAGGGGTAGGGTGTGTTACATTCAGCAACCCTATTCTATACTTCGTTATGCACTGCACAAATGCATATTTCTCTTTTTTATAATTGAACCCTACTAACTAGTCACCTGCCTTAGTGCATGAGTTAAATTAGGATTCCACTCTGAAAGGGATGTAAGAATTCTGTTAAAACTGTTAAATGCCATTGCCCTGTGCCAGCTATAGGTAGTAATAAAATATTAGAAATCTCACCAGCTGAAGACATCTTAATACAATGCATTTGAACAGATGAATATAGACATTCATAAATTATATTTTAAGCCTCTTAGACGTTGGTGAAAAGGATTCTGGTGGCGCTTGCAACAGACACGAGATTTCTTTACAGGCCCTTTTCTTAGGTTCAGCAATTTTAGACTCATGCTTTGGGATTGCTGGTGCAATAGTCAGGTTTAGTTTATTATTTATTTATTATTTATTTATTTATAAGTTTTGTATAGCGCTAGCTGGACCCGAGGGTATCAGAGCACTTCACAGCAGGTACAATTATGCGCGTTACCGGGTAGGCAGAATCTACAGCTTGTAAACTTACAAGCATTGCATACAAAATTACCATACAGTTCTTGTGGTCAAACGGGAGGGTCGCGGCTGAGGGGTTTGAAACAGAGGAGTTTGTTTGCTGATAGCGAGAGGGGTGTCTATCAAGTAGGGAGAGGTGTGGATGAGGATCCCGGTGATTATAATTCTGAGACAACTGTTCTTTCTACCACAACAAGGTTGTGGTGTGTTGTCGAACTTTATCAGAGTGTCATGTATTCTTTCCGTTAAGTTCATGTGCGCTCTAGGAAGAGGTCTTTGAGTAGGGTCTTGAATTTCGGGAAATAGGTGGTCGTTCTAATGTGGGGGGGGGGTGGAGTTCCAGATTTGGGTGCATTTCCCGCAAAGGATTTACTTGTAGTTTTGCGTTTTCGAGATTTCAATGGAATGAGAAGCAGCGTGTTGGAGCTTCTGAGATTCCTGGACTGGCCGGCCCTTTTGAGTTTAGCGGCCAGGAATTCTGATTTGCCTGCGTGAAGGTCTTTGTGCGTAAGACATGCTGTTCGGAAGTTGGCTCGTTGTTTAATTGTGAGCCATTTCAGCTCCTTGGGTGCGGGAGAAATGTGATCGAATTTCTTGGTTCCTGTGACCATTCTAGCTGCAGCATTGAGGGTGGTTTTTAGGGGGCCTATGTGAGATTTGGCTGATCCGGTCAGGGCTGCGATTCCATAGTCAACTCTGGAGAGCACCAGTGCATGAGTGACCTATTGAAGGTCTTTCGGAGGAAAGAAGGGTTTTATTTTGTAAAGAAGTTTCAGATTGAGAAATGCGCTTTTGGTGGATATAGAGATGTGTTTTTTCATGTCTACTTTGGGATATAGGGTGATACCTAGGGACTTTACCGAGTCCGTTGGCGTGAGGGTGCCATTGAGGGCATCAACGACTTTAAGCCATTCTTTGATTTGGGGGTTTTCGTCTCTGTTGGAGATGAGTAGAACTTCAGTTTCCTCTTGATTAAGTTTAAGGTGGTTCAATGAGAGCCATTGTTGGACCTCTTTGAGCATGCCATTTAGTTTGCGCATGTCGTCCATGGAGGTGGTTTCCAGATAAAGCGGCGTGTCATCCGCGTAAAGGTGGAAGGGGATGTTGGATTTCCTGAGAAGTGTAGTGAGGGGTTCCATGTAGATCTTGAAGTATTGGGGAGAGAGTACTGACCCTTGTGGGACTCCTCTGACGACGGGTAGTGGGTCGGATTCAAAGTTTTTCATTTTTATTCTTTGCGAGCGGTTGTGTAGCAAGGAGGAGAACCAGGTTAAGACCGTCATTTCAATGCCTGCTCTTTCTTGAAGGACTTTGAGGAGCAGAGTATGATCAAGTGTATTGAACGCAGCCGATAAGTCTAGGAGAATGAGAAGGCAGCATTGGTCTGAGTCAAGTGATTTGTGTAGATCGTCTATGACGTTTAGGATTGCGGTTTCAGTGCTGCATCCCTTTCTGAATCCCGATTGGTGTAGGTCTAGGAGCTTGATGTTCTCCAAAAGTTGGGTTAACTGTGGCAGAACACATCTTTCCAGAATTTTGGATAGGAGAGGTAGGTTCGACACAGATCTAGAGTTGTTCATGTCCTCCGTGTCTAGTCCTGTTTTTTTTAGTAGCGGCGTGACTTGGCCGACCTTGAGGCAGTCAGGGATAGTTCCCGAGCTCAGCGAGCTGTTGATGATCTTGCACCAAATTGGGGCTAGGATGTGTTTCAGGTCTTTGGCCAGGTTTGTTGATAGCTGATCTAGGGAGTGGCATGACGGTTTGGCATTGGAGATCAGATTGACTATCTCTGCTTCCTGAATGGGAGTGAAGACGGACCAGTGAGTGGGTGGGTTCAATGGGGTGCTGACCATCATTGCTGGAGTCTTGGTCTCCCTATGGAAGGAGGGATTTGTGCTGAGATGGATCTTGGTGATTTTTTTGTTGAAAAAGCTGGCAAAGTTGTTGCATTGTCGCATTGTTCTTTGGATGTTTCGGTTTGGATGTTTGGCTTCTGATGATGTTAAAGAGTTCTTTGGGTCGGTTTTTTGCATTGTCTAGAGTGGAGCAGAAGAAAGATGTCTTTTTGTTCTTGATGTGCTTATTGTAGTTTCTGCGTGCTGCCTTGAGTTGATCGTGGTAGAGGGAGGAGGGATTGCTCCTCCAGATTCTTTCTAGGGATCTGAGATGTCTTCTTTCATCATTGATGTCAGAGGTGGACCAAGATAGCGAGGGGGTGTTTCTGTTTTTTTTTAGTTTCAAGGGCGCCAGGCAGTCTAAGGTGGACGTCATGTTGGAATGGTAGAGAGAGGTGAGATCTGTGGTTGAGAGGTGCTCCGTCGTGCTCGGGAGGAGTGTGCTTAGTTCTTCCTCAAGGTTGGTCCGTGGGATTTGAGCAGTGTTCCTGACCCATTTGGGAGGAGCTTGTTTTGTGGGTTGAGTCAGGGCTGGTTGGTTGATATGGAAAAGAATAATATGATGATCTGACCAGTCTACTGGAATGATGTAGTCAATAGTGATAGTGTTTCTGTCCACAATGATTGCGTCCAGTATCGCTCCTCTGTGGTGCGTTTCTTCTGAGCACTGTTGTATCAGATCGTTTTCTAGCAGAAGGCTATTGAGAGATTGGATGAGGGGGGTATTTGTTTCATTCCATCTTATGTTGAGATCGCCCAGGATTATGCTGTTGGCATTGTTGAGCGCGCAGTGGGTGATTAGGTAAGAGAGCTGCGCTCCGAGTTCCTTGGAATTGCCTGGAGGGTGGTACAAGAGATGGCAAAGTATCGACCTGTTCGCGCATGATTTGATGCTGATTGAGAGGCATTCGAAGGAGCTATACAGGCATGGTGAGCTTTCCGTGATAGAGAAGATACTTTTATGAATGATAGCTAAGCCTCCACCTCTCTGCTTATGTCGGTCTTTGTGGGTTATTGAAAATCCGGGCGGCACCAGCATGTACATGATGGGGTAAGACAAGGTGTTGAGCCAGGTTTATGTGATGAAAGCTACATCTAGGTCATGGGAGAGGATACCTTCTACTAATTCTGTTGCATGTTTGGAAGCAGATCTGCTGTTAATGAGCATGCATTTGATGAGGGGTTCTTCTTCGGACTTCGACTTGCTGGGTTGGGCTCTGGTTAGGGAGGTACAAAAGGGGGTGGTGATGGACGGAGCATCTGAATCAATCAAACACTCACACCCATTCAAAAGATCTGGGTTTAATCCATCACCATTCTTTAGCCCACTCTGCCACCCCAGTTCAGACATGGCGATATGCAAATCAGTCTGACGCTGTGCCTCATGGGAACAGTCCAGCCCGAACTTTCAATCCATGTCTTCCCTGGACCGGAAACAAGCTTCCAAGGGCCGGTTTCTGGCATTCGAGCCATCTTCAGCCCGGCTTGCTTGAATCCAGTGGCAAAGTGAGCAAGGGACTCACGTCTGAGCATACCCTGCCACACTTATGGCGGCCAAAAGCGGTACAAAAGGGGGTGGTGATGGACGGAGCATCTGAATCAATCAAACACTCACACCCAGTCAATAGATTTGGGTTTAATCCATCCCTGTTCTTTAGCCCACTCTGCCACCCCAGTTCAGACATGGCTATATGCAAATCAGTCTGACCCTGTGCCTCATGGGAACAGTCCAGCCCGAACTGCCAAGCCATGTCTTCCCTGGACTGGAAACAAGCTTCCGAGGACCGGTTTCTGGCATTCCAGCCGTCTTCAGCCCGGCTTGCTTGAATCCAGTGGCAAAGTGAGCAAGGGACTCACGTCTGAGCATACCCTGCCACACTTATGGTGGCCAAAAGCGGTACAAAAGGGGGTGGTGATGTACGGAGCATCTGAATCAATCAAACACTCACACCTAGTCAAAAGATCTGGGTTTAATCCATCACCGTTCTTTAGCCCACTCTGCCACCCCAGTTCAGACATGGCTATATGCAAATCAGTCTGACCCTGTGCCTCATGGGAACAGTCCAGCCCGAACTGCCAAGCCATGTCTTCCCTGGACTGGAAACAAGCTTCCGAGGACCGGTTTCTGGCATTCCAGCCGTCTTCAGCCCGGCTTGCTTGAATCCAGTGGCAAAGTGAGCAAGGGACTCACGTCTGAGCATACCCTGCCACACTTATGGTGGCCAAAAGCGGTACAAAAGGGGGTGGTGATGTACGGAGCATCTGAATCAATCAAACACTCACACCTAGTCAAAAGATCTGGGTTTAATCCATCACCGTTCTTTAGCCCACTCTGCCACCCCAGTTCAGACATGGCTATATGCAAATCAGTCTGACCCTGTGCCTCATGGGAACAGTCCAGCCCGAACTGCCAAGCCATGTCTTCCCTGGACCGGAAACAAGCTTCCGAGGATTGGGTTCTGGCATTCCAGCCGTCTTCAGCCCGGCTTGCTTTAATTATTATTATTATTATTTGAAACATCTGTATAGCGCAGCTGTCACCTTAAAGGCATCCTGGCGCTGAGATATCTCCAGGGGGAAGAAGCACGGGGGGAGAGCAGAGCAGTACGATGGCCAACAAGTTAACCCTTCGGAAACAGCCAAGTTTTGACACCTTTCCATAAAGGAAGAAGTTCTTTCGTTTGGCGGATATCTAGGGGCATACTGTTCCAGAGTTTAGCGGCCGCAACTCTGAAGGATCTGCCCCCGGCCCTAGCTTTTTAAAATCTCAACACTTTCACAAGACAGGCCGTTGCAGAACGAAGTGCTCTGGATGGTGTGTACCAGGCAAACATGGCTTGCAAAGAGCTGGGCCCAAGTCCGTGCAGGGCTTTGAAAACGAGACAGAGGGATTTAAAGGACACTCGCTGTTTTAACGGGAGCCAGTGGAGTTCAGCCATCGCCGCTGTGGCCGAGGCCCTCCTAGGCCAGCCAAGGGCCAGTTTAGCAGCAGCAGATTGTACTCTTTGAAGTCTGTCTAACAGCAGGCCTGGAGACTCGAGTAGCAGCGCGTTACAATAATCAAGGCGACTTAAAATAGTACACCTGACTAATAATGCCCGGGCCTGCAAGGGTAGCAGTGGCAAGATCTTACGTAGGGACGGAATGAGGGCAGAACAGGTGGACACTGTTTTCGCAACCTGGGCTTCCATGCTCAGTTTGTTGTCCATCATAACACCCAGATTGCGAACAGTGGCGACTGGCTGAGATTTTTCCGAGGATTCTGGAGGCTAAAAATCCGCCGGGAAGGGACGAGGGATCCAACTTCCAGCACAGAACAAAACCTCAGTTTTGGAGGCGTTAAACTGTAATGAGTTGTTATGTAGCCAGCCAGCCGTATCTCGCAGAAAATCATGAAAAGATTCCAGAGGAATCGATTCCTCACCCTCCCAAGAGAGGATAAGTTGAGTGTCGTCTGCATAATTGATGGCCTTTAGCCTGTGAGATTTTATCAACGTAATCAATGGTTTTAGATACACGTTAAATAAAATCGGGCTGATGGACGAGCCTTGAGGCGCCCCATGAGACATAGAACAACAGGGTGGAGAAGGGCCCAAGGGGAAAGAGAATATTTATAGACCTATGGGTATCTTGTCCCCCAACTATACAATTAAACACACGAAAGATACCACAGGTCTCTATATGATCCAATTACAATGCAGAGCCTAAACAGTGTTCTACACAGATGGCTGAAAAAATGAAAAGTCACTAAAGTTTAGGAGAGACACACAGGATAGTGAGTATTGAGATACAGTTCAGAGTAAGAACCCTTAAAAAGTACCCATCAGCCCACTCAATAGTGGAACTTCGTCATCTGGGATTTCATGTTTGAAGAGTGGTGTCCAAACAGCCCTTCCTCAAGGGGTACTTGAGGCTAGCTTAGGAACCACTGGTTGAACCCTCAATCAGATAAGATGACAGAGTTTGAGGCTGGTAGGGCTTAGTTGCAGTGCTAGAAAAAGTGTTAAAGAATGTATGAAACAGAAAGGAAAATGATCCAAGTGATTAAAAATACCTATCTTGATGTCAATAAGGAAACTTTATTAGGTCTCTCCTAAACTTTAGTGACTTTTCATTTTTTCAGCCATCTGTGTAGAACACTGTTTAGGCTCTGCATTGTAATTGGATCATATAGAGACCTGTGGTATCTTTCCTGTGTTTAATTGCACCCCATGAGACACCTGGGAGAAAGCAGATTGAAACGGGGGAAGGGACACAGCCTGCCTCCTATCCCGTAGGAAGGAAGGAAAGCAACGCAGGGCATTGCCACCTACCCCGGCCTCCCTCAGTCTCTCCAAGAGGATCGCATGATTTACCGTATCGAATGCGGCAGACAGGTCCAGCAGAATCAGAGCCACTGCCTGACCCCTGTCTGCACGCATTCGAAGGTCCTCCATAGCAGTAAGTAGGGCTGTTTCTGTACCTTGGGCTGGGCGGAAGCCGAATTGTATTTCGTCCAGAAATTGATGCTGCTCCAGATGTTTGGAGAGACTTGAGCTCACCCAACGCTCAGCAATTTTTGCAGGGAACGGTAGCAAGGAGATGGGTCTGTAGTTCTGTAGACACTCTGGATTTAAGGAGGGTTTTTTTAGCAGTGGAGAAACAAGAGCCTGTTTCCAAGAAGCAGGAACTGTGCCACTAAGCAGAGATTGATTACAGATCCTGCATAGAGTAGGAAAGAGTTCCTCTCCAAAAGCTTTCCAGATCTTATGGGGGATAGGGTCCAGAGGTGATCCAGATGAGATACCGCAAGCCAGTCTGTCGAGGTCCAACAGACAGTCCGCAGGCTGCCATCCTGGGTTCCCCGCTCCTATGTCTGTACTTCCTCCCCAAGAGCAAGGGGGAAAAAACAGGGTTGGGGTGGTACTCAAGTTGCGAATGATGGCTTCTATTTTATCGTTGAAAAACAGAGCCAAATTATCTAAAGGGCCTGTGTGGGAGGGGTCGATTTTTTGGAGCAATCAGGGTGAGTAAGACTGTTCAGAATCTGAAAAATGCTTTTAGAGCTATTTACAGCGGTACAAATTGTGGAGCAAAAATAATCAGATTTAAATTTCTGAATCAAGGCTTTATATTCTGAGAGTTTAGTTTTCCAGAGCAGTCCGCTGACATCGGTATATCCCTGCCTCCATTTCCTTTCCGCCTGTTTACAGGCAAGTTTAAGAGCCTTTAGAGAGTCATTAAACTACGGAGACGACACTCTGCCCTTCTGCTTGTGCGTTTTAAGCGGAGAAAGAGAGTCAACCCTCGTGGTTATCCTGAGACATAAAGCCTCGTAATTGTCATCGACTTGACGGTCTGAGGGGAAGCTGTCATCCACCTTGAACACAGCATCCGTAGTTCTCAGCCTCTCTAGAGCTCTCCAGTCTCTGTACGTAAATTCAGAGGTGGTGCCTTGTACCTGCGTTCTAACCCCCTTGCTGTTAACGTAGAATTTAAGAAGGGAATGATCAGTCCAGCCTATGGGCAAAATTTCATCCAGGTGTACTAGCTGTGGGACCGAGAAGATAAGGTCAAGTCGATGCCCTGCTCTATGAGTGGATTCAATAACTAATTGAAGGAGGCCCACACTTTCACAAGAGAGCAAGAGGTTTTGCAGCCCAGTATCTAAGGTGCCATTCGGCCATAGGTTAAAGTCGCCTAAAATAATCAGTTTATTGTGGGAGGTCGCCATGCTGGAAAAGGTATTAAGTAGCGATTGTTGTTGCTGGGTGCTGAAGGTCCCAGGTGGTCTATAACAAATGATCACCGTGAAAATAGCCTTTGTGTGACTGTTAATAGATCCAGTGGCAAAGTGAGCAAGGAACTCATGTCTGAGCATACCCTGCCACACTTATGCATCACCGTTCTTTAGCCCACTCTGCCACCCCAGTTCAGACATGGCTATATGCAAATCAGTCTGGTTAGGGAGGGTAGGTGTGCCGGGGGTCTAGGGATTCTAGGGGGGAGATGTTCCCGACCCACTCCTATAATTACTTGAATCGAGGACTTGGGTGAGGAGTTCAATGGGGGGTCCTGTGTTAAGGCAGGGGGAGTCCCTCTCTGTGAAGGCTGTACGGTGATGTGGTCGGGATTAGCGGGGGGTCATAAGATGCGGCGAATGTGATCGCTTCATGAAGGGAAATGGTGGGTTTCGGTCTTCTCGGTCTGTCCGCTCGCTTCTCTGTCTCTGGTTTAGTGATGGGTGGACGAGATCTGGGGGGAGCGGGGGTCAAGTTAGGGGGGCAATTTGTTTGTTCTGGGAAGGGCGGGGGTAGGGGGGGCAGCGGGCTGTTGGGTGGGAAACACATTTTAGCTAGGGAGGATCGGATTTCGTTCAGGCCTCGGACCAGGGTTTCGAGCTGAGCTTCCAGAAGGTTGAGGCAATGCACCAGGTTATTTGTGCGGGTGGGAGAGGGAAGGTGGGTGGTGCTCTGCATTGGGGATGAGTGTGCAGTCCTGTCTTGTTGGAAGATGGTGGGCAAGCAGCGTGTATCGTTATTTCTAGTAGGGTTCAGGGGAAGTGGGAGAGCTAACTCTAGCTGGGTGCTTGGCTGCGCTATGGATGGTTGTAGGGGTGGGCCGTGCAGCCGTTGTGAATGGGAATGGGGCTCCTCTCTGGTGTGTTGACTATGAATGGTGGTGGAGTAGGGTTGGGCGGTGGTTGGAACCTTCGATGCGGGTGACGGTTGGTGGTAGATGTCGTTGGGAGGCGGGGGAGGGGCTTGTGGAGAGGACTTGTGCGGGGTCCTATGTCTTGATGGGAGTTGGAGTTTACCCAGTTGGGAGGTCCACGAGTGTGGTGCGATACGGGATGTTGTCCTCTTCAGCGAGAGGAAAAGGGAGTCAAAGAACTCGAGGTTTTTGTTTTTTGCCTTTATCAGGATGGTGCCATTCTCAAAAATGGTTGTGGAGATGCAGCCGGTAAGGGTCTGGTGCTTCTGTAGGGAGTTAGTTAGTTTACAGCTGTAAGCTGTGATGGTGGTTTTGGAGACAAGGAGGTGTGAGTTAAGGATGTTGACCCAGTGGTCGGGTCTGTCGGTGTAAAAGATGAAGTCCATTTTCAGCTGCCCTCTAGATGAGCAGTGGTATGTATCAACAATTAGCGTTTCAGGGAATTGCCTGATAAACTGAGTTTAAAGAGTTTTTTTGCTTTAACAGAGAGTCTGGGGGGCAAGTTATAGCGAAAGCGTTCTGACCATGGGGAGTTAGGTAGTTAGGGGTAGGGCATGGGTAGTCGTCCGTTTGCATGGCCGGTGGCATCTTGGCTAGGCTGAAGGAGGAGGTGATCTTTTAGTTTGTAGGGGGTGAGAGCCGTGCCGAGGGGGGAGAACTGCTTGATGAGGTGCAAGGTGGTGTAGTTAAAGTGGAAGACTCTCTGGAGGATGTTATTCCTAGTGTGGTGTGCCCCCGGTCTCACCCCTTTTGGGTGCACCGCGTGATGAGGGTCCCACTAACCTGATGTTGCTGGGTCGAGGTGAACCTGCTCTCTGTGGGTATTCCCGGTCTTGGGCAGTGCTTCCAGACCAGGTGCTCATCTAGGCTGCTCCATCCTTGCGGCCCGCTCGGGGGGATTCATTCTAGAGTGAGGCCCGCTAGATAGGTCATACGGCGGTACAAACCTCCTACCAGGAGGATGTATTATCCTGAAGGAGAGAGGGGGCGGTAGGGCTATGTTCACCTCTGAGTGGCTAGGCTGCCTGGCACCAGCAAATCCATGTGCCTGGCACCAGCATATCTATGGAATCAATGTTTTCGTCATATGGGCGCCATTTTGGGGTCAGGCGGCCCCTGTGCACTAATGTTAGTTAGGGGCTCTACGTCCTCAGGGGTATTCATGTTTGGGACGCCCCTCCTTCCTTTTGGCCAGCTAGGGGGGTTTCCCTCTGGCGTAAGGCCTTGAGAATTGAGCAGCTAGAGGCACGTCTCTCCTGCCTGGGTGCTGAATTGCCTTGTTGGAGACTGCAGGCAGTGTGACTCTGATCATCTCCGGATGTGTGACAGATCTGGTGTGAGTGAGTCTTTTGTTTCTGAGACTGAGTCTGAATTGGTGGCTATTTTGGGGTCAGGCGGCCCCTTCTCAGTCGTGCGAGTTGGCTTACCCTCCGTTGAGGCTTTCCTGATACTGACGTCCCTTTAGCCCGCCGCGGGGTCAACTCCCTGTCAACAATGCTTTGGTGTTTTTTTTGCCGTCTCTGAACAGGGAGAGCACCGAGTTTGCTGGGACTATTGCAGGTGGGCGGCCATTTTGGGGACAGGCGTCTCCAGTGCGGTGGTGCGTGCCGGAGAACAGTCACTACCGTCTCCTCCTCTGCCGAATCTGTGTCGCCTTGCCGATTGTGTCTCCATCAGGGGTCGGACCCATCCCCGCGACGCTCTGACATTCCTCTGCCTGTCTCCAGATTTATTCATCAATCGATAAGTCAAATCAGGTTAGTGTTGATACTAAGCATAAATCAATAATGAGCACGTTCCTTAAAGGAAATAATTCCTATCCTAAGAATGAATTAAAAGAGTCAGCTAGAGCCCTTAAAGAACTCTGTATCAAGAGGGTGAGAGCAAGCTTAAAGCTTCAGCAAATTCAGTTCAAAGGAAAGAGCAAAACAGAACATACCATACAGAGAAGATCAATAAACTCAGTAGAGTCTCAATGCAATAAAGCACAGAGCCTGTGGCAATCGGAAATGGTCTCAATCAAAGCCAGCATGATTGTTTGGCTAGGGTGCTTAGGAGAAATGAGGCACTCTTGACTAATCTAGGATCACGTCACGTACTTATGTAAACAACACATTTTGTTAGTATCAGCAACTGTTGCATCTTCTGCTTTCTTACATCCAATCACAGTCCGAGGTTTTCCTGTGAACCATATTAGTGCACTCCATAGCTTCAAGAAACAATGAACTAACAATGTATTAACTACAGTTCAGTTGTTGTAACTAATATAAAACAAGTTTCAGCTCCGCGTTCAAGATTTTCTGCTGATTCTTCATATAAGATTTCCATTTTAAAACGATATTCTATTCAATTCTATCAATGAGCTTTTAACAAAACAGCAGTATTTCTACAAATATGTGAATCATGTTATGGAATGTTAATCTCTTAATGAAATGGCATCTTTTAGCGAAGGTCAAAAGTTCACATCTTTGTTATATCTTCATTGTGCATGAGCTCATTTTTCATAGAAGATTATTAGTTTCATTAACATTTCAAGTTGAACGACTTTTAACATTTCAATAAAACAGCTTGAGGCCTAGCATGGGTAAGTGAGACAGCTGCGTACATTTTCTTTTTAAGCATTTTCTTCTGTATATTCTCACGCTAATTTCTACAAAATTATTTCAATCTATATTATTGCATTTTATTCAAACACCCTATTAGTCCCCTGTGCCTGTAAGACCATTCTTTCATTTTCTGGTTATGGATTCTGTAAGACAGGACATGTATGGGTTCCAGTGATTAGATTTGCAGGAGCTGATGGAGAGTGCTTGTCATTGAACTGTCACCTCCTGCCAGTCTGCCTATTTATAACTGCTTCATCTGCTGACAATGAGGGCAGAGTATATTTCAGTGTGTTGGATGTGCAGACATGAGGCCGCTATGTTTCATCAAAGGAGGTTCTCTCATCTATGAGTTCTTTGGGTGCAACAAGAGAACAGTAACTAGAGAAACTGCCGCTTTTGTTTCAATAGTCTTGGTCTGTCTCTGTCTTGCCAACCGTTAATGCAGTAGACCTGTGTGCAGGTATAGACATCAGTTGATTCAGCATCTAGATTGAAAGTGTTGCTGCCTCCAGGTGAGATTCCATTGCACACTTTATTTATGCACTGTATTTCACTGTGTGTTCCTACCACGTGTTATAAGCCAGTTGTGTGCATCCACACTACCACACTTGGTGGAGTGAGAAAAGTGTCTGTGGCAATGTTGTAATGTGTGCACTAATCTGTCTCTTTTGTGCCTGGTTATGTCTAGAGACTGGCCTTCCCAACTGATCTGTAGATTGGTGTTCATACAGTGTTCATCTGCTGGCAACCTGGCCTGTTCTCCTAAGAGCAGGTGCTTGAATCTTCTACCCTTTGACAAGTACACCCACCATGCTGTAATGACTTGGACATAGGGGGCACTGGAAGGTGCTAATAATGGCAAGATTTAGAAGTCTTGGTGCTACAATGTTCATTCTGCAGTCTGCTGCAAGGAACTATTACTGTCAGATTTGATGGCCCTGTGGTGCTGACATGTTTCTACCTTTCATTGTGCATCTTGGTGGTTTTTACAACATACACTCCTGGCAATCATCGGTGTTTCAGTCAAGTGTTTTTACTGTGGTTTGTTCAGAGCAGTGTCTCGACGCCAATTGGGGAAAACCCACTAATATATTGTAAATCTCAAGTACAAGTATGATTTGTTTTGCCACTGTGTTACGTGTGTTGGGTAATATTTGTTATGTTGCCTTACAAAGGACCAACTATCATTATAAGCTACAGCGGCATCTGGCACCGATCGGGGGTAGAGGAGCAGGGGGGTTAAATTAAATAAAAACTTTAACTTACCTGCTTGCCGCATCCCTTTTGCCACTCCTCCTGGTTGTGTCTCTCCTTCTCCAGCCGGCAGGAACAGGAAGCAGCCTTGAAGCACCCAGGCTCTCCTGAGGCAATCACAGCGCTGCAATGCAGCATTGTGATTGGTCTGAGCGCTGTGGTTCGGTGCTCAGATGGGGCATGGGGGCCTGGGCATGTTCTCTACCCAGGCTGTAATGCAGCCTGGGTGGAAAAGAGGGAAAGTGCACATGACTGGTTTGGGCGGCCTGAGAGGGCCGGCCAAACATTCATTGCGCACTTGAGAGTGGGGGCAAACCACTCCTCAGCTCCTCTGGAAGCCCCGCCCACCTCACCTCGGAGCCATAAAGCTGCCTTGCAAAAAGCAAAAAAATAAAATGATAATAACTGAGTTATTATCATTTTTTTTCTTATATTGCTGGAAAAAAACAGTGGGGTGGTGCTCCCCGCCAAGCCGCCACTGATAACTATCATTTGGAAGTCTAATGCTTTGTATCGCTCCTACATTACTATTTTTACCTGAACCAGCGGATCCATCACAAAAATTTAAAAAGTGTCAGATAACTTTTAATACCAGCCAAGTTGCTATGGAGGGAATCTGGGCACCTACGAACGAGGAGAAAATCCTCTGTCATTGCACAGTTTTGGGGTACAAGGTAAAGAAGTAGTCAGCCATTTACAGATGTGTGCTGGAGGAGGTGGTGGTGCGTGACATGTGTACAAATTACTGAACTCGTCAAAATGTTGGGATATCATTTTGACACTCCCGTCTCATGGTTGTGGAAAGGAACACATTTCAAATCTCGCAATCTTTGCTCAAGAACAATCTCTGAGACATAAGTCATGACTTCGAGGCTTCGTGCTGTGACGTTAGACCTTGATGGGTCTACCAATACATTCATAGTTGATCAAATCGTGGTATACTCTTGCAATGCCGGTGAGCAGAAGAGGTGATTGGATTGTTCCACTGCTACTTTGGAACAAGGAACAGAGTGATCTGCATCAGTGAAGTACGGGACAATTATCAAAGGGCACAGGGTGGTGTTCACCAAGTGCACACTAATTATGCACCTCGTAGAAGCATCCAGTGATTCTGGGTGGTGCGCCTCATCAGAGGAATGGGTGCTACACCTAAGTGGAGCACGGGCTGATGTTCCTAACTGGAGCACCAGATCTCCTTGGGTGCTATGCAAGGGTAGCATTACTGGTTGTTGTGCATAAAGTGAGCACCGTGTGTTGTGTATCGCAGGAGCAGTGGTTGCTGTACATCTGATAGCACAGGGTTGTTTCCATTAGCAGAACACAGCTTGTTGTGTGTAGTATAAGGCGCAGGGAATGTACAATGAGAGCACACTGTTGTGCAAACTTGGGCTGGTTTGATAAGCAGCCGATCATGTGTCCTACTTTCAGCGAGTTATAGTTGTTACCAATATCATGATACATTCTGGGAATGTATGCCTATAACTATAATGTCAAAAGTAGAACGACAAGTAGCAGAATGCTAAGTTCTGTTGGCATACCTCTAGCATATTATAAGTTGAATGGCAGCTGCTCACAAAGATGAATGAAATATGAAATTGCATAATTCACGTCTTGCCTCTTCATGCTGTTTTTACAGTAATACATATTCGGAGAAAGTGGAACGAAATTAATGCATCTTTCATACGTTTATTTTGTTCTGCCTGATTTGTGGTTAGATATTCCCGCATCCAGTTTTAATGAGTATAGAAGAATCTAACCCTATTATTCCGGACAGAAAAATTGCGCAATACTTTGGCTGCAGGAGCACCCAAAGTCTCATCCTGCTTCTTTTTCGAACACAGGAATTCCCATTCCTTGGACTCAAACTCATAATTGGATGGTCCTGGAGTGAGTTTACTGCACAGTAGAGGTGATATATATATATACATATATATATATATATATATATATATATATATATATATATATATATATATATATATATATATATATATATATATATATATATATATATATATATATATATATATATATATATATATATATATATATATATATATATATATATATATATATATATATACACCAATCCAGCCCGTCCTGCACAGAAGGGCACGCAGACTACTCAATTAGCACTCCAAGGCGAAGTAAGTTATTCAACTGCTGGTATTTTATTTCACAACATGTGGGTAAAAAACTGCCATCATACGCGTTTCGGGCACGTCCGTGCCCTTGCTCACTGACGTATATATATATATATATATATATCACCAAGGTACATATGTGTGGAGTTAGGTATAAAAAAATATATACTTACCTTCGATATTTTGGATTCGATATTTTGTAATGGACATTTGAATGCCTTGATATTCTGGATTTGATATTCAGAGTGCACCCTGCTGTGTTTCTGGTAGGGTGCAGCATGCAGTCATTTCTCCCTGTTTCAGAGTCAGAGTAGGTAGGAGATACCAGGAGTGAGATTTTATGTGGTTAGACCACAATTTAATTTTTAAGAACAAAAATTGAACTTGTGACTCTATTTAACTCTATCTTGCCACAAGGACTCACGTGAGTGAGTCTGGGATCACAGAAAATGGCCCTGATTTCGAGTTTGACAGGACTGGTTAATTTTACTGCACAGTAAATATATTTTCAAGGTTTCAAGATGAAGAGTTTGGGCTAGTAAACCTATACTTCCCTATATGCACTTACCTTCTGATATTTTTCCTCTCGATATTCTGTCCGCAATATTCTTGTAAAACTCACATCAAGAGAGGGTCAACTTTGAGTCATCTAGGGTGGGCCCACTGAATATAGGGTAAAGACCTTTTTTCATAAAGCAACTCTCACTCACTGAATGTTATCCAGTGACAGGCTTCATCATCAAGTTCTTCCCAACCCTCAATGGGTCTGGGCATGCTGCGATCTCTTCCTTACAATGCGGTACCTTTTAAGGGAAAAGAGTACGGGATCTATATGATGTCATCTGTAAAATTGTCTAGACAGTGCCTAAATTAATCTTTATCCATTATTTTGCTGACTCATTGTTAACAAATCTCATTCGTTTTTATTTGCCAATTATATGCCAAAGGTTTTACTTAGCCAAACTCCCAAGATGTCATCTTCTCTATCAGAAAGTCCTGGTACTTTAGCTCTGTTAAGTGTAATGTTATGTTTTTGTGCATTTCTAACATCACAGTCAACAGTTGGCTTGGTGCGAAGAGCAGGCTGGGCATTGCTCAAAAGCTTGACTTTAAGTGCTCAAGAGCCACACCAAAGTTCCAGAACCCAAATCAGTTGACTGGGGGTGAGTGCTTGTATTGTCAACGCTACGTCCATCATTTCCTTTGGTTTTTCTTTGTTCGCCATAAGTTGGCAGGGTATGCTCAGACGTGAGTCCCTTGCTCACTTTGCCACTGGATTCAAGCAAGCCTTGCTAAAGACGGCTGAAATGCAAGAAACCGGTCCTCGGTAGCTTGTTTCCGGTCCAGGGAAGGCATGGCTTGGCAGTTCGGGCTGGACTGTTCCCATGAGGCACAGGGTCAGACTGATTTGCATATGGCCATGTCTGAATTGGGGTGGCAGAGTGGGCTAAAGAACGGTGATGGATGAAACCCAGATCAGTTGACTGGGGGTGAGTGCTTGTATTGTCAACGCTACGTCCATCATTACCTTTGGTTTTTGTTTGTTCGCCATAAGTTGGCAGGGTATTCTCAGACGTGAGTCCCTTGCTCACTTTGCCACTGGATTCAAGCAAGCCAGGCTGAAGACGGCTGAAATGCCATAAACCGGTCCTGGGTAGCTTGTTTCCGGTCCAGGGAAGCATGAATTGGCAGTTCGGGCTGGACTGTTCCCATGAGGCACAGGGTCAGACTGATTTGCATATGGCCATGTCTGAACTGGGGTGGCAGAGTGGGCTAAAGAACGGTGATGGATCAAATCCAGATCAGTTGACTGGGGGTGAGTGCTTGTATTGTCAACGCTACGTCCATCATTTCCTTTGGTTTTGCATTTTATTTACAGGCATTGGGCACATGTAGAACACATTACTAAAGACTTATATGTAAATTAAATATGCCAGTTGGGTATAGCCAACATTACCATGTTTTAAGCAGAGAGCGGAAGCACTTTAGCACTAGTTAGCAGTGATAAAATGTGCAGAATCCTAAGGCCAGCAAAAACGAAGTCAGCAAATCAGCAAAACCTGCAGGGCTGAAGACAAAAGTTAAGGGGAAACCTCGCCAAGGATGCCAGGTCTAACCCTAATCTTTTTAGGGAGCATTATAACACCATGGCTATTTGACTAAACGGGGTGCCGCTCGTTCAGAGGATTCCCTTGTGAGAACTTTGCCCGTTGCTACAGGAGTAGGTATTCTGTGTTCCTGCCATTCTTGACTCCGGCGTGAGGAGGTAACCACCAGCGAGGCCGCAGAGGAGGCGAGAGGCGCGGCCCCGGGACTGCGAGGACCAGCATTCAACACCATCAGCTGTGTCCTCTTCCCGCGTGAGCCGCGCCCCCTCCCAGTGCCACGCCCCCATCAAAGCGCTCTTCACCTCTCGCGGCCCCCGCTTCGCGGGAGCCGCTCGTTCAGAGGATTCCCTTGTGAGAACTTTGCCCGTTGCTACAGGAGTAGCTATTCTGTGTTCCTGCCATTCTTGACTCCGGCGTGAGGAGGTAACCACCAGCGAGGCCGCAGAGGAGGCGAGAGGTGCGGCCCCGGGACTGCGAGGACCAGCATTCAACACCATCAGCTGTGTCTTCTTCCCGCGTGAGCCGCGCCCCCTCCCAGTGCCACGCCCCCATCAAAGCGTTCTTCACCTCTCGCGGCCCCCGCTTCGCGGGTGCCGCTTGTTCAGAGGATTCCCTTGTGAGAACTTTGCCCGTTGCTACAGGAGTAGCCATTCTGTGTTCCTGCCATTCTTGACTCCGGCGTGAGGAGGTAACCACCAGCGAGGCCGCAGAGGAGGCGAGAGGCGCGGCCCCGGGACTGCGAGGACCAGTATTTAACACCGTCAGCTGTGTCCTCTTCCCGCGTGAGCCGCGCCCCCTCCCAGTGCCACGCCCCCATCAAAGCGCTCTTCACCACTCGCGGCCCCCGCTTCGTGGGTGCTGCTCGTTCAGTGGATTCCCTTGTGAGAACTTTGCCCGTTGCTACAGGAGTAGCCATTCTGTGTTCCTGCCATTCTTGACTCCGGCGTGAGGAGGTAACCACCAGCGAGGCCGCAGAGGAGGCGAGAGGCGCGGCCCCGGGACTGCAAAGACCAGCATTCAACACCATCAGCTGTGTCCTCTTCCCGCGTGAGCCGCGCCCCCTCCCAGTGCCACGCCCCCATCAAAGCATTCTTCACCTCTCGCGGCCCCCGCTTCGCGGGAGCCGCTCGTTCAGAGGATTCCCTTGTGAGAACTTTGCCCGTTGCTACAGGAGTAGCCATTCTGTGTTCCTGCCATTCTTGACTCCGGCGTGAGGAGGTAACCACCAGCGAGGCCGCAGAGGAGGCGAGAGGCGCGGCCCCGGGACTGCGAGGACCAGCATTCAACACCATCAGCTGTGTCCTCTTCCCGCGTGAGCCGCGCCCCCTCCCAGTGCCACGCCCCCTCTTACCCTACAGGAACTTAAGCAAGTCCACTAACGCGCATTGCGGGACGTGCGCGGGTCGCAGCCCGGGCAAAGGGCGGGCCCGTTTAAGCCCGTTCAAGCCTGTGCAAGACTGGTCTGGGCCTACCCTTTACATTTTGTTCTTTGATATCCCTTTCACACCCTGGTAGCTGTTCTTCTGTCAATCACTTCATCTCCGCCTGTTAACGTGCTACTATAGCGATATCATGTCCACAAGGGGTAGCAGGAGCAAGACGGCTCAGGGATTGGGCCAGGTCACCGGTCCTATTGACCAATTCATCACCAAAGCTAATGATGCAATCAATCAGGGGATTGTACTTCTAGAAAGACGCGTTTCGCAGGACCTTGCTGCGGCGCGAAGATCTTCAATGGGCCTTCTGGCTCTAGCTAAAACACCTATTCAGTCAGGTACAAATGCCCCATTATTATTGCATGAAGCTCGTGTAGATATATATACCATTCCTATGAGTGTTGACTTATCTGCCACATGTCTTTCTCTGGGCGAAGCCACCTTGGAAGACCTGGAGAAAACACCGATCATGGTGATAAGCCCCACTCAAATGGTCCCGCAAACCTTGGCAGATCCGCAAACCTTAGTAGATCCCCCGATTATAATAGATAAGGGGTCAAGGGAGGGAGCAATCCCTAAACAAAATGGCGCCAGGCCAACAGATAAAAATAAACAACACTGCCCTCCAATGCATAAAAGATCTAGAAAATCTCCCCGTACCTCTCCAAAAAATAATTCTACAAACTCCCTATCTGTAAATATGGACGAACTCTCTGCAGCAGCTGCATTTACGGACGCGGCCGAGAGGGGGTCCGCTGCTGGTTATAAAAACTACTTTGAACTAAACGCGCAAGTGTTAGCCACTATTAAGGATCTCATAAAGACCCAATTAATACCAATTGAACGATCCTTAATTAACATTGAGAAACAAATCGCTAGGCTTATTAACCTCTCAAGCCACCAAAAACCTATCGGCAGCACTTTAGCTCCTCCAGCCCCCACTAATGTAAACACCACCAAGGTAGCTATCGCACAGAAATCTGCACCTCCATCACTAATTTCTAAAAATCCCACGATCCCTACCAACTTGCAAGAGAATTCAAAAGAGACCAAGGGTACTACTCAGCAAGTACAGGGGAAGACGGGAATACCCGCCGACCTTCAAAAAACCAAATCTAAGCCTTTCCCCCCCAAAACCCTAGATCTCCAGCAGGGTGGAGATACTACCAAAAAACCAGCAAGACCAAAGAGGCCTATCCACCTCCCCCCAGAGGCAAGCCCCTATACTGTGATCCTCACGGGGGTCCCAGAATTAGAGGAAAACATGAGAGAATCTACCTGGTCTTTAACGAACAAAGTAATGCAATGGCTTAACATCAATAGACCCCTTCCTTCAAATTGTAACAGTATATTCTCCATGGTACGTAGGGTCCCTTGGATTAGGGGTACAAGAAAAAGAACACAGGGGGACTGCATTATCATTAACTTCGATGATCCAGATACAGTAAGATATATATGTTCCTGGACAACCTTGGAGAAAAAGGGAGGTATAGATGCTAATCGTTTGTCCTTTTTTTACCCTCCGAGGTTTCCCTATGAACAAGATCACCCTTTTAGTTGGAATCAATCCCCTGGGTGGAGCTGGTCCCAAGTAGATACACGCAGCAGAAGAAGGGAATGGGAACCTTACCCCTGGAATCCTAGAAGAGAGCAACCATATACAGAGGGGTGGAGAGGGGCACCGACTAGTAATCACTTTTCAGTTCTAGAAATGGTGGATTGACCATCACGTAACCAAACTTCTTCTAAGTACGAGACAAAAACTCCTCTCTGCCATCTGCAAGCCCAGGGTTATCTCTAAGTCAAGCCAGTGAACCTTCTGCGGAATTTTCCACTCTGGGCCTTCCTAACATGCTAATTTCTGGGTGCACGAATGTTCTATCTGATGGATCTCCAGCCCTCCCTCCGAACTCAGTCCCTGGTCAAACTCAGTCCAACTTTCCATCGAACAATCCTGATTCTAATCAAAACATGTCCCTTTTAACTTGGAACATCGCTGGTCTGTCAAAAAAAGCAAGCGACCCAATCTCCCTGAATTTTATAAATACCTTTGATATAATAGCGCTGCAGGAATGTTGGGATCTGACACCTACCAATCTAGATGGCTTTAGCACACACTTTACTCCAGCCATTCAGTCCAGTAAAGGCAGACCTTCGGGAGGACTTTGTCTATATGTCTCAAATAGGTTCAATGTCTCTCTAGAAAGTGTAGACCTCTCTTCATCTGATCCCAGCACCAACAAAATTGGTCTCTCCCTACAGGCTTTTCGACTGATTGGGAAAGAGGTTGTTAGTTCCCTCATTATCAATTTATATAACAATGTATCGAGGGATGATCAACTCCAATTTACAGAGCACTTGTTTAAACTTTTAAAGAAGGGAATGGGAGGGGCCGGATCGGATAGTCGTATAGTGATCCTAGGAGATTTTAACTGCCATCTATGCCCATACAGCGGTACAAGGGTCTGTGATTTAAGAGCCCCAAATGGTGATTATATCACCCAATTCGAGCACACAACTGTTGGGAATCAATTGAACAACCTACTACATGAGTGGGATCTGGGCTTCTTCAATGATCTAACTGTGCCCTCGACTGACTTTTTACCTACATTTCACGGAAGGGGGTCGTTCACAACAATAGACTTCATCCTGATGTCCAATAGTCATCATGGCGACGCCCTAGAAGCTAGGAGAGAAGACTTAGTTATGAGCAACCACTATCCGATTAGTGCCAAAATATATACTCCCTCCAGCGGGAATAAATCCGGGTGCATAACAGAAAACCTTTATTCACACTCCATATCCTTATCATCCAGAAACGGCTACACCATAAAATGGGCTAAAGTTGACACAATTAAGTTCCTGGAAAAACTGATAATGTCTGACCCTGATCTCTTTCAGACTTGTCTTGAACACCCTCCTAATCCACGAGAAATTATACTTGCCTTTGATCAAATAGCAATATAAATTAGGAAAAATCTAACCAGAAAACATAAAGAAAGTACTGTGACCAAGAGCCCAGGCTGGTTTGACCATGAATGTTCAAAACACATAACATCCTAAAGGTCATTCTTAAAAAATCTCCTAAAAACTTACTGGAAATAAGATCTGCACGTGCTGCTTAAAGACAGGCAATCAAAAACAGGAAAAGGGAACTGAAAGATGCCGCCTGGGAGGCATTGATAAAAGCAAGCACCCTAAGGGACAACACAGACTTTTGGAGGGAGGTCAACGCCCCCTTTTTTAAGGATAGGACGTCTGACCTCATAGAAATCGCCATCACTGAGGAAGCCTGGACAAACTATTTCACTGAACTGTATAAACTAGCTGAGCAGATTGAACCACCCAACCTTGAAATACTGTCAGTGGAGAGAAACGACTCGTACAGAAGTCAGACAGAGTCTTTTCCGCGTCTCACCCATTTTAACTATCCAGAGGTGGAATTGGCCATACTTGAAAGTTCCAATGCTAAAGCACCAGGTCCGGACGGAATTCCCATTGACTTATTCAAAGACAATATTCAACTCTGGGCACCAATTATCACAAACGTTCTTAATTTTTATGCTCTCGAAGGTTTCCCTGTAACATGGCAAGAAGCAATAATAATACCTATCTTTAAAAAAGGTGAAAGAACGGACCCAAAATGCTATAGACCGATTTCTTTACTGGACTCTATGATGAAGGTGGCTGGGAGAGTTTTGTTGAATCAACTACAAGCATGGGCCCAGGAAAATGACGTTTTGTCCAAATTTCAATACGGCTTTGTTTCTGGCCTTGGGACAGTGGAGCAATGCCTTAATTTAGCCCTGATTACTGACAAATATTTAATGGCGAAGAAGAGCAATATATATATGACCTTTGTAGACTTAAGCTCTGCTTTTGACTGTCTTAATCATAGCATACTTTGGTCTACCCTCACAGACCTGGGAGTCGATCCAAATATACTTGCCTTCATAATGGAACTGTATCGAGGAGCCGGGGCCAAGGTCCGCTATGGAAAGGATGGAACCTGCACACAAAAATTTCCCATCAGAAAGGGGGTCAGGCAGGGCTGCATCCTCGCCCCTTTTCTTTTTAATCTTTATATTAACAGTGTTGCTGATTGTCTGGCGAAATTGGACGTCGACTATCCTAAAATAAATGGCCATGCAGTCCCAATCCTTTTATACGCGGACGACGCTGTTATTATGTCCAGGACTCAACTAGGATTACAAAAAGCGTTGTCAGCCTTTTCCACATTCATGGGCTCGAGAGGCCTTAAGATCAACGTGAGCAAAACTTTCACTATGTGCTGCAGTAACAAAAAGAACATTTCCTGTAACTCCTTTATAAATGCAACAAAGATAAGCCTTACGAAAACTTTTAGCTATTTGGGTGTACATTTTAACAACAAAGGGACATGGAACGCAGCCATTCACACTCGCAATCTGGCTTTCATCAGACAAATTGGAGCCCTAAAGAAATTTGCAACAAAACTAGGTGGGAAACCGGTTGGGATTTTGCTGAACATTTATGCAGCCAAATGCGTTTCCACAGCAATATATGGTGCTGGAATCTGGGGCGTGGCGGACTGCCGAGAAATACAAACCAGCGAGAACGCATTCCTGAGATATCTGCTGGCTGTCCCTCGTTCCATCTCTACCACAGTCTGCCACAACGAGCTTGCCCGGACACACATTTCTGACATAATCAAGTCCACACCAATCCTGCTATGGCACAAAATATGGTCCTCGGAAAAGACAGTCCTCAATCGAGATGTGATCAAAGACTGTATGGCTTTAACAGACTCAAGGAAAATACCCTGGCTTGTCTATGTCAAGAAATTTTTAACTTCATTGGGTCTAGCTGATCTGTATGATAATCCCTCTTCGTGTCTAACAATCTCGAAAAAGGACCTCAAGGCCCGCTGTCTAGGCTTGCTCGAGGACAGGCGTTCCTACCTTGAAGGAAACAAATCAACGATTGTCCACCATAATCTTTTACTCCATGATGCAGGCATTCCCCTTTATCTCTCCCCGACTCTTTCGACCTACACGAGAATGCTGTTAACAAGGATGAGGACGGACTGCTTATACCGTTTGCTAACATTCCCCACCATAAACGATTGGTCTGCCGACTTGGTGGTTTGTCCCTGCGACAACGTTTCCAAGCAGTCCAACATACACGTTGTTTTGTTTTGCAAATTTTATGACTGGGGAAGAAAGAAACATCTACTCCCACTCCTGAAGTTATAGGGCTTAAGACAATGCAGGCCAGCCTTACTCAAACTATACATGCTTGAGGATGAACTCACGATTACTGCAGCTGCCAGTTTCTTGAAATTTGTAGTAAGGTGCAGAGCATCCATGAACTGATTTACTCCTGATAGTCATTCTCGATCAGTATAAACACTCTCGTAACTTATCCTTTTTATGTTTTATACCTGAGTTTTGAAGAAGGACGAGAGAACCGAGAGCGAGGGAGAGCCAGAGGCCAACGACCCTGTGCACCGCCGTGCCACACTCCCGAGGGAGGAGTGTGGCTTTCCCAGGTACGGAGACGTTTGGCCGCTTGGGTGGGGAAGAAGAACGCCCCTGTGTAAATGTGTAAATATCCTTGTACGTGCCTCTCCTGTGTGTGCCCCGATTCCCGTCTACCCTCCCTACCCGTTCGGTATCCTCACATCTTTACCCCTCCACTGTTCACGAGCCCAGATAGGTAGCGAGAGACACGGGTGTTCCTTCACTTCACTTGGGTCCCCTGAAGAGTACGAGATATCCTAAACTGTGAACTAACGGCTCCCTCTGTTGGTCTCCTTTTCCCTCGGTATATCGGCCACGGAGAACTGACGAAGAAGAAATGTACGCCTGTCAAGACAGCCCCGTCATTCAACCAGCCGAAGTCATCGCCACCACGAACAACCTGGAGTTCGCAAGGGAAAGACTGACATATAGGACAAAGCGTACCATAAAAATAAAACCAAGCTTGAAACGTTATTCCGGTGTGCAGCCTCTGCCTGAATCAGAACCCAGCACCCCACCCCCTCCCACGTCTACACCCTCCTAGTTTTTTCATCCCACTTAAAGCTCTGGAAACACCAGCATGTCACAGTCACCCGAGGTCAAGGCACTGTGCATCATGCATGACTCATGCCTTCCACTTTTTCAGATTGCCTATGTGCAGGGGCATAGTGAACCCTGCTTCGCCCCACCCCTTGCTTTAGGAACTACAGCGAGGGTGGAGTTCTTGATAGGTTTCATATTTAATGTGAAAAGGTGAGTGAGTAAGTAAGTGAAGGGATGGGTGGATGGATGGCTGGATAGATGAGTGAAATGATGGATGGATGGATGAGTGAAAGGGTAGATGACGGGCGAGTGACTAGGTGGATGTATGAGGGAAATGATTGATGGATTGATGAATTGATAAGTGAAAGGGTGGATTGATGAATTGATAGGAGAAAGGGTGAATGGATGGACGGATGAGTGAAAGGGTGGATGTAAGGCTGGATGAGTGAGTGAAAGGGTGGGTAGATGGACAAAAGGAGGGATGGATGAGTGAAGGAGTGAAAGGGTGGATGGATGAGTGAAAGGATGGATGAATGATAGGTTCAATGGATGGATTCATGAGTGGATGAGTAGATGGGTGGGTGGATGGAAGGATGGATGGCTAAGTGAAAGGGGAATTGAAAGAGGAAGGGGGATGGATAAATGGATGACTGAACGGGTGAATGGCTGGATGGATGATTTAATGGATGGATGGATGGAAGAGTGGATGGATGGGAAAGGGTGGATGGATGAATGAAGGGTGGAATGAGGGATAGATAAGTGAAATGATGGATGGAAGGAAACCTGATGGATATGTTTGTAAATGGATGAATATGGACATTGTTGGGCACACAGATGGAAGGACAGAATGAATGGTGAAAGACTGAATGATGGATGAAAGTATGATTACACATTGTAAGCCCCATTATCTTAAGCAAAAACAACAGTTGATGGACAGAATGCAGGACAATGCCATACATTCACCCCAGTACAGAGATCCGGGCCTAAATCCATCGTTTTTCTGCACTCCACACCACCCCAGTTCAGACATGGCCATATGCAAATCAGTCTTGACCCTGTGCCTCATGGGAACAGTCCAGCCCGAACTGCTAAGCCATGTCCTTCCTGGACCGGAATCAAGCATTCTGGCACCGGTTTCTGGCTATCAGCCGTCATCAGCCAGGATAGCTTGACTCCAGTGGTGTGGAGAGCGCAGGACTCACGTCTGAGCATGCCCGTCCCAATAGGGGTGACAAATGCAAAAACAACAGTTGATGGACAGAATGCAGAACAATGTCATACATTCACCCCAGTACAGAGATCTGGGCCTAAATCCATCGTTTTTTTGCACTCCACATCACCCCAGTTCAGACATGGCCATATGCAAATCAGTCTTGACCCTGTGCCTCATGGGAACAGTCCAGCCGGAACTGCTAAGCCATGTCTTTCCTGGACCGGAATCAAGCATCCTAGGACCGGTTTCTGGCTATCAGCCGTCATCAGCCAGGATAGCTTGACGCCGGTGGTGTGGAGAGCACCGGACTCACGTCTGAGCATACCCGTTTCACTCGGAGTGACAAATGCAAAAACAACAGTTGATGGACAGAATGCAGAAACAATGTCAGAAATTCACCCCAGTACAGAGATCTGGCCTAAATCCATCGTTTTTTTGCACTCCACACCATACCAATTCAGACATGGCCATATGCAAATCAGTCTTGACCCTGTGCCTCATGGGAACAGTCCAGCCGGAACTGCTAAGCCATGTCTTTCCTGGACCGGAATCAAGCATCCTAGGACCGGTTTCTGGCTATCAGCCGTCATCAGCCAGGATAGCTTGACGCCGGTGGTGTGGAGCGCACCGGACTCACGTCTGAGCATACCCGTTTCACTCGGAGTGACAAATGCAAAAACAACAGTTGATGGACAGAATGCAGAAACAATGTCAGAAATTCACCCCAGTACAGAGATCTGGCCTAAATCCATCGTTTTTTTGCACTCCACACCATACCAATTCAGACATGGCCATATGCAAATCAGTCTTGACCCTGTGCCTCATGGGAACAGTCCTTTAAGTAAACAAGGGGGACCCACTTAATGGCTTTGGACCATGGGTAATAGCTATTTACAAGAACAAAGGTCCTAAGCTCAAAACAATTTTTGGAAAAAAGAATAACCAATGGACCACAATCGGAAACCATGTATAGTTCATCTACTACCCAGCCGGGCATAGAATTTATTTTAGGAATATTTGACACAGGGTCAATTTGAATCTTTCAATCACATAACAAACATAATATTATTTGAAGTAAGGCACAAGCCTGTACCGAACTCATCAGAATATAGAGAAAGTTTGTGAAAAAGGGTGCAAAGAAAAGAGTTTTTTACATCAGGCAAAAGAAGAGTTGAGCAAAAGAGTGGTACTGCTTTAGAATTAAAATTGGCAGTATTCCCTGTAGTAGAACATACACTAATAATCCACAAAAAATAACAATGTATGTCTACATAGCAGTGTCGACGGCGTTTTTATCCTATGCTCTATAATAAAAGGATCATCATCAGGACTTAATATATGCCTGGAATTAAACAATCAAGCCTCGTTTGTTGTCGGTGCATCTGTTCCGCGCTGGCGTTGCAGCTTCCGTGGAACAGTCCAGCCCGAACTGCTAAGCCATGTCTTTCCTGGACCGGAATCAAGCATCCTAGGACCAGTTTCTGGCTATCAGATGCTTGTTTCCGGTCCAGGGAAGACATGGTTTTGGCAGTTCGGGCTGGACTGTTCCCAGGAGGCACAAGGTCAGACTGATTTGCATATGGCCATGTCTGAACTGGGGTGGCGGAGTGAGCTAAAGAATGGTGATGGATTAAACCCAGATCAGTTGACTGGGGGTGAGTGTTTGATTTGCTCAAACGCTCCGTCCATCATCCCCTTTTGTATCCCATTATCTTAAGCAACATTTCCTATACATTGACTTTCCCATTTATATGAGTGATTGTCTCTTTATAATATATGTGTGTTGTAACGCACTCCCAAACTCTGCCCCATATACTTGGGATGATTAGCACTATAGAAGAAATTAAATACACATGAGAGAGGGTCTATGTAAAGATGAGGGGCGCCATTGGAGGGTGATATCAAGGCCAGACTGGCCGGACTGGGCATCAGGTATTTTCTATGGGAGCTGGAAAGGTGGGGGCGGTTTTGTTACCACAAAAATACATTTGCTTAAAGCTGCACGTATACTGACAAACCATGAAGTGCACCATTGTCTCAACCTAATATAAAATTATTTTCACTTGTACTTTAGTGGTTGTCTATTTACTTATATACTTTTGTGCAACCTTCTCTGATGTGTCTGTAAACCTTACTTTTGTCCTGAATTTTGACCTGCTTCCCTGAATTTTTGTCCCGAATTTTGACCCTTTGGCCTGAATTTTTACACTCACTGTCCTGAATTTGCACCCATGCCAGTTGGTCACCCTGGACATCACGTCAACCCCTCCAGGTGCCGGAGGTTGGGGGGGGGGAGGAGGTGATCCTCGGCATTCAGATGGAAGCAGGGGGCTACCAATGACAGAGGCGACAAGTGCAGGCACCCTGCAACCCACTCATCACCACCACATGAAGGAAGAAAAGAACCTGATCAACTCGTCAACCTAACTTCCAGAAAAAAACTTTCAGACGCCATGGAAAGGCAGCAAAAAACCACAACCAGTTGCCAATGCTCCTGAAATTTCCTAAATTGAATTTACCCCGATGTAAGAACTAACCATCAATACATCTGTAAGCTCATTAGTTGCTTTTATTTTTTGAATTCTTCTTTCATTTTTTCATTTTTAAATCCATATGTACAAAAAATTTTAAATACCCCACAAATACTGTACAAAAAATTCACAAATTACACGACACAATCACATCAGACTCACCATTTCAAGCATACGACATTCATACTCATACACAAAAACGAAACATTAATTCATCACAAAAATATCCCTTTTCAATAAACCAAGTTAGGTACACTTTATACATTTAATGCACTCAATGATTCTGAAATTGGCTGAGCAGAGTAGTGACGTGGCTTAACCTGATTGGCTTGTTGGTGAGTTTCGCGCACGGATTGGCTGGTGTTGCGGAACAAAAAGAAAATATTTACGATCTTTTTGTAGTAAGTGGAATTGTTTAAAACATGGATTATTATTACATGAAAGAGGAAAAGAAGCCTTCATGGTTTCAGAAATTGAAAAATATTTTCAAAAGTGACAAGAAAATTGAAACGCGAGGTGGAAGATTACTTTATAAGTACAAAACACCTGCAGCCTATATGGAAGGTGAATATGGTTATCATACACGCCTTTGGATGGAGAATTGGATGGAATATATCGCAAATGATGGTGTACTGGCATGGCCGGAAGATGGGTCATTTAACATTAAGGTGTTGAAAAACTTGAGATAAAAAATGATGACTCTTGTACCAAAACCTAGACCTACACAATTTGAGGCTTTAGCTGAATGGTAGGATGAGATGTTTGAATTAGAACGTGAAAACAGAGGTGTAACAAGAGGCACTAGATTAGATATTAATAGAGAAACTCATGAAGATAGAATGCGTCGTTGGAGACGAGCAGAAATGTGCAATGGTTTGTACCCAGCAAGATTTAGTGAGGAAACAGCACTGAAAAGAAAAATAATTTTGGTGAAGATAGTGAATTAGAAGATTCAGTTTTAAAAGAAATGTATTTAACAAAACGGAAACCGCCACCTTATCAACCAGTCTGTTCATGGTCTACCCCGAGAATTCCTCCAGGAACTTCTCCAAGTGCTCCTCCTATGGAAAATGATGATGAGACTCCACTTAGATTAAATCAGAATAATGCAAAATTTCCTGAGAGAGTAGAAACTAATTCTATTACATCTGGAGAAAATAGAAATGATGCTGAAACTCCAGTTCAGAGAAATGAAATCCCAAGAAATGTAATGAGAACAGAAAGACCTGGGGACGTACCAGATGTTTCAGAATATTTAGGATCAAAAGAAGAATTAATACAGCAGTTAACTAAAGGCATCGAAGCAGTAACGGTACCAGTAACAATTGGACCTGTTCTTCCAGTTTTTGATCAAAAAGAGATTAGACATTTAGCTCTGACTGTCCCATTAAATGCAGAAATCCAGAAAGTAGCTGAAAATGTTTATTCAGATTTAACAGAGATTCACCGAGAGAAAAAGATGCCAGACTTAACTTTTAATCAAAGTTTTTCAAATGATCAAACTCCATCTGTTGCAGGATCTGATTCCGTAACTCCAGAAAAGAGCATAAATAAAATAGATTTAACACAGACTCCACAGCCCCCAGAATTTAAATTTCTTGATGTTGCAAAATTGAAAGCGGACTTAGAGGAATTAATTATTGGCACAATTGGACCTGACAGTTTAAAGCTATATCAGGATGATGAATTATTGTTCATTTGTAAAAGTATACAATGGAAAACGAAAACCAAATATGATCAGTTAGAAGAAATGGCTGCTGAATTAGAAATGGATTTGAGTAGACAGAAAAATTTGCAGAAACATTACAGGGTGGATTTCTCTGAAAAAGATATTGAAAACATGAACACTACAGGAAGGATAATTCACATAAAAGAATTAATAGTGTTTCTAAAAAGATTAGGTGAATTAAGAAAATGGAGAGTGAATGGACAAAGAAAAGAGAGGAAGACAAAAGAGAAAGAGGGGAAATAGCAACTGAGTTTCCTATGAGAGAAATAGCTGGCGGAGGGTATATTCATGCTCCATGGACAAGACAGGACATTTTGCTGTTTACAAATGATTTTCCCCGACTGAGAGAAAAGCCTGTGGAATGGTATCGACAGGTAGAGAGATTTGTTAAGGTTTCAAAAGTTCTGTGGATTGATCTTGATGGATTCTTTGACATTGTTGTTCCTTCAGATCTTTGGACAGAATGTAAAATTTCTATAGATTGGCCCAAAGAAGAACCAGCTCGAGATAAAGTAACAGGTGCACCTTCACCTGATGTTATAAATCTGTATGATAAAGTGATAGTGTGGTTGAAAAACAAGATTCCCCCAAAAGAAGTAGATTGGGTTAAAATTGACAGAACAAATCAGGAACCAAAAGAATCAGTACATTCATTCTATGAAAGACTACTGCTGGTATTTAAACAATACAGTGGTTACGAGAAATTGAGTGAGAAGGATATGAGCCATTTTATATACAGATTTGTTTATGGCTTGAGACCTGAAATTGGTGAGATGATCAGATCAGGGATAGTTGGTTGGCAATCACTCACAGTTGATGACATTTTGAGAAAAGCAAAATACTGCAGTGATGAGATAGATGTAAACAAAAGAAGCTGAAAGAAAAAGCAATGTGGGCACAGGTGAAAGTGGCTGAACAACAAATTGCAACTTTAGAAAACAAAAATGTTCTCCAGAATCAAAGGGAATTTAAGGGTAATTTTAATAAGCCAAAATTAATGGGTAATATTGAAGAATTAAAGCAGAAACTTCCATGTTTTAATTGCGGCGAAAATGGAAATTGGAATCGTGAATGTAAGAATCCCCCCAGAAATTTTAAAAATACATCATTAAATCCACAGATGCAGAATGAGATAAATCAGCAGGAACAGCTACAGCGACAGTTAAATTAAATAAATGAGCAGCAACAGCTACAGCGACAGGTAGTGAATCAGCAGAGTCAGATTCCACAACCGCCACTTCCAAATTGTGTTAATGTACAGAGATACAATACAGAAACAGGATTCTGCAGAGGTGAACAGGTAATCAGATCGCCAAGAGTGAATGTGTCAAATGTTCCTCAACAATATTGGTTGAAAGAAAATGATGGAAGCGAATCTGAGGATTACTTATGACGGTGCTTGAGAGAGGAGGAAGAGTGTGTGCTTGGAGCCACTCTTGAGGTAGATCAGTCTGGTCCATTTGTTAATGGTAAAGTGAATGATGTAGAAATCACTTTTCTAGTGGACACAGCTGCTACCCGTTCTACTGTTAGACCAGTGGAAATAGAAAACCTACATCTCTCTGGGGACACCATCCAAGTAGTTGGCGTAGCTAATCAACAGATTAAAACAGATTTGACAGAACCAGTTAAAGTTGAAATTGGTAAATTTAAAGACAAACATAGATTTGTAGTCTGTGATAGCAGTCCTGTAAACTTGTTAGGAAGGGACATCCTTTGTAAAATGAATTGCAAAATATATTGCTCACCTGATGGTATTGAGCTTCAAACTCCAGAAGAAGAGGATGGCCTTTATAAATTAACAATGTTAATGGTTGAAGCAGAAGAAAGTAAATTATTTCCTGCTTTTGACAAAAATGATTTACCTGAAGAATTAAAAGAGACAGTCAATACTAAAATTTGGGATTTATCTGGAGACGAAATGGGTTTGATGAAACATGTAGACCCAGTAAAAATAACAGTAAGACAAGGAGCACATTATCCAAACATTCCTCAGTATAAAATGAAAGCAGAAGTTATTGAAGGTGTCATACCTGTAATTGAAGAATTCATAAAACAAGGTGTTTTAAAAGAAATTGAGAGCAGTCCATGTAATTCACCGATTATGGGAATTAAAAAGCCAAACAGAACTTTCAGAATTGTTCAGGACCTCGGAAAGGTTAATCAAATAGTTGTCCCATGTTGCCCAGTCGTACCAAACCCAGCGGTACTTCTTTATCAGATTCCGCATGATGCAGAATGGTATACAGTTATAGACCTTTGCAATGCATTCTTTACTGTTCCATTGCATCCAGAAAGCCAACAAATTTTTGAGTTCAGATTCCAAGAGCGTATTCTAGCATGGTGTTTTATCCCTCAAGGGAATACAGAAAGTCCATCTATTTTTAACCAGTTGCTAAAGAAATCCTTGGAAAATTTAGATTTGCCTGGAAAATCAACCTTAGTGCAATACATTGATGATCTCCTTGTTGCTGCAAAAACACGAGACAACTGTGTGTCAGATACCATTACTCTTTTGAATCATTTGGCAGATGAGGGTCATAAAGTGTCTCCTGCAAAATTACAGTTTTGTAAACAGGAAGTAAAATATCTTGGTCACAGGATTGCAAAAGGAATTAGACAAGTGACAATTGAAAGAATAAAAATGATCCAAGCAATGCAACCTCCACAAACACGGAGACAGGTCAGAATGTTTCTAGGAATGGTAGGTTATTGTCGTCAATGGATTAGTGGATTTTCAGTAATTGCAAAGCCATTACAGAGACTGACAAAAGCAGACATAAAAGACCCGATTACCCTAACAGAAGCTGAGTTAGAGTCTTTTGAGCAGTTAGAAAGAGGTTTGTGTGAAGCTCCAGCATTGGGAATGCCGGACTACGAAAAGGAATTTGAGCTGCATTGCAGTGAAAGGGAAGGATGTGTATTATCAGTTATGGTTCAAAGACATGGAAAACTGAGAAAGCCAATTGCCTACTTCTCAGCTGTTCTTGATCCTGTTGCAAAAGCATTACCGGGTTGCTTAAAAGCAGTGGCTGCAACATGTGTGAGTCCGGAACAAAATGAAGGGATAATAATGGGGTTTCCTGTAAAAGTATATGTTCCCCATTCAGTTGAGATTCTCCTTAGCAGAAGCAAAACTCAACATTTGACGAGTAACAGATTGACAAAATATGAAAAAGTTATTCTGCGATCAGAAAACGTATCTATTGCAAGATGTGTGAATTTAAATCCTTCCACATTGTTGCCTGATGGTACTGTGACAGAAATCAGAAATGAAAATGACATTGATCATGAATGCCTGGATGTTTTAGAATATTGCACCAAACCTAGGCAGGACATTAAAGATGTTCCGCTGACTGAATCAGATTTTGTTTATTTTGTTGATGGGTCATGCTTGAGAACAGATGAAGGTATTCTGAGTGCAGCATACTCTGTCTGTACAGTTGCAGATGTGGTTGAAACTTCTTGTCTCAAAGGAATTCGTTCAGCTCAAATAGCAGAATTGATTGCTTTGATTCGTGCATGTGAAAGAGCAACTGGGTTAAAAATTACCATAGTGACTGATAGTCAGTATGGGTATGGTGTAGTCCATGACTATGGCCAGCTCTGGTCTCAAAGAGGTTATTTAACTTCTGCGGGAACTCCCATCAGAAATGCAAAATTGGTCAAAAAGTTTATCGATGGCATTCAGCTGACAGAGAAAATTGCTGTAGTAAAATGTACAGCACATAAGAAGGGGGATGACTATATGACAAAGGGAAATGCATATGCTGATGAAATCGCCAAATTTTGCGCGAAAAACAATATGTCCATTAATCGGGAAAAAGACAATGAACATGTTTTGAACTAACTTATGCTAACATCTGTTGTTGAGACATGGCAAGGAGTGAAAGATTTACAAGATGAGGCAGATGATGAGGAAAAAGACACATGGTTAAAAGCAGGTTGTAGACAACGAGAAGAAGATGAAATTTGGGTTTACAAAGATGACAGACCAGTAATGCCAAACTGCATGATTGCTGACATGGCCCGAATGTATCATTGTCCAGGACATTTAGGAAGAGATTCAATGATTAGGTTGTTTAGACAGACATGGTATAATCCAAAATTCAGGATAATTGCCAAAGATGCTTGATCTGCCAGCAGATCAATCCAAACAGAAAATCAGTTGTAAGCTTGGGAACCATAGGACGGGAGGGTGGTCCTTTTACCATGTTACAGATGGATTTCATTGATATGCCTCCACATAACAGATTAAGATATGTTTTAGTGATAATCTGTCTGTTTTCAAGATGGGTGGAAGCGTTCCCAACTCGCCATAATGATTCAGTTACTGTGGCAAAATTGCTTTTGAGAGAAATCATCCCTAGGTATGGATTTCCGGTGACGGTCGAAACTGATCGCAGCACGCATTTTGAAAACAGAATGTTACAGATGATTTGTGAAGCACTCGGTATAAAACAAAAGCTACACTGTGCTTACAGACCAGAGGCATCAGGTGTTGTTGAGCAAGTCAATGGTACAATCAAGAATAGGCTTGCAAAAATGTGCTTGGCTACAGGGATGAAGTGGACTGATGCATTTCCACTTGTCTTGATGTCTTTGAGAAGTACTCCAGATAGAAAAACAGGTCTAAGCCCACATGAGATACTCATGGGCAGAGTAATGAGACAAGCAGTTGTTCCAGTTGATAAAGTACTAAGTATAAATGATAGTGCAATTATGGACTACTGTAAGAACCTTTCCGACATGGTGACTTCTGTGTTCCATCAGGTAGGAACTGAAGTACTTACAAAGGAAAAAGAACAGGCTCATGATCTTTTGCCAGGAGATTGGGTGAGGACAAAAGTTCATCGAAAGAGAAATTGTCTGGTACCCAGGTGGCAGAAAGCAAGACAGGTGATTCTTGTCACAACAAATGCAGTAAAGTGTAGAGGTCTGAAAAGGTGGATACATGCAAGTCATACCATTCGAGTACCACCACCTGAGAATCCTGACGAAGAAGGTGATACAACTACTGATTCAGATTCTGAAGAAGAACCTGAAAGAAATCGAGATCCTGAAGATCGACAAGAAAGTCTACATCTGGAAGACTTAAATGCGAATGAGGCATTGAATGAAAAAGATCTAGAAATTGTGATACTAGACTCCGAAAATTATGAAGATCTGCTAGAACGAAAATTCTGAAACTGGTGGATTGGAAGTAATTCAAGAAGAAGAAGAAGACAAATTACCAAGTACCAGCTATAAGGATGATGTTCCTAACAGAGTGAAGCTGCAGAGTAAAGAAGTGCCTGAATCTAAAGCTGATATCACAGAGAGTGAAACAGATGAAAGTGATTATGAATCCAATGTGAGATGATCAAGAAAAAGAGCCTGGAGAGTTGAGTGCAAGCAAACTGAGCCAAGGAAGAAACTCTCAAGAAAAGGAGATAATTGGCCAAATGAAAATGAAGGCCTGAAATTCAAATTAGTAAATAAATCAAAAGAACAGATTAATGAAATTTCAAGTCAGAAAAGTGATTTAGATAAGAAAAATCAAACAGGAAAGAAAATAGAAGGGATTAGCAGTAGAGCAAAGAGAGTGTTAAAGCCTAATCAAAAGTATAAGTCACCTGAGTGGACTTATATAATGATTCCACCAGTAGTGGAAGTGAGCCAAGAAGATATTGATGACACAAGTGACATTGAATAAATTTGTTTTCATATAAGGTTAAAGGTTGTAGGTGACATAAGGTCGAAGAAAATGTGTTAGGTGACACAAGGTCGAAGAAATTGTGTTAGCTGGAAAAACACATTGATGTAAGACGTAAGGTCGAAGAAAAGCTGTTGGAGGATTCTTTAATTTTAAAAAAAAGTAAATAATGGCGGTATATTTAGTAATTTTGTTAATTTTTGTTTTTGTTTTTTCTGAAAGGCTCTTGTCTCAAGTAAAAGATGCCTAATTCTAACAATAATTCGAGATGCTCTATTTTAAGAAGATGTTGCAAAATGTCTTCTATTTGTGTGATTTTAATAATTTTGGTTTGGCTAATTTTAACTGTCATTTTTCCTTTTGGAATTGACAAAGAAATGTACAAAGCTAATACGACTAGTAAAGTTGAGGCTAAACAAGTTATTCATGATGTAGTAGGTAAGACTAATAGAGTCATTGAGCACAAACCGGAGATCCACCAAGATAGATCTGTTGGTGATTTTTCTAGTAATACCTTTTCTAGACTTTTATCTGAATATGTTAAGGTGATGAATGTGAAAGATTGCTACATCTGTGTGAAACTACCTGCTTCTGTTTCGACAGGGGTAACCTATAATATGCTTCCTCTCACTTATGGCATTACTTGTAGTGTAATAGCTAGTTTGTTTTATAAAACTGGACGTCTGGAGTATTATTACTCTGATTATGATGAGATTTTTGCAAATTTAAAGATTGATAATAGCTTAAATAAACTGAAACATGCTAAACAGATGAGGGAATTTTTTATAGTGACCAATGAACTCACATATGAGTACGATTTTAGGAACAATTTAACATGCAAATTGAGAACGGAAGAAAAGTCTCTCTTAAACATGGTTGAAGAGAGAAGAGCGATATATAAAAGAAACGAGATGATGAAACAAACCAAATCTAAGTTTTGGCAGAGTGAGGATGAAAAGCTTAATGGTAGAAATGAAAATGTTGCTATACACATAGATAAACCTGTTAGTGGAAAATTGTGCATAAGGAGAGATAACACTCAATTTGATAACTATTTCGTAGGTGCCAGTCAATGGGAAGATACCTATTGTATCTTAGGAGGGTGGGGATTTAAAGGAGGTAAAGATGCAATTTTTCCTGGAATTTATTTTGTTTGTGGGAACAAAGCTTACTTCAGTCTCCCTGACCAATGGTATGGGGCATGTTATATTGGTTTAGTTTTTCCAAAGATTTTTCATATAGATAGAAATTCAGAAGGCTCATTTGAAATTGGCAAACACCTGAATAGATTCAGGAGGGAAAGTTTTTCAGAAATACTACGAGATATATTTGTTGCAATTATACCTATGGTGAGAATAACCCTGAATGCAAATAAAATCAGAAAAGTGTCTAGCTGATACTGAGCTCATTGCCATGAGGTCAATGGTTATGCAGAACCGTCTTCTTGCTCTTGACATTCTGCTTGCTAAAGAAGGAGGAGTTTGTGGAATTTTACATGCCCAGCATTGCTGTACATATATTCCAGATAAGAGCCAGAACATAGAGATGTTTATCAGAAATATTACTGAATTACATACTGAGATAGAACCCTTAGAAGATGATAGTTTTTCAGAACGTTTGAGTGAAAGAATTGCAGCAATCAGAAACTGGTTATATGAGATTGGTAGTTCAATCATTGGTAAAATACTTTATCCTGTAATAGTTATAGTGACACTTTTGCTAAAAATTAGTTGCATGATACACAAAAGAAAGAAATGTGTGAGTGTTAGACATGACACCCTTGGCGTGGTTTTCCCCCATCTTTTTGCCTCTGCCTCCTGTATTTTTGATGCTGTGCTGGATTTTGTTTTTGCTGGTTTAGATGCTTTGGACACTCTGCCACTGCTGATCACTGCCAGAGTGTAAGTGCTCCCTATGTAAATTGTCATATTGATTGGGTATACCTGATTGGCATATCTGTATCACCATGAAGTCCCTAGTAAAGTGCACTGTGTGTTCCAGGGCTGGTGATGACTGATGCTACTAGTGGACCTGCAGCGCTGATTGCTCCACCCACATAAGTAGCCCTAAAACGGTGTCTCAGGCATGCCACAGCAGTGCCTGTGTGCAGTCAGTGGACTGCCATGTCCGCCTGGCCAGTGTCCCCACTGGCTGGGCCTAAAACTTCCCTGTCTGTGCACATCAGTCACCCCTAAGGCTCAAGGTACCCCCTGGGCAGGGTGCAGTGTATGGGTAAGGTAAATCATGTACTAGTGCAGGTAACATGCTCTGGTAGTGAGCAGCAGCCATTTTGTGTGCTCACTGCTGCAAGGTTATCTTGCTCCATAGACTAACATGGAGGAGGCTGGTCCCAATGGATACCAGCCTATCTTCCCATAGGAACAAGATGGGACATAAGTGATTGATATCCCTGAACTCAGAATTTAATAACACATCTTTTAGGCAAGGTTGTTTTTAAATTCTGTGTTTGAGAATAGTACTTTTAGAAAGTGGCTGTTCTCTTGTCTAACCTTTCTGTGTGCCTGGGCCTGCTTGTGGATTGACTGTCTGGTTTAAGGGTGACAGGGGCTGCAGAGCCCCCAGGAGGTTGTCTGAGTCAGCCCGTGGTTGTAAGGCTGCATCTGCTGCCAGGGAAGTGGGAGGAGATAGCACCTGGGAGTGAATAGGGCTGTGCCTGCCTGACCACAATGCTGGCTCCACCTCCCGCTGGGCGACTGTCACCTCTGTCCCTCACACTGAAAGAAAGAAGGAAGCCAGGAAGCCCAAGGGCTCCAGCAACACCCAGAACTGGTTTAGACCGGGCGCAGGGCCCACTTGCACAAAGACTTCAAAGACTTTTAGGGGCATAAGAGAAGGACCCCTGACAACAGAAGATTAGATTCTACAATCAAGAGGAACCTCTGCTGGAAGAAGGACCGCTGGAGAACTGAAGGAAGATTGCCTTGCTGTGTGCTCTAAGGGCTGACCTGTTCTGCTGTCCAACTGAAGCTGAGGAGAAGGGGGACTTTGCTGTGTGCTGTGACCCTGCCTGCTTGACCTAAACAGACTTTTCTGTGTGCTGTGTCTTCTAACTGAATCTCCAAGGGCCTGAGAAGAGCTGACCTCCTGTCTTGGAACCCAGGGTCAAAAGGTTCCTCTGTAACTGAACTACGACAGGAAGATTGTGCTTTAACTTCTGCTGAGAGCGTGACTTGCAACTGTGGCCGTGGAGGAAGATCGTCGTGCTCATCGTCACGTTTTGGCAGAGGATCGGAGGTTGGTTGTGCTTCCCTCCGTGATCTACTCCCCAGCAGGAGTGGTGGCTCCACGAGCACTCTGCTCGCCTCTGGCTACGTAAAAAGCCCTTGCCGCCTGTTCACCGCCGCTGCCCGGGCTTGGAATCTTCGCAATCAACACCTGCAGCGACACGGAGCTGCGGCCGAGGAATCGAAGGGGCCGTGCTCCGATTGGTTGCCAGTAAGAAGCTTTCCCGAAGTGCGCGCTGCCATTGGCGGGCTGCAGGAGGCTTGTCTGGCAGAGCCGCAACGTGATTGGGCCATTGAAGAGAAGCTGCGACGTCATGAGGGGGCTCATCTGCAAGGCCGTGACGTGATTAGGCCGCTGGAGAGGAGCCGCGACGTCACGAAGGGGCCTCGTCTGGCAGAGCCGGGCACTGATTGGGCACCACAAGCATCACCGCCCGAAGCCGCCGGGAGCCGTGTGCTGACCGCCGAAGCCGGGGAAGAGTGACCCCACCTCGCCGAGGGAGCAACCAGAGTGATTCCTGCCCCTGGCCTGTTTGTCCCCGCTCGGAGCGCCGAGCTAGCTCCCCGCCGCTCCCTGAAGTGCTGAGAGCGGGCGGAGGGCTGCTTGGACCGGCCGGGGCTTGGAGCGAGTCTGTTCTGTTCGGCACGGTGGTGCCTGTATGAATATCGGTGAGGCGCGCTCGCATTGCTTGGGCTTATCAGTCCAAAGGGCTGATTTTTGAGGTGATAAACACGCTGGCATTACTTTGCATAAGCATTTAAAGAACTGATTTGAAATAGACCAGTGTTTTTATTTTTAACACTGATTCAAAGAGACTTGAGACTATTCTTTTTACACTAAGAACTTCCTAATACAAGTGCAACCATCAAGATTAAGTGCAACCTTTTACCAAAGAAGCAACCATTGTGTAGTGTTGATTTTTACTGCTGCAACTAGATAAAGTTATATTTTTATATATATATACTTACCTGTGTGGTCTCAGTTTGTGGTGGATTGGGGGTCATTGTTTGTGTTAAGTGCATTTATTATACACATTGCCTTGGGGATAAGCCTGTCTGCTCGAGCCAAGCTACCTGGAGGGTGAGCAGGGGTTATCTACTGTGTGTATTCCTTCACCCTGACTAGAAGCAAGGGTCCCTACTTGGTCTAAGGTACTTACCTCTGCCAATTAGAGACCCCCAGATCTAACAGTGAGGGAAAATAAAATAATTTATAAGCTCAGAAAAGAACGAGAGAAGGAAATAGAACTGGAAGAGTTTCGTAGAGCCCAACATGAGAGTTGCAGACAAACTGCTGAATCAAAGGTTTAGAAATACTAATACAGTGAATGTTCAAAACATGTTCATAAAGATAAAATTTTGCTGAAATTTTTGGGTGTAGTTTGGTGATTATGAAATCACCAGATGAGGGAGTTGATGGAGTGAGTTATTGAATGAATTTTTGTTCATACTCGCAAAGTTAAATTTCCATAACAAAAGTAATCGTATTAAAAGTGTGTGTTGAATTTATTAATCAACATTAGTTTTAAAAATGCATTTACACAGAAAAACATGCGGGACTAATTTTTATGCTCTTTGTTGCAATTGCAAGTGTGTGGAAAAATAATAAACTAACCTTGTCTATTGTCTTTGTTAGTATTAAATGCGGCTGTTTAACTAATGGCATGTGCTTATTATTTGTGCTTATGTTATGTCTTTTGTGACAAAAGCCTTTAGAGTTCGTGCAGAAGAAGAAAGTAATTATAAAAAGCTGCATTCGTGTTGCTTTGGCTAGGTAACATAATTAACCCGGTTAATAATTAGAAGGGGGGCGGGTAACAGAATGGGTCTCAATTCTTTAATTAATTGATGTCTTGTGTTTGTTTAATAATAGATTCTAAAGTGAGGCCTAAAAAGTGGCTTGAGAAAAATATGGCTGACAGAGAAGCAGACGTGAAAGAAATCTTGTCCAGAGTGGAGCCTTGCAATGTGTAATGGAAATATTTGCATAATAAAAGACTTTGCTTGAATAAGATGTGCTCTCGGAGTAAAGGCCCAAGGACAGGATCTGCGAATGTTTGCCAAGGTTAGGAAGTGAAAAGACAGTACTCGAATGAGAAAGTATCATTTCTGAGGAAGCCAAATGCAATCGAAGAAAGAGACAGTAGGGCTAATGTGAAGCCCGGACTTGGATAAAATGTAAGAATGACCTAATGGACTGACACGGCTCAGCCAATAGCAAGTTTGGTTTTATGGAAAAGAATGCAGAATTTAGTTACTTTAGCTAGTTAGAAAGGTATCAAACCTGGCCCACGGGGAGGTGGGAATCTCTCTCCTCGCTTTCCGATTCCTGAAGGGCGTGAAGTGCTGTTGGACTCTTTGGCGCATGTAAGGACAGCAGTCTTTAATGAATATTCTTTTAGGTGAAGGGAGTTTTAGACAGGGAGATAGAATTTAGGGATGGAAACTTTTATTTTGCTTTAACTCATGCTGATTGATTTACCTTTAAAATGTCAGTCTAATAAGCCTTTCCTTGAATGATGCTTTCACTTTGCTAATAAAAGAATGATTATTTGAATAAAAATGCTATTCTTTTGAATAAGATAAAGCTAATAAAATTAGATTTTTGAAACGACAAGCTGGTCTTGTTTATTCATGGTCTAGTTATCATTAATAGATCCATTTGCCTTAGTGACTTAATTAAATGTCATATGATTAAAAACCATGGTAAGAAATGATAAACTGCAGTTGTATATAAATTTGTAAATGGTTTGTGAATAGATTAGTTTAATTAGGTCACATGATTCAGTCGCTCAAAAATTGTCTCTTTAGTTTATGGGCTTTAGAAGAGATTCATGATTAATGGTGAGTATTGTGGAAATGAGTAGCGTTTGTGAGACAGTTTTTCATTAGGAGCGCTGGATCACTACCAAATGAAGAAAGTACGTAAATCATGAAAAGTAAACTAAATAAAAAAAAAAATATTTGTGAAGAACTTTACACCTCTTGAATAACCTTTTTTAAAGAGAATTTTGAGTGTGAATTGGGGATGCTCCCCACAATTTGGGGACAGCACATCAAGTGAATTTTCTCATCCTCATAATTAGGAGGATTCACCGATCAGCACCAGTAAAAAAACTTAACTTAATTTACCCAGCCTACTAGTGAGTGCGTGATTTGGATTGAACACATGCTGCCAAGCAGAGTCAGAGTGTCCTCTTGGGGCCCTCTGGCTGCACCACAGGTAGTAATATTCCTGTTCAGACTGCTGCCTCTCGGGGCCATGCCTCTTTCTCCTCTTTTCCTCTCCTGGGGTCTTAGCTGCTCGCCAGTTGGACCTCTCGTCTTGAAAACTCTGACTGCAGCCACTTGCGCAGAGCTGTTCCCATCAATGCTATAGGCTTTGTGTTGGTGCAGAGCCTGCCTCCAAGATGGTTGCTTGCCTGGTTGTGTCCTGCGTCTCAGTCCTGGCTGTCTCCATGCCTCCTTCTTTGTCAGTCGTTGGGCTCACTTGCAGCCCTCTGGCTGAGAAGTCATACAGTGCCCCTCCTTCTGGGGCATCAGACCGTACCTGAAGGTTCTTATGGCTGGCCGCTGCCATCTGTCTTGGCCGGGTGTGTTGCAGGCTTTGCCACTTTGATTCGCCCGCGTGGCCTGGCTGATTGCCATTAACGTGTTACAGTCCTCCTTGCAATGTATTTAGTTTGCTTCAGGGCATGCTTTCCTCATTCTGGTCTCCCCTACTGCTTTGAGGTCTCCCCTACTGCTTTTCTTGGCCAACCGTGTCTCTGGAGGGGGGCTAGTTACTGGAGCAGACTTTGTGCATTTGGTCAGTAGGATATATCAGATTCCTTCATGAGATGGCCTAGGAGCTGCTCGTTTGGACCTCCTTTTTTATAGCTGTCAATGAAAGGCTGGTGCAGTACCTTTTCTCTCCAGTGGGGGTAGCTTTACGCTGGACGGCGATGGGCCAGCTAAGGTCCTCTTTCAGTAGGAGGGTGGCCACTGTAGTAAAATGCCAATGAGTGTCCAGAGCCTGCTTCTCTATTTTGGCCTCCTGCAGCTGACTCCCTTATATGCCATGCATGCACACCTGCTAGCAGCTGCTGACATGCACCACACCGGTGTTTAAAATGTGCATGCAGGCTCTCCCTGGAGGCTTTCTTTTCCTAGGGCATATGGAAGCAGGGAACTCTTCCACCCGCAGTGGTGTTACTGCCCTGCCTCACGCTCTTGGAAGTGATCCAATAGGGCTCTTCACACTGTCATCGCTGCGGGGTTTCAGCCATTCAGGGTCTTCACATTGGCTGCATCATCAGTGGAGCAGTGTCGCCCTTCTTGGTTGGTGGTCATGGGGAGCTCTAGTGGCTCTTTGCACACCAGGTGGCTCCTGCAGCTGCAGCGGCGCACCTCTTCACCTTGCGGGGCCAGGATATACCCCTCGCTTGCGCTTCACGGATGGAGCAGCTCCTTCCTCTCCACTCCATGACAACCTTCAGTTGCTCCATATGGCGAGGGCAACAGGTGGAGTGAGGGCTGGCCATGCATACATGCCACTACACCAGACTCGGATGGGAGACTCCTGTGTTACAGCAAAAAAGGGCTTTATATTTGTCTGTCTTCCGCCTGAAAACCCCTCTAATTCAATAGAAATCTATGAAGGAAATACATTCTCACAATTCTTTTGTTTATTCTCCCACTTTCCCCTTCTGGAATGTTGGCATGTATGGGCCTTGGCCTGGGTGACAGGTGGGATTAGACCACCATATCACCAATGTGATGTCATAGGCCCTAGGCCCAGTTACGAAGTAAAGAACAACATGGACACCATGATGGAGTTCATTTAACCGGCCTCAGATCATGCATCTGGGCACAACACCCCCCTAATTAGGGCAAAGGAGTGTCACCCCCCTGCAGCCAGTGCAGCAAAAGTGAAAAATAAAATGGTAATAAAATAAATAACCATTTTATTTTTCACTGTTTCTAGCCCAAGCAGGGCTTTAGGACGGGGCTGCTGCTCACTGGCAGGGGAGTGGTGCACACTCCCATCAATTCCATTGCAAAGTCTGCTCGATACCAACTACGCCTTCTTTGGGGGATTCGTCGCTTCTTCCCGGAGCATACCCTTAAAACCCTGGTCCAATCGCTGGTTCTCTCTAGATTGGACCACTGCATTTCCCTTCTTGCTGGCCTCCCCAAATCCCACCTGTCTCCCCTTAGATCTGTTCTCCACTCAGCAGCTCGTTTCATATATGGGGCCAAAAGAAGCGACCACATCATACCCATTTTATCCACCTTCTGTTGGCTTCCCATTGAGGCAAGATCAATCTACAAGACTCAATCATCGCATTTATATAGCGCACTACTCACCCAGAGGGTCTCAAGGCGCTGGGGGAGGGGGGTCCGCTACTGCTCGAACAGCCAGGTCTTGAGTTGCTTCCTGAAGGCGAGGTGGTCCTGGGTCAGGCGGAGGTGGGTGGGGAGGGAGTTCCATGTCTTGGCGGCGAGGTAGGAGAAGGACCGTCCCCCTGTGGTGGCTCTTTGGATGCGGGGGACGGCGGCGAGGGCGTGGCAGGTCGATCGAAGCTGGCGTTTGGGAGCGTAGAAGTTGAGGCGGCTGTTGAGGTATCCTGGGCCTTGGTTGTGTAGGGCTTTGTGTGCGTGGGTGAGGAGACGGAAGGTGATTCTCTTGTTGACCGGGAGCCAGTGCAGGTCTCTCAGGTGTCCGGAGATGTGGCTGCGACGGGAGATGTCCAGGATGAGTCGTGCTGAGGCGTTCTGGATCCGCTGGAGTCTCTTCTGGAGTTTGGCGGTGGTTCCGGCGTAGAGGGAGTTGCCGTAGTCCAGACGGCTGGTGACGAGGGCCTGGGTGACCGTCTTCCTGGTCTCGGTGGGGATCCACCGGAAGATCTTACGTAGCATGCGCAGGATGTTGAAGCACGACGAGGAGACGGCGTTGACTTGTCTGGTCATGGAGAGGGAGGAGTCCAGGATGAAGCCCAGGTTGCGTGCATGGTCTGTTGGTTTGGGTGCGCTGCCTAGGGCGGGGGGCCACCAGGAGTTGTCCCAAGCGGCGGGTGAGGATCCCAGGATGAGGACTTCCGTCTTGTCCGAGTTCAGTTTCAGGCGGCTGTTCTTCATCCATTCGGCTACCTCTTTAATCCCTTCGTGAAGGTTGGCTCTGGCGGTGGCGGGGTCGTTGGTGAGGGAGAGGATCAGCTGGGTATCGTCGGCGTAGGAGATGATGTTGAGGTTGTGCTGGCGTGCGATGTCTGCGAGGGGGCTCATGTAGACATTGAAGAGGGTTGGACTGAGCGAGGAACCTTGAGGAACGCCGCAGATGACTTCGGTGGCTTCAGATCTGAACGGAGGGAGGCGGACTCTCTGTGTCCTTCCGGCAAGGAAGGAGATGATCCACTCCAGTGCCTTCTCCTGGACTCCGACGTTGCTGAGGCGTTGTACTAGGGTACGGTGGCAGACAGTGTCGAAGGCCGCGGAGAGGTCGAGGAGGATGAGGGCCGCTGTTTCTCCGTTGTCGAGCAGCGCTCGGATATCATCAGTGGCTGCGATCAGGGCGGTCTCGGTGCTGTGGTTGGCCCGGAAGCCAGACTGCGAGGGGTCGAGGGATCTGTTCGTTTCGAGGAAGGCGGCCAGCTGCTTGTTGACGGTCTTCTCGATGACTTTTGCAGGAAACGGGAGCAGCGAGATGGGGCGGTAGTTCTTGAGGTCGGTGGGGTCGGCCGATGGCTTCTTGAGTAGGGCGCTGAGTTCGGCGTGCTTCCAGCTCTCCGGGAAGGTAGCGGTGTTGAAGGAGGTATTGATGATGTCCCGCAGGTGGGGTGCGATGACAGCGTCGGCCTTGTTGAAGACGTGGTGAGGGCAGGGGTCGGTCAGGGATCCAGAGTGGATGAAGTTCATCGTGCGGACGGTGTCTTCGGTGCTGATCGGAGTCCAGGCGCGGAGGGTGGTGGTGGGGGGCGGTGGTTCGTTCGTGGCGTTCGTCGGTTGAGTGCTGAAGCTGTTGTGTATGTCCGCGATCTTGTTGTGGAAGTAGGAGGCGAGGGAGTTGCAGAGGTCTTGCGAAGGGGTGATGTCGTTGTTTCCGGCGTTGGGGTTGGAGAGCTCTTTGACGATGTTGAAGAGTTCCTTGCTGTTGTGTGCGTTGTTGTCCAGTCGTTCCTTGAATGCAGTTTTCTTGGTGGCGTGGATGAGTTGGTGGTGTTTTGGGTGGCAAGCTTGAGGGCAGTCATGCGCGGACGGGCGCAGACGGGCTTACCTTTGGCGCACCTTCGGCGCTCCCGCTGCGCTCCCGCTGCGCACGTCCGCTGCGCTGTCGCTCTGGGGGCGTCATAAATCTGGAGCCGGGAGGGCGGGTCAGCTGGGAGGCGGGAGGCGGGAGCGGGGCGGCCAATGGGCTGGTGGTGGGTGGGGCCGCAGGGAGGCAGCGGCGGGAATCGGCGCAGACGGGCGGCTCAGCGGCGGCTGGGTCGCTCGGTACAGTGGCAGCAGGCAGGAAGGCGTCGACAGCAGGAGGGGTGACCCGGCCTAGTAAAAGGCACAGTGGTCACTCCTGAAGCGCTAGCAGCACTTCCCTTAAATCTGGAGCCGGGAGGGCGGGTCAGCTGGGAGGCGGGAGCGGGGCTGCCAATGGGCTGGTGGTGGGCGGGGCCGCAGGGAGGCAGCGGCGGGAATCGGCGCAGACGGGCGGCTCAGCGGCGGCTGGGTCGCTCGGTACAGTGGCAGCAGACAGGAAGGCGTCGGCAGCAGGAGGGGTGACCCGGCCTAGTAAAAGGCAAGACTGCCTGTATCACCCACAAAGCTTTGCACTCCTCCTCTCCTTGCTACCTGGCGAATAAACTGAAACTCTCTGAAGGCTCTAGACCATCACGCAATGTGGAAAATCTATTACTTTAACCTCCCACTTTCAAAGAGGAAAGATCGAAGGCCCAGTCCTTTTCAGGCAATGCGGTGAGAATCTGGAACTCGCTTCCGCCTCAGCTCCGGACCACCACCTCTTCCCAGGCCTTCAAAACTGAGTTAAAAGTTCTCCTCCTTCAAAGACACTTCCAAACCTAATTCACACCCTCTCTATTCCCTGAAGAAAGTTCTTCCCCTATAGGAATTTCTGTACTCCATGCCTATAGAAGTGCCTTCCTAGTGTGTTATTGTGTTTTGAGTGTCTGCCATTTATTGCAGTTTTATACCTCTACTTGTATTTTGTACGCTTATGTAATTTGCACACATGTCACTTTTTCCTCTTGTAACGTATCTTTTGCTACCCCTTGTATTTTGTTTGCTTTTGATACATGCACAATTGTCACCATTGCCTCATGTAATTAAATGTTTGCTTTTCTAATATGCCCACTTGTAATTTTCTCCTTATGTAACGCTACTGTTCCTATTGTCAAGCACTCTGACACCTTCGGGTAAAGTCTGCGCTATATAAAAACGCATAAAATAAATAAATAAATAAAAACGCCACCAGTTTACACAGCGCAGGTCTCTTTTGCTGTCTGTCTTGACATGTCTTAGATAGCTGGGTGGAGAGCAGGCATAGCCCCCCCCTGTGCCTGGTGCCTGCTTGAGCGTCAAGGAAGCCTGCTCCAACCAATCCTGACGCAGCTCTCCTGCTGCTTATCTGCAGCATGAAAGCAGCGTCGGGATTTGGAGAGGGGAGCTGGTTGAGGTTTGAGGAGCATTCACGCTGACTGCAATCAAGACGAAAAAGGTAAATTCATTTTTTGTTTTATTTTTTATCTTTTTCTGTGAGATAGTCACATTGCCCTCAGCCTTAATTCCAGAGCTCTCAGTCACAGCCTGATATAAAATCTGTTAACCAGCCAGGATTAATAGATTTGAAATGTGAGTCGATAGGCATTGTGTTTTATCACCGTGCCTGCCACTGGGTTTGGCACTGGCGCGACTACGCTCCACTTTTGAGGGTCACCAGCCGCCACTGGACCTTTTTATTGATAGGGTCACGCAATGCGGAGAATCTACTGCTTGAACCTCCCACTTTCAAGAAGGAAAGAACGATGGCCCAATCCTTTTCAGGCAACGCAGTGAGAATCTGGAACTCATTCCCGCCTCAGCTCCGGACCACCGCCTCCTCCCAGGCCTTTAAAAGGGACCTCAAAGTTCTCCTCCTCCAGAGACACCTCCAAAAGTAATTCACGTCCTCTCTTTTATATGAAGGAAGACCTCCCACTACTGAAAATTTGTACTTTTCATGTCCATGGTAGTGCCTTCCCAGTGTGTTCTTGTGGTTAGAGTGTTTGCCTTTTATTGCAGTATTATCTATGTACTCATGTTTGGTACCCTCTTGCAACTTGCACTCACCACTTTGCCCCTGTAACACACGGTTTGCTTCCTATCACATGTTTTTTACCTTTGATACTTGCACAAGTGCCACCTTCACCTACGTAACGTTTGTTCTTGTGCTTGAGTGTCTAACATATATTGCAGTATTATACCTCAAATTATACTCTATTTTCTCTTGTAGCCTGCACACTTGTCACTTTTTCCTCCAGTGCACTTTTTACTACCTCATGTATTTTTGGTAGCTCACATTTTTACTACCTCATGTATTTTGTTTGCTCAGAAGTGTCACTATTACCTTGTCTACCTCATGTATTTTTGGTTGCTCACAATTTTTACTACCTCATGTATTTTTGTTTGCTCACAATGATCACTTTACCGTATGTAACGTAACGTATGCTTTTGCAATCTGCTGTTCGTGTAATGTTCTCAGTTTGTATCATTTCTGTTCCTATTGTAAAACGCTCTGACGCCTTCGGGTAAAGTCCGCGCTATATAAAACTGCATAAATAAATAAATAAATAAATAAATAAATAAATAAACTTGTGATGGATGGGTGTGTGGTGGGCGCTAATTCTGCGCCAGAGGAGGGGCTGCCTGGTTACATTCCCAGCAGCACACCTCACTCCCTCTACGAGTCATTGCTAAGATTTTGGGCATAGTTATTCTGGATAGTGATTTTCAATGTTTAGAATTATAAACTGCACGTGAACAATGTGCAAATCGTCTGGGTTTTCATAGAATATCTAATTCCTTTAGCATAATTGTATGAAGAGAATGAAATCAACATATATGTATAAAAGCAGCAGAGACAGAAGTTTAAACAGACTGAACAATGCTAGATTTATGGTACGGAAGGGGTAGCAACGGGGTACCTATGAACACTGTGGCGTGGCTTCCCGTGGTACACAGCAGTTGTTCAACGCAGCGCTTTACTCTGATGTGCTGGCTCCGTTTTTAAACTCCTCTCCATCCCTGCGCATCTACAGGCAGAGTAAGAAGCGAGGGGAAGAGAACGGAAAGTTGTTCTTGGGGAGAGCGGCACTATGCAGTAATCTCGACCGAATAAAATAACACGAGTGTTTCAATGAATGTACTTGTAATGAAATGACGCCATCTTGTGGCTGTTAATTCCATAGATGAAAGCAAACCTGCTATGGTTCATTCACTGTGCGTGTAATTTATCAGATTAATTTATTATTATTCATAATATGCCATTCTCTATTTCCTATTTCAGATTGTACTCAAGAAATGTCTTTTTTTGTTTTACATCTGGCCTATATCTTTTAGGAGTAGCACAATGAGATTTGTTCTGGTGTCTAGTCTTTCACCAACCAGTGATGCGGGTGGTGAGCTTTGAAAGGGATGGAGGATAAGCAATTTCCTTCAAAAGGATTGAGCAATCTAGGTAGTTTGACTCCCCTCTTTGGGAGGTTCTCCGCACATCAAAATGTTGAAAAACAGGGCCAGATGATTCATTCCACAGCACAATTTTCTCATTAATTGTTTTCAAAAAAACATAATTTTTTTATAAAACAAATTTTACTGCTTTTATTGCGAAAGGAAACATTCACAGCGCTCATGTTCAAGTACAGCTTTTTAAGAATGTTCATACACAGCCTTGCCTTGATATACAACTCTGTTGATCCCTTAGTAACCTCATAATTCGGCCCAAATTGTTTTTGTTTGTGGGGGCATCCCTTCTCCGCATAGCAGGGTTCCTCCATTTTAGCTCCAAGCCCATCGCCTTGCGCCAGTCCATTTTTAGGTCTCGCCTACGGAACGCACATGCCCTGCAAAGGCAAAAATACCTTTTGCTAACACTTTGCCTTTTCAGCCAAGCACGTACAGGTGTTCCATTGCCTTCAATGGCAACGCGTGCATGTTTGGAGATTCACTTGCGGGAGCAAGCGCCACCATATGGTAGCAATTATCGCTCCCGCAAGTGAATCGCGCAGGCCACACACCCTTCCCCCTGCTGCCGAGCGAGTGCTCGTTTAGGATCCCTGCCTCTGTTTTTTACCCTGTGCTATTCAATTTGCTGTCTCCTCCTCCTGTGTGTAGTCATATTTCTGGCCCTCCTTCGATCCCTGCTCTTTCAGTTAGCTGCTCTCGTCCCTCTTGCCCTTCTTCATTTCCTTTTTATTAGGACGGTGCGGTTGCAACTCTGCAGGCTGTGCATGTGCGACGGACCGTGTCTGTTCCCCGGCTGGAGGCGCGCGCCATTTCATCAACCTGCTAACGAGCCCAGTGCGCGCGCGATCTCTGCATATAGGGCAGCTTGGGCATGCAGCGATTTGTTTATTCTTGTATTAAGAGCTCGTTGGGTCAGGAGCGCGTGCGAGCTGAGGTATGTTTTCAAGCAAATATATGTGAATCCAGGCCACGCAGAGAGGCATCATCTCCCACACTAAGGAAAGTGGAAAGCACACAAAACCAGCATACAAGATTACTTCACACACAACGCGAACACGGCATCATCGGTACTGGTAGAGTGGGACGCGTTTAAAGTGGTAGCAAGGGGAGAATGCATCAAACAGGTAGTAGGGGTCCGCCGCACCTTGGAGCGGACGCTCCTAACCTCAGAGCAAGCTCTGGCCGCACTCACTAAACGGCCTGACGACTCCGAGGAGCACGCCGTGCTCACGGCCGAGGCTAAGACGGAGTATCAGACTGCCTGCGCTGACCTCCGAAAATACAATTTTAGGGCTTACGCCTCTAGGGTACATAAGGACAGAGACAAAACTGGGGCGCTACTGGCCTGGATGGCGAGGCAGGACACCGAAATCAAGCCAATCACGGATATTATCAACCCGGAAGGTGTACTAGTGCGCTCACAGGCCGAGATCCTCCTGGCATTCCAGCGCCACTATGCACAAGTGTGCGGGACCCCGGCCCAGTACTCCCTGTTTTCTGTGGATCACTTTTTAGACCCGCTGACGTTGCCCACAATATCGAATGATGACAAGCGCACACTTGACGCCAGGATAGTTCCCTCTGACATCACCCAGGCGATACGTGCCGTGTCTCGGAATAAAGCGCCGGGACTGGACGGCTTCCCACTAGAATACTACACGACATTATCTCCCCTAGTGGTCCCCCATCTGTCACGGATGTTCGGGGCATCTCTTCATCTAGGGAGGTTACCCCAGTCACTGCGGGAGTCCGTGATTGTCACCTTTCCCAAACCCCACAGAGATCCACCCCACATGGGGTCATATCGGCCCATCACGCTCCTGTCGGCTGACTGTAAGATCCTAGGGAAGATTCTGGCTGATCGATATGCACAGGTCATACGCCCACTAGTCCACCCCGACCAATGCGGCTTCGTTCCGGGGAGGAACACCTCCCAGAACCTCCGCCGAGTCTTCCATGTTCAAGATCAGGTACGTGACAGATTTCCCCGCGCCGCCTGCCTCATTATGGACCTGGAGAAGGCGTTTGACACCCTCACCTGGCCCTATCTATTCTCAGTCCTGCGGCGCCTCAATATCGGCCCGACGCTCATGGCGTACACACGCCTCCTGTACACCGATCTAACCACCCGAGTTCGTATCGGGAAACGCATCTCACCGGCGTTTGGAGTTCGGCGAGGCACAAGACAAGGGTGCCCCCTGTCGCCTCTCTTATTCGCGCTGGCAGTCGAGCCGCTGGCGGTTCGGCTGCGCCTGGAGGGTGTGGACTGGGGCATCCCACTTGCGGACGGCACCCATTGCGTATCCATGTACGCGGACGATCTTCTCATATACGTCCGAGACATTGAAACGGACCTAGCCCCCATAGGGGCAACGCTGGCGGAATTTGCAGACGCCTCGGGACTACAGGTGAACTGGGACAAGTCCACAGTCTACCCCTTACACCCGGGCCTGCCCCCCCGGGAAGTCGAGCTCGGACCGCATAAACTCTCATGGTCCGCAGAGGCTCCCCGGTACCTCGGTGTCCGCTTGTACCATTCTCCAGCAGACATTTTTGAAGGTAATCACTGCAAGGCACTTGCTAGTCTGCGCCCGACTGTCGCCTTCTGGAATAAACTCCTGTTGGCCCCAATAGGGCGGATAGCCCTGGCTAAAATGGTGATGCTTCCCCGACTCCTTTACCACTTCACAAATCTACCGGTGATACCACCCAGGTCCTTCTTACGCGACGTCGACTCCCTCTTAGGGACCCTTATTTGGGGCGCGGGCCGACACAGGGTCGCCTTGAAGACCCTCCAACTCCCCACGACGCAGGGGGGGCTCGGGGCTCCGTCCTTCGAGTCATATTTCCTCGCGGCACAGCTCCAATGGCTGTCCTACTGGACGGCGGACCGTTACCCTCAGGAGACTGTTACCTCGACCGTCAGAATCGCGACCCCGGAACTCACCCGTCTTCTCCCCCCGGGCACCAAGCCACGGCGCACATACCCCCTTCAAGTGGCGATAGCGCGCCGGTGCATGATGCGGATCCACCGGTTGTCCCCCAGTAGACCCCCGTACTCCCCGCTGCTACCATTGATAGGCAGCCCCAGGCAGGACTCCTACTTCACGGCTCCACTGTTCACCGAATGGTCCCACTGTGGCATCACGGATCTGGAATCGCTCTTCGAGGAAGGCCAGTCGAAATCACTCGACCGCCTGGTCGCTGAATACGGGCTCCCCCAGGGCCAATTCCTCAGATATAGACAGCTGCTCGATGGATACCAGCCCCATTTTAATCTCCGAACTGGCGAACCAGACACGCATCCAGTAATACATGCTATCCTGCGTATGGGGGTGGGACGCCACCTAGTCACCTGGCTATATAAATCCATCCGGGAACTCTCACACGCTCCCCTGACGACCTTGCGTGCTACATGGGAGGAGGACATAGGTCGCGCTCTACACGACTCAGAGTGGACTAAAGCACTTGAGGCCCCAAAACGCGTCTCTAGGAACGCCCGCTTCAAAAACATCCAATACTATATACTACACAGGGCATACCTCACCCCAGCGCGATTGCAGAAGTTCTATCCCTCCACACCATTCCTATGCCCCAGATGCTGCTCCCCTGCTGCAGATTTTCGTCACATGTTTTGGAGTTGTCCCAACCTTCATCCTTTTTGGCGGGCAGTACACGACACACTGTCGGAACTCACAGGTCTCACTACACTGGCCACCTGGGAGTCCAGCGCACTAGGCATCTTTTATGTCTCTAAGCAAGAACCGGTGCATAGACGCTTCGTGTCCTTAGCGCTCCTGTTGGCAAACAGATGCATAGCCATGCGCTGGCGATCCCCGGAGGGCCCCCCTATAGCACAATGGACGGGGGCGGTTGGTAAGTGGGCGGCGGCGGAGGAGGATGTTCTTAGAGAGGAAGAAGCCAGAGGCGCGCGTAAAATTCCCATATCCATGGAATGGGCCATGCTCCTCCACAGCTTCCGGCAGTCCACGCATGCAGGAGACCCACCTACTCCTCCCCCCCCCCGCCCGAGAGGGCCAGTAGCCTCTACCTGGTGTAAGCCATCCCAGGATCGACTCCCGGTACCCCCTGCATCCTGATCAAATTCTCATATGTCATACCGCCCATCTCGTTACTCGCCTGCGCAGGGTGTATCCACCCCCTGCCAATCCTCTCTTCCCCCCCCCCCCTTTTGGAGCACAGACTGTATGGCTCCGTGGCCCCCCCCGACACCCGTCACCAGTATCCCCCTGCTTTGACCCTGCTAGCGCCCACATGCTTCCTTCCCACACTTTTGCCCCCCCCGTTCTCTGGTAGCACCAATATATGGACAGTACAGACCCCGATCCTACGCTCTTGCGGCGGGAACTTACATGCCTGTCATTATTCATCGTCCTCTTGGCGACGCAGGTCCACTGTCTCCCAGCCTGCAGACATATTTGCGCGATGTGTACTGATTAATTGAGGAAATGTATATTTGTACCAGTTATATAAAACAAGAAAACGTTGCACGCCTAGCTGTTCGTGGCTGAATGTTGAGGCCACGTCAGCGGATTATTTACACTGTACCGATATACTTTGATGCAACAATAAAAACAAATTTAAATAAAAAAAATAAATAAAGGAAAGTGGAAATAAAAAGTTTTAGCAGCAGGAATGAACGAGTTCAAAGCTAGAAGCACCGCTCCAATGTTTTGGAGACTTTTGCGAAGAGCGGGGGCATTTTGCTAAGGGGGTTGTGAAACGGATGACAGTGATAAAGGAAGTATGCATCCGTGTGAGCTAAATATGGGCAATTGCTGTAGGTTAATCGTGTAACTACGATGTGGCTCGTCTGGCTCCCCACTTTGCTGATCTGCATTGAGTGTTTTATCTTAGGGACGCCGGTTGTCATCAGGCCTCAAGGCACATTTGTCTAGTGTATTTGACAGGTAAACAAACAACACCAAACAAAAAAGGTTTAGCTCTTTTTCTTTTTTTGCTTAAATAATTTTGTAAGTTGTTCAGTGCACGTTGTTTAGCGATCCCGGGTAGTAGGTTCTGTGCAATATTTGCAGGATGTGGGGCAGTGACGGATATGTGTTTCAGCGGGCTGTAATCTATACCCTGCCCCCACCCACTCAACCTTACAATACCCTGTTTATTCACCACACAGGCTGGTTTGCTGTAGAGAGATGGGGATTGGGGGGAGGGGGAATCAGTGAGTCTTATCATTGACTTTCTTATCGTTATGTCTTTTTTTGGACTGTCAATCTACGTGGTCAACATGTCTCACTGTACGGGGTCCGTGGTATTTGGTGGGGTGTAAGTCTGTAATTTCCAGTCAATCGCTGCAGTGCCGCCCACTTACATGTATGGGGCAATAGATGGGTCAGCGTTGTTAGAGAATGCTTGGTATTGGGCGGCATGGGGCTAAGGGGAGAGTAGAAGGTTGGGAGTTTTAGGGGTGCCAATGAGGAGGACAACTTTGCGAACGCTGAACAATATTCTTGCTATCATTAATAGATAGAGCCATCCAACACAACACAATTCGGTTAGACTGTAGTATTGGTAGCGTAGCCAGTCACAACCCAAGAGTTAATAACCCTCACCCAACTTATGGACCTGAGCTGTGGCCAAGTCTGCTTAAGATCGGTATGACACAATATGTAAATCAGTTGACTGCCACCTAGGTGGGTAATACTATTAACACACCAATGCGCCGCAAATCCATATGTACTCTCCCTGTACTCTGTTTGTTGTGAGAATTGCGCGGAGGGGTAGGGGTGAGGGGGGGGATCCTGTACTGGCAGTAACAGAATGCTTTCCAAGGAATCTGATTGTTTGCATACTCAATGAAGTAGCTCGTATGTAATATTCATTTCTCAACTACTGTATAATGGCACTAAGCAGGGCACAAGCCCTAAACAAGCATTGGCATAGCCAATAGGTCTCGCTTTTGGGACCTTATAAGTATTTAGTTATGCAGCACAATATCCTTGGTGCACCAACATTAACTGTTGCATTGTTAAACACTTATAAGGTCCCAAAGGCGAGACCTATTGGCTATGCCAATGCTTATTGTTAGTGTGGCGGCCAAATACCACAATCGAGCAATGTCTCCATTCGCAACCAAAGTTCCCATCTCCAACAGTATCCGCTCCCATCTGCTTCCTCCCAGGTTCTCCATTAATCTCAGGAGAGCAATAGGGGATGATGAATCAACAGGACGCTCTAGGACCTATGACAATGTGCAGAAAACAGACCTCAGGTATCAGGTTATTACAGAACAGGACCAAACCACATGAGAGAAGTCTGCTTCTCCTACCCCCCCAAACATGAACAGGAAGAAGATGGATGCTCGTGAGCCCCCAAAACTTTAGCCAGAGTCAGATAGTGGTGTGCACATAATTCAGTTAGATCAAACGAAGCTTGGAGGAAATCGCCAGTTCTCTCGCTGTGGTGGGGCCGGGTTCCCTTCGGTCAATGTAGGGGGAGAAATAACTCATTATGTCAGGCTCACCAGCACAAAAGAACATGACTCTGAAGAATCACATATTCCAGGTTCTAGGTTAGTTGGTTTATTACGAAGCCAAAAATAGCTGGACATACAGGCACCTCAAGACGAGGTTGTAAAAATCCATCAGAACTAATACAAAGCCAATCCCGCGTGCAAAATTCAGTGTTTGGAGCATGAAAACAATGACAAATTCCAAAATCAGGACGCAGGCAATAAGAGCCCCAGGTCAAGCTCAGTCTTCATTGGAGGTTCGTGGGTATAAAGCATTAGTCTGTCCCTACACTACAACTAACGTGACAGCCCTAATTAGCATTTCCCAGGCAAGTTCAGGAAAATGCTGGGAGGAAACGAGGGAGCAGCACTCGATACAGCAAGCTCATAATATTATCACTCCCTAGATAGTTACCTATGTTCAGAAAGGCTGGGTCTATCCAGCCTCCCTGGAGCCAGTTGTTCAGCATGAATAGCTGTAAGGGCCAATAATATAGACATAAGTCCGCAGCCACCATACCTTTGTCAAAGGTAAATTGGGTGCATTATCAGAATGCGATGCGTGGGACCGGTATGGCCCATTGGTAGGATCGTATTTTGGCTAGGACAATCTCAGGAGAGTTGCATACAGGAATTTTTGAGGGGCATAGAAGAAGCGCTGCAATATTAGCATTTTAAAAGGTTCATTTCTCATTCTCGGAACCTACTTCTACCATTTTTATCTTCATCTTATCCTTCCCGCCTTTCCATACACGAACAACCGATTTTTATACAATTCACTTCTTAAAATCCGTAACCATTCCATCTTCTGGAAAACTTGGCATTCTCGAGGACTTTGTTGGATTTCTCAATTGCTTTCTCAGGGTACTTCTCTCTCCTTTCAGGAACTTCAATCCCTTTTTTCATTGCCCACTTCTACCCGAGCACAGCACGCTGCCCTTCTTCCAGTCTTGATCTCTTATCTTGGTTCCCTTTCACCCTCCGGCGATGTTCCTTTAGAATGTAGACCCACTTCCCTCTTGTTGGAAGCTTCTCCTTCTGCGTCTGCTCTGTATAACTCTTTCCGCTTTATTAATGATAGACTGAAATCTCGTGTTGAGATTGCCTGGGAATCCGATTTTTCTCAGACTTGGCCTGTACCTCTTTGGGACAGGATATGGACTAAACTTCATAAAACCTCTAGAGCTGCTAATGCCACCCAAACTCTATATCTATACTACTATAATAAAGGAAGAACTTCCAGCCTTTGAGGCGGGTAAACTCGGGAACCACAGCGCCAATCCACACACCGATACACCGTTGGAATCGTCAGGGTGTGTAGATGGTTATAGGCTATATACATTTTTAAAAAAAAACGTTATTTAAAAAATTTACAGTAAAAAAAAAGTAGTTCCTCCGAAGCAGCACCTGCCGCAACATGCATGCTCACGTCAGGAGCGCGGGGAGGAGCGGCGTCCAGGAGCGTGACGAGGAGCGGCGGATATGGCGCGGGGAGGAGCGGTGACGTGAGTAGCAGCGGACAGGCCAGCGGCAGTGCGAGCAGCGGAAAGGCTGGAGGAGCGGCAGCTGAGGTAAGGGGACCCATGTCGGGGAAGGCAGTGGTCGGGGCAGGTGGGGGTCGGGGCAGGCGGGGGCCCGGGCTGCTGGACAATGTCGAAGCGGGCGGGGGTCGGGGAAGCCGATTGCTCACGGACAAGGTCGGGATGGGCTGCTAGTTTCATTTATAACAGAACTTTATTCTCTCCATTGGCTCTCTCCCGTTTTTCATCAGATACTCCCTCTACTTGTTGGTCTTGTCCTCATTCACCTGCAGATCTCAAACATATGCTTTTTGACTGTCCTCCTATTGCCCAGTTCTGGCAATTAGTTTGGAAGCAAATACAAAAAAAAATTCACTTCCAGGTTCCCTTTTCCTCTACACTAGTTTTTCTAGGTTCCCCCTCTTCTGAACTTCCTCTCTCTCCCAGTCATTATCTTTTACTTGACCTCCTTATAGCTGTAGCTTTCCATACCATCACTTCCAACTGGAAACAAGCTGCAAATATTTCCTACCAATCTTGATGGAATGCGGTCTGTTTTCATCACCGTCTGGATACCAACTATGTTCCCCCTATTTCCCTGGCTATTAAACGGGACCTGATTTGGCTTCCCTTGGTAACATACCTTTCTTCCACTGCTCCTGCATATCCTTCTCCTGATCTCACCACAGTTGAAGTTTGTAAACCCCCATGATTTTCTTATTACCTGATTGCTGTACCTATTAATTTTCAATATATTGTTTTTACCTTTCATTTATATCCACATACCATTGTTCATAATTCCTCATGCTTGTTATGCTTACTTTACATGAGAATTGTTGTTGTATTGCTTATTTTATATATCTACTTACTGTAACTCTTACTCCCCATTTCCCCCTCCTCTCCTTCCTCTTTATTTTCTTCAATAAATCAAACTTAAAAAGCATTTTAAAAGGTGTCACTCTGCCGAGGATATTGAGAGGTCCGCCTGCATTTTGGCCATCAATGGGATGAGGATTAGGGCAGTGCTTTAAATGGAAAAAAATAAGTGCAGGTACTCATTAAAATGAGCTAGAGGTGTGGCAAGTGGGCGGCGCTAGGGGCGGGGCTACAGGAAGATATGATCATACATAATGACTTCTGTACGAGTTACAGCACATATCAAAACTAATGAAAAATGTGTTTGTCAACAAAACAGATTACCTCATTACACAAAATGAAAGCCAAACAGTGATATGTTAACATTTCCTTGTTTTGTAGTATTTTCTGCTTCTTAATACCATCCTGTTATTGGTTGTTGTTTGGCACAATACTACAAATTCTCAAGCGTGCATACACACACAGAAAGCAACAAGTACACATGGACACCAAAGCATTCCACACAGTCCCCTTAAAAAATCTCCTGAGTGTGACCTGATTCTCTCCCTCTTTCTCTCACAGAAGAACAGGCACACACAAACAGGCAGACACAATCAGGCAAACACACAGCAATATGCAAACACTCACACAAACTCACAGGTGGAATTAAAGCCATTTTAAACTCCACAAGTCTCTTACATTTTGTCACTGTTTTTTTCACTACTTGCCTCCAGTTCTCCCCTCTATCTTCGCACCATGAACGCATTACCCAGGGCAGCCACTGTTATCATCTAAATGCAGCAATTAGTGTTGGAGGGCACACAAAAGGAAGCATCTACAGTGCTGAACAAAAACATGAAAAGAAAAAACCCAGACTTTGTCGAAGATGGAGGATGTCATGCTGCCACTCACTTTACTAGGTAGGGCCAGTGCCATACCGTAAATGGGACTGGATTAGTGACTGGAGGCCCCAACTCTACGCACCTGACGGAGGGTGGGGGTAGGGGCGCTAAAGCACTTTAATCGCTGGACACCATATTGACAGTGCAGGGTCTGTCTAAAGACCCTGGCCTGTTAATCACAGTGTGACAAGAGCCCACTCAAACCCCTGCAGTTTGGAAACAATGAAATGGGTGCTGCTAATCTTCAGCATCAACTCTGCAAAGAGCGGCTACTTCACACCTCATTTACTTGCAAGCTGGTCGGAAGCCCTTACTGAGGTGGAGGAGATGCATAACCTGAGCCTGCCGTCGATCAGGGTACCGGTACTCTCCTGGTCTTCAGAGAGTTGCCGGCACTGACGGCCCAAAAATTCGGACGTGCCGGAACTTAGTACTTGTGAGTACTGGCCCATTTAAAGCACTGGATTAGGGACTATGCTAGGTCAGCTAGTGAAATGTGCACACCTAAGAACCTAACATTCAGTCTTCCTACTGGCATCTGAGTTTGCCAGTTTGTTGGTCCTGCCGCATCACTAAGGGCACCAGGAGGGATTTGTTCCAGTTTGTTTGCAGGTCCGAGGCCTACTAATAGAGGTCCAGCATTTGGAGTATATATGGGCACGTGGATTTCCGATGGGATATGAATAGTAATATGCGGTTTTGCACAAGAGATTGATTATTTATATATTGCACACTTGCACTTTATTGCAGTCCCCACTGTACACTGTTGACACTTTAAATTTGTTTTTAACGTTTGGCATATATTCAATTAGTCCATGTAATGTTTACATTTATTGAGTATCTGCCTAGATTATAAAGCAATGTATTTTTTATTGATATAATGAGACGGGTCCCTCCTAAATTTAAATTGTCAGACAACCATCATGTAGATTGATTGTGTATTTTAAAAAAATGTTCCAGATTGTTTTAATTGTTTATTATGAGGATTGTTGTGATGATTTTGTACTTTTATGGATGTTTTTATATATCCGAATAAAGATCCTTTGACTTGACTTGACTTGAATAGTAATATATCTGCAAAGTAACCCCTCCACCTGAACATCTCATCAAACCCATGTTTCCAAAGGCTCCATTGTTAGAGCAAATATTATGGGAGTCAGGGGGGAACTCAGCCTGGTACCTGTTCCTATATGGAATGCATATGATAGAGTGCCATTGGCCCCACTTGTTCCCTGGGATTAGTGTATAATATCTTCACATAGGATATGAATTTAGGCCAAAAGCTCATGCAGCTCAGCAGGCCCCACGGGAAATCTCCAACTAGGGTGCTGAACTCCTTTTCAATATCTGATGAACAAAGCAATAAGAGGTGCACTACTTGTATAACATCAATTCTAATTCCAAATATGTCCTCAAATTTCCAGAAGTAATTAGAAATCTTATCTTTATTGTTGCATCATCAATGTGTGCCAAAAACCAGCCAACACGTTCTTCCACATGCGTGTGGACTTCTTCAGGGCACAGGGAAAATTTGAGAAATTACGATCGTCAACCAAAAGTAAGGGAACTAGGTCCGTTCATATATGTCATCGGAAATATAGTGTAAAATCCTGAGAATGTCCATCCTTTGGGCCAAACATGAAAAAATAATCATGAGTTGTCTGATGTCTCCTCCATAGTGGGAATCAACAGGCATGTGTGTGTCCTCAGGCCATATAGATATTTGGGAGAAATCCGCCCCTCGTCTAGGACTACAATTGGTTTGGACCTCTTGGACATGTGGCACTCTTCGCGGTTCAAAAGCGACAACAATCTCGATGGACCTTTTCAATATCCATGAGCAGTAACACATTCTCATCCACTAAGTGTTCTCTGTAGGCTAGCACCATTTGTACCCTGCTGATTCAGTGTCTGGTGCCACGTTGAGCATACAGCCACACTGATCTGAATGCACCAGAGTGAGGTTTACCCAGAATGGCTGTAGGCCAACATTTTGATGTAAATTTTGAGTTCACTATTAACCCCTTCCATGCTCATGACGAGCTCAGCTCGTCATGAGGCACAGTGGAGCTGTGCTTATGACGAGCTGAGCTCGTCATGAACAATGGTAAATCTTGGTTTGCAGCACAGGAGGGGAAAAGTCAAAGCAGCCAAGGTGTTAATGAGGGGAAATTGTCATTATGAGGGGCATTCATCTGGTTTTCTCCCCATTTTATGAAGCACCACTATGGACGCTAGGTCTAGGCCTTCAAGTAGGTGGCCCTTCGTAATGGCCTCATTGTACAAGTCCAGTAGGGGTAGCAGGATGGACTTTCAAAATCTATGGTAGTACTCAATAGGAATCCCATCCAATCCCAGTGTCCTGCCAGCATGCATATCTGTGAGTGCATGTTAGAAAAGGGGGTCTCAGGTTGGCAGGTTTGCACTCTATCCAAGTAGGGACCCTTCCTTCTAGTCAGGGTAAGGGGGATTACACTTCTAAAATAACCCCTGCTCTCCCCCTTGGTAGCTTGGCATGAGCAGTCAGGCTCATCTCAGAGGCAATGTGTAAAGCATTTGCACATAACACACAGTAATACAGTGAAAGCACTACAAAAGGACACCACACCAGTTTTAGAAAAATAGCCAATATTTATCTGTGTAAAACAAGACCAAAACGATAAAAAATCCAACATTCAGTGATCAACATACAAATATTGCAAAAATATACTTAAAATACAGTTCCTTAAAGTCGATAGCTTCATCTGGGGCTATCACGGAGTTGTAAACAAACAAATCCAACTGTTCAAGCTGACCTCGGCATTGCAGGCCAGCTATGGTGTCGGGAAGATCTGCAAACAGTACCTTGGAAATGCAGGGCATTGTCGACCTTGCGATGAGATCCGTAGATGTGGCATCATCGGTTCCAGAGGTCTGTGCAGGAGTCATTGGGCCCTTTGAGTTGCACATGTTGCAAATCCAACTCTGTGATGTTGAATTCCAGAGTGTCGGCAGACATGAAGGCAGCGGTTCGATGATGGCATACAGCGGCGTTGGTGAGACCAGGGCTGCAGTGTGAAGCAGGAAAGTGCTTGTTGCGGTGCTGAGAGATCACTGTGCAAGCAGCTACGTTGTCATGCTGTCATCGGTAGATGATCTGGGGTCGATGGCACCAGCGTCAGTGGGCCAAGGCTGCAGTGTGTGACGGGGTTGTGCATCGAGTAACTTACGAGTGGTGCCACCAAGCCACAGTGCAGGCAGTGGCATATATGTTGACGTATCGACGTGGAGCGTTGTCGGTGAGAACACAGTTGTGGTGTGAAGCGTGGCGTGGTCTCTGTAGTGCCGAGAGGTCAATGAGCCAGCAGTGGCCTCGTTGATGGTATTAGGTTGCATTTTATTCTGTTGCAGCATAAAACACACAGTACCCATTGCAGGTAGCAGATGATCTTGAAGTCTTTTCTGTTCCTGAGACTCCTTGACCAGGAGGTAAGCTCTATCTCAAGCTCTTGGAGAAACTCAGAACAATAAGTTGCAAGACGGAAGCCTTCGCTGCAGACCAACACAGTAAAGCACACAGCAAAGTGGTAGCTCCTTCTAACACCGTATCCAGCTCTTCTTCTTGGCAGGTTCCTTAGTCCAAACGAGTTATGAAGTTCTCGGGTCAGGGCCCTAATAATTATACTATTTTTCTCTTTGAAGTTTTAGGCAGAAAGCCTCTTTGGCGGAGTAAAAACCAGTTCTGTCCTCCCTAGTTTAGCTTCACTACAGGATGGGGAGGCAGCATTGTGCAGAGCAGACACAGCCTATTCAGGTGCTAGTGAAAACTCCTCCAGCCACTCTAAATGGACAAAGGTCTATTCAACCTGGCTATGAGTCACCCAGGAAAGGCAGGGCACATCTTAACTTCCCTTGCGACTGTCTTGTGTGAATGCACATGCCCAGCTCCTGTCACTCCAAACCAGACAGTGAGTACGCAAACAGGCAGAGGTGCACAGGATGTGGGAAAACGTCCACTTTCTAAATGTGACATTTTCAAACACACAATTTAAAAACCACCTTTACTAAAAAATGTGTTATTAAATTCAGAGCTCAGGAACCTAAACTCCATATCTCTATCTTATCCCAATTGGAAGTTACACTTGCAAACAAATGACCATGCAGCTATGGGAAAGACAGAATCTCAATAGTGAAAAATTATATGTTGTGTTTCGATATAGGTACATGTATAACACACCTGCACATGTCCTAACTTTCCCATACACTGCACCCTGCCCATAGGGGTACCTTAGGGCTGCCTTACAAGTAGTAAGAGGGAAGGTTAAGCCTGGCAAGTAAGTGCACTTGCCAGGTCGATATGGCAGAAAAAACTGTGTGCAGACACTGCAGTGGCAGGTCTGAGACACCTTTGAAATGCTACTTTTGTATTTGATTTACAGGCCCTGGGCACACACAGTGCACTGTACTAGGAAGTTACTTGTAAATAAGTATGGGCGGAAAATCCGTTCCGCTCGCGGATTTTGCGGATTTTCGGTAAATTCGCAATCCGCGAGGTTCGCGAATTTCCCGCGAAATCCGCAAATCCGCGAGCAGCGGATTTTATGGCTTGCTCGCACTGTTCGCGTGAGTTCGCGGCTTCCCAGTTCAACTTCGCGCCCCGCGAATAAGCTCTAAATTGCAGAAATACGATCTTAGCAAAACTGAAACTACTTACCAGGTTCAAAAGTTCAAGCTCATCATTAGTAGCCATTTCCTGTAGTGCTTCCTGAGGGGCCCCTCCAGAGTTCAGTTGCCTACTTGCAACTATTATGTGACCCTGCTCTGACCCTCAGAATAGTTACACATATGCCACAAAGGTCCTGAATTACAGCTAAGGGAGACAAGCAGGAGCCAGGCTGGAAGTTCAAATCCAACAGTGACATATTAATCAGCCCCTAATTCATTATTGTCAGTTGGGGCAGGGCAGGTGTTGTAACTAATTTTGCAACAATGAAAGCACTTAGCAAGTGCAAAAGATCACTAATCAGGAAGCACTAAGGAAGCAGGTGCCAGCTAAAAAAATATTCTGTGACACATTAATCAGCCCCAAATTAATTCAGGTCACTTGAGGCAGGGAAGGTGTGCTTTGCTTTGCCACAATAATGTACACTGGACAACCAGAGGGTGCTGTGATGAAACAGAGGGTGGCATGGGTGGGCCAGAGGGTGGCATGAGTAGTCAGAGAGTGGCAGTGGTGACAGAGGGTGGCAGTGATGAAGAAGAGTGTCCCAAACAGGCTGGACACGTAGAAACAACAAGTTCGCAAAACTTGCGACCCGACAGGTAAGTTCGCGTTTGCGAAATTGTACAAAACTCTCGCGAACTGGCAGAAACCCGCGCGAACACAAAAAAAAAAATCCGCAAATTCGCGAGAATTCGCGGATTTTTGCGGATTGCGAGTTCGCAAATCCGCAAAATTCGCGAACGCGAGATTCGCAAAATTCTCCCATGCTTACTTGTAAATCAAATATGCCAATCATGGAAAATCAATCATAATACGATTTGCAGCAGGAGCACTCGCACTTTAGCACTGAATAGCAGTGAAAAAGTGCACAGAGACACTTAACCAGCAAAAATGAAGTCCACCATACCATCAAAACAGGAGGTCAGAAAGCAAAAGGACAGGGAAAAGATGCCAGGTCTAACAGTGCATTACCCAGTTCCTCCAATAATGAAGGGTTGATCAAGGATCTACCTACCTGCTCTCAGCAAAGTCAGCAGAGGCAGGCCAACAATCAGTGGAGTCAAAGACTACCTTTGTGTCACTCTCATCTCGCATCGAGGGACTGATAGTATTCCACAAAGGTAATTTTAATATCCTGGGCACACACGACCCTCCCCTGAGGCTCAGGATCAATCTCTCCACTTTTCTGTGGGTGGCCAACCAGTAAAGAAGTTTGCTGGACTTGTCTCCCCATTCATATACCAGCTGTGTGTGGTAATCCAGCATTGGCGCAGCTCTTTGAGTCACAGCTGTCGCAATGACGCCCTGTTGATTGTGAGTTGGTGTCCTCCAGTTTCTTCCCTACTGCCCGTCTGCTCTAAGTGAACTATCAAGCGGGAATACATGTGTATCTCTGGGCTTATGGCTGGGTAGAGCCATTCTCACGTAGAGTATGTCCAGGTTAAAATGTTGTGCTTATGACGGTTCTTATCACCAATGCAGGTTTATTGCATCTTACCAAGGTGAAGAGACATAAGTTAGGTACTTCATCACTTACAACGTAGCACATTAGGGCGGCGGTGTATAAGTTAAAGTTGCAAATGGGAGATTTCCATCATTAGAACGAACAAGAAGGAACCAATCTGACTCCATTTCAAGCTGCACAGCCATTTCCAACCAATGAATCCAATAAATAAAATTCGTATTCAACTTTTCATTTCATCCACTTTAAATCTGTTAGTTTAATCTTTTTTATCCTTTGTTCTCCTTCGATTTATTTTACTCATTCTTTTATACACTCACGTTTTTCACACAAACACAGGAGAGTCAAGGTGTTTCCACAAGTCACGATTTATTTAAAACACCCAATGCATTTCGGGACAACCCTTCGTCCATCATTAACATCAGCAGCTGCTCACATAGATACCAGAAAGCAGGCTTGGAAATCTGGGGGGCAAACACCACAGATAATCTGAACAGGCAAAATTCCCGTAAGAAAGGAGGGATTCACTGCAAGTAAACAAGGACTATGTTAGACCTGGGATTCCTGGTTGGCTGAGGTAGGTACCTTAGGCCAAATAGGGACCCGCGTTTCCACGTCAGGGAAAGGAAGGACACCTTCTGAGATAGCCCCGCTCACCCCCTCGGTAACTTGGCACGAGCAGCCAGGCTTATCTTCAAGGCAAATGTGTAAAGTATTTGCAACCACGCTCACAGCAACCCAATGATGACACCACAAATAGACTTCACACGAGGTTTATAAAAACATGTATACATGTTATATAAAAAGATATACGATAAGACCACACAATATAAATCCAACATATGAGTATGTGTAAAATTTCTCCTGGCTGTTTGTTAGGCCAGCCAGCCCTTGTAAGTTCTGGCAATATTAATGAGCACTTATAAACATTTCACTATGGTCCTAATACAATGTTATGCAGTTTGTAATGCTAGAATCAGGCACTTTGCAATAGAAAAGTAATGCAACAATCAAGCACTGTGAAATGTAGAAATAATGCAATACGTAATGCAACAACCAGGTATGTCGCTATGCAGAAATAAGGCAATGCTTAATACGCTAATCAGATAGCTCATTACAGAGAAACAATGCAATGCGTCATACGACAATCAGGTAGTACATTATGCAGAAGTAATGCCATGCATCATACACTAATCAGTAGTTCGTTATGGAGGAATAACGCAATGCGTAATACACTAATCATGTAGTTCGTTATGCAGAAATGATGCAATGTGTAATACGACAATCAGGTTAAACAGTGCCAGGCACAAATTTCACGGAACAGAGGGGTTTCTGGATTTATCAGACTCGGCTCCTGCATGCTAAGACCGCAGGATGTTTTGATGTGTACGGGGGTCCATTTGTCTAGAATGGGCATGTACCTGTTTATGTTGGACCTGGGTGATGCACTAGAATCAGCAGGGTGTAAGTAAGAATGCCTGCCTTGGTGGGGACCCTGGGCATGACGGGTGCCACAGCCAGAGCTGTGGTGGAGTTACAGGGCGAAACAGAGGCTGAATGGTACATAGGGGACCTTCTTCAGGAGCAGAAGAAGTGCGCAAATGCCAAACAACCCCAGGAAGTCATTATGGTAGGACCCTGGAGGAACGATGGCACCCCGTTAGTTCTTTAGGCGGTTGTAACCTGATCAACCGGGGGCTTCCCTGGATATGCTCCGCCCCCTCAAGATGCATGAGTAAATCGGTGGATTGGTGGTCCACAGGATGTAAGGGGTAATCCCCCAAAATGGTTAGCGTGGATTGGTTATGCCACAGTGCAATTTGGCTCTACAGGTGGGCAGGACAACATAGGGGCTGCATGCCCTTGGATCGCCCGTAAGTTGACCCACCATGTTGGCATATTTCTTATGCAAAATAAACCTGCAGCAATGTCTTCTCCAAAAACCAATGTGTCTTGTGTTTTCTTTATTATGGTATTACTGTGTTTGCGGGTTGGGTGTGTTGCTGATATTTAAACTATGACTATTTACTGCTCAGCTGCCAATAGGCACTGGGCCGCTCTTCTACTCTCAGCTGTGTCCCAGCAACTGCAGTCACTCCGTCTCCACCGGCTGACCTCCACTGTAATGCCCCAGATGATTCTGCTAATGGGGCACACTTCCCAAGGCCCAATGTTATGTCAGCAACAAGATTATGGGGGAGATTTAATCCGGGAAGAAGGGAGCTCAAGGAGAGACATCCATCTTCTTGGTCCTTCCACCTCACCCCTAAAAAATTAGATTCTTACACGAACTGTTTGAAAACGTTTGTGATGTATCACGCTATACTCCTGTCCAGCAGTATTAGGGCTCATGCTCCTCAGAAAACCATAAATAAATGGTGACATAGTAGGGGACTATTCTTCTCAATTTTCCTTTTTTAAAATAGGTAAAGAGCAATGTGTAATCAGTTAAAAAAGTATCTGTGCAATGCCATAGGTCCCATAGTTTTTCAAGTGTACATAGCATCTTTCTTCGTTTTAGTTTTCCATTTTGGCTTTGAAGTGTTGAGTCCTTGTTATATATTTTGAGTTTCTACTGGGAAAGGACAGGGTGGAAACATTGGTTGTAATACAAATATCTCAATGACAGGCCAAAGAAATAGAAACAAGATACATTTACAATCACATGCAGCTAGGCTACTGCTAAGTTTCACAGAACGTAGGATCAGACGGGTTACACGTTGTACTGTCTGGGAACTCACTAGTCAATGTCAGACAAAAAGCAGTAAATTATAGGATGAACTAAGACACCAATAGCTGCTTCATGTTCTGTATCCCTTCCAGATCTTAGAGGCACAGGCAATAGAAATGGGAGGCCAGGCCCCAGAAGCTGGGCTCAGTTCAAGTCAGTGTGCTTCATTACTCACCTTGAGCCCTTGTAAAACCTCTGCTTTGCCAGAACCTGCATGCCTTCACTGCAACCTCTCAAAAACACTGTTTAAGCACGACTAGGTCAAAAATAGAGGCATCCACACTCGCATGCCCAGTGTGTGTGAATGTGTGTGTGTGTGTGTGTGCGTGTGTGTGTGTGTGTGTGTGTGTGTGTGTGTGTGTGTGCGGGCATGCCTCCGTGCCTGTGTGTGTGTAGGTACATGGGTCTGCTGCACACCTACTGCCCGTTCTGCCTCTCGGAATTGCATCAGGAAATCTGCCTATCTTTTCCGTGGCAATAGAGACAGGCACTATAATAAATGCTCTTATTGGACAGTTATGTCTGGCCATGATTTGCATCACCGAAATTAATTCAGATCATCTCGATCTTTGTTATTAATTCAAATTCTTATAGGCAGGGTACTCCCAGATTGACATTTGTATTTCTCGGTGACTCTGACTAAGCAGCACTGACTGCTACTGTGAAACCACAAAAATGTCAAAGAAAGAAAACCTACAACCAAGCCTTCTCTTGTATTGCCCCGAGAATCTGGAATGCCTTGCTTTAAAAAACCAGACTGAATCCCTCAACATCCTCTTTCAAAAAAGAAGTGAAAGCACTACTTATGTATACTTTCTGAACTTGTAATGTACCTACTCCTCCCTGAGAATATGTTTTTATGCTCCCTCATCGTATGCTCATGCATAGTGTTTATGTGTTGTTCACATTTTTTGGTACTCTTGTTAACTTTTTTATCCTGCACTTTCAGTCTGTTGTCTTTGATCTGCTGTGAAACGCTCTGATACCCGCTTGGGTCATGTTTGCGCTATACAAAACTTTATAAATAAATTAAATAAATAAAATACAAGGGAAATGCCTGAAACGTATACAGTAACTTTGCTAGAATTGCCATTTTAATGATGGTGATTCACTTTCTATTGGTAGATGCATGTACTCAAAACTAGAGACTTAGGGGTGCCCAGGGTCATGCACTTTATATGGACTTTTTTTTTTACCAAAAATGAACTGCAAACATTAAACATGAGTGAAATCAAATAACTACCTCACAATTCTATGAGAGAAAGTGCCAGAATCTGCAGGGAATTACAAAATTCTTACCAGCCAAGGCTCTCGCATTTCTTTCAATAAAGACAACACCCCACATGTGTGGATGGGCCTATCACACGCTTAGGTATTTTTACTCAGAATTCTCTGCAAATATCAGCCTTTAGGTAAAATCACTGAACCTCCTCATATTATATTGTACAGGGCTATCAGTATACATTAGAGCTTCAGGGCTGCACACATGGGAGCTAACTGCTATACAAACGCTGCTCACATACAAATAATGTCATTTTGTTCTATGGGTTTACATCCTTAGATTGCATGCTATCTCACAAAGCCAACTCTCACTATATTCCAAAAACCCTACATGAAATATTTCCCATGATTTCAAACTATTGATCGATTCCCTTTCCTTTCTTTCTGTTGAATGACTCTCTTCTTGCCTTGCATCCTCTCAAACCTTCTCTCTACTTGTACATCCTATTCAACATTGCATGACTGTCTGTCTCCTTCTCTATTAATGTACTTGCCCACATCTCGTTTCACAGTTTACAACTTCTCCTTCTATGATACTATATCCCTGCAATCTAACAATAGCAAGGCCTTTTTTGTGGCATGCAGGATGCTCCCAAAAACGTTACAGATATCCTGTCTTCTGTATTACAAGTGTCATAGGCTACAATGCACTTGTAATACGGTGGAAAGACAGCCGCCATGTTTGTGATAGAGTATCCCATATGCCAAACTCTAAATAAGGTCCTTAATCTCCTCTAGCCTATCTACTAACTCAACCAACCAGCTGCATGAATTATATTATCCCCTCACACCTCCCTCCCACTAATAATCAATCTTATTCTTTCGATTTGCCACATAAAACAAACTGGAGTACATCCTTGGAATGGTTTTGTTGATAGCACAAGACCAATAAGGAAGAATAATCAATAAAAACGTAATTAACCACTAACTGTGGGTTCCTGAAGTAGTGTGCTATTGGCCACAAATCACTACCATGCCTCATCAGGGGAAGTAAGTGCTATATAAATGCAATTTATACTACATAATATTATTGAGAGAGAAAAGACAAAGATATGGATTTGCAGTGAATGACAAAAGTCCTACCACACAGTGTTCCCACATTTCTTTCAATAAAAGCAGTACACAATGTGTGGGTGGGCAGTTTGCCAGAACAGAAAATACCCAGAAATGTATAGAATTTTGCTTTAAACATACATGATCTTTGGGATGTGGTAGCTATAGTATTGGGAACTTCGACTGGCCAGCACCCAGGGAATCCTGCCAACCCCCGAGATTTTTCTGAAAGCTAGAGGACTAGGCAATCAATGGGGTGAGGCTTATGTTGATCCCAGAATGCCTTGCATAACTATACCTAAAATACCTTGTTCCTCTCTTGGTCCTTGGAGGATTGCTTCAGTAGTCAGGCCTAAGGTCTGCCAGCACAAATGCAACCCTACTAACAACTTTTTTTGTCAGAAAACTAGAAATCCAGGATGTGGTGGCTTGTGCTGGTCCCAATATGTTTCATTACCCAGAATTCCCTGCAAATCTCATACCTATGCCTTTAAAAGAAAAACAAATCCCTGAGTATGGCTTCAGTACTTTTGACATAGGCTCTGTCAGTACCCAGGGAAACCTACCTGACTTACAAATTTCTGAAAAGTAGCTACTTGTGGGGATCAAGGGTTGCGCACCTTCAGTGGATCCCACCACTTTTTCTGACTCAGAATGCCCTGTAGAATTAAAGGTGAAATACTCAGGTTTGTCAATCTTCTAACTATAGTGATCTCCCACTAGGAATTCACTATTTAGACTCTCCCATCTGAATCGGTGCTTGGTTTGTTGGGCTGTGCTCCCAAGCACTGATCAAACTGCAAGCTGCTGGAGTGTTCATGCTCCTCTGCTTTCAGTTTCACATTTGATGACATAAGCTCATGTAACTTGATGATCTTCACAAAAAAATCAAAAAGTCAGACTGTAGGGTAAGAATTTCCCAAGGTGTGGAACTTGGGTGTGAGGACATGACTTCTATGTTCTTCACACTGTAAAGGTAGAGCAAATGACCTATAGGTCACATCCTGTGCACTAAATAGGTTAAAGAAACCAACTTTTGGACTCATACTTTAGCCGAGCCGCCTCACTAGGAGATTCATGCACTGAACAAGTGATGTTGAGTAAACGATACATGTGGTTTTAAAATATTTCCACAGTTTCCCTCCTGAAACATCATAGTCCATATGTTGTGGTAGGCAATGCCACACAAACCCTCATTCGGCCAAAGAAATCATTGGTCTATGTTTTGCTCAAAGTACAATGATGAAAATCATAATTTTGCCACATTATACATTTGTTTTCTGATCCTGGCTTATTTGATGTCATTATAACCAAAGACTTTCTATTCCTGGATTACATTAAAGCAGTTTTTAAGTTGCTGGATGTCATGAGATGAGGAGATATATAAGTAGAGTTGAGTGTGTGCCACTGGCGTATTAAGGTATCTAATTGCCGGTCAGTAAGCAGTAGTCCTAGAGGTTCCAGATAGATGTTGAAGATGAAGGCTCCCTAAGTGCTCAATAAAATAAAGTGAGTTTATGTAATGTGGTGTTGTTACCTGTATGTATTTGGTGGTGGTTCGTGAAGCAGGAGGCAAAGCATTCTAGCACTGTGTTATTGATTGAAAGCTGTGGATCAATGTATGGAGCTCAGCAGTATCAAAGGATGCAAGAAAGACAAGTAGGATCTGAAGGGACAGGTCAGTTTTGTGCTTAAGGAGGATGATTTTGTCAGTTATGTGTGTGTCTTGTGTCAACCGCAGCCTCGCCCAAGCAAAATTGATGGTCCTGTAGGTTGCAAGAGTCGATCTGGCCCTGTAACTGCATTTTTTGTTGATTTCCAGGTAGAATATTTTGCAGAACATCAGTTCTGTATGCTTACTTCTAGTCTACCAGACTATTGATTTAGCCTTCTGTTCGCAGGAATTCCTCCGGATCCCAGTAGTGTTTCTGTGGTGCTGGACATGTGCTGGAACTGCCCTGCCTCTACTTTCTCCCTCCATTTTCTCCCCTCTTCCCCCTATTCACTGGTACTGCTTTGACCTTGTTGGGCGGACTGGTGGTAGAGGGAAATTGAGGAGAATAAGATCACGTTAGCAGATTTAGCACACATGTTGGGTAGCTTGTAGAAGGAAATACAAACTCTTTCTATAAGAGTAGATACACTATAGAGAAGCATGGCCCAAGAGGCCCCAAAAGGGGCTGAAGGAGGCGGTCCCTCTTCATTTACTCCCACAACAATAGTCAGTAGTCCTGTTATACAGGTCACTACTCCTCCTACTATACCGCTGGCCCCTCCTGAGAGATTCATGGGAGATCCCTCTCGCTTTGCAGCCTTTATCAATCAATGCCAGGTGCATTTTATGTGCAAAGCCGCCTGTTTTCCAACCAAACAAGCCAAAGTGGCCTTTATATTATCGTAATTGGGCAAAGTTGCAGCCACATGGTCGATTTCATTAGTGGAACATAATGATCCTCTTCTGTATAGTTACAGTTTGTTTAAAGAGGAATTATAGAAGGTTGTTTGATAGACATTCCTTCGTACAATCAGTAGACTCAGAACTACTGTATTTGAAACAAGGATCGAATGATTTAATCACTTACATCGCTGATTTTAATTGCCTGGTGGTGGAAGCCTGTTGGCCTGAAGAAAAGGGAAGTGCCCTGTTTTACAGGGGGCTTAAAGATGAACTAAAGGATGTAGTGGCCCAGGTAGTAGGCCCACCTGAGGATTGTAAGATCCTCATGGATATGACTGTAAAACCCGACCATAGGTTACATGAGCGGAAGAAGGAGAGGGGGTGGTCAGAGACAAGGCTTCTAGCATACAGGAAAAAGCATACTGAGACAGAGAGGCCTGTGGCAAAAGCTGAACCAATGCAAATAGGGAGCATAAAAGGTCCTATTGGTAGCGAAGAAAGACAACGGCGTCGGGACCAGAAGTTATGCCTATATTGCGGTAAACAGGGGAATTTCTTGAAGGAGTGTCCTATCAAACCGAAAATACAAAAGGAGCAGGGAAACTAGACAGCCTGGGATCTAGGGGGAAAAGAATTTCAGGCGGTTCAGGTTTCATAGTCTCCCAACCTGTAGTCACAGAACACTCATGTACACTGTTTTTGCATTTTCACGTAGACACATGGTTAGATTGTGCGTTCTAGTTGTTTCTTACTAGGCTTCTAAACTTCCGGGTCACTCCTGCCATTTCTGGGTCTTGGGTTCCAGGGTTGGTGTGTCGCTACCCGCAGACATCACCACCTCATCAGATTAGCCAAGAGATCCTCCTACAAAGACCGTCTGGATAACAACGCACACGACAGCAAAGAGCTTTCCAACATCGTAAAGGAACTCTCCAACCCCAGCGCCAACGCCAACAACATACCGCCCTCACAAGATCTGTGTAACTCACTGGCCATCTTCTTCCACCGCAAGATCGCTGACATCCATGACAGCTTCAACACTACGCCAGACCCCACCTCACCTGTTAACACCTCCAGCGCCAACCGCCTGACCTCCTGGTCCAACATCAACGACGACGAGACACGCAAGGTCATGAACTCCATCCACTCAGGATCTCCCTCAGACCCGTGCACACACCACGTATTCAACAAAGCAGACGCTGCCATCGCACCCCAACTACGGAAGGTCATCAACATCTCCTTCGAAACAGCGACATTCCCGGAAAGCTGAAAACATGCCGAAATCAACGCCCTCCTCAAGAAGCCCAAGTCAGACCCCAAGGACCTCAAGAACTTCCAGCCCATCTCCCTGCTCCCGTTCCCGGCAAAGGTCATCGAGAAAATCGTCAACATGCAACTGGCCCACCACCTGGAAGACAACAACATCTTGGACCCGTCCCAGTCCGGGTTTAGACAAAACCACAGCACCGAGACAGACCTCATCGCCACCACAGATGACATCAGGCGCCAACTAGACAACGGCAAAACATCAGACCTCCTCCTCCTGGACCTCTCAGCCGCCTTCGACCCAGTCTGCCATCGCACTCTAAAGACACGCCTCCTAGAAGCTGAAATACAAGAGAAGGCCCTTGACTGGACCACGTCCTTCCTTTCCTGCAGAACCCAGAGTGTCAGTCTCCCTCCCTTCCGATCCGAGGCCACCAGCATCATCTGTGGCGTCCCCCAGGGCTCATCCCTCAGCCCGACGCTGTTCAATGTCTACATGGCCCCACTCGCACAAGTGGCCCACCAACACGACCTCAATATCCTCTCCTACGCTGAAGACACCCAGCTCATCCTCTCCCTCTCCAAGGACCCGCACACCGCCAAACCAACCTCCACTAGGGAATGAAGGCTGTCGTCAACTGGATGAGGAACAGCCGTCTGAAGCTGAACTCGGACAAGACGGAGGTACTCATCCTCAGACCCACCCCCGATTCATTTTGGCCGACCACACTGGGAACAGCACCGACACCCACCGACCATGCACGCAACCTAGGATTCATCCTCTACTCCTCCCTCTCCATGTCTAAACAGGTCAACGCCGTCTCCTCCTCCTGCTACAACACCCTCTGCATGCTCTGCAGGATCTACAAGTGGATCCCGACCGAAACAAGAAGAAAGGTGACACAGGCCCTCGTCAGCAGCAGACTGGACTATGGCAACGCACTCTGCGCAGGAATCCCAGCCAAACACCTACAAAGACTACAATGCATCCAAAACACCTGTGCCTGACTGATCGTCAACGTCCCCCGTCGCAGCCACATCACCCCGCACCTGAGAGACCCACACTGGCTCCCCATCAACAGGAGGTTCACCTTCAAGCTCCTCAACCACACACACAAAGCCCTCCACAACGCCGGACCAGCCTACCTGAACAGCAGACTCAGCTTCTACACCCCCACCTGCCAGCTCCGCCAGCCTTGACTCAACGCTGTTCCCCGCATCCAACGAACAACCTTGCCGGCAGATCCTTCGCCTACCTTGCCGCCAAGACCTGGAACACCCTCCCTACCCACCTACGGCAGACCCAAGACCTACTCGCCTTCAGAAGACTCCTCAAGACCTGGCTCTTCGAGCAGTAGCGGCACCCCCTCCCCTCAGCGCCTTGAGACCCTCACGGGTAAGTAGAGCATTTTACAAGTACTTTGATTGATTGATTGATTGATTGATTGATTGATTGATTGATTGTCTGCAGGACCTGCCTCATCTCTGGGAGTTGCTGTGTACTGTCGCCTGCTTATAGACTTCAATTTCCTGATAGCAGCATGGGAATCTTTCTTGGCCCATCTCTGCTGCTCTCGGCCCCCAAGACAGAACCCTCATGTGGTTTGGCGGTAACGCGCTAGCGCTAGCTTACGTGGCCCTTCCCCTGGGTTGTTCCTCCGCTTTCTATGTAGAGCTTATTCTGGGTGTGCGCATTCAAGGCATCTGCATTTTTCGTATGTGTTTGACCCTATACGGAGTGCTCTCACACATTGTAGGCATTGTTTGAATGGCATTAACTTACTTATGAACAGTTTTTGAAGCTTGCAAGGAAAGTCAGTTGCTTCTACGCCCCATTGTATGGCACTATCTATATTGACTTGCAGACTCTACGGATTAAGTGGCTGCCTACTTGGTTTTGATTTTGTCCTTTTGAGGGTTGTGCTGCTAACAACCTACAAACACATATTTTCTTTAATGGTCACCTTGCAGTCCATTTCCTCACATGTTTGGGGTAAGCTTCTCAACTAAACTACCACATAAGTCCACGACTGTGAACCAGTGTTAAAAAGTATTAACCCTATTTTTATCTGTGTTTAGGGAATATTGCATCTGTTGTGCTTTTTCTTTATCTGTGGACACAAGCGGAAGAGGGGAGATTTCCAGGTAGAATATTTTGCAGAACATCAGTTATGCATGCTTACTTGTAGTCTAGCAGACTATTGATTTAGCCTTCTGTTCGCAGGAATTCCTCCGGATCCCAGTGGTGCTTCTGTGGTGCTGGACGTGTGCTGGACTTGCCCTGCCTCTAGTTTCTCCCTCTCGTGTCCCCCATCTTCCCCTATTCACCGGTACTGCTTTGACCTTGTTGGGCGGATTAGTGGTAAAGGGAAGTTGGGATATTATCATCTGACTCCTGCCTCCTGTCCCTGCTGAGACCTCAGGTGAGCCTGACACATAGTGCGGCGGCGTTTTCTTTGCACTTCGCAGAGTTCCGCATAGCAGAACTCCACAAACTCTGCCCAGGCTTAAAATGGGCCACAGGTCCTCTCAGTTCCTTACCAGGTCCTTCTTTTTCCTCCGGAGTTCTGTATGGGCAATTGTGGACCGACCAAAGGAGTTGTAACATGGCAGATGAGGGAGACAGGAGATGGATTTGGGTTCCAGACAGGATGGGTAGATTCAACAGTTGAGTGTTGTGTAGCCGGGATGAGGGCTTGTTTGTCCATAGAATATAACACATGAGACATTAAGTTGTTTTTTCTTAGTTGAAAAGTTTCAAATATGAAGTGGAACCACTGTCGACCATTGAGGAGACCTGGACCGGGTGGTTTAAATTCTGATTCTATAAGAAAAGCTAACTATTAGTGTGCATGAAGTAAGGGCTGTAAATAAGACTATGATAATATAAGTGCAAGAGCACTACTAGCAGTCATGCTAAAGTAACTTAAAGCATAGACTAGCTGTAGGTGGCTAAGTATATTGATTTGATATGCTTAATGCTGTTTCGTATTCAGGAAATTGACTATATAATTAAAATGCAAACAATCAGTAACTGGACATAAAATAATGCTCCTCACTCGTAACTCACCTATTTGAAATTAATAAATAGTGTGAGATAGCAAAAGCGTCCAGTATGCTGCTTGATATGTAGCCCTGGCTTGGGTCATGTGGTATTCAGACACTTTCAATGATTTTTCCTGGAAGTATGCTCATGTATTAGTGCTGAATTCAATAGAGCATTCACCTGGGGTGGCGGCCAAATTGAAAGAGCACACATTGGAAAAAATATTTGCAAATGTTTCACTTAATTAGCCAAACTTCAATTGTATAATTGTCTCACCTGATCATTAGGTCGATCCTAGAGTCAGCGTGCATGCGCTGCTCTGGGAGACTTGTTGTAGTGTAGTATGAAATAGAAGCCCCGCTCACTCCTCGCCCACATTTGTTATTGGCTTGTGTCATTGTCCTTCCTAGATCCCTCCATAGTACCACCTTGTCTTCACTTGTTACCTCCCATGGTGACTGGCCCCTTTACTTCAGTTGTTACACGGTACACCTTCTTTAGTCTGTGAGCACTACTTTCATTAATTAGTTTCTCCTGCTGCAGACAGCACATGGGCACCCGCTTTCACTTTAACCTGGGTGCCCGGCATTATCGACTCAACACCCCATCCATGCCGTCGCTGCTTAATTTTGCTCCATACAAAAAAACAATAGTGCACAACACGTTAATCCTGGCTATTAAAAAATAGGCATCACGCAGTTCAAGGATGGTTGTCAGGTAAAATAATAGAGCATAGCTGCACTGTTGAATCAGCTGCACTTCACATGAGAGTTAAAGCAATAGCTATGAATTTAAGCATGTAAATAAAAAATACATTAGAGGACAAAAATGGTCAGATTCAGCAGTAGCAAATATACCAAGCCCAGGAGTCCACCTACCAAGGCCAGGTCCTTGGTCATCATCCTCAACCAACCCAGCCCCATGGACCTAATCAACCAGCGCTTCTACACAGTGTACTCGCTCAGCAGCGTCTAGGCTACACCAGTCACATCAATCTCAGATTGCTTGCTTTAAGCAATCGCAAACCAAAAGGCCACGATATAAGCAGGCTGAAACTGGCGCTTTTCAGCAATTTCAGCCCAAGGGATGTTCCTTTCAGCAAAGTCTGCCCCATGGCACTTCCCATCAGCAGTTTCAAGTGGTATCCAAGGATCAGCGATACTCTTTTCACCAATAACAAACGCACGGTTCTCCCTTTCAGCAGTACCCCGACCCATCAGCACCGACAGACATGGTAATCTACCTTTCCGCAAGCGCAGCCCCAGTGCCCTTCAATCAATCAATCAGTGACACTTATAAAGCACGCTACATACCCGTAGGGTCTCAAGGCGCTGGGGGGGGGGGGAGGGGGGGGTGCCGCTACTGCTCGAACAGCCAGGTCTTCAGCTTCTTCCTGAAGGAGAGGTGGTCTTGGGTCAGGCGCAGGTCGGTTGGGAGGGAGTTCCAGGTCTTGGCGGCCAAGTAGGAGAAGGACCTTCCTCCTGTAGTCGCTCTTCGGATGCGGGGGACGGCGGCGAGGGCGTGGTTGGCCGATCGGAGGTGGCGTTTGGGAGCGTAGAAGTTGACTCGGCTGTTGAGGTAGCTCGGGCCTTGGTCGTGTAGGGCTTTGTGTGCGTGGGTGAGGAGGCGGAAGGTGATTCTTTTGTTGACGGGGAGCCAGTGAAGGTCTCTCAGATGTCCGGAGATGTGGCTGGTTCGTGGGATGTCGAGGATGAGTCTGGCTGAGGCGTTCTGGATCCGCTGGAGTCTCTTCTGGAGCTTGGCGGTGGTACCGGCGTAGAGGGCGTTGCCGTAGTCCAGTCGGCTGGTGACGAGGGCCTGGGTGACGGTCTTCCTGGTCTCGGTGGGGATCCACCAGAAGATCTTCCGTAGCATGCGTAGGATGTTGAAGCACGCCGAGGAGACGTTGTTGACTTGCCTGGTCATGGAGAGGGAGGAGTCCAGGATGAAGCCCAGGTTGCGTGCATGGTCTGTCGGTTTGGGTGCGGTGCCCAGGGCGGGAGGCCACCAGGAGTCGTCCCAGGCGGAGGGTGAGGAGCCCAGGATGAGGACCTCCGTCTTGTCCGAGTTCAGTTTCAGGCGGCTGGTCGTCATCCACTCGGCTACCTCTTTCATCCCTTCGTGCAGGTTGGCTCTGGCGGCGGCGGGGTCGTTGGTCAGGGAGAGGATCAGCTGGGTGTCGTCGGCGTAGGAGATTATGCTGAGGTTGTGTTTGCGTACGATGGCCGCGAGGGGGCTCATGTAGACGTTGAAGAGGGTGGGGCTCAGAGATGATCCTTGGGGGACGCCGCAGATGACTTCGGAGGCCTCTGACTTGTACGGTGGTAGGCGGACTCTCTGTGTTCTTCCGTCGAGGAAGGAGATGATCCATTCCAGCGCCTTGTCCTGGATTCCGATGTTGCTGAGGCGCCGTACTAGGGTGCGGTGGCAGACCGTGTCGAATGCCGCGGAGAGGTCTAGGAGGATGAGGGCCGCTGTTTCTCCCTTGTCCATCAGGGCTCGGATGTCATCGGTGGCGGCGATGAGGGCGGTCTCGGTGCTGTGGTTGGCTCGGAATCCGGACTGTGAGGGGTCGAGGGATCCGTTCGTCTCGAGGAAGGCGGCCATCTGCTTGTTGACGGTCTTCTCGATGACCTTGGCTGGAAACGGGAGGAGCGAGATGGGGCGGTAATTCTTGAGGTCGGTGGGGTCCGCTGTTGGTTTCTTGAGCAGAGCGCTGAGTTCGGCGTGTTTCCAGCTCTCAGGGAAGATGGTGGTGTCGAAGGATGTGTCGATGATGTCTCGCAGGTGGGGTGCGATGACAGCGTCGGCCTTGTTGAAGACGTGGTGAGGGCAGGGGTCGGTCGGTGATCCGGAGTGGATGGAGCTCACCGTGCGGATGGTGTCTTCGGTGCTGATCGGGGTCCAGGCGTGGAGGGTGGTGGTGGGGGGTGGTTGTTCGGTCATGGTGTGCGTTGGTTGGTTGTCGAAGCTGCTGTGTATGTCCGTGATCTTGTTGTGGAAGTATGAAGCGAGGGAGTTGCAGAGGTCTTGCGATGGGGTGATGTCGTTGTTTCCTGCGCTGGGGTTGGAGAGCTCTTTCACGATGTTGAAGAGTTCCTTGCAGTTGTGTGCGTTGTTGTCCAACCGGTCCTTGAATGCTGTTTTCTTGGCGGCGCGGATCAGCTGGTGGTGTTTCCGGGTGGCAAGTTTGAAGGTGGTCCTGTTGTCCGGTGTCGGTTCCCTTCTCCAGACTTTCTCGAGGGCTCGGCAGTTCTTCTTGGAGCTCTTGAGTTCGTCGGTGAACCATGGGGCCCTCTTGCTGCCGGGTCTGCTAGGCGGGGTCCTCAGTGGGGCGAGTTCGTCCGCGCAGTTGCTGATCCACTTTGTGAAGTTGTCGGCGGCCTGGCTGGGGTTCGCTGAGCTGGCAGGAGGGCGCCGGCTCAGGGAGGTGGCGAGCTGGTCTGCTGTGATCTTCCCTTGCTCAGCCTCAGATGCCTACTTATTATGGCCAGTTTCTGAGGCCCCATTATCAGCAGGCTCCGGGGTCCTCTTATTCTGATCAGCAGCTGCAAGACCCGAGCTTTCAGCATAGATGTAAAGAGATTCCCTTTCCCAGGCAGCAATCTTTGTCATCCTCTTTTCAATCGTAGTCCCCTGGGCCCACCACCCATTTTCAGAGTTGGGCTTTTATAAAAGAACATCTGAGTGACACGACATTTTAGGGGTGGTCGGTCAGCTGTGTCAAAAACAGGAGTTCCTGAGATCCACCGATCTCAAGCAGCCCGAGCAACCAACTTTTCAGCAGTTCTGGCGCCTTGGAGGTCCATATGAGCAGATAAAACGCTCCAAATGACACCCACCGTTGCACACCAAAGACTCATCTGGTTTGGCTCCCTATGTTCACCAAACGTTCGATACCAACGAGTCTCTGGATAACAGGGTGCCTACATCCCCTTCTAGTGGGTCTTTGGGAAATCCACCTGAAGAACTACATCATAGTAGGTCAGCGCTCCAGAACACAAGGATGGATTCAGATCCAAAAGGAGCAGTTTCCCATACAATGATTCAGGGTTCAAACTTTTCAGAGAGGCCTCAGTATAGCGCTGCACTCCCATCGACCTCCCCAGGGGCTCAGCGTCGTGTTAGCTCAGATCCAGTCCATCAACAAGGTTCTGAAAGAACCAGTGGTACCGGCCCAGGTGTGGCGCTGGAGGGTGAACCCCTGGTCTCTCAACAAGTAAGTACACCGCGGATTAGTTATCCACCATCACTGCAGTCAGCTAGGGGGCAAATGCCTTACTGTTCTCAGTCCTGGCTGACACCTGTCATTCAGAGTCAGGGTAACTATCCAGTACCCAATCCAGAACAGGTGCATGTGCCAGGTCACACTTCATACACCCATTCAAACAGTGTGCCAAGAAAGGACCCATCTTCATTTACGTTTCGAGGTAGGGTGCCATTCCAAGGCCATCCCGCACGCCTTAATCAGCCAGACAAGCTGTTTACAGAAGGCAGTAGCTTACCACTACAGACTAGTAATTCTTTCAAATATTCAAACGAGTCACAAATGCAGGCAATAACTCAATTTCCTAAGCCAAATAGTGCACAAACTGACGGTAACATTCACTTGCCTCAGTCAGACAAGCTGCAAATGCAGAACCTTCCCCAGTTAATGGCTCATGAGGCTGCACAACTGCAGTCTTTCACCTCGTCTGGGCCTAGGAGAATACCCTTCCATAATAAAGGTTCATTGGCACAAAGTGTTGATCCCACAGCTAACGCAGAGAAGGCATCAAGACAGAGCTACAGCTCAAGACCTCACCAGGAGAAGTCAGTGGTGCAGACAAACCAACAGTTGGCTCATTTAGACAGACCTCTTTAAAACAGTAAGCAGTTTCCATATTCGTCAGCATTCCCACAAAATGTGGTCTCCCATCTCTCACTCCCGAGATGCAGTCTGTCAAGGAAAATATTAACTTCCATATGCTAACAAATTCCCAGCACAAGATGACCAGACATTTTCCCATCCGGGGATGGCACCATTGCAATTTATCAATCTCTTGCCGGAGCCAGACAGGCCAGAAGTGCAAGCTGAACATCAGTTTTCACCATGCATGGTCCCAAGGCAGTGGCATCCAAATGCTGAGCATTTTAGGAACCTTAGTTCTCCCCTTGTTTGATCCAAAGTGGTTAACAATGGGTTTGCAATTCAGCAGGCTGAGGTATGGATCTCAAGTTTTTTGACAAATAGAAGGCAGAATCTACTACACCTGACAAAATCTGCAACGTTGCCGTCTATAGTTGAGGCCTGTGAACGTGTACTTGGCTCCCAAAAGTTAGGGATATATTTTCAAGAACGTGTGATAATTATCGCAAAATTAGCTTAACGCAACTCTTCACATCGTAGTTCATCACGGGAAAATAACGCTGTGTTAACGTTGTATTCTCAACACGGCGGTACCATGCAATTGTCTCACGAAAACGCGTCAAATGATCGCATTAAAATAAATGCAACGCTGCAAAACACATACACGAAAAAAGCGTCTATGTCCCACACCGCGATACAAAAATCTGCGATAACCAGCGACAAGCCTGCAATTCCCAGGCGTCATGCGGGAAAATGCACCAGAAAAGCAGTGAAAAAAACGGTGAGATAACAATGTATGAGTACAACCCCACATCCGTGATGTAGAACAAATGTCCATTGTCCCGCATCAAATAGGCAACTCCTCACAGTCACAATGTACATTGACATGCAGTCTGCATGTCAACTGCGTCAATGCAGAAACATACATGGAACACACTGTGAAACCGCATCTCCTCTTTACATTGCTGAGGGACAATCAACACCTCCTGCACTAAGACGTGTCATGTCCATGATCAATCAAGTGTGAAAGCATGGACCAATGCAGGGGCAGTGACTCACCCTTATGCACATGTTGCACATGTTGTTGGACTTGAGTCACAGGGTGCATCCCTGCATCATGGTGGTACATATTTGACCCCAAAACAAGCCCTGTTGTAACTTGTTGGTCACAAATGACAGCCTATAAGTAATGATTTGGGACACGTGATTCCGTACTATCTGTGACACACAGAACTGGCATTTCGAATACGTTACACCTTAAGCAGCCTCTCTGTACAGAGGTGACACACCCATCATCCATCATAAATTTTTGAAGTTGTTAGCACTACATGTCGCACTTACACTTGTCTGAGTGATATGCTTGTACAGACGAGTGACATGCACTCAGGGAATGTGTCTTAGAATGCATTTATCTGCACATGCTGTGCCTATGGTCATTTTGTACTGTCCCATGATTGCTAAGGACTGTCACAATGTGACGTGCTCATGTGATGAAATTGTCAATGATGGTGTTCCTACAGGCTATTCCTGCTGCGGCTGCAGTCGGGTGTGGTCCACCTGCCTCATCTTCCTCATCATCGACCGGTGCACCTGGCACTTGTATCCATGGAATCTGAACTGTTGTGTTCTGAGCACTCCTGAGTTTCTAAGTTTTATAAACCTTAACCTGATTTTTTGATCTGTGTGCTGCAACTAATAGAGTATACCCAAATACTCTACAAATAACGTGAAAATGTGGCTGGTTAACAATCTGTTAACACAGGCTTAGCTGCTATTTTTTCTCCTTTGTTATTTATGCACTGATCTGAGACAGTCGTCGAAGGTTTATTCTAGCGAATATTGAGTTCACTAGACTACATTGAGATATCGCTGTGCATAAACTTTGTCATTTGTTCTTAGGACGTGCTTATTAAAGTTTTTAGGCTTGTTGAAACACGTGGTGTTATTGACACTAGCTGACAGTCGAGATGCTTGTTTATTTATTTAAGACAGTCGTCGAGCGTTTTCATTCCAGTGAACGCGGTGTTTACCAGATAATTACATTGATATATTGCTGAGCATAAACTCCATGATTTGGTCTTTTATCTTGCCTGTTAAATGTTTTTATGTGTATTGAAACACGTTATCGATCGACACTGGTTGGTACTCGATAGTGGAGTAAACACAGATAGGCGGTTTCCGTAGTGACTAGTGATGTAGACGGTAACGGTAGTTACATTGATTTTGATTGGAAGGCACGCGTGCTGACTTCTCCAATAGGGAGAGCCGTTAAAGTAGTTAAACCAGGAAATGTTGTCGTTTGTACAAACGCGGGTTATTTCGAATGGAGGTGGAATACCTGGTGGATTGATTACGAGCTACGTCCTTTAGGAAACGGTAAGAGCTGACAATGGAGTGATACGAATATCTTTTAGACCTAGGGCGGCTACGCACATGGGCAAGGTTACAAATTGGATTGTTCTTTTTTGTGAATAGGTACTTGAAATTGAAGCGCGTTCAAGCGGGAGAGTGTCTACGTGTTGCATACACCTGGAGTAACAACAGGTATGCATTTGAGCTGTATTGAGACACCGTTAGAGCTTACTGTTGCTAGCGTCTTTTTGCAAATATTTTTGGTGTCAGCTTGATTTTCCATGCATCATTTTTTAGGAGTTTTCTTGAACCTAGAGGTGCTCAGAAGAGAGAAAAGAATCATTTGCTCGTGTGTAAATGTGAGTGGAACTTAGATGGTTATTTGTGGTTTTAGTTGTCTCTCTGTCCATGCACTTAGGGTGTTATTTTTCAGGTGGAGGTTGTTTAATGAAACTCATTGAACCATGTGATCTTGTAATTTTTATATAACCAGACTTATGCGCTTGTATATGTTATTTTGTAGCATTGCCCCTGACGAAGGGACCTTACTTTTGTCCCGAAATGCATTGGGCGAACTACGACACACACAAGAGGATTTAATGTTTTCTTTATTGTATAAAATGCTTTATATTGCTTTGCAAATGGAAGAACTATGTGTATATAAATCAACATAGAATGTTTTGTTGAAAAAGTTTGACTGAATGTCAAGATAAATATGAATAAATAATATGTGCAGAAAGTAAAAAACAAAGTTTGATCGATAGATTTCATTTGTGTTGTGCGCAGCTAAGCCTGTGTTAACAGATTGTTAACCAGCCACATTTTCACTTGTATCCATGGGGCATTGGTGTGTAGGCATGTGTTGTGCAACACACAACATGCAACGATCATCTTGCATACAATGTCTGGGCTGTACAGGAGCCTTCCACCTGTGATGTCCAGGCACCTGAAACGTGACTTCAACACGCCAAATGTTCATTCCACGATGCCCCTGGTGTGTTTGTGGGCTGCACTGTACTGCCTCTGGGCCTGTGTATTCAGGGCTCGGAGGGGTGTCATCATCCAAGCGCAGAGTGCATTTCCTTGATCACCTGTGACAGTGCAGAGAGACATGAGTCAATAGTTCGTTCTGCATGATATGTTGGCAGGGTCACTGGTACATTGGTGCGAGATATTTGTGACTTTGTGATCCCTGTTTGACATGTACTGCTTGTAGGTAATGTGTTGCATCAATGTGTATTACATAGCCTCATTGCTGCTCCTCCTTCCTCCCGGGCCTATTTACAATTGTGCGTAGCTCAGTTGCATCACTCGCACTCCTACAGCACACCATTGTCATGCCTGTGTGCGCATGTCCACAAGCCTGACAACGACACTGTGATGTTGTGCGGTGAAGGTGGGTGGCCATGTGTGTGTAGGCCAATGGTAAGGATAGGGCGGACACAGATGTAGAGTTCATGGCTGGCTGAACTCGCCATACGGTTGAGGGTAGACCTTTGGCTTATGCTGCGGTAATAGCGACATACATAACAGTTGGCATGTATGATCCCTGACCCCGAGCCGGCTTGCACTCCCTCATTTACCCCTTCAGCTGAGCCCACACTCCAGGGTCATGCAACATTACTGATTTGATTCTTTGGTTCACAGTGTGGTTGCTCTTGAGGGAGTAAAGTGTGTCAAGAAGGTTATTGAGTGTGGTTGTGTGATTAAAGAGCTATTACGGTTCCCAAGGGTATTTTCTTGACGTTGGCATGCTACATTACAACATTGTCCATTGCAGGGCGGGTGGCACAGACACTACAACAGAGATACACACATTAGTTACTTCCTTGGCAAGGCTTGAACCTAACCATGCCCTGAGCCCCGGGTTGATTAACCACACCCCTACGCTGGACTGTCATGCGCAAGTCCACGCCGCATACACTCACAGGGGGGTACGGCTACATGGCCCAGGTCTATCCCACTGCCTGAGGTGACATGTTTATGTCCACTGTACACAGCACACTGTAATGTGGCAGGGCCCTCATGCATACATACTGATCACACAGACACACTTAGATAGTTTGTGGGACTAGCTACGGGCAAGTTCGCCCGGCCCCTTTTATTGCCAGGGTCACATGTCGAGTGACGCCTGTGCTGGATGGGTGTGGGTGAGTGTAAGCCACTCCTCAGGGGCTGGTTGGTGCTGGCAACAACTACTACAGTGAACAGACAATCAGAAGCTCAAAGTTCAAACAGCAAGGGTCCATTACTTGAGCAGCACAGAGTTAGTTGCCCTGGATGCACTGCGGCCGGCACAGGCACACCGCCATGGGACGGTGACTTGCGGTGCACTGAGGTAGGGCCATGTGAGCTGAGCGGTTCCTCGTCAGTGTCGATGGTGAATGTCATGGAGGGTTGCGGGGGACAGTGGAAGGTATCCTCCTGGGCATAATGCAGAGGGCAGAAGCCACCAGAAACAGGCAAATGGAGGAGTGGAATGCTACAGCCTTGTTTTTTCCACCAAGTCAGTATCACCTACATGATGATGAAGACAACCCCCAGGCCATAGACTCAGACACCACCAAAGTTCAACCAGAGATTGTCAATGAATGTCGGGGCACAGAGTGAGTGGCACCAGAGCTGAAAGGGGATGCAGTCTGCGATGATGCCTGTACAATGATGTAAACTTTGCCATGAAAAAAGCAAGACTCAGTTCCAAATGTGTGACACACTCAACCGCAGTGTAGTCCGGAGGCAGCGGACAGCAGGGCACACAGCCATGTGTTGTTGGCTCGTGATGCACAGAGTTACTGACACCAGAGCAGTTGTTGGTAGTCTTCGATCACCTCCGTAACGATGATCCTTTTTTCCTCTGGACTGAAATGCGTCTTCCTCTTACACCTCTCCTTGTGTGCAATGATATGTACTCGGCCATTGAGAAATCAAGACTCAGTTCCAAATGTGTGACCTATTGGACCGTAGTGTGTGCCGAAGGCAGTAGTCAGCAAGGGACCACAGACCGGTGTCGTTGGAATGCTATGAACAGAGTTGGTGTCACCACTTCGAAGGGAGCATAGTGATATAAATGCGGCCATTGACATATGAACTCGGCCATCATGATATCAAGACTAAGCTCTAAATATGTGACCTACTAGACCACAGTATACGCCGGAGGCAGCGGTGGAGTATGCCAATGGGATAGGAGTACTGCAGGCCTGTGTTGCGGAGGCCGTGATGGTCTTAGGAGGCTGCCAAGGTCACGGGCCTCAGGCTTGGAGCTTGTGTCGGCACATGGTGGGCACTCTTTGACACATGCTAGTGTCGGCAGGTGAGCAGTGAGGCCTGGGTGCGCAGGGGCGGGCAAGACGGGTTCGGGTACCAGCAGCCCGGGGTGCAGCAGGCGCACAGGATCGCAGGCAACACCGCTTATGGTGTCGGCCTCATAGGGTGTTGAAAGGCGCAGTGTACATTCTCATTCATGGGTCAATTGCCTCCTTCGCACATGCCCGGTTCCCACCTCTGCCCACATTCTGCTATTGTGTGGCTGAGGTGCCATGCTGTTGATGGCTCATGTACATGGCTAGCCCAGGTTACCACAGTAAGTTGTGCTGTCGTTTCTGGTGTGTGGGCATGTTATTTGGCATGTTGTATGTGATGTTGTAACCTGTGTATTACCAGAGTTGTGAGTTGCATGGTTGTGGAGTTGGGGTGTGTGGTGTGTTCATTTGGTACTTACCAACGAGCAGAGCATTTCTGTAGGTGCCATCCTGGAAGGGCCAGTTGATGATGGACTGTTGGTAGATGTAGGAATCATGCACACTGCCTGGGTAGTTGGGGACAACATTGGTGAAGAGTCCCTGGTGGTCCACTATTAACTGCACATTGATGGAATGTGTGTGCTTTCTGTTGCGATAATTGTGTGCAGTGTTGGCAGGGGGCACAAGTAGGACATGTGTGCAGTTGATTGCCCCCAACATGTGTGGGTAGCCAGCTATGGGGTAGAAGCCTTATTTGGTCTCCAGCTGTTTCTGAACAGTGTGGGGGAAGTGAAGGTACCTGGGTACTAAGCTGATGATGGCATCCAAGACAGTTGTGAGGAACTTTGATAGGGCTGGTTGTGAGAGTCCTCCGACTCTTGCAGTTGTTGGTTGGAAGACACCAGAGTCCAACCGGTGCAGCACAGCCAGCAGCTTTGTCTGCGGAGGGATGTTTGTTGACCGCTGTGTGGGTACTGTCAGCCTGTGGGCAATGATGTTCAGGATGCGAAGGATGGTTGTCCTTTTGAGCCTGTAGTGGGCAATGACATCCTTGGGTGTTAGGAATGTGAGACCGGTACGTTTTATGAAGCTCCACTGTCTGTGTCTGCGCCTCCTCTGTGGTAGTCTGGGTGGGTTGGCGGGCCTGGGGGTGGTGGCGGTGGGTGTTGTGGCCATCTTGGGGCTCCGAGCTGCATGATCAGTAGCTCCATGGCATCTGTTGTGGCTCTGGGCTGGGCTCCCTTTTATGGTGCAGGTTATCGTCCGACTTTACACCAGGTAGGAGCAGATGTTATATCCCTGCTTCTAACGCACCTTATTGCATGTTTTGGGATCTTATCGGCGATTTGGCTGGTTGTTGAGAATGTTGCGGAGTGGTGTTTTTGAGGTTTGTTACACAGGAATGCCTACTCTGCATATCATTAGTGTTAGTTGCTGGGGTCATCTGTGGCAATGTTTTTTGCGGCTGCTTTTGCAGGTAAACTGGTGGTATGGGCTGTTAGCACCAGCTTGTGAATGGGAAAAAACATGTATTGCCACTTTGGCAGCAAAAAAGTGTTGATAACTCGCCGATAATTCCTTGAGAATATGCCCCTTGGTGTGGGAACTCAGGACAGTTTGCCAGTTGTTACAAGAACGAACAAGTCTGGTCTAAGGTTTACCTACACATACTTAACATCCACAAGGAACTTCAGGACAAAATGAAAGCTCTTAATTGCCTTAGATATATTGAAAGTGTGAAAAAGATATTGGAGAAGATTCAGAGGAAAAGACTTTCTATACAAAGAGAGAACAAAGAGATGCCAGTTAAAAAAGAGGAAGCAACAAGGGTAGCTGAAATGGAGGCTAAGATTGATAAGTGGAGAATGAAGTGTATTCAGGAGGTGCACAAGAAGAAAAGTGTATGTACTCCTGTCTTTGCTGCATGTAAAATATAATTAGGAGTGACGTTTCTCTGTTCACTCCAATCTGTGCTGGGCAGATGTGCAGACACAACAAAGCTTTCAGCGATAGTTGTGAGAGTTGTGGTTTGCGTACCACTCTGGAATGTTTAAAGACCTCACAGTGAACAGATCACTCGTGTAATTTTCCTCATAAGCATGTTGTTGGTAATAATTTATTAGTCATATATGTTAGCGGTAACCTGGTGACATGGGCAATAGACCTTTACCAATTTATAAGGCACTGTGTAGTACTGAAGATTCTGGACCCGTGTTATAAACATCGTCGTATCATGACGAATTTGGTATTGGCAGACCGGTAATGATTGAGATACAATGTACAAGCATTTCCGTCATATTCGAGTGACGAAGTCACCTCGAAATCGAAGTCTCCGTCCTGAACCCTTGGGTTCCATTTTGTGAACGGCAGCCATTTTGTGATTGCCCTCACCTAGGCACAATGACTAAAGCCGAGATCGAGTCAGAAGGACACGTAAACCTTCGCTGACTCCTTTGTGACCTGGGCGAGCTGAGTCCACTGCCTGAAGCCAGACCTGTTCGGCCAGTTCCTTTCCCAGTGGCCGAATGAGATTAGCATCAAGGAGCACATGTTATAAACCCTTTTCATCGCACACCAGCTATGTCTAATCTCACACACACCTGTCTCTGTTTCTTTCTTTATGACTTGCTTTACGACGAGGAGGTGCCCGTTTTTATTAGGGGTCCATCGATATCTGATGGAAATACTGGGCCTTGCCGGATAGTTGATTATGGGTTGGACAAACTGAAATATGGGCTTGTCATCATGACTCTGTTTTTTCTTTGTAGTAGAAATATGTGAATGGTCAACTGTAAAATAAGGAATGTTTGCCTAAAGCATAATATTTTGTATAAAGAGAGAAGGCTGGCTTTGTAAGATTGAGCAGTCTCCGGAGAATATACACGTTGTTGTACTTCTAGGATACCTGTTACTGGCTGCAGCCAATAAATACGATCTTTGAATTCACCTAGAAGATTCTGTGTTTCTGTAGTCCGAAACAGGAGAACTCGAAGTCTTCGGGTGTTGTACCCTGGCACCGCTGGGTTCTTAAAACCCGGTACTTCAACTGCAACAAACTGGGGTGCACTATTGTTAGGTTATAGATCAAATTCAAATTCAAAAATACTTTATTTAGACAATGAAAGTCTGTCAAAATGCATTAATTTCAAATAAATCAAAATGATTGCTATTTACACGGTATTTCGTAAGTCTCAATAATTTGACAAGTAATCCATAGTTCAGCCTCAGGTTTCCTCAATAGTAAAAATTGTTAAAATACAATTACATAAAAAGCTAATGACTTAATAAGTTAATCTTTGGTTAACCCCTTCGATGCTGATGACGAGCTCAGCTCGTCATCACCCACGGGTGGCGTGTGCTGATGACGAGCTGAGCTCGTCATGTATCGCGGTAATTTAAAAAAATGCCGCACAGCGCAAAAATCGCCGCAGCAGCGATGCGGTTAAAGGGAAAAGCAGTCTGTCTATTTGAGGCAAGTTTTTTAAGACTACTAAGGTTCAAAGTGCCTCCCCTTCATTTTGGGGATCTGAATTTATTCTTAGTTGCTTCTCCATGCACCCTAAATTTGTTACCAGTTTCGTGATTGCTTGCGGCTACTCATTATTCAATAGGAAGCTGACGACAGATGGTAATGTCCGTGTCCCCTCATTAGCTCATAGGAACCTAAGCAATCTTCTGTGGTCTTCCAGGAATATAGGGCATATACAGAGCAAGTGAGTTATTGATTCCTGGAATAGACCGCGTAGTCAGCATATTTTCGACTCTAGTTTAACCGCCCATGGTGGCGACAGGTCTAAGGACATAAAAGAGCCCATCCGAAGCTGTATAATAGGCAGAAAATGTTTTGTTGATTTATTTTCGTGGGCCTTTTCTGTCATAGCTGCTAAGGACCAAGTAAGCATGTTCTCTTATAGCAAATGCTCTTTGGACAGATTTAAGAGATATCATTTCTATCTTTCTGTTCAGGGCTGTTTTGAACTGAAGATGAGGTAATTTTAAGTTCCACAGCTCCCTTGAGCGAGTTTCCACCAATTCTTAGGCTAGGGCGTGTGACCAGGCATTTGAATGAGTTATACTGGCAAAACACGCAACTTCCTACCAAATGCGATGTTTTAACGATCCTTGCTCAGCAGATCTTGTGGAGTGTAAGTATTTTACTATGCAAGCCATCTGTGCAAGCAGTTGATCCTGTGATGCAAATTCCATCCTAATTTGAGCTGACGCAGTGTTGCCTGGCAATTGAAATAAAGACCTGAACTCTACGCTCTGTGCCCTGTTTAGGAAAGCCCCCAGTTTTCCCGGGTAGGCCTCTCACTCGTATGACAGTGTTGGCACTAATTTGGCAGATACTATTTTCAGCAGTGCCTTGAAGGAGAACTTCTGTGTGCTCTTAAATATTGTTCGGAAAGCACCTTGCAGCGAAGCTAGTTTTGGTGAGTTTGAGTGCAATAAGTGACCTTCTTTGTTGTCTAATCAGCAGCCCAGATACTTATATTGGTTCATGATAGTCAGGCTATGATTGTCAAGATGCCATTGATATTGGTTTTTCTTTTTCTGACTACAGATAACTATACTGTTTTTTTCATACTTGATCTTCATCTCATTTGCCAGGCAATGAGTGTCTAAGGCATCTCATGGCTTTGAAGCCCTACTGGTGTTTGCTGAGCAGGGCAAAGTCATCCGCGTACAACAGAGAAGAGATGTGTTGATTAGCCAGTTTAGGAGCGTGACTATTAACTTGATTTAATGCAGGAACCAAATCGCTCATGTACAGATTAAAAAGGGTAGGTGCTAATACCCACCCCTGTTTAACCCCTTGTTCCATGTTGATTTATCCGAAACCGTGGTTCGTCGTCCTAATTTTACTCTAGCCCAAGTGTTGGAATAGAGCAGTATGATACCTTGTAATAATGGTTCTGGGATTTTTCAAGCTGTACATTTAGACCACAGTAAGTGACGGTTGACTTGGTCAAACGCTTTCCTGTAGTTGATAAAGCAGCAAAACAGCTATTCCTTTTTCTGTGTTTGTCTAGTGGCAAGCATCCTTATGCACCAGATTGTCTGTGGTGCCGCCCTGCATTTTAAACCCAGTTTGGTTAACGGAGATCAAGTTGTTTGACATAGCCCAGACTTATAAATGCTCAAGTAGTAATGAGGCAAAATATTTTGCATCAACATCCAGGTGTGCAATATGTTTGTAACTGTCTGGGAGGCAGATGGGCCCTTTTTTTGTATATGGGATGGAGAATCGAGCTTTGCCAAGGCAAGGGCACAGTGTGCTGCACTATGCATATCTTGAATAGATTTTGTAATATACCAGACCCAAATTCGATGTCCAGTTTGTAAATTGATGCTGCAATGCCATTCGTGCCTGGAGAACTGTCTCCTCTACTATTTCGAATTATGTTGCAATTCTGCCAGCATTAATGGATTTTGCATATTGGTGGCTTATGGCCACAGTTGATGTTGACGGGGACTGTGTAAGATGTTGTTGTCTTAAGGCTGGCACGTTGATGGACTCTATGGGAGAAGCTTTATATAGCATGGTAATCTGTTTTTCTGATGTAACATTGTTTCCATTAGTAGCAGTGAAGGACGAGTCACTGTTCAGCCTATTTATGATCATCCAAAACTGTCTTGCACTTTTCTGCCTGCAAGCCAAGAACAGTCAGTTCGAGCAGTTCCTCATGGTCTCGTTTGGCTTGCCAAATCTGTTTTTTATACTCGGTGCACAAGGATTTAACCTCAATGATTAATTTCGAATTTACTTGTGTTTTAAGTGCACTGCACTTCTTATTCAGTGTTCTTTTTAACATCCTCAGCTTCTTTGTATACCAGGGTTTGGAGTCCTTGACTTTTAAGGGGTCAGGGCCTTGTTTGTTACTGGTCAAGGAGGCGAACAATGTTTGTGCTAGCTTTTCCATCTCACTAACCGTATCTAATGATGGCATCCCCAGGTCAGCTAATGCTTTTTTCCAACCATCATACTTTATAGAGGCTTCCCAACTCCATTTAATCCATCTTCAGGTGTAATGCAGATCATCTGTCCCTATTGCTGACATTGATGGGTTGGTGTTGGTTGCAGTGCAAAGTCCCCAAACCTGAGGCATATGGTCACTTTCACAGCGCAGCTGGATGGAATAGGTTTGAATGCTGTTGAAGAGGGTAACAGAAATGAAAGTGTAATCCAGCACTGCTGACCTCTTTGAGCAATAATGCGTAGTACGTATGGGATGATCCTCTGCGAAGGGCCCATTCAGTGCTCACATTGACAATGCCTCTAAGGCTGCAAGTAGGGAGCACCCCAAAGAATCTAATCTCTGTGGTCGTGAAACTTGTGTGGGGATCCTCCGCTGGATATCCTCCATATTTTCTGCCTTGTTCAGACATTTGTCTAGGTTTGCCAGGGATTATTTTTTCATTGTTAGTTGTTACAGTTATGCTTGGAATACTCTTTTTTTCCTGGGCCAATTCATGAGGTGATATTTATATTGAGCTCCGCCTCTGGATTTTTGTTCCTCAAGTGATTTTTGCCGATCTCGATGTTGATGCTAAGATCTTGGGTCACCAGAGAAGAATTTTCATTTTCTTGTATCCTTGTGTGTGGTTTCTGTTGATTAAAGCCAAAGTAAGTTTCTAATGTCATTGCCTGACTTGTTTCTTTCTGTAATTTGAGTTGTTTTTTGTTCTATTTCTTTTAATTAAGTTTTATTGTAAGTTGAATCAAACATATACCTCAAAAAGAAAGAGAAAGAAAAAAGGAACCCAAAACGGTACAGACTGATATGCACATTTGATTCAACCTGCGAGTGGTAAACATGTCACAGTTGTTTAGTACAATTTAATATATCTTATTGACATATCTATTAACAGAACGCACAGCAGAGTACATAATGAATTGTAGTTAATCAATTGGATAAGCTTGTAGGTACAGTGTTAACGGGATCCAATAGTCTCTGGGTTTAGAACGAGATGGAAGTTCTTCTTCATAGGTTTGCAGTGTGTCCTTGCAATACACCATACCTTGCAGCCATTTTTTACTCGTATGGTATTTCTTACCAAACTAATACATAGACAAACATCTCTTAGCCAACAACAATGCAACGGCACAAAATGTACATTTGGTTGATCTCAGAGTTGACACAAGACCCAACAGACATATATGGATGGTACAGTCAATTTGTGCCCCCAAGACATCGGTAAGTATGTCTGTTACAGTTTCACTAATATATAATATGGGCAGTACCATGCTAAATGTATAAAATCTGCATCCTCAATACCACATCATTTGCAAAACGCATCCGAGCAGAGGCCGCATTTTTTACAATTTAGTTGTTGTATGATATGCTTAATGTAGATATGTAAAATGTATGAGAAGTAACTTCCCATTTGGAGTAAGTAGATCAGTTAGAGCACAGCAAGTGGCCCATTCCTCCTCACTAAGGGGTGTATCTAGAACAGTTGACCACCTGTCATGTGCTTTGTGTGTAGTGTCTGCTATGTCATTTTGTAATAGGACACATAGTTTAGTCACTAGATTAATATTGTGTGAGTTGGTGGTGATCATTTGTGGTGCTTGTAGTGTTGGTGGTTCTGCAGGAAAATCCGGATATAGATATTTAATTGCGCCTCTCAGTCTGTGATAAGTTAATTCAAAGAGGAGTGTTTGATTGCTAATGTATTGAAGGTCATATGGTTCTATGAAGACTCCATCTTTATACAAATCACGCATTGCATCTATTTCAACCTGTTGCAGCAGTGTCAAAACCCACCTTCTCCTGAGAGACTGAAATATCTGGGTGGTGTAGTAGCGGCATTGCTGGTGCATATAGAGGGAGTTTGTGCAACAATTTCCCCATCTTCTGCTATGCTAGGTTGGTAACGTGTATGGTGTTTATTTCGTGTCTCGGGACATGTGCACGGGGTGTGGCAGAATGTATTGGAGTGGAATTGGATGGGCATCTCCATCCTCAACCGCCAAATGTGGGAGGCAAAGAATCGGATGATACCAATAGTGTGCGTATTGTGCCTGGGCACAGAGATAATAGAGCAGAAAGTCAGGGACCTTGAAACCCCCTTTTGAGTATGTAAGTGTAAGCACTCTTAGTTCAATGCACGCTTATTTACCTGCCCAAATGAATCGTGCTACATTCGTTGTCAATCTTTGAAATACTGATTTTGGCGGAGTTATGGGAATAAAATTAAAAAGATATAGAAATTGGGGAAGTATGACCAACTATAGCCATTCTATCTGCCAGAGAGAGAGGTAAGTGTATCCATTGTTCTATTTAATCCTCCAGTTTACTTATTGCGGTGCATTTGTATGTATAACTACCACAGGGTCTCTGTGATACCAGATGCCGAGGTATCGTACAGGGTCTGATTGCCACTGCAGTGGAAAGTCCGCTGGGTGAGGTTTTGTAATTACAGTCAGCGGAATGATGAGCGATTTACTCCAAATTATTTGAAGGCCTGATTGTCTGCTAAATGTAATGTAATCCCGGACAAGGGGAGATAAGTTGTCTTGAGGTTCACAAACATACAGCACCATGTCATCAGCATACATGGAAATATTTATAGGGTGCTGTAAAAATTGAAGAGCTGTAGTCTTGTGATGTTGCCGAATTTTGTATGCTAATGGTTCGAGGGCAATGGCGACGAGCAGGGGTGAGAGGGGAGATACCTGTCTAGTTCTACGTGTTATTTTTATCGTGTCCGAAACGTACGGATTTATTTTTATACGGGCTACAGGTTTTGTATATAAAATTTGAATCCTTTGTATCAGGATTGAGGGGAGACCCATTTTTTGAAGTACTGTGAAAAGAGGGGCCATTTGACCAAATTGAATGCCTTGGCATCATCCAACAGTAACGCAATCGCCTTGAGTTCAGGATTGAGTTGATGGGATAGTGCAAATTAGGTGCGTATATTATGTGCCATGGAGCAATGGGGTATAAATAGGGCCGGACTGGCTACCAGGCGTTTGGTGTGCTGCCAATCTGGGGTCAGAGTAGCCATTACAGAAACACATTATGGAGCAGGAGACATAAGACAAACATTTGTGGTTCTTGTTGTGTTCTCCAAAATGTTGCTCTAAACAACATGCAAGTGATAATACTTGGGGTAATACAAGTACAGTTAGCATATTGTATTATGCTAGTACACATTTGTTTTGTATATTATCGACTAACTACTTCAGAAGTGATTGAATGTCTATATATGGGTCCAGAGCAATGGTATGTGTAATGTCCCCCATTTGTATAGTTTACGTCTTAGTTACTAGTGGACATTACAGAGTAACAGCGCCCCGAAGCATAAGCTGAGTTGTGGGCGCTAAGATTGAGGACACAGCACACAACAATAACTACCATGAGTTCTTACTTCGTCAGTCTGAGTCTGGTGCAGCCGTGGATCGGTCCTGCATTTTGCGTTTGGTGGCACTCTGCTTTATGAAGCCTTGTGCCGCCTTGGGTGTGGTCAGAATTGTAGCGCATCCTCCCTGAGACACCCGCAGTTTCGCTGGATAAAGCATGGCATATTCCACATCCATATCACAGAGTTTCTTTTTCATTAGCACAAATTCTTTCTGTGCTGCCTGAACGGTCATCGTAAAATCGGGATAGAAAGATACGTTGTTGCCTTCAAATTTGATCTGCTTCTTTTCTCTTTCCAAATGTAGCATTGCATTCCTATCGCTTTAGTTAAGGATTCGGGCAATGATGGTCATGGTGGGGCTTCTGGAATAGGTTTGGATGCCAGCTTTCTGTGTGCACGTTCAACAATGAGCACTGGAGAGAAGGCCTCCTCACGCACCATGTCTTCCAGAAAGGTTTCCATACGACCAGTGATCATGCTCTCCAGAATGCCTGGGATGCGAACGGTGTTGCGCTGCGAGCGTGCTTATTAGTATTATTATTGCATTTATTGAGCGCACAGCTACCCAGAGGTTTCCCGGCGCTTGCCTTGGGAACCCGTCCTGGCTTTTCCCTGTGAGATAGCCCCTACAGGGCATCCCCAAGGTGAAAGCCAGGCATCCCGCCGCAGGGGGGCCGTTGTGGAGATTAAGCAAGCTTAATGCCCAGAGTTGCAGAGTGAGAACCCATGATTAGAGCAGGCACCGAAGCGAGAATTATCGAGTCCGTGGACATTTGAGTTCAAGACCCTGCCGCGTCGGGAATTGAACCCTGGTCCCGGGTCTGACCTCAGCTTCCGGGTCTGCCTGCTCTACACCGTGAGCCACACTTCTCCACTTCTCCACGCTTCCAAATCTTCATTCTTATTCTTTATCACTTCTAGTATTTTTTCCATGTCTAAGCATTTATGAGTTGTGGTGTTTGATTCGTCCTCTACTGCTGAGATTCGTAATTCAGCATCATCCAAGCGTTGGCCTTGTTTATCTATTTTAGCTGCCATGTTATCCACTCTTAGCGTTAGAGTTTCAATCTTGTTAGCTATAGTTTGTAGACTTTGCTAAATAGCTTGTAGGGTATTTTCCATTTTGGACTTTTTTGCCTGATCTGCATCGAGTTCCGTGTCAGAGTGGGTCGATGTTTCCCTGGGTGTACGGCGAGTGTCAAAAGACAACTTTGGTTGTTGCTTATCTGGTTTGCCCATGGTTAATAGAAAATGCAGCAGACGTTGGAACAGCGAGTACTAGTAAGTCGGTTATCTTGCAGTGTCCCATAAGAAAACCCTGAAACGTCTGGTACTCAACTGGTTGCTGGGGTAGTTGCTATCGCCGAGACCGCACACCTCCCTGCTCCCAGAATGCATAGGAATGTGCCGTTCTGATGTGGGGTTCACTGGGTTCTAATTACCCACTTGCAAGTGCACAGCAACATGCCGACGTTTGAGAACCGGTTTTGTATGGATCCGCAGCCAAGAGTTGTCCGCTGTGGGTGCACACAACATCACACAATTTCCACACAACAGCCGATTGAGATCGGCAGGGATGTACTACATGTGCGTGTCTCCAGCCAGCTATTATCCGCTCACACACAGTGCCGGAGCGCTCACAGCTGTCTGTATGGGGCAGTGTTGGGTTGCAAAATGGTGCCGTAATTTTCCCCTTCGATTGATAAAATGGCCGCTTGTAGTACAACAATCCAGTAGAGACCAGGCATCTATGAGGCTCCCACGGAACAGCTATGCCCTGTTGTACCCGCACCCCATTCGCTTTCATCCCACCACTCCCGGCAGTCTCTATATTCCACGGGACGCCGCAGGGGAGGCCACAGGTTTTGCCTCGGAGTTGACTACGCCACACCCGACCTATCCAGATCAAATCAGGGGGCTTTCACACTGCTATGAGGTTTTCCCAATGTTCGACAGCTAGTAAGTTGAATGCCGCATTTGTAAAGGTGGGCGAGTCACAGGTGTTCAGGGCGCCGAGTGCAGCGTGGCGGCGTTGTAGGGGCACTTCCTGCATCGCATGGGCCTCTGTTTTTTATCACCTCCCACTGTGACACACGCAAATTGTTCGGGGGTGTTTGTGAACTGACGGGAGGGACCAGCGGCAGTCCACCCAGTGCATTGGTTAGTGGGGTGTAAGTTAGCTGCGTTGCAGGGAAGATGGATAAATGTCTACTCATAGACTTCTTCCATTTACAGGGTATTCCTGGCGGGTTGAGCTCCAACACAGTACGCCACAATCTTGAGTCGTCCCGAAGCTCCCTCCGTTCTCCTCTTCCTTCGCAGATTTCTGCCGTAAATTTGAGTTTACATGCCTCCATATAAGCACCGCTGTATAGCGTTGATGTTCCGCTTTAATATTTTCCAATTTTCGCATGATATGAAGCGTCAAGTCTGCGATTCCTTCAAGGATATTGCGCCCGAACAGCAGAGCGGCACTAATGTGCAGCCATTCGGGTGTGCGCCCTGTAGCGCCCCTCCCCCCACTGTTCTGTTTCTTTAACAGCTTCTTGTTTCTTTTGGACAGTTGAACTGGCGAGTGTGGGTGCTTAATCTCCTGGGTAACAGGGAGTTTAAGTGCTGTTTTCAGGTCCAGAATGATCTCTTTTTCTTGCCTCATAAGGGCATTATTAAACATGTTTATGGCTTCCACGTTCCTGGGCACTAAATGAATCTCTGCATTTACTACCACAGTATTCTTTTATGTGGTTAAAATACTGCCAGTAGTGTGATTTTTCGATTGATACAAGCATCCAACACTGACTGTGTTAGCACCCGTGGTATATGAAGCCCTAAATTGTGTTTTGTTAGAGGAGATGTTATTCTGAGCTTCCTCCTTCCTGGTCCTTTAGACTTCCTGTAATAGATTGCCTACTTTTGAAGGTAGTGCAGTCAATTTTGCCATAAGAATAGCACACATACAATCTTTGTTATTTTCTGTTGAAGAAAGGGTGGGGCAGTCTGAGTGAGTTTAAGGCTTATGTGCTCCCAGAAGTAAGCTTCTTATGGTTGGAATAAGCCTTTCGAAGCCTGTGTCTATGGTTGTAATATACTGGGCTAATGTCTGAAGTAGCGATTTTTTAATATCAAACTTATTAGATTGTTATTGCAGTGCTTTAGCAGTGGAGTCTAATGCGCAGAACAGTTGCTCCCATGTCCCCGTATTTAGGTGAGGGCTGACGATCAAGGCTTGAGGGACCTGCAGGTGAGTGAGTTCTGCAGTAAAGACAGAATCGTTGTTATCTGAGGTCTTAGTTATTGGTATATGTGGGAGGCTGGATGTTACGCCCTGCGCTGGGGCGTGATCTACCGAATGACCTTTTCCAATGTCTATAGGAGTTCCCAACTTTGGGGGACAGTGGCCTTTCTCTGGTAGCTTGTGTAGTTGTGTTATTACTTAGCTGCCTCGTGGTATGTCAGTGATAGAATTATACTCACTGGGGTTTGTTAAAAAGCTGGACCAGTCTGTCATCTATGAAGGGGAATCAGTCGGTTTTGAGATTGAGTCTTGTACCTGTAGCTGGCTCTCTGTTTGCTGGTCGATTGACAAGATTGCCGAGGGGATTATAGGATTGAGGCAGAACGGCTGCGCAAGTGGAGAGCTTTGAGTTCTAGAACCTATTTCGTCCTGGTCTGTAAAATGCATCATATGTCGTGCTGGGCTAGGTGTTAGGGGGTAGCAGTGCAGGGAGAATCTCTTTGACCTCCTCTTTTGTAGGGTACAGGGTGGCGACTTTATCTTTCATGAAGGTGAATATTGATGGAAATTTCGGAATCCTGGGCCATGTTGCGAATAAGTTATTCTGAAACGGAGTTATCCTGGGAATTAAAGTGTCCTCAGTAGGGGCTGGGACATCAATCTGAGCCCCTTCGCTTGTGCTCACGAATTAATTGATGTTTGAGGTTCACCTTTACTTTCAGCTTTGACGCTGGCTGTCCTGTGACCCTTTCTTTTCCGCTGCACCAGTGGTAATTCACCCCTGCTATGGCCTGAGCTTGTTCTGTAGCCCTGAATGCATTGTTTTCCTTGCCATACCTTGTTAGGTTATAGGTTTAGCAGGGATAACTGTTTTAGTTTTGTCTGAATAGAAGAGATTTTGGAAACGTGAGGCACCATAGCTATTTTTTGTTCAAAAATAAAGTCAGCGAGTTAGTGAAAAGGCAGGTCATGATGAGTGAAATATCTAGATGTGAGACTTTTGCAAGTCATTTTTTAGGGCTGGAGGTCGAGATTTTTTCAAATGGAAAAGAAGAAATTATATTTTGCTGGATTCAGGTTCAGGGAGTATGCGCTCATCCAATTTGGGATTTCGAGAATGTTGAGTTTGCTGGATTGCAATATTTCATAGAATTAACTACCCTATGCACATTGATTGGCTACCATACATTTCTTTTTGTGGACATTAGACTATACTGTTAGATGTTACAAAGAGAGGGAACTGGATGTATTCGTGTGGTAATCAACATTTTTGAAGCGGTATGCCTGATCTGAATGAATCTGTTCTTAAATTGTGATTTTGAAAACAACTTTGATAACCATTTAAGGACACACTCTGCTGTCCTCATTCCAGTAGAAAGGATTATAATTTGTCTCATAGGCAATTATGTGGAGTTCTACATATGAGCAATATTAAGGCATTTGTCACCCTCGTCTCCTGTATGTAGAACATCAGCTCCTAAGGTTATTGTTTCTGTGCTTCATTTAGGGTGAAATCTAGATTGGAAAGTCTGTAGAGGATTATTCTTGGATTTAAGTGCTAGAGGTTACATTTTGGCTGCCTTTACTGTGAATTTCATAGTAAAGGAAAGTTTGGAGACATAGTCTTGGGTTCAGGAATCCTCTATTATCTAGGGTTAGGTTTTTTCCATTTGAAGGTGTGATCTGTCCAAATTTTGTGAAAATGGAGGAGGACCTGGTGACTTTGAGGATTAAGGATGCTGTGTCCTGGGCACAAGATTTTATGAGGCTTGCTGAGATAGGATTGTCTGAATATGATGGAGGGTTGGCAGGGCCAGTAATTACTACATTCATATTGTTGAATAGAAGACCATGTAAGTGTTGTTTTGTGGTATATTTGGGTGAAGTGCTGATTGGCTGCTTGTTTAAGCTCCTGTATATTTCTAGTATGTTATCAGATAAGTAGATGGTACTATTTGTTGGAATAAGAGTCAAGCTTGGGATGTTCAGTTTCTAAATTGAGTCTCAATGTTTACTGTTGGGAAGAGTGATTTGGAAGGTTCACTGCTTCATTGATCTGCTTTTTAAGGCAGTTGTCTTTTGTAAGGAAAATTAGATCTCTATTGATGTTTCTCTGCTCTTTAAGTGGAACTTAAAGTTGTTCCAGTTTGTTTGCTAGTGCTTAGATTGGTGGGTTCTCTTTGAATTGTTTGCTAGTAGAACAGGTTTGTTGACAGTGTTTTGCATGGTCACAATATAGATGTTAGATATACTTTCAATGGATTGAGGCATTTTCATTTCTCTTGTGATCGCACGAAGATTTTCAAATAGTCAAGGAACTGAGATGTCTTTTAGGAGTCTTCTTATTATTATCTTTTTTTATTAGCTTGTATATGAAGCTCAGCATAAAATGTGTAGAATAGTATTGTGTTCAGTTTGTCCTGCCATGTTTGGCCACTTTTTTTAAGGCTAATAAAATGTTGGCTGTAGATTTACATTGTATTTCTTTCCTTTGTTGTGGGCCAGTTCAGAGAGAAGTTGAGCAAGATAATTCAGTGAAAAAATGTATTTTAGTCTTGATGAAAGTGGGGTTTTGCAGATGCTTAATGAGATATTGAAATCTCCTATGAAGACGCGGAGAGTTCTATGATGTGGTCTAGCAGTACATTATAATGTTTTGGTGTGGAGCAGTGAAGTCTATTAATATAAGGACTGTTAAGGTAAAATGCATGTGATCATTGCGGGTTGCACTGTAAATTTCAGACTGTTTGTATGACTGCACAAATAAATAGCATTTGCAATGCAATGGTCTGGCATTTGCAAGAGTTTTTAAGCTATTGGCATTACATATGACAATGCTTTTTATTTATGTTTTAAAAACCAACACATAAAAAAAGGACTTGTCATTTACATTGTCAATAGCTCAAACTCTCGTAAATGTGTGACCTATTGTATTGAAAATGTTTGTTTTTTAATTGTAGTGCATTTGCAGTTGCAATTTTGCTGGTGCTGCCACTGCTTTTCTTTATCAGCTTCTCTCTCCCTCTCTTTTCCCATATTTTCCTTCACTCTCGATTTCTCTACCCTAGCTTTAGTGCAGGTTCCACTATTGACGCGCATACATAGAGAGCGGATCTTTTTCTATTGTTGCAACCAAACTCTGGAATTCCCTTTTAGTTCACTCACATTTTCAAAAGAGCCACTTGAACTACTTGCCCTTCCCTAGGAAGATGATCACTTGGCTGTTCACTGCACCTACACATTTCGCAATTTGGGTTGTAGGCAGTCATTAGATTACGTTTGTCTTTCTCACTGCCTGGAAAGTTCCAAGATACTAGTCGGAAATTGGTGCATTTTATAAATGTTATCATCAACACTTTCATCAAAATACCACTCTACTAGTTGAGTGTGACGATATTGACATCAATAATTATCCACGTTTCCCAATATCTATCTACAATATGAACTGCCTCTGCATCATCAAGGTAAACATATAGAAGGAAGTATAGATTTAGGATCTTATTTAGAGTCTGACGGATGTGGTTCTCCGTCAAAATCCCAACTGCCGTAGTACAAGTGCCATAGGATATAATGCACTTGTATTAATGTAAATGGAACATCCAACACGTCTGGGACAGAGTCGCCCGTCCGCCAGACACTAAGTAAGGCCCTTACTACTCTTAACTTCATGTGTGTCTGCCTTCAAAATATAGTGATGGTCCACACTGTGGATGCAATATTGTTACAGGTTGATATTTTGCATGCTAAAATGTGACTTCTCACCACCACTTTGCTTATGGCAACTAAAATTCACGATCCAGCTCTGCGTAGGGCACACTCCTCCCTTAATCAATGAGTATTATATTCCTCCCTGAATGGCACAAATGCCTTGTTTCAGTTTTCTCTTTTTCACCCTTCATTTTTTATATCTGACAAATATCAATGTACACAAATTAGTTTCGAATATATTTGTAACACTTTCTTGCTGGGTTCAACAACCATCAAGTTTGATGGTTTGATCTTATCGTTTCCTCAACAGCCTGCAAGAAAAATGTATTTCCCTTATTTCCTTCTGTTGGAGTTGCTGGTGGGAAAAACCTCTAATGAAGCGTGAAAATCTTTGAAACTAAGTAGAGAGTAAAGCTGAAAACTTTTTATGAAAGTGCAACGTATGCTATTGAGAGGGAAACAGGAAGTTCCTAATGTCGAAGGGCAAACATTAGCATCACGGGAATAGAGGCTACGTCTCACAAGTTTTTAACCAACATCATCATCATAGTAAGAAACACCCTGGCACCCTCAACTCTCAGTAGTAATGAGAAAATCTATGAATAATACAAATTTTAAAATGAAAAAATGCCACCTTACTGTTTCGGGTCACACTTCATGAAGGCAAAAAGGAGCTGATTCAATGGAAGTTTCCTAAGAGGTGTCTTTGTGCAGTTTCGTGGCTCCTAGCATATATAAATTGGCATTCAATGCTGAATTGCCATCAGAAGCACCCAGTAGAAAACAAATAGTTGTGTGTTTTCGCATTTGCTGATTACTGCCACAGAAGGATCATGGGCTGGGTGTCTCAGTTGGCATGTATGGTCTTCATACTGGTAGTGTGCACCACTGAAGCAGGAAGGAAGAAGAGGAGGAGGATTCCAGTCGGTCCCATGTTGGAAGAGGTCGTGAGAAGTTTGGAGCAAATCACAGCGACAACGGTGTGTATGCTCGTGCCATTGAATGTCTATTTATGCATGTTGTTTTGCCATCCTCCAATGAAAAGCGCATATATATGTAAGTTATAAACAGGTCTAGAGGTGGATTTAAATTAACAAATTGAAATGGATGGATCAATGGTTTGTTTTTTTACTCCAGATACATTTTCCTTCATGTCAGTGGTTTAAAAATGTCCTGTGCCAACTATCTCTGCAATGGGTATCCAAAACAATTGACGAAGGTCGAATCCATGCAAGATTGTCTTGTGATATCTATAAAGTGTCTTAGCGGAACTAATTTAATTAGTGTTTAACTAGACCTTTGGAAAGTATGTTGGATGACCCTTGTCTACACTTATGGAGCCAGACATGGATCTCAGATAGTTTTTACTGTGGTGTCAGAGAAAGCAATAGGATGTCAATCAACTCATGACCAGAGTCTCCCCTTCAGCTTAGCGTTGATTCTGAATATTTTGTTGGTCTGAGTCCATTTTCCGAATGATGTCATCCCGTGCTTGAATCTATAGACAGTGAGGCAAGAATGTTTCTATTTGTTTTGTGCATGAGGGGTGTGGTGTGGTCGACCGGTTCTGGTCAGATTGTTCAGTTGGTGACATACATATCTTATGAAATGATAAAATCATTGGCATGATGCCTTCTTGTCTGTAGTTCAGCAGCAGTAGCTCAAGCACCGCTATCACTTTTTGCCATACATGAACCCCTACTGCATTGTAAGGCGCCCCTTTATTGGCTGTCATAATTTACCCAGGTACTAACTTTGTGTAGCAGGAGGGCAGCCCCATTCCTCCACTTTGCCTTCCACTTAGACAAAGGTTAGAGATCCATAAAGGGGCTTCATCAGGACTGGGCAGACTTCAGTCACCAATGTTGTTTCTGGCAATGAACTAGTGAAGGCTTTCAAGGCATGCAATACACTCATTTTAAATAAAACATTTACTCACCACTGAAGACAAAAAAGGAACTACACTGTTTTATATAGAATGCAAAGGCAAGTGAGGCGTTTCCAAAAAAGAGGTGTCATTTGGCCGGAGTGAGATAGATCATCACACTCCTGCGAGCGGCCTCTGGCCATCACTCAATCTCTCTAGCAAACATTTTGTGCTCTTCAAATAGTATCAAAACAGGATTGCCTCCTGATTTGCAACATTCCGGGTGCAACCTGCAGGAGCAAACTCATAGATGAAAGGCTTAAATGTATAGTACAGTTCTCTGTGTGGGGGGGGGGGGGGGGGGGGTTATATGGCTCGATAACAGTATTCATTCTGATATTTCCTTGTTTCTTCCTGCAGAAGATGTCATGTGCTCAGGAAAAGGTTCCAAACATTTTTCATCATACAGAGGTAAGCAAAACAGCCACCATTTTGTTACTAACTGATTTATGTTGAACCGGAAAAGTTCGGAGTAACAATCCATGTTGTCTATAAATATTTCTAGAATGCACTGTGGGAATGTGTCCCAATCTACCCCTCAAGGCGATCGTTGCTTATACTTTTGCTGCACTTAAACGAAACCTTTGCTCCCTTTATGCTTCATTGTGCCGGATATGAACACATGAGTGCACCTTCAGTTTCAAGGACTAAACATAGAACTAGAATTAGTGCTTATCTCAACACCTGTAATGCGTACTAAATAAATATTTCCAGTGAACGCCTGGGCTTCCTTTGACCGGTCCTCGGCTCAGTGTGAATAATTCATGCATCAGGAGATTATTGATATTTTACAGGGATTGCAGCATGTTAGTTCAATTATTGGCGATCTTTGTAATTAGAACCATTAACAGCCCATGCGTGCCGCTCACGCACCGAGACACTCCTGTAGTAAAGCGGCGCGGTGTCTTTAAAGCTGACCTGCTTGTCTAGAGGTCTCGGTTCTGAGACAAAAACATTGCTGAACACACCACCAACACATACTAACGAATAACGAATATTTGAGGCAGTTGCCCCCTAGTAATAACAGTTAATGCCGACTACATTGCGAAAACTTCGCTCAAACTTAGAAAATTAATGGTGCGCTACTATCGACGCCTTTTGACCAAACTGCCGGGGTTAGCGGAAGTTGCATTAGGGAACTCATTTTTTTCCTTTCATTTTCAGCACTTGTGATTTTCTGCTGTCTCTACCAAGAGCTTCTGCCTCCTTCAAGTTTCCCCCAAGCTTGTGCATTGCTCCCCAGCCACTTGTCATTTTTTTTTAAAGATTGCATTTCCACGTCCCCCCCCCCTCCCCCCACCCGCACTTCATGCTATCAATGCTCTGCGGCATTTACTTCCATCCACCCTCATTACCTTTCCTCCCAGTAATGTCTGTTACGGCTTTTCCTTTCTCAAAAGACGCGTTTGTGCATATTCATTTTTTCGTAATTTACTGCTTCATGATAAGCACCCACCATCTTGGAATGGTAAATAAAAAATAAAATAATGGTGGTTAGCCTATATGCGTACGTGCACACGTGCGCATGTATCATGATGCATGGTGACCGTTTTGGAACGATGCATCTTATTCCAAGCATGGCAGACAAGCATATGCATACCTGAGTAAACAAGAATTGACAGAACAAATAACTTGTTAATTTAAAGCTCTGACCATTTGGCTTTTCAAATACTTGTTGTGATAGAACTTTTTTGTCTCGAGTCTGATGGTATTTGGCTGTAGTTGACAGCTGTCAGTAATAGCTTCAACGGTGCAAAATAAAGTTGTCTGAATTTAGGAAAGGGACAGTGGTCCCATTGACAGCCATTGTTGCAGGGATTCTGCTAAGAAACAGAACTATGTCTGGGACCACAGAACATCAGAATGTAGAGATTAAGTCGCCATACCATATCAGTACATATAGACCCCATTCCAAACTAGCGCATAGTGCTTTACCAGCCCTCCTAACCTTCCCAGAGAAACAAGTCAGTTATCAACAGAACACATTACAAGAAAACCATGAACAATAAGACGTCCAACCATGGTGAATTACTTATGTGCCCCAGCGCACCCCCACTGTGTAAACACAGTGTTATATTATAGCTCTCTGGGTTTAGTGGCAAACACCGTACCTGATATGCATATGTAGTTGTCCTACATCTCAGGCAGGGATCTCTCGCTCACTTGTTGGGACCTTTGCTGTGATAGAATGTCTTCTTTCTGTTTTCAACATTACCAGTCCCCGTGTATATGTCAGAAGGGGTCTTCTTGAAAGCAGCAGATGTGAATGTACGTGGTGCTTAAGTGCCAAGGCTATGTTTGCTAACAGACTCGGCACAATGTTATTTGACCTTGTCCAAGATGTTCAGGCGAAGCAATAACAAAAACATGTGCAGTGCTTTTCTAAAATAATGTTGCGGCACAAAAATAAACGTCTCAAGCATAACATGGGCAAGGGAAAACAGCCTAAATGCGCAAGCTAACTGAAATACGAGGCAACTAAGTTGGCTCCAAGGGAAACACACAACGCCCCCTTTCAGTAGGGCTAGTAACGGAGCTACTATGTAGACACTTATCCCCCACATGCATCAAAGGATTTTGGACTCGCAAACGGTGCGAATCGGAAAAATCGGCCATTTGCGATTCCAAAATCACTTTTTGCTAGGCATGAAACTTTTAGGAATTTTTTGCACTTCTAAAAAATGCGTTTGCATTTAAGGAATCGCATGTGTGCGATTCCTTAAATGCAATGCATGATTTTTAAAAAAAAGGCAAATTCTAAAATAGGAGGTGCAAATTAACACGAGGTTGACCCTCGTGTTAATTTGCGAAAATTTAAAACAAAGCAAAAAAATGCATTTTTTAAACATGCATGTTACAGACACACATGTCCTTAGGACATGCGTGTGTGAAACATGCACTTGAAAATACATTTCAGGGGTGCAGGGGGGGGGTCCTTTGGACCCCCCTCTGCACCCTTGAAATGCATCAACAAATTGCGAGTGCAAAACAAAAGAAATGCAAAACGGCATTGATTCCTATGGGCCTCTAGGCCCATAGGAATCAATGTAATGCCATTCCTTAATTGCAATTCGCAATTAAGGAATCGCAATTTCCGAAAATTAAGAAATCCTAAAAACTTTTAGGATTTCTTGATGCATAGGATTTTGCATTTCCTAAATAGCGATTCCTTAATTTTCGCTATTTAAGAAATGCAAAATCCTAGATTGATGCATGTGGGGGTAAAAAGCACAAGCTAAGCGACTTCAAAGCTCTGCTAATAAGCAAGCTATTAAAAAAATATTTTAATAATAGTAATAAAAAAAGTTACATATCAATTTTGAATGCTAAGGAAAAGAAACATACTGGCCAACATGGCAGTAAACACTGTGCACTGTCCAATGTGGTCCAACCGGACCTTAATGGCCTGATCGAAGAGTAATCCAATAGTAATGCAAAATCAAGCATTTATTTCATTCATGAAAAACATTAAGTTCTATTTATACATGCAAAATTATACTGCATTGTATTACCAAAGCAGAAACAATGTTCAGTATATGAGTGATGTAGCATAAAGAAAAGAAAATCATACAATCAGTGCATCATAATCACCATCAACAGATATATTATAATACAGTGCAAAAATCAATAGGTTTTGGAAACAGCCCAATGCATTTTGGGACAATGGCGTCCCTTCGTCAGGGGAAAGCTGGCTGAATACGTCTCACCAACTCTGTATTGCAGAAGATAATGACCCCAGCATAGAAAACCCAGTATTTCAGGAATGCCAATCGAGTGTAAAACCGTGGTGAAATACCACTGTCCACCAACTACTGTAGTAAGCGCTGTACCCCAGGTATGAGTCCAATACCCCCGCAGTGCCTAAGCACCACGTGGATGTGTAACAAATGTATCCTCTCGAACTCCAACCAGATGAATTAAATACTGCACGCTCATTTATCAGATTCCAAATCCCACAGTCTCAAACCATGTACGAAGCATAACCGTTTTGAATTCTAGCCAGATTAAGATGTGTTGGAGGTATGCTTAATGTCTCGCATGAATTTAATAGGAGTCCACGATGGTCTCAATCTCTGCAAACGATGACTCCGCTATAGCCCAGCTCAAATCATCCAGAGAACAGACATGCTCCTCACTATGAACCAATGCTGAGGAAGTATCAGGGCAACCGGCATCCATGCCATTACAGCCAAAGTTCAATGAGACTTGTACCAAAGCACTCATCACATCAGAAGGAAGAGGCTCACACTACACGTATGGAGTAGCCACAAGCCCAGAGGACAACTCTGAAAATGGGTTGTTAGAGGACCCATCTACAGGTTCATGTCCACTGGAATTGACGTTGGCAGAGCCAGGCAAATATCCAGTGCCCATTCAAAGGGGCACCATAGGCAATGAAACACGGGATGGACACAGGCAAACCAGACAAGTCAGAATGTCAATGGCCAGACAAGATCTATGTTTTTGGAGCAGGAAGATTCCGAAGAACCTTCCCACGTGTTCATTACATTGCTGGACCAGTGGTATTTCAAGAAGGCTTCGAGATGGAACATCCATTGCGGCAGAACAAAATTAGAAGCAAAATGCTGTAAATTAAGAATATCACCAATGGAATGCTCCCAAACACACTGGAAAAAAAGGAATGAATAAAAGTAGTTATTACTCCAAAGATTTTTGGGAAGGAACTGACTATGCAAGAACTGAGAACTTTAAAAAAGTGAACATTGACGCTAGTATTAGATGCATTAAAGATGTGAACTAATTTGCCAAAATGTATTGGGAGGTCAGTGTTTAACAAGGACTGTATTTCACTGGATGTCCTTGCCCCCTACAATTTGAATTTTTTTTAGCATATGTGAGGGCTACTCTTTATGAAACAATACTGGTTTGAGTCTGCTTAGCTTGATAACATTTGTCTTCAGCTTTGGAAGGGAATGCCACAACAAGCTATCGTATCCTTCATGCGGAGGGAGAAAAAGCATGTTATTACAGCAGGAGACTATCTAGAAACCGATAAAATGTATGGGATCCTGGACTTCATTCCACATCATTTGTACTCATTTAATATTAAATAGCTTCAGTTTGAAAGAACTTGAATAAAGGGGATAATTGGAGGGACTGGTTTCAGAAAACAGGCCAAATTCGGCATAGACGCATTACAGGTGTCACGAATTGTAACGTGTTGACAAATGAGTGAATGTCGACAGAAGATTTGCATTGTTTTCCAGTAAGGAAGACCTTCTCATTTGTAAATTCACAACGATAAGAAAATGGGAGGGACCATAATTCATGAAAGAAGCTGCCTCTGAGGGGCTCAGACCTATTGATAGGGAAATGTTCCATGCAAGCTGAAAATTGAACTGTCAAGGCTACTCCCTCTCTGTGTACCTGACCCTGATGGAGGTTTGACTACAGGTGTTCCTCCTTAATCCCCCCGATGGACTCATGGGGCCCAATGATGGTCGAATTCTAAGTATTTTTGATATTTAAATGCAGGCCAGATTTCAGTTCTTGTACTTTGAATGCCAAGGACTGCCACCAGTGCTCGGTATGATGGGCCAAACTCCTTCTTTACTGCAACCTTCTCTCACATGAGATCCCCAACTTGTGGAATCCAGCTGGAAAGTTCTGGTTTCTCCTTGAATCTTTCAGAGTCAGACGTCTTCAACATTCATTGGATTAGGTCTCACAGAACTTTTGTAGGCCCTGCAAGACAGCATAACGATTATCTACGTCAAAGGGCTTGCCTGCTGCCACAATGTCTGGGCCGTCAAGATCTGGAACAAACATTGTGATGCCAAAGAGCCCATATGGGGTTTGCCCATCCAGAGATCTTTTAGGAAGGTTGCTAAGAGACTCCTGAACTCTGTATAGGTGATGGATCCAGCGTTGTCCTGTGCCTAATAATCTAGCTGTTAAGGACTGTTTTAAGTCTTGGTTCATCCTCTCCACAACATAATTGCCCTTGGGCTTATATCGAGAAGAATAATGCACCTGTACATCCATGGATGCCATAATAACCTGTTATGCTTTAAAAGTGAAACCTAGGCCCCAGTCCGAGAGGAATGTACTGCATGCATGAGTCCGAATAAAGACGTCTTTAATAACAGTGCGAGTGCAAGTGTCAGCCAAATGCTGTGGCCAAACCCTAGGAACATGGAGCAAGAATCAACTAAAACTAGGATACATTTAAATACTGTATCCGAAAAAAGAGGACCACAGTGGTCCAACTAAATGCAGCCGAAGGGTTTGTTAGAAATTAAAGAAGTGTCTGTGGTGGACGAGCCCTAGTGGAAGCTTTAATTTGTTGACAAATGTCACAGAAAAAGTCATATTTGTTTGCTTGATGATATAAGCCATACCACCAATAACATTGCTGTAGCAGCGAAACTGTGTCTGCCATACCTGCATGTGCAAAAGAAACATATTCATGCATAGGTATCACTAAAGTTAGTCTGCCATCCCGGTTGGGAATCAATCGATCACCAACTCATAGAATAGTTACAGAAGGAATGTTTACTCAAAGGGTAGCTATACTAAGATGGAAATACCTTAGGTAACTGTGTGCCATATTTATTAGCATTAACCCCAGCTAACATATCAGAGTATATTCTTGTTTTAGAATGAGTAATTGAAGCAACAGTAGCAGTCAGATCTAAAGATACTACTTGCGAATGCCATTTGTGAATTCCCAAAGTCGTAAACTTCTACGTTTAGACCAAACGTCTATGTTTACCTTTGTGAATCAGGCCCTACAAGTTTAATTTTACTACTAGTAATTTCCCGAGTAGTAAATTTACACCCGTAGTTTGTGAATGCAAAAAAGTCATAAAGTTACTGCAACGTGTGTAAACTTACACAAAAGTATAACTTTAGCTTTGTGAATCATGTCATTCGGTCGTAAAGATACTTCTGGTAAAATACCTTCATGAATTCGAAGCAATCGTAAACTTACACAAAGGTGTAAGTTTACTTTGAGAATCAGGCCCTATATCTCTGAATCCCAGATATGGAAGTGTTACACAATAGACATTATAGGAGTGAAATGCCAGAGGGTGTTCTTAAGCTTTTAAAGGAACCCATTGCTTATCATTACCAGAATTTTGCAGTCAACTATTTTTTAAACTCTCCCACCTGCATGTTTCTATCTTCTCACCTTATCCCTTCTGCCAGACACCCAACCTCCATTGTGTCTATCTGCCGCTAATTCCCTTTCCTATACAGTATCTGTTTTTCGGTGAATTCCAGAATTCCGTGAAGTGTTTCACGTTTTTACTTTCAGATAAAGGTCAAAGCCAGCAAGCTTTTCACAAGCTAAATTAATTCAAACTTATTACAAACCAAAAACCTGGAATAAACTGAGAATATAGGACTAAAATATCCAGCAGTATTTACAAATAACAATTACAACTAAATATCCAGATTAATGCAAATTAGGAAGCAAGAAAAGACATCTTTGCAGTTTATTATGTAATTCAAAGCAAATAACATGTGCATGTTATGGAATTAGTATTTACCTATTTTGACATTTTAACAAACATTATTGGACATACTGTGGACAATAAATTGTTTCATAAAACAGTCAGATAAGTACATTTTACCAGATATAATTCACATTGTTTATTATGGACAATTAGTGAATTTGTTTTCATGGAAGCCTAGAAACACTATTTTAGTACTTTTGCTGATCTGACTCCTAGAACAAAATACATTTCTGTTAAACATATACAATGTTGCATTTAGCAGAAAAGATTTCACATTTCTTGTAGTAAGAGGCGCCTCTTTCATGCTGAATTTACCGGTTATGTTCCAAAGCTTGTCTTCAGTTTTGGGTTCATCTTGTGTTCACAGTATGGCAGTCCTGGACGAGCCTCTTTTTAGTAAAAGATTGTGCATCAGGGTCTATATATGACTTTACATTTGAAGACCTCAAATGATACAAAGAAATGTAACATGTTTGTGATTCTGCTAAACTCCTAAATGGCCATTTGGAACTAACTGTGGCTTTGAGAGCACTGTCTATGATGAAAACATGAGTTTGCATTGAGAGTGACACACAATGCATTCAGGCAAAGAAGGATTCATACCTTTCACCCTATTTGATTTACTTTTTAGGATGTAATGTTTCTGTTTTTTTCTACAAAGGACCCTTCAACAAAATTAAACAACATGCGCAGGGGCTTTAATCATTGTTGATATGCCAAAAACACATTTGTGTTGAAATCTGCGAATTATGCAATAAGCGGTGGATAGATGCCTAGTTAAAAAAATATATATTTCAACTGAAATTACAGATTCCACTATGCTGAGACGTGGGGTTTCGGCACAAAAGACACAAGCTACCTCTAGGCATAAATCTATGCTAAACTAATCAATTGTCAATAAATAAATAAACCCAGTAATCCTGGATAAAATGTATATAGTGAGAGGAAGAATTCCTTTAACAAGCAATGTATTGCTAACTTCAGCAGAATTGTAAATGAAAAGCCATAGAGTGATCTTCACCTCCCGAAAGTCGCATACCAAAAACGTAGTTTCAAAAAGACGTAAAAGATCTTAGGAAGGAGGCCACAAGCACCAAAGAACAAAGTGACAGTGAGAGAAAGCTCTACTACCTATAAGTTGACTAGGGTAGACACCTTGGCATGAACATACCTCTGGCTTTAATGAGATTTAGATAAGAGGAGTCCTGCTTTACAATAGTCAAAGGTACTTTAAAATAAATATTGTGCCAAAAAAGCGAGATGTCACGCTGCCTTAAAATTAGCTAACATCAATTGATCATATCTTTTTGTTTAACCAATGGTTGATGGTGCAAAGATAAGAAAAGTGTAATGCAGCTAATGTCGCATTGTAAAATGTACGCTTTGCGAGCAGCGATGGAATTGTTAGTTTTAAAATATTATCGAGTACATCTGCTATAAAGTCGTACAACGTATGATGGGGATGGACAGACACAGAAGGATGAAGAGAGTAAAGAAAGGCTATAGCAGCAACACAAAAAGTGGCGCATTTTCAACCGTGGTCTAAATATATCGTATTTTCAGCTGTAATACTGTCACACTTTTGTCAGATTGAGTGGTTATTCTGCATTCTTTTATACAAAACCAGATAAGTATAGTTTAAGAATAATGGATATCTCAGTGAGCATCAGCCTCTGTTTTTTTCACATATAACGTAAAAATGACAGTGCTGTTGTTCCCGCTTACTTCAACCACTAGGTGATTTTACATTCCATTATAGCATCTTTTTATTGAGTAGCAGTGTACTGTAACAAAATGTGTGACTGTGAAGCATGTAACACAAAATGTTATTTTTTAGGGAGAGCTGGACACTTGCGAAATGTGGTGTCAAGCAGCCATCATTGTTAAACAGACTGTTTGCCAGCCTCACCAGAGACAACTGGACGGTGTTTACATGAACCTGGTGCGACTGCACGGCAATGTAAGTGGCATGTTTCTGTTACCTGTTGTAATCAGTGCCAGCCAGTGGTGGGTGGTAATCTGTAGATGTGGCGGGGCGCCGGAGCGGAGTGGGTGTTTTAATTCACTAACAGGCTGTGTGATAGATGCCTTTAGTCTCAGTGCCAAAGCACCCAATCATGGCTGCTTAAGGGCGTTTTATTTCACACCAGCCATGAGTGAGAGCTCTGAACTTGAGGTTGAAGGAAGTGGCTGTTTTTCACAATGCCTGGCAGTGGGCCAAAAAAGAAAATAATAATAAAATATTTGCTTACCCACATGTCCTCTGTGTTCTCCTTGTCTGAAGTCCCAGCGTGAGTCTTGGAGCCTCAGCCAACTCCCCTCTACCATTCCAGACGCTGCTCTCATGCTACTGATCAAGTTCAGCTGCATGAGAGTGGCGCCAATATTGGCTGGAGCGGGCTGGCTCAACGCTCCTTTAGGCACAGGAGACCTGTGCCTTCTTTCCACCCAGCTGTCTACAACAGCTTGAGTGCAGGGGTTTAAAGTGTGCATGTCAGACTGGCCATTGTAAAGCAGCCGGCCAAAGTGACATGCACACTTTAAAAAGGAGTAGGCACCTCCTTCCCTGCTGCAATACCCAGCCCCTTCCTGACTCTTGGCTCGGGCTGTGAGCAGCTGTGAAAAATGGTAATAAACTCACTATATTATCATTTTATTTTTCACCTCTGCTGCTTTTGCCGTGGGGGCGAATCTCCTCTGCGCACATGGAGGATCTGCCGCTGGCACCTGCATCTGGCCCCACATACATGTGTGTTCGCTGTGCCGTTCATAAGCCCCCACAAAAAGTGACAAGAAAGGAAATAACAAAGAATTGGTGGTCTCGTAATATGAGAACACGTCAGAGTATTGCTATCACACTCCATTACATGTGATTGTTGCTCAACCATTGCAGAAGAATGCTCAAATATTCAAGCCAGTGTTTCTCAAACTGTGGGGCAAACTGTTGGCTCGTGATCCACCAGTGGGTGGATCGTGATGCTAATTTGCTTATTTTTGTTGATTTTAAGATAAAATCTGGTGACAGCACCTCTTAAAAAAATCGTCTTCTAGACTCTGGCACTAGCTTGGATTAACTCCACTATTTGACTCCTCCATGCATTCTGCAGGTCATTCCAATTACCAAATTTGTGCAAAATGCCAGTTTTTAACTTTAACAGATATTGTGGCTGGTAGCTGGTCGGACCTTCTTTCTCGCCAAAAACTCCTCGGATAAAATCGATCCTGCTTGGATGTGGTTTACCATGTGCTTGATCAAACTGCTCTTTTTTTTAAAATTCTAATCTGTTCGTGAATTACCTCTACGAATCATACCACAAAAGAAGGGTTTAGAAACTGAAAGAACTTTCAAACCCACCTCTCTGCTTTCCTTCTGATACGCCTTCACCAGGACTATGTGAGTCAATATCGCTGTCATTTTATTCTATGACGATAACATCAATTTCTCACTGTTTTGCTACAGAAATCATTGAGTCACACAGTGTCACCAGACGTCATCAGACGTTGACCATTGCAATAACTAATACAATGAATGGATTTTTCTCCAGTCTCCATCCCTGACATATCCACGATGGCCTTCACAATTAAGCTTGCTTCTTCTTGGTACCATGCCCTGATGAAGTATTTCACTCAGCCAGTGACGCTATTGAAGATATTTATACATCAATTATTAACACCTCATTCCTGACTCCTTCTGCTTCTTCTCAATGAAAAAGGGCTATAGTGACACTTCCACTAAACAAACGTTTCTGCTGATCCTTTGATCTCTAGCAATTACTGCCCTATTTCTTTGGTTCCCTTCAATCTCCAAGTAGCTCAGAAGGATCTAAACAAACAATCAAATTCCTTCCTTAATAACAATGCTATCCTTGACCAGGCACAAACTGGCCACCAAGGTTAATTAAACACTGAACTTGCTGTCCCAGCAATGACGCAGGGCGAGAGAGGAGTTGCTCATCTCATCCAGAAATGATGCTCAGTTTTTGGTATGGTCGTCCACTCTACCCTCCGAGCCAATTTTCAAGACATTGGTGTGAGGGGTAGATATCTTGCTTGGATTGAATAATTCCAATAGTAACCACTGCTTTGCAGTGCTCCTGAACTTTTATTGTCAACATTTCATGACTCTACATAATTTGGTCCTCTACATCAGGGCAATCCAGTTATCTAACAGTCAGCTTTTGACCCGAAGAGCGTACGGCAAAAAAAATAAAAATCTATGACAAACATCAAATAATCATATTATAAAATTACATTATACATATATGTACCACACTTTTCTCTGAAAACACACCATATGTTGTTCAGTACCCCTACATTTGAGACCAACATATTCACTTTCAGAGTCACCATTTTCTACTCGCAAGATACCTCATCAATCTTCAAAATCCTCATTAAATAAGCATAACGTTACCCTATTATTTAAAAAAAAAAGGTCAAGAAAAAACTAATCATAAGGACCCCCTAATACTTCCCACTTATTTATCATTCAATGTTACAACCGTTCCTCTGACATTGTTGATTGATTACTTAGCAGTTTAATAAAACAAATGTACAAAGTTAATGACTGAAATAAGGTTGCTCTCAGATAGAGTTTGTACAGGAGCATTTCAATGTTTCTAATGAACATTTGTGAAACAAGATAATTATGGAATGTGCTTTCCCCTTAGACATTTACAGCCAGTCTGTGTCCACATTTGATCAGACAGAGTCAAACTTATTTTGTTTATGCAGAACATAATGCTTGTGTGCAATGTGGACATATTAAACATTTCTGCGGAAAATTGGGAAATTGTGTGACACTTGAATCTCTGGATACAGCATGGAAAGCAAATGAGCAAGTCTTCTTCTCACAAAACAGCTAGAGTATGAGCTGTGGTTGGTCAAAGGTCAAAGCGCTGCTTAGCAGCCCCATGTCAATGTATGTGGAGTGGTGTGGCTCACTGGTTAGAGGCGACAGACCCGGAAGCAGAGAATGGCCCGGGACCAGGGTTCAATTCCCGACGTGGCAGGGTCGTGGACCAGGGTCAGCAGACTCGATAATTCTCGCCTCGGTGCCTACTCTAACCAGGGATCGCACTCGGCAACTCTGGGCATTATCTTGCCTCATCTTTACAACGGCCCCCCACATTTGCCGGGGATGCCTGGTTTCACCTTGGAGATACCCAGTAGGGACCATCTCACAGGGATAGCCAGGACGGGTTCAAACAACTAAAATAACAATTTATATTAAAGCAACCCTGAGAAGAGTGGAGGAGGGCCATTTTTGTTTTTTGCAATGCTCTAGTGACAACACACAATGAAGTCGCGGTTGAGGGATGCCCTCAGGTCCCTGTACAATGATTGAAGAGCGGTGACCAAGGGCCTGTCACCACATCTCCCTGCTACTGGCAAAGCTGCACCTCAACCATAAGGGCAGGGTGACAGGACATAGCTGAAGGGCCGAGCAATTGCAAAATCCACATGGCTGCATGAAATAAGTTGACCATTTAAAAAATGTGTAGCTTGATTATCAACGGCAGAAGGATGACAAAAGAGCCCATGTGCGCAGGGGATATGTGTAATCCTTTATGGTTTTTCTAATGGTACATCGTAAATTAATTCTTCGAAAAACACTGACGCATGGACTCCTTCATAAATGGTGCAAGAATAAGACTACAAAAAACCTACCGGTATACAAATTTATCCTGGAAATAGTTTCAACAACCATCAACCATGCTAAATTGGTCTACATCCAAACCTCAACACTTCAACCACACCTAAACTGCACAATTATTAACCTTCTCCTTCTTGGACAACTAGCTCTCTCTTCTTTCTCTGTCTGTTACAGATTTCCAATCTATTTCTCTTGGAGAACAGAAAATGAGACAACCGCTTGCTACACTATAAACCTCACTATACTGGTGACTAAGGGGCATATTAACAAGGGATTTATCTCCACTTTTTTGGCTTTAAAAGCCAAAGAAACGGAGATAGAAATATCGCTCTATCAACAACAGGGTGCTAACATGCAAAATCGCATGTTAGCACCCTTTTTCACTACGCTTCTCTTTGCATCTCTAAAGAGATGCAAAGTGGGTGTTCCAGAGCAAAATAATAGGAGAAATGTCGCTAAGCGACATTTCTCCTCTTATCAAGCTTCACGCTAACCCTTTTAGAGACAAAAAAGAACGCTAACCTCGGTTAACGCTGCTTTTTTACGTCTGCTAATTTTCAGATTTAGCCATTTAATCCAATGGGAGGTGAATTACGAGGCTAAATCCACAATGGGCTATCAACAAGGATATCCCTATCCTTGTAGTTTTATCACTGCATTACCAGCGATAACTATCCAGCGATAGCGGGCGTTAACAAAATTAACGCTAAGCGCCCTTAGCATTAATTTTCCCTGTTCCTTCTTAATATGCCCCTAAGTTTGCTGACTTTGACACTATATCACACATAGAGGTTATTCCAATATCCAGTTCTGTTAACCCTTACTGTGCCTCATTTGACCCTTTCAATCACAGATCCAAAATACCTGTTGATCCAGCCTGCAAACTCACATTCTGCCTACCCTCAATATTTAATTGTTCAACTTATCTGGTACCTACACCTTCATTCTTTAAAATGTGGTATAGTTACCCTTGTTAAAATAAACAAACGTGTAGTGTTCTTAACTGCTCAGTATCTCTGCTTTATTCATTCTCCAAATTAGTAGAACATCTCATCTTCAACTGCATGAAACTCTATCTCACTTCTAATAATCTGCTCAACTCCTTCCAATCACTCCATTCTCTACTTTTAAATTGCACTCACTCATCCATTCATTCATCTACCCGTTGACTCATTTTTTAATTTACCTACTAAAAACTGGCATAACCACACACTCAAAATCGTAATAAATGAAGAGGCACAATAAAAAGTTTTTAAAGAAAAACTTCTGCCTTTGACAACGCTTCTTTTACTTTTCCCCACTTCTCATTTTTATAACATATGAATGAGAATCTACTTCAAAGGGGCAGTACGAAAAAACATGAAAGAGTGTTAAATATAGAAGTGCAAAAAGATGACATAAAATGATGATAGGTCTTATGACAATGCATTTTCTGAGCCTCATGCCTCATCTAGATGATTTTAGAAATGTTTTCAGGAAATTGTGCTTGAACCAATATGACCCTTGAGGAGGCCTGACTTGCTCGGCACACCACGAAAGTATTTTAATATTTCATTAGTGCCTCACCAGAACCTACGACTTTTCAACTAATTTGAAAAAATGCAACAAAATGCGCCGTTTACACCACATTCTTTCAAAAAATATTAAGGGAAGACCCAATTGAAACATCACTAGACGATGACAGCTTTGATAACTTTGCTCGCTCACTCGGAGCATTTTGGGCAGTTATTAATACACCCAACCCATACTTTCAGATATCACAAGCCAACACTGCAAAAAAAAATTGACACCTTTATGCCTTACCGTAAATGTTTCTGCTGTTTCTTTGAATCCGATTAATTTCTGATAGACACGTACTGTATGAGTCAGACCCAGCTGAGATACAATCAATTTAAAGCTGTGTTTGCATTTTTTCCACTCACTGATGAGCTGAACTAACCTGCATGCTGTTGTCTCCTCTTAGGTGAAATGCTCAGTGACGGCGACGAAAGGGAAAAAAGAAGCAACTTTTCAAGATTTCCTAAATGAACTTAAAGATTTCTCTCAAATGGTGTTCAGCACAAACAAACATTGTACTAGATGATTATAATATTTATTTATATGTGTCACTAATTCTATATTTACTATTTAAGGTATGGGTTAAAAATAAATGTTTTATTTAAACCTGTCTATTAGTATGTATGTGGTGTTAAGAGAATATGTCTTTCACTTGTTCTAGACGTCTGTTGGTTTGGGTATGCTTTAGGAACTTCTTTAAAATTGGCTGAATAATTCGAATACTGGCTGTACGGTTTCACTGTGCCAAACTTGGTGCACTCCACACCTTCTTACACCAAATAGCACCTTTCATTACTCTTAGACTAACATGAATCCTAACCTAACCCCTTAACCTATCATAACCTAATCTTAACCACACTCTTTACAAAAACAACCCTAACCCGTACCCCAGTCATCCCACACTTAGCCTTACTTTCTCCCATTACAACATCTTTTACTTTAACCCTGACTCCAACCCCTAAAATTGACCTAAGCTCATCTCTGTTGTGCCATACTCTTGGCAAATAATGTATTGTAATACCTGATGTACTTACAGATGGTATGAATCCCTTAATATAACCCAGGAATGCCAATCTCTCTTGTGCACTGATTCTTCTGTTTCCCACAATGACCTCCTGGAGATAGTCAAGGACCTACATATACTGGCTGTGTGGGCACCAGTATCATATGTGTGACTCTTCACTTCAATACTCCAAGTCAGGGCACTCAACAAAAAAAAGGCAAATCCCGAATTTAGGCTTTCTTAAAAATACAGATTTGCAAGCTAACAGTGGGAAGAAGGATAGGATCTCACAAGTTGGACATTCAGCTACACATAATATGGGCCTGAACGTAACTCTGAGTGCCATTGTGGACATTCGCAAGGGCTGGAGGCCCTCAGTGGGAGTGAAGGTAGTGCTAAGGTGACCGAAGCCTCTAAAAGTGAACCCTAGGGGGGTGGACCAGGCGATTCAGGATGAGAGATTTTGATACTAGAAAATGCTTCAAGAAGTGATTAATCTCCGCTAATGACCCAGGGCCCTCCAAACCCGAAATCCAAGATGGCACTGCTCATAGGTCATCCTTTGGGCGCCATCAGAACCATTCACGAGAGACTTGGACCCCGGGGAGACATTTTTGGACTGGGACAGGCCTGGATAGACCCTAGATTCCTGTCCCATTTTTGTTTGGGCCAGTGAGACATTGAGCCTAGCAATTGTTTCACTGGGCGCTGCCAGTGGTTGACCCCAGTTGTGTGGGACCACTGGAGCGTGGGAATGCCTTCCTCACAAGGAAGATGAACTGAGTGCACTAGCAGTGAATCCTGTGCAGATCAGACCAGAGGATGTGATGAAGTCTACAAACAGAGACATTGTGAGGGTTGCACTCAGAGGTTGATTTCTCAAAACGTCTGGAGGAATGTTTCTTTCTTACTTTGCATGCAATTTGAGAAAGAGAAACCAAACTCACAGGGTTTACTCGACATTCCAGTGGCAGCAAAATCTTCCAGCAAAAGTTCTGATTCGCATTTACTTCTTCAGACTGAAGGACGATATTGTCATGAAGGTGAGACGTTTAAACATTCAATTTGAAGGAGAAACTACCACGATATTCCAGGATTCCTCCCCTGATGCTCTGAATAGACGTAGGGATTCAATATATTATGGTGCACCTCCGTTCTGTAAGTATCCCCTACTGGTGGGGTTTCCCCGTCGCCTCTTGTTCATGGATTAACACAGGGTTAACACGGGTTCACATACCGCGGTTGCTGTCCATCCCCTTCCCTATTTGCTATATCTAGGGAGGCTTTAATACAACAAATCAACAATAACCTCCACATCAAGGAGTGTAATCAGGACCCTCTCCTTATAAACTAGCCCTCTTCATGGACACTGTACTCTGTTCTCTCACAGAAACTAGGCAATCCCTCCCTCACTTGGCCACTGAACAGCAACATTTGGGAAGTGATTCTGGACTTTTCATTGTGTACACCACATATATTGGCCTATGTATTCCTGGGCTTTCAAATACTATACTCGAGGCAGCCTGGACTCTGGTCAAACTTTTTTTAGATCCATACGTGAAGGAGTCTAACATTTTCTGCATCTAGCACCCTAGGTTGGAGGGACGCAATTTTAGATGTTCTCCAAAGCACCGCGAAGAAATTATTGGTTCAAGTAGAAAGTTTTTGCTCAAACTTATCCCCACATAAATAACCTGTGGTCATTTCCCAAGGCAATGAACAGGGAACGGCTACTGTAACTTTCTAAGATAACACTTCAACACTGGATCACCTCCACGAGACAAATAATTGTGACATCAGTCCCTTTACATTCATTTTTACTACATTTTCAACTTGGATTATATGACAGGGGTTTTAAAACCAGCTTTACTGCCCCCGATGCAAAACTAGCTGCACTATAGGAAGCAGGGCAGCTGGGATCCCTGGAAGAACTCCAGCAGACCTTCCATCTACCCAGATCCGGTCCCTTCACATTTGTTTTTTTTTATGTACAGTTTTGATTCCATAGTGCGAACTCGACCCGAAGGTAATGGAGCGTTTTACACGAGCACCTGTTACATTACACTAAGACAAATTCATTTTTTGGAAAGCACAGGGAGATTAAGTGATTCGCCCAGAATCACAGGATGCTGAGCGGGCGCCGAGACTAGAACCAGATCCACAGTACTAAAGTCGGCAGTTCTGGTTGTTAAGCCGCTTCCCATATTCAACTCTCACAGAGGGCATGGCAAACCAAAGAGAAAGAAACAGGATCAAGGGATTCAGCTACGATTGAGACATCCTTCAGAAGGACAGTCTTGAGTTGAGGCATTGTGGTTCTATATAGATTATTGATATTCCGCCAGTAGCTGCCAAGTTTATGCTTTGTCAACAGAAGGGCATGGAAATATCTGACAATTTCTGGAAACATGGGCCCGCGAGAGAGGCGCAATGGCGCACGCGTGGTGGTATTGCGACCAAGACCCCATTTGGAAATGCTCTGGTGTTGCTGATGGGAGACACGGCGAAGGAATTAGAATATCCATTGCCCACACACTCAGGCAAACTTCTCACACATTTCTTCCTTGCTCCATGCTTGGCAATAACTCACGCATGTGAGCAATCGAACCCTCTCCCGTGGCTATGTGGTGGTCTAGACTAAATCATGGTACATGTATGCCATGGGAAAACTGTCAGCCTCAGTATCAGGCAAGGTGGTCAGATTTGAGAGAGCTTGGTCCACATTCGGAACATTTATCAAAAACAAAGAACTTCCCCGAGTCGGCCCAGGCCACCATGTCTATGGTATAACAAAGTTCTGGCATATGTGGCCCAACCCTTCGCCTCCTTCAAGTAAAGACGAAGGTGGCACAAATGGACATGTCTAAATACATTAAGGGCACACACCTAGCTATGTGACCATAGGGGCAATATGGCTAACAATCCTGGAGGACAAAGCCCTACCAGAGTTTTGACGAGGAAACGTTTGAGGACAAATGTTTGTTTATAACCCTCTTATGTATCTGTATATGAGCACTCTGACTGAATGACTTATGATCATTTTTCACTGCTATGGGTGACATGAGGACTATGATTTATTCATATGTAAAATATTACAGCCGCATCGTGTTGTCATATATCAAACAAGACTGACATTACACACCAATAAACATATAGTTGATTTTGAGAAAAGAACCCATTGCAAACCACCATTGTTGCGTTAGAGAATATACCATTCTCTGGCCGTATTTATGTCAAGTCAAGTCAAGTCAGAGAATTTATATAGCGCACTACATACCCAGAGGGTCTCAAGGCGCTAAGGAGGGGGGGGAGGATTACTTGTCAAATATCCATGTTTTAAGTTGCTTTCTGAAAGCTAGGTGGTTCTGGGTAAGGCGAAGGTGAGTGGGGAGTGAGTTCCATGTTTTAGCAGCCAGGTAAGAGAAGGATCTGCCTCCCATGGTGGTCTTGTTGATGCGAGGTACAGTGGCGAGGGCTTGGCTGGAGGAACGTAGTTGGCGGGAGGGGGTGTAGAAGGACAGTCTTGAGTTGAGGCATTCTGGTCCGATGTCGTAGAGTGATTTGTGTGCGTGGGTTAGCAGTCGGAAAGTGATTCTCTTATTGACGGGTAGCCAGTGGAGGTCTTTCAGGTGACCAGAGATGTGTTCGTTGCATGGGATGTCTAATATGATTCTGGCTGAGGCGTTTTGGATTCGTTGGAGTTTCTTTTGGAGTTTAGCGGTAGTGCCTGCGTAGAGGGTGTTTCCGTAGTCCAGTCGGCTCGTGACCAGAGCATGGGTGACTGTTTTCCTGGTTTCGGTGGGGATCCATCGAAATGTTTTTTTGAACATGCGAAGAATGTTGAAGCAGTACAGAACAGCATTGTGATTATCACATGGACATAACTAATACATGACATTTCCTAGCTCATACTCCAAAGAAGTTATGGCTGACGACCCCTCAGGCCCTTGTGGCATTGACTGATTCAATTGACTTGGACCTAGGACAAAACCCTGCAGGTCCCACCATAAGTTGTCCTCCACAAGGCGAGCTTACCATCCCCCTCAAGACAGAGGGATCTTGGTCCAGCATAACAGCTGGTCCCCCAAACAACACCTGCCCCCTCAAGACAGAAGGAGCTTGGGCCAGCATAACAGCTGGTCCCCCAAACTACTGTGCCAGAGCAAACCCATTACAGGGATCCCCCCTGGCACCCACTGGGAGATGGACCTTGGCAACCGGGCCATACCTTGGTCCCTAGCACAGCCACCATCCCGAGGATCCCTAGGGCCGCATAATGGAGTACCCTGGCCAGCTATGGACAATCGCTGTAGCGGGCGTCCTACGTCTTCCAGTAGAGACCATAGAACCCCTGCCCTGGCTTGAGATAAAGGCTTCAAATTCAATTCCATCTTGAATTCACCTGCAGTTACATTCTTGATACCAAGTTTGTCTACCTGTTTTGTGGCCAACCATGACTCCTTCCCTGCCCCTATCTACCTCCAATGATGATCGAAGGCACCCCTTTTAGTGGAATTAATACAGGGATGGGAGGGTGGAGAAAAGAACCCTGGAGCTGTAAGGCCAAGGGTCAGGTCAGCAGTTGTCAGGGGCAACCAGACAGCGATGTATGTCCGGTGGCTTAGACCATTATTTTACCTGCATTGCTGCCCTGACAACTACCCAGGCAACCCTGCCGATCTAGTGGCAACCAATGGTTGCTTCCTGTGCGATACCGCGAAATTAGAAACGTGGCCACCGCTGGCCACTGCCCTTGACTGGTCCGATCCGGGCTGCAACTGTCTCCGGTGCCTACGATCCTGTGCCTGGCTCCTTATCCAGAATCCGGTGTAGTTATATGGGTGACCCAAGTGGTGGTGTGTCTGCATTCCTCGCACACGATGGACGCGCTTTCTCCTATACCACACCATATTAGAGCATACCTTACCCTTTGCCCTAACGTGACTGCCAAACCACATTTCATAACAATACATTAGAAACCGATAAGGCACCACAAAGGGATCTTTACTAAGCTATGACGGGAGGGAAGAGTGTGCATGAAATAAGAGTTCTGTACCAGTACACAGTATAGTTGAGACATTTCACTCATAATAGAGGATGAGTAGAGTTGGTTGGTCGCTAGGAATGTTAAACATATTGCTGTCACAAACAGCTGAATTTGGCAACAAATTGAGCATTGAACTATGATGAAGCTACTAGTTATTGTGGCCCGCAAGGATCAGATCTTTATGGGGTGGCGAGGGTTACTGATATTTTATCCCCTTCGCAACTAGGCCTTCTGCCCCCTCCCCCTCCCTGCTAAGCCTTTTTTTGTCTATTTGACATAGTTTGCGCGTAGGCCCCTTAACATTTTGTCCACATCAGGTATCCACAGCAAATGTGTGTCCTTTTCTTCCAATATCTTTAGGATACTAAAGGTATCTAGCGTTTATTGATTCCCCTGGATGGGACCAAGAAATTGGCCAAAACACAACTATTTTTTTTTCTAGGAAAAATGGGAAGAAAGTGCTGCAGCAGAAAGCATGTTTTTCTTCTTGCAAAATGTATCAAAAATCAAAATTAAAAAACTTTATTCGGCTTATTGACATAAAACCATAAAAGTATACTTTGTACATCACAATCACAAAAATGGTTTATATACAGCTCATTTGATACACACTTAAAAGAAAATTCCCTTTCATAACATCATAAATTTTGGTTTATATTAGCAGAAAAGAGTACATTATAAGGTTTAAAAACCAATGCCACTCGCATGTGTCCAGTCCTTCCCGGTTTCCAAGCAAGAGGTCATTGAAGTCATAATACTGACTCAATATCTAATAAATATCTTGTTATTCTGGTTACTCATAATTCAGGGCCTCAAGATATGCCAATTTTCTTCTTCTTCCTATGGCCATTGTGATATAAGTTAGAACTGATAGGCAGATATCACTTTTTACAGAGAGCATAACCAATTAAAAGAATTCTGGTAAAAACATATTTACCTCTTTTAAAAAGGGGGCTACAAACCATTTCCTAAGGTCTTTATAAAAACTGCAAAATAAGATACAGTGCATTGTGCTCTGTTGTGATTTGCCATCACATGGACAGTTTGGTAGGTTTTTGGACCATGCCCCACTTTTTGGGAAGGCAAGCTGTACATGGAGTATGTCTAAGCTCAATCTAGTGCGATAGAATTTTGTTGGCTGTTTTAACCCCTTGCGTGCGGCGGGAATTCCCCGCCCATGCTGACTCCGCCTTGCGCGGGCGGAGTCATGACGGAACGGTTCCGTCATCAGCACAGCTCACCCGTAGCTGATGACGGAACCGCTCCGTCATCAGCATGCAAGGGGTTAAACGATCTTCAGGTAGTTAGGCTGACCCTCAGACACATGGTGTTGCAGGTAGCTAGCTACCGTAGATTTTTTACTCTCTTTTGATTCTCTCTCCTTCTCTCTTTGTTCCATAAGTATAGCCCTGACTTCTTTTTTGGAATAAGTAACGATTTTGGCTGTATCTATTACACCTCTATCAGGGGCCAGTTTTCTCAAGGTAGTATCTAGATGGGAAAGTCATTATAATTTTTACCAAGCCCCTAGAGCAGTACACTCTTGGATTATATCCTTCGTGAATTGTGTCCCTGTTTTGCTCCATATGCTGTGCCATAAAATGATAGGCCTAATATATAGATATATCTTCTAGAAAGGGTACAGCCAGCTCCTTATGTGGGATGTTAGTAGAACTTGATTTAGGTATTGCCAGTAAGCGAGCCAAAAACACATTTTCTAGTGTCTGCAGTGTTGCACAGTTTGTATAACCTCATAAGGGGGCACCATAACCCGCACTTCGTAGACATTTCGCTTTGTATAGCGTCACCATTTCTCTAATCAGTTTTTGGCCTATTTTACTAGAAAATCAAAAAATAATTTCTATTACCCTTAAAAATTTCATTTTTGATATATCTAATTGACTCTCCCACGAGCCCGCTGCAGTAAATTGGATACCCAAGTATGTCAAAATTTGTGTCTTCCTCAACTTCTCCCCCTTTATTTAATGTGACCTCTTTTTTGCCTACCTTTACCAGCTACCATGGTAACAGTTTTCTTTAAATTCACTTTCATGTCTTTATCGTCCATAAAATCTACAAATGTATCTATTAGCAGCTGCAGCCCATTAGCTGTTCTTGAGAGCGGGACTGCATCATCTGCCTAAAGTAAAATAGGGACGGGTCTGTGCCAACCATGGGGACATCAACTTTAGTTTCATGTAGGCATGCAACCACCCCGTTTATATAAAGTGAGAAGAGCAGGGGAGCGAGGGCACACCCCTGTCTAATACCTCGGGTAACCTTAAAGTTGTCTGTGCACTCCCCGCTTGGGCCATATCGTACCTTTGCTGTAAGATGGGAATACCATTGAAATAAAAAATTAATGATGCCCCGTGGTGCTTGTAGGTCACAACTGTTTTCCAAAGTTTATTATGATTCACCGAATCAAACGTACTGCTCAGATCGGCAAAGCATAAATGCACTTGTCCTGGCCTAGCTACAGTGTATTTAGTTATTAACACATGTGAATTGACACATTGTTCTATTGTTCCGATGTCGGATCTAAATACGTAATGGGTATCAGAAAGTATAGGTTTTCCCTCCGCCCATTGTTCTAACCTGCCTAAAAGGATTCTGCCCATTATTTTTGCACTGGAATCTAGGAGAGATATTGGCCGATAGCATTTCGGGTCACCTCGATTACCTTTTTTAAAAATAGTGACTATTATACTTTCTGTCCACGAGTTGAAAGCAAACCCTTTAGTGTCGAATTACATACTTGGGCCAGCATTGGCGCCCATAAACTGAGGTGTGCTTCAAAAGTCTCTATGGGGACCCCATCTGGCCAGAGGCTTTACTACTAGTTTCTTTGTTTAGAGCTTTGGTGACCTCTTCTAGGGATATGTCAACGGTATTTGTTGGTTCAATTTGATAAAAGTGCATTAACAAGAGTTTAAAAATGCTGCCCACTGGATTAAATGCAAAATGTACCTACAAAGGGTTTGCAGTGCTAAAATCAACATCTTTCCAGCTTTCAGGAACATGCAGACTTTTGTCAGAAAACCAACATTTTCTACACAGTTTTGGCATTTTACTGGGGCAGAGCCTATTTTTCCTATTTTTGGTGCCTTCAACCTCCTTCCAGTTAGTGGTAGAAATGGGTGTGAAAGAAATAATGGATTGTGCAAAGCTATACATTTCTATAAATTAGACAGAATCCTAAATTCAGTAAGGGGTCATTTGTGTAGATCCTTCAAGGTTTTTTTAAATAGAAACTAACAAATGAAATAAAAAAATATTGAAATTGAGTTGAGAAAAACAGCCATTTGTGCCAACATTTTCACCTGTAACTTCTTCTAAGTATTGCATATTATTAAAAGCAATATACCGTTATGTCTGCTGGACCCGTCTGGTTGCAAGGATATATCGGACTTGTAGGTTCACTAAGAACCCGAGGTAACCAGAATTAATAACTGAGCGGTGTCTTGCAATGGTTTTTCATTGTGTACCGGGTATATAGCAATTCATTTGGTAACATTTAAAGAGTGAAAAATAGGTATCAAGGAAACCTATATATTTCTGAAATGGGAACAAAATATAGATTTTAGAAACAGTGGTTATTTGCACATCTCCAAAATTTCAGGTACCCTATCAAGCATGTGAATTAGAGGACATTTTCCAAAATTACTTTTTTTACACATTGTCTTACATTTGGCAGGAAGAAATGCAAGAAAAGTCAATTGGTAATAACACTAGTTGTAATATTCTGTGTTCCCCTAAGTCTGCCAATAACAATTATACTTCACTTGTGTGGTTAGGCTTAGTGCCTGTGACAGAAAACGGCCAACCACGCAACGTGGACACATCACATTTTTCCAGTGAAATGTGACCCTTTTTTTGCAATGTGCCTAGCTGAGGGTTTTGGACCCTATATCAGCTGGCACCAAGGAAAACATAGCCAAACTATACCCTTTTTAAAACTAGACACCCAGGGGAATCCAGGATGTGGTGTATTATGTGGCTCTCACTAGGTTCTGTTACCCAGAATCCCTTGCAAACCTCAAACTTTGTCAAAAAACACATTTTCCACATATTTCTGTGATGGAAAGTTCTGGAATCTGTGGGGGGCTACGAACTTCCACCCATCTAGCATTCCCAAAGTGTCTAGATAGGAATAGTACCTGACTTGTGTGGGTAGGCCTAGTAACTGTGACAGGAAACGTCTCAAAACGCAACGTGGACACATCACATTTTTCCAATGAAAATTGACCCTTTTTTCGCAATGTGCCTAGCTGTGGATTTTGGACCCAATCTCTGTGGCACCTAAGGAACCCTAGCACACCTATAAATTTTTAGAATCAATCATGTTTATTAAGTGGCATCCAATAGATATATACACAGCTAAGCTGCATACATCGGGGTGCCGGCAGAGCATCACGCAAGCAGAACACACAGCGTTCAGGTCTACAAACCGGAAGTCGACCTTGCAACAGTTCTAATCAAAAGATCCAGCCCAAGTCACCCATCTGAGACAACCACATTTTAGAAGGAGAACGAACAAAACAATGAAATGCCCATCCTCATCCTCACCCACCCAACCCACACACTCCGCATAAGTTCCAATGTTTGTATATCACACCCCACCTGCGGGACATCATCAACACCTCCTTCGACACCACTACCTTCCCGGAGAGCTGGAAGCACGCCAAACTCAGCGCTCTACTCAAGAAGCCATCGGCTGACCCCACCGACCTCAAAAACTACCGCCCCAATTCGCTGCTCCCGTTTCCTGCTAAAGTCATCGAGAAGACCGTCAACAAGCAGCTGGCCGCCTTCCTCGAGACGAACGGATCCCTCGACCCCTCGCAGTCTGGCTTCCAGGCCAACCACAGCACCGAGACCGCCCTGATCGCAGTCACCAATGACATCCGAGCGCTGCTCGACAACGGAGAAACAGCGGCCCTCATCCTCCTCCACCTCTCCGCGGCCTTCGACACTGTCTGCCATCGTACCCTAGTACAACGCCTCCGCAACGTCGGAGTCCAGGAGAAGGCACTGGAGTGGATCATCTCCTTCCTCGCCGGAAGGACACAGAGAGTCCGCCTCCCTCCGTTCAGATCTGAAGCCACCGAAGTCATCTGCGGCGTCCCTCAAGGCTCCTCGCTCAGTTCAACCCTCTTCAACATCTACATGAGCACCCTCGCAGACATCGCACGCCAGCACCACCTCAACATCATCTCCTACGCCGACGACACCCAGCTGATCCTCTCCCTTACCAACGACCCCGCCACCGCCAGAGCCAACCTTCACGAAGGGATGAAAGAGGTAGCCGAATGGATGAAGAACAGCCGCCTGAAACTGAACTCAGATAAGACGGAAGTCCTCATCCTGGGATCCTCACCCGCCGCTTGGGACGACTCCTGGTGGCCCCCCGCCCTAGGCAGCGCACCCAAACCAACAGACCACGCACGCAACCTGGGCTTCATCCTGGACTCCTCCCTTTCCATGACCAGACAAGTCAACGCCGTCTCCTCGTCGTGCTTCAACATCCTGCGCATGCTACGTAAGATCTTCCGGTGGATCCCCACCGAGACCAGGAAGACGGTCACCCAGGCCCTCGTCACCAGCCGTCTGGACTACGGCAACACCCTCTACGCCGGAACCACCGCCAAACTCCAGAAGAGACTCCAGCGGATCCAGAACGCCTCAGCACAACTCATCCTGGACATCCCCCGTCGCAGCCACATCTCCGGACACCTGAGAGATCTGCATTGGCTCCCGGTCAACAAGAGAATCACCTTCCGTCTCCTCACCCACGCACACAAAGCCCTACACAGCCAAGGCCCAGGATAGCTCAACAGCCGCCTCAACTTCTACGCTCCCAAACACCAGCTTCGATCGACCAGCCATGCCCTCGCCGCCGTCCCCCGCATCCGAAGAGCCACCACAGGGGGACGGTCCTTCTCCTACCTCGCCGCCAAGACATGGAACTCCCTCCCCACCCACCTCCGCCTGACCCAGGACCACCTCGCCTTCAGGAAGCAACTCAAGACCTGGTTGTTCGAGCAGTAGCAGATCCCCCCCCCCCCAGCGCCTTGAGACCCTCTGGGTAAGTAGTGCGCTATATAAATGCAATGATTGATTGATTGATATACAGGGCCCGTCACCTACCTATAGGGATATCGAGGCATTACCTCACTTTGCTATCCTTGGCTGGATTGGGAGGTTCCAGAGGTATGAGCTGGAGAATTTGCAGATAGTTAGGACAAGTCACCTCCCTCAAATCTTTAGTGAGAATCTGTATATAAGGGGCCCATAAGTTCTTAAACTCCTTGCCCTTCCCTTCTGCACTGAGCGAAAGTCGTTCCATGGCTAAAAGCTGCCAAAGGCACTGTATCCAGTCAAGCGACTCAGGTAAGGACAGCGACCCCCAGTGCGTTAGGATAACCTGTTGCGCCACGAGCAGTGCCATCGCAATCTTCCTGCCTCTCAGCGACTTCAAGGGGAATGACTGAGGTTGGGAGAGACCCAGCAGCGTGTATTCTGGGGAGCGCAGCAATGTAATCTGAAAGGCACCATCAATGTCATCAAGGACCTCTTTCCAGTAGCGCACCAATTTCGGGCAGTGCCAAAGCAAGTGAACTAGAGTGCCTATTGAGCCACACCCCTGCCAGCAGAGGTCTGTCTTATTCTTGTCCGAACAGTGTATCCGTGCCGGTGTGCAATACCAAGATGACCTGGGATCCCGGCTCCTCCCCCCCACGCGGCTGATGGCGGCGGCAGGTAGCTGGCGTTTCTGCTAGCGTTTCTGTTGTCTCCCGCGTTCCTGCTGACATTGGTGATTTCCCCTGAGTCTCTCTTGGACTTTGCTGCCGCTTTTGCTCTCTTTGGGCTCTTCCCGAGTGGTGCTCGTTTTCCTTTCCTTCCGTGGTACGATGCCACGCGCTCTCAGAAAGGGACCGAGAAGAGAGAGAATGCTGAACTGAGCATAAGGAGAGCCCAACCCTCGCAGTGCTCCTACGGAGGCAACCTTGCCGAAATTTGAGCCTGGATTTTGTTGGCTTTTCATTCCTGCACTCCATTGGCGATTTTCACAGCTTCTCAGCTTCTTTAACTAAGCTGGCTTCCAGTAATTATGATAACTGTTCGGACTTTTCTGAATCTTTTCCTTACAACAGCGCTAACAGTGGGTGAGTCTATCAGCGAATCAAAGGGGCAGACACTGTTGACTACTGAGACACTTGTTTGAAATTAGCTAAAAGCCATTAAAGGAGTAAATGGTGGGCTGTCAAGGGGTCTCCACGCCAGGCGAGCTCTTCAGCTCCGCTGAGGCGTTTGCATCTGTCTCCTGTCTTCTGTTCAGCGTGGCGGCCGGGCTTTGCTCCGCCGAGTAACCTGCACTGGACTTCCTGACTGGCCGGGGTTGGCTCCGCCGGTCAGGACTACAGCTCCCACCAGCCTTGTGTGCAGGACGCCGCCCCCCTCATCACATAGCGCCAGGAGGCGCATAAAGCACTGCCCACTGCCGAGGACCAAGTGTGGGCTGTCAAGGGGTCTCCACGCCGGCCGAGCTCTTCGGCTCTGCTGAGGCGTTTGCATCTGTCTCCTGTCTCCTGTTCAGCGTGGCGGCCGGGCTGTGCTCCGCCGAGTAACCTGCACTGGACTTCCTGACTGGCCGGGCTTGGCTCCGCCGGTCAGGACTACACCTCCCACCAGCCTCATGTGCAGGACACCGCCCCCCTCATCACACAGCGCCAGGAGGCGCATAAAGCACTGCCCACTGCCGAGGACCAAGTGTGGGCTGTTAAGGGGTCTCCACGCCGGCCGAGCACTTCAGCTCTGCTGAGGCGTTTGCATCTGTCTCCTGTCGCCTGTTCAGCGTGGCGGCCGGCCTTTGCTCCGCCGAGTAACCTACACTGGACTTCCTGACTGGCCGGGCTTGGCTCCGCCGGTCAGGACTACACCTCCCACCAGCCTCGTGTACAGGACGCCGCCCCACTCATCACACAGCGCCAGGAGGCGCATAAAGCACTGCCCACTGCCGAGGACCAAGTGTCGGCTGTCAAGGGGTCTCCACGCCGGCCGAGCTCTTCGGCTCTGCTGAGGCGTTTGCATCTGTCTCCTGTCTCCTGTTCAGCGTGGCGGCCGGGCTGTGCTCCGCCGAGTAACCTGCACTGGACTTCCTGACTGGCCAGGCTTGGCTCCGCCGGTCAGGACTACAGCTCCCACCAGCCTCGTGTGCAGGACGCCGCCCCCCTCATCACACAGCGCCAGGAGGCGCATAAAGCACTGCCCACTGCCGAGGACCAAGTGTGGGCTGTCAAGGGGTCTCCACGCCGGCCGAGCTCTTCGGCTCTGCTGAGGCGTTTGCATCTGTCTCCTGTCTCCTGTTCAGCGTGGCGGCCGGGCTTTGCTCCGCCGAGTAAACTGCACTAGACTTCCTGACTGGCCGGGCTTGGCTCCGCCGGTCAGGACTACACCTCCCACCAGCCTCGTGTGCAGGAGGCCGCCCCCTCATCACACAGCGCCAGGAGGCGCATAAAGCACTGCCCACTGCCGAGGACCAAGTGTGGGCTGTCAAGGGGTCTCCACGCCGGCCGAGCTCTTCGGCTCTGCTGAGGCGTTTGCATCTGTCTCCTGTCTCCTGTTCAGCGTGGCGGCCGGGCTTTGCTCCGCCGAGTAAACTGCACTAGACTTCCTGACTGGCCGGGCTTGGCTCCGCCGGTCAGGACTACACCTCCCACCAGCCTCGTGTGCAGGAGGCCGCCCCCTCATCACACAGCGCCAGGAGGCGCATAAAGCACTGCCCACTGCCGAGGACCAAGTGTGGGCTGTCAAGGGGTCTCCACGCCGGCCGAGCTGTTCGGCTCTGCTGAGGCGTTTGCATCTGTCTCCTGTCTCCTTTTCAGCGTGGCGGCCGGGCTTTGCTCCGCCGAGTAACCTGCACTGGACTTCCTGACTGGCCGGGCTTGGCTCCGACGGTCAGGACTACACCTCCCACCAGCCTCGTGTGCAGGACGCCGCCCCCCTCATCACACAGCGCCAGGAGGTGCATAAAGCACTGCCCACTTCCTCGTCCCGCGTGGACGCTCGAGGGACGCGCCGGGCCAAGCCCGGGCAAAGGGCGCGCCCTCTGTGGCCCTCAGAGGCATGAGGAGGACGGGACGGGGCCACCCCCCTTGTCTCCATCACACTGCTAAGGTGACAACTTTTTGACCTTCCTGACATTCTGGCAAGGGACTACAAACTGGACTTCAGTTGAAAATGTTCTAATACCCCCAGATTTCCTTGAGGCCTTGTTATAGCCTAACATTTGTACATGCCATGATGACTCACAAAGGGGTGACCAATAAACCTATCAGCCAGAGAGGCTTGCACTCAGGGTCACAAGTTCTATGTAGGCCATCTCCGCCCACCGCCATTACGAATGAACCTCCCAAGTCTAGCATATCCACCAACCAACCGCCCGACCCAACGAATGGTATAGTGCAACACCTCTCGCTGCTGAACGAGCTAAATTCCCTCTGCAAAACAAGGTATGCCACTGTGGAAGCTAGAAATGAAATCAAAAGTTCCTCTCCTTGCCTCGCTAAACGAACCAGTATGTCAACCCCAATCGCCAGCCCCCTGGTACAACTTCCCCAACCCAAAAATTTCAATACACCAAACACAGTTTTTCCCCAGTCCTCATCTAGCAAAAGGAAGTGGGATGAAGTCAAGCCCACAGGGAATAAACCAAAACAACAAAAACTGTGTTTTAGCTCTCCACTGACTGCAACTAACCCCCTTCTAAAACTGGAAGAAAAAATAGACCAATTGGTAACCTCCTTCAATTCGAACTTTCTGTCCCAGATTGAACAAATGGTTAGCTCACTCATTTCTCCACTGATTGTCAAAATTACCACCCTAGAGGATAGGCTGTTGGGATTAGAGAAATGTATTAAGGCCAACCAAACTCGCACTGAAAAATCTGTAACATCAATCTGTTCCAACCCACCTGGTACAAACAGTAATAATCAAACTCACCCCCTAGTCCCTATCCTTCCACCCCCCAATGCACCTAAAGCTAACCACAAACCGGGCCCTTTACAATATACTGCTTCAAGAGTAGAGTACATACAGCTACCCCGGAGGCTGCACCCTTTGTGTGTGTTCTTGCAGGAGTCCCGGCAATCAAACATGGAAAAACTGAGCGGGAACAAGACTTACTTAACAAAGTCACGTATTGGTTAACTAAAAACAGGCCCCTGCCCCTAGGTTTTGACGGTACCATCATGTCTGTTAGAAGGGTGGGCTGGCTAGGCCCCCTTCAAAAAGATATTGATGGTGACCTTGTTCTAATAAAATTTAGAAGCAATTCAGTCGTTCCTTACCTGCGAACTTTGTACCCCCGTGAAGGTGTTGGCCCTATATCCATCTGGGACCTACGCGACTTTTACCCTAGCATGGTATATACCCCTCAACTAAAACTAAGGGCAGAGTCAGCTTACCCTAAGGGCAGAAACACCAGTGCACTGTGTGGCCATGACTCTTCCGCCTTCAATCACCCCGTAACAATGTACATTGGCCATGGGTATGGAAAATCATGAATTCTACTATGAAAAAAAAGGAACTTATTCATGCAACATGGACAAATGTTTTTTCTTTTTGCCATTTTTGTGCTTTTTGTATGTAACTCTTGTCATGAGTGTTTTCAAATGTACGCTTTTATGATTTTAAACAAAAATCGAATAAAGCTAAAGAACTAGAACTAGAACTAGTATCCGTGCCGGTGTGCAATACCAGTATGTTACCACTTTGTAGGCGGATTCTGTCCCCGCTGTGCAGTATGCCATGTGATGTGTTCTATATAGTATATGGCCCCCTTCTTTGGGAGATAAGGGCCTCCCCAGTTCAGTCTCCCACCGCACTTGTCCCTTTGTACGCTGCCCCTTCGGACGTTTAATAATCATAGCATAGATCTCAGATATGAGTCTACAATCATCTTTTTTGCATACCAACCATTTTTCAAACCCCGTGAGGGGGCGGGACATTTGGGCAAAACTAGCAGCTTGTGTAACCCAGTGTGTGACTTGCTGGCAGTAGAATGAGTCATGTAGAGGGTAAGTCGCAGTCTATACACAATTGGACAAAGGGGATTAGCCCATCGAAATCAAAAAGGGAGCGCACTCTCTTGCAACCCTCCTCCCTCCAGCGGTGAAATACCGGTGATGCTTGTCCCGGTGGGAAATCGGGATTGTCCACAAAGGGGGACATGGGTGAGGGGAATGTTGTCCAACCTTTCGGCACTGCCAACCGATCCCAGCCCCTAAGTGTTGGTGAGGTGATAGGCGACGAATATAGATGCCCTGTGCTTGCGCGGGAGCTACAATTCCCACCATATATTCCTACCCTCTACGGATTGGTCCATAAAAATCCAATGCTTACTGGAGAGGGGCCTATTCCATTCCACAAGGTAGCGCAAATACGCTGCCGGATAGTACGCGCTAATCAATGGAAGCCCTAACCCTCCCAGTGCGTTCAGGGTAGTAATGTGGGTTAATGAGAAGCGCGGTTTCTTGCCCTCCCATATGAATCTCCTAATGAGTGATTGCAGGTTCTTGAGTGCACCGGGTGGTGGAGACAGCGGCAACATCTGGAAGATGTAAAGGATGAGCGGCAGCACCATCATTTTCACCGCAGCAATTCTCCCGAACCATGCCAGTTTGAGCCGTGACCAGGCGTCCAGTGCTTTGGTCGTTTGCTCCAACAATAAAGAGTAGTTGAGGGAGACCATCTTGTCAATGGTCGCGGTCAACTAAAGGCCTTAGTAGGTAATATCTGTATGCGCCCAGTGAAATGCAAAATCCCGCTGCAAGTCCAGCACCTCATTGGCAGGAATCGCGATGTTAAGGATCTGAGATTTTGCTAAATTGACCTTAAACCCCGCAGCATTCCCAAAGGCAGTAAGTTTGCCGGTCAGAGACTGTAAAGATAGCCGGGGGTGAGTAAGCAAGAGTATCACGTCATCGGCATACATGCTAATTTTGTGCACATCTGCCCCAAATTTCACACCGGCTATGTCAGGATTTGCCCGAATCCGCTGGGCAAACGACTCCATATAGAGTGCAAATATTAGCGGGGATAGGGGGCAGCCCTGACTTGTTCCCCAGGGTACAGGGTAGAGAGTTGATCTGCAACCATTAACCCGCACAGAAGCCTTGCGGGCAGCATATAGGCACTGAATACAACGAATATAGTTGTCCCCAAAACCATACCTGCGCAGCACTGTGAACAAGTAACCCCAATCGACGTGGCCAAAGGTCTTCTCAACGTCAATGGAAAACAGGAAGGCCTGTGTCAGCGAGCGATGCACTAGATTAATGAGGTGCAGCAGCCTTTTGGAGTTGTTTCCCACTTGCCTAGTAGGGATAAAACCCGATTGATCTGGGTCTACTATGTCGGCCATAAGAGGGTTAAGTCGCGCAGACAGAATACCTGCGAACAGCTTTGCGTCGATGTTTAGAAGGGTATTCACCTGTTACAACGCATTTTTTACAACGCACTACCACTACAACGCAGGCATTACAACGCATACCATTACAACGCATGGCGCTGGGGGGCGCTCTAGGATAAGAGGTAAGTTTAATTTACTATCCAACACCTTCCCTAGGGTCCACGGGGACTGGAGTTAGAATAGTAAATTATACTTACCACTATCCAGCACCCCAAAGCGCTATGCGTTGTAGTGGTATGCGTTGTGAATACCGCGTTGTAATGGTATGCGGAGTAAAAGTATGCGTTGTAACGTCATACATCCGTTTAGAAGTAAAATGGGTTGATAAGACACGCAATCCCTGGGGTCTTTACCAGGCTTCAAAATGACTGAGATCGATGCTTCCGACATTGATGGTGTTACTTCCCCCGTATCACGAAAAGAGTTGAATAGCCGTGTTAAAAAGGGAGCCAGCTCCACGCAAAATGTTTTATAGAAAACGGGCGAAAAGCCATCCGGTCCAGGCGACCTCGCTATCTTTAGTCGTGAAATGGCTGAAATCCCCTCTTCTATGCGTATTGCGGAATTTAAGCTATCTGAGTCATGCTGAGGTATGTGGGATTGTGGACCGCCTCCAGTTCTCCCACCTCTCTCTCTAGTTCTGCTTGCTTCTCCCTACGCAGGGCTGCATACGATGCTGCAATCGTGATAAACTCTACGCCCGCCACTAGCTTCATCGCCTCCCTGACTGCTGCAAGAGGGGTGTTCCCGATATCATTGTCTTGGAAGTAGTGCACTATAGTATCTCGTATCCGCTTAATGACCGCTTCAGAGTGTAGGAGAGACTCCCGCAGCCTCCAGACCAGTGGGGCCGAACTCAAGCGCTGCACAGGCAGAAGAACTGAAATGAGGGCATGATCCGAGAGAGAGCGGGCGCAATCTCCGCTGAGTGTAGGCTGGCCATAAGGAAAGGGGAGGCTAAGAAGTGATCAAGTCGTGCATATGTCTTGTGCGCTGCGGGAAAGTATGTATAGTCACGCCCAGCGGACCATAATTGTTGCGGGAATTGCTTATCACCCATGCGCTTGATGTCCTTAGAGAGGAGATGAGTTTCTTGGAGTAAGCAAATATCGCTATTGGTATTTTCTAGAAGGGAGAGCACATCTGAGCGCTTGACGGATTGTTTAAACCCCGCATATTCAAACTAATCACTTTCAGATCTCTACCCATTGGATTGTCGAGGGGGTTGTGGAGCTGAGCACTCTCAGAAGTCTGAATAAGGCCTGCGCAGACAGGGCCGATATGAGGGCCCTAATCCCCGCCCTTCCCTTCCTACCTAGGAGCTGATGCGGAGCCCCAAAGTAAACCCCAAACAAACCCCATCCCCGTTAACAACAAGCAACGGATGATTGAAAATTAGAAGTGTAATCTAGCAACCAAGACAAAGGTTCGGCTAAGTGGTTAGAGTCCCGGGGGTCGTGGCAAGGAAACAGTCAAAACAAGAATGGAGAGTCTCTTACCACTCCTATGTCAGGGGAAAAGTGGACCAGTGACACAACCAACCCTCCCTGCCCCTCCGGCACACCAGGTTGAACCCAAATGAATACCATGCGACAGAGGAATCAAGGGGCATCAGGGCGCTCTGTAACCTGCGACGGTGATGTAAAGACTGCCTCCCTCTCTTGATTGCTTGTAGCTGGGTCAGGTTTTGGAATTGAAGACGGTTTCCCAACCCGCTGCCATGCAGAGGAGCGTCGTCTTCATCGAGGCTTCGGTCTATCTTCCCTTTCCTTAGATGGGCTTCTTTTGATCCCCAGGGTTTCCTTTTTTTTCTTTTTATTAAAGTTCATGGTGCATTTGACAAAACAGTTAATTATTCACAAGCAAGGTATAACAACATCTAATACAATTGAATGATCACTCAAATATAAACAGCTAAAAACACATTACATGACGTGGGGATAAAAAAGATGCAGAAGATCTACCAATAAATATAACAATACAGTACATTTCAAGTTCTTATTCTGTCCTCCAGCCATTTCTTAACCGTGGCCCATAGTCGTCTTCCCAACTCCCGTTTTTTAGCACCTTTAAGTTCATATAGACAAGACTCAATATTATAAATACCTAAAAATCTAGAGATCCACATCTGAAAAGAGGGGGCTGTAACATCCTTCCATCCGGCCGAGATCAAGATTCTGAGCACAGCAACCGACATAAAAACCAAAGCGGCCTCATCCTCTGTTAAAACCAGTTTAGAATCTGAGCCAAATAACATCAATGTTGGGGATAGATCGATCTTATGACCTAGCAGCCCCTCCCAAAATGTTGTTACTGCATCCAGAACAGGGGCCAGCCGCTCACAAGTAAAGAACATATGTAATAAATCTGCTTGCCCCTTATTACATCTCGGGCAGCGATCGTCATTCCTGACACCCCAAGCAAATAATTTGGCAGGTGTATGATAAAGATTAAAAACTGTTTTAAAATGCTGAGCCAGTAAATTTGAAGCCCGAAAGATCTTTTTATTTAACCATAATGCTAGGTCCAGATCTACATCCGGGTTTCCCAGTTTAATTGCCCAGTCACTTTCTACTTTCACTACATCGTCCTGTATTCTAGAAACCAGGAGATTATAAACCTCTTTTATCGTCCTGCATCCTCTTCCCATGACCTGAACCACAGGGAAATCTACAAGGGGCTTAAGTTTTGGCCTATAAGCCTGTATGATGCACGAGATTTGGCCATAAATAAGCCACTGATTTACAGGAAGGCCGTATCTCCTTTGCATGTCCTCAAACCCAATTATCTTGTCTCCTACCATTAGGTCTCCGATAGTCTTAACCCCCAAACCCTTCCATATTTGTAGGTTCTTATCATTTCTTAACTGAGGAAAAAGACTCAAATTTTCCAGAAGAAGAGAAGGGTTAATTTTAGGGACATGAAAGAATTTTAAGATTGTTTTCCATACTTGCCATGCCCCCAACAGGGTCTTAAATCGTGCCTTCTTATAGAACCTGTATTCCAATTCCGTCAGCAGGAGACCCTTTGCTTTCCCCCCATCAACAGTTTAAAAATTGGAGGGGGGCCCTGACTGTCTGAATTAGTCGAGCCAGTGTCACATTGAAGCAAAATTGACATCTGGATCAGGAGACAAGACCAGTGATACAGTCTCAGGTTGGGGAGTGCCATCCCACCCCTTTCCCTCGGAAGGGACATAAGGCTCGTTGATCGTCTAACCTTGCCATACTGCCATATGAACCTAATAAAGGCAGACTCGAGTTGCTTCAGAATTTTCTCTTCAATGTATAGGGGAATGGCTCTAAATAGGTACAACACCCTGGGAAACATCACCATTTTTAAGACATTTTCCCTCCCAACCAGAGAAAGATGAAGAACGTCCATCCTTTTCAGTTCGGTCTCTATAGATTTAATTAGGGGGGGGTATTTCTCTTCCACTATCTGACCCACTGAAGCATTGATCTTTACCCCTAAATATATAGCGGAATCAACATATCTTAAGTCAGATCTCGGTATATTCTTAGAGCAAATTATCTGGGTTTTAGATTCATTTAAAAGATATCCAGAGCCTTGACCGAAAACTTTAGCCATCTGTACCAACTCCGGAAGTGCCTGCTGCGGATTTGTTGTGATAACCGCCAGATCATCAGCATAGGCTGGAATCTTATTTTCATATACCATTATAGATCACTGGAGAAATTCTAGGGCACTCTAAAATGTACAGAGCGAAAAGTATGGGGGAGCAGGGACAGCCCTGCCGCGTCCCTCTACTTATCTTAAACTTATCTGACTTCTCCCCCATGACCGTAATTGTTGCCACTGGATCCATATACATAGCCTTAATAGCCCTGATAACATTCGGTCCAAAGCCTCTCCCAGCTAAAATACCCCAAAGGAAGCTCCACCCCACCCGGTCAAAAGCTTTTTCTGCGTCGAGCAGGATCATGGCCATCTCTCCCCCCGTGGCTTCCTGGGCGTCAAACAAAGTTATCGCTCTACATGTATGATCTGTAGTACCACGCCCAGGAACAAAACCATGTTGCCACGGGGAGACGAGACCACCTATGATCCTGCCCAACCTCTTCGCCCAGATTTTTGAATAAAGTTTAGTATCAGCATTTATTAAGGATATTGGCCGGTATGACCCTGGTTTCTCAGCTGGTTTCCCTTTCTTATGAAAGACTATAACATTAGGTTCTTTCCACGAGTCCGGGACCACCCCCGAATACAATATCCCATTAAATAAATCTACTAATAGAGGAACAATCTCACTTTCCATTGCTTTATACACCTCCAAGGGGAGACCATCAGGGCCAGATGCTTTCCCTGGCGCTAGCTCTCGAGGGCAGATAAGACTTCCGCAAACGTAATATCCTTATCGAGGGCTGTTCTTGTTACATCATCCAAGCAGGGGCTATTGTCGATACATCCCTCCACCTGATTGTTATTGAAAGGATCCTCTTCATATAATTTCTGATAGTAGTTTTTAAACACCATCAGAACATCCTTTATCTCAGTATATGTTGTCCCTTCCTCTTCTATACATACAATCGCGTTCTTTGATCTTTCCTGTCTTATCCGAAGGGCAAGTGCTCTGCCAGCTTGCTCTCCCGTTTCGTATCTTTTTGCCCTCGAGGACTGGTACTCCCCAATTGCTTTCTGCGTAACCTCTTTCTGCAATGCCGCTTTCACTGCCAGCAAGACACCCTGACTAGCCTCACTATTACCACCTGAAGCAATATCCTTTATATGTTGTTCTGTGCTGTGGTGACGGAGGCGGGCCCGTTTACGAACAACCGGTATGACACCCCATAGGCGTTAAGCCCATCGGTCATCCAATAGGAGCAACGTCCTAGACGGGGCTTTGCCCAATGGGAATACGCGAGTTATACGCGTCACACCGCCGCGCTCCCAATAGCGGCGCTGGTGTGATTCTACCTTCGCCTTGTCTGCTTCTTATTGGGCTAACTCGGCAGCACACAGTTGCATCACTCGACGGGAACAAATGCCGATCAGCAGACACGAGTGAGTACCCCACGTGACCTTTTCTCCAATTACGGCAAGGTTTATTAACACTCCCCCACCACTTGTCGGTACCTCCCCAGATGGCCAGGACGCCAGCCAGGAGTACCGACGGTTAGGTGAGGTGAATCCACACGCCATTGCTATTATATTCACAACAGGGCTGTCTACCTACGCTGGGCTCGCCTGTTTTTACATCCAGTCATTCGGATTGGTCTAGATGACCATTTATCCTCTGCTATTGCTAGCTTTGGGAGTCTTGTCTATATTGCGTGCATTGTATGTGTTAATGTGTGTCCTACATGTTTTCTAGAGCGGTGCTTCATTTTCCCCTGAGCCACAGCCAGGTGGGGTGAGGCCTTCTGACCTTACATGTTAAGGTAAGAGTTTATTAACATTTGGTATAACAAACTTTTGACCCAAATGTACCTAATTTTTGTTTGCATTCTCCGAGTGCATTTTCTAACAAATAGTCTAGTTTAAATCCAAATCATACTTGATGGTTGGACCACTTAGCCCATATATCATTTTGAAACCTTCTCCTCACCTTCTTCCCACAGTGCCTTGCACAGACAGTAAGGACACCCAGAACGTACAGGTGACTGTATGCACTTGTTTTGTGTTTCTAGGGTGAGACTTTGTTCACTTGGTGTAGTAGCTTTTATATTTTAGCTTTTTGGTCCTGAAGAAAGCATTGACAAAATCAGTCCCTTAAATGCTGAAACTAGTCGACCATCTCTTGTCCCGAGGCTGTCCACATAATTAGACAGTCAGCGGGCGCACTGTTTTTAACATTGGTATGGTAAGCACAATTGAAATAAATCTTTGTTTGGTGCTTATTCTTAACCAATTTTAAACCCACTCATTTTGGTTTCTTTTCTTTACACCTTCTATAGCACTGCACACCCCAGTCCCATCTTTTTCTACCACTCACTTACATCAAGTGGTATACCACACTGTCATCTCTCTACTCTAGTGAGGATACCCCCTACCACCGGGTTGACCTCCTAGGAGAGTACCAATATTCTCTGACGGGTGGTACGGATAAAATCCCAAATGATGAAGGGCGGATCCGAATGGTGACTGATGGGTATTTTTCCTCATCCACGGAGAGCTCTCTGTGACATAACCTGGTTGTAAGGGTGAGTTCTTGACTGGTTTTCTTGTGTTTATGGGCACGTTTACCTGAGACCCTCTGGTACCGTTGTTGTTTATTGGTTCTCTTGGGGATAGTACCCAGAGCCTGGTCTTTAAATTTCCCCTAGGTCCCCCTCCACCGTATTGTGTTTGCTGTTCTTCCACCTTAACCAGCTTATCCATTAATTCCTCTACTTCGCCCCTATCTTCTCTTCTAAGCCTGGCGGCGCAACTGATCGTTTCTACTCTTAAAGCAGCTTTAAAAGCCTCCCAGACCCCATTCCGAGATGTGCTGTATCTATTTGCCGCAAAAAATTCTCCAGCCCAAATATTCAAATGATCAACAAATCTACTATCTGCCAACAACCTTCTTTCAAACGTCCAGTTTGCTCTAGATCGTTCTAACCCTCCCATATCATAGTTTAGCAACAGGGGGTTATGATCTGAAATAACCCTTGGAAGTCTATATATCTTAAATTTTTCAGATTCTAAAACAGAAACAAAAAAGTAATCCAATCTTGAATATTTCTGGGCTGGATTAGAAAAGTAAGTATATCCTGCGTTTGAAGGCTCTTTAGCTTGCCATACATCCTGTAGCCCATGAGAGCCTATCATAGCTTGGACTGCCTTAAAAAGTCTGTGTTTTCTCCCCTGATACAGTATACCCGTCCCCCATTCAGATGAAATATTTAAGTCTCCTGTAAAAACCAAAGGAGAGGACCAATTTGCAAGATCAGTTTCTAAAAAATCATAAATTTCCGGATCGTCCTCATTAGATCCCCAGGGTTTCCAGCGCTTCTTCCAAGGACCTAAACTGGAGGACTCTTCCCTGATGTTTGAAGATAAGGTGAAATGGGTGGCCCCGCGAGTAGGGGATGTTCTCTTGGTAGAGGTGGTTGGTTACAGGCTTGAACGCTCTGCTCTTGACGAGGGTGGAGGCTGCCAGATCCTGAAAGAGAGCAGGTTGGCACCCACGGAACTGCACTGGAAGTTGATCACGTGCTCCCCAGAGAATGGGTTCTTTTAACTGAAAGTCATGTAAGCAGACAGCCCTCCTCGTCCCCAAGAATCTTGTGAAATAAGGTGCTGACATAGGCCCAAAGGGCATCCCCTTCTTCTTTCCATGGGACTGCTCTAATTTGTATATTGTTTCGTCTGGAGCGGTTCTCCAGATCCTCAGCATGGCCTGTAGATCGATATTTTGCTCACAAAGGTGTATCATCTCCTTCTGCAGTTGATGGAGGTTTTCCTCCCGACCCAAGTCATGTTCCTCTATGGTCGCCACTCTCTCGCCCTCGCCGTTGACGTCGCGCCTGACCTCCCGGAGGTCAGCAGTTAGCTGAGAGCAAAGATCTTGAATATCCTCTTTTATAGCCGAAAAGAGTTCGACCATAAAAGCTTTGGTCGCAGGTGAGTCGTCGCCATCCATGTGACTTGCCTTCAGATCAGGCTGGGGATTCGGCGGGCCCACCGATTTCTGGAGTAGCTCTTTCAGCGACTTCTCTCTTTGAACCCTCACCGTTACCATGATGAGCCTGCTGGTCCACTCCTCTGCTCAATGCCACTCACCACACCTGGTCGTAGGGAGCTCTAGATCATCTGTGCTGTGGCCTGGGTTCCCGCGTTTGCTGCCAGAGGCTAGATCCTGCATTCAGGTCACCACTCTGGTGAGCGTGCCAGCACCAGCAATCAGCTCTGCTTGTAGGCAAGGCCGGTGCACACTCCACTCTAGTCGAAAATGGGCCATAAGGTACCGCTCACACCCCATACCGTCCGCCGAACTACGTACCGACTAGCGCCACCACCTGATTCGCCACTCCCCACAAAGGTTGTCAGGACACAGACCTGGCCCTGGAAGAATATGACTCTCGGCAGGGCCACTCACCCCCAGGGAATTCGGCAGTTCTCCACACTTACTGCCTCACAACTTGTTTCCAAGGGGGGCAGCAGGTGCCACCTCACTCATAGATCACATCAAGGCCCTGCCCAGTCGAGTCCTCCTGTACGGCACCTAGTCCCTGTCGGCTACTTGGTAGCGGCCTGGGCAGAGGCGTTTCTGTGGTGTAGATGGTCAGTCTCCCGCAGGTGCCCGCTATAGCCCCCAGAGCCGCTGCTGGCTATGCCGGGAGAAGCCCACTCTCCTTGTGGGGAGCAGGGCTGAGGACAAGCGCAGCCTTCAGTATGTGCAATCTGCAGATCCGCGGAGCTAAACCAGCCTCCCTCACCTTAGCTCGTACTCCCGGGACCCGCACCTCACCTCAAAGTCTTTTTGTTACCTCCATGCAAAGCCTGCCGTATCCCCGGTGTCTTCTTTGGCTTGCAACACGGGTGCCGAGCAGCGGCAGTCTCACCAAACTGCTAGGCCCATGTCCCTTTTGCTCCACCAGTTACCCGGTCAGGCAATTGCAGCAGCCTGTAAGATGGCGCCGAGTCCAGGTCTATCACCAAAGTTATTTTGCCTGTTGCTACACTGCTACTCCAAGCACGGGCCTCGCAGGGGGAAGCTCACTGTTGTGGCGCTCCTCCATCCATGAGTCATGGCCACACTGAATCTCTGGCGCCCCCTAAAATAGCTCCCTGGGAGGGGGCACCCCTACCGCATTGGTGACAGCTTCATGGGCGCCCGCCGGAGCTCCAGAGTTGCACCAAATGCACCAGGAAGGTTCCACTCTTCTTGTGGGGCGCGGCGGGCTGCGGTCAGCTGCAGCTTTCAGCTTGTGCTGTCCGCCGATCCGCAGAGCAAAACCAGTCCTCTAGGCCGCAGCTCGCGGCCCAAGCCCCGCTCCTCACCTCCAAGTTTTCCCGTCACAGTTAGATAACCGGTTACCACCGCTGGGACCCAGTATCTTCTTTGTCTTGAAACAAGACAGTATCAGTTTCGTCAATCCTCTAGGCCCGCGCCCCCTGTTGCGCAGGCTCCGTCAATTACCAGGCCATGCAGTTGTGTCAGACTCCAAGATGGCACCGCCGCCGGGCTATTCACCACTGTAATGCCGCCAGCCGCCCTGCTACTACTCCAAAGCTCAACACATACAGGATAGCTCACTGGTGCGACGCGTTTCCACTCCGTGCCCTCCGGCGAGTCTCCGATCAGCCGTAAGCGGTGCACCAGGACTACCAGGCCGCCACCTTACTGAAGGGAAGAAGTCCTCAAAGGGGCTGCAGGCAACAAGAAAGAAGTGAACAGCTGCGGCCCTATCAGCCCCTCGAAGTAATCTGCTAGTGGAAATCCGTGGATGGGATTCAAATCAGGCGATATTTTACAAGGCTAAAGTGTGACAGCGCCGGAGGGACAGGAATCCACATCCTATTTCACCACCATCTTGGCCACGTCCCTCCACGTATACATTTTAAAAATCTAGACACCCAGGGATATCCGGGATGAGGTGACTTGTGTGGCTTTCTCAAGAGTCTGTTACCCAGATTCCCTTGCAAACCTCAAATAAAAAAAAAACACATTTTCCTCATATTTCTGTGATGGAAAGATCTGGAATCTATGAAGGACCCCAAACTTCCATGCACTCAGCATTCCCCAAAGTCTTTCGATAAAAATGGTACTTCACTTGTGTGGGTAGGCCTAGTAACCGCAACAGGAAACCTCCCAAAATGCAACGTGGACACCACATTTTTCGATTGAAAACTGACCCTTTTTTCGCAATGTGCCTAGTTGTGAAATTTGGATCCTAGCTCTGCCGGCATCTAATGAAACATAGCAAACCTATACACTTTTGAAAACTAGACATCCAGGGCAATCCAGGATGAGGTGACTTGTGTGGCTCCCACCAGGTTCTCTTACCCAGAATTCCTTGCAAACCTCGGACTTTGTCCAAAAAATAAATTTTCCTCACATTTCTATGATGGAAAATTCTGGAATCTTGGTGGATCCACAACCTTCCCCCCACTCAGCATTCCCCAAAGTCTCTTGATAAAAATGATACCTCAATTGTGTGGGTAGGTCTACTGCCCGTGAAAGGAAACGTCACAAAACGCAAAGTGGACACATTACATTTTTCCAGTACAAACTGACACTTTTTTTGCAATGTGCCCACCTGTGAATTTTGGACCCAACTCAGCCGGCACCTAGGGAAACCTAACAAACCTAAAAATAGACACCCAGGGCAATCCAGAGTGGAGTGACTGATGTGGCCCTCACTAGTTTCTGCAGAATTCTTTGCAAACATCAAACTGTGTAAAAATAAAAACACATTTTCCTCACATTTCTGTGATGGAAAGTTCTGGAAAATGTGGGTAGCCCTGAACTTCCAACCACCCAGCATTCCCCAAAGTCTTCCAATAAAAATGGTACCTCACTAGTGTGGGTAGGTCTAGTACCTGTGACAGGAAACAGCCCAAAACATGGACACATCACTTTTGTTCCAGTTAAAAGGGACCCTTTTTTAGTAATGACACCCGGGGGGAGTTCAGGGATGTGTGGCTTGCGTGGTTCCCCTAACGTTTTCCAACCCAGAATCCCCTGCATCTCAAATTTAGCTAAAAATAATCACATTTTCCTTACATTTCCTTACATTTCTGTCTCGGATCACTGTGCCGGCACAAATGTCCACACAGCATTCCCCTTCGTCTCCTGATTAAAACGATACCTCACTTGTGTGGGTGTCCAATGAAGAATCGCCTAAAAATGTATTTTTAAACAAATATAGCGCTTAGAATTCGCTGTGCTATCTCCTCAATTACTATGTTTTTAGCTCTTCCCAGTAGCAGGCTCTTGGCCCACCCACACAAGTGAGATATCATTCTACCGAGGGGCACGCTGGGTGGTAGGAAAGTTGGTGATCCCAGACAGAAATGTGAGGAAGATGTGATTGTTTTGCCAGATTTTAAGTTTACAGGGGATTCTGGGTAAGACATTGGGGAATCCACGCAAGCCCTACCTCCCTGAACTCCCCCGGCGTCTAGTTTTCAGAATGTGTGGGTTTGGTAGGTTTCCTTAGATGGCCGCCTAGCCTGAAAGACTGTGGCTAACTTTTTTTGAAGGGGGGGCATTCGTTCGCATGCCCATTGTTGGCAGCCCACAACCAACATATAAAACCTGCTGCTTTAAACACTTTCCCTCTGTTCGGTGATGTAATCCATTAATGATGGAGCGCCCCAAGACAGCAGGCGATGAGCAAGTAGCTCCATCAAATACACAAAACATGTACATTTGCCATCCTGTCATTTTCTTTTACTGGTTTTCAGAGGTTGTATTCTTTATAGTGAGACTCAAACTCCATCAGCAAAAGTGTTTATTAAAAGTGAGTTAAATTGCAGTCAATTGATCAGTACAGGCAGCATGCTAAAATTCAAATGATTGGAATAATTATTTATTTTGAGTGATTTCTCTTTTAAAGGTCTTTTACCTTAAGTCATTCTTTTAGAGCCGGATGAGCGGCACTTTGGATTCATGTATAAACTCTAGAATACTACGTTTGACCTCATATTTATTAGTTCGAATCCACTTGAGTCTGCTTGGCCTTTCATCCTTCTGCAGTTGACAATATGAGTACCATTGAGCTGGATAACAATAAATGTTTTTCCACTAAGTTATGGTATGTTATGTGTATTGATTTGTATAGTGCACTAATCACCCAAGAAGCTATCCAGGCAGTTGGGCAGATGTGCAGGTTTGTGGTCTTCAACATGCTTATAGGAAGAGCCAGATCTTCAGCTTCTTGCAGAACTCAAGAAGTGAGGAGGAAACTTTGATGTTTTGAAAGGAGGATGTTCCATGTCTTGGGTAAGATGTAGGAGAATAAGTGACCTCCAGTTTTGCTTTTAAGGGTCCGGAGAATGTGTGCGAGTGAGAGTGAGGCAGAGAATTGGGGTCTGGTGGGTTGGTGAAAGTGTATGTGACTGTTCAGGTATTTTGGTCCTGTGTTGTGTAGAGCCTTGTATGTATGTGTGAGAAGTTTGTATGGCCTCTGTTTATGAATGGGGAGCCAGCAAAGCTTTCTGGGGTGTGATGTGGGTGCAGCATGGGAGGTAGAGTATGAGTCTTGTATCACTGTTCTGGAGGGTCTGGAGTCTGTGTAGGGGTTGTTCAGAGATTTCGGCATAGAAAGAGTTGCCACAGTCCAGCCTGCTGATGATTAGTGCTTGCATGACGGCCTGTCTGGTGTTGTGAGGCAACCCTTTGAAGATGTATTGCAGTATGTGTAGGATGTGGAAGCAGGAGGTGTTCCTGCATTGACTTGAGCTGTCATGTTGAGCTCGTCATCTAGGATGATCCCTATATTTCTATATTTCGTGCATGGTATGTGGGAATGAGTGTTGGTCCTAGCTCTGAGAGTCACCATGTGGAGTCTCATGGGGAGGTCTTGTTGCCAAAGACCAGCACTTCCATCTTGTCGGAGTTGAGCTGCAGGCAGTTGGTTTGCATCCAGTCTGCTATCACAGTTATGCAGATTGTGAAGCTGGTTCTGGCAGGTGTTGTTTTATCCACCAGCAAGAGGATGAGTTTACAGTGATATGTGTTGATCGGATGACGTTGTCAAGCGGTGTCATGTATATGTTGAAAAGGGTGGGACTGAGGAGCAGTCCTGACTCCATGCAACACGTTATTTGTTTCTCTTTTCTTTAATAACATATGTTATTGATCTTTAAAGAACATACCACAATAAGTAACTCACAAAAACATTGCACCTGTACCCGGTCCTCCCCCCCTTAACCTCTCCCCCAACCCTGATGGTTAATAGTGCTCCATGCTCTGTGTAAGGTCAAAGTCTTGCATTAGAGCATCATGCTATGGTGAGTTAATTTCGCATGTCTGGGGCTCAGTTACCATATCACCTCCACTGTGCATAACCCACTAGAAGCCTGATGTGATGTTCCACAGCCGGCATCCCTACTCTCCCACAGATCAGTGACCCCACACTTTCTCAAACTTCTTTGGGTAACCCCGAACCTGGTACACCAATTTCTCCCTGACACAGTATACATCAGTCTCCAGGTTCCTGTCCCACAGCTGTGGGCTCACTGTGCTCCCCCCATCTCTGTGTAGTTTACCTTTTTACTAGCAAAAAGCCAAGGTTCCCAAAGTTGTACTGGTAGGATATAACATCAGGCCCCCACCACCCTAAACAACATCAACAGGACCTGACTCCTTATGGCATCCCAATGACTGGTTGAATTCAAGTTTTCACCCCTTCCCAAAATGTACGAATAATGCAAAAAAAGTACAACAAAAATGGCCACGCATTACCTCACTGCACAACACTGTGTGAATGACCTGAAGTGGACAGTCATCAAACAGTTACCTTCAGAGGCAGGACTCTTTCAAAAGGAACAACGATGGGTGTTCAGTCTTGGCACCCACATAACAGGCCTGAATGATGATGTACCGTGGGGACAACTCTCCCACTAGACTACTGACTTATTGTTTCAGGAACAGCAAGAATTTCCATAATCATTATCTAATGATGTCCTAAGAAGAAAAAAACACACTTCGGTATCCATACCAATCCATGTTATATGGGTCTAAGTTGTAAAAAACCGCTCGAACAAACTGCACAAATGATAGACCAACCCCAACACGCATGCACGTAGGATCTTCGCTCATGCGCATAGAAAAAGACATGTGAGTACTAACTGTTCAGCTACACACGGATATGCCATACAAGGGCATACAATTAACCTGACCACAACGGAACACCCTTATTTGGTCAATTAGGGCATGTTATTAACCTGTCAATATCGGAGCACCCATACTTGGTCATGTATGCATATCCGGCCGCCCAGACCAGCAATCAGGAGCCGGGTATAAAAGGTGATTGCCACTAGCTCTCCTCACACCAGCGGAGCAGCATATGGGGTAGGACGGTGAATAGTATGTCCCGGACCTGTGAGTATGAAACAGACAACTCCCGTTTTTACAAACCAACTAAGTAAGTGAGATTGTGCTATAATTCCTACACTATCTCTCACTTCAGATTGCATAAAAAGCAACACCCCAGACGTTCCTATTTGCTCATGAAGCAAGCAAGCAAGCTTGATAAGTAAGACCCAGACTTATTCTACTAATTTGTGTATCTTTGTTGTATGTTTTGTCAGTATCTTCCTTTACAGGGCTTATTTAAGCGCATGGTACGGTTCCAGGTGACTGCACCTGCTTGAACTACCCGGTACATGGGTGACCATCTCTTCTTTTTTTCCTACAGGTCATTGTACTTGTAGCATACCGCTGTAGGCACATTATAGCCTCTTAGTATTTTCACTTTTGATAATTATCATTTTTATTACAATTTGATACATAATTAAAAAAAAAACGTGAGTAAGGTGGGGAAGTTGTGCCCCCGTCCTGAAGAAGGAGCTTTGCCTCCGAAACATGTCGACGCACACCAGAGGTTCTGTCCATTAACACGACAGGTTTTACCTCACACTGCACTTTTTTTAATAGTACCAGCCGGAGTTAGGAATAAATGTTTTCGAGTAAACTCACGTGCCAGGTACTTTTTAAACCTTAACCACGTCCCACCACTCACTTTGTAAATACACCCAATACACATGCACCACATATAGTAATTAACTATAAGTGCTCCCACGCAGTCGTAGGTCGCAGCACGCCGCATCCCGAAGAGGGGTGCGAAGACCCCGATGATGAAGTATGACACCAAGGGGCCTTTTGGTGTGTGAGGGATATTTTACTAAACACTAAGTGCTCCAACACCACTTGTTGAACACTTTTCCCTCCCTCTGAGTTGGATTCTCTTTGTTTAATAAAGTAGTCTGTGGAGCAAGAATCCTTCTCTATTTTGCTCTACCTCCCCATCCTGTTGTTTGTACTCACTGTGCTCCGTCTCCGTGTAGTTTACCTTTTTACTAGCAAAAAGCCATGGTTCCCAAAGTTGTACTGGTAGGATATAAGATCAGGCACCCACCACCCTAAACAACATCAACAGGACCTGACTCCTTATGGCATCCCAATGACTGGTTGAATTCAAGTTTTCACCCCTTCCCAAAATGTACGAATAATGGCGCAGGCAATAACATGTGCAAAAAGGACCTCCACTGGCCACAAGCACGTAGGCATGCATTATCAGCGACTTTATTGGTTTTATACAAGAATACCCTAGTGTGATATCTTCTGTGGAGAATTTTAAATTGAATCATACAAAACCTCACCTGAATGGCCACCTCCCTATGGAACTGCAGTGCCTCCTGTCAGTCATCAACCTCCAGCTCCCCTACATCTGCCTTCCATTTTTCCCGTAAAAGTGTTAACGCCCCATTTGTGTTATTCATAAGCGACCTACAAGTAAGGAAATTGCTTTGGCCATCATATGGCCATCCAGGAGCCGTCTCCCAAGCTGGGACTCTTCCATATTTTCCTCTTCTGGGGCTAATATTGCCTGCAGGGCGAGTCTCAATTGATAATATTTAGAAGATTTGTGTGGGTGCCATATCATATTCCTTGCATATCAATTTATTAATCTCTAATGTGAAAGGTGCAACTTGACCCTTTAGATTCTTCCCTTGAGAAAAAAGAACAGATTCATTTGTGAGCAGATTCTTTTTATGCCAATCTCGTGGAGTCTTCTGATGAGGGTATTATGGAAGACAGTGTTGAAGGCCATAGAGAGGTCATGAAGGATGAAGGCTGCTGTTGTGGAAGCAAAGAATACCCACCAACCTATAGAATCTCCCCAAACGAAGTGAGGTGATTATAGGGAATAATCCCATTGAAGTTAATTCAGGGGAGCACATTTTTGGAGGGTGAAGACGCTTTGCTGGTGTTCCCATAGAAGTCTATGGTAGGCTGTTGCTATGTTTGGCAAAAGCAAGTAGAACAAGGGAGGGCAACATCCTTCAAATAATGTATATGAGTGGCAGTAGTGGCATTGTGAGGGGTTGGGTGATATGATTTTCGAGTGAGCCTGGTGCTTATCCTCTTGCAGTTGCATGCAAGGAGAAACTTGAAGACCTTGTTTTGGAGGACTAGACCTTCTTCTTTCATCATTGTTGGTGTTTTTCAAGATTGTCTTTGATGCTGGCAGGATAGCCTGGCTGGATACCCCAGTAGTGGATGGTCCTGAGCTGCTGTTGCTTAGAGATTACGCGCCCCGCTCTGAGCCTCATGTGATGCTGTTTTTATCAGGCTCAGCATCATTGTGAATTCCATAAGACCACCACTGGTCTCCTCAAGATTCCTGTTAGAGTTGCCATCTTTAGGCGTGTTTCCCCTGAGTTTATGCTTTCTGACCTCGCAGTTTTAACTCTGTTTTTGCTTGTGTAAAGTTTCTGCTCACTTTTCGCACTGCTTATCAGTGGTAAAGTGCATGTGCTCCTGTGGTAAGTTGTGTTATGGACGGGTGTTTCCATGATTGGATATTTGATTTACTTGTTGGTCCCCAGTAAAGTGCACTGAGTGTGTCAGGGGCTGTAAATCAAATGCTACTAGTGGGCCTGCAGCACTAATTGTGCTACCCACGTGAGCAGCCCTGAAAAGGTAACTCAGACCTGCCATTGCAGAGTCTGCGCACAGTTTGTAACTGCCATGTCAACTTGGCCAGTGCACACACTTGCCTGTCCCTAACCTTCCCTTTTCTTACATGTCAGGCATCCCTAAGGTAGGCCCAAGTTCCCCCTGGGGGTAGAGTGCAGTCTATGTGAAAGGTAGGGTTGTGTTTCGATTTAGATACCCATTCATTGCCCTTATATAGGCACAACTCTCATTGCCCTTATTTAGGCATAAAATCACAGTCCTTATTTAGGCATCGACAATGCTAACCACATACAGGCATGGTCACCTACATCCGTCCATCCCACGTCACAACGAGTTTTTTGAAACCATACTTTTAAGCCACTCGGACTTCCCCTGCTTGGATTATTGATTTCTTCAAGAACTCATTCATTATGCATGAACAACTATTCCTTAGGGGTTCATTCATGACGTTCCTCTGCCCGACTTTACGGCAATGCTAGCATTCCTAAGCACCTTCCAGGTATAAATATACATTCGCTTACCCTGGCAAACCACGGCTCAGCTACATAGCTCGATACGGCTCGCCACTGCAAGTTTGGAAGGAATTCGAGTCCTAGCCTGACGCACTGACCAGACGCTGTCATCCTCCTCGCAGAGAATCCAGCTCCAGTGTTTCTGACTCCCTTCACGGGGTGTTAGAGACCGATAACCAGAAAGAGATTCCAACCTCTCTCATTCTAAGGTACGGAGCAGACTCTTGGCAATACTTGGCAATACTAAACTATAGCTAGCTATACTTTAGAAAACAGCACCTACTTCTTACCTCGTACTACACTTAGGTTAGGTACACTGGGGTAGAACTATTTAGAAGCACTAGACGGGTATTCACATTTTAGCCTGTGTTATTTATGTATGAGTATATGAATATATGTCATAGCTAAAAACCATGCCATTGCAGTATTATTTATACTTACTGCTCACGCTGTACGTATTATATTTTGCATACTGTCTTATGATTGTGACAGCTCATATCTCTTGCACGAGAAATAAGACTGTTCAATTAACCCTTTTTATTGAAACGCCCGTCTATCTATTTCTGTGTAACTCTGGAGAAACTAAGCATGCACGATTGACTGACTGAAACTGTTATCTATTGTTACCATGATTCTGAGAACTGTTCCAATTCTAAGGGAAACAAAGTTGTCCTGTTTATGCGGTTGTCAGAAACGAATCCCTTCTTGTTCATTCGAGAAGTTTCTAGTGACCTCTGCGTTAGCTGGCACACACAAGTAATTAAGTTTAATGTACTCGATAGAGGCATACTGACCTCAGTCCTATGCCAAAACTATAGTGTATATTAATCTAATGCGCAGAGCCTATAAGGGAAATAGGAACTACACTGCAGTAGGACATGCCCTGGTGTGTGTGTGGCATGTCCTGAGAGTGAATTTCGGCAATTTCATTTTTCACTATTGCAAGGCTACCTGTTCCCCATAGGAGAAAATGGTGAGTTTGTTCATAACATCTTATAAGCATAACTGGCCCAGGGAATTAGGTAGGGAAATACAGTTTAGTAGGCCTGAACTCAGAATCTAAAGATGCATCTTTTAGTGAAGGTGAATTTTACATTCTGTGTTTGAAAACACCACTTTTAGAAAGTAGGTATTTTTTTGCTCAGTCATGAAATGAAATTAAATACCAGTATTTGTACAGTGCACAGCTACCTCTGAAGTGGTGTCCCGGCAAAGGGGATCCTCGGGGAAGATTAAGCGAGCTATTGCCCAGAGTCACATTGTGCTTGGCTAACCTGCCGCGTGCCTCTGCTGGAATGTGGATCGCCTGTCTGAGTTTTGAATGACAGAAGGTCGGGGGCAGGAGCGGCTCCAGATAGTCTAGGTATGTCAGGAAAGGGCTGAAAAGAACTGGGTTGCAATTGGGGAAGGGGGAGGAGATGTCCTTGCACCTCAAAGGGCCTGGTCTGCCTCTGACAATGCCGTCTCCACCTCCTGCCAGGAGGTCACACCAGAGAAGGCATAACTGGTTCTGGCTGGGCACAGGCACTATCTGCCTAAGATATCAAAGGATTTTGGGATTTAAATATTGGAGCCCAGACTCCTGAACTTTAGAACTCTTTTGGACCAAGAAGACTGCCAGAAGAAGAGCCGGAGAAGCTGTGAGGAGGAACTACCACTTTGCTGTGTGCTTTGCTGTGTTGGCCTGCCTTAGCTGCTTCTGTCTTGGGCAGTGAAAGGACTGGACTGAACTTTTTGCAATCTACTTTGTGAGTTTCTCCAAGGGCTTGAGGTAGAGCTTGCCCCCTGTTCAAGAAGTCTCAGGAACAACAAAGACTTCAAGCTCTTCTGCCCTCAGCACTGGTGACTGTGTGTTTTGTGCTGCAACAGAAGAAAACGCAACCTGATGCCGTCTGTGATGCCACTGCCAGTTCCGTGCCCTGAAGGCACTGCAGAGGGCACAGCCGGACTGCTGCACCGCGACCCTGATCTCACCGACGACACCTGCTGACACCGCCACTGAGCCGCTGCTCGCACCGCGACCTGTGGGCACCGCACTCCGTACCGCCTTGCTTCACAACGATGCCTTGGTATCCCTGACGACGAAGCTCCACACAGAAATCTACGCTGCAGCTTGCCCCGTGGTTCGAGGGCACCACTCGTAAAGTTACACAACACACCGCAATCATCCCGCACCGCAGTCTTGGCCACCTGCCTCATCGACTCCAGTTCATCAGCCGACGCGGGCGCTTCAGCAACGATGACGCTGCTACTTGCACTGTGACCTGCCAGCACTGCGATGAGCATCGCATTCATCTCGCACCATGACCCTGGTCTCACTGATGACGTCATCTGACGACGCCACCGAGCTGCTGTTCGCACTGCGACCTGAGGGCACTGCATCCCCGCACCGCTGCCCTTTGCACCGCAGCCCCCGATGCCTGCCGACGCCAGCTCTCCTAACTTCATCAGGGAGGAGTTCGATCCGCAACACGTGTGACTTTGAGGGTCCCGACGACTCCTGCACTGACCTCCGGAACTGAAGCCTGCAGACGCCGTGCTTTCGGAAGCTCAACGAGAGGTCGCCAATGCCCTGCATTATTAAGAGGTACTGTTTGCGGGTCTTCCTGACACAGTAGCTGGCCCGCTGCACAGTGGTCAGCCAGATCTGTTTGGATGTGTTTACTCACGACGCGTGATAGCCCCGGACGGAGCTATCAACATCAAGGAACTGTTTTTCAAGCATATTTTGATAACTAGCGATTTTTAATTACCGTATTGTGGATTTTTATCATTTATTGTCTTGTCTTAAGTATAAAAAAATATTCGATCTTTTTCTAAACTGGTGTGGTGTCTTTCTGTAGTGCTTACACTGTATTACTGTTGGTTATGTGCAAATGCTTTACACACTGCCTCTAAGATAAGCCTGACTGCTCGTGCCAAGCAAGCTACCAAGGGGGTGAGCAGGGGTTATTTTAGGAGTGTAACTCCCTAGAGTGGTGGTTTCTGCCCGATTTTGAAACATGCCCTAGCTGACCAAAAATTCCATTTCTAACAATTCCAAACTACCTATATGAGAAGGATCCAACTTTGCCATGTGTTACGTTTCCATGTCCTATTTGTGACACTTTGAATGGCACCGTTTTGCAAATCTAACCATTGTCCCAAGCAGAAAAATGCCCTTCAGAGCAGAAATGTTCTATTTGCATCAGACACTTTCTCTACAGCACAGATAGACTAAATGCTGCAATCAGACCTGGCATTCTCAAAGCACTCATTAACTTAAAGTAACCTGCCAGTATTATCTGCTATGTAAAACTTTCTTTTAAGTCTTCCACTTTTTGTTTTAGGGACTAAGGGCCAGATGTAGGTAGCCCGATACCGGTCGGTAACGGACGAAATTACCGCATTTCGGCCGTTACCGACAGGAATTTAGGGTTTGAGATGTAGGAGGCAGGTTTAAGAATTCGGTAATTTACCGAACGGTAATTTAAATACCGATTCGGTAAATTACCAAATCCTTAATGTAGGGAGCACTCAAGTGAGTGCATTTTTCAAATAAGGATTCATTATTTACCACCAACTACAAGTTGGTGGTATATACCGAATACCTTTCAAAAAGCAAATATTTGCTTTTTTTAAAGTGCCATGTGGCAGACATGTATGTGTGCCACATGTGCACCCATGCACTATTCAGGGGTGCAACAGGGTGTCAATGTGACACCCTGCCACCCTTGAAAATGTTCCCCTTTTACCGATTTGGAATTTACCGAATATGTAACAGTGAATGGCTTCCCATTCATTCCTATGGACCTCCAGGCCCATAGGAATGAATGGGAATTACCGAATCGGTAAATACCGATTCTTAAATACCGAATATTTCTGATTCGGTAATATTTACCAAATTTGTATCTACATACCATTTACAGATTCTGAAATACCGAATCGGTAAAATTTGGTATTTTAGAATCTGTAAATGTAGATCACCTACATATGGCCCTCAGCTTCAAGCCACAAAAGGATTATCAGTGGACACAGTAATCTCTTCTCTTAATGTTTTGATGAAATGTGCAATTAATAATCTGCAATTACTCCATTCACTTTTTTAGGTCTCGCTGAGTCAGCGCACATGCGCTGCTCTGGCGAGACTCTAGAAGGGCTTCCGAAAATGCTTCCATTGCTTGTGGCGATGAGCTTGCTGTTAAGCACGCGGGCACGCACTTATAAGAATCTGCTATCACTTTTGGCACCGGGCGCGCGACGCTGCATTTGCTTTCACTTTTGGTGCCGCGCGAGCAACGTTGCATATGCTTTCACTTCTTTTAAAAAAAAATTATTTCATTGCGCGAAGGAAGACTGGACGCGATGCCATAGCAACCCCCCTTTGTGCGTAGCCAGCACGTGCAGCCGTCGGCCTCTGCCAAGCCTCAGCTGATGCCTTGAGTGCGTCGCTCACGTCTGTTGTGATCTCAATTTGTTCCAGCTACGAGTAGCTTATTTTTCCTTTTATTTTTATCTGAAAGTTCTTTTCTATACTACAAACCGCTGGCAAACGAACACTGTGCTTTTATTTCCTTTTTGAAAAAGCACGCCGGCGCACACACAACTCCTGCTTATCCCCCCTCCCCCACCACCGGTAGGGGAGAGTTGCCTGTGCTTCAACCAGCGGTGGCGTGTTCTTGCTGTGAGCACCAGCGTATTCTTGCAGTGAGCACCGCTTTTTACTTGACATACCATAAAAATAACATAAGGAGCTATACCTACTAATAGCCCCATTACTAATTACCATATAACCAGTCAGTTGGCAGTGAAGAAAGTTCAATCGTTTATTATACAAGATACTCTATAAAGGAGCCTCTCCAATCCTCACCCATCAGCTGCGCGGAGAAGACTGCTGGCTCATAGTCAATACAGCACATATATATTTTCAGTTCAACACATGAAGTCACCATAAGAGGAAGAATACTACTTGGCTCTTGGGCCCTGAGGAAAGACCATATATGGCACACATGATTAGTTCAAAGCTCTGCTTAGCTATTATTGGGGAAGGTCAGGAGGGGTGACTCCCTTTCGTCCTGATGCCCGGGAGTGCAGGCACGGCACCTCCAGGAATGCGCTTATCGCACCCAAAGCCAGATGCAACCTTGAGTCCCAGGGAAGAGAAGAATAGTGTGCATCCAGCTGCTCTCATTAACTCAACCAGACAGGGGCGTAACGACTATTAGAGAGTGATCAAGTGATCCCTGTTCAAGTCTAACACAGGCAGGGCAAAGATGCGTCTGTGTGGTCCTCGGCCTACTCAATGTGAACAGGACATGCGAGTAGCGTATACTCTTATCAACCTAGCTAAAACAAATTTTGTTAGGCCTCTTGCATACTAAAACGTTAAGAATATATAGGTACATCAGCAAAAACCACAGTTGATGGACAGAATGCAGAACAATGTGATACATTCACCCCAGTACAGAGATCTGGGCCTGAATCCATCGTTTTTTTGCACTCCACACCACCTCAGTTCAGACATGGCCATATGCAAATCAGCCTTGACCCTGTGCCTCATGGGAACAGTCCAGCCCCAACTGCCAAGCCATGTCTTTCCTGGACCGGAATCAAGCATCCTAGGACCGGTTTCTGGCTATCAGCCGTCTTCAGCCAGGATAGCTTGACTCCAGTGGTGTGGAGAGCATGGGACTCACGTCTGAGCATACCCATCCCACTCGGGGTGACAAATGCAAAAACCACAGTTGATGGACAGAATGCAGAACAATGTGCGGGGAATGAGATTTTAATATCTTTTATGATCAATTTGATAACTTATCTCATTCGTTAAGTTTGGATCGGTTATTTTCTGTCATTGAGTAAAAGACAAACCCCGCATAGGTTAGATAAACCCCATAAACTGACGCAACTCTGAAGAACCACTTACGACTGATAAAGTTTAAAAGTTTTAATATAAAATTAAGAAAAGTTGCAAATACAATCCTCTCAGGATAAAATTCAGCAAACATACAGGAACTAGAAGGAACATATATTCCCTAAAGAACCTCAATCTACAAACGAATACAATTAAAGTCAGTTCCAGAATCAACAAATTAAAAAGCATAGATATGATGTGGTTCCGTTGCGTCATCTACAGAAAGAAAAGAATACAAGTTAAATCTGTCCCTACTCTATACTAGGTGACATCCCTACTTCGCAAGTTTCTAGTACCCTAAAAAGGTGTCAGCAGTTTGACTCCCTAAGAAGTTCAAACTCTCTTAGCCTCTAAAGGTAATTTAAGTTTAAGAAGCAGTATCCTCTCTGCCTACCCATCCGCTCTCTAAGGGTCCTCGGCCTACTGCTCCCTTGCGCTCTGATCTCTCTCAGCGCATCTGCTCAAGTCATCTGCTCTCTTGCTTGGCCTGAGCTCTTCGCTGTTCCCGCTAATCGCCTTCGCTATCTTCTCCCCGGGGTGCTGTCCCTAAAATACACAATCACAGTGTGGGTGGAACGCCCCTTCGACGCCCACCACGGACTTTCCCTCATGATGTCATTTTCCAGCTCTTTCCATGGCTTCGTCTCTTCGCATCGTCCGTTAAGTTGACCTTTCTCCTTAGCCGCCATCTTCGTCTTATTGCTGGTGACTTCATTTAACATGACATTTGACACTTTCGGGGCAAAGTCTATCACCTCATCAGAACTTTACTCTTTACGACTATATACGTAACCTTTCTTGGTCCTGTGAATGGTCATTTCAAAAACAAGACTCAAATTCCAAGTGTCTCCTCTCTTGTTTAGGCAATAAACTTCGTCCAGCATTGTCACCTTAAATCTAACAAGAACTAGACTCCTTGGCTCGCACGTTCACATCAAGGCTATTCACGACTCCTGTGAGCCCACTAAATTACCAACAGCGGACTACACTCCTGCGAACCCTTGGTCAGTCAGGTTATAATCACAAATGACCTAAAACTCTTCTAACATTCCTACAAACTTCTTCTACACTGTATAACCTTTAACTCACATTTATATATGATCGCATTTAGCAACTCCTTTGCTTATATGTGAATACATTTTACATAGAATATAAATTACATAGAATATAATTTTATATTCTCATTTGTTACATCGTTATATATGCTCTCTGCACATTTCTCCATATTACATTTCTCGCCGTTTCTCCATTTAAAGTTACACACGTACATGAATTCTACTTTGCACGTTCTATAGTTTGTAAACATTTCTACATTTTTCTACATCAGCCCACTATGTATACGGGCCCTCTAAATCTAATGTATTTTTCAAGAGTAAATACAGTTACATTTCCTATATTACTTTGGTTACATCTGTTAACTTTATACTATAAGTGTCAACTTCACGTTACGGTATACATTTCATTCATACGATATGCTTGTAAATATGGCTCGGATATACGTTTTATTCAAATTGCGCTCTCTCAGTTCCCCCCTTTGATGACCCTTAGGAGTCATCACTAAATGCAATTTGAATAGCACCTTTAAACAGAACTAATTACATCATTCCCTCTTTTCATCATTTCGAGTGCTCTTAAACTTTTATACTGTTGATCTTGTAAAGCAGCTAATCTCCTTTCTTGTTCTCTCATGGATCTTTGTAACCTGTTCGTCCTATACCATTTATATAGTTTCACAAATCCTAACAATGTGATTATACAAATTAATACTATTAATACAGGTTTTAAGATATACCACACAATGCTTTTACCAAGGTTGGCAAACCAACTTCCAACCTTTCCCATTCCATGACCTACTTTTTCCCAAACATTTACTTTTGTCAAATCCTCGATTTCTTGATGAATCTGTGTAATGTTTCTTATGACCTTCTCAAGTGGTTTTGAATTATCAGGAATATAAGTACAACATTCCTGGACCTTCAAAGCCTTGCAAACTCCGCCCTCTTTTGCTAATAGTACATCAAGAGCAAGTCGATTCTGAAGAACCATTGCTCTAATCGATTGCATCTCGCCTTCTACTAGCATTAATGACCTTGCAGTACTTGCAGACAATCTATCTACGACTGTAGCTAGTCTCCTGATCTTAACATCGTTAAGTATTAAACCTAACAAAGGAAACATCGCTCCAAATACGTCTCCTACTACTTCTGCATCTCTTACTTCTCTTTTCGTTCTTGTCGAAGCCTTTCCTTCTATGATCGCTAAATCCTTTGCATGATATATTTTGGGGAAGACAATTGCCAAGTAACACAAACCATACCAATTGTCAGGCAGTTTTACATAGGCATTTCTTCCACATACAAAATATACATTAGGAATAGCTTGCATCTCTTTCATAAAATCTTTCGTATAGTATTCCAACCTGAATGCATGTTCGCAATTAACTTCACCTACAAATACATTCTCATAATATGTCTTGCTTCGAGTTAAACATAACTTTCCTTTCTGCGTTCTATCCAAAGCTATTGGACCATTGCTCCCTTTCTTTTTGTGTGCTTTCTCTTCTTCGGTCCAATCTGTTTTCCACTGTCCTGACATTTTTAGAATCTTCTGCCTTCTGTATCTGTCATCTACTTGTCCTATGAACTTTTTCTCAATCTCTGACACTTTGCAAGTCAGATTATTTCTGCGTGCATATGAAGTATCTAGTGTATCCCAAGGAAGAAAGAATTTGGCTAGTCTATCCTCCTTTTTGTAATAGTCCCACTTATTCATTTGTTTATAATTCGGAACTTCAGGCAGTACCGAATCATAATTTGAAAAGTAGTACTCGAACCCTTCTCTACCATAAAATATACTAAGCAGTAAACTACATGTTATCCCATAAGTCAGTGGGAGATGATGATATCTAATGCCTTCATCTACAGAAGCCGGCAATTGCATACATACATAGCAATCTTTGGCCTCCATGGCATCGATATACTCGTACAATAGTTTGGCATATGCATTTGACCTAAAGTTTCCCTGTGACTCGTCTACGTGTAATCTACGAGCTTCATCTGCCAATAACGCTTTTTCACGAATAACATTGCTCTCCTCCTTCTTCCCAACAAGAGCAGGTTTCAAAGTCGTTACAGGCTTTACATCTGTTGTTTCTTTATCACTCTCATGTCCTATTATGTATGATATTGTCACTACTGTAATTATGAGAAAAATTACTACTGCTATAAGTGTACCTATTATGCATTTGGCTTTTCGGTTTGGGTTGTCGTTCTCCATGTTGTCAAACAGCGTAACTCTTTCCTTGCGAAGAAAGTTTTTCAGTTTCAGTCTTTGGTTTGCTTTATTTGCTTTATTTCTTTCTCAGTTTGTAAAGTGCTCTTTTATGAACAAAAAGTCTCTTTTTCGCAACAATGTCTCTTTCCTTTTAACAACAGACAACCCTAACCCTTCTCTGTCCTCTAAATGTGATCCCTAATTTTATTCTTCTTTCCACTCGGCGCTAGGTTATCTTCTTCTTTATAACTTATATACAAAAGTCTTTATACATCAACAATTATTTTCGTACCTGCAGCTTTCACAACAAGTTCCAATAATTCAAAACAAATGACTTTTTCTTCTTCTTCTGGAATTTGATGACCAAAAGTCGGAAACTGTAATCGATTTAGCACTAGATCTTTGATCCGACTCAAGTATGGGGGTATGGGAAGTGTGAAAGTCAGTAACCCCTCAGTCTCGAGTCCAGGAGTCAACATCCATATCTCCACTGCCACAAATGGATCGTGATCGATTACCTTCACTTCCTTCACTCTCCCAGATCTCTGTCCCCAAGACATCTGCTAGATAAGCCACTCTGGGGTGGCGTACCTTCGGCAGGGCACACGTACCCTTCTCGATCTTCTTGGACTCTCAGTGCCTGAGTCTGTAGTTTCTTCTTCCTGATCCGACTCTTCAGCGATCGGGACAAGAATTTTCTCCTGTTGTGCCTTTAAGCTTGGCCTTCTCCTTCTCTCCGGCCAACTAGCTTCGTCACTCCTTGTCCTCCTGCTTCTTGTTCTTGGACCCGTCTCTTGGTCACTTACATCTTGTTCGGTCTCCGATTCGATCTCCCAGTTACTTTCTTCTCCTGAGGCGACTTCGGTCTCACTGGTGTCCTGACCTTCGTCGACCTGTTCCGACACAGGTTCAGCCTCTTCGATCACCTCTACAGCTTGGCTTTCCCCCTCTATGGCTTCTCCGCTTTCCGCTGGATTCTCATCCGAGAGAGGAGCTGTTTCTTCTAGAGGTGTTGGCACTCTTCGAGTATGTGAAGCATGTATCCAATTTGGCAGGCCTCCACACTTCACTGCAGTGTTCGTGACAAGTATGACTTGAAATGGTCCTCGCCAGCGCACGTCTAAGCAGTTCTTCCTGACATGTTTTTTCACCAAAACCCAGTCCCCCGGACTCAGGTCATGGCACAAGTCTTGTGCTGATGGAACCTCTGCAGCCTGGACCTGGAGGGACACAGAATTAATGGCATCAGATAGTCCCCTGCGGTAGTCCAAGATCAAATCGTCTGTGATGTTCAACAGTGCTGCAGTCGGAACCGATGGCAATCTCATAGCTCTCCCCATTAGCACTTCATGTGGAGAGAGACCTGTTTTTCTATCTGGTGTGCTACGTATGCTCATAAGAACCACTGGTAGTGCGTCTGGCCAACTCAGAGATGTTGATGAACAAACTTTGGCAAGTCTGGACTTTATTGTGCTGTTGATTTGCTCTACTATCCCTGAAGCTTCTGGTCGATAACTGCAATGGAGCTTCTGATCGATACTCAAAGCTGAACATAGCATCTTCACTATTTCGCTGTTGAAATGAGTTCCTCTGTCCGATTCCAAAGAGGATGGCACCCCAAACCTCGGTATCAATTCTCTAAGTAACAGTTTTGCTACTGTAAGTGTATCGCACCTACGTGTAGGGTAAGCTTCAACCCATCTAGAAAATATACAGACAATCACTAAAACGTATCTGAGTCTGTTGCATTTAGGCATTTCTATGAAATCAAGCTGCATCCTATTGAAAGGCCCCCCAGACCTTCCTATGTGACTCAATGTGACTGGTGTTCTCTTTCCTACATTTAGTTGCTGACAGATCGCACATCGCTGACATACTGCTTCTGCCGCTACTCTAAACTTAGGGTTAAACCACGTTTGTCTGAATACTCTCACCATGGCATCTCTACCTATGTGTGCTGATCCATGCAATTTCCTTGCCATTGGACTAACAAGTTCATTTGGTAAAACTGCTCTCCCATCTGCAGAAATCCAAAAGTTAATTTCACTTTTTATACACCCAGCTGTTCCCCAGCCCTTTTTCTCATCATCTGGTGCATTCTCCTGAACACTCTTTAGCTCATCCCACGTATCCACGGTGTCGAACAACATTGTCAATTCAGTTCTTTCTTGGATTCCCCCCACTTTCACATCAGTGTGAGAATATCCTTGTTCTGCGCAGTAACGCGCTACCTCGTCAGCATAGCGATTGCCCTGCGACACAAAGTCTACATTCTTCGTGTGCGCAGCACATTTGACAACTGCTATGGCTGTCGGACCTTGCAATGCATCTAACAATATTCTCACGAATTCTCCATTCCTAATGGGAGAACCCGAGGAGGTCATGTAACCTCTTTGAGACCATAACTGCCCGTAATCGTGAACTACCCCAAAACCATACTGGCTATCGGTGTATATGGTGACTCGAATTTTGTTACCTGCTAAACAGGCACGCGTCAAAGCAATAATTTCAGCTACCTGAGCGGAATGTACTCCTTCCAGGCAAGCGGCTTCTACAACTCTGGTAATTGTACAAACTGCATAAGCTGCTCTCAGCTGACCGATATCGTCTCTTACGCCTGAACCATCAACAAAGAAAATTTCATCGGGGTCAGTCAATGGCTCATCTACGATATCTGGTCTCGGTTTGGTGCATAGCTCAGTCACATTCATTTCATAAAGCTTTATTCGGATCATTTAAAAAACATGTCCATAAAAGCACAAATAATACAGACATTTCATTCATTTCATAGAGAGAGCATAGAATAAAATACAAATAACAATTACAGACTAAGTATATACAATACACATATTACAAAAAGCATCCAGAGGGGGGTGGAATAAATATATAAAAATATACAAGTATATTAAAAACACATACTTTTCCTTGCGCTAATCGCTTTTAGCAAAAAGGATGCAGTAAAAAAGCAAATGTCCGGATGGTTCAAGTTAAAAATCAATTTCATAGCCTCCGTTAAATTTCTCACACCAAATCTGATGAATAATGGCTTCAGATAGAATTTCCGTAGCTCAATATACAAATCACATGTTAGCAAAAAGTGCTTAGTGCATTGTGCAGTTCTATTATCACATTTACAGGGACCAATAGGGCGCATTTTAATATTAGGACACGCAACCAGATAATGTACTGTACCCATCCTCATTCTGGTTAGTACAAACTGGTGCGCGGTTCTAGTCACCTGAGATAAATATGGACTAAAACCAGTGAATTCATTCAAGCTTTTGTATAATTCACAAGTAGTTAACTTAGAATCCTCTAAGAAATGCTTTTCGTTACAGTGATTTAAAAAGATTGTTTTTACTTCAGATTTGGGAATTTCCGAAAGACTGTGAGGGTCCGTTGATACATTGATCCCAAATAATTTTTGTGCCCAGTCAATGATATATTTGATCCACGGGATTTTAAGGTGTTGGTCCAGTTGAAGGCAGTCCGTAATGATTGCTCTATTCAATGAAGTACCATCACTGAGCCAAATAGAGCGCCACAGTAGTATGGGTCTTAACATGATCAGATCACTTAACGCTTGAATCCCTGTTTCATAGTGAACCAAGGAATTGGAGGTAGACTTGGGTAAACATAAGAGCCTTTTCAGGAAGAGGTTCTCCTCTACCTGCAGGCTCTTTACATATGACACACCCCAAACTCCCGCCCCGTAAAGGGCAGCAGAAAGACATTTTGCTTGATAAATTTTTAACATGTCTTTAATGCGTCTATTCCCCAGTTTCCTGGCAAACAGGAAGACCCCGTTGGCACTCCTAATCATCTTAGTTCTGACCACCTTATGTTCAGTATCCCAACTCCCATTTTTGGAAAAGGTTATTCCCAAATAACAAAAGTTATCGACCTTTTTCACTTGTTCCCCATCGATAACATAATGGGTTTTACATCTTTTTTTTACTTTTTCAGAACAACATTCCATTACATAAGTCTTAGCCTTATTAATGACCAATTTCCTGTTCTTAATAAAGGATACAAAATGATCCATTAAACGTTGGAGGCCCAGGGGAGTCCTAGACAGTAGCACTGCGTCATCCGCATAGAGTAATACAGGTATGTTAAAGTTATTAACTCTAGGGGCGTCTGCGGCCACTGCCTGCAGGGCAGATTCAACCTCATTGATAAAAAGGGTAAAAAGCAGGGGCGCTAAAACGCACCCCTGTCTGATGCCCCTTCCTATCCCAAACTTAGTAGTACATTCCCCATTGGGTCCATAGCGGACGCTGGTACGAAGTTTTATATACAATCGGGCTAAGAAATAAATAATTCCTTCAGGAGCACCCATTTCCAACAATTTGGCCCATAATAATGTGTGGTCTACCAAATCAAAGGCACTACTGAGGTCAGCAAAACAGAGGTAAAGCGACCCTTTTTTTGCCTGGGTATATTTTCCCACTAATAGCTCTAAATTCAGACACTGTTCTATGGTACCACGGCCTTTCCTAAAGCCAAACTGGCAGTTACTTAATATCTCGTTTGATTCAGCCCACTCTTCAAGTCTTACAAGGAGAACCCTACTCATGATTTTAACTGAAGAATCCAATAAGGATATAGGCCTATAGTTTTTAGCATCCCCCCGATCTCCTTTCTTGAAAATGGGGATAATAATTGACTCTTCCCAGGTGGACGGTATATTACAGCAAATAGCTGCATTGAATATTTTGGTAAGCAGTGGACCCCAAATATCTGGCGCAGTCTTGTAGACATCTATGGGGACGCCATCTGGTCCCTGGGCCTTACCTCCTTTACTGGCTCTTATACTAGCCGTAGTCTCACTGATGGTAATATCTAAGGCTAGGATAGGCCATCTATCGCCATGGGAATCTGATAAATTACTAGAGTCAAAGATTTTGGAAAAATGCCGGATCCATGAATCCATGCTCACGTTAGCAGTGAGTTCCGGGACCTTGTCATCTTTTAGGAATGGGCTGTTCACCGTGGACCAGAACAAAGTACAATTATTCGTGTCCGCTGCTTGGGCAAGATTATCCCAGGCTTCTTGCTGTAATTCAGCTTTCCTACGTTTAAGGGTCGTATTAAATCCCTGTCTAAGTTGGACCACCAAAGCTTTGTCCCTTGGTTTAGCTGCAAGGGCCTCTTTAAGTTCCTTCCGGGCATTTGAACAGGCATGATCAAACCAGCCCCTAGGGCCCCTTACTTTAGACCCAGCCGCTTTAGTAAATTTATTGTTGATGAAGGAATTAATACTATTAAAGTGATCTATACTGTCGGACGAGGTGTCTTCCTTTTCTAAGATTGCCGTGATATCCATCAGACAACTAGAAATAATGGAATCTGATGTTACAACAGCTTTTTCTCCTTTCCACCTCAGTCTATAGCCATTCTGTCTATGAGCTTCAATATTTTTGATAATCCCTTGCTCACAATCATGATTATTATACCAGAAGGTTAATTCAGTACACAAACAGTTATGGTCACTCAACATAATATCTATCACCTTGGGTAACGAACAAAGCGGGGCAATAGTTGATGACATGCAAATAAAATCAATGACGGTATTAGCGGCCCTTCCTTTAAAAGTTGGTATAATTCCACCCATGTCATTTTTAGCATTGTCCATGACTTCTAGATCATAATGGGTCATAAAGTTATTCAAAGTTTCCCCATAGGTGTGATGGGGGAAATGGACTTCCGCCTCCCCCTGTCGGTTATACACACCACAAACCTTTTGGGTAGATAATGGGCACGCAGATACGTTAAAATCCCCCACAAAAATATATTCAAAAACACATTTAAAATTCCTCACGAAATTGTTCAATGCTGTATCTAATTCATTAATTGCTGTGTGTCTAGTGTTATCAAAGACGTTGTTATAGAAATTTATCAGTAAAATGTTTCTGTCGGATTCTTGTGTAAGCCATAAGATTTGCGAATGCGCCCCCACATTAACAAATTTTTTCACAAGAATAGGTAGTTTAACAGAAATTAACACCAACAAACCGCCCTTGGCTCTACCGTGAATTGAGGGCGATGCTGGAAGTTCATAGGACACATATCCCTCAATGCCTTTGAAATTTTTACTCCAGGTTTCCTGGAAACACAGGATATCAAACAAATACACAAAATCATTCCAACCTAGGGCATCCTCCTTGGCCGTGATTCCTGCAATATTCCAGCTAGCAATGTAACAGGTAATCTTTTCTTTTTCTTTGCTAGCATTTGACGGTTGAACACTAGATAAGGACATGTTATTTTCTATATTAAAAAGCTCTATGTTAGGTGTAAGAATTGGGGTGTCTCCCCCAGTCAAAGTACAGTTCAAACATACAGTACCCGTTTCTTCATTAAACAAAGCATCTTCTTCACTTCCAGTACTAGACCCTGGCGCCCTAGGAGCCCTTGGAGGTTCAACCTCAAGTCAATCATTCTGGTCTAGGTGACTCAGGGACTGGAACCTATTTTGGGTAGGGACCTGGTAGACCATTCCGTTGTCAAACGAAGAAGTGTTACCAAATGGTACAAATGGGTTGGGGGTATGAATTAAGGGAACATTCCCCCCGAACATAGAGTTCCCCATAAGCAACGGTGGGTTAAAAGGGCCATTGTGTGGACCAAAGAAAAAGTTAGGCATCATTGGTCTGTTCATCATAGATGGATAGGTAGAGTTACTCGGAGCCCTCTCCTTATAATTTAACCGGGGTTGCCCACCAAGGTGGTTATAGAAATAGCCCAGTGGTCTAGCGATTACTTCAGTCTCCGACTGTGTAATTGCTGCTGCTCTAAGCAACACTGTTGCCACATGTTGTGGGTGTTTAAAGTTTATTATCACACAATCCCCGCCGCCAGTTTTTTTGGTGTTACCTATCCAATTGACTCTCCTGATGGAGATGATTTGGTCAGAATAGCCAACTGGGTAGCCACAATGACGGTTAAGCCAAGAAATAGTTTTATTTCTCAGTGAATCAGGTGACTCATGATCATTTGGGGATTGAGTGGGAATGGGGACGTTAGTTAAAACCACCACATAAGGAACACAGTCGGGTGGTAGATCAACTGGACGACTACACGTCCTAATGGGCACCCCGTTGGGTCCTCCTATCATTTCAGTTGGAACTAGCACCGTGGGTGCTGATACTTGCGTGTGTACTTGCATGGGAGCTGCTGGTTTAATACCCGGCATAGTACTTATGCCCCCATTATTTGAAAGGGTAGAGGATCTTCCCACTTCCTGAGTAGATACGGGTGGTTTATGTGGGTTTGATTGTTCTTTTGAGGAATGTTTCCTGGTATTAGGGGGGGGGGCACTAGTAGAGGCTTGAGACTGCTCCTTATCCCTACTGGGAGCAGTAACGGGACGGATTGATTTTGTAATGTCCGCTAGCGACTTTTCCAAATTGTCTGCATGCTTACCCACCAAGCCCCTTAACCTAGCTACTTCCTCCTGGAGATCTCCTATCTTATTAAGCAATGGCTCTACCACCATTCTAAGTTGACTGAATATAGTATTCGTTAGTGAATCAATTTGGTCAGGCCTCAAGACAGCATATTTATCTAGATTCGGGGTTACGGCATCATCTGTATGTTCCGGTTGGGTCATATCTTTTTTCCTTCTAGAGATATGACTACCTCGCTTGGGAATTGGTTTTCTACAGGCTCGCATAAATTTGGAAGCCCTCCCAGATTGCAGAGGAGTCCCCCCAACATTAACACCTTGGTCATCTTCCTCCATAATTGACTTGTCTAAGGCCTTAGACGCTTCGATGTTTATACTGGTGACGCTACCATCAAGTTCGACAGGGGAAACATTCACATTAGCAATATTATCAATGTTTGCATGATTATTTACATCGACGGGCAAAGTCAATGGAGGGTCAGCAACAGTACTTTTCCCTAATGACTTCCTCCTGTCACTGTTGATTTTGGACACTACTTTCAGTAGGTAATTATCCGGCAATGTACTTTGGACTGACATTTTCAGGTATTACTTTGACTGTGTCCGGTAAATTAAAATATATGGGGGAAACAGTAGCTTATCCTCCGATTATCCTTCAATGGTACTCACAGTTCGAGCCAAGGGGGTGGCCCTGCCCGGCCTCTTCTGGCCCCTGATGGCCACAGACGGCCCCGCCCTTGTCCCGGGCTTCTCCCGCGCGCGACTCGCGGGGCGAGAGGGGGTGTCAGCCTTTTGCAGGCGCCTCCGGGCGCTCTCGGCGCGTCACGCTCGCGCTTCCGCCCCTCAGGCTGCTGGGGCTTGTAGTTTGTGTTGTTGCCGGTCTGGCGTTTCGCTTCCCGCCTCCGCCGTTCCCCTCACGGCTAAGCCCGATGGCAAGTCTCCAGGTAAGGCTCTGGTGTTCCCCCCTGGGCTCCCGGGGGGTCAGCCTTTTGCAGGCGCCTCCGGGCGCTCTCGGCGCGTCACGCTCGCGCTTCCGCCCCTCAGGCTGCTGGGGCTTGTAGTTTGTGTTGTTGCCGGTCTGGCGTTTCGCTTCCCGCCTCCGCCGTTCCCCTCACGGCTAAGCCCGATGGCAAGTCTCCAGGTAAGGCTCTGGTGTTCCCCCCTGGGCTCCCGGGGGGTCAGCCTTTTGCAGGCGCCTCCGGGCGCTCTCGGCGCGTCACGCTCGCGCTTCCGCCCCTCAGGCTGCTGGGGCTTGTAGTTTGTGTTGTTGCCGGTCTGGCGTTTCGCTTCCCGCCTCCGCCGTTCCCCTCACGGCTAAGCCCGATGGCAAGTCTCCAGGTAAGGCTCTGGTGATCCCCCCTGGGCTCCCGGGGGGTCAGCCTTTTGCAGGCGCCTCCGGGCGCTCTCGGCGCGTCACGCTCGCGCTTCCGCCCCTCAGGCTGCTGGGGCTTGTAGTTTGTGTTGTTGCCGGTCTGGCGTTTCGCTTCCCGCCTCCGCCGTTCCCCTCACGGCTAAGCCCGATGGCAAGTCTCCAGGTAAGGCTCTGGTGTTCCCCCCTGGGCTCCCGGGGGGTCAGCCTTTTGCAGGCGCCTCCGGGCGCTCTCGGCGCGTCACGCTCGCGCTTCCGCCCCTCAGGCTGCTGGGGCTTGTAGTTTGTGTTGTTGCCGGTCTGGCGTTTCGCTTCCCGCCTCCGCCGTTCCCCTCACGGCTAAGCCCGATGGCAAGTCTCCAGGTAAGGCTCTGGTGATCCCCCCTGGGCTCCCGGGGGGTCAGCCTTTTGCAGGCGCCTCCGGGCGCTCTCGGCGCGTCACGCTCGCGCTTCCGCCCCTCAGGCTGCTGGGGCTTGTAGTTTGTGTTGTTGCCGGTCTGGCGTTTCGCTTCCCGCCTCCGCCGTTCCCCTCACGGCTAAGCCCGATGGCAAGTCTCCAGGTAAGGCTCTGGTGTTCCCCCCTGGGCTCCCGGGGGGTCAGCCTTTTGCAGGCGCCTCCGGGCGCTCTCGGCGCGTCACGCTCGCGCTTCCGCCCCTCAGGCTGCTGGGGCTTGTAGTTTGTGTTGTTGCCGGTCTGGCGTTTCGCTTCCCGCCTCCGCCGTTCCCCTCACGGCTAAGCCCGATGGCAAGTCTCCAGGTAAGGCTCTGGTGTTCCCCCCTGGGCTCCCGGGGGGTCAGCCTTTTGCAGGCGCCTCCGGGCGCTCTCGGCGCGTCACGCTCGCGCTTCCGCCCCTCAGGCTGCTGGGGCTTGTAGTTTGTGTTGTTGCCGGTCTGGCGTTTCGCTTCCCGCCTCCGCCGTTCCCCTCACGGCTAAGCCCGATGGCAAGTCTCCAGGTAAGGCTCTGGTGATCCCCCCTGGGCTCCCGGGGGGTCAGCCTTTTGCAGGCGCCTCCGGGCGCTCTCGGCGCGTCACGCTCGCGCTTCCGCCCCTCAGGCTGCTGGGGCTTGTAGTTTGTGTTGTTGCCGGTCTGGCGTTTCGCTTCCCGCCTCCGCCGTTCCCCTCACGGCTAAGCCCGATGGCAAGTCTCCAGGTAAGGCTCTGGTGTTCCCCCCTGGGCTCCCGGGGGGTCAGCCTTTTGCAGGCGCCTCCGGGCGCTCTCGGCGCGTCACGCTCGCGCTTCCGCCCCTCAGGCTGCTGGGGCTTGTAGTTTGTGTTGTTGCCGGTCTGGCGTTTCGCTTCCCGCCTCCGCCGTTCCCCTCACGGCTAAGCCCGATGGCAAGTCTCCAGGTAAGGCTCTGGGCTCAGTCACATCAAGGCAGTCATGATCTGTACAAATTTCATCATCCACATAATTTGGAAGTGGCATCAAAGTTGCAGGATTCAAGACGGAGCATCTTTTTAGGGTCACATTCTCGGCAGCCAATATGACTTGCTCGTAGCGTGTGAGCCTGCTATTCGTCAGATGCTGAGTCTTAGTCCTGGTCATTAACAATTCCACAGAATGCGGTACGTACACCACTAACTGATGTCCCATTACCACACTCTCACATCGCACAATGCTGACACCCGTTGCGGCTACGGATTTGAGACATCCGGGCAACGCTGCGGCTACTGGATCTAATGTAGCCGAAAAATACGCAACTGGCCTACGCGCATCTCCATGTATCTGGGCCAAAACTGCTAAAGCGCAACCCTCTCTCTCGCAGCAGTAAAGCAAGAATGGCTTCTCATAGTCAGGCATTCCCAAAGCCGGGGCACGACACAAGTCCTCCCTCAGCTGCAAAAATGCCATCAAACAATCTTTGTCCCATGGTACCGGATCACTCACTCCCTTGTGCGTCAGTTGTAATAACGGCTTTGCCTTCAGTGAGAAGTTAGCTATCCACTGTCGACAATAACCGACCATGCCTAGAAACATCCTAACTTCTCTTTGTGTTTTAGGCGCGTTCATTTTCATGATCGCCTCTATTCTGTCTGGAGACACCTTCCGCTTTCCCCTTTCAATCCTATGGCCCAAGTATTGCACTTCCGTAAGACAATATTGCAATTTACTTGGAGACACCTTATGCCCGTTCTCGGCCAAGTGATTTAGTAAGGTGATGGTGTCTACTCTGCAAGCTTCCTCAGTTTCTGACGCAACTAGGAGGTCGTCTATGTACTGGACCAGAACCGAATTCTTGGGCAGTACTAGACTTTCAAGATTTTTCTTCAGTAGCTGGTTAAAAATCGATGGGCTTTCTGTATACCCCTGAGGGATACGACACCATGTTAAAACGCGATCTTCCAGCTTAAAAGCGAAAAGATACTGGCTATCTTCATCTAAAGGAATCGAAAAGAAAGCCTGGCACAAATCTATCACGGTGAACCATTCAGCTTGGAACGGTATCTGAAACAATATCACTGATGGATTCGGTACCACTGGACAACATGAGACAACAATATTATAAATTTTTCGAAGATCCTGCACTATTCTGTATTTTCCACTAGGCTTCTGCAAACCCATAATCGGAGAGTTACATGGACTACCCACGATCTCCTTCAGTATTCCCTGTTTAATCATGGATTCGATCACAGGCTTTATTCCTGCGATCGTCTCCGGTGTCAACTTATATTGTGGTGTTCTTGGGTACTCGGCATTGGGTCTTACCATAATCTTTACTGGTTCTACCCCCTTGATCAATCCTATTTCTTCTCCAGTAAAATCCCACACCTCAGCTGACACTTTCTCCCTCAAGTCCTGTGGAAGCTCCTCCACTGTTAAGGTAGGATATAGTTCCACGCATTCCTGCGAGTTTACAACCTCAAAATCAACATCCTCATCGTTAGTCTGCACTTCTACTCCTTCAGGTGTGCAATGTATTGTGCAATTCAGTTTACACAACAGATCTCGTCCTAGTAAACACACCGGGCTAGAATCACAGATCACAAACTGATGTTCGTCACTGTAATTCCCTATCTTCACTGACACTGGTTCTGTCAGAGGATTCGTCATCCTCTTATTTGCGACTCCTACCACCTGAATCGTCTCTCCCGACATTGGCAGACCTGGGACTACCGCTGATCTCAAAGTAGATCGAGTGGCCCCTGTATCCACCAAAAATGTCGTAGGACATCCAGCTACTTCAGCCTCTACGTATGGTCCTCTCTGATCTACTTCCAGGGCCGCTCCTAGAGTACAGTCTTCTTCCCTATTTACTCGTTGCCCTGTAAGAGGATCAACGTAGTAGCATTCTTCTCCTCCTACGAACAATGGCATTTGTCTATAGGTTTTCCCTCCATTTGCAATGCGAGGCGGTTGAGGAAACGGGGCTCGAGGAGTCTGAGTCCCCCCTTTGATAAACTTTCCCTTCGGGACTGTTGCCCCCTTAACCACGTTGTTCTGTACCTCTTCCTCCTCATGTTCTAATTCTCCTGTTTCAACGTTGTAAGGACACTCGCGTCTCCAATGTCCCACCTCGTTACACTGATGGCACCTCGTTGTCTTTTTCAGTGTCGCAATATCTATTCTCGGTCTCGGTCTTTCTTCCTCATCTCTGCTCTGATTATTCTGTTTCTTTGCTGGCGTTCCTGTTCCCTGTTGCCGCTGTCCACCCTTTCCAGCTGATTGCATCTGCACCAGCATCAGCTTTTCCTTAAGTTTCTTTGCTTTCGAATCTATTTCATCGCTACAGTACCTTGCATATCTCAGAATCTCATCCAAAGGTTTGTTCTGCCAACAGATCAAATGCTGTTGAATCATCAAGCTTATGTCTGGTCTCAATCCGAGAACAAACTTCGACACGAACTGTCCTATGTCTTTAGGATCCATTACGTCTAACCCACTGTACTGTTTAAACGCTTTCAGTAACCTCTCATAGAACTCGTGAACGGTCTCTTTGGGTTCCTGAGTTGTTCGATCTATCTTAACCCAGTCTATGTCCTGCACCGGCACTTTCTCTTTCAGCCATGTTATTACTCTCTCGTATTTTTCCATGACTCTATCTGATGGACCGTTTGTCTGGGTATCTCTCGGAGGCTCACAAGTGGGCCATTCAATACTAAGTTTGCATGCCGTCCACAAATCTCCGGGTACCACGATATCGAACAAAGTGTTCAAATCGATCCACAGCACCTTAGAGATCTTCACGAATCTCTCTACCTGCTTGTACCACTCCACAGGATTCTCTCTAAGCTTTGGGAAAGAATTAGTGAATGCCGCTAAATCCCCCCTACTCCAGGGTACATGAACGTAGTTTCCGTTCGCGATTTCTCGCAAAGGGAAAGCTTCCATTCGCATTAGGTCTGTATCCTGGGACTTCACAAGTGCACTCCTTCTGACAGATCCCCTCTTGGACCATTTTTCCTCCCATCTATCCAGATCTCTCCATATTCTAATACACATGATTAGTTCCCTTATGTGTACTCTTAGCCCAATCGTTCTACGTTCATCTAGATCCCGAGCCGTGCAATTCAGCCTATGGTTGGCCTGTAAGGCTTTAGTTCGTGACATGTCTATCATATACTTTTCTGCTAATTCAGATAACTTTTCATGAGCTGCCCTGGCTTTTCGAGTAACATCCTTAGATAAAAACAGTATTTCATCTGGATCGTACAGCTCTAACCTTTCTATTGCCACTGTGCCGTCAATTATTTCATCCAAGTCTGATTTTAAACTCATTACATCAATCCGTCTTGCTTTTATTTCAGCTCTTAGTATGTCAGTCCTAGGTTGTTCGCTCACACCCCTCTCACCTCCACTATGCGCCCTACGTCTAAACACAGGTGAGTTATGAGGAGTTTTTCTTCTGTCTCTTTGTTCCCACCTCTCTAGATCCCAAGCTTTTCCATCTTCCCTTGGGGTATGGTGGAACATTGCTCCATTCCCCATCACTACATTCCGTCTTTTCGGCTCGGTTTCTCCAGATACGAGATAGGATCCTTTGTGCTGTTCTAAACCGCTGTAACTCGCTTGTTGTCTGGTGTCGCTCAACAAACGATAAGGACCTTCATGGCCCTCCATGCTCCCGCGATCTCGTTCGTGATCACCGGATGTATGGCGAGACGTTTCGCGACTCCCTATATTCTCATGACTTCGTTCTTGATCACCGGACGCATGGCGAGACGTTTCGCGACTCTCCATGTTCCCGTGATTCCAATGTTGCACATTTTCATCCGGGGTATGGTGAGTGCATCTGAAAGTATTTCGGTACTCCTGCGTCCTTCGTTCCCCCTCACTAAAGGTGACGCGAGGCACTTCCCCACACCCTGCACTCCTGTCGTTGCACATTTGCCTATTGCCACTGGTAGTAGGGCAAGTATCTCCCCTGCTTCCTTGACTCCCTCTCTCCCACTCCGGGCTGCTTTCGCCAGCTCCACAATGAGAGAGGATCTTGTTATCCTGGTCTCTCCACTCTGCTCCTGTTTCTAAACTTTTATTCCGAGTCTCTTCGGCAGTATCCCATTCTTTCAAGTATTCCCTTAATTCCTTATAGGATTTTGGTTTCGGTCCCCTCAAATCCATTGATCCTCTTTGACCCCCTTGTTCTATCCAGGGACCCGTTGCGGAATCTAATGGGGTACTCCGACTCACTGGTGCTAGTATCTGCCTCTGAGGATTTATCGCGTTGTTCCTAATCTCCATCTCTGCCCTTTCCCTGTCCCATCGTGCCTGCTCCTCCTGCTGGACCCCCTCTGGGTTGTAGATTGACACTATAGGGCCTATGGTAACAGGTACTTGTAGAGCGTCTGGCATTTGATACGATCTTGCATGCTGTGTTTCTGGGACCTTCTGGACCACAAATCTTCCTACTACTCTCTGTTCGGAACTAGATTGAAGTACTTCCTCACCTTTCTTGGTATCCCACTCTGTTACTGGGATCGATTTATATTCCCCCCATCTAGCTCCGTCCTCTTGCTGTAGTACGGGACTTGCGACTTCGCTGTTGTACAGAGGTGGTCTATCTGTTAATAGCCTCTCTATTAGATCCTCCTCTGTCTCGCTATCCTCATATTCTTCTAGAGGTTTCTTTTCTCCCGTGGCTTCTATCATGGTGAACAGTTTGTCTGCTTCTATCTTTTGCACTCTCCACTTCTTAGCTTCCTCATCCCATTTCGCATCCTGCACTGCTTTTACCGATCGTCTCACTCTTTCTTGGCGCCTCTTTAAGCTTTTTTCGTGTGCTGCTCTAAACCATGCACTAAGGGCCTCAAACTGTGTTGGCCTCGGTAGAGGTTTTGTTGCAAGCATTACTGCTTTCAGTTGGTTCAACACTTCTAGCTTAAACGTTCCGAATCTCGGAAACGTCAGTTCCTTATTCCCTTCTTTTAGCTTATTCCACTCGGAGATCCATAGTATCGAGTGTAAGCCTACATTTACTGCCATATGATAAGCTGGTGTGCCTTCTGGTGGAGCTTCTTCTCCAGCATATAAGTTTCTTCTATTTCTCTTAAAGATTGCCCTTAAACTCTTAAAGCACTTCATTTTCAGTAATCTACGATTTTTCCCTTATTAATTCTCTTCCTTATTTACGTCCCGATGACAAACCACCAATCCCTGTGCGACCCTCGCTAATCAGCCTATCTCAGCGTGGTTCTACACCGACCGATCAATCTCAGCGCGACTCTACGCTGATGTCACTTGTCCCCTCTGCAGCAGTTCCCCTCCTTTCTCAGCTTGCCTCGTGGTCTTGCATACGTCTCATTCATACGCCGAAAAATGACTACTTCCGTCCAAGCGATCACTTTTCTCTGACTGTACGGCCACAGTCTAACTGTAATTGTCACCTCAACTGACGAGACGTCTTCCTCTCACTTTAGACGCTCGCCTTAACTGATAGGTTACTTACACACAGTAAACGTACGACCAGCGTGCGTTACTCATACACTCACTCAAACACTCCCCCTATCATCGGTCTGCGGGCGATCAATGGTACCTCATGACCCCCTTTAAATGGTAGACAAATTACTCTGGGTGTTCGATACACCCGAACCACTTAAGCCCTCTCTGGACATAAGATTTTATCCGGTTGCGCGCGCTCACAACCTTCCCTCAATCCCACTACAGGCATTCAACTCCGCTTGACATTACAACGCAGGTACAACATAAAACACCGCAATCTGGCAACGCATGACCCTTATACTCACTCTCGACCGACTCTGCTGCTTTTCTCTCGACGCACCGTCAGCACCTTCTTCAGCAGGGATTCTTCTTCTGGTCGTCGATGACTAGGGACCTTGGGGTAATCTAGACCTGACCTAGGTTGTCTTCCTCAAGAAGAAAACCATCTTTCTCTGCTACCAACTGCGGGGAATGAGATTTTAATATCTTTTATGATCAATTTGATAACTTATCTCATTCGTTAAGTTTGGATCGGTTATTTTCTGTCATTGAGTAAAAGACAAACCCCGCATAGGTTAGATAAACCCCATAAACTGACGCAACTCTGAAGAACCACTTACGACTGATAAAGTTTAAAAGTTTTAATATAAAATTAAGAAAAGTTGCAAATACAATCCTCTCAGGATAAAATTCAGCAAACATACAGGAACTAGAAGGAACATATATTCCCTAAAGAACCTCAATCTACAAACGAATACAATTAAAGTCAGTTCCAGAATCAACAAATTAAAAAGCATAGATATGATGTGGTTCCGTTGCGTCATCTACAGAAAGAAAAGAATACAAGTTAAATCTGTCCCTACTCTATACTAGGTGACATCCCTACTTCGCAAGTTTCTAGTACCCTAAAAAGGTGTCAGCAGTTTGACTCCCTAAGAAGTTCAAACTCTCTTAGCCTCTAAAGGTAATTTAAGTTTAAGAAGCAGTATCCTCTCTGCCTACCCATCCGCTCTCTAAGGGTCCTCGGCCTACTGCTCCCTTGCGCTCTGATGTCTCTCAGCGCATCTGCTCAAGTCATCTGCTCTCTTGCTTGGCCTGAGCTCTTCGCTGTTCCCGCTAATCGCCTTCGCTATCTTCTCCCCGGGGTGCTGTCCCTAAAATACACAATCACAGTGTGGGTGGAACGCCCCTTCGACGCCCACCACGGACTTTCCCTCATGATGTCATTTTCCAGCTCTTTCCATGGCTTCGTCTCTTCGCGTCGTCCGTTAAGTTGACCTTTCTCCTTAGCCGCCATCTTCGTCTTATTGCTGGTGACTTCATTTAACATGACATTTGACACTTTCGGGGCAAAGTCTATCACCTCATCAGAACTTTACTCTTTACGACTATATACGTAACCTTTCTTGGTCCTGTGAATGGTCATTTCAAAAACAAGACTCAAATTCCAAGTGTCTCCTCTCTTGTTTAGGCAATAAACTTCGTCCAGCATTGTCACCTTAAATCTAACAAGAACTAGACTCCTTGGCTCGCACGTTCACATCAAGGCTATTCACGACTACTGTGAGCCCACTAAATTACCAACAGCGGACTACACTCCTGCGAACCCTTGGTCAGTCAGGTTATAATCACAAATGACCTAAAACTCTTCTAACATTCCTACAAACTTCTTCTACACTGTATAACCTTTAACACACATTTATATATGATCGCATTTAGCAACTCCTTTGCTTATATGTGAATACATTTTACATAGAATATAAATTACATAGAATATAATTTTATATTCTCATTTGTTACATCGTTATATATGCTCTCTGCACATTTCTCCATATTACATTTCTCGCCGTTTCTCCATTTAAAGTTACACACGTACATGAATTCTACTTTGCACGTTCTATAGTTTGTAAACATTTCTACATTTTTCTACATCAGCCCACTATGTATACGGGCCCTCTAAATCTAATGCATTTTTCAAGAGTAAATACAGTTACATTTCCTATATTACTTTGGTTACATCTGTTAATTTTATACTATAAGTGTCAACTTCACGTTACGGTATACATTTCATTCCTGCGTTTACGATATGCTTGTAAATATGGCTCGGATATACGTTTTATTCAAATTGCGCTCTCTCAAATGTCACACATTCACCCCAGTAGAGAGATCTGGGCCTAAATCCATCGTTTTTTTGCACTTCACACCACCCCAGTTCAGACATGGCCATATGCAAATCAGCCTTCACCCTGTGCCTCATGGGAACAGTCCAGCCCGAACCATGTTTGACGCCACCGGGTGGCAAATGGCCCGACTCTGTTGACAACTTTGTACACCTTGCTAATAGTAATGTGGAAGATTAGGTACCTTGAATACTCCATGCCCTTTACTGTGAATATACTGCGGGCCGACCGACACATCCCCGCAGGGGACACACATAAGAAGGGCATAGTAGTGTGCGAGCAGGGTAGAGCCTGGCCTTGCATGCTTTGCTTGTGTGGGTGGCTGAGGGTCCTCTCTTTGAGGATCTCGCTGGCCCTGAGTGCGTTTAGGGCGGCCACTGGGGGCGCCGGCGACACTTGTTTCCTTTCCCTACCCTCGCAGGAGCGCCCAAGGAGGCAGGAAGGGCCTTGGTGTGCCCGACATGTTTACAGATGCTTGTTAGCGACATTTTACATCATTGACCTCGCAGCGGATCTAGTGCGGGTCGGGGATCTCATCGCGGTCTGTTATGATCATCACTAGTGGGGTTCGGGCGAAGTAACACCCTGCCCATTAGTAGCACCCGCAGGCGGCCATCACCAGTCGTTTTCACTCTGTTCAGGCCAATTTCGACAGGGAGACTCTGTGTCTGCGTCGTAAGGAGCTCTCGTCTGCCAATTGCGGGTCCTGGTTGCACTATTGTTTTCCATATATATTCACTCGCAGTGAGTGTTGGCAGGGTTGGCTCGCGTGCAGCGACGAGGGTAGCGACGGACAGGGAGCGGTTTGTTGCCAAGCGATGGAGAGCGTTGGACTGAAGCGCTAAGGCCCGAAAGTACAGTACCTGCTGGGCTGCTTGATTTTAGAAACCCTTATTAAGCTGAAGAGGCACCTTTTCGCCACATTCTGAGGACATTGCAAGTTGGTGATCAGGGGATGTAGCTCAGGTTAGAGCACGGGCTTCGCATGTGGAAGGCCCCGGTTTCCAGCCGTGGCCTCTCAAGTCATATTAATTAGATGCGTTTTTCTGCTGTTTACAAATGTTGGCAGGTACTAATGATTTGTAGGGCTCCTTAAAACCTGTTTTCGGCGACTATCATCCAATAGGACTGTTCGGGAGACATAATGCTGTCCTTGCTACGATAGCATGAGGTCTCACGGCTGTCGTAAGCATGTATTTAAGATGGCAGGAAACAACTCCACGATAAGATGATGGGGCCTTACTGAGAAAGCTGTCGACCTGGTTTGCAGGGGAAGCGGGTTAGAGTCCTGCATTGACGCTCCGCATCCCACTGCAGTTGATAATCATGTACACACTTTTGTTATGCCTTCATTTACGTTGTTTTTACCCGAAGGTGTCTGAGCGCCTCACAATAGGAACAGAACTGATGTATGAGAAGCATTAGAAGTGAACACATTATAAAGCAAATTAAGGAGGTGGCAAGAGTGAGCAATTAATTCAAGTGGTAGCAAACGGTGCTTTACAGGAGGAAGGGGGACAATTGTGCAAAGTTACAAAAGCGTACAAAGTACAAGTAGCGGTTCCATTTCGCAAGAAATGGAGGACACTCAATACATGAACAAACGTTACATAGGCTTTGGTGGCTCTTTGGCAAGTACCGGAACCAAACACAATGTAAGAGGTAGCAAGCAGCGTGTTACAAGAGAAAAGTGAAGTATGCATGTTTATAATATGCACCAAAGGCAGGTAGAAGGATAATACTTCGTAAATGGCATACTCCCAAAACACAAGAGCACACTGGGAGCACACGTCCATAGTCAAGGAGAATAGAATTCTCTATATTACATGGTCTTCTTTCAGATTATTAGAGAGTTCATGCCAATTTGGAAGTACCTTCGTAGGAGGAGAACGTTGAAGTCAGTGAAGGCCTGGGAGGCCGAGGTGGTTATGGGATGAATAGTAAACAGTTATCAGTCATTATCGATTTAGCAGTTGAATATTTAGCTTAGTATTTGCCTCACCCAACTCCTTACGGGAAGGTTGTGAGCGACCTACTTCTCGTAAATGACAATCAGCTTGTCCTTCGTTGCGTGGGGGCATTTAGGGCCCCTGTCCCATTGAAGTGAATTCATATTGTTATATGATGGGGGGCAGGGTTTTAATGGATGTCTTGTTTCTAATGCAGGAACCGCGACAGAAGAACCACCCCACACACATGTGGGGGCCACCTGAAGTATTAACAGGTATTAGGGCCATCATTCCTGGGGTTGTGTGGGTCTATGGGCACAGCTGGGCTGTGCGTAGGTCACTATGGGGGCGGTGCATGTCCTCCTCATTTCTCAAAGCAAGGGGCAGCTTCTTGGGCGTGCTCCTTGCTGTATTCAGCAAGCACATATCATGCATGTGTATGTAAGGGCATGGTATATCACTATAAGTGCATATTACACACGTACACCGGTACCTCCAAGAAACAGGCATGCCCATTTCACACACTACGGAAGGGCTAGCACTTCCGGGGGCTACTAATGAACCAGAACATGGTTGGTTCAACACTATGGGTTACTTTTGGGCAGCAGGTATGGTCACCGAGGTTAGGACTACAGCAAGAAGCTTGATGGGATTTGTATGGGTCACCCCACATGGGAGGCAATGGCTGCCTCTGTCTTTTGCAACATTGATTGGAACATGAATTTGCATGTGGCAGGGGGGAGAGTCAAACATACTTTACCCCTTCCTTATTAAGACCAAGCAATACACTTTTGGTTACTTGGAACATGCTTTTTAGTTACAGCCTCCTGGATAGAAAAATAATGTTATTGCCTTGGCCCGGCTGCACCAGGGAGCCTCACAACGATGGCGGGATATAGCTTATTGCACCATAGTATGAGGGGGCATGTTCCCTTTGACATTTACTAAGAGGAGTTACATGTATACAAGTGGCAAATGATCTCAAGCACATGTACTGGCAGGCAACGCTTTTGCATCCACTTGATAGGGCTCGTAGGAGTGCTTACGGTACTAAGTACAGCTAGTAGAATTGTGTTAGAAGCTATTGGATTTGTTCAATTCAGCTATTGTTGACATCCTCAACTTGCTGTCCAGATTCGTTGCATTTTCAGTATACTGGGGGCTGTTCGCCTGGTTGGTGTCCTGTGCGTGAGAGGGGCAGTTTCGGGCCTCCCGTCCCCGGGTTGGGGAGGGCAGTGCTCTCTCTAGATACAGTTGTGGCTTGGGGGGCCTTTGGGGTGCTACTTGATGATGGCACCTTGACTCCCAAATCATTGTGTATAGGTCTGTCTCACACATGCACACTCCAAGATCGGGAATATCTCATAAAAGCAGCCATAAACCAGGGTCCTCTTAGAGTCTTGCTGGTCAATTGGTCGTAATCAGTGATATCGGTCTCCCTCATCCTCATGGTTTCATTGCTAGCAAGAAAGTGTCATTCATACAGCCTAATTCATGAAGCTGAATTCGGCTCGCAAAGGGCCAGATTCTGAGAATCTGGCCCTTTGCGAGTGAGATTTTTGCATTTGGGATTCATCATCCCAAATGCAAAAATCGGTATTTGCGTTTTCGCAAATTTGCGATGGATTACATTTAAGGAATCTCTATTTGAGATTCCTTAAATGCAATTCATCATCCATTAAAAAATTGCGAAATCGCAATTTTGGGCCGCTATTTACCGCGAGGTCAAACCTTGTGGTAAATAGCGATAACTCAGAAAAATGCTTCTAAAAGCATTTTTCTGAGTTGCATGTTGCACACACACATGTCCTTGGGACATGTGTGTGCGCAACCCCTGTTCATATTAGCATTTAAGGGGTGCTACAGGGTGTCCTTTGGACGCCCCTGGCACCCTTTCAATCGCTATCTTATTTGCGATTAGCTAATTGCTAATCGCAAATAAGGAATACTCCCCATTCATTCCTATGGGCCTTTTGGGGAGTTATTCCTTATTTGCGATTAGCAATTTGCTAATCGCAAATAAGGAATTAGTAGGAATCGCATTTTTTTTGCATATTCCTACATGAATCCCGTTTTGCGAGTCCTTAATAGCGATTCGCTATGAATCGCTATTAGGGGCTCGCAAAACGGGAGTATGATGAATCAGGCTGATAGTCATTTAAATGTAATTCATAGTGCACCGAAAGGATGATATGTCACACATAGCAGTTGAAAGTTGGCAGCCGTAGATAGGGGCGGCTAGCTCTAGGTGGGCTACACAAGAAAGCGATTTGGTAGCTTCTTTAATCTGATGCAACTAAGAAGCATGGACTATGTCAGCAGATGGGCTGGTTGTAGAAGTAGTGCTCCTTTTGTGGTAATTATAGTGAGGCAATGGTATAGTTGGGCATTACCAGGCAATCTTCAGCACATTGCCTGAGCACGCTGGGTAGCCCTGTTGATTAGTTGGGCCCGCATAATCCATACCTCCTATAACCTGGCCCACGCTGAGACATTCACTTAAGTTGTATCTCAGAATCACCAGTTTCTCATGCAGGCCCATTCGCACTAAGGTGATGTGTGAGCAATTTGCACAGAATTTGGTCCTGCTTTAGCCACACTTACCCCCAGTCTGACCCCACTAAGACCATTCAAGTCTGGCTCCGCTAGATTACAGTCTTTACTGATAACGCTAGTGTGGGCCGGTAAGAAACCAAGAGTGAAATGGGACGTACTGACTAAACCATATGCTTTGGGAGGCTTCGCCATCCCGGATATGAAGCTATACTACCTATGCGCTCACGCGCAGTTTGCTGCTTATTGGTTGTCAGCCCCGCCGTACACGCCACATGTGGCGCTTGAGGCCAGTGCGGTTCTGCCTATTCCATTGAAATAAAATGATCGTTAATTCGCACTCTGTGTTTGAGAAGGGGGAAGTAGACACTGTGCGATCCACCGCTAACGCCTGGCACGAACTGGGTAGGCGGGTGGACCGGCTGCCGCTATACGCCCCAGATATGCCACTGCTGTATCACACGGACATCTCGGTCTCCAGTGAGATTGGGGCTTTACAGCTCCTTTAGGGGGTAGGCCTCAACACGGTAGGGGACCTTTATCTGGGTGCCTCTTTTCTCTCACTGTGGGATATGACGGATCGATCCCCGAACGTGGTTATGTCCACATTTATATATGCCCGGCTCCGAGCTGCCATACACACCTTATATCTTACATATCCGAAGGAACCATTATCGCTGGGTGCGCTGCAGTTGCTGTACACCGTGCCGGATAAAGTTAAACTGCTCTCCAGACTCTATAAAGCCTCGCAGGAGGATGAGGGGGGGGGTGCAGTGACGGCAAAGGCTAGGTGGGATGGGTGCTTGCCTGACCCGCTCACAGATGATGAATGGGCTGAGTGTTGCTCCATGACTGGGAGTTTTGTTGCCAACGGCAACTTTCGCCTTATACACTATAAGTTTATGCATCAATGGCACTACACCCCAGTACAGCTGGCGAGGTATGGTCTTCGAGAGACATCTCAGTGTGTTCGATGTGGGGCAGATGGGGCGGACTTTGTGCACTTGGCCTGGGGCTGTGCGCGTGTGTATGCTTTTTGGGTCGCTGTGACTGATGCACTCTCTACAATGATGTCGGTTGAGGTTACGCTGGATATCCGCTTATGCCTGTTGGGCATGGCATCTGGAGTGCCTGCAAGTGTGAGACGATTGATACTATTGGCATTACAGATTGCTAAACGTAGAGTGGCTATGGCCTGGGGAGGGAGGCGAGCACCAGAGGTACGATTGTGGCTGCAGGACATGGCGTACTGCAGGGATCAACTGGTTTGCTACCATGAGGGGCTCCCTGCAAACTTGCGCCCGCGCGATATCTGGGGCCCGTATACGGCGTATATGCTCTCTTTGGATGCAGACGGAAGCACTAGCAGTGTGCATGATGGCTCCCTGGTAGGGGAGGGAGGCTCGGGGTATTTCGATGCAGGGGTGGTCCACTACAGAGAAGTGCTGGATGCGTGTTGTGATTTCTCCAATTCACAGACTATCTTCGGTTGCTCACCTGTAGCGCCGAGTGGGCAAGTTGGATATGTGATGCCGCCATGCTCGGTGCGCAGTTGTCAATAATCAAGAGCATTTGAGATGCGTTTCCCTGATGTCCTATACAGCTGAATGTTGTTTGATGCTAGATCTAACTCCTAAAGCACTGTGTACAGCTATCCGAACCTGACTCATGGGGTGTGGGGTGGTGGGAAGTTGGAGTATTGAATTGTTCACTGTATAAAGCACAAAATGAGACCATATTTCCTGTGTACAATGCTGTTGTAAGATACAAGTGACACCAGAGGAGCGGAGAGAGACTGCCTTCATAATACCACTACGTACTGTTATCTATGACTAACTATGTGCTTCTCTTTGTCGCTGCCAAATTGATCGCGGCCGGCCCTATTAACGGGTTGTAGGCCTGTTGCCGTGTACTTGTATTCTTTGCAATAAAGGTGTACCAAAAAAAAAAAAGTCTGGCTCCGCGTCGGGTCTGGTCGATATAAAAATGCCTCTATCTGACCCATGTAGGCGTTTGGTTCGGCTGAATTGACTTGAAGTGTCCCAGGTTGGCAGGCACATTTTAACAGTCAATATTCAACAACTAGGGTTGACACGCAGTGGAGGGCCCATGGCTAGGTCCACGGGTAAGCCTTTACCTAGACGAATTTTATTTGGTGGTTATTCAGGTACCAAAGTAGTGTTTCCTTTGGCAGTTTTCACATGCCAGGAAATAAGAGTGAGGAAGTAATAGTTCCCCTAGTTGCACAACATGTATATACAGTTGTATAGGCTGCTTGTCAAAAGCTTCATAGGGTCCAACAATGGCCAGGCAAAGGGGCAGAGTGGGACGACTTGTACAAGTGACAAACATGAGGAGATACTCTACACAGTGTTAAAAGGGATGATGCCTAATGAGGAAATATAAATTTTATGGTCAAGATGTGTTCCCTAGCGCGTACCCCACCGTCTCCATGTACGAGTTAAAGTGCATGTAACTTCCCTCCTGTACCAGCTATGAAGACGCAAATACATTTGCGTCTAACGTTAACATGTCCTCTTTCAGACCCACCATGAATGGGTTGAATGGTCCGTTCCTAAGTATGCTATGCCAACGTCTTTTTGTAGTGTACTTCTACGATTTTCAGCTCTAGCTGAGTAGGCCCCTGAATTTCTGCCACCGAGCCTCTTTTCTGGCTTCTGACTCCAAGGGCCTCTGCCCAGGCTGCCTCTGTACCCGTGAACTCTGACTTACTTTCAGCGCGGCCCCTCGCGCTCAGCTCAGCCTGCTGCCTGCCAAGGTTGACTATAATCTTCGAGTTATCTGTTCCGCTCTCCGAAAATACATTCCTGCCTGCCAGTTTCAGTAAACATTCCTCCCAGCTGCAGAGCCAAAGGGCCGGCCTGTCCATATGCAAGTAATTCAAGTAATTCATAGCCCTTGTTGCCATGCTCCCATGGAAGGCCCATGCCCCCACGCTTCTCATACAGACACTCAGGCGCTTATACACGCACTCACAGCAAGTATAGAATAGCTTCTGCCCTAGAGACCTTTCCGCCCAGATAGCTTAGTTCCTAAACATCAGATACCAGATATGATAGAAGCACAAGTTGATCTGACATGCCAGACTTCTGTCTCTTTCCGTCAGTGTAAATGTCAAGTCCCCTGCACCCTCCAGCTTCACGTCAATCACACGTCATGCAGCTGCGCGCGCATCCAAGCTTCCGATTTCTGCTGACATTGCAACATTTCTGTTAGTGCCACCCCTTTTGTGACACCTATCAGTGACGTTTCTAGCACACACCTCTAGTTCACGCCTCTTGATTACGCACTTGTACCACGTGTATACTGTTATCTTGTCTTCTCTCAGCTGTTACGCCTCCTGCACTGTTGCTTATGGCATGAATTAAGTATATAAGCTATGTACTGTTAATAAAATGTAGCGCTCTATCCCTTCTGACACCCCTGTGGTGGTCAGAACATGATATCCTGGCCATGACCATTCCTTTTTAAGGAATAAAACCCCTAAGATCTCTAACACCACGGACTCTGTCTTTTTCTTCCGATCTGAGTTATTATTGATTAAGTACTTACCTGCATAGAAATTAAGAGAGTAAATTAATTATTTACGTCATTTGGCGCCCGAATAGGGACCCCTCCCCCACCTCACGCGCCGGTTGGCGCATTGCAAGCTCTGTCCCCTGCCATCAGTTAGATGGACCATACGCGTACCGGCAGGATTTCCTGCATCTCCCTCTGACCCACGGAGGTGACGAAGACTGCGATCAGTGCCCAGACGAGGCGGTGAGGAGTGCGGAGGATCCCGACCAGAGCCTAGCCGAAAGAAACAAGGTCCGAGGTGTCAAGAGGCCCACCAGGTTTCCGAAGTTTTCCGACGTTTCCCGAAGTTTTCCGAAGTTTCGAGTCGAGTCCAGTCGAGTTTTCCGAGGCCTTCTGTTTTCCGTGCTTCCCGGTGAGTACCATTGCTGGGACGTATCTAGACGGGTTTAGGTACACAAGTCCGGTCTGCACTGTTTTTAGGCAGTGTATCTGTACTGTATAGCAGTATATCTAGTATTTTGAATTTCTGAATTTCTGCACTGTTACAGCAGTGTATCTGTACTGTTTAGCAGTACATCCGGTATAGGGGGTAGTCATCTATGTCTCAAATGTCTTTTCATGTGATTAATGTTGTGGTATGAATGTGACCGTTTTATGTGCATTATTGTGTGTTTTCTTGTATAACTAGTTATATTCAGAATTAAGTATCAAGGATCGAGCATTCAGTATTAAGTAAGCAAAATGCCGTTTTTCAACAAGTTAAAGCAGATAGGAACTAGGAAAGGGATGTTAGAGGAAGAAATTCCTATCCCCCCTAGGGACACTCCAGGTAACTTTATGTATAACAAGCATGGCATAGATGCCATATTGTATCTAGAATTATGGGCCGATTATACGAAACATCTAGACGAGAGACACAGATGGCCAGTTAATGGAACATGGGATGCCGAGTGCATCATGAAGGTAGAAGAGGCATTATGGAAAAAGAAAGCCAGACAATCTCAGAAAGACGCCATAGAATTCTGGCGTAAGGAATCACATAAACGTACTGAGAAAGCACTGCGTAGAGAAGACAGACTTAAAGAATCAGATAGAGCTCAAGAAAACGAATTAGTTATTGAAGGAATCCGAGTAAAAACAGAACAAATAGATCGCATCCGAAATAGCCAAGTAAACGGCATGTATCTTATGGCCGAGGGTACACCTGACGCCATTTCAGAAATACCGAAAAATCTGCCGCCACCACTGGTTCCAACTAAAGTAACTCATAGGACCACTAAAGATATATTCCTGAATTCCTATCTAGAAGATGTAGCTCCCGCTTACACCAATCTGCCTGTCCGCGCCCTGCCTACTGACAGGGACGAGGGTGGCACCCCGCCCCCAAATCATGCTCCGCCAGTACCACGACAGACCTCCCCCGTTCCACCAGCCCCGCCACTTCCTGCACTCAAAACAGATCTACCGAAACCACGTTTACCTGATCTAACAAAAAGACAGATTCAAGTACAAAAACAGACTCCACAAGGAGATAATACACAAGCCTCCGCTTCAGGGGGTGCGACCGCGGGTCCTCGGACCCCGCCATTAACTCACAGATTAAATCTCAGGGATATACAGAGTCCTCTCACGTTCAGATCACCCCGCTATGATGCATTTAAAGAAAACATTTCAGTTTGCAGATACGATCCAGTACCCGGAAAAGACGACCTAATGATATTGGCATCACTACGGTTAAGATCTGCTACTGATATGTTGCTATGTTATGTAGGTATGAAGGAACGTCTAGATAGAATATATGAGTTTGTTCAGACAGGAAAAGACCCTGACAGCATCAAGGATGCCATGGAGAAACAGAAAGTTGACATTCAAGCACAGATATTACGATTTTTCATAAACTGTCTAATAAGAGAACGAGACAGGCCTGAGACAGATCAGGATGAAATAGAGGCACTCCACAAGTGGGGTCAAAATATATCGGAAGGAAAACATGATAGACAGAATTGCATAGCTAGCATGTACAAGAAAATAAGAAAGACAGTAATAGAAATACACGAAAAAGAGAAAGACAAAGCTCCCTCCGAGGAGGAAGAAGAATCTGAAGAACCAGAAAAGACTGCAGATACTATCGCATATGTAGGTAAGGGAAATTACCTTAGGAAAGGCATCCGTCCAGAAAGCAAGAGAGTTTTCTTCTCTGCCTTGACAAATCCGAATTCTGCTGAGCATCAGTTCCAGGAAACTGATAAAAGGCTTCGAGATCGAGTTGGGTACCACGTACTCAATTCTATGGATGAACAAGAACTAGCCCGATCAGCTGTATCATGGGCCGAAAATGCAGACATATATAATGATGACACAGTAGCGCAGACATTTCTGAACCTCTCCCCCGACGAACAGAAATTAGCAGGTGTATACATGATTCAGCACCTTCTCATCAAATACAGAAAACATTATTCTGATCCAGGTCCCTTACACGAAACACTAGAAGCACTACTCATGGATAGATGGAGAGGTTTAAGCACCAAATTAATTCAAATAATTCTAGAACAACGACACAGATATAATACCTTCGTAAGCTCTGAATATGTTCCCGCCCGCCCCCAGAAAGGAAGATGTATCACATGCAACGCCTGAGTGGCGTTGAAAGTCAGAACCCCTTACGAGAAGTGCACCCTGTTATGGGTGAGGATCGTGTCTTGAAGCGCGTATATGTACACACGCCTCTGACTAAGTTAGAACTGTTAGAAATGAAGAAACTAGTCCCGTGCCATGATAAAGACCCTGCAGGTTTTCACAGAGAGCTTAAAGACATGTTACTGATGGGGGATTACACATATGATGACATCATGAAAATGTTAAAAGTACTGTTGCCCACGGGTATCTTCGAGAAATTGAAGGAAAAGGAATGGGAGGTGGGGGACACAAAGATTGCATGGGCTGAAATAGAGGACGAAGAAAGAAAACGGGTCCCAGGGGTAGGCCTTGGGGACAAAACTAAAGCATTACCAGGTTTGATAGTACAGGTTCTGCCCAGATTATTGACGACTAGAAAGGAAGATTGGGACGCGATCTCGTCCTGTAAACAGAAACATGATGAAGATACTAGTGACTTCTATTCAAGATTCGAGAAATGTTTTATTATTAACAGTGGCCTCAAACCAAGCAGCGAGTCATATCCGCATCTTTTTGTATCAAAGTTAGTCGAGAATTCCCTACCGTTAGTTAAAAACCGTGTGTACAAAGTTGAAAGTACATGGCAAGCAAATACGCCATCACAGATGTTACAGATGTTACAATATCATCAGAACAGAATTAGAGAAGAACAAGATCAGGAACAGAAACGTATGAAAGACACGAAGATGAAAATGTTAGTAGCTCAGACGGTCCCAGCTGACGGTCAGAGAAAAGGTGGGACCCAGACAAGTCACGCTACAGCTCCCGTTAAAGGGACATGTAATTACTGCAAGCAGCCAGGTCACTACGTACATGAATGCCCGGTCCTGAAACATAACATAGCGACAGGTAAAACTAAAGAAAGACCGCATCCGCCTAGACAAGACCATAACCAGCATCAGTCTTCACAGAATACACAGAATACACAGCCTATGCATGCTTCTTCAACTCCAGCACAGACAGTAGCGGTACCGCAGCCACAACCCATTGCCGCGTCTCAGCAAGTGTCACAGCAGATGTACCAGTATGCCCAGTCCGCATATCCAGATTATCCCCGATATACATGAAACAGCCTAGAGAGGGAAGGTGGCTTGCCTCTTATTGAGATTCCTGTAGACCAAGAAGGTCCTTATGTACATAGTCAAGTATTAGGAAAAGACAGAAAATTCTTAATTGACACAGGGGCAAGTCGCACCACAATCAGCCATGACGAAGTCCCAGGGGCACCCCTCTCAGGCTCACAGAATGTTTCCCTTGGTTTTTCAGGACAGCCTATTGTAAATGAGGTATCGCAACCAGTTCCCCTGGCTGTGGGTCCATTATCACGTGTTACAGACTTGTTACTTACAAAATCATGCCCAGAAAATCTGTTAGGAATTAAAACATTGAAGGCTCTAGGAGCTATAATATGCTGTTCCCAGGAGGGAGTTAGACTCTTTCTACGGGATTTCAAGGGTCATTATGTTTTGCGAGAATTCGATGTCAGATTGAAAAATGTACCAGATTACTTGTGGGCAAAAGGCCCAACTGATGTAGGTTGTATGCACATTACACCATACCGTGTTACACTTAAGGCAGGAGTTGTGTTACCCCGAATCAGACAATACAAGTTACCACCCGATGCTGTAGTGGCTTTACTGAAAATCATTGAAGAGCTCATAGCCCAAGGAGTGGTCGTAGAGACCGACTCCAATGTCTGTAATTCACCCATCATTCCGATTCTTAAACGTACTGATCCCAATGCACCGCCAGTATATCGGCTGGTGATTGATCTTCGAGAATTAAATAAATGCATTATACCACAGTTCCCTGTGGTCCCCGATATCTCTTCCTTATTGACTGCTATTGATTCAGAAGCAACGTTCTTTACTGTAATTGACCTCAAGAACGCCTTCTTCAGTGTGCCCATTGATCCAGAGAGCCAATATCTCTTCGGATTCAGTTTAAATGGACGAAGTTTCAAATTTTCACGCGCACCTCAAGGATTCACAGAAAGCCCCAGCATCTATAGTCAAGCACTGAAAAGACAACTAGATTGTATTCAAATGCCAGTTAACACCGCTTTACTGCAATACGTCGATGATCTACTGATCACCGCACGAAGTGAGCCCGAATGCGAACAAGCATCACTGACAGTTTTACATTTCCTGGCCGACAAGGGACACAAGGTGTCCCCTTCAAAGCTACAATTCTGTGTTCAGCAAGTTGTGTACTTGGGTCACTTGCTGTCCAAAGTGGGGAGACAGCTCACTCCCGATCGCATTCAGTTAATTGTAAATATGCCAAAACCCCAGACACAAAAGGAAGTGCGGGCCTTCATAGGCCTCACCTCGTACTGCAGACAATGGATTCCTCAATATGCATTTCTAGCCAAGCCACTCATTCAGTTAACGACACGGGAGGCAGCAACTTCGACTGCCCTCCCTTGGACTCAAGAACATACACAAGCTTTTGAAGAATTAAAGAAAGCCTTATGCCAAGCACCAGTTTTAGCGACACCATGTTACAGCAAACCGTTTACACTTTTTGATACAGAACGTGATGGTACAGCGTTGTCTGTCCTCACCCAAGATCAAGCAGGTTCACATAAGCCTTGCGCTTATTTCTCAAGTACATTGGATTCAGTAGCTCAAGCACTCCCTGCATGCTTAAAGTCAGTAGCAGCAACAGCGTTAGCAATAAGACAAAGTGATTCAATTGTTTTAGGCCATCAGTTAACAGTTCAAGTACCACACTCTGTAGAGGTTCTGTTGAACAGAACCCAGACTCAGCACTTGACTATAGCACGACTGACAGGTTATGAATTAACGTTATTCCAGCCACACATAGAAATCAGACGCTGCAGCATCCTGAACCCAGCAACACTGTTACCTACCGTTATGACAGACCCAGCCCCGCATGATTGTATAGAAATCATTAATGCAGTAACAAAGCCACGACGAGACTTAACAGATGTACCACTGACAAATCCAGACCTGACACTTTATGTGGACGGTTCATGCATGAGAACAAATACAGGAGAATTAGTGGCCGCGTATGCCGTGACCACTGAAACCGAAGTTAAAGAAACACATCGTATTGACACACTGTCTGCTCAAGCAGCAGAGCTCATCGCTCTGACCCGAGCTTGTATTCTAGCCAAGAACAGAAATGTTAACATATACACAGATTCACGTTATGCATTCGGAGTTGTACATGACTTCGGAGTCCTCTGGCAAGAACGAGGTTTCCTGACCTCTCATGGGGCCAAGATACAACATGGTCCCCTCATTCAAGCACTGCTAGAAGCAATACATTTGCCCTCGGGCATATCAGTCATGAAGTGTAAAGCACATACTAAAGTTACAGATTCTGTTTCCCAGGGTAACGACCTGGCAGACCAGACAGCAAAACATACAGCACTGACTCACACCCAGATCACTGATGTGACAAAGACAATAGTACCGACAAAGTGTATGGCAGTCAAGGATCCCGCTCTAGATGTAATTGACATTCAGGCACATGCTACCCCAGATGAAATAAAGAAATGGATTGAACTAGGAGGGATCCAGACAGATCAAAGTTGGATGACGAAGGGAAAATCTACATGGTTTCTCCCTGACTCTATGGTTCAAGTCATGATTAATACAGCACATAGCCCGGCACATCTAGGAGAGAAAGCGATGTTAGACAGTTTACAAAATCTCTGGAGCAATAAACACTTACGAGCAGCAGCAAGACAGAAAGTGCGTACTTGCATGATCTGTTGTCAGTTCAATCCAGGTAAAAGCGTCCCTGTAGAGCAAGGTGGATTTCATCCTCCCGATCACCCTTTTGAAGTCCTCCAGATGGATTATATCCAGATGAACAGTTGTCGAGGATTCAAGTATGTCCTTGTAATTGTTTGTGCTCTGTCCCGTTGGACCGAAGCATACCCAGTATCAGATTACACCGCCCCAACCACTGCCAAGCAGCTGGATCGTGAATTCTTCCCACGGTACGGTTTGCCCCGTGTCGTGTATTCAGATAACGGACAGCCATTCTCGTCCGAGTTAATGAAGCAGGTTTCTTTACTGTTAGGTTACCAGTGGAAATTCCATTGTGTCCGACATCCTGAAGCAGCAGGCCTTGTAGAAAGGCATAACCAGACATTAAAAATCCGCCTTGCAAAGATATGTCAGGAGAAAGGGGTCGACTGGATAGTCGCCCTGCCCGTGGCACTATTCTACATGAGGATGGTCGCCCACTCGAGATCAGGGCTATCTCCGTACGAAGTGGTTTTTGGCAGACCACCGAATATGTGGGGGACGCCCATTCCGAAAAAAATCACTGATGTTGATTGTAATATGTTGACAGATTACCTTGCCTCCTTGATGTCTGCACTCCAATCATGTCGTTCACAGGTTGCCGCAGCCTTTCCTGACAACACTGATGTAAAGCCACATGAGGTCCGTCCGGGGGACATAGTTCTCGTCCGAAATTTCGACAGGAAAAGCCCGCTGGAGCCCCGCTGGAAAGCCCCGAAGATCGTCCTCCTTACGACCAGGACCGCCGTCAAGTTGGAAGGAAGAAAGGGGTGGGTCCACACGAGTCATATTAAGCTTTGCAATGAACTGAAAAATAAACTGAAACAGGACTCTGACTCGTCCACCCCCACCAAAGACTGTGTTGAGCAAAAAGACTTTACAGTATCCGAACGCGAAAAAACTCCCCAAGAAGAGTACCGTATGAAACTCCGATCTAGCAAGTCAGACAGTTTAATTGTTTAAGTCCTCCCCTAGGTGAATCGGTTAAATAGTTTCTGACATGTATCCCCTAGATCGAGATAGAGAGAGAGAGAGACAAGTTAAAAAAGGTGCATATTGTAAATCACTCCGTAGTCACTGTATAGTGACCCTATTAATCATGTTTATTCTAAGTATTTTAGTTATTGTTGCCAGCTTTCTGCTACCTATCTACTGGCCTATTTTCAAACGTGAACAATCTGTTTACAATGTCTCTGCTGAACACACTTTTAGTGAACTACCTGCACACGAACTCTCTTACAGACTTGCGCTGCGCAACAATACATTCATTAGTATGTTACACCACTCCCATCAGACTAATAATGCTACAGACTGCTGGATATGTGGCCGACTCCCTCCCTACCAGAATTACAAGGGAGCTCTGCCCCTCTTCCCGTACCCGTTCACTCACAATGGCTCCTGTGGGGCATGGTTTAAAATAATTAATTCCTTAGATCCTGATATTGCTGTTTTCGATGGGGGCTGGGTTTGGGGAAACTTGAACTTAGTCCTGCTCGATGTCTGTTACCCTGATAAGGAGGGACTCCCTACTCGAATAGGAACTGATCTAGAAAATGAAGTATATGGATTAGGTAACTACACAATTAGTCTCATGATCCTTACTGTTGAATCCGAAGCTGCACCAGTTCTGCCCCATATGCTAGTATTACCAGTCACTGGTGAATTATGTGTCCGAAAGAAAGGTTCAGTACACTTAGGTCATAGTAAATGCACTACTGTGGTCGAATTCAGTGACCATGGTAAATCGTCCTTCAAAGCTATCAGTCATTCCTATTTTGTTTGTGGTCATACCGCATACATACGTTTGCCTCCAGATTGGGATGGTACTTGTTATATTGCATTCCTTCTGCCACCTGTTTTTCTAGCTCCCCCTGATTATCACAGAAATACAAATCTTGTAAAGAATAGACCCAGAAGAGATGTCCCACCTGTTGACTACACAGAAACGGCATGGGAACAGTACACTGATTTTAATAAGGGATTCTTTTTCTTTTTAGGACCTGTCCAAAACAGTAAATTAATACGTAGATTAACTAGAACACTTGAAGCTGTAGTACATGAAACTGCCTCCGCCTTAGGTAACTTAACAGAGGAGCAATCTGCTATACGGGTTGTTGTCCTTCAAAATCGTCTTGTTATTGACGTCATCTTGGCAGATAGAGGTGGAGCCTGTAAGGTCATCGGGTCAAGTTGCTGCGTTTTCATCCCACAAAATGCGCCATCTGTCTATCAAGCTATTACCCGTCTGCATAAAATTGCAAATCAGATACATCAGAATCCAGGCACCTGGACTTGGTCCGGTTGGTTCTGGACAACGTTAACTGCCTGGGGATGGAAGATCCTATCCTTCCTAGGTTTCGGCCTTGTCATAGTATTCAGCTGCTGCCTGTGCCTACAGTGTGGGCCGGCAATATGTGGACTGTGTGCCACATCATGCATCGAACATTCCAGTTTCCTCTCAAACCGTCAAAGAAAGAAAGATGAGCAAATGATGTTGCAAGAACAAACTGATCAATTTATGATGATTAATATATCATGAAGGGTCCGTAGGGAACAAGGAGGGAATGAGGAAATAGAAATTTTATGGTCAAGATGTGTTCCCTAGCGCGTACCCCACCGTCTCCATGTACGAGTTAAAGTGCATGTAACTTCCCTCCTGTACCAGCTATGAAGACGCAAATACATTTGCGTCTAACGTTAACATGTCCTCTTTCAGACCCACCATGAATGGGTTGAATGGTCCGTTCCTAAGTATGCTATGCCAACGTCTTTTTGTAGTGTACTTCTACGATTTTCAGCTCTAGCTGAGTAGGCCCCTGAATTTCTGCCACCGAGCCTCTTTTCTGGCTTCTGACTCCAAGGGCCTCTGCCCAGGCTGCCTCTGTACCCGTGAACTCTGACTTACTTTCAGCGCGGCCCCTCGCGCTCAGCTCAGCCTGCTGCCTGCCAAGGTTGACTATAATCTTCGAGTTATCTGTTCCGCTCTCCGAAAATACATTCCTGCCTGCCAGTTTCAGTAAACATTCCTCCCAGCTGCAGAGCCAAAGGGCCGGCCTGTCCATATGCAAGTAATTCAAGTAATTCATAGCCCTTGTTGCCATGCTCCCATGGAAGGCCCATGCCCCCACGCTTCTCATACAGACACTCAGGCGCTTATACACGCACTCACAGCAAGTATAGAATAGCTTCTGCCCTAGAGACCTTTCCGCCCAGATAGCTTAGTTCCTAAACATCAGATACCAGATATGATAGAAGCACAAGTTGATCTGACATGCCAGACTTCTGTCTCTTTCCGTCAGTGTAAATGTCAAGTCCCCTGCACCCTCCAGCTTCACGTCAATCACACGTCATGCAGCTGCGCGCGCATCCAAGCTTCCGATTTCTGCTGACATTGCAACATTTCTGTTAGTGCCACCCCTTTTGTGACACCTATCAGTGACGTTTCTAGCACACACCTCTAGTTCACGCCTCTTGATTACGCACTTGTACCACGTGTATACTGTTATCTTGTCTTCTCTCAGCTGTTACGCCTCCTGCACTGTTGCTTATGGCATGAATTAAGTATATAAGCTATGTACTGTTAATAAAATGTAGCGCTCTATCCCTTCTGACACCCCTGTGGTGGTCAGAACATGATATCCTGGCCATGACCATTCCTTTTTAAGGAATAAAACCCCTAAGATCTCTAACACCACGGACTCTGTCTTTTTCTTCCGATCTGAGTTATTATTGATTAAGTACTTACCTGCATAGAAATTAAGAGAGTAAATTAATTATTTACGTCACTAAGCAAACTCAAACTGGCCTTATACGCATGATGTAGAAGCTTGCAGCCAGGCAGTGGGCTGTCCAACTAGTGGAATATTATATGGGGGCAAGCATGCACCAAGAGATGGATCCTCGAGATCATCCAAGACAGTCAAAAAGACCCGCCCTATAGCCAGGCTTTTGTGGGTTACGGGGCAATAAGGTGAGGGGAACACGGGGTCAGAGCATAGGTTGCTGCAACGATTGAAGAAGGGTTGTGATGGCGATAGCACTGCTCAAGAAGGGGCAAGTATTTGTTCTTGTACTTCCTCCCTCTTACACGGCAGGTACACAGGGACACCCGTGCATATGTCACATTCCCTTGGCAAGATAGTCACCATTAGGTGGGAACGGCCATTGACATGCCTTGACAGGACAGGGCTAGCCACTCACAATAACTGGTAACTCTAAGGAAGATATATGTTACAAACACTGACTGGGTGTGCTGGGCCAAACGCCAGGCTTTGAGGGACGGTGAAGGGCATTAAAAGGCCTAGTGTGTGACAATGTATTTGCAGGGATACAGAAGGATCCCAGCGGACCTTCCAAAGGGACTACAGCGAAGCAGGTGGCACAGAACCTGGTAGTCCGACACCATCCTGGTGGAAGATCAAGGACACACAGGTGGTTAGCAGGAACTGGGCATCGGTGTCAGTACGAAGGTTCAGCAAGCAGGTTAGGCTGCGTAAGTTGGCCTTCACGAAAGTTTCAGTGTCTATATCAGACACACACACTCATTCCCTCATTCATGTGGTGACACCATGCTATGTTTGCCAGGGAGCAATAGAAAAGTACTGTGAACTTGTCTGGGCCAGGGGGCAAGCTGCACCCTAGAAGAAGACCACAAAAGGCAATTGGCCACCCGTTGGGGACAGGTGAGCTTAGTGGTCTGAGTTCACACCCTTAGCTCCCGTGGTTTGGAGCTCTGTTGGGGACAAGTGAGGCAGCTGGCACGCAGGAGGTTTATCTGCACCATGCGTAAATTCATTGAGCAGAATTTTGGCTTTATTAGACATGTGTGCTACACACCAAATTCAGAGGGCGTTTTAGGACGATTGGGTACAGCGGTCCACTTATGCATGGACCTGTTTTGATCGACAGGGAGGAGGCCCTAGTAATAGCAAGTAAGGAATAGCTAGGAGGAATGCCGGCCTTGGTGGGGGGCCCCGGCTGCGACGGCCGCCACACCCAGGGCTGTAGCGGAGTTACAGAATGATCCAGAGGTGGAAAGGTACTCAGGGGTACCCTCTTCAGGAGCACATAGGGTGCGGGGGCCTAATATCCCCAGGAAGTCTGTGTGGTAGACCCTGGGGTGCAACGGTGCCCCGTCTGTCCTATGGGCGGTTGGAAACCTGTAAAACCGGGGGTCGCTTGAACGTTCCACCCCTTGTAGGGGCGGGGTCGTGAGCAAGAGGGTAGACCGATGGTTCACCTGAAGTCGGAGTGGCTATCCACTCACCACAACCGCAACGCACCGATTGGCTAAGGCCACGATGTAAGTTGGCCCATCAGGTGGTAGGCCGCGAGGGGCGGTTTGCCTTTGGATCGTCTGTAAGATAACCCACTATGTTGGCATATGTATATGCTAATAAACCTGCAGCGACTTCATCCCAACAAAAAGTTGTCTTGTCTGCTTATTTACGATACATGCATGTTGCTGCGGGAAGGCTGGTGAGTGGGCTGATATTGGCACTATGCGGGCCGACCAACACGTCCCCACAGGGTAAAAGGGTCTTGGACGTCACTTCCGGCCGTGGTGGGAGGTGAGGAGAGGTATATATTCCTCCCCCCACCCACCTGGCGGCCTCTTTGTCCCCTCACCCTGACGCCGTTTCCCTCCCTACCACTTACCAGGCGCTTCAGGGTGGGGGGAAATAGATGTTCTAATCCCTTTTATTTGTGTTGCAGGTGGAGTTACAGGGCGATCCAGAGGCGGAAAGGTACTCAGGGGTACCCTCTTCAGGAGCATTCCTAATTTCCTGTCTTTACGCTTATTACTTTATACATATACTCCCGCCAGGCGGGCAACTAGAGCCAAATTTTGGGGGGGGGCGAAACATTTTTTGGGGGGGGGGGCTAATTCTTCGAACCATAGACAGAGTGGCTGTAAAATGGGGTGAAAACAAAACAAAAGCCTCATTTACAAGTAGATTGTCTTTTTTTTTACACAGCTGAAGGCCTACAACCCAACAGGCTGGCCGCTATAACGAACTTGTAATCATCATGCAGTATCATCAAGTTATTGTCAGAATGTCAGTCATTTTGAACACCATTGTAACTGCACCGATGAAGAGGCACATTGTAGTCATTATAATATTAATCAGTACTGGTACTTGATTTTCTATTTTTACAGAAACAACAACAAAACAAAAGAAACTCAAGGAATCACATTTTGGTCATGTTTGTTTGATATCGGTCGTGATTAACTGAGTCATGAAATGTCATGAAATGTTCCCCCATTAGAACTCCACCCTGTCCCTCCAACACTGCCTGAAATGCATGTTATTGTGAATACACCGGCTTCGTTGATCTCTACTCCCCAGTAACCTCCCCCATTCGTCCCACTATACTATTCTGCCAAATCTGGTGAAACCCATGGTCTATGGCTTCCCTCCCCATCATACTCTGTGAGAATCCTCATTCCTCCTCACCCTCCTCATCCGATACATCCTGGTCATCTTCCGGCAGTGAATCACATATATCCCCTCTGTACACGTTCCACTTGGTCCAAATTTTGTTCCACTTCCCCGGACAGGCTCGATTAGAGTACACCGCCCTTTCTGTTACCATCACCCTATCCATATTCAGGCACCATTGCGTCTTTGTTGGCACTTCTGCCTCTCCCCATCGCTGTGCAATATCACGTTTCGCCACTATCAAGCCCACTGTGACCCAAAGTTGACCGTATCTGGATAGATCAGTAGGTTCCCATATATTTAGGAGGCACCTCTTTGGTTCAGGTAACAGTGAGATCTCCAATGCCTGTGATATTGTTCTCAGTATTTGTCTCCAAAACTCCTGGACCCTGGGGCAGTCCCATATGGTGTGAAAAAACGTGCCCTCCTCCCAGCACCCACGAAGGCAGTAAGGGTGTTGTGCTCTGTGAATGCGGTGTAACATAGTCCTTGTGTAGTACACCCTATGTAACACTTTCAGTTGCACAAGTCTCAGTCGTGCGGAGATGCCTACTTCCTTAGGCGATGCTATTGCCTCATTCCATTCATGTTCGTCCATTTCACTAGTGTCTCCCTCCCATTTCTCCTTCAAAGGGGTCAGTGGGTCCGGTAAGTTGTTAAGTAGTTTACGGTACGTGAGTGATGTCGCGCGTTCAATCATAAAGTCAGTGAGAATGCGGTCTTCTAGCGTGGACAATTCTGGCAGATCCATGTCCGGGGGCAGAGCAGCCAGTAACGCATGTTGTATCTGAATATATCTATATAACTCCCGCTCACCCAGGTCGTAGAGCTCCCTCAATCTACTAAAAGGTACCACACCTCCCCTCTCCCAGAGATCCCCCACTGTAGATATACCTATAGTATCCCAGTGTGAGAACCCTCTGCTGTTTCTCATGTTACCTAAGGCTCGAGAGTCCCACAATGGGGTAAGCTTGGTTATTCTCCCCTTCCATCCCAGTGTTGCTGTCGCTGTGTGCCATATTGCCACAGTTAGTCTGGTGGGCCCCACCAATTTGCGCATTTTACGTTGGTCATACAACGGAGTCAATAAACTATTTGTGCCCAATTGTGCCCTGTCTGCCTGAAATGCTGGTTCGTTTTGTGGAGTGTGTATCCATTGGTTGATGGGTTTCAGGTGTGCCGCCCAATAATACAATTTTAGATTAGGCAACGCGATCCCGTCATCATACCATCCCCTGTGCAATTTGGGTTGTGCGATGCGCGATGGGAGGTTCCCCCATAAAAGATTGGATACCATTACCGCCACTTTCTGAAAGAATCTCGGAGCCACCGGATATGGCGTGTTTTCAAGTACGTACAAAAATCGGGGCAAAGCCATCATTTTATACAGTGCCGCCCTTCCCAGTAGTGTTAAAGGCAGCCCCGACCAAAACTTAACGTCCTGCTTGAGTCTTTCCAAGTGGGGCCCCAGATTTTTGTCCATGAACTCCGAGGGGTCCCTAGTAACCTGGATACCCAAGTATTTAAATGACGAGCCTGCTATCTTCAGGGGGCATTCTGCATTCAGTGTCAGGACCGGTCCCTTCAGTACATATAGTTCCGACTTGCTCCAGTTCAACGTGTATCCTGACACCCTACCATACCTATCACAGAGATGCAATAGAGCCGGCACCCCGCGTTCTGGGTCCGTTAGATATACCAGCATATCGTCTGCATAGAGTGAAAGCCGGCCCTCCCAGCCCTCCGCCCAGCGTATGCCCGTCAGGAGCGGCAAGGTCCTTATTAGAGTGGCTAGGGGTTCCAATGAGATCGCAAATAGTAATGGTGAAAGGGGGCACCCTTGATGTGTGCCCCTCCCCAGTGGGAACGTCCACGAGATATGGCCGTTTGCTACTACCTGTGCAACCGGGTCAGCGTATAACAGTCTAATCCATGCGGTAAACCGGGGGCCGAATCCCAAACGTGACAGAACCTCAAACAAGTAGTTCCACTCTACAAGGTCAAAGGCCATCTTGGCATCAAGGGTCAATATCACTGCTTGTGTAGCGATCGATTCCGCCCTGGCCAGCACTCCATGCAGTCTACGCAGATTCAATGCCGTATTTCTATGAGGCATAAATCCGGCCTGGTCAGGGTGTATGAGGGACGGCAGATGAGGCAAAATTCTGGTCGCCAAGAGCTTGGCGAGGATTTTAGCTTCTGCATTAAGCAGCGAGATAGGGCGATATGAGGAGCAATCCTCAGGTGGCTTCCCTGGCTTGGGGAGGGCTACTATAGTTGCCAACCTCTGATCTGGTGGAAGTAAGCCCTTCTCTATACATTCCTTAAACATCGCTAGTAGATGTTGGCTTAGGCTCTCGTGCGTCGCTTGATACCGTTCTATCGTGTGCCGTTGGGTCCCAGCGCCTTGCCCGGATTCAACGCATTAATAGCCATCTGGATTTCTTCAGCAGTAATGTCCGCATCTAACTCAGTTGCCACCTCCGAAGAAAGCGTCCGGACCTCTATCTGTTCTAGTGCCTCTCTGGCCATCTTGGGTGTTACCATGCTCTCAGGGGTGTAGACCCCCTCGAAGTGGGCTGCGAGCTTCTCAACTATTTGTTCTAGGTTAGTGTGCATCATCCCCAGATTATCCCTCGCTTGTTGGATTTCTCTAGAACTTCCTCCTCTCTTGTCGAGCTATGCCAGCATCCTGCCTGCCTTGTCTCCCACCTCATAAATCCTATTCTGTGTGTCTGTCATTTTCCCTTTAACCTGAAAACGTAAGTGGTCAGTGTAAAGCTGCTGTTGATGGTTAAGTGCATGTAACGTGGCCGGAGTGGGGTGTTGTTCATGTGCCGTTGTCAATTCCTGTACCGTTAATTCCAATTTAGCTAGTTCCTGAGCCTGTTCCCTTTTGTAGCCCGTGATTGAATTTATGGCTTGCCCCCTGAAAACCGTCTTATACGCCTCCCACACGACCTCTGAGGAGCGTACTGAGTTTACATTCTCGTTGAAATACTGTGTCGTCACTTTTTTTAGAGCCTTGCGAACTTGGGGAATCTTAAGATACGCAGCGTGTATGGGGTATATGCGTTTGCGGGACTTCTCCTGAGTGGAGATCGTAAGAATAAGTGGGGAGTGGTCCGAGATTCCCCGGGGGTGAATTTCTACTGTGTCTATATGTTGGATACCATTGCCCAGGGCCAGGAAGTGGTCTATTCTTGACATACTGCTGTGCACTGCGGAGTGGAAGGTGTATTGTTTAGCCTTAGGGTGGGTGTACCTCTAGACGTCAATGAGACCCATGGCTGTTAAAAAACGTTGGAAGCGGGGGGTCTCCCCGTGGGAACTGGCGTTGGGAACCTATCAAGTTGTGTATCTAAAATGGCGTTGAAGTCCCCCCCAAGAAGAACGTCCCCCTCAGGGAGGGTCAGTATAAAGTCAGCCAGTTTCGGGAGTTGCACCGAGTGAAGTGCCGGTGGGATATATACAGAAACCAAGTTAAGGAGCCTACCCTCCCACTGTCCTTGCAGTGCCGCGAAGCACCCTTGATCGTCATTCTTAGTTTGTAAGGGAATGAACTGTGAGGATTTCTGAAGCAGGATACCAGTCCCCCTGGATCCCGACGTGAAGTCCGAGTGGACCACCATCTTGTAACCTCTCCTATCCAAGGCCTTGGTAGCCCCCCGTCAAATGTGTCTCCTGTAGTAGTGCTATAGTGGGTTTCTGCCTTTTCAGTGCGGTCAGTACCAGTCCTTGTTTTACCTTATCACCCAGCCCTCTCACATTCCAATTCAGTAATCGTAGGGATCAGCTCTGTGTGCTTGGTCATCAGCCATTTGCAATTATGAGGTCCTTGGTATTTCTGACATGATTCGAGTCATGAGTGCCGGCTTTGTACCTGTTCAATAAACTGCTTAGGGTCCTCATGGAAGAGCTAGACCAGTGTTGCATGTACCAAACCTTTGTCAAACCGCCTGTATGCATAACAGTATTCTTCGACCTTACATGTGTATTCCGAACTGTGTCAAAACAACCCCCCCCCCACACTCCCTCCCTGCACCCCTGCTTAACGTAGTTCCAACTGCCCGCCACCCCAACTGAGCAGAGTGCTTAACCCATCCCACAACCAGAGTACTTGCGTGTAGGGGGGAGAGCGTCTCCCCGAGCAGGCGGCATCCTGCTTACATCCGGGGCTAACCAGGCCAGTGTCCATCTGCAACTGCAAACCAGTGTGTCCATAAACAAAGACAGCATCCATTATAGCCTCTTATGTTCCAGGTCATTCTTCTCCGTCGGCCCCTGCGAATCCATGAGTAGGGGATCCTCCCGCTCCTCCTCTGCATGATGTCCGCGACCCTGTCCGTCTATCTTCTCTGTGTCCGTGGTTTGATCTATGAGTTCTCCGCGGCTGGTCCGTAGTGCGCCAACCCTCGAGCCAATCCCTGGCCGCATCCGGAGAGTCGAAGAGCCAGACCTTTTTATCTGCTACCACTCGGAGCCGGGCCGGTAAGAGCATCGAGTAAGGCAATTCTTTTTCTCTTAATGTCTTTTTCACCTCTAGAAAAGTTCTCCTTCTCCTTGAGACCTCCGCCGTATAGTCTGGGAAAAAGGACACCCTCGAGTTCTGGATCTGAATGGCTGGTGCCACTCTTGCCGCTTGTAAAATGGCATCCCGGTCCCTGAAGTTAAATAGTCTCGCTAATATTGTCCTCGGCGGTCCTCCTGTCTTTGGCTTACCCCCTGGCACCCTGTGGGCCCTTTCCACAGAAAAGAAATGTGAGAGGTATTTAGGCTGGAGATGAGTTTTGATCATATCCTCCACATAGAGGTCCATCGCTCCCGTTTCTTCAGATTCCGGTACGCCTAAAATTCGGACGTTGTTTCACCGAGAGCGCCCTTCCTGATCGTCAAGTTTTTCTCGGAGTATTTTGTTGTCCGCTTGCAGTTTACCCATTTCGATTTGTAGTTCCGACACATCCTCGACTAAGGATTTGGTCACCACCTCAACTTGTTTAACTCTCTCATTCATCTTCTGGAGGTCCGCTCATATCAGGGTAACCTCAGTTGCCCTAGACCCCACTGTCGCCTGTACCTGAGCCAATGCCGCCAGAACATCCTCCAGTGTAGCCTTCTTCGCCCCTTCAGTTTCCGTCATTTTCCTCGTGGGCTTGCGTTGTTCTTGGGGGGGAGTCTGCTTCTCATATGCGAATTTGTCAAGCTTGGCCTGCGTGGAGTTGTGCCTGGGGCCTCTGTTCGCCATGTTGCGTCACCGAAGAGCGCTCTATTCACCCACAGAGTCGCGGTATCTGGGCAATAGGAGGGTGTCTCACGTACCTTCTGGTTGATGCCTGCGTGTAGTCGCGATAGTCACTCCGCAGTGCGTGGTACAGGCCTCACCTGGTGGGCCCTCGTCTGCTGGGTCTTCCGTTGTCGACAGTGCAGGATCGGGCAGCGCCCTGTGCAAGTTATGGATAAATGGGGTATCCCTCCGCCTCTTTCCAGGTGGAGAAGGACTCCGTACACCTCTCCAGTACCCCGAGCAGTGTCGCGGCTCAATCAGCCGACTGAGCCTGTAGGAGTAAACCGCGCAGTGGCCAGTTTAGTCGGGTCATATGTTGCCTTTCCTTTGCGCTGTCCAGCGCGTTTGCACGTCACTGATCCGGAGCCCCTTCTCTAAAATTCAGGCGTTCGACCTCCAAGCTGCCTAGCGTCACTTATGTTCCAGCAATTAGGGGGAGGGGTGGGGTGAGGGGGGCCCAATTCCTTGCAGGCTCTCAGTACTGCTTGCACCTCGTCCCCCAGATGGTACACCTCCAAATGTTCACGTGAAAGAATTTCGGATCGCCTCACCACTCACCAGGGATTACCCCTGTGCGTATTATGCCAGGCGGATCTTCATAGCTGGTCCCGCTTTTGTTTCTCGGGGTCTCTGCCAACGATGCGAGTCTGCCGCCCAAGATGGCTGTTCCGCCCTTTCGGGCCGCGGCGTCCTCTATGTTGCGTTCCGTGCACTTTCTCCAGCAGCGCTCACTTGTTCGGGTCTCCGCCCGGCCCTTTGCCGCCTATGGATGCTCTCTGACTGTTTTCCCTCGGCTCGGCCGGAGGACCGGCACTTCTGGCCGGCAGCACCCGCCAGGACACCGCTTCCGGACGGACTCGTTCTGCCCACTACGTCGCTGCTGCGAGGCGGCCAGTAGGCCCCTCTTCTCTCCTCGTCTTTCCGTCAATTGTCGTTCCACCGCTGTCTTCAAATTGCTCCGATGGGCGCTTCACGGACGCCGGACCTAGTCCGCCCCGAATGGTAATTAATCTATCGGATTAATATAGCGGATTTATGTGGGAAGCCGCCTTGCCACGGGAGCCTCCCTAAGCTGCGGCCGCCATCGTTGGCTGCTAGCCACGCCCCCCGTAGATGGTCTTTTAAAGACCTGTTGCGTACTCAGGTGCGGCTGCAATTAGATTGTCGCCAGCCCCCGAAGCTGTCTCTGCCCGGGCTGATTCAGACGACATGGGGGGGGGGGGGGTTAAAGCCCCGTGAACCCAATGGGTGTTGCGCGCCTGACTACCGTTCCCTTGCACACCGAGGCAATTGAGGATTGAGCAACCGCTGCATCATCGAACTCTTTTTGGTATGTGCTGACGCTGCCCGGGTACTAGAAACATGAAGCACTTGTTCTGACTCTGCCACCACAACAGCAATCCATCACCCAGATGACACAGATACATCTGTGCATCTTCGAGCCACTAGGGAATATACAACCAGCCTTGTCACACACTACGTGCTTACTTGCACGTTCCTTGAAACTTTCCGCACGTTTTCTACCAGTATTTTACCCACACCTCTGCCATCTGTCACTTTGTATCACTGGACTGAGCAGAAGCCTGCAGATATCATATCCTACAGGTACGTCTCTAAACGCGCTTGGTCCCTAGCGAAGCCTTGGGGCCCACCAGTAGGAGGTGTGGGTGGGAGGCACTGACACAGGAATAGTGTGATAAAGGCCGCTTTATTAGAATCAGGTGCACCCTACCTCGACCCAACCTTGGCCTGCGCCGCACAAAACTATGTCTCACTAAATAAGTGGATGCCTAACAACCCCCCCACCACCCCTAAATGGATCCCCAACATTGCAACTCATCCAACATCATATAACATCCCGTCCGCAACCTACCCCCCTTGCCTACAACTGCAAAAGACCTCAGCATCCCCCCCTTCCTACCAAAAGCTAACCCAGGCCTCTTCCAATACCCCCAACTACCCCCTTTTAAACTAGGAGAAACGCCAATGGAGAGGCAGAAGACCAGCACCTGATACAGCGACAACACAGCTGTCCCTCACTACCCTCAACCGCATGTGCACCGTCATCCAAGAAAACATCCTCCATCCGACTAGAGTCCCCTTAAAAAGGGCGGGCAAAAATGTGAGCCCCAATTGCCTACTGCCGGCTGCTGTGTCACTGCACCACAAAATGGTGGACAGTGACACTCGATGTCCGGCCAAATCCGCTCCCATCCCAAAACCAGCCCCAAATGAGCCCAACTGCCATCCCACAGCCCAAACAGCCCAAAAAACCCTTCCTGTCCGTCCCTAAACCCCCTCCCCTCCTACCGGCCGCAAAATTCCCGTAGGGGCAAGCCACCCACTGGTCGGCCACCCCCCCAAGTCCCCATTGGGGCACACCAGTAGGAGGAGCGGGGAGGCACTGACCACTGACACAGGAATAGTGTGATAAAGGCCGCTTTATTAGAATCAGGTGCACCCTACCCCAACCTTGGCCGGCGCCGCACAAAACTATGTCTCACTAAATTATTGGATGCCTAACAACCCCCCCACCACCCCTAAAAGGATCCTAAACATTGAAACTCATCCAACATCATATAACATGCCGTCCACAACCTACCCCCCTTGCCTACAACTGCAAAAGACCTCAGCATCCCCAACCTTCCTACCAAAAGCCAACCCAGGCCTCTTCCAATACCCCAACTACCCCCTTTTAAACTAGGAGAAACGGCACTCGAAAGCCGCATTAGCGTCTTTCGACCCCCCATAGGACTCCAGCCCCCTTGGATACCTGCTCACCCCTAAAGCCGCATCCAGTGCCTCCTTCAACTGAACGATGTATAACTCTATCCCATATCGTGATGGGTGAACCCCATCCTCTCTAAAGAAATACACCGCCCCATACCTAAGCTCGGGATGCTCCATCCTGCCTATCCCCTCCCTGGCACAGAAATCCTTCATCTCCCTGTTGATCTTCCTCCTGGTCCTGTCAATCGCCCCCGGGCGCTCAGCTCCCCTCCAACACCGCCTGGGAAGAAAATCTGACCAAATCAAATGGCAACCTGACCAACGACTCTTAAATTCCACCAAATCTTGCTTCATCTGCTTGACCAGTGCCAAACCTTTACATTGCACTAGGTAATTTTCACCCAGATGGATAACTACCACATCTGGGCACACCCCCCCTCCCTTACCACATTGTTCAGCAAGGGCATCAACTTGTGTCAACGCATTCCCCCCTTTCCCCGCCAATGACATCAAAACAATCTGTCATCCAACTCCAAGTTGAGCGTCCGGTGTTTATCCCATTCAGCCCTCCCAGCCCGCTTGACAAATGAGTGTCCCACAATGTAAATGTTCAGAAGCGCCGCCTCCGGCCCCGCCACAGCACCTGAAAAGACACACATGTAATAGGGCGAAACATAACTCTCAGACCGTCCCCTCTACCCCCCGCATTCGGACATAGTGCCTGTAGCAATCAGACTTCCAAAGCCCCAACCGCTTGATCTCCTCCGTCCCCCATCCACACCGTGCTGCCTCCGTCGCCGCCCCAATTCGAAAAGAGTGTGTCTCAAACGCCTTTGGGTCCTCACCCACAGTCCTTAGGGCGTGCCGAAGAACCCACAAAGCCTGAGCCACCGTCACCCTGCTTCCGTCCTTCCGACCAAAGACCTCGTCATCATTCGCATTCTGACCTGCCGCCAGCCACCGCCCCCATATCGCCGGACACACCCCCTCCCGACCCCCAGGCCCCAACACCACCCATGTCCCCACACCCCTTTGGTCCGTCTTCGAGCGTCGTAAGTGCACCGCCACCTCCAGGGACCGCATCTCCACGTCCTCCCACAGGAGACCCCGCCCCCCTATTTCACACCCACCAGCTCCGACACCCGAAACGCTCCAAAAAACAGCCAGGACATGAGCGTGGGAAAACAACACCGTCTCCTCCCCATTGCGACACACCGACGGCAACGCAGCAATCAATGCCACTAGCAAGACCACCGAGATCTGCCGACGCTGCGCCACGGCCGTTCCTTTCTCCCTCGCCCATCCTTCCAGCAAACGAGCCCCCAATTCACCCGCCGACGGTGGATACCCCCACCACAACTTCCCCATGAACGCCACCGCCGCCAGCTTACCTGCAATCGTGACCCGCGACAAGCCTCTGTCCATCAAGCTCAACATGAATCGAACCACCTGCTCCTCCCATTGCCAAAGATCCCCCTGCCTTACCGCACCAGAGTGCCGAAACTCCTCCCATGCCTGTGCGTATGCCTTCCACGTCGATGCCGCCACTGATGCCCTCACCAGCTGAACGACCCGGCATCTCCCACCGACTAGAGCTTCCCCGGGACCGGCGTCTTGACCATCTCCGCCGCCGTGGCCAGCCCATGGAACCTCTGCCACCGTGAACGAGACAAGGAATCCGCAATGTCATTGTCCACTCCCGGCACGTGGCGCGCATGAAACATAATGTTATTCTCCAAACAGCGCAGCACAAAAACTCTCATCAGCTTCGAAACCTGGGGGTCCCGCGCCGACTGCCTGTTCACCACATGTACCACCGACATGTTATCCACCCGGAACAATACCCGCTTGTGCGCCAACTCAGTCGCCCACACCGAGACTGCCACCAACAGCGGAAACAACTCCAGGAAGGCAATGCTCTGTCCCCCGCCTGCCAATGTGTCGGCCATTGCTCCGCGCATCATCTCTCATCCCAATACAGACCAAAACCGCCGACACACGCAGCGTCGGAGTACAACGTCACATCCCACTCCCAGTCCTCCGACGGCGCCATTGGCACACCATTGAACCGCTCCAGGAAAACCCACCACATTCGCAAGTCCTCCTTCACCCCCGCTGATATACACACGTGGTGATGTGGTAGTGTCAAGCCTGACAGCGCCAAACCCAACCGGCGACAGAAGGTACGGCCCGCTCGCACCACGCAACATGCAAAATTAAGATGCCCCAAAGGCACCTGCACCTCTCGAACCAACACCTTCTGTTTTCCCAGCATGTTGCCCACCAACGACAACATAGCTGACCTCTTATCCTCCGGCAGGCATGCTTCCATGGCCGCTGAGTCGAGCTCTATACCGAGAAAGGACAACACCTTACTTGGACCGTGCGTCTTCTCTGGCGCCAGGGGAACCCCAAATTCCTGCATCATTCCCGCCAAACTGTCCAGCAGCCACTGGCAGTCCATCGCACCGGGTCCCCCAACCAGAAAGGAGTCATCCAGGTAGTGCGTCACCATCTCAGAGCCTGTGCACCTGGAAAAAGCCCACTGCAGAAAGGAACTGAAACGCTCAAAAAGCGCGCAGGATATGGAACACTCCATTGGCAGTGCCTTGTCCACAAAAATGCCACCGTCAAACTGGATCCCCAGCAACTGGTAGTCCCGCGGGTGTACCGGAAGCAAGCGAAATGCCGACTTAATGTCACATTTTGCCATCTTAGCGTCCCGCACCACCCCGGACACTAGCCGCCGCGCCACATCCACCGACGTGTAGGACACCAACGCCAAATCCGATGCGATGAAGTCATTGACTGACCCACCTGCCGGCCACAACAGGTGCTGAATCAGCCGGAATTGCCCCGGCTCCTTCTTGGGCACCACACCTATCGGGGATATAATCAACCCCGGCAGCGGCGGCTCCGCAAATGGGCCCACCATACGGCCCTCCTTGACTTCCTTAAACAGCTTCTCTCTCACAATACCTTTGTGTGCCTGCACCGACTTCAGATTGTCCGCCCAGAGCGCAATCCGCGGGCCCTCATAGCCCAGCCGAAATCCATCTCGAAACCCCCCTCGCAACCCGGCCGCGTCGTCCGCCCGCAGATACGCCGCCAGCCAAGGCTCTAACCGGAGTACGAGCCTTTTCCCAAAGCCCCAGACCCCCCTCGGCCACCTCCCCTCCCCCCACTCTGAATTCCCCCGCCCTGCACTCCGCCTTGCGCGGGCTGTTGTCCTGGCAGTCCCACGACACCCCAGCAGCGCACCACTGGGGGCCTCCGCCCGCATTTGGAGCACTCGTGCCGGAAGCAGCACATGTGCCTGCCACACACCCCCTTAGTGAAATCCTAGCATGCCCCGATTGCGGGTTGACCAATGGGCTCACAGTGCCTAAAAGGGTGGCGGCACGAGCGGCAAACAGCTGGCCGTATAGACGGTGAGGCGAAACTTGGCACCTCCCATCGTCTGCTGGTACAAGTCCGAATCCAACTCCCCCCACTTGGCCTCCGGAACGGCCGCCATCCGTGCCCGGAATTCCTCATCATAATGGGACCAGGCATTCCCCCCATACGTCACCTGCGCCCTCCGCACCACGTCCATGTACTTGAATAGGGCGATAGACCGAACTGGAAATTTGTCACAATATACGCTGGCATATATTAGAAAAGCCGCTGACCAATTGTCGATCGTTAACGGGACCTTCGGCCACCGCGCCAACTCCTGCTGCTCCTCTTTTAACCCCTCCTTCGAAGTCAACTCCCTATGCAACAGTTTTAACATGTCAATGTACTCCCCTCTCCAGATCTTCTCCCTCTTTGCCAGCGACAAGTGTGCCCCCAACGGCTTGGTCACCCCCTATGTATGGGAGCTTCTGAACCGGCACCACGCAACTCTCCTTGCCCCCCGTCGCAGCCGCCCCGCCTCTGCACGCCCCAACGCCGTCCCCCCACCAGCGCACGACCCGACCACACTCGCCGACATCCCGCCATCCGTTCCCACCCCGTGTCTTTCACATACCTGCCCTTTACCAGCCGTCCCCCATCATGCCCCCGAAAATCTGTCCCCACCGAAACCTGCACACAGTGCCTCTTGCCCGCACCACTCCCCACTCCGTCTCCAACCTTACCTGGCGTCAAGGTCGGCATCTGAACTGGATCCCGCCGCCTAATCAGTGAAGCTGAGGGGGCCGTCACCCTGGGCGCTTCTTGCTGCGGCCGGACCTGTAACACACTGCCAACAACGTTACAAGATCCCCCCTCCCGTATCTCCCCCTCCTCCCAAGACTCCCCCGCTCCAACATCCTGTAGCCCCCGGCCGTCCCCAATGGTCTCCAGCCGGCTCAACCCCGCCTTCTCTCTGCACACCCGCATCAGGTCCACTAGGTTCACGTGCTCGCCCCCCCCGCCGTCGCACTCGCACCAACAGTCAAAGTAACAAGAGCTGCCTGCACCCCCCTACCCCAGGCGCCCGATAGGACCCTTCGGGTGGGGCTGGCGGTTAAACGTCTTGTCGCCGCCCAAAGCTGTCCCATGCCATGTCCCACATTGGAGCGCGACCGCCCATACCAGGCAGAGCTGGCCCATCCCCTCGGTGGAACGGAGCCGCATGCCTGCTCACCCGTGCCCCTCACCAACATGTCCTGCCAAAGAAAAAAGGTGGAGCCCAGCATGCCGGGAAAGAAGTGGCCTTCCTGCCCCCCTTGTGCTGCCCCCGCTCCATCCCCACTGCACCCCCAACCCCACCCTGCTGAGTGCCCTCCCCACCGTGCCGGGCGCCTCCAGCTCCTGCCCCACACCCTGGACCCCCAACACTCTTCCCACCCCAGCCACCCCAGCCCCATCCCGCCCCCCCACCCCCCGTAACCCCATCCTGGTCCCGCCCCCCTGGCCGGACCCCCCCGCACCCCTCCACCTCCCCCTGGCGCCGCCCTCCAACCGGGCTCCCTTTGCAACCTCCGCACCCCAGCGCACTTCCCCTCCATGCCCCGCCCCCACTTGCCCTCCCCCTCCCCAGTGACAGCAACCTGCTCGGGCCCACCAGGCTGGCCCCTCCCCGGAAGAAGACCCCCAGTCCAGCTCGCTCTCCGCGCCCGCCTGTCCCCTTCCCCCCTCCCCGCCCCCTTCCCCTCCATATCTGATTCCTCTATCAGCAAGGGCGACCCCGCCCCGCGTCCTGTCCAGCCCCCCTTACCCCGCACCCTCCCACTCTTGGACCTCCCCCACGCCCCTGCCACCGCCCTCACCCCTCCTGCTGCTCATCCAGCAACCTCCATTTCTGCCTCCCCCATTGCCCCCCGCAGCTCCCACCCCCGGGACTTCATTGCTGTCAACCCCCGCCCCCTCCTCCCCCCCAACTCCGCCTACAAACTGCAATTCGGAGCGCCCCCTCGTCCCCTTAGGCCCGCGTGCCCCTCCGTGCAGCCTTCCTCCTCGTTGGCTTGCCCCGCCGACCTCCTCCTCCCGCCTCCCCTCCGCCCCTCCCACCTCCCGGGGCCTTCCGCGGTCGCAACAGCGGGGGCCCAAACGCCACTTTTGCTGCAGTGGCGCCTTACCTGGAGGTCCATGCGGCCCGCTTCCCCCAGAAACCTTAACGCCTCCTGAACACGGGGATCCCCGAGCGCCACCATCGTCCTCCACCAATGCCGCAGACCTTCAAGATGCCACGACACTCCGCCAACCACTTCGACGCCACGAAATCCACAAACACGCGCAAAACCGCCTCAAAATACAAAAATGTGAGCCCCAACTGCCTACTGCCGGCTGCTGTGTCACTGCACCACAAAATGGTTGACAGTGACATTCGATGTACGGCCAAATCCGCTCCCAGCCCAAAACCAGCCCAAAAAGAGCCCAACTGCCCTCCCACAGCCCAAACAGCCCAAAAAACCCTTCCTGCACGTCCCTTAATCCCCTCCCCTCCTACAGGCCCCAAAATTCCCGTGGAGGCAAGCCTCCCGCTGGTCGACCGCCCCCCCCCCCAAGTCCCCATTCACCCTCCACCTCGGCTTACTTTGGCCGTAGCATTGTTCTCTTGGGAGCACCTTAATTATTTATTATTTATTTTACTTTTTGTTCCACTACTTCCACAATCTATGGCCCTCGTTTGCACTTCAAAATGTATTATATTCACTTTGGCCGCAGCATTGCTCTCTTGTTAGCGCTTTCTATTTTATTTTCAATATGGTCCCGTTACTATCTGGCCCTCATTTGCACTCATAGATTCTTTTATGCTCTCCACATACACGGAACGTCAAGCCGCACCTACCCTGCCTGGTTGGTGCCGTACCAGCCTTTGTTTCTACTTAATTGTAGTACTTCACGCCAACACAACACACCAACCCGCATCTACCCCGCCCGGTTGGCTCCTTCAAGTGCACCACTTGCTGTGTTAATTATCCCATACGACTTTCTCTCCCACTTTTCGCCTATACTGTTACCACCACCGCTAATTGTAGATCTCTACACAAAGGGTACACAGCAGGGGAGTGCGGTCATTGTGTCCGCCATTGTCTGTAACTGTACTCTGTTTGTGTGTGTGTTGCAAAACAGCTCTGTGCCAAGCTACCAGAGGGTGAGTTCAGGTTATCTTATTGTGTATCTCACGTACCCTGACTAGAGTGGTGGTTCTTGCCTGACCTGAGTACATACCTTAGCCAATCAGGAATCCCATTTCTAACACCAGTTTTAAGCGGTATTCACCTGTTACAACGCATTTTTTACAACGCACTACCACTACAACACAGGCATTACAACGCATACCATTACAACGCATAGCGCTGGGGGGCGCTCTAGGATAAGAGGTAAGTTTAATTTACTATCCAACACCTTCCCTAGGGTCCACGGGGACTGGAGTTAGAATAGTAAATTATACTTACCACTATCCAGCACCCCAAAGCGCTATGCGTTGTAGTGGTATGCGTTGTGAATACCGCGTTGTAATGGTATGCGGAGTAAAAGTATGCGTTGTAACGTCATACATCCGTTTTAAGCAAAACGTGGAATTTTGTCTGATCTCTCATCACTTGTTTAATGAGCATTCAACCGAGCCACAATATACACAAAGTAATAAATATGTGATATATTATCTATTGATCCTTTTTTAACAGCAGCTTAAGCTTGAGCTTCAGGGGCCCCCTCTGGCACTAGTGCACAAGCGGTGGGCCCCTGTCTGAGAGCTCCTGACTGGGTCCAGAGCTTGGGGGGCCCCCTTCAGGTACTTAGTAGGGGGGGCCCTCAAGTTTCATTATGCTACACCTCCTTTGCCTACGTTTAAAAAAAATCCACAACCTAATCAGACTACACAGGAATGCTGCAGGACTCAGTTTGGCTCACATAATGCTTGACTTTACTTGAAACTAATCCAGTCTGATTTTGTACTTCAGCCTTTGACCCAATCTGTCCTCTAAGCATATAAGAGGAACTGAAACTTCAAATTTGTGATGGAAATGTGATGTAGAGACTATTACACTCTTATGCACGATAGGATGATTTCATCCAATAATAGAGATAGCAGAAGAGACATCGTGACCTTTGACTGTGATGACCTGAAGACCCTGTATTGGAAGACATAGGGCTGCATGCTGATATTGCATGCATATAGAACATGGTTTCAAGCAGAAGGATAGTGGTAGCAACTGCAACGCTAGTCCGCAGTCTTGCTTATGATTGTGCTTTAAGGTGGTCTTAATTTATCCTTCAGATGACAGGAAACAGCCTTAAAGTTCCAAGAAGTGTATGCTTTGATCTGCAATTCACAGTGACCAACCCAGTCATTTCGTGAAAATTGGGTGTAACGTTTTTGAAGTTGGAGAACGCTTTACCATTGCTTTTGCATTTCAATAGCATAAAATATATTTGCGCGTGCCGGCAGGGAAAACACTTATGAATCTATTTGAAGTGCAAGAGATACATATCACAATCCACAAAATACTCAGAGAAAAAGCCAGAGAGGACTTTTGTAAATAATGCCTCCATATGGAGTAAATGATTGGTTTTGAAGAGCTCTAAAATAATTCAAGGTTTACTTCTGGATATTTTGCAGTTATACAAAAAGAAAGAAAATATTTACAACAGTATGCCTAAACATATTATTTATTTATTTTGCCTGCCAAACACCCTCAAGACTCTGTGCTGCTCTCTCCCTTGTTTTGCAAGCTCTCTCTTGTGTGCCTCTTCTGCGCCAAGCTATCCCCCCTGTCCGCCATGTTCCTATGTCACCTGTTTTCTTCTCCCCCCATGTTACTCTCCATCGTGTGCTTCTTTACTCCTTTCTTGTCCACTTCCCAATTATACCTCTACCCGCTCCTCCATTACCCCCAACTCTCCATTAAAAAAAAAAAAATTGATCTTTCCTTGTGGTGGTGGGGTCGGGGTGGTGGAGACCAGACAGCAAATTGCTGCGACCACTCTATCTTAAAATAAAGTGCTTTTGCACTACTTATATTTCATTTTTAAAAATGTACAGATCCATCTTGGATCAGTACATAAATAAAACAAGCATTTGCAAAACAATAGGTCTCGCATTTACAAGAGTTTGAGCTATTGGCATTGCAAATGACTGCCTTTAATTTATGTGTTTTGAAAACATGCAGGCGGTGGGTAAACACACACTTTGTACTTATAGTCCTTGCATACGACAAGCAAAGCTGGCAGGAAAAGATGCACAGTTACTGCCAGCCTTGCTTCTTGTAAGCCATGTCTTGCAGATTTTCAAAACACATAAATAAAAGGCATTGTCATTTAAAATGTCAAAAGGTCAAATTCTTGCAAATGCGAGACCTATTGCATTGCAAATGCTTGTTTCTCATTGCTCTTGCAGCGTCAACTTTGTAGGTGCTCTGATAACAAGGCAGTATATGAGATAGACAAGAGAGGCAGGTACTCATATACATATGGCATACACTCCTAGCCCTCAGAACCAGAAGACTTTTTTCATTTTTAAAATACCCTGGCACATGGAATTTTGGGGCTGTCTGCAGTAAAACAAGCAGGAACTACTGAACATGTGGCATTGTCTCTAGGAACTTTTACCCCATTAGTTGGTGAGTACCCAGGAGTGACCCTCACCAGCTAATAAGTGCCATACATTAATGTGGCACCCCAGCATCCTCAGAACAGTTTCTTGACCTGCAGAAGAGGACTGGATCTACTGTCTGTGAACAGAGAGCAACCCTGGAGGACCTGCTCTTTCTTGCACCGAGGATACAAAGACGTGGACTCCAAGGGTCAGTTGACGGACCTCATGTGTAGCTATGTATATCTACAGGGACTCCACAAGCTTAAATATTTATTTTCCCTGATTCGCTTAGTTGGCTAGTGGCAACTGGAACTAGAATGAGCCCTGCTAATTGACCTCACCTGACACTCTGTGAGTCTGTAAGAGCCTCCCTGAGGTCCTGGGACCTTCAGAAATATACTCCTATGGTTGTTTGGACACCAGAAGGAAGCTTGAAAACTTTGGAAAACTTTTTCCCCCAGAGCTTCATGGGGACTTGTGGAAAAAAGTATCCAGTCAGCGGATTGAATTTAATCTTTGTCTTGGGTAAGGCTCCCAGCACCTCTGAAAAAACAACAAAATCCCATTGCGTGCTGTGCTCCAGAGCTGTCTCGGGTATCTGATCTTCAGCTCCACAGTAGTGACTACAATTTCAGGGGCAGCCACTAAGGGAATATTTTCGTCTCAAAAAGTGGCCAAGTTCCTTTCTGAGTCAGGACTTCGAAGAAATGTCAAAGCTTTTCTTAAAAAAAGAGTCCAAATGTGTTTTTTAAGTCAGACTTAGAAAATGCTTTGACTTCCAGACTTTCATTGAGACAAATACACTTGTTGTGTCCAACCAGGGCTTCCTCACATTCAGCCTCCAATTGCTCCTAGGTCCCGGTAAACTACTTCCTCAAACTATCAATGGCGCCTTCTGCTTTTTGTTGCTATTTTCATTTAAGTCTTTAAAAATTCATATCTCTGATTCCCCTTATTACAGTTTAGTAATTTTGATCTTTTCGGATAAAATTATAATCCTCAGATTTAATATTTAGTTCACCACAAATAATCCTCTTTCGTACACTAACTGAGCGAGAATGTCCAACAAAGCTGTCATAGGGCTGCGGTAATAAACCATTAGACTGAAGATCAAGGTCCAGATTGATTAAACTGTCATGCAGCGCAATGCAGCAACACACTGTGCTGTGCTGCATGAAAGAGCCGGGACAGGAATGCACACATCTACCAAGGTATGGCACATTCCGGTCCTCTGTCTGCGCTGGCGCACAATTAGCATCCTGGGCCAAATGCAGGCACCCTCCCGCCATAGAACAAGGGGGCTCGTGTGACAGGCAGGATTTTTTTGTGCAGGAATGGACACCTTCCTGCACAAAAATAATTCTTTGAGGCGTAATCCCCATCTTAAGTGTGCTGCAGAATGCTGCACACTTTGAAAGAGGAAACAATGAGGAGAAATATGGATATTTCTCCTCGTGCCTCTGGTGAATAGGCGGACAATTCTGACGCATTGCCAGGTCTAACACCGTTGGTACATCTGGGAATGCTTCAGAATACATGGGTGGATGCATGGCAACACCCACACTCCACCCATGTAATGCCCCCTTCACGTAGAGTAGTGAGGCATGAACATGCGCTGCCCTGCATTACTCCAGATTTACCAAGCCACACAGGACCACGCAAGGTGGCCTTGCGTGGTTTCGGAAATCTCATCTAGGTTTTGTGTGCTCTTGAGTTACCTTGCGTGGCACAAGGGCGATACAAAACATAGGTAAATCTGGCCCGAGTGCTTTGTAAATCTCACCAGGACTCCAAAATAGCTTTTCTTGGCCCTAACTCAGCTTATCCGTATGGCTAGAGCGGTCGAACCGGGTTCGAGTCTCGGCAACGACGCTCAATGTCCTGTGATTCTGGGCAAATCAGTTACTCTCCCCGTGCCTAACAAAAATGTATGTGTCTTTCTGTAACGAAACTGGTGCTATGTAAAGTGCTCTGATACAGGATGTCTCTGGTCTAGTTTGCTCATAATAAAACTCTCAAACAACCAAACATAAATTGTTTACATTGATTGTGTACTTTGATATAGTAATAAGGAAATTATATGTTTTTACACAGTAAATTATTTGCTGACTAGAGTTAGATTAAAAGTAAGTATGTTCTAAGTGTTTGCTGAATGTAGTCACATAACACAGATTTTTTGCTGCTTCCATATCCTAAACTTGCATGCTGAATCATGTTTGTCTGATTATTCTGTGACTTTTTCATTCATTTATTATTTTTCGTTCATTGTTAAAGAAGTTTCAACTCCAGTCAACTAAACTCACAAGAGGACCTTCTCATGAAAATTGGATCATCTGCTCAGGTTAGCCCTGATAAAGTACTTAGAGGAACTAGGAGGTCACAGGGATGCACTTGAAGAAGGCTTGCCATAAGAAGTACTTTTTTACAAATTAGCATATGTGAACGAATTTCTTTAGTTTTGAGACCTAGTCAGTATCCCTGAAAATGAAACCCTCAGCACATTGATATTGCACTTACTCTTTCAAAGATTTGAGTTTTATTCCCCTAAGTAAAGGCAGCAGAATTAAACACTAGCATTATCGGTCTTGTTTTTTAGGTTTCGCCTATTATCATTCGCTTGCGAATGTAATAGGCGAAAATTCAAGTGCTCCATTCGACTCGTCAAACCACTGCGGTTTTTCCACAGTGCATGTGAGTCACGTGACCACAAAAGCGGGTCACGTGACCACACAAGCACGCGCATCTCCCTAATCCGCCTGCCACACTTCTCCTCCCCTCGCTCGCATTCCCGCCCCCCCACCAGGCTCTCCTGCCCCCTTCCGGCTTCCCTCCGCGCATCTCCCTAATCCGCCTGCCACACTTCTCCTCCCCTCGCTCGCATTCCCGCCCCCATCCGGCTTCCCTCCGGCCATTTGCCAGCATACACTCTCCAAGCGCATCGCGCTTTCGCACACAGTCATTAACTCCCACGAGCAGAAGGCTGATGTGTTTAATAATCTGTTTTTACTAAAACAATGTCGAAGATTCTAAAGGCGGGTGTTATTTTTAAACAATAACCAAGAAGGCCTCCCTGGGATGCCAACTCGTGCCCCCATATATCAGCAGTCAATAGTCTGTAAAATAACCAAATCTACCGATCACACACAATTATTACTGGGCTGTATGGTTCAAATAATTTTGCGTTTTTTTTCCTTCAAGTTAGGTGCATGACTTATGAGTGTATTTTTTTTTATTTAAAAGCATTTACTGTAGATGTACAAGGAAATATTCCTAATGTGTGCCGAGGAGCTTTGCATTTATAATGACATTTTTAGCAAGTTGACACTGTGCTGGTAATGTTCCCAGCAGACCGATGTCAGCAGCACGCTGCTAGTTTTGTGCTCGTGCACACAAAGGGCCCATGAGCCGAACACATGCCCCTTGTCTGTGGCTCCCGCAGCCGCTCGCAGATGCCCCTGTATTCTAAGCCATTCTAGCACTCACGTGAAATGTTTCTGCAGCTCGACTCCCCCACCCCGTCTGTTTGGTTTCACATTTGCACGTCTCCTATGCTGCGATTACCAGTGGTTCTCAGGGCCAGCCTGACCTGACCCCGGGCGCCTGAACACCTCCTTGTGGTGGGAAACGGAATAGCCGCTGGAGTGATAATGAAAGTCGGCTTTCTCATGGCACCGTGGTCTTGAGCACGTCACAGGAGTTTATATGTTTTTATTTGTGCACTTTAATATAAGTCAAACTTGAGCCAATGGTATTGGGTGCATGAGCGCCTGTTACATTACACAAGGTCAGATAAATTTTTTTAGGCACATGGAGATTAAGTGATTTGCTCAGAATAATTCTGGTGGAAAATCCTGCTTCCTATGGCGAGCTCGCGCTGCAATGTACATGGCAGGGCCGGCCCTAGGCATGGGCAGTGTGGGCAGCTGCCGAGGGCCTCGCGCTCAGGGGGCCCCCTGCTTCACTGTGAAAGGCCACGCTTTCACAGTTAACCTCCAGGGCCCCCTGCCCCACGCAATCAAATTACAAATGCGAGGTGTCTTGACCTTGCTGTCAGGGTGTGATGGCATTCCTGGGTGCACAGGGTTGGGGGCGAAGGAACAAACAAAGTAGGGACTGCACCGCAACTGGGCCAGCAATTATGTGTGCTCACAGTGTCAGGGGGGAGGCAACACCTCTGCTAAGTACCGCCATTGCCTTTCTGCATTTTGTTGCTAGGTGACAGAAGGCCCCCTTTGTTAGCAGAACTAGCCAGACACAGGTAAGGAGAGGAGGGAGCAGCCAGATCAACTGGCTCGTGTTTACTTTTGTATCCCCTATTTTTTTATGGGAATGTGCATTTAAAATGTATGTAGAACTGTCACATAGTGTTTTACGAAATGCTTCTTTACTGCTTGGAGGCCCAGGGGAGGGGGCCCCCTTTCCCTGGGTCTCTAGGCACTAGAGCAAGATCCAGGTGTGGGGCCCCCCTCCTTGTGCCCTGTAGCCATTACTCCTTCTTTCCTTTCTTTGTCCCCCCACCAAAAAAAACCATTCTTGCTGGAAAGGTTGTCTTTTTCTGACATTTTTCACTTTAAATGTGCTCCCTCGGGACGGACAGAAATAAAAGGTTAAAATTGAAAAATAACTAAAGCAAGACAGTGTGGATCGAAAAAAGTGGCAACATTGATTTTATTCAAACCCAAAGCACATTAGAGCCACTTTAAAGAGTTTGCCAGTGAAGCGCTACTTTTGTTTTTATGAGATGGGGCAGAGGCAGGGTGACAGAGGCAGGGTGACAAAGGCAGGGTGACAGAGGCAGGGTGACAGACGGAGGGAGACAGACGGAGAGAGACAGACGGAGAGAGACAGAGGGAGAGAGACAGAGGGAAGGAGAGAGATAAGGAGGGAGAAAGACAGAGGGAGAGAGACAAGGAGGGAGAGAGACAGGGAGGGAGGGAGATAGAGGGAGGGAGACAGAGGAAGGGAGACAGAGGGAGAGAGAGAAAGAGATGTGGGTATGCTTGTCTGGTGGCTCAGTAGACAAAGGCATCTGCTGCAGGGACCTGTGTGAAACCTCATGGTCACAATTTTTTTTTGCTTTCCCCCTCTGACCCCGCCCCCACCGGTGCTGCCCTCAGCCAAAAACCACACTGTAAATGTGCCCCCCCCCAGAGAAAGTTTGTGAGTTCCCATGCCCTAGATGGTTAGTGACCCGGTCATTGAGGTCACAGGACCCTTGAGCAGGGAGGCTCTAGGGCGGTGGGACCGGTGACCGCACTGAGCGCTCACTTCGGGTGGGGGCGTCATCTTTGCAAGTATATTATGTTTTTAAAAGCACTTGCTGCCTCCTTCCTGGCCTCCAGCAATTTTCGGCAACAATAAAAATGTCATGATGACTCCAGTGATTAATGTTCCTCCTTGAGAGAGATCGAAGTTTAGTCTAGTGGAAGTTTTGACTCGTGGAAAGGTAGAGCAGAGGATTAATGTGCCTGCTGCAAAGAACATGTATCATGCAGATCACAAAGTGCACATATTGTAAATAAGTCAGTTAATATGTCAAAATCCTAACATTGAACAGTGAGCTATTAACTGTCATCTAAAAGCTGCATGCAAACTTCAAGGTATAAATTGGAGGATTATGTTTTTTCCCCAGTCTTTGGTTATTTTAATGTTGCAAAAAGGGTTCATTTGGATAGAATTCAATTCTGGCTATTAAAGAGAACCTCCAACCATGGTATTGCGTTCTAAATTCAGAGTTTGTGTTTATCCAGACCAATCACTAATAAACTATAATGCCTAATAACATGATTGTCTGATGACTCCTACACCTTGTAGTCCTTTGTCTTATGTAACATTTCCTATACAGTGATTTAGACATTTATGAGAGATTGTCTCTGTATTATGTGTGTGATATACATTTCTCTGACACCCTACACTGGTATCAGTAGCGCTGTAAATCAAATTAAATGCATCTCAGTGAGAATGTGGTTATGGCGACTCGAGGGGCACTGTTAAAGGGTGGTAGTGAGGAAATCCGTGGCAGAGGAAGTAATTAGGGGCACTAACAAACATTGTTGCATAGGGCTCCACCAGCGCTAAAGCCGGCCACTTGCCTTTCTAACACCAAATCAAAAACGTTGATTTAAAAAAAAAAAACTTAAATCTGCAGCATACCTTCAAGTCAATGTATGATTTAGTAGTGGTCTCGGTTGTTCTAGGTCTTTTTTTATTTATGTACAATCTTAATTTGTTCACAATGGTGTCTTGTAATTTTGTATTATATGTGTTGTGCTTTTTCACTCAACATAATTCTGGCAAGTAAAGAGCCCACACACAAAAAAGATTGTCCTATGACTCTTAGCATGTTCGTGTGGTATACTGGTGAGAAGATTTACGTTAATAGAAATTACTTAGTATTAATGTCATCCTAAGGTGGCAGCATGATGACACAAAATGGTAAGGGAGACTTTAGAAATGTGCGAAGTTTGCTTTTGTGTAATTTTATATTTTGAATGATCCCGCCCCTCATTACCTCAACAGGATCTCCCCCCTTTATGAGACAGAACTGGAATTTCTATCAAGCACTCATCTGGAAACGATCAGTTAACATTGAGTGAACGCTGATGACACCCAATTGGTGTTCAAACTTACGCCCGACCACAGAGAAGACGCCACAAATTTCTCCAACTGCCTCTCTTCCGTGGCAGCTTGGATGAACAACAATTGTCTCCGCCTTAATGGCGACAAAACTGAGCTGTTGGTGGTAGGAAAATCTTCTTCCGCATGGTCCCACATGTGGTGGCCTGCGGAATTGGGCAGTCTGCCTTGCCCTGTGGCTTCGGTGCGGAACTTGGGCATAACATTGGACTCTAACCTGTCATATAAACCTCATGTGAACAAAGTCACAGCAAGATGCTTCAGCGTACTGAGGGTCCTTCGGAAGGTACTAGACCTTCTTCCCATGGACTCAAGAAAGACCATTGTCCATGCCCTAGTCACCCCCCATCTGGACTATGGGAACACCTTGTTACTGGGTTTGAGCAATACGGGCACCCACCAACTCCAGTGCGCTCAGAATGCCGCTGCGTGCCTTGTGCTCAAGCTTCCTCGAAGAGCCTCAGGGAGACTGGTCTTGTCCAGACTCCATTGGCTCCCCATCAAGGAGCGAATTAAATTCAAGGCCCTATGCTTTGCCCACCCAATAGCCCATGGCACCGGTCCAGGTTATCTGCACTGTTTACTCACTATACATCGACCTACCAGGAACCTTAGATCCTCTGGTACGATGTTGTTCAAAATCCCTAAGATAACTAGAGCCAAGATGGGTGGTTCCTCGTTCAGATACTTTTCTGCCAAGGGCTGGAATGAACTCCCTCTCGAGATGCGGATGGAACCCTCTGAAATAAGATTTCGAGAAAAATTGAAAACCTTCCTCTTCCCCCGCACCTAATCTCCTCTTCCCCCTTGCCCTTGCCCGTTCTTCCTGTGTACATTCCTCTGAGCTCCTTTGCGGTTTTCAGCGCGGGGACACTCTGTTTTGAGTAACCAGGCGCTTAATAAATGGCTTCTATTCTATTCTATTCTATAAAAAACATCCACCTTTCTAAGACCTGGAACTAGCTTTTCCATCCAATGTGACAAATTTAATACAGTTTGAAAATATATGGACTTATTTTATTTGTATATTTATATTGTTGTCATTGTTACTGATATCCACGTTAGGTCTCTTCAGTGATGCCAAATAAGATCAATAGTCCTGCAATGTCACTTTCTGTGGTCACTTCTTGTGATGTTACATGCAAATAGGATGGGCCTCACATCTTCCCTTTCGCCCGGGGCCCCAAAAGTTCTAGGACCGGCCCTAGTACATGGGAGTGTTTTACATCTCCAATGTATACCAAAAACATTACATCTATGTCTCATGAACACGTTGTATACAGAAACATTTTTTTATCCCTGCTGTAGGCTTTAAATCGTTTAGGTAGGACTCCAAACGGTAGATACACCCATTGGCTTTGCCAGTGATTGGAACAAGTAAACTGGATTACTATCATGAATTAAAAAAAACATGACTATGTGTCTAAAAATCCGTCTCCCCTACTGGTTCTCGTACAGAACGTTTCAAGGGTTCGTCAAGAATTTTAACTGCATAGAAAAGAAAAAGCGTGCCAAAGGGCGACTCGTTCGCAGTGGGCACAGGAGGAGCCTTCTTTAACAAGCACTGGCGTTGCCAATAGGTTTCGCATTTGGAAAGTTGGAGCTATTGGTTTTGTAAATGACATTTTATATTTATATATCGTTATTGGCATTGTCAATAACAATATATAAATATAAAATGTCATTTACAAAACCAATAGCTCCAACTTTCCAAATGCGAAACCTATTGGTAATGCCAGTGCTTGTTTCCTTTTGTCAATTGATGTATTTATTTGGTGAACTTTAAGCATTCAAAGGTATTATTCATAAAAACTGTTTATTTCATGTTGTCGGTGATCTTTATCAAATCAAATTGTGATTTGTGTATCATGGATGAATAAAAGTGTTAAAAACATCTGTCACTTGCAAATTCGTTTTTAAAAAGAGTTTTGGAGTAAGATTTGAGGAGATGCTGCAGGGAGTAAAGAGAGACACGCTTTAATATTGAACATTGCCCAGCCCAGCGTTCATTCATGCTCAGTGCAAGAAGGGGCAGTGTCCTAGCCTTAGCAGGGAGAGACCAGTTCTTAACACGCATGTTGCAAAGTTAAGGGACAGGATGTGGCGTAGCAGCCAGAGCAGAAGACTCGGAAGCTGGGGATGAGGTTTCGAGTCTCGGCAGCGGCTCCACATCCTGTGATTTTGGGCAAATCACTTATCTCTCCGTGCACTTGGACAGCGCCTCGATACCCTCAAGGGTGATAAGCCGTGCTATATAAATAACATATTAAAGTGTCAAGTGCTGGATAAAGCCAGGAGCTATACAGCTACTGGAATATTACACCCGCTGAGGCTATGGTCTAAATTAAACAAGGATATACAGAAAGGCAAGCATTAAGATGTTGGAGTAGTAGAAGGTCTATACTAGCTGTTATTGCCGCTGAGCCACTCATTTTCTTCAATGAAGCTTCCAACATCCAGTACTCTCATTAAGAGAGATAACCCACGCTTGTGGACATTTAGGCTGTCAATTGCCCTGCGCAATTACAGGCCTGAGCCGCAGACAAAAGCCCCTGGTGAGGGGAGGGAAATGAACAACTGCTTTTGCTTTGCACTGGTATGGACAATAAGCATATTAGCACCCCTTTACTTTCTCGCTAGCGGTTTATTGACCCCCCCAAGGCTTCCGCACAGCGCCGGCTCTTCCGTCACAAGTTGAATTCCATAGCTTGCTGTGCCGACCCCTTCCCTTCCTTCACTTAAGGGGAAAATAAGCCATAAGAAAAGTAGAATAATGAAACCAAACTGACTTGTTTGGGGATTTTTCTGCTGCACATTAGGGATGGCTTACTTTCCCCTTAAGTGAAGGATGGTGTGAGAGGCCAACACTGCAGTGTAGAAATCAGTGGTAGAAGTGGGGGGGGGGGGGATCGGTGGGCACGGCGTGCCCCTACTTCTAAAAAATTGTTCAGTCCGATCCCCTACTTCTTGCTTTCAAAAAAGAGTCCCGGGACGGCAAGAATAGTCCAACTTTAAAACTTTTTTCATTCGCTTCCAGCTCGCACTTCGCTGTGAACTCCAGAGGCTGCAGCAGCCCCTCCCTGAGCTCACACAGACCGAGGAGGCCCATTGTCATTCCGATTGAGACTGATTACCTCTTTCGAATGACAATGTGCCGCCCTCTGCCTTTAGCATATCAAGTGGCCCTGAGATTAGAGTTGATGATTAGAGATGAGCTTTCCCCAAGCAGGGTACTGTGGGGAACTTGACACCAGTGGCTATCTTGTGACGATTTGTGAGTGTGTGTGTGGTTAGTGGATGGAGGCGGCAAACTCAACCCCAGAATCTAGCCCCTGGCGCTGTTAATGTTCTACAGATAAGTGTGAATGCATGGCTTGTTATCTTCACGATCTTTTTTTTTTTATTTAATGCATTTTTATGTAGCGCGGACTTTATCCGAAGGTGATTGCAGAACAACTTCCTCAGCACTGATCAGCCTCCCCAAGTGAGCTCCGTCGATATCTTGCAGACAGGATGCTGTGGCACAATTGTATCAGCAACTCCTGGCACATACTTTTAGTAGGGGGCTCACATGTGCGAATTTAATTACGTGTTACCATAGTGACTACATATCAGCCACTATGTCTGTTTTCCTTCTCTCACTTCATGGTGCTGCTGTACGCTAACATTTATTCTAGTCAGGATTTAATTTCACCAGTGAAATGGGTTTCAAAACTTAGAAACAGATGCACTGATGAAGTGCCGCTGCGTGGTGCGCGCAGCCTGCTGTTTCCTTTAGCAACCTGCGGAGGTGCATTAGAAGAGCCAGGAGTGCAGCGAGGAATCTGTACACCATTATAAGAGAAGGGTTGGAATTGTCTGTATGACTGCAGAACGCCATGCAAACGTTTTTACTGTCTTTTTGTGCTTGGCTGAAAGTCAACATATGCAGGCCCTGGTGAGTTTAAAGTATTTGACATTGCCCTGGCTGAAATGTTAAATGGCTGTGTGTGTGTTTTCAAATGACGTGATTTGAAAGTCTTTCTTCTCATCGCTTTGCAGAGCAAAAGAGCGAGAACTGCGTTAAACACATGAAGTGCAAAATAATGTTTCTTTGTGAATAATTTGAAAGAGCTAGCAATGACACGTTTTGACCTGTCAAGAGTATTGTGCTGGTAGACCCATAAGACGTATCATAAAAGTACCCAGCACCAAGCTTTTTTAACTTTTTCTCTTTTGTTTAATAACACTGTTCATTTTACGCTACACTATTGGTACCAGGCTTATCCTGTCCAGTCAACAATATACCATGCCTCCCTTCCTCTTTAGCTTATGCCTACTTATGTTTGCTCACTAATTGATAATTGGTGTCTTCATTTTACACCCCCACCACTTTCAAACTTTACCAGCCAGCACTGCTTGACACCTTTGTCAATGTTGTACACAGAGTGAAGTGAGCTGGGCAGGAGCAGTGACCGGACAGAAGAGGCGACAGGAAAGGAGAGGTACTAGGGCAGGAGAGGTGACGGGGCAGGAGAAGTGATGGTGCAGGAGAGGTGACTGGGCAGGAGAGGTGACGGGGCAGGAGAGGTGACGGGGCAGGAGAGGTGACGGGGCAGAGAAGGTGACGGGCCATGAGCTAGAGCAGTAACCGGGTGTGAGCGGTGAAAGGACAGGAGCAGTGAAGGGGGCAGGAGCAGTGAAGGGGGCAGGAGCAGTGAAGGGGGCAGGAGCAGTGAACGGGGCAGGAGCAGTGAAGGGGGCGGCAGGAGCAGTGAAGGGGGCAGGAGCAGTGAAGGGGGCAGGAGCAGTGAAGGGGGCAGGAGCAGTGAACGGGGCAGGAGCAGTGAACGGGGCAGGAGCAGTGAACGGGGCAGGAGCAGTGATGGGGCAGGAGCAGTGATGGGGCAGGAGAGGCAACAGGGCAGGAGAGGCAACAGGGCAGGAGAGGTGACCGGGCAAAAGAAGTGACAGGCAGGTGACATGACAGGCAGGTGATGTGACGGGTAGGTGAGGTGATGGGGCAAGAGAGGTGATGGGGCAGGAGAGGTGATGGGGCAGGAGAGGTGACGGGGCAGGAGAGGTGACGGGACAGGAGAGGTGACGGGACAGGAGAGGTGACGGGGCAGGAGAGGTGACGGGACAGGAGAGGTGACGGGGCAGGAGAGGTGATGGGCAGGAGAGGTGATGGGTCACACGCTTTACATAAACCTGTATTCCTTATGAGAGTTTGCTTTTTCCTGAATTAAACCTCAAATGAACATATCCATTCTTTTAATTAAATAACGTTATAAGCTGAAACGGGTCAGTAAAATGCTAAACGTACTAAAAATTGGTATGTTTTGCTATTTCTAGCCACACCCCTGACTCCGCCCACTGATTCAATCTTCGGTTATTCCCGCCCCCTGATTCTCCACCCACAGTTCCCCTACTTTTTTTCCCCACTTCGACCACTGGTAGAAATCAGCAGAAGCAGAATCTAAGCATGAGCAGTTTATCTCCCGCCCACGGTGAGCTGAAATCACAACTGGGGCAGAGGGGAAGGGCAATACAGCAGAGCAAGAGAGACGGGTGGGCAGCTGGCAGCCACAGAGGGCTCTGTCTGCGGGCCTGTAACAGTAACTACTGCCTGCACGGAGACCATTCCGATTGGTTGGTCAGCTCTCAACATTCATTCAATGTTTTCAGTGCTTCTTATGATAGGAATACATCTTTGCACACAATATCTTCCAAGCATATTATTCAGCAAAGACCCCCAGCTGACAAGCTGAGCGGTCCTGGTGTCTTGGAATGGACATCATTGGGGTGCCCTTTGCACGTGGGCAGCTCCCTTGAAAACAACTTGAGCGAAACAAGTAATGTGACATCATCCTTTAGCATGAGCTTAATAGACTAATGAAAAGACAAATCTAGAGAATCTTATAGAAATTGTATTTTTATTATTTTTGGTAATATTTAATCTCATACTTATACATTACATATGATTATTATAAACTCAACATTTTCTCTTTAAAATAAACTGAAGCTCTTGTGAACAAGCTTTAAATAGATACAAATATGTCATACACTTGACTACATTCACTCTATGCATTCATGAGAAAATAAGGATGTGCAGCAGACAGCTGCGAGGTATGTGAAGCTTGCAACAGCATGTATGCAAACTGAAATATGCAACTACAAGCTGAATAAAAAAGCTGAACCAATAAGCAGAGCTAAACAATTTGAGTTGAAATTGAGTTTGTTTTTTGCTGCTTAGTTCTCTAAAGTAAGCCTAAAATTTTATTGCAGAATAAGTACACTTTTTGGGCCTTGAACATATAAATTGCCAATACCCACCCAGTGCCGAAAGGATCAGTTGACAATTTTGCACTGGTCTTTGGTGCAAATCTCACAATACAATTGCCAAACAATTACACTAGTACTCAATCTAATCCGGTTTAAGTATTTAGATGGGTTTCTACCATGTTGGAATGACAGGAAATATGAGAAAATCCACCCTATGTAGGATAGATTTCCACAAAGTAAAGATCATTCACCACAAATGCGAACAGAGAAGGAGCTGTAGTGAGAGGAGAGGGGACACACTTCTAGCATTTCTATTCAGCTGGAGGTTTATTGTGAGGTCTCTGATGCAAAAGAGCTCTGGGGCAAATATAGTCATGGAAAGATGGCACCACACTGAGCTAGCCAGCCATGCAGTATGGTGCCTTCATATTTTTAAGCGGACATTTTTGGAAAATTTCCAGTGCAAATCTCACTGTGAATTTGTACCTGCACTCCATCCCTCCATATATTTAGAGGGAAGCCCTTGCGTCAGATGATCTTTTTAATCCATGCCATTTTGCCGCCATTTGATTCAGTCCTGGACCCTTTCTTTTACCAACCGGTGCACCCTGGAACTTGTAGTTTAGTTGCCTTCTTGTGAACCAAGATTGAAAATATGGTGAATCACATGTTCAGAAATGTATGAATGAATGGAAGCTACAGAGTGAAACGTTATTTCTTTACCTAACTCTTTTATAGGCAGGATAGAAAATTACGTAATTTATAGTATATGGGTCTAAAAGGGGGAGCACCAATATTCTTGAGCAATATAATGGGAGGAGTTTAAAAGTAAAGATACAAATCCACCAGATCAGAGAATCACGAGCCTGCTCATATCATAAACTACAACCCCATAGATCCGAGATTCTACAGGTGGGCAAATACATGCATACATATATATATCAGCACACACACACACACAGATGCACCTGTATTCCCTCTCCCTCATATTATGTTCATGGTGCAGTTAAGGCAACATACTAGACCCTTTGTTTGGAGAACTTATGGAATGATATAATACTTAGGGAGTCCCAACATTGAGTTTGTAAGCACATGCCCACCACTCTAAAGTTTTCTGGTTACCAGATACTTATTCTTTACACCCGAAGATGTACCCGCCAATGGATTTAAGGTTTGGTATTACCAATACCCATTGACACTGGTTTTTGTTTCACCTCCTAGCCCTCTGAATACCTTGTGGAAAGATTTAAAGAGAACTGGAAACCACACAGTTTTATGTTTAGACATACATACCAACATTATAATGAGTTACCCCTTCCTTTACAAATAAAATCCCATCCAAAAATAACAATTACACTCTCATAATGTAACCTAAGGTTAGCATTTCTTCTAATACTAAAGCAATGGTGCTATGGATTCAAACATTATTTGCTTCCCTCATAATAACAATAAGACTTCTATTTTTCATCGAAGTGTGTTTGGCGATAAAGATAATTGTCACTTTTGTTGTACTCAGTTTTTAAACCTATTTTTTGACAGTAGATGGGTTGTAGTTGGTGACAATAATTCTTTCAAAGTTCAATATCTGCAAGTCACAGTCTTACGGATAGATTTTATGTAGTATATTGTTTTTTTTTTCTTTTTTGCACATAAGCTATATTTAGGATGGTGGGAAATGGTGTGATCTGGGCCCAAACTATTTTTCCTGGTTGGCTCTGTGTCGTCCGGGCTCCATACTCTCAGACCAGGAGTTGCCCGAGGGATGGGTGAAAGTATAACAGTGGCCCCAATGGGGAGCTTTGAACAGAAGATAATAATGGGATTGGAGAAAAAAAGATTGTTCGTAGAGCCATTTTCATAATCCTTCTTCAAATATCGGAGGAAATCAAGGGGTCTTTTGCTTTTCTTATCTGCAAGTTGGCCGACACCATTGCGTTCTAGTATCTGAGACAAAGATGCATCTGTTAATGCCGCGTCAAGATGTCTAGCTTCCAATATTGCTCTTGTGTGGCCTTCAGGAGGCCCTTCAGGAAGGTATGAAGATCAACCTCTACATCAGCCTTCACTTCTTCATCCATTTTACATATGACCTGGAAGAACATAAAATGGGAAAAGATTTTCACACACAGACCTGAGAAGAGCTTCTGGTTGTTCATAGTAAAAATGAGATGGGCAGCGGACAAAACAAGCACTTCAACAGGAAAGGTAAAACATGTTTACTTCAAGACCAGAGTCATAGTGATGATCACTGCTGTAAAGACATTTACTGGAATAACTCCATATCTATTTATTTATGTATATATGCATTTATTTATTCATGTTTAAGCTTTTGTACTCAAGAGAGAAGCAATGTGTGCATTCAAGCAGGCATACAAGCACTGCACAAAATAATTTCCAAAATAACATCTCATTTAAAAAGAGCCTAATATAAGACATAACTTTTAAAACAGACTGAAGAGAAACCAGGCGCTGATGGCAGTGTCAGAGCATTACAGCTCACAGGTTACGGACATGTGCCTTTTTCAGGACTTGCAGAAAGTATTTCAATCACAGCTCTTCTTTCAGGAGCTTTCACTGCAGTAATGGACACTTTATGAACACTTTAAAAGTTACTTTGGACCACGCTTGATTGAAAAGTTCCAACTCGTAATCAAAAGGCCAGGACCCGAATTTGTACCCATTTCGCCGTGTTTTCCTTATTTTAACACAGGTGGACTTTCATCTGCATTCTTACTTGTGCACACCGTTGTTTGTTTTTGGCTATCTAAAGGACTATATGGACCCTGAGACCCCTGCACGTATGGCATTTTAAAGAAAGTTCCTCAGTAAAATCTGCTCACCCAGTGCTAGAGATATTTGGCTAAATTGGTACATTACAAGCTTCCTAAGAAGAGCACCCCCCCCAACAGATTAAGGTATAGAAGTACTTTATTCATGCATACTAGTTATATGTTGCATTTCTACATTTGAACAACGATCCTAATTTTACTGTGTGATAGTCCACACTGTAACCAATTTCCTAACTAACACTTTTACCAGCTCAGGTGCACCCTGGTTATGAGAGCTGTGACTAGTCACTGGAGAATGTTTTTTTCAGTTTACATTTTTATCCTATTTCTTATTTTGCATGTTCATCACCTATTATTACTCTGTGCTCTCACTAAATATTTTGTATTTATTTATTATAAGTTACATGCAATCGTATCTGTCATTTTGATCCAGTTGTTTACTGTATCGTTCGTTTTGTGTTTTGATTTTACTATCTGTTCTTGGCCTGCTTTCACACAGCGGTGCATCCCAGGCATTAAGTTTTATGTCTTTAATGAGCCAAGTAAGTGTTATCTAAAAAATATAATGTTTGCTGGGTGCACCGAAAGATGTCAGCCAATAGATCCCTAGCTCTAGATTAATAAATATTCAAAACTACTCCTCAATGACTCTTTACTCTTAAGTTTATGCTAGAGGCGTTTTAAGTATCCAATTTTAGTAAATCAAAGGAAATACAAGTGTTAAAAATATACAGGACAAGAAGGAGGCACCTCGATAGGTGGATGGTTACGGAGTGCCACCCCTCTGTGTAGCCACAGGTGCCCTTTGATCCGCCCCCCCCCCCCCCCCAGTAATAGCGGCAGCTACCTGGCGCTGAATCCAGCCGAGCGTATCTCTGCTCAACGCTTCCCCAACTCTACCTTTCCTAGAACCATCTTGCTGAACTTTGCAGATTTTAGGATCAAGGAAAGAATTCTTTCACAGGCATTTCAGCAGAGACAATTCCCGGTGACGGGGACCAGTAAATGCCATATTTTCTCGGATATGACTGCCGCTGCTGCCCGGAGGAGAAAGAAGTTGGTTAAGATCCTGCATCTATTTAAGGCTCATGGTGCACAGGCATCAATTGCACAGCAGTCAAAGCTCAGAGTACCAGTGAAAGGAACATTCTTTATGTTTTCAGCACTAGAAGAAGCACAGGCCCTTTTGAAAGAGATCTCAACAGGGGCTGGTAGTTGAATAATCATATGGGGGCAGATAGAGATGTTTTAAATGGCAATATTTATTTTCTCCACCGATGCAGATTTGATTCAGGATGGAACATATGTCCTTTAGATAGAGGGGGAAGCACAGTCTGGCGGGAGGGTTAATTTTGGGATTATTTTCTGTTATCCACTAAGTAGATCTAATTTTTGTGATGATTTTTCAACTGTTAGATTAACATTTGCTACATTTGCTAAATCTGCGAGATTTTCATTGGGTGAAAGATGTGCTTTCTCTATTCGTAGATAGAGGTTGAGTGGATCAGGTAGCTAACCAGATTGACAGTGAAAAGATTATTGGGGGGTCCTGGGATCAGTGGGGGCACTTAGGGTGTAATTTCATGACACCCAGTAGGAACTAGCCTACTGGGTCGGAATGTGGATAGCGTGGTTGCTAGGGGTTTTTTCACATTTCGAGGGGGTGGGCAGTTCGGGGTTGGAAGGGGGGTGTTTTATAGCAGAAAAAAGAGCAGGGGCAGAAAGTTCATGAAGGTTGGGAAAATACACTAAGAATAGTTAATTACGGAAGATAGTAAATGTAAGATCCTATCAGCCAATGTAAATGGAATACTTAACAAAAAGAAGTATGGCGCTCTTATAAGATGTCTGTCCTCTTTAAATCCCCAAGGGCCTTATTTATGAAGGTCTTGCGCCGCCGGTGCGTCACTTTTAACATGGGAAAAAGTGACGTACCGGTGGCGCAAGGCCTTCATAAATAAGGCCCCAAGTCTTGTTTTTACAGGAGACACATCTAACTCTCCAAAACTTTTTCTACCCAAAATGTTTTCTAAAGTATTTTTTGCATCTTCAGGTCTGGCAGTAAGAGGGGTAGCAATTTACTTCTCAAAAAAACTTCCCTGGGAATTCTTAGAGGTTCATAGGGATATACATGGAAGGTGGATATGGGTAGTAGCTAAGCTGCAGGGAAAAATATTAAATTTCATAAATTACTATGGACAAATCTCAGATGATATAGGACCCTTGACAGAGATTTATGATTTATTGGTAGGAGTTTCTGGGCAGTTGATATTAGGCAGGGATTTCAACTTTATACAGGATATTAATAAGGATACCTTGAACAGAAATAGAAAACAATTAAAACCAAATACAAAAAGAATATTGGAAGCTATTATACAAGAGTATTAATTTGTAGATTCATGGAGAGAATCAAAAAGAGATAAGGAATTTTATACTTGTTACTCGTGCCGGTTTCGGACGGCTTCTCGAATAGATTTTTTTCTTAAATCCAGATCCCTTCAGATTCGAGATGTCTGTATAGGTGGCAATCCCATTTCAGGTCATGCATACGTTGGGAAAGAAATTTTACTTGGGAGAGAAAGTAGGGAACGCCCTAGGTGGCAGCTAGATCGGCTTCTTCTACAAAATGAGGAGTGGGTAGAGGGATTCAGAGAATGGATTTGGGAATACTTCCAGATTAATGAAGGCACTGCCACTCCATTTTCTGTATGGGGAGGGTTTAAGGCAGCAGGCCGATGGCGGATAATAGCTTATATGGCGGGTCAGTCCCGCGCCCGAAAGGTTAAGATAGCCCAATTGCAATTAGAAGTGGATCAGGATTATGCTCTTAAACTCCAGTTCCTCCCAAATAAATATGAACAGACAAGAGCCACGTTGGAGGATTTTTTTTTATCTTAGAAGTTTGTAACTCGCAATTATTTCAGCAGAGGGTCTATGAGGAGAGCCAGCTAATTGGCAAACTCTTGGCGAATTCTTCCAGAAAGAAACAAGAGTCAGCTATAATATTGAAAATCTTGGATCCTCTGTCCGGTCTAGAAATAGTTGACAATGGCGAAATCTCTCAAGTCTTCATGGACCATTTTCGCCGGTTATATTCTACCGAATATTTAGTGGAGGATGAGTTAATTAAGGAATATTTTATAAACATGAATATCCCAAAACTTTTGGAGAATTGGATTGGCAAATTGAAAGGGGAAGTGGAGACTTGTGAGATTTTAGCAGCTATTAAAACAACAGCCGGGGCAAAAGTTTGCGGACAGGATGGTTTCCCAATTGAGTTTTTTAAAAGTTTTTGCAAAAGAACTTTTGACTCTTTTGTGGAATTTATGTAATTTTGTTAGAGAAGGAGGTATAGTTCAGTTGGCTTTTAAAGAAGCAGTAATCGTTTCTTTCGTTAAGAAGGATGAAAATCCGGAGGACGTGAACTCATATAGGCCCATCAGTCTTTTGAATTCCGATTATAAACTTCTAATGATATGGGCAGAAAGTTTTTTACCAGCCGCCCAGGAAGTCATACATAAAGATCAAACAGGCTTCATAGCAGGTAGATCAATGGCGGCTAATACCCAGTTCCTAACACATGCCCAAGATTATATTAATACAAATTGTATTCCCGCAAGCATTGTAATGGTCGACGCGGAAAAAGCTTTCGATCTAGTGAATTGGAGAACCTTGTTTGCCACCCTTGGACGGTTTGGGTTTCCCATACAAGTAGTGGATATGCTGCGGAATATCTATCTGGGTGCTACAGCTAAGATTAATATTAATGCGAACTGTGCGGGAACCATTAAAATAAACTGCGGCACCAGACAGGGCTGCCCACTTTCGCCCCTACTTTTTAACTTTTTTATTGAACCTCTGGTTTTAAAAATACAAAATAATGCTGCTATCCATCCCCCAATTCCTGACATGGCCAAACTCAAATTATTTTCAGATTACATCATTTTGTACCTGACTCCGGAAAGGGTGAATTTTGAAACAGTCCTGAGGGAATTTTCTGAGTTTGAAAAAATAGGCGGGTACACAATTAATGCACAAAAAATTGAGGTTCTAGCCCTTAATGCTGATCTGAATTCTTCTCGACCTTGTTTGAAACTTCAAGCGACCAAAACTGACCCGATAAGATATCTCGGGATATATGTATCTTCACAGTTTAATCAACTATTCGAGTTAAACTATTTGAGGACGAAGAGTAAGATTAAGAACAATGGACATTACTCCCCTTATCGATAGTGGGCTGAATATCACTAATTAAAATGTCCATATTACTGCTGCTATTCTTCCTATTCTCTAATAACCCGATAAAAATAAACCAGTCATATTTCAGGGAAATAGATACCTTATTTAGACAATTTATTTGGGGTAAAAAAAGCTCCAAGGGTCAAACTAAATGTCTTGCAATTGCCTATAGAGCTAGGGGGTTTGGCGCTGCCGCATTTAAGAACATATTACGAAGCTGCCTTTTTAGAGTTGGTGTTGGGTTTAATAGGATCAAATTTTGCTAGAGACAGCTTTTTTATAGATAAAATGACACATGAAATTGGATTACTAACCCCAGTATTTTTAAAAACTTCAAAACTTCCCAAAAAACATGTTACAAAACATTAAAAGATTATCTTTTTAGACTTCAGTCCTTCTATAAAAAGACAAGCTTGTTGGGTCTCCAGTACTTAAAAATTAGTGAATGCGCTAGTCTTGGCTTCCAGCTACAATTGAGACATATAAATATTTGAGAAGGTTTTGGATTGTCTGAGCTAAGGCATTTTATAATACAAAACAGACCGATCTCCTGGCAAGAGGTATTGGCAAGGGCAGAGAACCACCAGAAGCCGACCTTTCTTGAATATTTACGAATTGTTTCAGGTTACAAAATACTAGTGGTATGCTGAATTCCCCTGACCCCTAGGTGGCTGCTCTTTATGTGGCTAAAATAAGAGGGGTAGGAAATTGGTATAGGCTGTTGCACAAACCAGGACAAGCCCCTGTGCTAAATAATCATTTGAAGAAAATAAATCGGGAAACCGGACGTGAGCTGTCTGGTAAGGAGTGGGAGTCTGTTTGCCTACTGGGAAGTAAATCATTACGTGCTACAAATTATAAAAGGATGGTCTTTTTATCCCGATGGCTCTCCTACCTAACTCCGGCTACCCTAAGTAAAAGATTCCCGGGGGTTAAAAACAAATGCTTTCGATGTCAAGCTGAAGGGCAAGGTGGGTGGCATCACACCTTTTTCACCTGTGCAGGCCTAAAGATTTTTTGGTAGACAGTTTTTTTAGATATCGAGCAGGCAATCGGGAAAAGAATTCCGATCAAGACTGAAACTGCCCTATTCGGAATTCGTAAAGGGGGAATAAGGCAATCTGATTCCGAAACAGCTTTTATATTCATTTCAAGCTCGGTAGCCCGTTCCCTGATTTTACAAAATTGGAGATCTAGGGAAGCTCCTTCCCATCAGAAATGGTTCAATAAAATGAAAAGGACTCGAAAATTTGAAGAAGCCTACGCCAGGAGGGTAGGAGCTACTAAGAGATTTGAAAATAATTGGAAGTTTTTTAATGAATTGGAAAAGATCAAAGAGAGATCATAATACTAGAAGAATTTAACAATTATAGAAGCTCTTTTCTTTTTGCAGGGGGCATTTGCATTTTCAGGTGTTTGTATTAAAGGTGTATTAGGAGAAATGTATTGTTAAGAGCACACTAGCACTAGCACTTTATTGATATTGCACTTTAGGCCTACCAACATTTCTTGATATTATTCATATGTAATTTGGATAAATTGTATTTTGCACTTTGTTTCATGAATAGTCATGGGATTAGCTGCTTTAACTCCTCATAAATTAGCACTTTGCACTTTCTCTGCCGAATGATCATAGTTTTTGCTCGGTGAACAACTATAGGATTATTGGCTATAGCTTTTTACAGATCTGCACTTGGCACTTTATAGGACGAATGATTATAGTTGATCTTTGCACTTTAGGTGTATTTGGACATTTTTCTCTTATATTGCTGCTATGCTAAAAACTTAACATTTTCATTTTACAGGTTGTCTTCTAAATAATTATGAGATTAACTGCTTGTGTTAAAAAGCTGTCTTATTGTTATTGTTTTTAAGTATTCAACCTATCATGAACCATATGCTCTGCTCAAATAAATGTTTTTTTTTTAAAGTGCAAAAAATATAATGGGGGCAGATAAATGTAAATGCACCGGCCTCATACATGTGCCAAGATGATCATATTAGATCAACTGGTTGACAAACATATTTCTCCCGTCAATCTCTCCAGTGAGCTTTTCATTTTTTTAGTTGCTCCATTTCTATTCACCCAGCTGTCTAGGGCCAAAAGGTAGGGTTATAGAACAGTGTTGGGTGTTCTAAGACTTCTATGGGCCTTTTTGGGAATTTCTTAAATGTTTATTTTGTTGTGCATTTTACTTTTACTTTTCTTTTAAACGACACATAGGTCAGTCATATGACTTTATTACTACAGCAATTCTTAAAATTACCAGACTTGAAAATTAAATACAAAATCTAATACTGACATAATATAAGCCCCTAAGTCAACATCTATTCATGGCAAATTGAAAATGGCAATTTATTAATTTAATATCTTTCTGAAAAGACTATAACTAAATTTCCATCAGGAAGCAGTACAAATAAAATCTTGGGGGCAGAGTAATAGTGAAAAGTGATAAGCAGTTATCAGACTTTTGAACAGTTTAGTAGACTGAATATTCAGCATAACTTTATTTACCCAATTTCAAGAACTATTATTTAGTTTGGAGAAACATAGTGCATCGGACCAAGAATCGGACTTAAATAGGAAGTAAATAAAGATTTGAGAGGCCCTTATAACAATACAAGCCCGCTACATATGCCTTCACCAATATTTCAAACGAAGAGGTCTGTAGTTGTAAATTATATATACATACAGATCACTGAAAGCACTTGAGTTTACGTGGAAGGATACACCCAAACAACCAATAGCATTAGATGTGAGAGATATACTCAATTTGGCTGAGCAAGACGTCATTGATAAAGTCTTAAGCCAATATCTAAAACAATCAGGACAAAAAAAAGACAGTAACTAAAAGGGGAAGAACTTAAGCTCACTTTAAATATATTGTAAGCAATAGGTTTATTTTACAACAACTACTGGAAGACTCCACAGTATTGGGAGCAAGGTAGAACTTCTAGCTTCACCCCTGTCGGCTGATATCATTTGGATGAGAACGACTAGTACCCGAACCCCAATCAAAGAGAGGATGTTACAGTGTAAGGTAGAATCTAATGGCCAACATAGTTAAATGCTGCTCTGAGGTTGAGCATTAGCAACAGACAGGACTGTCCTTCATCTTACATGCAGAGATAGTCATTAGCAGGGTGGGGTGCAACTTCCTCAATGCTGAAGCCCTCACAGTGTCTTAAATTATGGTTGTTTACTTCAATTTTCCCCGCTAAATATATTTTGCAGAATTTCATGACTTTGCGAAGAAGGAAACATTACTTATTGGGTAGAAGTCTCTTAACGCACCGTGATTTAGGGAGAACATTTAATTTATGGCTTTCACATGCCTCCTTTTAATCCATCCACCACCATTCCCTGCAAAAGTGATACATTGATAAAGTGAACCTCAGCATATTTTTAAATAAAGAAATATTATTTTATAATGGAAGTGCAAGAATGTATAGGAACTCCTCGAAATTAAAAGTAGCCTTTATTGAAGTCACAGCTTTGTTGCCATTACTTTGAAGAGACTTAAAATGATCCCTATTGTGTTTAATGTGTTCCATATAAGGTACTCACGGGTTTTGCCATATGTTTCTCTGATCCGTTGATTATAAGTCGATTAACCAGGTGTGTAAGTATAACTCTCAAATGTTCTTCTGCAACCTTGACTTTCTTGAGGGCAGCTGCTGCTTTGCAGAAGATGTCGAGCTGGTGAGAGTTCTGTAAAACCAAGGGAAATAAAGGTTTTTCTAAGTACAACAAGGCTTCTTCCACCAAATCTAATGAAGTAGGAAAGGAGGCCATGGTTCACAGACAAAGAGAAACCTTTACATATAGTAACTTTAAAACTGGAGGGACCGTGTTCACAAAGGTAAATCTGGTTGTAAACGTTAGTTTTTTTATGACTGACAGGGATTTACTGCTGGTCCTCTCAAACACATGCTTTCCCACAACCTAATTCATGTTCATTGGGTCCCCAGAGTGATGCTTTATAAAGCCCACACCTACATTGGCAGAAATATGCAAACACACCTGTGCAGCAGTGCTTAACTTAAGCCGGTGGGGGCCACCAAAACTTATTTTTGGGCACAATCACTTATTTTTCAGAATCAGACATTTACAGTGAGCAAGAGAGGGAAATCGAACAATGCAAAAAGACACAGGAAGCAAAAAACTGAAAAATAGTCACAAAAGGGGAACAAAGGAACGTGCACAAACAAGCAAGAGGAAGGGGCAGAGAGAGTCTTGCAGCGGATTGAAGAGGCCTGAGGTGGATTTAAGACTACTTGGTATTCAGGTGCCAACATTTACAAATTAAGCGCTGACTGGACTCCCGACTGAAGTCCCTAGATGCAAGGACTATTTAGAAACTTGAATTGATTGTCTAAATGCCTAAGGACAACCTTACAAATAAACAAATACATATTATCTGTTTCATGTTCTTTTACTATGTCGGTGAAATACCGAGGAACCCTTTCAGACATTCACTACTTTTAGCAGACCTGTATTGGTATCTTACTCACAGTCTTCATCTACTTGGAAGTCACAGATTTTAACTGCTGAGATCAGTAATCACATCTTAAAGGGCCACGTGCAATTCTATAAGCCTTCCCCAACACCTATTTCATTTTTACAAGTACACCGACCTCTTGCACTATAAGCATATAGAGAATTAAAAAGCTATAAAACGTACATCAGAGCTACTATGCTGCAATAATTGACTCTCTATATATATCTATGTATCTGTGCATATATCGAAGTGTAATTGGTTTCACCTAAAGGGTCCATATCACTTTGCAATGTAAGGTATAAATGTACATTCCAAGACCTATTGATCTAATTCCCTATCAAGCACACAGATTGTTTAAAGTTATACACACAAAGTTTATAGTGCAAGGCAATAACAAGGGCACTGAACCGGTGTGGTGTAAAAAAAAGAATTAAAAAAGTGCGTAAAAATGCAAAAATGCAAAAATATTATATACTTAGGCTTGAAAAATACTGAAAAAGATCACTGGAAACACCGAAGGCTCTTATGCACAGGTTAACTCTGATTAATAAGCAAACTCACGTGAGCATGTATTGGCTAATGCATTCTTAACGACAGTCACTTGGGTGTCTCTTAACCAATCAGAAGGTAAAATACTTGAGGTGGCATTCTAGAACATCTCTCCCAGTATAAACATTTATCAAATTAACAGTGTGTGTACTTATTGCAGCGCACTGTGTCATCTGCTCCCTCTTACTCCCATTGATCTGAGAGGTGAGCATGTACAACACATGTTGGCAACACCAGATCATTTATGATGTGTTCGGATTGTGTGGGAATAATGTACATTTGACTTTCTTCGCCTACCTTTTTGTGTTGAGGTATGACATCTTGCACATAGATTTTACTGCAGACAGCCTAGAAAAAAAACAGAGTACGTGTTACAGTCATTCATTTGTAAAGGAGTGCATGCAAACTGCCCTGCCACTGGGCTTGGCCAACCAATAAAAAGTACATTCCAATCACTTTGTTGCAAGACCAATCAATTTGCAGATTGCCATTCAAATTCATTAATATCGAAGCTTCTAATGCATAATCACAGTCCATTTTTTATTGTTCGTTTGCTTAAGGAACCCACCCACAATGCAAGCCAGTGTGTTGCCCTTTTCATCCCCTGGGGTCTGGCGACCCTTTGATCAGAGACTGGTGCCGTTCTTTCGGCCTTGCAAGTTATGGGTCCCTGGATGGTGAAAGAGAGGAAAGAGATGCCTGTTCATTTCTGGACATGGTACGACCCCCTGTGGATTTTAGTCTCCCGAGAAGAGCAGTCCACAGTGCTTTCTACTCATTTTGTCAGATTTAATGTGAGCATAGGTCATGGTGCTGCAGTCGCGGCCTCACCGCTGATCAGATATTGAAGGCTCACTTGAGTAACAAATGCACGTCTCTCCCCAAGCCTGAAAGCGGTTGTTACTTGTGACTGGCTGGTAGGCAGTGTGAGAAAGGTTAATAAAGTGCAGTGACAGCTACAAAGAGAGAGTAAGAGAGAGAAAGAGTAAGAGAGGAATAGAGATAAAATATCAGTTTGAAAGATAAAAGGCATGAACGGACAAAAAAATTGAAAACATGTACGTGAGCGTGTGCACAAGTGTAGCCAGATAGCAGCCTGATCTAATACTGGATACTACACATATCTGGAACTCATATATTCCTTTCAATTTACCTTGCTCCGATTACACAGCTGAGTGACATTCTGGACCGTTGCCTGGATCTCCTGCAATTTCAATTTTCTGTGTGGCGCTGGCAGAGCTGCCGCATTGATGATCCCAAGGGTGGCGAGCAGGGTCACCGCAAGCATCAAGGACTTCATGGCACTGGTGCAGGAAGGGCAGGGTGTGGTGCTTGCAGAAGAAGCTGATGAACTTGTGTCTTCCTACCTGCTCACACGCCATCTCCTCATTTTATACAGCACGTCTCAGCATAAGGAAACACTCGAGTGTCGCAAAAATCCTGATGACTTGACAATTTAGGATCGTGGAAACCACAGCTATCAGAAATCTCTGCTAGTCAGTGGAACTAAGAAGAGATGACAAAAGTTGTTGATAAGAGTTTCCAGGCCTTGAAGTACTTCACCAATATATAATTATAGAACCGTCTCATTTGCATGTCTTCTCTCTTTCTTCGCCCCTACCTTGTGAGTTTCCAGATACAGGTTCAAGATGTCACCATAAGTGATCAGGCAGTATTCCAACAACGAGATTCTACTACCACGCTTTCCTTACCTTATTTGTGAGGGCAGAGAGAAGACACCAATGATAATCAAAGTCAGTGGAAAGACCAGACTCAGTTCAAGGGCAACTGTCATGATAAACGGGATTAATAATATGTTAAGAAATATATGAAAAGGAAATGGAACAAGAACAGGGAGATAAATCAATGACGGATGATGATGCCCCAGAACTCAGCACAGCCATAAAGACTCCACCAGATCACCTGGCTGCTAACTTAGTAGGTCCAGAAACTATAAGCGTAGCAAAAGATTTGGAATTATGTTCAGGGGGCAACAATGAAGACAGTGAAGATACCCTCCAGCATTTACTCCTCAACATGAGAAATTAGATTAAATGAGGTTTTGCTGAGTCAAAAAAGAGCTTTGCAGAATCAAGGCAAAATCAATCTGCGATTCGGGCTATGTGCGAAAATCTAGAGACCAAAGTGGATGGGCTCTCTGAGAGGACTGGGAGCTTAAAGGGGAAAAAGGGGAAAAAGGAAAGAAAAAAAGAGGGAAAAAAACAATAGGGAGAAGATAGGGAGGGGGGTAGGAGAGGGGGTGAAAGCACAAAAAAGTCCTCATAAACAAAACACCAATTTTCTAAAAATCATCGATTCCAGGGTGTGTTACATAAAGCGAGTGGTTGATACAAAAGATAATAGACAGATAACAGTTGAAATAATACGATGGGAAAAGCGGGACACCTGGATGATAAAGATAAATGAGGGATATTAAATTTGTGTCCTGGAACGTAAATGGCCTGCGCGTACGAGGAAGAAGGCATAAAATCTTACAGTACCTTAGAGACTCGCCCGCGCAGATCATAACAATCCAGGAGACACATCCAAGAGATCACAGACATATTGAAAAAATTGAAATGGGTTGACAAATTCATAAGCACAGATCAGAATGCTAGTATTCGTGGAATAGCCATCATCTTCAAAAAGGGAGCTAGGGCTCAGATTGTGGATTGGAGGACAGATCCGAGTGGCAGATGGCTGATAGCCAATGTTCAGCTTGACGTAAGGCGATTGACCCTGGTGGGTTACTACGGTCCCAATCAGGAGGATTCCTCCCACTTAAATACGTTACAAAACCACCTGATCACCATTACAGACCCAATAATATGGATGGGGGATTGTAATTTAGTGCTGGATCCAAAATTGGATAAATCCCCTAGTTCTAGAGCTGTAGTTCACAATAAAATGAGAGATACACTTCTGCATTGTATGTCCAACTTAGGATTGGAGGATCTGTGGAGACAAAGAGCTGGGAAAACCTTTGGTGTCTTCTTTCACAATTACAAATATAAGCATAAATCACGTATTGATTATGCTCTATTCAGCTTCTCCATAAAAGACTCTATAACAAACTTAACGTATCTACCTCAGCATATTTCAGACCACTCAGCTATTCTCTTCTCGATAATGCTAGATCAGGAACCCACTTATGCGTCATGGTCTTTTGACCGCACCATCTTATTGGAGGAAGAGGAAAGAGAACATCTTATATCTGAAACCGCCTCTTTCCTGGAGTGGAATATAGATTCTACCTCCCTGGTCAGTGTGTGGGAGACATGGAAAGCATATATAAGGGGTTGTATCACTAACCGGGCATCCTACAGGAAAAAGAAATACAGAGAGGAGTTATTAATTATAGAGCAAGATCTGGCCCTATTGGAGTCTGCAGATCAAGCGCCTTCGGTAAATCTAGAAAAGAAAAGGGAGTTAAGGGATAAATTAGAAACGTTACTGCAGGAGAGGCTGTACAAACGATGGCAGGCCAGTAAGCTTTCCCACTTTGAATATGGTGAATGGGCAGGGAAGCTGCTAGCTTGGAAAATAAAAGCGGACCAGACTAGAAACCATGTAAAAGAAGTGAGGCTAAATGGAGAAATGGACAACAGGAAGACTGATCTCGAAATAGGCGAAGCTTTCAGTACTTTTTTCCAAAACATGTATACAGACGACACCAACATCAATATCGAGGAAAGAACTAAGTGGCTGGAAAAGGTAAACCTTCCAAAACTGAACAGGCTACAGAGCGAAAATCTAGATAAAGAGATAACGGAGGCAGAAGTAGAAAGTGTTATTAAACAACTAAAACAGGGAAAGGCTGCAGGACCGGATGGTATTCCGGGTGAGTTATATCGAGTGCTTAATTCTACTCTCACCCCGATTTTAACAAATCTATTCAATAATATACTAATTAGATGTGAGACACCACCTAGTTCTTGGGGAGAAGCAAATATTGCTTTAATCTTAAAAACAGATAAGGACCCAGCAGATTGCGGATCATATCATCCAATCTCGCTTCTCAATAACGACTATAAGATCTTTTCGACAATTTTGGCTGCACGTTTGGGAAGCGAGATTGGAACAATTATTCATCAAGATCAAAAGGGGTTTATTAGAGGGCGTCAACTGGCTGACTTAACTTATGATCTAGTCGGAGCGATAGATATTGCCTCAACCTTTGCTTTGCCTCTCCCTATTATGACACTCGATGCAACAAAAGCATTCGATAGGGTCAATTGGTCCTATCTAAATGCAGTCATGGAAAAGTTTCAATTTGGCCCTAAATTCTGTAGAGCGGTAAGCTTATTGTATAAAAACCAGAGAGCCAGCCTGTTAATTAAAGGTACACGCACAAACCCCTTTGAAATCAGCAGAGGGACAAGACAGGGGTGTCCTCTTTCCCCTCTTTTATTTAATATTTATGTGGAACCATTTGTTCAGACTATAAGAGAAGACATTAATATTCAGCCTTTTTCTTTTTCTGGTTGGGAGAAGAAAGTCGGACTATATGCTGATGACATTCTCATCTATACAACGGACCCGGCCCAGGCATTTCCTATGGTCATTAAGAGGGCCCAGGAATTTGGAAAATTTTCAGGCTATGAAATAAATGCCGGAAAAACAGATATAATGGCTTGGAACATCACTAATCTTCAGCTTCCGGTAAAATCTTCAATTCGCTACCTGGGGATCAAAATCACAAAATACTTAAACCTCTTGAATCAGACTAATCTGGACCAGATTTCCCGCGAATCCAAGGCATTGATGAAATCTTAAGCATGTCCCTGTCTGTTGTGTCCTTTTCCTTGTCCGTACTGACACGCACATGCCATTATAGTCTATGCCATCCCACTGGTGTCTAACTGTGAGGTCTGTTCATTAGATTGTCCACTCTCGTGTCACAATGAGCATCGTCCCTACACAGGGAGGAACTGGCTGACACATTTGCAATGGGGGAGTATCCGTTTTGCAAGCTCAACCTCTGTGAGCCAGACATTGTTATGGGATAGGTGCTTACCGATATGTGCAGTAACGTGATTTCAGCAATGTTAGTATGGTGTTCAACCTCTGACCATGTGGAGCAATGTCATATGTCATAACAGCATGTGTCCACACAGATGTATGTAAGTAGGTATGCGTTGTGAAGTTCTGTTGTCACATGTGAAGTAGGACACCACTCCTGGCCTGCTACCGATGTGATCACTCCTACACACAGCCCAATTCAACACATGGGCATGGACCTACCTTGGGGGGTCGTGAGATTGTTGTTGAAGTGCATCGGGGACACAGCCACTACTCACCTTCACAGTCATCCAATTTGCCATGTGTCTCAGGGATACACATGCGCATAGATGTCAGTTACCATGGTGTACCTTCATGTGCAATCATTGTCCCTACACCCAGCCATACTACCATACATGAGTGAACATAGTAATGACACATCTGTGTGATTTAGAATATTTTATTCACATTTAGGTTATTGACAGAGCTGGAGCTCTACATGGCCATCCAAGCCCACATCACATGGAAGCCCAGTGGTGGGCCAACCAGAGTCCTTTGGGGATTGTGAAGTGACTAGAAAGTGGGAGAGTACAGTCCGCAGCAGGATTGCTGTGTCATTGGCCAGCAGTGATGAAATGGGAGTCCGTGTCCAGGTCCGGGTGAATGTTGCAGAGTGTTCCGTGGGTCAGTAGGAGGTATTTCCCAGGGCATGATGCATAGGTTATAACCAGGCAGGGACAGGGCATATGGCGGTGATGGATGCTACTGCCTCCGTCCTCACACAGTAATTCCCATCCCCTTCTAACTCCCAAGATAAGGGTTCTGTGTCCGGTGTGTCTGGTGTGTGTGGCGGGGTGATGGCTGCATCACTGTGTGCCACTGACATAACAGACTGCGAGGGTGATAGGGCAGCATCCCTGTGTACCACAGACACATCAGGGGTTGGAGCTGTGTGTGTGTTGATGTTCCTGGTGCAGTCATCTGGGAACGGCTCAGTGGCAGCAATGGCAAAACGAAGAACTGCAGGGCATTGTAGTGCCAAGATACTATTCGCTGGTGTCCAGCCATGGCAGACATACTTCCAGTCTGCTTCTGCTCCATGGTCTCCATTGACCTCTGCATCTGTGCCAACTCTGTGCTGTAATCACTGGTGCCTGTCTGACCACACAGTTCTTGTATTCGATTCATGGCCCCAGCGAGGTCAGACAAGGTCTGTGGTGCGTACAGGGCGTGTCCGATAGGGACTGTACGTGGTCCCTGATGGGATTCAGACACCCACGTATGTCATCGAGTTTGGCGGCCATGAGTTCAAAATCCACCAGCAGCTGTTCAGCCAACTCCACCTAGCAACCCCACACACGTTGTTGGAGCTCCATATATTGGTCGGGGGTGCTGGGAGACAGCTGTGGTGTGTGTTTCCTGTGGTCTGTGCAGGTGGTGGGCTCACCTCCGGGCACCTGGCCTGCCCTGCTGCTGGGGATGGGTTGTTGAGGCTGTCCATTATCCATTGGAGGGTGTCTTGACATATGTGCAGGTTGTCCTCTTCATCATCAATGCTGTGAATTTGGTGTGCCCTGCAGGTGGTGTTGTTTGTCCCTCTGTAATGTGAAAGGGGAGATGCAGGTTAACAGAGTTACTCATGTATGCTGAGGATTTGCAGATGTTTCTGCATGCCAATGTACATTGTCACTGTTTTGGTGGAGCTGGCTATTTGATGGCAGTCAGTGTGTTTTCCACTACATGAAGGATGTGTGGTAGTACCTGTGCATTATCATCACATAGTGTCAGGCAATGCCAGATGTGAGTGGACAGTTACTAGGCACGTGCAGGACCTGTTGTGAGCCATGTCCTATGGTGTTGGTGTTGCACTTTGTACCTCATTGCCGTCATTGCTGATGTTCTTTGATTGCCATGTGTGTCTGCTGCATTGCGGGGGAGTTGCCCCTGCAGCTCTGATTTCGCGTAGCCTTCTCCCTTTGTGGTGGAGCGATTTTGAATTGTGTGCATTTCGGGGCATGATTTGTTTTTGACTTGGGTCATATGTGCTCTCAGACAGATTTTGTGGCCCTGGGGCATTGCTCATCTGCTGCATGTATTGTACGGCATAGGTTGTGTGTGCACTTGGACATGTCAGGGTGTGACATGCTCCTTTACGGATGTGATCCACACGGGGCTACCTCCATGTTGATTCGTGGGCCATCTCATGTTTTTGGCCTGCTGCCATGCTATCCGGCATGCAGTATTACTTGCATAGTCACTGTAGGTCACAGAGCCGTTGCTTTGCTGGATTCAGCACACGTGCATGGGTTGGTTGTGGTATTGGTGATATGGAGGGGGCCCCTTTGTGCATATTGTGGATGGGGGACTACTTGGCATTTCTATGTGTGCTCCAGTGTGCCAAGGCTATCAGTGACATGCTCCACGAACATTGTGGGTGTACAGTGTGCTACACATAATTGTGCATGTGTGCCATTGTGCCCATCTCCCCCATCCCCCCGTCCCTGGTCATTAGTCACCCAGTTGCTGTTGGGTCTGGTCGTATCGTGCTGTGTCCAGGTCCCCAATTCCTGCCACCGTCTCCACACTGCTGACTGTGGCCACCATTTCCTCCAGCTCATCAGTCTCCTCCTGTGTCACAGGACTCCCACCTCCAGTAGTTCTTGCTGCCTTCCTGTTGACGGAAAGCTTCTCCTTGGTTTGGCTGTGCAAATCATGCCAGCACCTCTTGACCTCCTCCAGTGACCTCCTCGACACTCCGACTGCATTGACGTTGGTGACGATGGCCTGCCATGTTTCTGTTTGGGTTGCCAGTGCCGCAGTGGAGGTGCCGAACAGTTGTTGATGGTGTCCTATCACCTCCCTGACGTTGATCCGGTCTTCCTGTGGACTGAACCTCATCTTCCTCTTCCTCTTGTCCTTGCCCTTTCCCGAACACTTGGTTCCTGGCAGTACCTCCGTGGGGCTTGTGGAGTTTGGCTTGTCCTCGGCACTCGGTTGGGGTGCATCCATGTTGCAGCGCAGTTAGATTTTTCTTTCTTTCCTTTATAATGCATTTTCCTGCCAGACACGTGGAGTTAGCAGGCCTGTGGCTGGATTTCTCTGATTTTTGTATCACGGTTGGCCTCATTGGATGTTTTTTAGCGTTCGCGTATCGCATTATTGCGGAGTGGTGTTGAATTTCACACAGATGTTTGACGCCTTATCTGGTGTCTATCGCATGCTAACGCCGCGTTATGAAATCCACATTGACACAGGGTTATTTTCCAGCGATAGGCTGCGATTTTGAAAGTTGCTTCATGCTACTCTTGCGGTAGTTATCACACGTTCTTGTGGATATACCCCAGAGTGCTTTATCAAACAAAACAAGACCAAAGCATAAAAGATTCAATCAGTAGAACCGGAGCTATGTAAGTTTAAAGATGGCAATACATATAGTGCCAAAAAGCACAAAGCAACCACTGCGGTCATCTGGTTGCACCAACCGTGACAAAGTCACAAGTTCAGGCCAACCGCGAGGGAGAACGGGCAGGGTGGTTCACTGACAGAATATCGATCCCCAAAATATCCCTATTCACAAATATTGAGTTTTTAATATCTATGTAAAAAATATTGACATCCTATATTTTTTATTGTAAGTACAAAAATATTGGAGAAAAAAATAATGATGTAAAAAATATAGTTGTACAAAATATCGATTTTAATATATATAAAAAAGAATATTAAATATATAAAAATTTAAAAAACGTAACAAAATAAATCAGATTTAATATGCATGTGACAGAGTAGCTGCAGGGGCAGACCCAAGACACCCCAGGGCCCCTTCAAGGACATACTCTCCCCGACAGGAAGCCCAGCCCTCGGCTCCAGCAGAACAAAAGGGGAAGGGACAAAACAAGTGAGGTGTTGCAGTGTGACGGAAGGAGACGGCATATCAGACCTTAGCGAGGACCGCGAGGAGGGAGAAGAGAGCAGAGAACCGGAGACCAAGAGCAGTGGACAGGAGACCGGGAGCAGCGGACCGGAGACTGGGAACGGAGGAGCAGGGACTGATGGAAGACAACAGGAGTGAGGGAGTTCAGGACAACACCCCTCGGGAAGGCGCTGAGGACGAGGCAACCGTGACCCCGTTACAGGGTCACAGTACAAGGGAAGTGGCGAGAGGGGCGGGAGTGTATGGAAAAGCTGGGCGGTTTTCCGGGTGGCGTTTATGGGATATTGAAGTACGGGGTCAGGTGGCACTTAAGTCCAGAGGCACCACAGCCTCAAACAACAGGCACATAAGACTAATAAGCACCACTAGTACTACTGGGGTACTCACCGGCCTGGAGAGGATTTAGAACTACTGGCCCTTCCTCCCTTCCTGCATGGGCGGGTACTCCCACCACAACCCCTCCCCTTTTTTCTGTAGGCATTTCCTTTTCTTTTGGTATTCAAACCTCCTTTTTGACGGTATGCCCTGGAGTGACCCGGTGAGGTAACACGGTCCCCAAGACAGGAGGTTCCACCTTCTTTTGTTTTGTTTCACAAAACGGGTGTGAGCAATAGTAGACAAACGCAAGCCTCTATTTTGCCTGTTCCACTCTTCATTTTCGCGAGGCGGAGACCCCTGAAAGAAAAGTCTCCAGGGAAATACCGGCAGACTCACGGTGAAGCAACCTGAAAGCGGACCCAAGACCCCAAAAGACGTGCAGGACACACCCAAACCACAGAGACAACATACTGTATCTGAAATAAACATTGTGCCCTATCAATTTCCTGGCCTTGCAGCCTTTCTGGTGTGTGACAAGTGGTGTCAGAAGTGGGATTCCCCTACCCGTCACACATGAGGAAAGGCCACGAAGACATGTTGAAACAGTTGTCCGAAGGCCAACATCACCTCCAGCTAGTCGTAGAGGGACAAGCAACCGAGGCCAAAACAGACCGAGAGCACCTGCAGAAAGCCCTACAGGTGCAGACTGGGCTCATCATGCAAAATCAGGCGGTTGAAGATACCTCCATCCAAAGGTTAACAGATACTATCGCTAGAAGTAAGGTGCATCCCAACGTTCCCAGCTCGGTTCTGCAAAAATTCCAACCAGGCAAGAACCCCGATTTCTTTTTCACGAACTTTGAAAGGGTTGAAAGTACGGCCCAGTGGTCGGTTGAGCATTGGGGAGAATATGTTGCCCCTCTGTTGTCGGGAGCATTACAGACTGCCTACCAGGCCGCCAACCCAGCTGGCACCACCCCATATGATGTCGTGAAAAAAGCGATCCTGAAGAGGCTTGGCTATGACCAAGAATACTGCCGGATAAAATTCTGTAATGAAAAATGGCTTCCCCAGGACAATCCCCGGGCCTTGTTCTATAGGGTCAAGGACTTAGGGAACAGATGGTTGCAACCCCACAGCTCCAGTATGAAACAGGTGATGGAGAGGATTTTCCTGGAACAATACTTCGCTGCCCTTCCCAGCTCAACACGCGCTTGGGTGAAACATCACCCCAAGGTGTCGATTACAGAGGCTATGGAATAGACCTTTGTCCATCAGAGAGTCCCGGAGATGAGGGCCCTACCGGTCAGACCACCCCTGAGCAACACACCCCGAATGAGAGCCCCTACGCCAAGTGCCACTACCTCCCCGATCCGCCCCTCATAGATCCCTCTTTCCTACGTCGTCCTGCCCCAAGGGAACAGGGCCCCAATGCTTCCGCTGTGCCAAGTGGGGACACATCGCCCTCTTTTGCCCCCAAAGATACAACACGACTGAACCCATGGCTGGGTGGATTACACCAGAGGAAGGGTCCTATTGGTTGGGGACCAGAACAGAGCCTATCACCTGGAGTATGTCATCAACGGCAGGCCCATCAACGCACTTATCGACTCTGGGTGCCATCACTTGGTCTCACCCAGACACAGGTTCTGGCCCAGCAATGGAAAATGGGAGAAAAGGTGGCGATTACCTGTGCCCACGGGGATCAGTAGACCTATCTAGTGGCCAAGGTTGTTCTTACAGACAATGGAGCAAAAAGAGGCCTGAGGGTGGGTGTGATCCCTAAGTTAGTGAAGGAATGCATTATCGGAACGGACTGCCCCGATTTCTCAGTATACGTGGCTAGGGCTATCAAAGAAGAGGAAGAACGTACCCTCCTAAAAGCCACACCCTATTAAACTGAAAATATAGGGGGTAGGTACAGGGAATAGAAGTCTTGCAGTACTTAAAGAAAACCTAATTACGGGATGGTGTTGAACGGGCTCGCTAACCCTCTTCCTGCCTCCTCCTCTGTTGCAGATGGCGAGACAGGAAGACCCCGAAGCTTCAGGGCAGCACAAGCAGAGGACCCCGCTCTGGGAAATGCCTGGGCCCAGTTAGTCCCAGAAGATAACGTCTAGGTAGGCCCCTGTTTTCATAAGTCCGAAGGGTTGGTATACAGACTAGTAAGGAAGGGCAAGGAAACAACAAGACAGTTGTTGGTTCCCACTTCCTTCCACCTACAAGACCTCCACCTGGCCCATAACCCAGCTGAAGGGGGCATTACAGAAGAGAGAAAACCAAAGAGTACCTCCTACGCAGATTCTATTGGCTAGGGGTATTTTCAGATATCAGGCGTCATTGTGCTGCCTGTCCTTTGTGCCAACGAACCAATACCTACCATGTACCCCGAGCACCCCTGATGCCTCTCCCTATTATCGACACCCCATTCACCAGGGTTTGTGGGGACCTGGGAGGTCCTTTGCTCACTTCTGCGTGAGACCACCAATACATATTGGTATTGGTGGACTACGCGACCAGATACCCTGAAGCCATACCCCTTTCTAGCATGACGACTAGCAACGTGGCTCATGTGATGCTAGGGTTCTTTTGCCGGGTCGGCTTTCCCAGGGAACTCATGACAGATCAGGGTACGCCTTTCATGTCCAAACTGATGGTTCAGATCTGTAAACTCCTAGGCATCAAACAGATACGGACATCCGTATACCACCCTCAGACAGATGGGTTGGTAGAACGATATAACCACACCACCAAAACCATACTTAGAAAGGCAGTATAATCATCTGGCAGAGACTGGGACAGACACCTACCCCTCAATCTATTCGCAATACGCACCCACACCCAATCATCCACTGAGTACAGCCCCTTTGAACTTGTCTTTGGATGAAAATCCAGGACTCTTCTAAAGATGGCAGCAGAGAAGTGGGCGGAGAAGTAGTACGAGGGACAAGGCTTACTTAATTATGCCACTAGCTTTAAAGATAAACAAGCCACACTTTGGGGGCAGGTGAGGGAAAACCTGGAGGCCGCACAGGATATAAAGAAAGAAATATATGACAAGCAAGCCAACCTGAGATCGTTTCGGCGGGGGGATAAGGTTCTCCTTCTCTTTCCTTCGTCTGATAACAAACTACTAGCCCATTGGAAAGGCCCCTTTAGCATCCTCCCAGTTACCTACCGGGCTGCCGTCCCACACACCGGAAGGACAGGACAGATCTACCACGTAAACCTCCAAAACAAATGAGAAGAGGACCCCAACCCTAATCCCCACAACACCACGCCCTGTTGATAACAGACCAACAACACCTGTCCATCTCCTTTCCGCCCCTAGATTCAGATTAGAACCCAGTGGCAATCCCGATGGCACCCGGAGTTGACAGCACCCAAAAAAAGACCCTTAATGCAATTACCAAAAAAGATAGGGACGTTTTCTCTAAGCAACCAAGCAGGACTCCACTAATACAACACCATATAAACACCAATGGGGTCAATCAATATTTTTCTAAGTCTGGTCTTTATCATAAGCTATAGCTTTCTGTGTAATGGTCTGACCTCCTTTCATCTTACATAACTTCTCCTCCCTAATGCGCCTACGCTTTGCTTCCTTTTGCCACATATTTAAAGAATCAAACATTGCCGACCGACTACGCTTTGAAAATATTCGATCCTGCAAATAATGTATCTTTTTCTCATCAAAAGACCGGGTTAAAGGCCATTGCAGTTCCCCATTGTCTTTAGTATGTTTGTGCCACAACGCATTTAACACAATGGGTAAAATACCATGTTTAACATACATATCATAGCTTGGGCTACCCTCTGGCGGGGCAGGCTGCTTTTATCCAATCGCGTGCCTTTTCGGCAGCAACAACATCCAAAACATATTTACTAAAACACGGCATCTTTGTTCACTGACAACTTAATCTCATTCAGAAAAACGATCTTTCAAACATGGCCATTTTCATACATTCTTAACATTCCATTCATCATTCAAAATCAAAAATACAGACTAGACAATACATACATAAGTATATCCAAAAAGAAAAATTGAAAAACGATATGTCTTTTCTAAAACAGAAGAACGGAGCCCATCGACTCCCGTTCATGGAGAACTAATCAATTCAGATTTCCAGACCAACAGATACCAAAATCAGGCAGCCCAAAGACTACCAAGAGACCGTCGGACAGGGGTTAACCACAGACCGACCTACAGACCATCCTGTGATCTTCCTGGTTCACCCTCAGGACTATTCTGACCAAGCTCGCTGCCTTAGCCTCGCTTCAGATGTTTCCCAAAGGCTACCCAGGTACAACCACAGGCTTTTCCGAGAGCGGGCCGGCCTGGTGTGCACCACACCAGCCACACCAAGGCGTCCGATCGATATCTCTATTATTCACCAAACAAATCTGTGGAGCATCTGCCCGTGCAGCCACAATGCGGCCCCGTCAGACCCCCAAAATTCTCTGTGGCACACCGACCACCAAATCCAATACAGTTAACTGCTTCAAATCGCCTCTCAACAGCGCATTCCAAAAACACCAAAATCAATTCACTCACCTGGTGCACTCAGGTACAATTGCATATTCTGCACTGCCAACTCCTGAAGACCAACACAGTCAGTTCCTGGGTTACGCCCGTAGGACTCCGGTGAAGGGTCACTAGCAGCTGGGGCTACCTGATCGCGAGAGCAGAGTAAGTCAGGATCGCTGGTCAGTCCACCCCCTCGACCAGAGCTCCCCTTTCATTGTCCTTCTTTACCCTCTTTCCCTTTAAAGACCTGACACCTGCGATAAAAAAATCCTTCGCAGAGGGAATGAGAGCAATATCTGCTTGGATGTCAGCAAACTGTCTCCAATGCAATATAGGAAAAACGGAGGTCATGCTGTTTGGACAAGCAATAACACATTGGACACCGGACTGGTGGCCCCTGGAATTAGGTCCTGTTCCTAGTCCCAAAAACACAGTGAGAAACCTAGGAGTGTTAATAGACCAAACACTTACCTACAAGGACCACGTAAACCAGGTGGCAAGCACCTGTTTCCGAGCCATCGGTATGCTAAGGAGAGTGTTTCCCTACCTGCCAGACTGCCATAGAAAAACACTAGTGCAGGCATTAATTATCAGCAGAGTGGATTACTGCAACGGCCTTCTTTTGGGAGCAAATGAAGGGCAGCTCAAAAAACTGCAAGTAATCCAAAACACGGGAGCAAGGATAGTCCTCAACGCCCCCCCCAGGACTCCCTCCCTCCCCCTGCTGACCAAACTCCATTGGTTACCAGTGAGGAAACGAGTGCATTTTAAGACCCTATGCACAATTCACAAAAGTGTGATAGGCAAAGGCCCCAAATATCTGGCCAATATCTTCCTGCCTTATGCCCCTGGGCGAACCCTGCGCTCTGGAAACCAACAGCTTCTGCAGGTGCCTAGAATAAAAAAGGCCAGACAAGGAGGGCGAGCCCTGGCCCACCTTGGACCAAAGCTTTGGAACTCTCTGCCTCTTGAGATGAGAACACTGACCAACCATCTGACCTTTCGTAAGGTCTTAAATACACATCTATTCCCCATTAACTGATCTCTCTCTCTAAATGCACCATTCACCTCTTCACTTAACATCTGAGGATATTCTCACCGGCAAAGCGCGGAGATACCCCTCCGGGGGTCTATTCATGCGCTATAGAAGAATATAAAATAAAAATAAAATAAATACCCGGTTACGGGAGGACGACCCCAAACGCGGAGTCCCACCAGAGTCGCCAACTGACATACCATAAAAATAAAATAAGGAGCTATACCTACCAAAAGCACCGATACCAATTACCAAATATCCAGTCAGTTGGCAGTGAAGAAAGTTCAATTGTTTATTATACAAGATACTCTATAGAGGAGCCTCTCCAATCCTCATCCATCAGCTGCGCGGAGAAGACTGCTGGCTCATGGTCAATACAGCACAAATATACTTTCAGTTCAACACATGAAGTCACCGTAAATGGAAGAATACTACTTGGCTCTTGGGCCCTGAGGAAAGACCATATATGACACACATGATTAGTTCAAAGCTCTGCTTAGCTATTATTGGAGAAGGTCAGGAGGGGTGACTCCCTTTCGTCCTGTGGCCCGGCAGTGCAGGCACGGCGCCTCCAGGAATTCTCTTATCGCACCAAAAGCCAGATGCAACCTTGAGTCCCAGGGAAGAGAAGAATAGTGTGCATTCAGCTGCTCTCAGTAACTCAACCAGACAGGGGCTTAACGACTATTGCAGAGTGATCACTTGATCGCTGTTCGAGTCTAACACAGGCAGGGCAAAGATGGAGTCTGTGTGGTTCTCGGCCTACTCAATATGAACAGGGCATGTGAGTAGCGTATGCCCTTATCAACCTAGCTAAAACAAATTTTGTTAGGCCTCATGCATAATAAAACGTTAAGAATATATAGATACACCATACTAACAAAGATACACATATAACTAATATTGCTACTATAGGGAAATCATTTTGTATCCCTCATACTTGCTCGCCACTCCCGTGGGCCATGCTGTGACTACTCTGCAGTTTTAACTTGTCTTACAGGTACTTGCGTTGCTGTGTTTCTATAAGTTTTGGGCACTCCAGACTAATTTGCATATAGCCAGGTTCTGAGCTGGGATGGTGCAGTGAGCTAAATAACGGTGATGGATCAAGCCCTGATCTTTGGACTGGGTAAGAGTGGTCTGCCTAATTCAGACACTCTGTTCATCACCACCCCATTTTCTGAATGGCAAATGTGTTACAGCAAACAAATGATGGACCGAATGCTGACAATGCAAACATTCTCCCCCAGTGAAAAGATCCTGGTTAAATCCAGCGTTCTTTTGCTCTCTACACCACCCCAGTTTGGACCCAGCCATCTCCAAATCAGTTTTATCCCTGTGCCTCATGGGAACAGTCCAGAACAAACTGCCAGGCCAGGTCCTCCCTGGACCAGAAACAAGCATCCTGGGACCGGTTTCAGGGTATGTCACCCTTCTTCAGCGAGGCTAGCTTGAATCCAGTGGCACAGTGAGCAGGGGACCCACGTCGGGCATACCCATCCCACTTAGGGCGAAAAGTGTTTCAGCAAACAAATGATGGTCGGAATGCTGACAATGCAAACATTCTCCCCCAGTCAAAAGATCTGGGTTAAATCCATTGTTCTTTTGCCCACTAGGCCACCCCAGTTTGGACCTAGCTATATGTTGCATCATTGCTCTCCCCTGAACAAGCCTGGCAGAGAGAGGTGCTGCCCGTGTGCACAACACCACTCAGGCATGCCATTTAAAATATCAAGAAACAAAGGTAAGGAGAGTGCACCTTTGCGTCTGGCCTCATTTAAACCTCTCTCCTGTGGCCCACTCATGTACAGGGTGTCACCAGCTCAACCTTGTGCTTAGCTATGGAGCGAGGAAGGGTGCTGCTGTGTGCCAGTAACATAATGGGGTGGGGGCCAGTGAGAGAGGCAACCAGAGTGGTGGCTGCTCTCTAGGGGAGGGAATATGCAAGGAGGGAGTTCAAACACAAAACCAAGATGAATATCTGACTGGTTAGAAACTTGGGCACGGCGACTGCTCTTAATCTTCCAGTCTGGATTTTTCAGGAAGTCTGAGTTGGGGTGGCTGATCAATACTCCACCCAATCGCGGAACTCCACAGAATTTGGCGGAGTTTCTCGGTAACGGAACAGAATTCCACAGAGTGAAACTCCGGGGGCTGCACCCAGGCCTACTCTGTAGGAGATGTGTGGCAATTCCTATGCAGAGGGCGTAGCTGTAGTACAGTCGGCAGGTGATGAGGGCTTGTGTCACAGTGCATCTCGTGTGTAGGGATAGAGGCTTGAAGATCTTACTAGCATACAAAGAGTGAGAAAATATGCAGAGAAGGCGTTCATCTGTGATTTCACGGTGAGCTTGTAGTCAATGATGATTCATAGGTTTCTGATATATTTAGAGGGAGTGGGTGTGGGTCCTAGGTCTGATGGCCACCAGGAGTCATTCCATGTGTTGCTGCTGTTGCCAAAGTTGTTCTTCATCCAGTCTACGACATTTGTCATGCATCTGTGGAAGTTGGTTCTGGTGGTGGTGGGGCGATCAGTGGGTAAAAGGATAAGTTGGGTGTTGTCTGTGTAGGAAATTATGTTGAGACAGTTGGATCTGATGATGTTGGCCAGAGAGGTCATACATACATTGAAGAGAATGGGCTGAGGGATGTGCCCTGGGGGATACTGCAGTTGATCTCCATGGTTTCAGAGGTGAAAGGTGTGAGGTGGATCTTCTGGTTCTTCCAGTGAGGAACAAGGTCATCCATCTGAGCAAGTCCCCTTGGATGCCGATGTGGTAGAATCTTTCAATCAGTGTATGGTGGAATACGGTGTATAAGGCTCCAAAGAGGTCGAGGATGATCAAAGCTGCTGTTTCTCCTTGGTCAAGGAGGGTTCAGATGCCCTCGGTGGTTCCGATCAGGGTGTTTTTGGTGCTGTAATTGCTGTGGAAGCTGTATTGGAAGGCGTCGAGTAGCTGGTTCTTCTCTAGGTGTGTCATGAGTTGATTGTTGATGATCTTTTTTCAGTCTCTGTGCTGGGAATGGGAGCAGGGAAATTGGCTGGTAGTTTTTGATTTTGCTGCGGTGGGCAGAGGGTTTTTTGAGTAGTGTTCTGACTTCAGCATGTTTCCAGGCATTAGGAAATGTTGCAGTGGTAATAGAGGTGTTGAGTAGGGTGGTGAGATCCTGGCCGATCTTTTTTGTTTCAGAGGTTGAAGATGTGGTGCGGGCATGGATCTGTGGGAGCTCCAGAGTGGATTAATTTAATTGTGGAGGTGGTGTCCTGGGTGCAGAGAGTTTTTCAGGTGGTCAGTGTGTGTTTCGTGTTGATTATGGTGGTGGTGTGTCTGTTGCGGAAGTCTGTAGGTGTGGATTGGGGTTTGAAGTTTCTGTACATGGTTGCGGTCTTGTCATGGAAGAAGTGGGTGAAGTTGTCGCACAGCTCCTGTGAAGGTGTGATGATATTTTCGCTGGCAACTAGGTTGGAGAATTGAGAAACTGAGAAATTGAGAAATTAGAAAGTTCTTCTCTTCTGGTGTACAGTAGGTCTTAAAAAGTTTGCATTATCCAATGGACTTACTTGAGCACACCGGTATGGACATCAGCTATTAGCCATGAGTGGTTCTGCACACATATTCATGATTAGGCAATCCATAGGATCATTATACTTCACATGGTTCTGGTCAACCCGTAACATGCCATATGTCTGTATTGGTCCATGCTAAAGTATTTACATACGTATAGTTTGGTATGTATTTGTACATACGATTTTGCAGAATTCAAGATGTAAATTTTTGATTATTTTAGCTACCAGGCTCAGGTTCTCTTGTTTTCCTTTGTCCTGAGGAGTCCTCAACCCACATTGGCTGAAAGATGTCAACCTTTAGATTGGAGGAGTCCAACAACATAAATTGCTGATTGATAAGACCACTCATAAGGAAAAAGTAAGGGTCTATTACACCCAAGGACTCCTGTGACTACCGCCTGGTAGATTAAAGTTGGATTAATTATATAACCTCCTTGCGAGGTTGAAGATGTGGTGCGGGCATGGATCTGTGGGAGCTCCAGAGTGGATAGATTTCATTGTGGAGGTGGTGTCCTGGGTGCAGAGAATGTTTCAGGTGGTCAGTGTGTGGTTCGTGTTGATTATGGTGGTGGTGTGTCTGTTGAGGAAGTCTGTAGGTGTGGTTTGGGGTTTGAAGTTTCTGTACATGGTTGCAGTCTTGTCATGGAAGAAGTGGGTGAAGTTGTCGCACAGCTTCTGTGAAGGTGTGATGATGTTTTCGCTGGCAGCTAGGTTGGAGAATTGAGAAACTGAGAAATTGAGAAATTAGAAAGTTCTTCACTTCTAGTGTACCGTAGGTGTTAAAAAGTTTGCATTATCCAATAGACTTGCTTGAGCACACCGGTATGGACATCAGCTATTAGCCATGAGTGGTTCTGCACACATAATCATGATTAGGCAATCCATAGGAGCATATTACTTCACGTGGTTCTGGTCAAACCATAAGATGCCATATGTCTCTATTGGTCCATGCTAAAGCATTTACATACTTATAGTTCGGTATGTATTTGTACATACGATTTTGTAGAATTAGAGATGTGAATTTTTGATTATTTTAACTACCAGGCTCAGGTTCTCTTGTCTTCCTTTGTCCTGAGGAGGCCTCAACCCACATTGGCTGAAACATGTCTAACCTTTAGATTGGAGGAGTCCAGCAACATACATTGCTGATTGATTAGACCAGTAGTAAGGAAAACGTAAGGTTCTATTACACCCAAGTACTCCTGTGACTACCGCCTGGTAGATTAAAAGTTGGATTAATTATATAACCTCCTATATATCTTTAATAATAAGGACGCAACAAAAAACGGAAGTACAATGAGCTATCCTGCTTTTAGCATATCCTTGTACTATATGAGATGTTTTGTTTTTGTTTTTGTATGTCTTTTGATTGTCATTTCCTAATCTTTGTTCCAGGGACCTAGACATATGTTATATTATTGAATGTACAGACAGCCTTTATGTAATGAATTGGGATTAGAAACCTTTTTTAGATTGGTTTAAATTTCTGGTGAGAATTAATTATTCCAATATTGCAGAAATACATAGGCTGTATTTATCCTCAGAGTAAATTGCCTCTTTTATTTTCCCATGTAAAAACATTGGTATGGCCCCATTCCTCACAGAAATAAAGGCCCTGTCATGCTGAGCCATTTAAAAATTGCTGAAGCTATTGCACCTTTTTAGGTCTCGGCCTACGCAGTGCTCATGCGCTACATAGGCAAAATGACCTATTGCTGTCACCATGGCTTTTCGGCTAAACACGTGCATGCGTTCCATTGCCTTCAGTGGCAACACATGCCCGTTCGGAGATTTACTTGCGGGAGCGTGCGCCATTGCTCAGCCTGCACCAGGGGTCATATGTAGGTAGCTAAATACCGGTCGGTAACTGCCGAAATTCTGTAAATGTCCCGTTACCGACCGGTATTTAAGCTATTGAGATGTAAGAGTCCAAAAATAAGCATTCGGTAAATATGAATCGGTAAATACCGATTCATCATTACTGAATCCAAAATAACTGATTCGGAATTACCGATTCCTTATTTACTGAATCGGTAAATAAGAAACGGTAAAAACTAGAAAAGAGATGTAGGTAAATTCGGTAATACCGAATTTCATGAAATTCTGTATTTTAGAGTTGATAATTAACACTGACTGAAAGCAGGTGGTAATCAGCCACATGGTATATAAGCAATCCCAAAATGCAACAGTGTGATCACTATGGCGGCTTTCTATGTGATTGCAAGGCGGCTACGTCTACATGCAGCAGGAGTGAGGATATGAAGACGGGAGGAGCGCATTTACAGACAGCGCATCACACTCTTCCAACAGACTGAGGCTGAGATCCATGAAAGGTATAGGCTTCACCTTGGACTTGATAAGGGACCTGCACCCACTCCTTGAGCACCCAACACCAAGGGTGCACGCCATACCACCACATGTGCAGGTGCTCTGTAGCCTACATCTCCTCACATCTGGCAGTTACCAGGGGGTGATAGCTGCGGTAGGCGGGTGTCTCAGAGTTGCCTGTTCTGTTTCTTCAGAAAATTCCTGGATGCCATGATGCAGCGAATGCATCACTACATCAGCTTCCCACACACACAAGCGGAACTGCTGAAAACCAAGACAGACTTTTACCAGATGGCACAGTTCCCGCATGTCATAGGCTGTATTGATGGCACACACATTCCAATCTGCCATCCAGCAGTCAATGAGAATATCTACAGGAACAGAAAGTCCACCAACTCCATAAATGTGTAGGTAATCTGCGATGCTGGCAACATAATCACTGACATCGATGCCAAATTTCCTAGGAGCACCCACGATTCATACATCTTCCAGAATAGTGGGATCTACACACGCCTGGCTGCAGGAAAATTTTGGAAAAGAATACCTGCTAGGTAAATCACTGTGACACTCCCTTATACTAACGGCAGATGAATGCGTATTGGTATATGTGACTAATGGCACTGTCTTTCTCACCTAGGCGATAGTGCATATGCCGTGCGGTCATTTATCATCACCCCCTACCTAAACCCATCAGGCCGAGTGAGAGACGATGCAATGTGGCACACAAATCAACTCGCAACATTGTGGAGCACACCTTTGGACTATTGAAAAGCAAGTTCTGCTGCCTTCACAAAAGTGGAGGTGCACGTCAATACACCCATCATCTGCTGCAAAATCATTGCAACTTGTGCAATGCTGCACAACCTTGCCACAAAGAAAGGTACAGAAGTGGAATTAACTGATTAGGAGGACCATGATGATGAATTTGCACAGCTAGAGCCCAACGCAGCAGAAGTACCACCAGCAACAAATGGGAGACAGAGACGGGCAGTAATCACATGCAACTATTTTTAAGTAAGTAAGAAGACACAGCCAGTTGTTGAATGTAATGATGTAGGTTAATTTCTGGGCACTACGCCACAACAAAATTCTCCAATTTGTCCATCCATAGTAGGAAGTAATGGGCTACTCCACCCAATACTGTCTTGAAAGTGGGGGCTGCTTCACTGTCGGTGCCCACGCACAACAGTGCTGGATGGCATTGACTGACTTTCCTCACTGGCTGTGGTACCAGTGGCGGCCCCATGCCGTCTGCTGCTCCTCCGGGTGTTTGTAACAGGGGGGGTAATGCTGCTCCGACTGGTTGTGTCTTCGCTGTCTGCAACTTCTACAGCACCAGTGGTGGCAGAGTGACTCGTAAGCAGCACTTCCTTTACCAGTCCCCTAGACACATCAGTGCTGCAGTGCACCAGCCCCCCCTGCATGGCCATGGAGCGCCTGCATAGTAGTGAAGTGCAGTTGCCAGTCGGTTCACTGCCCTCGTATGTTGCCCCATTTTCTGCCTCTCCCTGCACCTTGTAACTCTGTCCTCATCCATTTTGCTGCACAGCAGCATCACAGACTGGGACATGTCCCGCATGCCCGCTGCCATTTCCTTCATTCCCTCTGCCATTGAGTTGATGCCCTTGTCAATGTTGGTCATGTTATCATTGAGGCGCCTCATTTGTCGTTGAACTGACAGTATTGCCTTTCCTTGTAGGCGCTGCACCTTGACCATGGTTGCCTCCAGCCCACCACAGACACCATGGCTCTCATTCTGTGGAGGTGGACTTGTCACATGAGCCCTGCAGCGGCGTCTGGCACCTGTGTGTGCTCCTTCTATAGTGGCCACCAAACCAGCATTGCTGACATCCTGTGGTGCAGTAGGAGTTTCCCCCCCCCATGGACTCCTCAGAGGATTTCGAATAGGGAAAGAGGGGCACAATGCTGTGCCTGCTTCTTACCTTCTTTTGAAGCAGCTCTGGCAGAGCTGTCTGCATCCCCAATTCCACAGACTTTCTCTGGCTCAATCGTGGACTACAGAAGTCTCTTGAGTTCAGTCAGGGCAGGTGCCCTGTTCCTTCCTCCTCCCGTCAGGCTGGCTTGTTTTTTGTGTTCAGCCATCTCCCTCTTGTTGATGATCCAGAGGTCATAGCTCCGCTTCTTCAGCACACCAGTGTCCCGGGGGGTCACTCCAATTGCATCACCTGGGACTGGATTCCAAGCAAGATTTTGTGTTTCTCCGATTCTGCTACTTGCAGGTACTATTTCCAAAAAGCTTGGTGTGCTGCTTAACTACCTCCTCCACAAGGACCTGCAGTTCCTCCTGGCTGAATTTGAGTTTCCTCTTCCTTTCCCCTCCTTCTGTGTCCTGGCTGGCCATTGTGCAAGATTTTCAGAGTAAGTTTGGTCAGGTTCCACACAAATAGGCTGCCGTTGAAGAGCAGGTCCTAAACACTACACATGAAAGCTGAGGCCATGGGTCCAGCAGCCCAATCCTCTGAGCCGGACCGCCCACCTGTGCATCCGCCAAGGGCTCGTGCCGCACTCCACACAGTGCTGTGTGTGCTTTGGGAAAGGGCAGGAAGCTGCGAGGAGATGGGTCGAGGCTCACACAAACTCCGCTTTTATTGTGCCCAGCCGGTCATTACAGAGTTGACTCATGAATGAGGAATGTATGCCTCGTGAGCACACGGATGGGATATATTTGCTCTTATTTCGTCTGGGGGTGTCAGGTTCGCAGGGAGTTATCGAGGGTGGTATGGGAAATTTCCATCTGTCGGAGAGTTCAAGGAATCTCATTGTGGCTTTTTTCGGTTTTTAAGTGGGGGGGAGAACCTAGGAGACAATGTTGTGCGATGGAAACACACAGACCCCGTAAATTAACAACATCTGATTAGGAAGAAAAACATCAGGCTACAGAATTGCACGTATTGTGTGGCAATTATGCAGCCCCTGTGAGAAGCGTAGCCTTGGAAACTGGGCTGTACTTGCTTGGGCATTACTTTCGGGGAAAAACTTGTCTGCAACTGTCTCGTGATGAAACGCCAAGAGTTCTGGCGTGAGCCTGTTTCCAATCCTCTGTTTACCCCACCTTACAAATGGCAGCCTTTATTCTGGCATGAACTATTTTTTATAGAGGACAGACAACAGGAATCACCCGTGTTGTGTGGCGATCTTGCGGTCCCTGTGAGAAGTGTGGCCTTAGATACTGGGATGCGCTTGCGTGGGCACTACTTTCGGTGAAACTTGTCTGCAACTGTCTCTGAGGTGTGGCTATGGCCCAGAATTAGTACCAGCGGCAGGAATAGCGGAGCAGAGCGGGAACTGCCGGGTATGTCATTGCACGGACTAAGTGGTGGGGGCATCGGTGTCCCCTGAGGCTTGAGCCTGCGGACCAACAAATCTATGTGGCGATTTTAATATTTTTTTAAAAACCTTTCGTAAACTTGGTGTATTTTAGCTGTAATTCTGATAGCTTTGCACTTTGCACTTACCACTCAGTACCTCTCCCGGAACCAAGGATTGGCGACTGCCACACGCGACCGCCATCTTGGGAGGGAAGAGGGTTACCGGGCCACTTTTTTGACAATTCCCTGCCTACAAAACAGGAAGCTGGCGCGAGCCGGCACATAGATGTCCCCTGAGGCTTGAGCCGGGTGGACCGACGAATCTATGTGGCGATTTTAATATTTTTTTTAAAACCTTTCGTAAACTTGGTGTATTGTAGCTGTGATTCTAATAGCTATGCACTTTGCACTTACCACTCGGTACCTCTCCCGGAACTAAGGATTGGCGACTGCCACCCACGACCGCCATCTTGGGAGGGAAGAGGGTTACCGGGCTCATTTTTTGACAATTCCCTGCCTACAAAACAGGAAGCTGGCGCGAGCGTGCACATAGATGTCCCCTGAGGCTTGAGCCGGGCGGACCGACAAATCTCTGTGGCAATTTTAATATTTAAAAAAAAACCTTTCGTAAACTTGGTGTATTTTAGCTGTTATTCTAATAGCTTTGCACTGTGCACTTACCGCTCGGTACCCCTCCGGGAACCAAGGATTGGCGACTGCCACACGCGACCGCCATCTTGGGAGGGAAGAGGGTTACCGGGCTAGTTTTTTGACAATTCCCTGCCTACAAAACAGGAAAGTGGCGCACGAGCACGCAGCGGGCGCGCCAAAGACAAGCCCGTCTGCGCCCGTCCGCGCACGACCGACGCACAGCGCCAGCCATTCTACCCGTCTGACCAAAGAAACCCCAAGTTTATATATTTACTCTAGCAGACTTTTTCACAGCCTAAATACTACGAAATATAACTCCACATGTATTACATTTATGCCTCAACAGATTACCCCAATGGGACTGGAAAGTGGCCCGGGCTGCAAAAAAACTGTCCGGACACCCATGAAACAACAGGAGAGGACAACAAAACAAACAACCATGGGTAAAATAGGAAGCAACGAAGGAAAACAGTTTAAATGCGCCCTATTGAACATAAGATCCCTAGTCAGACATAGTATCGAGGTAGCAGACCTAATCCAGGAGGAAGATATTATGATTGCTTTTATCACTGATTCACGGACAGACGATGGGTGAGGATCAGACCTGATAAAAGCTACACCCCCGGGTTACACCTGCCACACATTAAATAGGCTGGTTAGAAAGGGAGGGGGTCTAGCAGTGATATATTTACAAACGCTGAAGTCATATTTTAGCCCATCTCCTAACTTGGAATGTGAGGCATTAGACTTCAGTTTCTCGTTGTCTCACCATTCCACATTCAAAGGCACATTGATTTATAGACCGCCGGGACCCAGGAACTGGTTTATAACACAAGCAGTCACCTGGCTAGAAAAAGGGATAAGCGCTAGCTCATACACCATTTTAGGGGACTTCAATTTCCACCTAGAAATGGATCGACGGAGACACATCCAATCTGATAGCTATAATGAATTTGTTAGACCTATATCAACTGGTCACTGAGACCACACACATAGCTGGACACACACTTGATGGCATCTTTTTCAATAACAGCCATCTGAGGTTCACAAATATGCTCCCGGTTATCTGGTCAGATCACAAGATAGTGTTTTTTGAGGTGACATCATTAGTTCAAGATATTCTGAAACCAGGGCTGAAACAAACAACAACCAGAGCATAGGGTCGAATAAATGCCAATGAATTACAAGATCAACTAGTCTCTACTACCCCTCTGTTACCATGAGACTTAGATGAGGCCACGTCGGCCTACACTACCTGGTTAGAAGCAGCGACAAACAAGCTAGCCCCAATAAAAATAGTCCATAACAAGAGGGAACGGCCAAGCTCTCCATGGTACTCCCAGGACCTAAGAGAAAGTTAAACTTCTCTGTACACATCAAGAAAGGGTATAGAGGAAAGAGAAGTGTGGCTCAATGATTAGAGCAGCAGACCCTGATGCAGAGGTCTAGCCCGGGACCAGGGTTCAATTCCCCGCCTCGGCGGGTCTTGGGCTCAAAATTCCACGGACCTGATAATTCTCGCCTCGGTGCCTATTCCAATCATGAAGTCCCACTCTGAGCAATAGCTTGCTTAATCTCCACAACGGCCCCCACAATGCTAAGGATGCCTGGCCTCCACCTTGGGGGTGCCCAGGAGTGGACGCCTCTCAGGGAAAGCCAGGATGGGTTCCACAGCGGTATTTGTACAAGCGCCTTGAGACCCTTGCGGGTGAGTAGTGCGCTATACAAGTATCAATTTACATTTACAGTATAATGCCAAGGAAAAAAACTAATATAAACTCTGCCTATCAGACTTTAAGAAACAACTGCATAAATCAAAACAAGATTTTTTTGTAAAGAAAATACGGTCTGTATAAAACTCCACCAAAGAATAATTTAAAACCGTTACAGCCCTAGCCCACCCCCCTTCAAATCCCCTTATAGCCAGTCAAGAGCTGTGCGATGAGATAGCCAACTTCTGCTTTAAGAAAGTTGAGGACATCTATGTCACATTTACAGGTGATATAAATCACACCCCTCAAATAAAGAAGACCAATGGGGAAGAAGTTGGGAACACTATGCCTCAGCTCTGTAACTTCACACCTACTACAGCAGCAGATGTCCACACTATCCTGGTAAAAGTTAAATTAGGATCCCCAACGGACCCCTGTCCTCAATCCATATTGAAGTTGGTATCCGAACCAATCATATCAATCTTGACAGTGATTATCAATAAGATTTTTTTGGAGGGACATTTTCCAAAATCCTGGAAGACAGCGTCGATTCTTCCCTTGTTAAAAAAGTCCAAGCTGGATACTATGGACTCAAATAATTTTAGACCAATCTCTAGATTACCGTTTCCTGCAAAAATCACTGAAAAATTAATGAACACCCAACTCAGTCGATTTCTAGAGGATGGACATATACTCGATCCCACGCAGTATGGTTTTAGAGGGAGCCATAGCACTGAGTCGGCTCTTAACAAATCTGTGAATAAGGGCCACTCTAGATCAAGGAGGGAATGGAGCCTTGATCATGTTGGACCTCTCTGCGGCGTTTTAGACGGTCCATCACAAGCTGTGTGCAGGGCGCTTTATAAATGTCATCAACATTAACATCGTCATGAGAGGGGTGTACGGGCGCAAGAGTGCATGTTGAGCTGCCTGATTGTTTTCTGAGTGCAGCTTTCAGTGTTATAAGCAGTATCACGCAATTCCGTCAGATGGTCTCCGAGCACCAATGCACCATCACCATATGAGGGAAGGCACAGCCACAGCCTTCTCCAGCGGGGTGCAGTGGAACTCGTGCAGGGACATATGAAGCTTAATGACCTCATGTCAGATGCTTAAGTTACCAAATGTAATCAGTACGTTTTAGACATCTGTAAAAATTGTTTACGAGCACATTTATTGCTACAAAAATAAGTAAACAGGCGATGGGGGGCTTGAAAACATTCTCAACAGCTCAAGCGCATGCCTCTGCCGACGTGCAAATGATGCAATCGCGTCATTGCTCCCGCTCCCCAACACTTCATTCCTCATCTCTCAACGAAAACCAACAAAAGATCTCAGCCTCTAGCCATCAAAAGAACCGAACCTCTCTTAACCTCTACTCCTGGCAATTTTTGTAATGTTCTGCAGTTTTTTAACAGTGCAGTGTTCTTCAATCCTGCCAACTGCCACTTTTTTTCCAGACTTTTATATAGCGCGAACTCGACCCAAAGGTATCAGAGCGCTTTACATAAACACCAGTTGCATCACAAACAGACACATTTATTACATTCGGCACGGGAGATTAAGTGATTTGCACAGAATGTTGAGCGCCCCTGACGAGCCTCAAACCCCGTTCCCCAGCTTCGAGTTCGACCGTTCGAGCCGGTAGGCCACATCCTCCGATGAACAGACAGATAGGTGAGGTCGGGGTTACACGAGATTAATCTTTTCCCTGGCATCAGTAACCATGAGTGGTGGGCTTTGTTTGGTAAGGTTGGTCCTACAGTGGTGTATTTCGTAGGAGACGAATGGATGTTAGGATCCCTTCAACTGCAGCAGTGTGACCGGTATGTCATCATGGGTTACCCCCTGCGGTTGGTCTGCAGGGGAGGCGAGTGGTTTGTTTTACAGCTCGCCACAATGTTGTTCTCCTTCAAAAGTGTTTGCATGTCAGAGCCTTTGGGGGTGCAGTATTTTCTATTTTTGTTTGCCTTGGGTTGTTTCTTTCGTGACCTAGGTTCTAACAGGCCTAATGTTGCCCTGTCCGATACCCAGCACCCCTCTAGAGGGGCACTCCGGACCTCATCTTGCTCATTTTCGGTTGCTGCTTTTCACTGCCCCACGTTCTCATGTGCGGCATTTCCCAGCACGACTTGACTGTGTCAGAGTCCCCCTCCCATGCTCCCAAAGGGAAAACCACTGGAACAACCAACTAACCGGCACTACATCCTCGCCTACTCCGATCCACTTAAAAGATGCAGTAAAAACTGCCTATTCATTCGGGCCCCTTGTAGGTCCCCACCTCACCCATGCTTACATTTAGGATTTAAGTGAGTGGTTGCCTAACATGATGACGCCATTGTGCTGCTGTTCATTTTTCATGGGGTCTTTGTGAGCGCAGCTTGGAAGAGGGTGAGAGGATGTGGTGTTACGGCCAGAGCTGCTGACCGTAGCAACTCTGTTTCGGCTCCTCATTGATGTTAAGAAGCTGGTCTCCATGTTCTGTAGTGTAGAGTCATATCAGCGACTGCTCAATGGTCTGTGCTGCTCTCTAAGCCACTTGTACATTTCAAAACGTATTAAGACTGCATTGTAGCAATCAACAGTTAAATATGAACCCTAAATCAATAAACCTCCGAAACATAAAGTACGACAACACAAATAAATTACTACTCAATCAGCATAATGCCTCAGTAATCTGTTCTCGCAGCTTCCACACACCTTTAATAAATCACATTTCATCTGCTTCTACAATGGAAAAGGAAATGCACCATATCAATGTACACCCACAGCTCAGGTTACAACGCAAACGGCAACACACAATCTCAGTAATACAGAGGAAAAAATTGAAAAGAGTGAGCCCAATGGGTGTTGCGCGCCTGCCTCCCGTCCCCTTGCACACCTAGGCAATTGGGGATTGCGCAACCGCTGCATCATCGAACTCTTTTTGGTATGTGCTGACACTGCCCGGGTACTAGAAACATGAGGACTTGTTCTGACTCTGCCACCACAACAGCAATCCATCAACCAGATGACACGGAGACATCCGTGCATCTTCAAGTCACTAGGGAACATACAACCAGCCTTGTCACACACTACGTGCTTACTTGCACGTTCCTTGAAATTCTATTTCAGGACAGGAGGCTCCGATTATGCTAGTCTCATTTCTTTATTTAGAAATGCCCAGCAGCCATAAAAAACAGATAAAACTACAATACCCAACAACACTTGGGTGACAACCATAGAGTCTTCCCTATATAAGATCCTGAAGATAGTCCCACTTCCTCTTTCTTTGCAGCTCCGCAGCCAGTTAAGTGCAAATTCTCTTACCTTCCTGTTGTTTATGATATTGCTTGCTGTCCGCTTTGTTGACGCATTGTTTATTGCTTTGTATTTAACGCTTTGCTTGCGTTTCCCCGCGTTTGCCTTTCTCGGCTCCGCTTTTCCTTTTGCGGCGTGACGCGGTTGGGAGCGAGTGTCTCCTCCCTGGGGCCGGGCGCTTTGTGCCTGTGCCTTCTAGCACTTGTGGAGTGGGAGTTTGGGGGTTTCGGCGGCCTTGTGCTGCTTGCGCGAGCTGTCCGGTTTCCTGGCAGGCAGCCGGTGTCCGCGCATGCGCGGTAGCTTGTTTCCGGCGCTCCGTGTATTTTCTGTCACGGGAGCATTACTGAAGGACGTCCTTGCGGCGTATACGCCCACAGCCTCAGGAATCAACCCCTTCGACGCCGGAGACTGGAAATAAGTCCCCGGCTGTAATAATTTGCATAGGCTCTGCCTAGAGTGACGTTTTATGTGGCAGCAAGAACCTCCCTCCACACTTTATTGACTTTCCAGTACTTTTTCTACTGCTTTGGCTTGCTGTGAGGGTTTTTTCACTCCCCTTTGAATTTTGCCTTTGGCAATTGTTGTCCTTCCCCATTTTGTGGGCATATTTCACGATTCTCGTGCATTATGAGTGATTACTATTATGACGAGGAAGGTGAATTTGAGGAGGAGGCTCCCGAATCCCTGGAGCAGGATTTGGTGGAAGCTCTTGACAGAGGAGTGCAGCACTACATGAATAAGGCGCTAGTCCACGCAATTACGCCCTTGAAGCGTCATTTGACTAAGTATGTACAAAAACAGGGTTGGGTGCCTGTTGCTAAAAAGTCTTCTTCTTCTCCAAGTAATCCCCATGCTTCAGATTTCAAAAAGTTGGCGCAGTCTTTGTCTTCCGCCAATCCATCTACTATTGTTGAAGTTGACGAAAGTGATGACCAGCATTCTTCTTCGTCTTCTGACCCCGCGCCTCGTCCGCCAAAGAAGAGAAAATGTAAAGAACATTTTGTAAATGCCCCGACTCATCCTCCAGTTCTCACATTTGAGCCTGCAGATATTGTCCATCCCTATTCCCATTCCACTGCGTGGCTTCCGTCCCCTGCGGTGACAGAATATGTGCAACAGCACATCCGTCGGCCTTTCGAAAAAGAGGTACGTGCCCGCCTCTGTACGGAGTGTCCGAGGCCATATCTGGCGGATAACTTAGCGGACACTCCGGAGGTGGATCCCACCATGGCTACTTACTTACGCAAATTTCGCGAAGGACCCCAAGAAGGGTCTTGACAGGTCCTGGCGCTCGTGCCAGGATAAGGTCCTTTACCTGCTAGGGTCCCTCACCAAAATGTTGGATCTCGGATTTTTGGCCAAAAGCACCTCCAGGATGGTGGACCCAGATGAGCTGATTGAATGGGCTCAGCGGGCGATTTGTCAGTTGGGCAATGCCAACTGCGCACTTTCAAGTGAGAGACGTAGGTTTATTCTTCTCAAGCTCGACCCCAAGCTGGTCCTGCGGCTCAGGGCTTGCTTTTTGGGCAGCCTTTTTTGAAGGAGCTAACCCAGTTTGTTAACACGTTCAGTGGGATAGATAAGGCCCAGGCCTCTCTCCGCCAGACTTTTCGTCCGGTTTTCACCAAGGCCGGTCGAAACAGGTGTCAACAACAGCCCTCTCAGCGGGGGTATCAGTCCCATAGAGGAGGACAACAAGATTCGGGCTACTCCCAGAAATCTAATTTCTACCCATCCCGAAAAGGCCGTGGCCAGTACGGAAAAGGACGTTCCGGTGGACAATCCGGAGGATATCATGATTCCGCCACTTCAGGTGAGCCTGATTCCTGCATGCAGTGTTGTTCTGGGGGGCAGGATACGTTTTTTCCTCGACAATTGGCGCTTGATCTCCAGCGATGCATGGGTGCTGGAGACAGTTCAGGGTTACAGGATAGAGTTTTACCAACCCCAACATCAGTCCCATCCTCCCTCTCCTCTTTCTTTTTCTCAAAGAGACCGGGAGTTCATCACCGAGGAACTCAAGTCCCTTCTTGTAAAAGGGGCAATCGTACCGACGGTGCGTCACCGACAGGGCTTCGTCAGCACAGTCTTTCTTGTGGAGAAGAAGGGAGGAGGCTCCCGCTTGGTGCTCAATCTCAGGGAGTTCAACGGGGGAGTGGTCTACAGGCATTTCAAGATGGAGGGCATCCATCTTTTGAGGGATCTTCTACGCGAGAAGGATTGGATGGTTCGCCTAGATCTCAAGGACGCGTATTTGTCCGTTCCCATCTTCCGTCCCCATCGCTGCTTACTCCAGTTCCACTGACAGGGGACTTGGTACGAGTATCAGGTTCTCCCGTTCTGCCTATCTTCAGCACCTTGGTGCTTCACGAAACTCTTGAGGCCGGTTGTGGAATCTCTTCGCAGTCGGGGTGTGCGGTTGATCATCTACTTGGACGACATCCTCCTTCTAGCGGATTGTCCTCTCAAACCCATGTCCCATCTGGAGTGGACCATGGATCTCTTACAATCCCTAGGCTTTTTGGTGAATGCGCAGAAATCAGTGTTAAGCCCGACTCAGATAATCGACTTCCTGGGCTTCAGAGTCAATTCTCTTTCATGTCAGCTGCTCTTACCCAATCAAAAGATTTGGTATATCAAGAGGGAGTTGGCTTCCATTATTACGAAACCGACTGTGTCATTGAGATCGTTAGCATGAGTAGTCGGTCTCTTAGCCTCATCTCCAGAAAGGCCTCAGGTATTCAGATGAAATTCCTCTCTCGGAGGAAGCGAGGTCGAAGATGCAGTGGTGGCTGGAGCATATGGAGGCCTGGAATGGTCGAGCCCTGTTCGGTGCCACTCCGGAAGTGGTGATAGAATCGGATGCCAGTCGTTGGGGCTGGGGGGCCCGCTGCGGTCCGGTCTCGACGGGGGGTCATTGGTCTACCCAGGAACTTTCCCTCCACATCAATTGTCTGGAGCTTCTAGCGAGCTCCTTTGCGATTCGTTGTCTCTCTCCCCTTCAGTCCAACTGCTGTATTCTTCTCCGCTTGTACAACGTGTCAGCGGTTCGCTACATCAACAAGTTGGGAGGGGCTCGGTCACGGTTACTGGTGGAGATTGCCAAAGATTTTTGGCATTATTGTCTGCAGCACAAGATCACAGTTATTGCAGAATACCTTCCCGGCCTCAGCAACCTTGTGGCGGATTGGAACTCGAGATATCTGAGAGACTTCAGCGATTGGAGGCTCCATCCCCGTGTGTTCCGTTGTCTTCTTCGGGCTTGGGGGGAGTGTCACATAGACCTTTTTGCCTCCCGCCTCAACACCCAGCTCCCTTTGTTCTTCAGTTGGAGGCCGGATCTGGATGCCATGGCCACGGATGCCTTTCTCCAACCGTGGCCGTCGACTCTGTGTTATGCCTTTCCCCCGTTCATGATGATCCCCAGAGTCCTGGCTTACAGGAAACGTTATCAATCAGAGCTGATCTTAATTGCTCCTCTGTGGAGGGCTCAAGCGTGGTTCCCGGTTCTCTTGGAGATGGTTTGTGCGATGTCGTTCCTTCTTCCCCAGAAGTGGAATCTCCTGCTCGATCCTCTTCAGACTCCGCATCCCCTGATTCTGTCAGGCTCTCTCCTTCTCATGGCGTGGCGGATTTCGGGGAACACTGGTCGCTCACAGGCCTTTCGGCTGACGCTTCCAAAATCATCAGCGACGCCTGGTCTCCAGGCACTCACAAACGCTACAGGGGTTCCTGGAAACGGTGGACTGACTGGTGTCTTCAACGGCAAGTTGATCCAACATCAGCAGATGTCTCTGTGATGGTTAATTTCTTGGCTTCCCTTGCTTCTTCCGGGTTGGCATATCGCACAATTAATAATTTCCGTTCTGCTATCTCAGCTGGACATCCCCACATTGACGCAAACCGGAGGGTGAACATCCCTTGGTGGCTAAGTTGCTCAAAGGTATTCGCCTGGCTACTCCTCCACGTCCTAAATATGTTTCCCTATGGGACGTTTTGGTGGTTTTGCGTTTTCTGGAGGCCTGGCCATCCAATTCTTTGCTGTCCCGCAAACAACTGTCTGCCAAACTGACTATGTTGTTGTGTCAGGTATCTTGCAGACGTGTGTCTGATGTCCAGGCTTTAGATCTGGCCGGACGCAGTTTCACTCCGGAAGGTGTCACATTTCGCCTTTCTCGGCGTACCAAGACCCATACTGCGTTCATTTCTTATCCCTCTTTTCCTAATCATCCCAATCTGTGTGTGGTGCAATGTCTCAAGGATTATGAAGTAAGTACTTCACCTTTTCGTTCTGACATGCAAGGTCAATTGTTGATTGCTTTACAGAAGTCTTTTCGCCCCTTTACCCCGGCTACGTTGGCTCGCTGGGTACGCTGGCTCATGGCAGAAGCGGGTATTGATGTGTCTGTTTTTGGGGCACACTCTGCTAGAGGGGCGATGGCCTCTAAAATTACTCTATGGGTGGAACACTGTTTGATATATTATGAAGGCTGCTGATTGGTCCTCTGATTTTGTTTTCAAAATCTTTTATTATAAACCTATTGAGAATGTTGCCTCTGTTGTAGTGGATCAGCTTTAAACAAGCATAATCGGAGCCTCCTGTCCTGAAATAGAATTCAAAATTTGCAAACAATCGTGGCAAGAATTTTCAATTCTATTAAGGACAAGGAGGCGAGGATTATCCCACCTGTTGTTACATGCATTATTGTAACTGTAAAGATGTTCATGTTTTTCTTGATGATGAACTGTTATCATTGACTTGTTTCTCTCTACCCACCCTTCTTTTGTATGCTCATGTTTACACGGAGTGTGTATTACGGCTCTGTGTCTTTTTTCAGGATCTGATCCCAAGTGATGTTCCTTCGTTGAGGCCTGGTGTTTCCTGCCTTCTTATTTGAAGAATGGGATTCCTGTTTCTTCTGCTGTTGCTTTGATTCCCTTCGTTCTTCTGGATTTGAACTGTGTTCCATGGTGGATTTCTTCAGTTTGACTTTTCTGTTTTTCATGGACGGTATATCACCAAAGAAAGAGGAAGTGGGACTATCTTCACAACCTTATATAGGGAAGACTGTATGGTTGTCACCCAAGTGTTGTTGGGTATTGCAGTTTTATCTGGTTTTTATGGCTGCTGGGCATTTCTAAATAAAGAAATGAGACTAGCATAATCCTCGCCTCCTTGTCCTTAATATAATTGAAAATTCTTGTCACAATTGTTTGCAAATTTTGAACTTTCCCCACGTTTTTAGGTTTAAAGCATTTTTATTAAGACAAAAACATAGGGAGAGGGAACAGGAGGTTAGGGTTACATACATTAAAGTGAAGAAAATGAGCATGATACCACGGGTGCGATGGTGGACCAGTCCGCTGTGAAAAAGAGGCAACAGCAATTGCAAAGAGCTAAATATAAGCAACACCTTCAATTTGGGCGTAGTCAACACCATCAGTCTAAGCAAAGAATAATAAACAGTAACACTAGGAAATCCAACCCACCATCCCCCAAACCCCCCCCAAAACACCCCAACTTACCCCCACCCCCCGTCCAATGTACCGCTGATAATGCTACCTGTCCCCCCCACCGTACCCCCCCCCCCCTTCCTGACCTAGCCCCGCTATCCCTCTTAGTCTGCTGGAATCACCGGTGGCGTCAACCTTAGAAGCCTGAGGTACCTCGGACAGGTGAGTTCCCTAAATTCGGTAGTTAAAAGCGCACGAAAGGGTTGCCACAGCTCATCAAATTGGTCTATCTCCCCCGCTACCGTGAGTGACAATTTTTCCATACCCAGCACATGCCAGAGCCTGTGCAACCAGCCAGTGACGGAGGGGACCGTGGTGGTGCGCCAGTGGATTAGGATGTTCTGAACAGCTGAGCCCAGCGCTATCGCGATTTGCCTGCCCCTGCGGGACTTCAGCGGATACATCAGGCCATTAGGAAGGCCCAGCAAAACATATGCTGGAAAGCGCGGTAATTCGATTTCAAAATACATATCAACCTCATCAAGAACCTCCTTCCAATACGCAGCCAACAAGGGACAATCCCAAAGAATATGTGAAAGGGTCCCCACCTGACCACAACCTCTCCAGCACTCCTTCTCAATATGCCTGTTCATCTCGTGCAGTCTCTCAGGGGTGTAATACCAGTATGTGGACACCTTGGTGAATGTCTCAGTAAGGCCAGTGTGATATGCTGAGTGTCACGCACGGTGTGCAATCTGGTCCCACTCCTTATGGCTAAGTGTCCTGCCTAATTCCCTGTGCCATCGCTCCCTGCCCGGATTGTAGTAGTGAAACGGAGGGGGTTGTAAGAATTTGTAGAGATCAGTGATCAGTTTAGCATCGGAGGCGCGGGTCACCAACCACCGCTCGTATGGTGTTATCTGACGATCGGCTGTGCCCCGCACCTGGGGTTGAAGCGCCCAGTGCCGGACCTGCATATATCGCAGTCTATCCGACTCCGGTAGGTGGAACTCTTGTTGAATGGGAGAAAGCGCCCGGCTCCATCCCCGGGGTGAAATCAGGATTACTCGCTATGGGCGTAAATGGCGAGGGGAACGTGGTAAGTTCCCGAACCTCGCAAACTGTGTCCCACACCCGTAGGGGAACCCGCGTGACAAAGGAGGCGTAAAGGTTGGGGGGGGGGCGGTGAACTCGGCGTAAGAATGGAACTTCCTGGAGGGTACGCCCTGCCACCGCCTGGTCCTGAAAGAGCCAGTGCTTATCGGACTCTTACCTACTCCACTCCACAAGGTAGCGCAGCTGCGCCGCCTGAAAATATTTCCGGAGATCCGGAATACCAAGGCCCCCCGCTTCCGGGGCAAGCGTGGCGAGAACCCCCTTCATCCGCGGCTTGCGGCCCTGCCAGACAAAGCGTGCGATGTCAGCTTGCGTCTGCCTGATCCAGCCCACTGGAGGCTGGAGCGGCAAGGCTCGGAAGAGGTATAGGATTTGGGGCAGAATCGTCATCTTGACCGCAGCAATCCTGCCAAGCCAAGACAACAGGCCCTTGCTCCAGCGGCCAAGCTCCTCCTTAATCTTCTTGCTAAGAGAGGTGTAGTTAGCCGTTACCATCTCTGGCAATGTCGGCGCCAGCAGAAACCCCAGGTATGGCACCAGGGAAGACGACCACTGCATGGGAAAGAGCCGCTGGAGGTCTCGTCTAGTATCCGCAGCTGAAGACACATCTAGAGCCGCTGACTTGCCCATGTTCATTTTGAAACCAGCCACTCGTGAAAAGGCATCCAACTCGCGGATGCAAGCAGGAAGGGACCTCCTGGGATCGTCCAGGGTCAGCAGGACATCATCCGCATAAAGACTGACCGTGTGAACATACTGCCCCATCTTGACCCCGATTGCATCCGGGTTTTGGCGGATCCTCTGGGCAAACGGCTCCATGTAAAGGGCAATGAGGAGTGGGGAGAGTGGGCATCCCTGTCTAGTGCCACGTTCGATTGCAAAACTACGGGAGCTGCACCCATTGACCCTCACCGTCGCTGAAGGGTTCCTGTAACAATTGAAAACCATCGAGCAGAATTTATCAGCGATGCCCAGTTTCTTGAGCACCTGCTCGAGGTAAGGCCAGTGTACCCTGTCGAAGGCTTTCTCAGCATCCACAGCCAGCAGCATCCGCTCACCCGGGATCCGCGAAGCCTTCTCCAGAATGTGCGTCACTCGCTTAGTATTGTCGACAGTCTGTCTGCCGGGCACAAAGCCAGCCTGGTCGACCTCGACCAGACCCGGGAGGTGCAGGGCCAGCCTGTATGCCAGAATCCCCGTATACAACTTGAGGTCGACATTCAGGAGTGAGATGGGCCTATATGAGCCACATAAGGCCCGATCCTTCCCAGGCTTCGGGATCACTGAGACCGTCGCTCTCAGGAGATCCGGTGGGATGGCTCCTGATTCGGAGAAGGAATTAAACAGCCGGGTGAGGATAGGGGCCACCACCGGGCAGAAGGTTTTGTAAAACAGGGGCGTGTACCCGTCTGGGCCCGGGGCTTTCCCGTGTTTAAGTCTGGCTATCGCGGAGATCACCTCCTCAACGTGGATATCGCGCTCAAGATATTCCGCCTGAGCGGGGTCTAGCGCCGGAAGGGTTACCGACTCCAGATATTCCACGGCTTCCCGCGACGAGGAGGGCTCCCCGGCGTACAGCGCCTCATAGAAACTGCAAAAAGTCTCCGCGACCGCCGCATCACCAGGAACAGCCACCCCGTCTGCATCCAAGAGCTCCTTCACCACATTACGTTGCTGCGCGACCCGGAGCTTGTGTGCCAAGAGTTTGCCACACCTATCCCCCCCGTGTAAAATGCATGTTTCAGACGTAAGGCTGCATATTCCGCCCTGTCCATGTCCAGCGCCGACAGGAGCTTCCTGGCAGCCTTCAACTGCCTTCAAACCCTTGGGGCTCCCGTACGGCGGTGGACCTGTTCTAGCTCCCGGACCTGGGAAGTCAGCTCCTCCCTCTTCCGTTGCCGTTCCCTGTTTTCTGCTGAGGAGATGGAGATGAATTCCCCCCGGAGGACCGCCTTCAGCGCCGCCCACTGTGTCGCCAATGAGGTGTCTGAGTTACTATTGTGTGCCTGGTAGTCTCGTATTGCCTCCTCAATATGTTTTACAACAGTTTTTTTGTGCAGAAGAGTGTCCCTAAGGCGCCACACCCCTCGAGAGGGGGAGGTCGCCGGCCACGCAAACGTACCCACGACTGGCGCATGATCAGACAGTGTCAAGACCCCAATGTCCGCCGCCGTAGCAGCGGCACGCATCGGTCCACTAACCAAAAAGTAGTCCAACCGTGCGTAGGTCCGGTGCGCATGCGAATAGTAGGAGTAATCCCTATCTGCAGGGTGGAGGGTGCGCCAAAGGTCATGCAAATCCATGTCGGCGATTCGGGCCTTCCCGGACTGGGATAGTTCCCCAGTCTGCGGGAATCGCTGCGCTGACCTATCTAATGCGGAATCGACGACTATATTTAAGTCACCCCCTAGGATAACATGGCGATCGGGGGAGGCAGTGATATCCACCAGTACCGAATCTAAAAAGCGTTCCTGATGGTCATTCGGACTATATAAGGAGCCAATAGTAAACGACGTGCCCCCCAAGCGGAGACGGTATGACAAAAGCCTCCCCTTTTGTTCAGAAAATTTATACAACACCTCCCCCTTGAAGGAGCTCGCTAGCAGAATAGCCACCCCCGCAGTCTTGGAAGCAGCAGAGGAAAAAAACTGGGTGGGAAACCTGGCTGAGCGCATTCTATGGCAGTCACGGGACAGCAAATGGGTTTCTTGCAGAAGGCATATTTCAGCTTGTGTCCCCTCCAGTAGAGACAAAATCGCCCTGCGCTTTACGGGGTTATTCAGACCCTTAACATTGAGGGTCACCACTTTCAGGGACGACATATCCCCCAGAGTCCGGAGACGCTATGTCGTGGGCAGGCAGCCGGAGGGGGAGGGGCGCCGGGCAGCAGCGCAGGACAGGCAAAAGTGGACCAAGCGTGAACACAGGAAACATCGGACGGTTCCTTCCCAACCCAAACTACCCAATGGCAACTAGCCAAAGTCCAACACAAACACAAACAACCCATTGTCCCAGTCAAGTCCCGAAACGGACAAGTCTGTAGAAAATATCAAAAGTGGACGTCCGGCCACTCGCTTCTCCCGCTCCCCCCCGACCCCCGAACCTGGCACTGTAGAAGCTATGTCCATCTCCCCCCGGAGTGAGTTTTTAGGCCGTCAAGGCCACACCGTTCGAGGCGGCCGAGTCCCTGGCCGCTTCTCTCAGGGCACTGGCCATGTCCGCTCTGATGGTGGGCGAGTCAGGCCGCCCAGCGCTCGCCGCCGACCTCCTTCTCGCCGACCGCCGTCGACCTCCTCTATCCGAGCGCCTCCAGGTCGGCGTTGCTCCATCTTCCTCCGTTGCCGTGAGCCCCAAGACGCCGCAAACATCCTGCAAGGAGCACAGCTGGTGCAGCACCCCATTCCAACGGAATATCAAGCGAAAGGGATGACCCCAGGAGTACGGTGTCTCATGCTCACGCAGGAAGTCGGTCGCAATCTTGAAGGACCTGCGCTTCTGCAATGTGATGGCAGACAGGTCCTGATACAGCGCCACGGGCCGCTCTCGGAATGTCAATGGTTGTTTCCTGCGGGCCTCGGATATGATGCGCTCCTTCATCGGAAAGTCAGGGAGGTAGGCTAAGATGTCCGGCGGAGGTGCCGCCGACTGTCGCTGTCGGCCAACTCTGTGGGCCCTGTCAATGCGAATCGGGAAGTCCGCGGCCTCTCCCAGAATCTCCCGGAACAAGTCCTGCAGATAGCCCACCAGGTCTGTCCCCTCATCTGCAGACGGTACACCCCGTACCCGTATATTGTTCCGCCTCGACCTGTTCTCAAGGTCCTCATTATGGGCTTGGAGTTCAACATGTTGCTCCCTGAGATGGAGGACGTCCTGTTGCAAATGGACAATCTCTTCTTCCCGACGTTGGGCCGCCACCTCCACCGTCTCCATCCGCTCACCAAGGCCCTCCACCTCCCTGCGGACCTCGCGTACTTCACTGGCCACCTCCTGCTTCAGCGTCTGGAAGTCTGCTTTAAGCGAGCTGAACAGTTCCTCCATGAAGGACCTCGTGACGGGGGGCTCACCCCCGGTCGGGTCCGTAGCGGCCCGGGAAGAGCCCGGAGACGGTTGCGCCCTGTCCCGCTGTTGCTGGGCCCTGCCAAGCATGTCCGGCAGGGTGCGATCCCCCTTCCTCGATCCTCCTTTCCCGGACATTCGTGTCCCATACGCTTTCGGACTACACTGAAGCAGGAACACTGGCTTCGGCCACCTGCAGTAGGCTCGGCCCTCGATGAGCTTCCAACGTTCGGTAGAGTCCCTCGAGAAGGAACTCCCGGCCAGATAGGGGACCTGCGCCACAGGTGACAAAATGGCGGGCCAGTCTAGTCACAGAGAGCCGTTCGGTGCCCAGCCAAGATTTCAACAGGGACCCTCGCTATGGAAACCCCCGCTGGTGAGTCCCGCCGGAAGGGAGAGCTGCGTAAAAGCAGAGGTGTAGGAGACGACCTCAAGCGACACTGAAGGAGGGCTGCGTCACCATCGCCGTGAAGACAAGATGGCGGTTGGGCGGGGCCGGGTAGATCGACCAGGCCCGGCGATGCCACCAGGGCCACCCTAAGAGCCAGGTGTACAGAGGAAAGTTCCATCCAGGGCCGCCCAGTTAGAGAGGAGAAGCGATAGATCTGGCTCCGATCTTAAGCATCGCCGCCCACTGGCCACGGGGCCAGGGGCCGTGCCACATGAGAGGCCACCACCGCAAGTCCAAGCACCACTACGATCACACGGCAGGGTCCTCACCCTGCGAAGTCACACAGCCGCTGCCCCTCCGACGATCCCCGTCGAGCACCGGGGCGAGCTTCACCCCGGATCGCTAGACATCAGCACCAGGCCCCAGCCGAGGCATCCGGACAGCGCTCCGTTCTGCTCCGCCTCCAAGGCGCTCCTCCGTCCGGAAATCGGTCTGTTAGCGTGCTTCCACCGGGGCGATCGGGGCCAAAGTAGTGTCAATGTGTGCCCCAGGATCTCCGGCGACCATCTCTCAGCAGCTGAGCTTCAGCGGGGAAAGAGAAGCTAACGAAAAAGGGCTCGGGCCTAGTCGGGCCGGAGGAGCTGCGGGAAGAAGCGTCCGCTCACCTCGCCATCTTGGCCACGCCCCTCCCCACGTTTTTGACAGTATTTTACCTGCACCTCGGCCATCTGTCACTTCGTATCACTGGACGCAGCAGAAGCCTGCAGATATCATGTCCTACAGCAGGGTTGGATTGGGATTGAAAATCGGCCCTGGCACGCACCAAAAAAACCACAAAAAAAACGGCCCACATTTGCATAATCACTCCTCAGATCACTGTTATGGCGTAATCATAAAAAAAAACTTTAGGAGAGGGGGTAAAAAAAATGCATGCGTCAGTTTACAGTGGTAAAACAAGTTAGGTCACTTCTACTCAGGCCCCCTACCCCCGCTTAGTATGTGCATACATTATTGGGCTGGCCAGCGAGACAAAGGGAGTGGCACCTCTTGCCTGTTGCTAAAGGGAGGTAATGAGCGCCCATCTGCCTCTAGAAAGGCCACTCAGACACCTACTGGGCCGCTGGCTGTGCTCGAACAATGGAGACAGTGCTCAAATGGCTACCCCAGACTGCTAAAAAAAGAGGCCCACAGCAGCACTCGGACACCGGCCCCTCGGGCATTGCCCGAATGCCCACGTTACCAATCCGACGCTACCTACAGGTACGTCCCTAGCGAAGCCTTCACCCTCCACCTCGGCTTACTTTGGCCGTAGCATTTTCCCTTGGGAGCACATTAATTATTTATTATTTATTTTACTTTTTGTTCCACTACTTCCACAATATATGGCCCTCGTTTGCATGTTTCAAAATGTATTATATTCACTTTGGTCGCAGCATTGCACTCTTGTTAGCGCTTTCTATTTTATTTTCAATATGGTCCCGTTACCTTCCCACCATCTGGCCCTCATTTGCACTTATAGATTCTTTTATGCTCTCCACATACACGGAACGTCAAGCCGCACCTACACTGCCCGGTTGGCGCCATACCAGCCTTTATTTTTACTTAATTGTAGTACTTCACGCCAACATAACACACCAACCCGCATCTACCTCACCCGCTTGCCTCCTTCAAGTGCACCACTTGCTGTGTTAATTATCCCATACGACTTTCTCTCCCACTTTCGCCTAAACTGTTGCCACCACAGCTAATTGTTGATCTCTACATAAAGGATACACAGCAGGGGAGTGCGGTCATTGTGTCCGCCGTTGTCTGTAACTGTACTCTGTTTGTGTGTGTGTTGCAAAACAGCTCTGTGCCAAGCTACCAGAGGGTGAGTTCAGGTTATCTTATTGTGTATCTCACTTACCCTGACTAGAGTGGTGGTTCCTGCCTGACCTGAGTGCATACCTTAGCCAATCAGGAATCCCATTGGCTAACACCAGTATTAAGCACCACTTGGAAATTTGTCTGATCGCTCACCACTTGTTTAATGAGCATTCAACTGAGCCACAATGTACACAAAGTAATAAATATGTGATGTATTATCTATTGATCATTTTTTAACAGCAGCTTAACAATAGCCCCTGCAAACCCAGTGGTGCTGTGGGGTGCCCCTGAACTCCAGGGGCCCCCTTTGGCACTAGTGCACAAGCAGTGGGCCCCTGTCTGAGAGCCCAGTGACTGGGTCCAGAACTTGGGGGGCCCCTTCAGGTACTTAGTAGGGGGCCCCCTCAAGTTTAATTACGCTACACCTCCTTTACATAGTTAAAAAAAAATTCCACAACCTAATCAGACTACACAGGATTGCTGCAGGTCTCAGTTTGGCTCACATAATGCTTGACTTTACTTGAAACTCATCCAGTCTGATTTTGTACTTCAGCCTTTGACTCAATCTGTCCTCTAAGCATAAAAGAGGAACTGAAACTTCAAATTTGTGATGAAAATATGATATAGAGACTATTACACTCTTATGCATGATTGGATGATTTCATCCAATAATAGAGATAGCAGAAGAGACATTGTGCCCTTTGACTGTGATGACCTGAAGACCCTGTATTGGAAGACATAAGGCTGCATGCTGATATTGGATGCAGAAAGAACATGGTTTCAAGCAGAAGGATAATGGTAGCAACTGCAACGCTAGTCCGTAGTCTTGCTTATGATTGTGCCTTAAGGTGGTCTTAATTTATCATTCAGATGACAGGAAACAGCTTTAAAGTTCCAAGAAGTGTCTGCTTTGATCTGCAATTCACAGTGACCAACCCAGTCATTTCTTGAAAAATGGGTGTAACGTTTTTGAAGTTGGAGAACGCTTTACCATTGCTTTTGCATTTCAATAGCATAACATATATTTGCGCGTGCCGACGGGGAAAACACTTATGAATCTATTTGAAGTGCAAGAGATACATATCACAATCCACAAAATACTCAGAGAAAAAGCCAGAGAGGACTTTTGTAATATAATGCCTTCATATGGAGTAATTGATTGGTTTTGAAGAGCTCTAAAATAATTCAAGGTTTACTTCTGGATATTTTGTACTTATACAAAAAGAAGGAAAATATTTACAACAGTATTCCTAAACAAGCGTTGCTCTCTCCCTTGTTTTGCAAGCTCTCTCTTGTGTGCCTCTTCTGCGTCAAGCTATCCCCCCTGTCAGCCATGTTCCTATGTCACCTGTTTTCTTCTCCCGCATGTTACTCTCCATTGTGTGCCTCTTTACTCCTTTCTTGTCCACTTCCCAATTATACCTCTACCCGCTCCTCCATTACCCCCAGCTCTCCATCTTTTAAAACATTTTTTGGATCTTTCTTTGTGGTGGTGGGGTCGAGTGGTGGAGACCAGATAGCAAATTGCTGCGACCACTCTATCTTAAAATAAAGTGCTTTTGAACTACTTATATTTCATTTTTAAAAATGTACAGATTCATCTTGGATCAGTACATAAATAAAACAAGCATTTTCAAAACAATAGGTCTCACATTTACAAGAGTTTGAGCTATTGGCATTGCAAATGACTGCTACTGTGCCAGACTTTGCCACGGACCTGCTGACGCCTTACCTTTTGCCCAACAACCATCGTTTCACTGAGGGAGGACCAGTGTCGGTGTTCCGCTCTCCCCTCGCCGCTGCTTGTCACCTGCAGCCGCCGAGTAGGGGAGAGCGAGAGGGACTGCATACTACATTGCCCAGCAGCCCTTGACCCACAACCGGAAGATGTAGCCCTCCACAGCGCGCCAGGCGGCGCATTTAAATCAGGCCCCACATCGGTGGAGCGGGGGAAACGCTACTGTGCCAGACTTTGCCACGGACCTGCTGACGCCTTACCTTTTGCCCAACAACCATCGTTTCACTGAGGGAGGACCGGTGTCGGTGTTCCGCTCTCCCCTCGCCGCTGCTTGTCACCTGCAGCCCCCGAGTAGGGGAGAGCGAGAGGGACTGCATACTACATTGCCCAGCAGTCCTTGACCCACAACCGGAAGTTGTAGCCCTCTACAGCGTGCCAGGCGGCGCATTTAAATCAGGCCCCACATCGGTGGAGCGGGGGAAACGCTACTGTGCCAGACTTTGCCACGTACCTGCTGACGCCTTACCTTTTGCCCAACAACCATCGTTTCACTGAGGGAGGACCGGTGTCGGTGTTCCGCTCTCCCCTCGCCGCTGCTTGTCACCTGCAGCCGCCGAGTAGGGGAGAGCGAGAGGGACTGCATACTACATTGCCCAGCAGCCCTTGACCCACAACCGGAAGTTGTAGCCCTCCACAGCGCGCCAGGCGGCGCATTTAAATCAGGCCCCACATCGGTGGAGCGGGGGAAACGCTACTGTGCCAGACTTTGCCACGGCCCTGCTGACGCCTTACCTTTTGCCCATTAACCATCGTTTCACTGAGGGAGGACCGGTGTCAGTGTTCCGATGTCCCCTCGCCACTGCTTGTCACCTGTAGCCGCCGAGTAGGGGAGAGCGAGAGGGACTGCATACTACATTGCCCAGCAGTCCTTGACCCACAACCGGAAGTTGTAGCCTCTACAGCGTGCCAGGCAGCGCATTTAAATCAGGCCCCACATCGGTGGAGCGGGGGAAACGCTACTGTGCCAGACTTTGCCACGGACCTGCTGACGCCTTACCTTTTGCCCAACAACCATCGTTTCACTGAGGGAGGACCGGTGTTGGTGTTCCGCTCTCCCCTCGCCGCTGCTTGTCACCTGCAGCCGCCGAGTAGGGGAGAGCGAGAGGGACTGCATACTACATTGCCCAGCAGCCCTTGACCCACAACCGGAAGTTGTAGCCCTCCACAGCGCGCCAGGCGGCGCATTTAAATCAGGCCCCACATCGGTGGAGCGGGGGAAACGCTACTGTGCCAGACTTTGCCACGGACCTGCTGACGCCTTACCTTTTGCCCAACAACCTTCGTTTCACTGAGGGAGGACCGGTGTCGGTGTTCCGCTCTCCCCTCGCTGCTGCTTGTCACCTGCAGCCGCTGAGTAGGGGAGAGCGAGAGGGACTGCATACTACATTGCCCAGCAGCCCTTGACCCACAACCGGAAGTTGTAGCCCTCTACAGCGCACCAGGCGGCGCATTTAAATCAGGCCCCACATCCGCGTCGCGGGAGCGCGCGGGAGCGCGCGGGAGCGCCGGGCTAAGCCCGGACCAAGGGCGGGCCCATCCTATCCCGTCATAGACTGGAATAGACTGGGCTGGGCTCCCCCTCTAACATCTAGTTCCAGCCACAGACACGGGACGGACAACTAGCTGGTCTGTATATAGTTATTTAAGGTGTAATCTACTCCGAACGTGTATCTATTATTCTAGCTGTGTCCGTAATCACTATCATGTCACCTAGAGGTAGTCGTAGCAAAACAAAGCAACGAATGGCAGAGTTTACAGGTCCGATCGACCAGTTTATTATTAAAGCTAACAAAGCCATAGATCAAGGGATAATATTGATGGACAGAAGAGTCTCACAGGACTTAGTTCAGGCAAGACGATCTTCACTTGGGTCCCTGGCATTGGCTCAGACTCCCGCCAACCAACGAGAGAAGGCTGTTATGGCGGAGGTACACGCCGATATCCATGGTATCCCCAGTTTAGTTGATCTCTCTGCTACATTGTCAATGTCGGAATCACAAACCGCTGAGGCCCTTGAAAAAAGCCCTAACATTTTTGCGACACCAGTGCAAACTGACCAGGCTCAAGTTGTACAAAGGGGAATTAAAGAGGGCGCTATCCCAAAGCAGAATAAGCCATCCAAGAAGAGAAAGAAAACAATAGACTAAACCCAAGAAATACCCAACATAAACCGCGACCCAACATCCAGGGAAAGGGCCATGTTACATCAGGACCAACGATGCACAATCTTAACCCGCCTAATTCAGGCAACAATAGTATAAATCTCCATCCCGTGGCTGTGGATCTTAGCATAATAGACAGCACTATAGATGATCATGTTAACACCGACATATCGGGTAATCAAACGGGGGGTGGCAATCACACATGCGGTGCTGATCAACTTCTGCTAGCCCAAATTAGAGAACTAATAAAAGCGCAACTACAGCCGTTCCAACTGAGTCTAGCAATAATTGAGAAACAGCTAGCAGTCTTAGCGTTAACCCTGAAGACATCTACCCATCAGAAGAACCTGGGGGTGACTAATGTAGTAGGACTGAAAATTAAGGACACCAATCTTAAACAACCGGAAGGCACAAAGAAACTTGCCTCAGGACCTGCTACCCTAAAAACTAACGCTCGAAAAGAAATCGCTAAAAAGGTGCCTTTACCACAGAAAAAGATACCCCCTGTAACTGCCACCCCTGTAATTCCAACTCCTGCTCCTATTCTTTCTAAACCAGCTCAGATAAATACTGTTCAACGTGACCTCACACCAAGACATAATCATCCGGGAGAAAGGTCAAAGGGAGGGGGGTGTCAATCAGTAAATCTCCCCCCTGAAGCAAGTCCCTACGTAGTCGTTATGACAGGGGTCCCTGAATTAACTCACAACAATGAGGAACCAAACTGGTCCTTAAAAAATAAGGTCCAGTATTGGTTAAACAATAACAGACCACTCCCGCAAAATTGCGCCAGTAGGATTATTGCAGTACTTAGAGTCCCCTGGATAGGCCATCAATTAAAAAAAATCTCAGGTGACTGCATTATAGTCAACTTCGAAGACCCTCATACAGCGGATCACATCTGCTCATGGGGCTCGACAAGTAAACCCGATGGGATATCAACTAAACGACTGTCCTACTTTTACCCACCAGCACCCCGCTATAGAAGGGCCATATTGGCCCTGGCATGAACCAGTAGATCGCCAATGGGGTTGGGCCCCAGATCACACTAGGCAGGGGAGGAACGACTGGGCAATATGGACAGGTAGGGACAGGAGAAATCCACCATATAGGGATACCTGGGGAGGTATACCAACATTTAATAGATATAGTGGCCTGGAGATGGTCGATTGACCACTACTAGATAATAAATATGGTAGTACAGGCCCTATGCACTTAATCAAGCTAACAGCACACACAGCGAAGGTAACCACAGGACTTATTGAAAATTATTATACCATAGATGCCCCAGAGAACTGCTCCACTACTGCTGCACCTGCAAAAGATAGTCCCAACATCATGGACTGTACCTTGAAATTAACTAATGAGACACGGAGGGTAAACTCTCCTATGACACTGACTAGTGAGGTGTTGCAGACGCAACCTAGATTACCCACATTGGTAACCTCTATTAAACAAGTCACCTTTCTCTTCTGGAACATAGCAGGTTTAGCTTCTAAGCATACGGAAATCAGCTACCTGCAGATTGCCAACTCAAATAATATCATCTGCCTACAAGAAACGTGGCTTAACGAACCGATACATCTTCAAGGTTACCAGACCTATTTCTTTCCAGCCAAAAGGTCCACTGCTGGTAGGAGTAAGGGAGGGCTAACCACTTACGTCTCAAACCTTTCGCCATGCTACAATATCATCCCTATGAAATTAGAGCTTAACTACCAACTACTCATCCTCCAAAGATCTACCCAGGAAGTGTATTTCTTAATTAACTTTTATAATAATCTGAATCCACCCGATTTCATACTATTGGTAGCCGAGATCTCTGATCTGCTTCAGGCCCTGCGTTCAAAATACGCAAGTAAGACATACACTTTAGTCTGGGGAGGGGATTTCAATTTGCACTTGTGCACAAAAGTAACACCCCTAACTGTGGGATCATTGACGAACAAGAGAATGGGCTTACACATTTCACACACACGCCCGGGGGAATAAAAATGTACGAGACAATGGTGGAACTAGAGTTGGCTTTTGCCAATGAACTAAAAACTCCAGTAGTTGTATTTGCCCCAACATTCAATGGAAGAGGTGCACAAACCCTGATCGATTACATCCTAGTTTCCACCAACAAAGCCCCTCACATTAAGACCTTTCAAACTATTAACAATGCACTTAGCGATCACTTTCCTTTAAACGTGACTCTCCAGATTGGTAATAGTCAAACCAATGAAGGCTCACTCCAGTTAAACCTGCTGGATCAGCAAGAATTGGTTTTGGACCGCTTGAACGGTTACACTTTAAAATGGGGCAAACTAGATCAGATGGCCGTAGTGGCAAAAATAGTTGCTGCAAGTAATTCCCACATAATGAAGTGTCTTGACCCTTTGGCTACCCAGGTCCAAATTTTGGCTAGTTATGCCGTGATTGTTGAAGCTACAAGGAAAGAAGTAACCAAAGTCTGTAAACATGAGAAGAAGGCTAGAAAGGGCTGGTTCAGTCCCGCATGCACCAAAGCATACACATTACTAAAAATGGCTTTAGCCAAGTAAACGAGAGATAGAGATGAGATTATTAGATTAAGGAAGGCTTACTCTCTAGCTATAAAAAAAACAGAAAAGAGGAGATTAAAGCTGACCTGTGGGACCAATTACAGAAAAGCAGCGCTCTAAAGGATGGTTCTGCCTTTTGGCAAGTAGTGAGGTCTCCTTTTCTACTTGCCCAGGCAGACGTGCCAACTTTGGACGTGCCATCGATGCTAGAGAATGGGTTGAGTATTTCTCGGAGGTTTTCCGCAGGGAGAATCCCCATGAGATGGCCCCAGTTGAACCTCTCCCCCATGTCAAATATCCATTAACTCTCTGTTTTAATCACAAAGAGGTATTAAACGCAATAAAATCATCTAAAGGGGGGAAGGCACCAGGCCCAGACGCGGTCCCAGCAGATCTGTTCAAACAAAACCCAGCCCTGTGGACCCCGATCCTCACAAATGAACTAAACGCTGCCAAGGAGGTTGGCCTGGTAAAATCTTGGTCAAACTCGATACTGGTCCCTATTTATAAAAAGGGCGATAGGAACAGTCCATCCTGTTATAGACCCATTTCACTCCTGGACTCGCTCGGGAAGATGGCTGGACGCATTCTTCTCGAGCGACTCCAGGAGTGGACAAACCAACAAAATGTGATCTCGGACCTGCAATATGGGTTCAGGGAGGGACTGGGTACGGTGGACCAGGCACTGAATTTGACGCTCCTGGCTGAGAAATATGTTCATGCTAAGGGTGCCTCTCTCCATATGGTGTACGTTGATTTGTCCGCAGCCTTTGACTGTGTTGTGCACTCAAGGCTGTGAACAATCATACTTCAGATGGGCATTGATCCACCGATTGTTGACTTCCTGCGAGAGCTGTATACGGGGGCCACAGGGAGAGTAAGATACGGAACCAATGGCCAGTTAACGGATAGCTTTCGGGTAGAGAAGTGGGTCAGACAAGGGTGTGTTCTGGCCCCCTTCCTTTTTACCATGTACACTAATGGGCTAGAGGCCGCTCTACTCGAGGGCACGGATGACCTTCCAGCTATTGGTCGTCGGCAGCTTCCAGCTTTATTATATGCCGACGACGCGGTTCTTCTTGCCCGAACCCCAGTACGGCTTCAACAGGTCCTGGACAAGTACTGTGCATTCATGGCTGGCTTGAACCTAAAAATAAATATAAAAAAAACTTATGTGATGCATGCTGGACCAAAATACAGAAACCCGAAGACAATCTGTGTCAACAAAGTGCCCCTTGATCAAACACTAACATATCCTTACCTTGGAATTTTAATTGATAATAAGTTTAAATGGAGGGAAGCTATTAAATCCCGTAAGTTAGTGTTCCTTAGGGCTGTCACAGCGCTGAAATCCTTTGCGCAAAAGCTAGGGAAAAAACCTCCGGCAGAAATGATTACAATATATAAGGCAAAGTGTCTCAGCGCAGCAACCAATGGGGCAGGGGTCTGGGGAGGAGTTAATACAGACCAGCTCCAATCAATTGAAAACTCCTTTCTAAAGTACTTGCTGTCAATGCCGAAAAGCACGACTACATATGGATGCCATAACGAACTGGGATTGGACTACCTCTCGGCTATAATAAAAATTCAACCAGTCATGTTGTGGCGGCGAATTTGGGATACGGAGCAGTGCCACCTGACAAGGGCAATTGTGCAGGATTGCCTGAAGCTTGACAATATGAGGAGGATCAAATGATTGGCCTATGTTAAGACATTCCTTATGAACCTAGGCCTTGAGAAATATTTTGATGATCCCCCGCAATAGTGGACATATCAAAAACTGAACTGAGAACAGCTTGCCTGTCGCACTTGAGCGAATTGCGCTTATCGAACAAGGCTGGGAAAACATCAGTTCAACACTGTTTGTTAATTCAAACTGTGCCTACAATCCAGCCGTATCTAAATTACAGTATAAATCAATATGGGAAATTTTTGTTGACCCGCTTTAGATTCAATTTGCTTCATCGTTTGCTTTCCTTCCCTCTTCAAAATGATTGGTCCCCAAACCTATGCCCTTGTCCTTGTGATTCCACCTCCTCACAATCTACTATCCACGTGACCTTTTTTTGTAAGTTTTATATGGCTCCGCGTAGGAGGTGGGTTGTCCCTATTCTGAGGGTAATGGGGCTGCAGCAGTGCCGCCCAGCATTTCTGGCTCTCCAGCATTTGGAACATGAACTGATGGCTAAATCGCTAGTTTACTTTTTCAAATTCTGTGTTAGACATCGCCGTAACCTATGATGTTTGTTTGCCCATAGTGCTTTGCGATGACACTAGTATGTGCTGAGTGCTTTGCGATAAATTTTAGTGTAGGATGAAGAAGGTTTTATATAATGCATAATATCTTAAATTTTCATTTGCATATCTGTGTATAACTAGTTTTTAAAAACCCGGGTAAAATTCAAATTGCCTTTTATCATTTTTAATTATTTATGTAAACGTTGCAATGTATTCTATGTACTTCTATGGAATTTCAATAACTACGGAAATCCGAATAAAGACAATTTGATTAGACTGCCTTTTATTTATGTGTTTTCAAAACATGCAGGCGGTGGGTAAACACACACTTTGTACTTATAGTCCTTGCATACGACAAGCAAAGCTGGCAGGAAAACATGCACAGTTACTGCCAACCTTGCTTCTTGTAAGCCATGACTTGCAGATTTTCAAAACACATAAATAAAAGGCATTGTCATTTAAAATGTCAAAAAGTCAAATTCTCGCAAATGTGAGACCTATTGCATTGCAAATGCTTGTTTCTCATTACTCTTGCAGCGCCAACTTTGTAGGTGCTCTGATAACAAGGCAGTATATGAGATAGACAAGAGAGGCAGGTACTCATATACATATGGCATACACCCCTAGCCCTCAGAACCAAGTATAGGGTGAGAGATGACTTTTTTCATTTTTAAAATACCCTGTCACATGGATTGTTGGGGCTGTCTGCAGTAAAACAAGCAGGAACTACTGAAAATGTGGCATTGTCTCTCTGAACTTTTACCCCATTAGTTGGTAAGTACCCAGCAGTGACCCTCACCAGCTAACACGTGCTATACATTAATGTGACACCCCAGCATCCTTAGAACAGTTTCTTGACCTGCAGAAGAGGACTGCATCTACTGTCTGTGAACAGAGAGCAACCCTGGAGGACCTGCTCTTTCTTGCACCGAGGATACAAAGACGTGGACTCCAAGGGTCAGTTGACGGACCTCATGTGTTGTTATGTATATCTACGGGGACTCCACAAGCTTAAATATGTATTTTCCCTGATTCGCTTAGTTGACTAGTGGCAACCGGAACTAGAATGAACCCTGCTAATTGACCTCACCTGGCACTCTGTGAGTATGTAAGCGCCTCCCTGAGGTCCTGGGACCATTAGAAATATACTCCTATGGTTGTTTGGACACCAGAAGGAAGCTTGAAAACTTTGGAAAACTTTTTCCCCAGAGCTTCATGGGGACTTGTGGAAAAAAGTATCCAGTCAGCGGATTGAATTTAATCTTTGTCCTGGGTAAGGCTCCCAGCACCTCTGAAAAAACAACAAAATCCCATTGCCTGCTGTGCTCCAGAGCTGTCTCAGGTATCTGATCTTCAGTTCCACAGTAGTGACTACAATTTCAGGGGCAGCCACTCAGGGAACATTTTTGTCTCAAAAAGTGGCCAAGCCCCTTTCTGAGTCAGGACTTCGAAGAAATGTCAAAGCTTTTCTTAAAAAAAGAGTCAAAATGTGTTTTTGAAGTCAGACTTAAAAAATGCTTTGACTTCCAGACTTTCATTGAGACCAATACACTTGTTGTGTCCAACCAGGGCTTCCTCACATTCAGCCTCCAATTGTTCCTAGGTCCCGGTAAACTGCTTCCTCAGAATATCAATGGCGCCTTCTGCTTTTTGTTGCTATTTTCATTTAAGTCTTTAAAAATTCATATCTCTGATTCCCCTTATTACAGTTTAGTAATTTTGGTCTTTTCGGAAAAAATTATAATCCTAATATTTAATATTTAGTTCACCACAAATAATCCCCTTTCGTACACTAACTGAGCGAGAATGTCCAACAAAGCGGTCATAGGGCTGCGGTAATAAACCATTAGACTGAAGATCAAGGTCCAGATTGATCAAACTCTCATGCAGCGCAATACAGCAATACACTGTGCTGTGCTGCAGGAAAGAGCGGGGACAGGAATGCACACATCTATCAAGGTATGGCACAGTCCTGTCCTCTGTCTGCGCTGGCGCACAATTAGCATCCTGGGCCAAATGCAGGCACCCTCCCGTCATAGAACAAGGGGGCTTGTGTGACAGGCAGGAGTTTTTGTGTGCAGGAATGGACACCTTCCTGCACAAAAATAATTCTTTGAGGCGTAATCCCCTTCTTAAGTGTGCTGCAGAATGCTGCACACTTTGAAAGAGGAAACAATGAGGAGAAATATAGATATTTCTCCTCGTGCCTCTGGTGAATAGGCGTACAATTCTGACGCATTGACAGGTCTACCACCGTTGGTATATCTGGAAATGCTTCAGAATACATGGGTGGATGCATGGCAACACCCACACTCCACCCATGTAATGCCTCCTTCACGTAGAGTAGTGAATGCGGAGACATGCTCTGCCCTGCTTTACTCCAGATTTACCAAGCCACACAGGGCCGCGCAAGGTGGCCTTGCGTGGTTTCGGAAATCTCATCTAGATTTTGTGTGCTCTTGAGTTACCTTGCATGGCACAAGGGCGATACAAAACATAGGTAAATCTGTCCTGAGTGCTTTGTAAATCTCACCAGGACTCCAAAATAACTTTTCTTGGCCCTTACTCAGCTTATCCGAATGGCTAGAGCGGTCGAACCGCAAAGCTGCGGAACCGGGTTCAAGTCTCGGCAACGACGCTCAATATCCTGTGATTCTGGGCAAATCAGTTACTCTCCCCGTGCCTAACAAAAATGAATGTGTCCTTCTGTAACAAAACTGGTGCTATGTAAAGTGTTCTGATACAGGATGTCTCGGGTCTAGTTTGCGCTATATAAAACTCTCAAACAAACAAACATAAATTGTTTACATTGCATGCTTATTTTGATATAGTAATAAGGAAATATATGTTTTTACACAGTAAATTATTTGCTGACTAGAGTTAGATTAAAAGTAGATATGTTCTAAGTGTTTGCTGAATGTAGTCACATAACACTGATTTTTTGCTACTTCCATATCCTAAACTTGCATGCTGAATCATGTTTGTCTGATTATTCTGTGACTTTTTCATTCATTTATTATTTTTCGTTCATTGTTAAAGAAGTTTCAACTCCAGTCAACTTAAATCACAAGAGGACCTTCTCATGAATATTGGATCATCTGCTCAGGTTAGCCCTGATAAAGTACTTAGAGAAACTAGGAGGTCGCGGAGATGCACTTGAAAAAGGCTTGCAATCAGAAGTACTTTTTTACAAATTAGCATATGTGTGCGAATTTCTTTAGTTTTGAGACCTGGGCCTAGATGTATCAAGCCTTTTGCGATTCGTTAAGGCCGAAATTCGCAGAATTTCGGCCTTAAGGAATCGCAAACGGACATTTAGCATCTTTTGGGATGTATCAGAAATTAGCAAAATAAGGAATCGCAAAAAATTGCGATTCCTTATTTTGCTTATGCATTTAAGGAATCGCAATTTTGCGATTCCTTAAATGGGATGTATGAAACTTTTCTAAATTTCGAATTCGGGTTAAGGAAACAAAAAATTAACACCAATTTGAGGTTCGTGTTAATTTGCGAAATCCTTTTAAAAAACAAAATATGACTATTTTGAAGGTGGCATGTGACACTCATACATGCCCATAGGGCATGTATGTGTGCCATATGCACACACATGTAAGTTTCAGGGGTGCAGCAGGGTGTCCATGAGACACCCCTGCACCCTTGAAATAATTCTCAAATTGCGATTAGCAAATTGCGAATTCGCAATTTGAGAATTACTGCACAATCATTCCTATGGGCCTCCTGGCCCATAGAAATGAATGGGAAATTATTCCTTAATTGCGATTAGCAATTTGCTAATCGCAATTAAGGAATTTTAAGGAATCGCTAAAAAATAGCGAAATTCTACATACATACCATTTTGCACTTCTCAAATAGCGATTCCTTAACAATCGCTATTTGAGAAGTGCAAAATGGTTTCTTGATACATCTGCCCTCTGGTCAGTATCCCTGAAAATGAAACCCTTAGCACATTGAAATTGCACTTACTCTTTCAAAGATTTGAGTTTTATTCCCCTAAGTAAAGGCAGCAGAATTAAACACTAGCATTATCGGTCTTGCTTTTTTCCTTTTGTCAATTGATGTATTTATTTTGTGAACTTTAAACATTTAAAGGTATTATTTATAAAAACAGTTTTTTTCATGTTGTCGGTGATCTTTATCAAATCAAATTGTGATTTGTGTATCATGGATGAATAAAAGTGTTAAAAACATCTGTCACTTGCAATTTCGTTTTTAAAAAGACTTTTGGAGTGGGGGGGCGTGGCTTGGATGCCGCGCAAGATGGCCGGCTAGGTACGGAGCTCCGCCGCATCGATCACCTCACGGCGTGATTTCCCGATGTAACCGGGACCACTCCTGCACCCAGTTGCTGGATTTCTCCTGCGGAAGGCTAGCGGAGTCGGCGGAGCGGCTTTACAACGCTTGTGGTGCCGTTTTCGCTCTTCTCTGCGATGTTTTTCCAGCCCCTCACGGAGCTGCCATTTTGAGACTCTCCCGAATCTCGGAGCCTCGGCTGCCAGGCTTTACCGCCACACGAAGTGTCACCAGACACCAACGACCTTCACGACGCTGATTCCATTTCAGGGGTGAGCAGTACCTATTATATAAGAGACTATTTTGCTGCGTTTTTCTCTCCTCTTATTCTACCTTGGAGCACACGACAAATACGCACTCTTCACGATGCTTCACCCCTGAAAACTGCTTTTTTCATGACCTAACATGGTCAAAGTCCTACAATACTTTTTCTCCTACATGTCCCTCCTCATGGCGCTATATTGAAACTTTCTGTTCATTTTTCCTGCGCCTCAGTTCTCTCAGGATGCCCTTCAACATGTTAACATTTTAGTCACATTCTTCTTTGTGTTCACTGATTAATTTGCTCTACTTCCCTGACGCTCTCTCACATCAATCACTTTGGTGCTTCACCCTCTCTTCGGAGATATTTCCGGAACATTCCAAACGCACCTTCAGTTGCCTCTCAGGGAATTAAGCCTCTCTAGCGGCACGACCACTCACTCCTATGGTCAGATTACGTAAACCGCAATTTGTCTTCATACCATCGGTGAACACATCGGGGGCGTCTTCTTCATCTGGTACACGTAAAGCCAATTCTTCTATAAAAATGACCTCTCAAAAATCATCTTTGGCTCATACCACTACCAGTAAATCTTCCCCACCTGCTCCAGCGGGCAAACGCCTCAAGCAAAACTCTCCTACACCAGAAGACAATCCTTCAACTTCTCCTACGGATCAAATTCTGGAAGAGCTGCGAGCATTGCGTCCATTTATTGAAAAAACAAGTACAGACATGCAGCTTCTAAAGGATAAGTGGGAAAACATGGATGCCCGACTTTCTACTGTTGAACAGCAATTCCCTGACATTCAGTCCAACACTCAACGTATAGACGCCTTAGAAAAAACTGTCCTCTCACTTCAAAAGCACACAGAAGATTTGGAAAATCGCAATAGGAGGAACAACCTCCGTATTTACAATTTGCCGGAAAATCTTGAGGGGGACAATCCGGTGTCTTTCTTTACCACCTTCCTGCCGAAACTTCTGGACCTCCCACCTTCTACTTCCATTAGTATTCAACGTGCTCATAGACTGGGGGCCAGAACGGATTCTTCCTCAAAACCTCGTGGAGTTATCATACTCTTTCTGAAATACACGGATCTCCTCTTGATTCTCTCAGCTGGGAGGAATAAAAAACAAGTCAATTGGCAAGGTCAACGAGTGTATTTATCTCAGGATCTTTCTAACGCCACTGCATCCAGACGTAAGGAATTTCTGGCTATGCGTCCCTCTCTGCGCTCCTTGGGAGCAAGATATGGCTTGTTTCACCCTTGTACTTTCAGAGTCACCTATCGGAACAAGACATGGTCATTTCAAGAACCTGGAGAATTAAGAAACTTTCTTCTTCTTCATAGTGAAGAAGGGATGGATGCCTCCTCTTCTGCTTCGAACAGTGGCTGAAATTGAACTTTTACTGTCTATATGATTGTTCTTCTATTAGTTTGTCTTTGACTTCATGTACTTCTTCATTTTTCTTCTCTCAACTTCCCACATTCTTACTTTGCATATCTTTTCTCTATTATCTTTCTCTTGCGTCTTCTATGTATCTCTACTTTCTTTTTCTCACCTCTGAACCTATACCTTTACGTCACATGCTCTCTATGTTAACAATTTTTCCTTTTTTCCCCAGACGGATATGTATCAGATACTCCTTCCACCATTTTGTCCCATCCCATTTTCCTTTTGTGCGGTCTCGATGTGGTCCTGCTCCTGATCCTGGTCCGTCCGTCTTGTAACGCATCACCACCTCCCCACCTTCCCTTTGTGTATACTTCCCCTTCCAGGTATGTTCGATACAGTCATCCTCTTGGATTTGTACTGTCTTCTATGCCTTCTCTATTTTCTTCCTTCTTCCTTCCCTACTGATCATCTTTCCCTGTTCCTTCCCCTCTCCCTCTCCCTTTTTAGGTCTCGCCCTGGAATAGCATCCGAAGGATGCGTCCAGGGTCGGAGACTATAGCGAGCTGACACGGGGGAATGAGGGACAAAAAACTGTCACGCGCTTCTCCCCGGCTGGATTCAGCTGCTTGCACGCGCACCAACATTCACGCATGCGCACATCACAGGCACACGCATACACAGCACTCACGCATGCGCACATACACACGCGCTGCTTACTTTCACTTTGCAACCCCCCCCCCACCAGTCATCGGATTTTTTTACACACGCACGCATGCATGCATACATACACACACACAGACACACGCGCAGGCACACACGCACACACAGGCACACAGACAGACACACACGCGCGCGCGCGCACATGTCCCCTCCCCCCCTCACACCCCACTCACCGAGTTCTTTTAGTGTGTCCCTCTCTCCTTCCCTCTCTCCTTCGGCAGGCAGCGGGTCATCCTAGTAGCAGGCGGGGCTCTCCACGAGCACAGGAGCCCCGCTAGCTGACACGCAAATCTTCCGGCAATCTTCCGGCTGACGGGCACAGGAGCGCGGGGTAGGCTCCCGTCTGCTTCCTGTCTTTTTGCGGCCCCGCCCCCGTCCCAACACAGGTTGCCTGGCTTCCTGTTCGAGCCGGGCTGCGGCGGTGAGTTTTTGCAGGCACGGCTCTGACGCCTGACGTCATGAACCAAAGACTAGAATGCCGGGCCCAGTCAGGTTGTGCTTGCACTTTGCAGCACATCCTGCTGCTGGAGCGCGGAGTTTGAGGAAGGTGCCGCCCCTCACTGCTGGCCGTTTTGCTGGTGGCGCCGCAAATTGAATCATGGCGCCGTTCACAATACTGCTGCAGGCACCTCGCACTGACCCGGGCTATCGCCTTGCCTGTTGCTCAGTTGTTAATTTACTCCCCGCCGAATTATTGCAACCGCCCTTACTATTTCAAAATTATAAACTAAATACGCCCTCATTCAGACAAGCTACTGGAGCGTCGAGGACCCGGTATCGCTAACCCTGAAGCTGCGTGCAGTTTTACTTCACCTCTCAAACTACGTGAGTACTTAATTTACATTTTTCAGTGTTCCCCAACGTTCTGTGCCACCCGGGTTTTTCACGAGACAAATAGTGCGAAGGAGGTTTCAGGCAGGGCAGGGCCTTATTCAGTCCACTATTCAGCCAGGGTTCCACACATACTGGAAAGTTAGTCCCAGGGCGTGCTTTCTTTTGCAGTGTTTTTTATATGGCGCGAAGGTGACCCGATGGTATAATTGAAGGGTTATTCTAGCGCCACAGTTTCATTACAAGGTCAAGTTCATTAGCTGTTTGGCACGTGGAAATTAAATTATTTTCCCAGAATCACAATATTTTGGGCCGGTTAGTCGAGTTTGGAACCTGGCTCCCAGTGCCAAAGTCAGCAGCCACTGATCATTTTTCCATGACCAGCACCACCATGTTCTGCATCGTGTATGCAGAAAAAAACAACAGATTCGTTTTGCCTTCTTACGTAATGCCATACCAAATTGTAGCAGGCTAGCAGCTGATGCCCCACACCACTCCTGCTAGGCTTCAGTGACGATGGAGCTACTCCACAATTCACAATCATGATCGAACACACCGATGTACGGTACCCAACCTCTGAATGAGGAGGGGCGGGACTGGGGGGTGCTGAGAGGTAAGACAGATTTTGTAGCCATCAGTTTTTGGTGGATGTTCCATTACCTGCCATCTCTACATGACGGTTTTCTGCTGTTTGCAGTCTTCCTCTAAATTGCATCATAGGCAAGCAATCACCAGTCAGTGCAATGGAGCTCAAATGCCACTTCAGATTATAAGGGCACTAGGTTAGTGCCGTTCCATTTCTGGTACTTTGCAGCAGTTAAGGTATTAAAGTTTCTCGTTGCTCAGACGGGTGTACTTTCTGATATTTATATGTTTTATCTTATCTTCATTGCTTGATTTGGCTCGCAAGAAAGTGTCACTCAAAGTCTTTCAAATGGCACTCATAATTACATTATGTGGCAAGCGATGAATTATGTGGCAAGTGATACATTATGTGGCAAGTGATAAATTATGTGTCATGAATTATGTGGCAAGTGATAAATTATGTGGCAAGCGATGAATTATGTGGCAAGTGATACATTATTTGGCAAGTGATGAATTATGTGGAGGGGAGGGGCTATAATCATGCAGAAGACGCCATTTTGCTGCTGCATAAGTCATAGGTGGGCTGCATCATTATATGTCAATATGCAACATATTTTATATGTCCCTTTTTATAAAAACAAAATGTAACTACTGCAAAAAAAAATTCTTTTATGCAAACAAATTTAAATACTGCATAAATAATTTTAACAACAAATACTTTATATGTAGCTTTTTATGTACATAAGAAAACTATAGCATAAAGCAAAAAACATTGCCATTTACAATAATAATAGCTCAAACTTAAATAATGCGAGACCTATTGCATTGCAAATGCTTGTTTCTTTTCTCCTTCATTCTCTACCTGCTCTTCCTTCTACCTTTTTGACGAATTTTACGGTTATTATCTCTTTACAGTTTGAATTATTATCTATACAGTATGTTGTTGCATATTTCGCTTTTGATCAATTTAATACGTTTTCACCTTCAAAGTTGTTTCATGGAATGTGAAAGGATTTAATCACCCTATCAAAAGGCAAAGAGTACTCTCCCACCTCTCCTCATACAATCCTGATATTGTTCTTATTCAAGAAACTCACCTCTCAGATATTGAATCTTTGAAACTGAAGCGATTATGGGTTGGAACTGTTTTATTTTCTCCCGCTTCTCAAAAAAAGAATGGAGTAGCCATTTTGATTCATAAACGCCTTCAGTGTAAAGTAATTCTAGAAGAAAAAGATGATGAGGGGCGATGGGTTTTAGCTAAACTACGAATTAATAATATCCCAATTACCGTATTCAATGTTTATGGCCCTACATGTTTTGACTCCTCTTTTTGGCCCTCCATTACAGCAAAATGTATTCAATATAAAGACGACTCTTTCCTATTAGGTGGAGACTGTAATCAGATCGTTGACCCATTTTTAGACCGTAGGTCCTCGGTTCGTTTTTCCCCTCACAAACCACATAAACAATTCCTCGACACTCTCACTCAAACTCATCTTGTGGACTCATGGAGACTCACACACCCAGATGTTATGGATTTCTCCTTTTTCTCTCCTCCTCATGCTTCTTTTTCCCGTTTGGACTACATTTTTCTCTCTTCATCTCTCTCTCAACACCTTATTTCCTCCTCAATTGAGCCTATAGTTATTTCTGATCATGCCCCTATTGTTACTGTTTTTGACCTCCTTCCTCCTACTCCTAAATCTTCTCGCTGGCGTTTTAACCCTTCTCTTCTTACTGATCCTCTTTTTTCCTCCTCTTTTTGTTCTTTTGTCTCTGAATTTTTTCATCTCAACCATACCCCTGATACCCCCCCTCATATTCTCTGGGACTCTTTCAAGGCCACCGCTCGAGGTTTCATTATTGATTTTGTCTCCAGAAAAAAGAAAAAATTCCTTCAAAAACGTAAAATTACCCTTGCACATATTAAATCTCTGGAACATCAATTCTACACTTCCTCTACTAAGATTATGTCTCTTGAATTACTTAAAGCTAAGATTGCTTTTAATAAGCTCACTACGGACTCTGCTTCCTCTTTTCTCCTTCGGAGCAGTGCCCGTTACTACGGAGGTCGCAATAAATCTGGCAAATTATTAGCTAATTATTTAAAGTCCCGCAAAGAACGAACTAACATTGATTCAATTTACTCTCCTTCTAATACTCTACTTCATACCGACGCGGAAATTTTAGACCAATTTCATTCCTTTTATAAGACTTTATACACTCCGGAAAATCCTCCCACTCCAGAACTAATTCAATCTTATTTTGACAATTTACTTCAACCAGATACTTCCCACCTTAATTTTTCGACGGTTGATTCTGATCTCACTCTTTCGGAGCTTTCCTCTGCCCTATCCTCCCTTACTAAAGGCAAGACTCCAGGACCCGATGGTTTTCCAGTTGAATTTTATTTACACTTCTCAGATCTCCTCTTACCTAAACTTCTATCTCTCTTTCAATCTTTTTGTTCTACTGGATCAGCCCAAGGTTCATTTCAGGACGCTACCATATGCCTTATCCCTAAAGATGGCAGAGACCCTAAGTTCTGTAAAAATTATCGACCTATATCTCTAGTCAATGTGGACTATAAAATTTTTGCAAAATTGCTAGCTCTTCGTCTTGACCCGCTCCTCCCACATCTTATAGGGAAAGAACAATGTGGCTTCGTTAAGGGCCGTTTAACATCGGATAACTCTAGGCTCTTCCTTAATGTCTTAAGTAAAGCCCCTTCCCTATCAATCCCCCTTGCAGCCATTTCAGTAGACGCTGAGAAAGCCTTTGATCGGGTTGACTGGTCCTTTCTCATGGCTTCCCTAAAATGGCATGGCTTTAACCCTAAATTTATATCTTTCATTTCCTTGATTTATTCTATGCCCAAAGCCTCTGTTCTCGTTAATGGTCAACTCACTTCCCCATTCACACTCCAACGTGGAGTCCGTCAGGGCTGTCCTTTATCACCTCTTTTATTTATTTTGGCACTTGAACCCTTCCTTACTTCTATACGTAATAACCCATCCATCTCTGGTTTCCCATATGGTACACAACATCTTAAATTGTCTGCATATGCTGATGATATTCTTTTGTTTATTTCAGATCCGACCACCTCTGTCCCCTCTTTATTAAATGGATTCGAGAAATTTTCTTTGGTCTCGGGTTACAAAATAAATTCTGACAAAACAGAGATCCTTCCCTTAACTAAATTCTGCCTTCCCCACTTCTTCACGACCACTGGCTTCGCTTGGAATTCTACAAAAATTAAATATCTGGGTGTTCTTTTCTCCCCCTCTATTTCTTCCTCTATTCAACTCAATATGAATGCAGTTATATCCAGAATTGACTCCTTACTCACTTCTTGGAACCCACTATTTCTCTCCTGGTGGGGCCGTCTTGACTCCATCAGGATGATGATTGCCCCCATTTTGATCTACTTATTATCCATGCTTCCCGTTCGCATCCCATTCTCCTATTTCCGTCGCATTGACTCGGTGTTGTCCAAATTTCTCTGGAAACAGAAAAAAGCTCGCATATCTCTTTTACACTTGCGTAAATCTAAACTTAATGGTGGAACCAACTTTCCAGATTTTCGCCTTTATCATAAATCCTTCTCACTTCGACAGGCCTCCCGCTGGTTATCTCAGGAACCCTCCCCTTTTTCTCCCCTCTGGCTTACTGTAGAACAGGAATTATTGCTTCCATATTCTCTACAAGAGGTAATTCACTTCACTTCCAAAGCCCCATGCCTTAATCTCCTGCTATTCAAACATACTTCCTCTCTTCTCCGTCCTTTAGTCTCCCCTACCTCGATGACACAAGAATCCTTCCTTCTATCGCCTATATGGTACAACTCACTTATATTAATAAATAACAGACCTATTGCTTGGCCTTCATGGAGAGCAAAAGGTATCATTTCGGTATATCATCTTTTTGATGGTTCATCCCCTTGCTCTTTTCCTAAACTCTGTTCTCAATTCCATTGCCCTCCTTCTTTTGCAAAGAAATTCCTTATCCTCATGGAAACGATTCTAGATCGATATTATTCTCTTCCTTCTGACGGCCTCGCAGCTTCGTCTTCATCTTTACTCGCCGTTCTTTCTACTGTTCCTAAAGCTTCCATCATTTACCGGTACTTCTCAGCCCCCAATCCAGATCGTCTCAAATCGAAATTGGAATTGTCCTGGGAAACAGACTTACGTTCTTCTTGGTCGACTTCTCTCTGGGACAAAATATGGGCCAGATCCTTGAAGGTTTCCCGTACTGCCTCTCTTACTCAATCCCTATTTTTCTTTTACCACAGACTATACCTTTCTCCTCTTTCTATTTCTCGCTTTCAACCCAATGCTGTATCTAACTGTTGGACCTGTAATGCCCCTTCTGCGGATCTTTTACACCTCTTCTTTTTCTGTCCTTCAACTCGTATTTTTTGGTCTCAGATATTCTCTCGTCTCTCTCGTATTTTTAACATTTCTGTTCACTTTTCTGCCCCTTTAGTATTTCTTGGTAGCCTCTCAGAAGATTTAGATCTCCCACCACATTCCCACGGTCTTTTTGACCTTATGCTAGCTCTTGCATTACAACACATTGTCTCTAATTGGAAATCCTTGAACAAATTGTCCCTAAATTGCTGGTGGAATTTTGTATGTCAAGCACACAGACTTGATGTTGCCTTTGCTTCCTCTTGCAAACCCTTCCGAAATGTTGACCTTTACTGGTTACCTCTTACTCTATACTTAGATCAATCTGCCAAAAAGACTTATTCTCCACTTTCTTCGGATAATTTCAAACCTCCCTGAATACATATACTCTTGCCTGTAGTTTTTATGATGTTTTTTATGATACTTTCAATTTTGCTATTGTGTTTTTAGCTTTATATTGTTCTCCGATATTACTTGCTCTTCATTCCAGTAATTGTTACATATGATGTTTTCTACTGTACTTTTTTGTTGATATCCATTGTATTTTTTATCTTATTTATTTATCCATCCTCAGTGATAATAACATTTTCCTCTCCCTTTCCCCCCCTCCCCCCCACCCCAAATAATTCAAAATGCTTTGTTTTTATTGTGATATTGGCTGCCTCTGTTTAATTTATCCCATCATATACTCCTTTCTCCTATTTTGCTGATATTACCTTATTGTAATATTTGTTTTTCTTTAATAAAGCTTTCAAACATAAAAAAAAAAGACTTTTGGAGTAAGATTTGAGGAGATGCTGCAGGGAGTAAGGAGAGACACGCTTTAATATTGAACATTGCCTAGCCCAGCGTTCATTCATGCTCAGTGCAAGAAGGGGCAGTGTCCCAGCCTTAGCACGGAGAGACTTATGTTGCAAAGTTAAGGGACAGGGTGTGGCGTAGCAGCCAGAGCGGAAGACGCGGAAGCTGGGGATGCGGTTTCGAGTCTCGGCCGCGGCCCCACATCCTGTGATTTTGGGCAAATCACTTAATCTCTCCGTGCACTTGGACAGCGCCTCGATACCCTCAAAGGTGATAAGCCGTGCTATATAAATAACATATTAAAGTGTCACGTGTTGAATAAAGCCAAGAACTATACAGCTACTGGAATATTACACCCGCTGAGGCTAGGGTCTAAATTAAACAAGGATATGCAGAAAGGCAAGCATTAAAATGTTGGAGTAGTAGAAGGTCTATACTAGCTGTTATTGCCGCTGAGCCACTCATTTTCTTCAATGAAGCTTCCAACATCCAGTACTCTCATTAAGAGAGATAACACACGCTTGTGGACATTTAGGCTGTCAATTGCCCTCCGCAATTACAGGCCTGAGCCGCAGACAAAAGCCCCTGGTGAGGGGAGGGAAATGAACAACTGCTTTTGCTTTGCACTGGTATGGACAATAAGCATATTAGCGCCCGTTTACTTTCTCCCGAGCGGTTTATTGGATTTTTCTGCTGCACATTAGGGATGGCTTACTTTCCCCTTAAGTGAAGGATGGTGTGAGGGGCCAACACAGTGCCGTGAGAAATCAGCCGAATCTACGCATGAGCAGTTTATCTCCCGCCCACGGTGAGCTGAAATCACAACTGGGGCAGAGGGGAAAGGGCAATACAGCAGAGCAAGAGAGAGGGGTGGGCAGCTGGCAGCCACAGAGGGCTCTGTCTGCGGGCCTGTAACAGTAACTACTGCCTGCACGGAGACCATTCATTAAATGTTTTCAGTGCTTCTTATGATAGGAATACATCTTTGCACACAATATCTTCCAAGCATATTATTCAGCAAAGACCCCCAGCTGACAGCTGAGCGGTCCTCGTGTCTTGAATGGACATCATTGGGGTGCCCTTTGCACGTGGGCAGCTCCCTTGAAAACAACTTGGGCGAAACAAGTAATGTGACATCATCTTTTAGCATGAGCTCAATAGACTAATAGAAAGACAAATCTAGAGAATCTTATAGAAATTTTATTTTTATTATTTTTGGTAATATTTAATCTCATACTTGTACATTACATATGATTATTATAAACTCAACATTTTCTCTTTAAAATAAACTGAAGCTTTTGTGAACAAGCTTTAAATAGATACAAACATGTCATACACTTGACTACATTCACTCTATGCATTCATGAGAAAATAGGGATGTGCAGCAGACAGCTGCGAGGTATGTGAAGCTTGCAACAGCATGTATGCAAACTGAAATATGCAACTACAAGCTGAATAAAAAATATGAAGCAATAAGCAGAACTAAACAATTTGAGTTGAAATTGAGTTTGTCTTTTGCTGCTTAGTTCTCTAAAGTAAGCCGACAACTTTATTGCAGAATAAGTACACTTTTTGGGACTCGAACATATAAATTGCCAATATCCACCCAGTGCCGAAAGGATCAGTTGACAGTTTTGCACTGGTCTTTGGTGCAAATCTCACAATACAATTGGCAAACAATTACACTAGTACTCAATCTAATCCGGTTTAAGTATTTAGATGGGTTTCTACCATGTTGGAATGACAGGAAATATGAGAAAATCCACCCTATGTAGGATAGATTTCCACAAAGTAAAGATCATTCACCACACATGCGAACAGAGAAGGAGCTGTAGTGAGAGGAGAGGGGACACACTTCTAGCATTTCTATTCAGCTGGAGGTTTATTGTGAGGTCTCTGATGCAAAAGAGCTCTGGGGCAAATATAGTCATGGAAAGATGGCACCACACCGAGCTAGCCAGCCATGCAGTATGGTGCCTTCATATTTTTGAGCGGACATTTTTGGAAAATTTCCAGTGCAAATCTCACTGTGAATTTGTACCTGCACTCCATCCCTCCATATATTTAGAGGGAAGCCCTTGCGTCAGATGATCTTTTTAATCCATGCCATTTTGCTGCCATTTGATTCAGTCCTGGACCCTTTCTTTTACCAACCGGTGCACCCTGGAACTTGTAGTTTAGTTGCCTTCTTGTGAACCAAGACTGAAAATATGGTGAATCACATGTTCAGGAATGTATGAATGAATGGAAGCTACAGAGTGAAACGTTATTTCTTTACCTAACTCTTTTATAGGCAGGATAGAAATTTACGTAATTTATAGTATATGGGTCTAAAAGGGGGAGCACCAATATTCTTTAGCAATATAATGGGAGGAGTTTAAAAGTAAAGATACAAATCCACCAGATCACAGAATCACGAGCCTGCTCATCTCATAAACTACAACCCCATAGATCCGAGATTCTACAGGTGGGCAAATACATGCATACATATATATATATCAGCACACACACACACACAGATGCACCTGTATTCCCTCTCCCGCATATTATGTTCATGGTGCAGTTAAGGCAACATACTAGACCCTTTGTTTAGAGAACTTATGGAATGATATAATACTTAGGGAGTCCCAACATTGAGTTTGTAGGCACATGCCCACCACTCTAAAGTTTTCTGGTTACCAGATACTTATTCTTTACACCCGAAGATGTACCCGCCAATGGATTTAAGGTTTGGTATTACCAATACCCATTGACACTGGTTTTGTTTCACCTCCTAGCCCTCTGAATACCTTGTGGAAAGATTTAAAGAGAACTGGAAACCACACGGTTTTACGTTTAGACATACATACCAACATTATAATGAGTTACCCCTTCCTTTACAAATAAAATCCCATCCAAAAATAACAATTACACTCTCATAATGTAACCTAAGGTTAGCATTTCTTCTAATACTAAAGCAATGGTGCTATGGATTCAAACATTATTTGCTTCCCTCATAATAACAATAAGACAATAATTCTTTAAAAGTTCAATATCTGCAAGTCACAGTCTTACGGATAGATTTTATGTAGTATATTGTTTTGTTTTTCTTTTTTGCACATAAGCTATATTTAGGATGGTGGGAAATGGTGTGATCTGGGCCCAAACTATTTTTCCTGGTTGGCTCTGTGTCCTCCGGGCTCCATACTCTCAGACCAGGAGTTGCCCGAGGGATGGGTGAAAGTATAACAGTGGCCCCAATGGGGAGCTTTGAACAGAAGATAATAATGGGATTGGAGAAAAAAAGATTGTTCGTAGAGCCATTTTCATAATCCTTCTTCAAATATCGGAGGAAATCAGGGGGTCTTTTGCTTTTCTTATCTGCAAGTTGGCCGACACCATTGCTTTCTAGTATCTGAGACAAATATGCATCTGTTAATGCCGCGTCAAGATGTCTAGCTTCCAATATTGCTCTTGTGTGGCCTTCAGGAGGCCCTTCAGGAAGGTATGAAGATCAACCTCTACATCAGACTTCACTTCTTCATCCATTTTACATATGACCTGGAAGAACATAAAATGGGAAAAGATTTTCACACACAGACCTGAGAAGAGCTTCTGGTTGTTCATAGTAAAAATGAGATGGGCAGCGGACAAAACAAGCACTTCAACAGGAAAGGTAAAACATGCTTACTTCAAGACCAGAGTCATAGTGATGATCACTGCTGTAAAGACATTTACTGGAATATCTCCATATCTATTTATGTATGTATATATGGATTTATTTATTCATGTATAAGTTTTTGTACTCAAGAGAGAAGCAATGTGTGCATTCAAGCAGGCATACAAGCACTGCACAAAATAATTTCCAAAATAACATCTCATTTAAAAAGAGCCTAATATAAGACATAACTTTTAAAACAGACTGAAAAGAAACCAGTCGCTCATTGGCAGTGTCAGAGCAATACAGCTCACATGTTACGGACATGTGCCCTTTTCAGGACTTGCAGAAAGTATTTCAATCACAGCTCTTCTTTCAGGAGCTTTCACTGCAGTAATGGACACTTTATGAACACTTTAAAAGTTACTTTGGACCACGCTTGATTGAAAAGTTCCAACTCGTAATCAAAAGGCCAGGACCCGATTTTGTACCCATTTCGCTGCGTTTTCCTTATTTTAACACAGGTGGACTTTCATCTGCATTCTTACTTGTGCACACCGTTGTTTGTTTTTGGCTATCTAAAGGACTATATGGACCCTGAGACCCCTGCACGTATGGCATTTTAAAGAAAGTTCCTCAGTAAAATCTGCTCACTCAGTGCTAGAGATATTTGGCTAAATTGGTACATTACAAGCTTCCTAGGAAGAGCACCCCCCCCAACAGATTAAGGTATAGAAGTAGTTTATTCATGCATACTAGTTATATGTTGCATTTCTACATTTGAACAACGATCCTAATTTTACTGTGTGATAGTCCACACTGTAACCAATTTCCTAACTAACACTTTTACCAGCTCAGGTGCACCCTGGTTATGAGAGCTGTGACTAGTCACTGGAGACATTTTTTTTCAGTCTACATTTTTATCTTATTTCCTATTTTGCATGTTTATCACCTATTGTTACTCTGTGCTCTCACTAAATATTTTTTATTTATTTATTATAAGTTACATGCAATTGTATCTGTCATTTTGATCCAGTTGTTTACTGTATCGTTCGTTTTGTGTTTTGATTTTACTATCTGTTCTTGGGCTGCTTTCACACAGAGGTGCACCCCAGGCTTAAGCTTTATGTCTTTAATGAGCCAAGTAAGTGTTATCTAAAAAATATAATGTTTGCTGGGTGCACCGAAAGATGTCAGCCAATAGACCCCTAGTTCTAGATTAATAAATATTCAAAACTACTCCTCAATGACTCTTTACTCTTATGTTTATGCTAGAGGCGTTTTAAGTATCCAATTTTAGTAAATCAAAGGAAATACAAGTGTTAAAAATATACAGGACAAGAAGGAGGCACCTCGATAGGTGGATGGTTACTCAGTGCCACCCCTCTGTGCAGCCACAGGTGCCCTTTGATCCGGCCCCCCCCCAGTAATAGCGGCAGCTACCTGGCGCTGAATCCAGCCGAGCGTATCTCTGCTCAACGCTTCCCCAACGCTACCTTTCCTAGAACCATCTTGCTGAACTTTGCAGATTTTAGGATCAAGGAAAGAATTCTTTCACAGGCATTTCAGCAGAGACAATTCCCGGTGACGGAGACCAGTAAATGCCATATTTTCTCGGATATGACTGCCGCTGCTGCCCGGAGGAGAAAGAAGTTTGTTAAGATCCTGCATCTATTTAAGGCTCATGGTGCACAGGCATCAATTGCACAGCAGTCAAAGCTCAGAGTACCAGTGAAAGGAAAAATCTTTAGGTTTTCAGCACTAGAAGAAGCACAGGCCCTTTTGAAAGAGATCTCAACAGGGGCTAGTAGTTGAATAATCATATGGGGGCAGATAGATATGTTTTAAATGGCAATATTTATTTTCTCCACCGATGCAGATTTGATTCAGGATGGAACAGATGTCCTTTAGATAGAGGGGGAAGCACAGTCTGGCGGGAGGGTTAATTTTGGGATTATTTTCTGTTATCCACTAAGTAGATCTAATTTTTGTGATGATTTTTCAACTGTTAGATTAACATTTGCTACATTTGCTAAATCTGCGAGATTTTCATTGGGTGAAAGATGTGCTTTCTCTATTCGTAGATAGAGGTTGAGTGGATCAGGTAGCTAACCAGATTGACGGTGAAAAGATTATTGGGGGTCCTGGGATCAGTGGGGGCACTTAGGGTGTAATTTCATGACACCCAGTAGGAACTAGCCTACTAGGTCGGAATGTGGATAGCGTGGTCGCTAGGGTTTTTTCACATTTCGAGGGGGTGGGCAGTTCGGGGTTGGAAGGGGGATGTTTTACAGCAGAAAAAAGAGCAGGGGCAGAAAGTTCATGAAGGTTGGGAAAATACACTAAGAATAGTTAACTACGGAAGATAGTAAATGTAAGACCCTATCAGCCAATGTAAATGGAATACTTAACAAAAAGAAGTATGGCACTCTTATAAGATGTCTGCCCTCTTTAAATCCCCAAGTCTTGTTTTTACAGGAGACACATCTAACTCTCCGAAACTTTTTCTACCCAAAATGTTTTCTAAAGTATTTTTTGCATCTTCAGGTCTGGCAGTAAGAGGGGTAGCAATTTACTTTTCAAACAAACTTCCCTGGGAATTCTTAGAGGTTCATAGGGATATACATGGAATGTGGATATGGGTAGTAGCTAAGCTGCAGGGAAAAATATTAAATTTCATAAATTACTATGGACCAATCTCAGATGATATAGGACCCTTGACAGAGATTTATGATTTATCGGTAGTTTCTGGGCAGGTGATATTAGGCAGGGATTTCAACTTTACACAGGATATTAATAAGGATACATTGAACAGAAATAGAAAACAATTAAAACCAAATACAAAAAGAATATTGGAAGCTATTATACAAGAGTATTAATTAGTAGATTCATGGAGAGAATCAAAAAGAGATAAGGAATTTTATACTTGTTACTCGTGCCGGTTTCGGACGGCTTCTCGAATAGATTTTTTTCCTAATTCCAGATCCCTTCAGATTTGAGATGTCTGTATAGGTGGCAATCCCTTTTCAGGTCATGCATACGTTGGGATAGAAATTTTACTTGGGAGAGAATGTGGGGAACGCCCTAGGTGGCAGCTAGATCGGCTTCTTCTACAAAATGAGGAGTGGGTAGAGGGATTCAGAGAATGGATTTGGGACTACTTCCAGATTAATGAAGGCACTGCCACTCCATTCTCTGTATGGGGAGGGTTTAAGGCAGCAGGCCGATGGCGGATAATAGCTTATATGGCGGGTCAGTCCCGCGCCCCAAAGGTTAAGATAGCCCAATTACAATTAGAAGTGGATCAGGATTATGCTCTTAAACTCCAGTTCCTCCCAAATAAATCTGAACAGACAAGAGCCGCGTTGGAGGATTTTTTTTATCTTAGAAGTTTGTAACTCGCAATTATTTCAGCAGAGGGTCTATGAGGAGAGCCAGCTAATTGGCAAACTCTTGGCGAATTCTACCAGAAAGAAACAAGAGTCAGCTATTATATTGAAAATCTTGGATCCTCTGTCCGGTCTAGAAATAGTTGACAATGGCGAAATCTCTCAAGTCTTCATGGACCATTTTTGCAGGTTATATTCTACCGAATATTTAGCGGAGGATGAGTTAATTAAGGAATATTTTATAAACATGAATATCCCAAAACTTTTGGAGAATTGGATTGGCAAATTGAAAGGGGAAGTGGAGACTTGTGAGATTTTAGCAGCTATTAAAACAACAGCCGGGGCAAAAGTTTGCGGACAGGATGGTTTCCCAATTGAGTTTTTTTAAAGTTTTTGCAAAAGAACTTTTGACTCCTTTGTGGAATTTATGTAATTTTGTTAGAGAAGGAGTACAGTTCAGTTGGCTTTTAAAGAAGCAGTAATCGTTTCTTTTGTTAAGAAGGATAAAAATCCGGAGGACGTGAACTCATATAGGCCCATCAGTCTTTTGAATTCCGATTATAAATTCTGATGAAAATATGGGCAGAAAGTTTTTTACCAGCCGCCCAGGAAGTCATACATAAAGATCAAACAGGCTTCATAGCAGGTAGATCAATGGCGGCTAATACCCAGTTCCTAACACATGCCCTAAATTATATTAATACAAATTGTATTCCGGCGAGCACTGTAATGGTCGACGTGGAAAAAGCTTTCGATCTAATGAATTGGAGAACCTTGTTTGCCACCCTTGGACGGTTTGGGTTTCCCATACAAGTAGTGGATATGCTGCGGAATATCTATCTGGGTGCTACAGCTAAGATTAATATTAATGCGAACTGTGCGGGAACCATTAAAATAAACCGCGGCACCAGACAGGGCTGCCCACTTTGGCCCCTACTTTTTAACTTTTTTATTGAACCTCTGGTTTTAAAGATACAAAATAAGGCTGCTATCCATCCCCCAATTCCTGACATGGCCAAACTCAAATTATTTGCAGATGACATCATTTTGTACCTGACTCCGGAAAGGGTGAATTTTGAAACAGTCCTGAGAGAATTTTCTGAGTTTGAAAAAATAGGCGGGTACACAATTAATGCACAAAAAATTGAGGTTCTAGCCCTTAATGCTGATCTGAATTCTTTTCCACCTTGTTTGAAACTTCAAGCGACCAAAACTGACCCGATAAGATATCTCGGGATATATGTATCTTCACAGTTTAATCAACTATTCGAGTTAAACTATTTGAGGATGAAGAGTAAGATTAAGATAAATGGACATTACTCCCCTTATCGATAGTGGGCTGAAGATCACTGATTAAAATTTCCATATTACCGCTGCTAGTCTTCCTATTCTCTAATATCCCGATAAAAATAAACCAGTCATATTTCAGGGAAATAGATACCTTATTTAGACAATTTATTTGGGGTAAAAAAAGCTCCAAGGGTCAAACTAAATGTCTTGCAATTGCCTGTAGATCTAGGGGGTTTGGCGCTGCCGCATTTAAGAACATATTACGAAGCTGCCTTTTTAGAGTTGGTGTTGGGTTTAATAGGATCAAATTTTGCTAGAGACAGCTTTTTTATAGATAGAATGACACATGAAATTGGATTACTAACCCCAGTATTTTTAAAAACTTCAAAACTTCCCAAAAAAACACGTTACAAAACATTAAAAGATTATCTTTTTAGACTCCAGTCCTTCTATGAAAAGACAAGCTCGTTGGGTCTCCAGTGCTTAAAAATTAGTGAATGCGCTAGTCTTGGCTTCCAGCTACAATTGAGACATATAACTATTTGAGAAGGTTTTGGATTGTCTGAGGTAAGGCATTTTATAATTCAAAACAGACCGAGCTCCTGTCAAGAGGTATTGGCAAGGGCAGAGAACCACCAGAAGCCGACCTTTCTTGAATATTTACAAATTGTTTCAGGTTAAAAAATACTAGTGGTATGCTGAATTCCCCTGACCCCTAGGTGGCTGCTCTTTATGTGGCTAAAATAAGAGGGGTAGGAAATTGGTATAGGCTGTTGCACAAACCAGGACAAGCCCCTGTGCTAAATAATCATTTGAAGAAAATAAATCGGGAAACCGGAAGTGAGCTGTCTGGTAAGGAGTGGGAGTCTGTTTGCCTACTGGGAAGTAAATCATTACGTGCTACAAATTATAAAAGGATGGCCGTTTTATCCCGATGGCTCTCCTACCTAACTCCGGCTACCCTAAGTAAAAAATTCCGGGGGTTAAAAACAAATGCTTTCGATGTCAAGCTGAAGGGCAAGGTGGGTGGCATCACACCTTTTTCACCTGTGCAGGCCTAAAGATTTTCTGGTAGACAGTTTTTTTAGATATCGAGCAGGCAATCGGGAAAAAAATTCCGATCAAGACTGAAACTGCCCTATTCGGAATTCGTAAAGGGGGAATAAGGCAATCTGATTCCGAAACAGCTTTTATATTCATTTCAAGCTCAGTAGCACGTTCCCTGATTTTACAAAATTGGAGATCTAGGGAAGCTCCTTCCCATCAGAAATGGTTCAATAAAATGAAAAGGACTCGAAAATTTGAAGAAGCCTACGCCAGGAGGGTAGGAGCTACTAAGAGATTTGGAAGTTTTTTAATGAATTGGAAAAGATCAAAGAGAGATCATAGTACTAGAAGAATTTAACAATTATAGAAGCTCTTTTCTTTTTGCAGGGGGCATTTGCATTTTCAGGTGTTTGCATTAAAAGTGTATTAGGAGAAATGTATTGTTAAGAGCACACTAGCACTAGCACTTTATTGATATTGCACTTTAGGCCTACCAACATTTCTTGATATTATTCATATGTAATTTGGATAAATTGTATTTTGCACTTTGTTACATGAATAGTCATGGGATTAGCTGCTTTAACTCCTTATAAATTAGCACTTTGCACTTTCTCGGCCGAATGATCATAGTTTTTGCTCGGTGAACAACTATAGGATTATTGGCTATAGCTTTTTACAGATCTGCACTTGGCACTTTATAGGACGAATGATTATAGTTGATCTTGCACTTTGGGCGTATTTGGACATTTTTCTCTTATATTGCTGCTATGCTAAAAAGTTAACATTTTCATTTTACAGGTTGTCTTCTAAATGATTATGAGATTAACTGCTTGTGTTAAAAAGCTGTCTTATTGTTATTGTTATTGTTTTTAAGTATTCAACCTATCATGAACCATATGCTCTGCTCAAATAAAATTGTTTTTTTTTTAAAGTGCAAAAAATATAATGGGGGCAGATAAATGTAAATGCACCGGCCTCCTACATGTGCCAAGATGATCATATTAGATCAACTTGTTGACAAACATATTTCTCCCATCAATCTCTCCAGTGAGCTTTCCATTTTTTTAGTTGGTCCATTTCTATTCACCCAGCTGTCTAGGGCCAAAAGGTAGGGTTATAGAACAGTGTTCGGTGTTCTAAGACTTCTATGGGCCTTTTTGGGAATTTCTTAAATGTTTATTTTGTTGTGCATTTTACTTGTACTTTTCTTTTAAACGACACATAGGTTAGTCATATGACTTTATTACTACAGCAATTCTTAAAATTACCAGACTTGAAAATTAAATACAAAATCTAATACTGACATAATATAAGCCCCTAAGTTAACATCTATTCATGGCAAATTGAAAATGGCAATTTATTAATTTAATATCTTTCTGAAACGACTATAACTAAATTTCCATCAGGAAGCAGTACGAATAAAATCTTGGGGGCAGAGTAATAGTGAAAAGTGATAAGCAGTTATCAGAATTTTGAACAGTTTAGTAGACTGAATAATCAGCATAGCTTTATTTACCCAATTTCAAGAACTATTATTTAGTTTGGAGAAACATAGTGCATCGGACCAAGAATCTGACTTAAATAGGAAGTAAATAAAGATTTGAGAGGCCCATATAACAATACAAGCCCGCTACATATGCCCTCACCAATATTTCAAACGAAGAGGTCTGTAGTTGTAAATTATATATACATACAGATCACTGAAAGCACTTGAGTTTACGTGGAAGGATACACCCAAACAACCAATAGCATTAGATGTGAGAGATATACTCAATTTGGCTGAGCAAGACGTAATTGATAAAGTCTTAAGTCAATATCTAAAACAGTCAGGACAAAAAAAAGACAGTAACTAAAAGGGGAAGAACTTAATCTCACTTTAAATATATTGTAAGCAATATGTTTATTTTACAACAACTACTGGGAGACTCCACAATATTGGGAGCAAGGTAGAACTTCTAGCTTCACCCCTGTCGGCCGATATCATTTGGATGAGAACGACTAGTACCCAAACCCCAATCAAAGAGAGGATGTTACAGTGTAAGGTAGAATCTAATGGCCAACATAGTTAAATGCTGCTCTGAGGTTGAGCATTAGCAACAGACAGGATTGTCCTTCATCTTACATGCAGAGATAGTCATCAGCAGGGTGGGGTGCAACTTCCTCAATGCTGAAGCCCTCACAGTGTCTTAAATTATGGTTGTTTACTTCAATTTTCCCTGCTAAAGATATTTTGCAGAATTTCATGACTTTGCGAAGAAGGAAACATTACTTATTGGGTAGAAGTCTCTTAACACATCGTGATTTAGGGAGAACATTTAATTTATGGCTTTCACATGCCTCCTTTTAATCCATCCACCACCATTCCCTGCAAAAGTGATACATTGATAAAGTGAACCTCAGTATATTTTTAAATAAAGAAATATTATTTTATAATGGAAGTACAAGAATGTGTAGGAACTCTTCGAAATTAAAATTAGCCTTTATTGAAGTCACAGCTTTGTTGCCATTACTTTGAAGAGACTTACAATGATCCCTATTGTGTTTAATGTGTTCCATATAAGGTACTCACAGGTTTTGCCATATGTTTCTCTGATCCGTTGATTATAAGTCGATTAACCAGGTGTGTAAGTATAACTCTCAAATGTTCTTCTGCAACCTTGACTTTCTTGAGGGCAGCTGCTGCTTTGCAGAAGATGTCGAGCTGGTGAGAGTTCTGTAAAACCAAGGGAAATAAAGGTTTTTCTAAGTACAACAAGGCTTCTTCCACCAAATCTAAAGAAGTAGGAAAGGAGGCCATGGTTCACAGACAAAGAGAAACCTTTACATATAGTAACTTTAAAGCTGGAGGGACCGTGTTCACAAAGGTAAATCTGGTTGTAAACGTTATTGTTTTTATGACTGACAGGGATTTACTGCTGGTCCTCTCAAACGTATGCTTTCCCACAACCTAATTCATGTTCATTGGGTTCCCAGAGGGATGCTATATAAAGCCCACACCTACATTGGCAGAAATATGCAAACACTCCTGTGCAGCAGTGCTTAACTTAAGCCGGTGGGGGCCACCAACACTTATTTTTGGGCACAATCACTTATTTTTCAGAATCAGACATTTACAGTGAGCAAGAGAGGGAAATCGAACAATGCAAAATGACACAGGAAGCGAAAAACTGAAAAATAGTCACAAAAGGGAAACAGAGGAACGTGCACAAACAAGCAAGAGGAAGGGGCAGAGAGAGTCTTGCAGCGGATTGAAGAGGCCTGAGGTGGATTTAAGACTACTTGGTATTCAGGTGCCAACATTTACAAACTAAGCTCTGACTGGACTCCCGACTGAAGGCCCTAGATGCAAGGACTATTTAGAAACTTGAATTGATTGTCTAAATGCCTAAGGACAACCTTACAAATAAACAAATACATATTATCGGTTTCATGTTCTTTTACTATGTCTGTGAAATACCGAGGAACCCTATCAGACATTCACTACTTTTAGCAGACCTGTATTGGTATCTTACTCACAGTCTTCATCTACTTGGAAGTCACAGATTTTAACTGATGAGATCAGTAATCACATCTTGAAGGGCCTCGTGCAATTATATAAGCCTTTCCCAACACCTATTTCATTTTTAGAAGTACACCGACCTCTTGCAGTATAAGTACATAGAGAATTAAAAAGCTATAAAATGTACATCAGAGCTACTATGCTGCGATAATTGATCTCTATATATATCTATGTATCTGTGCATATATCGAAGTGTAATTGGTTTCACCTAAAGGGTCCATATCACTTTGCAATGTAAGGTATAAATGTACATTCCAAGATCTATTGATCTCATTCCCTATAAAGCCCATATATTGTTTAAAGTTATACACACAAAGTTTATAGTGCAAGGCAATAACAAGGGCACTGAACCGGTGTGGTGAAAACAATAATTTAAAAAGTGCTTAAAAATGCAAAAATGCAAAAATGTAATATATTTAGGGTTGAAAAATACTGAAAAGATCACTGGAAACACCAAAGGCTCTTATGCACAGGTTAACTCTGATTAATAAGCAAACTCACGTGAGCATGTATTGGCTAATGCATTCTTAACGACAGTCACTTGGGTGTCTCTTGACCAATCAGAAGGTAAAATACTTGAGGTGGCATTCTAGAACATCTCTCCCAGCATAAACATTTATCAAATTACCAGTTTGTGCACTTATTGCAGCGCACTCGTTGTGTCATCTGCTCGCTCTTACTCCCATTCATCTGAGGGGTGAGCATGTACAACACATGTTGGCAACACCAGATCATTTATGATGTGTTCGGATTGTGTGGGAATAATGTACATTTGCCTTTCTTCGCCTACCTTTTTGTGTTGAGGTATGACATCTTGCACATAGATTTTACTGCAGACAGCCTAGAAAAAAAACAGAGTACGTGTTACAGTCCTTCATTTTGTAAAGGAGTGCATGCAAACTGCCCTGCCACTGGGCTTGGCCAACCAATAAAAAGTACATTCCAATCACTTTGTTGGCAAGACCAATCAATTTGCAGATTGCCAATCAAATTCATTATTATCGAAGCTTCTAATGCATAATCACAGTCCATTTTTTGAGACCCCCCCTTGCTGGAATTTACTGTTCGTTTGCTTAAGGAACCCACCCGCAGTGCAAGCTAGTGTGTTGCCCTTTTCATCCCCTGGGGTCTGGCGACCCTTTGATCAGAGACTGGTGCCGTTCTTTCGGCCTTGCAAGTTATGGGTCCCTGGACGGTGAAAGAGAGGAAAGAGATGCCTGTTCATTTCTGGACATGGTACGACCCCCTGTGGATTTTAGTCTCCCGAGAAGAGCAGCCCACAGTGCTTTCTTCTCATTTTGTCAGATTTAATGTGAGCATAGGTCATGGTGCAGCAGTCGCGGCCTCACCGCTGATCAGATATTGAAGGCTCACTTGAGTAACAAGTGCACGTCTCTCCCCCAAGCCTGAAAGCGGTTGTTACATGTGACTGGCTGGTAGGCAGTGTGGGAAAGGTTAATAAAGTGCAGTGACAGCTAGAAAGAGAGAGCAAGAGAGAGAAAGAGTAAGAGAGGAAGAGAGATAAAATATCAGTTTGAAAGATATCAGGCATGAACGGACAAAAACATTGAAAACATGTACGTGAGCGTTTGCACAAGTGTAGCCAGATAGCAGCCTGATCTAATACTGGATACTACACATATCTGGAACTCATATATTCCTTTCAATTTACCTTGCTCCGATTACACAGCTGAGTGACATTCTGGACCGTTGCCTGGATCTCCTGCAATTTCAATTTTCTGTGTGGCACTGGCAGAGATGCCGCATTGATGATCCCAAGGGTGGCGAGCAGGGTCACCGCAAGCATCAAGGACTTCATGGCACTGGTGCAGGAAGGGCAGGGTGTGGTGCTTGCAGAAGAAGCTGATGCACTTCTGTCTTCCTACCTGCTCACACGCCATCTCCTCATTTTATACAGCACGTCTCAGCAAAAGGAAACACTCAAGTGTGGCAAAAATCCTGATGACTTGACAATTTAGGATCGTGAAAACCACAGCTATCAGAGGAAATCTCTGCTAGTCAGTGGAACTAGGAAGAGATCTCTGTATTAGGCAGAATAAATGAACTTTCAAAGCTCTTTCAAACTTTTTTAGCAGTTTACATGCTAAAATGACACACGTTGTTGATAAGAGTTTCCAGTCCTTCGAAGTACTTCACCAATATATAATTATAGAACCATCTCATTTGCATGTCTTCTCTCTTTCTTCTCCCCTACCTTGTGAGTTTCCAGATACAGGTTCAAGATATCACCATAAGTGATCAGGCAGTATTCCAACAACGAGATTCTACTACCACGCTTTCCTTACCTTATTTGTGAGGGCAGAGAGAAGACACCAATGATAATCAAAGTCAGTGGATAGACCAGACTCAGTTCAAGGGCAACTGTCATGATAAACGGGATTATTAATATGTTAGAAAATATATGAAAAGGAAATGGAACAAGAACAGGGAGATAAATCAATGACGGATGATGATGCCGCAGAACTCAGCACAGCCATAAAGACTCCACCAGATCACCTGGCTGCTAACTTAGTAGGTCCAGAAACTATAAGCGTAGCAAAAGATTTGGAATTATGTTCAGGGGCCGACAATGAAGACAGTGAAGGTACCCTCCAGCATTTACTCCTTAACATGAGAAATGAGATTAAATGTGGTTTTGCTGAGTCAAAAAAGAGCTTCACCCCTGTCGGCTGATATCATTTGGATGAGAACGACTAGTACCCGAACCCCAATCAAATTCATATCTCTGATTTCCCTTATTACAGTTTAGTAATTTTAGGCCCTGATGTATCAAAGTTCCCTTTTGCGATTTCTTATTTGCGATCTTTTGCGTTTCGCAAATACGGATTCGCAAAAGGCGATGTATGTTCTTTTTTGCGATTATTCTGCAATTCCTTAAAAATCGAAGAATATATTGGGATTTTTTTGCTATTTCTTATTTAGCGAATTTCGCAAATTAAGAAATCGCAAAAAACGTGATTCTGCTAATGCTGGAAACAAGTGATGATATCACAGTGAGGAACTCTTGCTGAATAGCTGCACATGCTTGCCTGAGCAACACCCAGTGGCAGTTGAAAGCTTGTTTGGCAGCTGTGAAGACCTGTTTTGCTGCAGCATGGAGGCAGAAAATTCACAAGGAGGTTCCTCTCAAGAAAAAAGGAAAAGAAAGCAGAAATTTTCAGACAAAGAACAGGAACCCCTTATTGAATTGATGGCTAGCAACCATGAGTTGCTTTTTGGAAAAGCAGCCGTTAAAGTTCCTGAGGCTAGGAAAAGAAAAATCTGGTTGGAAATCCAGGAGAAAGTAAATTCTGTGGGAGTTGCACCCCGTGCCATTGATGAATTAAAGAAAAGGTGGTATGATATGCGCCTCCAGTCAAAAGAAAGGCTTGCTGCCAGGCTAAAAGACTCAAATAAGACAGGCAGGGGAATATCCACAGTGGAGCAGCCCACTCCTCATGAGGAGCTTGTGGAGGCAACTATCTTCCCAGAGAGTGTCAGTGGTGTGGCGCAGATCGGCAGCTCTGAGCTTGGACAAGAAGCAGAAGATAAGAATAATTAATTTGTATTAGTATAGTTGTGGGTCATACATGTTGTAAGTTGGAGTGTTTGTGCACAGTGTAATTCCAACCTAGAGAGGAACCCAGACTCTCAGTCTTTGTGGGTACATTTCAGCAGTATTTTTATCACTTAAGTTTGGTCTACATGCCTACTTTAACTGGTAAAAAAAGTTAACAATTAATAATATTGATTTGAGAGGCACACCCAAGACAGTTTTCATTTCTTGAAAAGTGTAAACTTTATTGAAATGAAAAAGTACCACACACCACAAACTCATATGTCTCAATCTACATCCACACAAAACAGATGATGGACCGAATGTGGATCAATGTCACACATTCATCCCAGTCAAAAGATCTGGGCCCAAATCCATCGTTTTTTTGCACTCCACACCACCCTGGGTTAGACAATGGCGATATGCAAATCAGCTCTGACCCTGTGCCCCATGGGAACAGTCCAGTCCGAACTACAAAAGCCATGTCCTTCCCAGAACGGAATCAAGCATCCGAGGACCGGACCGGTTTCGAGGTAACACCTCTCATCAGCCCGGCTAGCTTGACTCCAGTGGTGTGGAATGCCTGGGACCCACGTCTGAGCATCCCCTGCGCACTTATGGCGGTATTGCAAACAAAACAGATGATGGACCGAATGTGGATCAATGTCACACATTCATCCCAATCAAAAGATCTGGGCCCAAATCCATCGTTTTTTTGCATTCCACACCACCCTGGGTTAGACAATGGCGATATGCAAATCAGCTCTGACCCTGTGCCCCATGGGAACAGTCCAGTACGAACTACAAAAGCCATGTCCTTCCCAGAACGGAATCAAGCATCCGAGGACCGGACCGGTTTCGAGGTAACACCTCTCATCAGCCCGGCTAGCTTGACTCCAGTGGTGTGGAGTGCCTGGGACCCACGTCTGAGCATCCCCAGCGCACTTATGGCGGTATTGCAAACAAAACAGATGATGGACCGAATGTGGATCAATGTCACACATTCATCCCAGTCAAAAGATCTGGGCCCAAATCCATCGTTTTTTTGCACTCCACACCACCCTGGGTTAGACAATGGCGATATGCAAATCAGCTCTGACCCTGTGCCCCATGGGAACAGTCAAGTCCGAACTACAAAAGCCATGTCCTTCCCAGAACGGAATCAAGCATCATCCGACATTGATCTACATTCTGTCCATCAAATTGTTTTTTGTAATTTTCTCCCTGAGTGTACTGGGGTAGCTCAGACGTGGGTCCCTGAGCCTCCACACCACTGGAGTCAAGCTAGCCGGGCTGATGAGAGGTGTTACCTCGAAACCGGTCCGGTCCTCGGATGCTTGATTCCGGTCTGGGAAAGATATGGCTGTTGTAGTTCGGACTGGACTGTTCCCATGGGGCACAGGGTCAGAGCTGATTTGCATAAAGCCATTATCTGACTCAGGGTGGTGTGGAGTGCAAAAAACGATGGACTTAGGCCCAGATCCTTGTACTGGGGTGAATGTAAGACATTGATCTACATTCTGTCCATCAAATTGTTGTTTGCAATTTTCTCCCTGAGTGTACTGGGGACGCTCAGACGTGGGTCCCAGAGCCTCCACACCACTGGAGTCAAGCTAGCCGGGCTGATGAGAGGTGTTACCTCGAAACCGGTCCGGTCCTCGGATGCTTGATTCCGGTCTGGGAAAGATATGGCTGTTGTAGTTCGGACTGGACTGTTCCCATGGGGCACAGGGTCAGAGCTGATTTGCATAAAGCCATTATCTGACCCAGGGTGGTGTGGAGTGCAAAAAACGATGGACTTAGGCCCAGATCCTTGTACTGGGGTGAATGTAAGACATTGATCTACATTCTGTCCATGAAATTGTTTTTTGTAATTTTCAATCTACATCCACAGCACATGCAGGTCAATCCCAGGAGGATAATGAAGTTAATGAGGCAGAGATCCCAATTGTTTCACCAGCCGAAGACAGCGTATCTGAAGAAGCTGAATCCATTGTCAGGGGAAGAAGAAGACGTGTGGCCCCTCTGCCTCCATTTGAGGAAGATGATGTTGAGCCAGAAGGTTCTAGAGATAGTACACAGGAGGAACACGTTAGGCCATCACATACTGGGCAAACAGAGGCACAGAGAAGAAGAGCATACAGATTGGAAAATTCTACGGGCAGCAGGGATGGAGCTGTTGAAAATCCAACGGTGTTTGCTGGGTTAGAGCAAGACATGTTAAGCGTGCAGCGCCAGCAGCACAGGGCCTTACGGTCCATCAACAACCAGCTGGTTAAAATGAATAAAAACAATGCAGGAATGTGTGTAGGAATGAGGGCCATAGCTGCACCTGTTGATAGACTTGCTTTAGTCATAGAGTGCTCTGAGGATGCACGAAACATGGCTGGACGTCGTATGCGTGCAAGGATGCTTGTGTACTCTAAGGCCATTAACAGGCTGTATGCTGTCACTACAAATTTCACAAGGAGAACTGTAACAATGCAGCGCATGATCTCTGACTGCACAAGACATGTTGCAAAAGGACTGGACAATGTTGCAATTGCAGTTGAATTACAGCAAACTGCAAATGCAGGAGCAAGGCCTCTTTTGGAAACTGCTACTGACACTGATGACTTAACAAGTAGGAGTAGCAATAATCCAACTCCTACTTCAGACAGTAGTCAACGCAGAAGTGAAAGACATGCAGCCCAAACTAATGCTAGCAGGAGCAGGGAATCTGCTCAGCACTCTTACCGCAGGCAGAGCAGAAAGTAATGCTTTGTGCATATATGAATGAAAAAGTATACTTCACTGTTGCTAACTTTATGTTGAATGAGTGAAAAGACTGGTGCAGTAACAGGTCTGAAATCACATTTGCAGTTTGACTTTTGTGACAATGATTAAAGGAATAATACTTTAAACAGCATTTAACTTTCTGTTTTTCAATTCATACCTAAAAGTAATTATATGTGATGTCAGTACGTCTTTGCCATCCTGCTGCTGCTCCAACTCCAGCAGCAACTCTTCCTGGGGGGGGGGGGGGGTATTTCTTCTTCATCTGATGTATCTGAATCACTCATTTCCAAAGTAGTTCCTTTTCTCATTGCCATGTTATGTAACATGGCACAGCAGGTCACAATTTTACAGCACATTGCAGAATTATATTGTAATGCACCTCCACTCTTGTGAATCCTACGAAACCGTCTTTTTAAAATTCCAAAAGTCCTTTCTATTACCCCACATGTTGAACGGTGTGCCTTATTGTATCTTCTTTCATGTACATTTGCTGGATTAAGGTATGGGGTCATGATGAAATCACGAACCGCATAGGCACCATCACCTGCATGATGAAAATTAATAAAGGCCTGCTAAGGACATGGGAGTAGTGAATTGACAGCAAAAAAACATTGTATTTGAAATATATTTACCTAGTAGGAAACCCTCACCAAACTCGCCAGCACTCAAGCGTCTGTGAAGTCCACTGTGCCTAAAGATATATGAGTCATGTGTGCTCCCTGGGTACTGAGCCACTATGTCAGTGATTATATACTTAGCATTGCACACCATTTGTATGTTGATGGAATGGTAGCATTTTCTATTTCCATACACATATTCTGTGGCAGCAGGTGGAATGATGGAAATATGGGTACCATCTATGCATCCAATTACATGTGGAAAATTTGCAATTTGATAAAACTCCAATTTTGTATCTTGAATGTCTTGCTGATTGCTTGAGAGGTAGATATGATGTTGCAGCCTACGCATCATTGCTTTAAAAAAAACCTTAAAAAAGCGTGAAAGGGCACTCTGAGAGACACCTCCAACCTCAGCAATCACCCTTTGAAAAGAACCCGAGGCCAAAAGGTGCAGGGAGCACTATACCTACACATGTGTTGGAATTGATTGTGTCCTGGCTGTTGCATGTTCCAAATATGTCTTCAATTCATCAATTAGGTCCAAAATGGTGTGTGGATGCAGTCTGTATTGCTCATAAATTTCCTCTTCAGTTTGCTGAAACAGTGTAATACGCAGTCTGAAGATTCTCTCCTGCCTCTGTCTCCTCTGTGCAAGGGCTTTAATGCGCAGCCAGTGGCGTCACTAGGGTTGGTGTCACCCGGTGCGGGTAACTTATGGTGTCACCCCCTCACGACTTACCCCATGAATCCATGTTGGACCTCCTCCGAGTCCGCCAGTGCCAAATAACGGGACCATGCAGAATGGTTTCAGTGCTAACTCCCCCATTGCCCCATCCCTTGCCACCCCCAGTCCACGCCTCTTATTTGCCCCGACTGGTTATGCTATTTTCAAGACGGTCTTTAACAACATTTTGCTGTGTTCTTGATCTGTTCTAACAATGCTGTAGGTTCAATGTAACTGTGTTCTAGTTCTGCTCTACTTTGATGTGGCAGCCATCCAAAGTTGATCCTACTGTGTTCTTGATCAACTATCAATTACGTTTGGTACCATTCCTGCTGCTGTCTTGACCTATTCTGGTTGTAGTCTGCTTTTCTTCATGTAATGTTCTAGGGGCATATTACCAAGCAATAGCGATAATAATTGCTATTGCTTGGTTAGAGACAAAACTTTACCGCTGAGCTGCGGCGATTTTTATCGCAGATAAACCTTGGTATTACCAAGGTTTATCGCAAATGCGATAAAAATCGGCCGCAATGCATGAATATCGCTGAAAAGTCAGCGATATTCATGCATTACCGAGCTAATACTCTTAGCCATGTTATCCACCTCCCATTGGATAACATGGCTAAGAACTGCTCAGGGCAGGTGTTAGCTTTTGGAGATAGGAGATAGCGATGTTAGCGACTGTTTCCAGTCGCCAACATCTTGGCACGCCCACTTTGCATGTCATTAGTGATAAATATCACTGACATGCAAAGTGGGGCCCAAGATGGTCGCTATCTCCTACTAGCTGTCGCTAACTGGTGTTAGCGACAGCTAGGTAATAGGGAGATAATTTTATCTCCGCTTTCTTGGCTTTTAAAGCCAAAAAAGCAGAGATAAACCCCCTTGATAATATGCCCCTCGTTATTTATCTGTCTGTGCTCTGGTTCTGTTTGAGTTCAATGCTTTTTGTGCACTTTTGTATAACTCATTGTGCCTGTGGTCTGAATTTAATTTAGCTCTACTCTAAGTTTTCTCTGATTTCATTACTGGTTTGTTCTAGTTTTATTTTGCCTGTATTTTTCTGCTCTAGTCAGTGTTCTGTTGTAGTTCCTTTGTGATTTTCTTTCTTTGTTGTAATTCTGTTTCTTTTATGCTGCGGTTTCGTTAATTTTTTCTAATTCTGGTCTTGTTGTGTTATTGGTCAAATCCATATTCTGCTTCTATTAATCTTTCCATTATCCTTGCTTATTTTCTCCTACCTTCATTCTGGTTCTCTTCTGTTCTCTTATGTGCAAGTTCTGAATCTGGACTGAATCTGAATCTGGACTGGTTTTACGTTTTAGGCTATTTCAATTGTGATCATGTTCATCTTCTGGTCTGGGTATTTTCTGAGTATATTTTATTTGTTATAGTAATAGTCCAGTTGGATTCTGGAACTGTTCGAGTTCAAACATGTATATATTTGGGTTAGGATCTGGTCTGTTTCTAGTGCTTTAGTTATTCATAGTTCTGCGCAAGCTTTGTTCTGGATCGGTTCACCTTCACTAACTTGTAGTCTGCTATGGATATAAACTAGCTGCACTCTGCTTTGTAATGTTCCAGATCTATTCTGTTTACAGAATGTTTTAATTGTAGTCTGGCTGTGTCTTGGCTCTGCTTTAGTTCTATTCTGGACCCCCTTTATTTAAATTATTGTTATATTCTGAGTCAAATTGAGAGTTCAATTATGTGCTTGTTCTCAGTTTTTTTGTTAGATGTGTGCTATTTTCCCGCTGCATTATGTCTACTTCTGATTCTTTTCTTTTGACTGTGTTCTGTGTATGTGTTATTTCTATTCTGGTGAAATTATCGCTGAGTCTCAAAGTCCCTTCTGATTCTTTTCTGGCTCTGCTCGGACTGTGTTGTAGTTTTTTTAGTGGTACTTTTGACTGTGCAACAATTATAGCAACGGACAGAAAAATCACATTGCTCTGTCTCCGAGGAATGTTTCTTTGTCCCTGAATGCACGCCTGCATGGTACTGCTACGAGTCAGTGCCCCCGGCCTGGCGAGTGAGCGCTGCTTATGTCAACAGGCAGAGGCTTTGGGGCGGGGAAGCCACAAGATGACACGGGGCCAGCCTCCTCACAACTCCCAGCTCACTCACGGTGTCACCCCCATGTGAAGGTGTCACCCGGTGCGGTCCGCACCCCCCGCACCCCTCTAGTGACGCCACTGTGCGCAGCCTCCTGGCGATCAGGTACAGTCCAGCCATTGTGACAGTTGAAACAGCATTGTGGAATTCTTTATATACTTTGAACTTGGTTACCACCTGACTGTTGTTAGTTTTAATTGCGATTTCTTAAATTGCGATTTTTGTGTTTTCGCAATTAGAGAATTTTTGATACATCTATTTGCGATTTCTTATTTTGCGATTTCTAGATTTGCGATTATCGCAAAATAAGAAGCACGCAAAACTAGGAATAGCAAAAATGTTCGCAGAAGCACAAAAATCACAAATAAGTAATCGCAGAAATAGCGATTACTTATTTTGCGATGCGAAAAATTACATACATCACGAATTTCTATTTTTTTGTCGCAAACGCTGCATTTTTGCGATTCGCAGCGTTTGCTACAAAAAAATAGCTTGATACATCTGCCCCTTGGTTTTTTCGGATAAAATTATAATCCTAATATTTAATTTTTAGTTCACCACAAATAATCCTCTTTCATACACTAACTGAGCGAGAAGGTCCAACAAAGCCGTCATTGGGCTGCCGTAATAAACCATTAGACTGAAGATCAAGGTCCAGATTTATCAAACTCTCATGCAGCGCAATGCAGCGACACACTGTGCTGTGCTGCATGAAAGAGCGGGGACAGGAATGCACACATCTATCAAGGTATGGCACAGTCCTGTCCTCTGTCTGCGCTGGCGCACAATTAGCATCCTGGGCCAAATGCAGGCACCCTCCCGTCATAGAACAAGGGGGCTTGTGTGACAGGCAGGATTTGTTTTGTGCAGGAATGGACACCTTCCTGCACAAAAATAATTATTTGAGGCGTAATCCCCTTCTTAAGTGTGCTGCAGAGTGCTGCACACTTTGAAAGAGGAAACAATGAGGAGAAATATAGATATTTCTCCTCGTGCCTCTGGTGAATAGGCGGACAATTCTGACGCATTGCCAGGTCTACCACCGTTGGTACATCTGGGAATGCTTCAGAATACATGGATGGATGCATGGCAACACCCACACTCCACCCATGTAATGCCCCCTTCACGTAGAGTACTGAAGGCAGAGACATGCGCTGCCCTGCTTTACTCCAGATTTACCAAGCCACACAGGGCCGCGCAAGGGGGCCTTGCGTGGTTTCGGAAATCTCATCTAGGTTTTGTGTGCTCTTGAGTTACCTTGCGTGGCACAAGGGTGATACAAAACATAGGTAAATCTGGCCCGAGTGCTTTGTAAATCTCACCAGGACTCCAAAATAACTTTTCTTGGCCCTAACTCAGCTTATCCGTATGGCTAGAGCGGTCGACCGCGAAGCTGCAGAACCGGGTTCGAGTCTCGGCAACGACGCTCAATATCCTGTGATTCTCTGCAAATCAGTTACTGTACCCGTGCCTAACAAAAATGAATGTGTCCTTCTGTAACGAAACTGGTGCTATGTAAAGTGCTCTGATACAGAATGTCTTGGGTCTAGTTTGCGCTATATAAAACTCTCAAACAAACAAACATAAATTGTTTACATTGCATGCTTATTTTGATATAGTAATAAGGAAATTATATGTTTTTACACAGTAAAATATTTGCTGACTAGAGTTAGATTAAAAGTAGGTATGTTCTAAGTGTTTGCTGAATGTAGTCACATAACACAGATTTTTTGCTACTTCCATATTCTAAACGTGCATGCTGAATCATGTTTGTCTGATTATTCTGTGACTTTTTCATTCATTTATTATTTTTCGTTCATTGTTAGAAGTTTCGATTCGAGTCAACTTAAATCACAAGAGGACCTTTTCATGAATATTGGATTATCTGCTCAGGTTAGCCCTGATAAAGTACTTAGAGGAACTAGGAGGTCGCAGAGATGCACTTGAAGAAGGTTTGCATCAGAAGTACTTTTTTTACAAATTAGCATATGTGAACGAATTTCTTTAGTTTTGAGACTAGGGGCCATCGGGCACATGCATCATTGTCAATTGCATTCGCAAACGATGCGAATCGCAATTTTCCGCCGTTTGCGAATGCAATTGACAAAATCGGGATGCATCATGTTTTTCGCAATTTTAGAAATCGCAATCATGTTGCGATTTCTAAAATTGCGATTGCATTTAAGAAATCCCAATTCGAGATTTCTTAAATGCAATGCATGAACATTTTAAATTAGCGAATTCGCAAATAGGGAGAGGTAAATTACCATGAAGTTGACCTTCATGGTAATTTGCGAAAACTTTCAAAAATGCACAAAGGTGCATTTTTGAAAGTTTCATTTTACACACACACATGCCCTTGAGGCATGTGTGTTAGAAACATGCCCTTAAAGTTATATTTCAGGGGTGCAGGGGGGGGGTCCTTTGAACTCCCCCCTGCACCCTTGAAATTGCATTTTAAATTGCGATTCGCAAATCGCTAATCGCAAATTGAAAATGACTTCCCATTCATTCCCATGGGCCTCTAGGCCCATAGGAATTAATGGGAAGGGATTCCTTAATTGCGATTCGCAAATTGTGAATCGCAATTAAGGAAATTTAAGAAATCACAAAAAAAATGCGATTTCTTGGTGCATAGCCGTTTGCGATTTCTTAATTGCGATTCCTTCATTTTTGCAATTAAGAAATCGCAAACGGCAACAATGATGCATGTGGCCGATTATGTATCAAGCCAAATTGACTTCGCAAACGCCAAAATTTGCAGAATTTTGGCGTTTGCAAATGCAATTTGGTCTAATAGTATGTATCAAGGAAATCTGTTTGCAAAATAAGGAATCGCAAAATTTGCGATTCCTTATTTTGCGATTGCATTTAAGGAATCGCAAATTTTGCGATTCCTTAAATGCAATGTAAGAAGCCAAAAAAAATCACAAATTGGCCTTAAGGAATTGCAAATTACCACCAACTTCTAGTTGGTGGTAAGTTGCGAATTCCTTGAAAAATGCATATTTTTGCATTTTTCAAAGTGCCATGTGATGCATATACATGCCCTTAGGGTTGTATGTGCGCCACATGTGCACCCATGCCTATTTCAGGGGTGGAACAGGGTGTCCTTTGGACACACCTGCACCCTTGAAAATATTCACAATTTGCGATTAGCAAATTGCGATTCGCAAATTTCCCATTCATTCCTATGGGCCTTCTGGCCCATAGAAATGAATAGGAAAGTATTCCTTAATCACGAATTTGCAATTTGCGAATTCGCATTTAAGGAATAAGAAGAAATGGCTATGAAATTGCGATTTTCTTGATACATAGCAGTTAGCGATTCTGAAATAGCGATTTCTTAAAAATCGCTAGTACAGAATCGCTAATTGCTACCTTCATACATATGGCCCCTAGTCAGTATCCCTGAAAATGAAACCCTTAGCACAATGTTATTGCACTTACTCTTTCAAAGATTTGAGTTTCATTCCCCTAAGTAAGGGCAGCAGAATTAAACACTAGCATTATCGGTCTTGCTTTTTTCCTTTTGTCAATTGATGTATTTATTTGGTGAACTTTAAACATTTAAAGGTATTATTCATAAAAACAGTTTTTTTCATGTTGTCGGTGATCTTTATCAAATCAAATTGTGATTTGTGTATCATGGATGAATAAAAGTGTTAAAAACATCTGTCACTTGCAATTTCGTTTTTAAAAAGACTTAAGTAGTAAGATTTGAGGAGATGCTGCAGGGAGTAAGGAGAGACCCGCTATAATATCGAACATTTGCCAGCCCAGCGTTCATTCATGTTCAGTGCAAGAAGGGGCAGTGTCCTAGCCTTAGCGGGGAGAGACCAGTACTTAACACGCATGTTGCAAAGTTAAGGGACAGGATGTGGCGTAGCAGCCAGAGCAGAAGACTCGGAAGCTGGGGATGCGGTTTCGAGTCTCGGCAGCGGCTCCACATCCTGTGATTTTGGGCAAATCACTTAATCTCTCCGTGCACTTGGACAGCGCCTCGATACCCTCAAGGGTGATAAGCCGTGCTATATAAATAACATATTAAAGTGTCAAGTGTTGAATAAAGCCAAGAGCTATACAGCTACTGGAATATTACACCCGCTGAGGCTGGGGTCTAAATTAAACAAGGATATACAGAAAGGCAAGCATTAAAATGCTGGAGTAGTAGAAGGTCTATACTAGCTGTTATTGCCGCCGAGCCACTCATTTTCTTCAATGAAGCTTCCAACATCCAGCACTCTCATTAAGAGAGATAACACACGCTTGTGGACATTTGGGCTGTCAATTGCCCTCCGCAATTACAGGCCTGAGCCGCAGACAAAAGCCCCTGGTGAGGGGAGGGAAATGAACTACTGCTTTTCCTTTGCACTGGTATGGACAATAGGCATATTAGCACCCTTTTACTTTCTCCCTAGCGGGTTATTGACCCCCCCAACCCCCCTCCCCCCAAGAGGCTTCCGCACAGCGCCGGCTCTTTCGTCACAAGTTGAATTCCATAGCTTGCTGTGCCGACCCCTTCCCTTCCTTCACTTAAGGAGAAAATAAGCCATAAGAAAAGCAGAATAATGAAACCAAACTGACATGTTTGGTTTTTCTGCTGCACATTAGGGATGGCTTACTTTCCCCTTAAGTGAAGGATGGTGTGAGGGGCCAACACAGTGCAGTGTAGAAATCAGCAGAATCTACGCATGAGCAGTGTATCTCCCGCCCACGGTGAGCTGAAATCACAACTGGGGTAGAGGGGAAAGGGCAATACAGCAGAGCAAGAGAGAGGGGTGGGCAGCTGGCAGCCACAGAGGGCTCTGTCTGCGGGCCTGTAACAGTAACTACTGCCTGCACGGAGACCCTTCATTAAATGTTTTCAATGCTTCCTATGATAGGAATACATCTTTGCACACAATATCTTCCAAGCATATTATTCAGCAAAGACCCGGCTGAGCGGTCCTCGTGTCTTGGAATGGACATCATTGGGGTGCCCTTTGCACGTGGGCAGCTCCCTTGAAAACAACTTGGGCGAAACAAGTAATGTGACATTATCTTTTAGCAGGAGCTTAATAGACTAATAGAAAGACAAATCCAGAGAATCTTATAGAAATTGTATTTTTATTATTTTTGGTAATATTTAATCTCATACTTATACATTACATATGATTATTATAAACTCAACATTTTCTCTTTAAAATAAACTGAAGCTCTTGTGAACAAGCTTTAAATAGATACAATCATGTCATACACTTGACTACATTCACTCTATGCATTCATGAGAAAATAAGGATGTGCAGCAGACAGCTGCGAGGTATGTGAAGCTTGCAACAGCATGTATGCAAACTGAAATATGCAACTACAAGCTGAACAAAAAATCTGAACCAATAAGCAGAGCTAAACAATTTGAGTTGAAAATGAGATTGTTTTTGCTGCTTAGTTCCCTAAAGTAAGCCTACAACTTTATTGCAGAATAAGTACACTTTTTGGGACTCGAACATATAAATTGCCAATATCCACACAGTGCCGAAAGGATCAGTTGACAGTTTTGCACTGGTCTTTGGTGCAAATCTCACAATACAATTGCCAAACAATTACACTAGTACTCAATCTAATCCGGTTTAAGTATTTAGATGGGTTTCTACCATGTTGGAATGACAGGAAATAAGAGAAAATCCACCCTATGTAGGATAGATTTCCACAAAGTAAAGATCATTCACCACCAATGCGAACAGAGAAGGAGCTGTAGTGAGAGGAGAGGGGACACACTTCTAGCATTTCTATTCAGCTGGAGGTTTATTGTGAGGTCTCTGATGCAAAAGAGCTCTGGGGCAAATATAGTCATGGAAAGATGGCACCACACTGAGCTAGCCAGCCATGCAGTATGGTGCCTTCATATTTTTGAGCGGACATTTTTGGAAAATTTCCAGTGCAAATCTCACTGTGAATTTGTACCTGCACTCCATCCCTCCATATATTTATAGGGAAGACCTTGCGTCAGATGATCTTTTTAATCCATGCCATTTTGCTGCCATTTGATTCAGTCCTGGACCCTTTCTTTTACCAACCGGTGCACCCTGGAACTTGTAGTTTAGTGTCCTTCTTGTGAACCAAGACTGAAAACATGGTGAATCACATGTTCATGAATGTAGGAATGAATGGAAGCTACAGAGTGAAACGTTATTTCTTTACCTAACTCTTTTATAGGCAGGATAGAAAATTACGTAATTTATAGTATATGGGTCTAAAAGGGGGAGCACCAATATTCTTGAGCAATATAATGGGAGGAGTTTAAAAGTAAAGATACAAATCCACCAGATCACAGAATCACGAGCCTGCTCATCTCATAAACTACAACCCCATCGATCCGAGATTCTACAGGTGGGCAAATACATGCATACATATATATATCAGCACACACACACACACAGATGCACCTGTATTCCCTCTCCCTCATATTATGTTCATGGTGCAGTTAAGGCAACATACTAGACCCTTTGTTTAGAGAACTTATGGAATGATATAATACTTAGGGAGTCCCAACATTGAGTTTGTAAGCACATGCCCACCACTCTAAAGTTTTCTGGTTACCAGATACTTATTCTTTACACCCGAAGATGTACCCGCCAATGGATTTAAGGTTTGGTATTACCAATACCCATTGACACTGGTTTTGTTTCACCTCCTAGCCCTCTGAATACCTTGTGGAAAGATTTAAAGAGAACTGGAAACCACACGGTTTTACGTTTAGACATACATACCAACATTATAATAGTTACCCCTTCCTTTACAAATACAATCCCATCCAAAAATAACAATTACACTCTCATAATGTAACCTAAGGTTAGCATTTCTTCTAATACTAAAGCAATGGTGCTATGGATTCAAACATTATTTGCTTCCCTCATAATAACAATAAGACTTCTGTTTTTCATCGAAGAGTGTTTGGCGACAAAGATAATTGTCACTTTTGTTGTACTCAGTTTTTAAACCTATTTTTTGACAGTAGATGGGTTGTGGCTGGTGACAATAATTCTTTAAAAGTTCAATATCTGCAAGTCACAGTCTTACGGATAGATTTTATGTAGTATATTGTTTTGTTTTTCTTTTTTGCACATAAGCTATATTTAGGATGGTGGGAAATGGTGTGATCTGGGCCCAAACTATTTTTCCTGGTTGGCTCTGTGTCCTCCGGGCTCCATACTCTCAGACCAGGAGTTGCCCGAGGGATGGGTGAAAGTATAACAGTGGCCCCAATGGGGAGCTTTGAACAGAAGATAATAATGGGATTGGAGAAAAAAAGATCGTAGAGCCATTTTCATAATCCTTCTTCAAATATCGGAGGAAATCAGGGGGTCTTTTGCTTTTCTTATCTGCACGTTGGCCGACACCATTGCTTTCTAGTATCTGAGACAAATATGCATCTGTTAATGCCGCGTCAAGATGTCTAGCTTCCAATATTGCTCTTGTGTGGCCTTCAGGAGGCCCTTCAGGAAGGTATGAAGATCAACCTCTACATCAGCCTTCACTTCTTCATCCATTTTACATATGACCTGGAAGAACATAAAATGGGAAAAGATTTTCACACACAGACCTGAGAAGAGCTTCTGGTTGTTCATAGTAAAAATGAGATGGGCAGCGGACAAAACAAGCACTTCAACAGGAAAGGTAAAACATGCTTACTTCAAGACCAGAGTCATAGTGATGATCACTGCTGTAAAGACATTTACTGGAATATCTCCATATCTATTTATGTATGTATATATGGATTTATTTATTCATGTATAAGTTTTTGTACTCAAGAGAGAAGCAATGTGTGCATTCAAGCAGGCATACAAGCACTGCACAAAATATTTTCCAAAATAGCATCTCATTTAAAAAGAGCCTAATATAAGACATAACTTTTAAAACAGACTGAAAAGAAACCAGGCGCTGATGGCAGTGTCAGAGCATTACAGCTCACAGGTTACGGACATGTGCCTTTTTCAGGACTTGCAGAAAGTATTTCAAACACAGCTCTTCTTTCAGGAGCTTTCACTGCCGTAATGAACACTTTATGAACACTTTAAAAGTTACTTTGGACCACGCTTGATTGAAAAGTTCCAACTCGTAATCAAAAGGCCAGGACCCGATTTTGTACCCAATTCGCCGTGTTTTCCTTATTTTAACACAGGTGGACTTTCATCTGCATTCTTATTTGTGCACACCGTTGTTTGTTTTTGGCTACCTAAAGGACTATATGGACCTTGAGACCCCTGCACGTATGGCATTTTAAAGAAAGTTCCTCAGTAAAATATGCTCACTCAGTGGTAGAGATATTTGGCTAAATTGGTACATTACAAGCTTCCTAGGAAGAGCACCCCCCCCAACAGATTAAGGTATAGAAGTAGTTTATTCATGCATACTAGTTATATGTTGCATTTCTACATTTGAACAACGATCCTAATTTTACTGTGTGATAGTCCACACTGTAACCAATTTCCTAACTAACACTTTTACCAGCTCAGGTGCACCCTGGTTATGAGAGCTGTGACTAGTCACTGGAGACATTTTTTTTCAGTTTACATTTTTATCTTATTTCTTATTTTGCATGTTCATCACCTATTATTACTCTGTGCTCTCACTAAATATTTTTTGTTTATTTATTATAAGTTACATTTTGTAAACTGTATTATTATAAGTTACATGCAATCGTATCTGTCATTTTGATCCAGTTGTTTACTGTATCGTTCGTTTTGTGTTTTGATTTTACTATCTGTTCTTGGCCTGCTTTCACACAGAGGTGCACCCCAGGCTTAAGCTTTATGTCTTTAAGGAGCCAAGTAAGTGTTATCTAAAGAATATAATGTTTGCTGGGTGCACCGAAAGATGTCAGCCAATAGATCCCTAGCTCTAGATTAATAAATATTCAAAACTACTCCTCAATGACTCTTTACTCTTTAAGTTTATGCTAGAGGCGTTTTAAGTATCCAATTTTAGTAAATCAAAGGAAATACAAGTGTTAAAAATATACAGGACAAGAAGGAGGCACCTCGATAGGTGGATGGTTACTCAGTGCCACCCCTCTGTGCAGCCACAGGTGCCCTTTGATCCGGCCCCCCCCAGTAATAGCGGCAGCTACCTGGCGCTGAATCCAGCCGAGCGTATCTCTGCTCAACGCTTCCCCAACTCTACCTTTCCTAGAACCCTCTTGCTGAACTTTGCAGATTTTAGGATCAAGGAAAGAATTATTTCACAGGCATTTCAGCAGAGACAATTCCCGGTGACGGAGACCAGTAAATGCGATATTTTCTCGGATATGACTACCGCTGCTGCCCGGAGGAGAAAGAAGTTTGTTAAGATCCTGCATCTATTTAAGGCTCATGGTGCACAAGCATCAATTGCACAGCAGTCAAAGCTCAGAGTACCAGTAAAAGGAATATTCTTTATGTTTTCAACACAAGAAGAAGCACAGGCCCTTTTGAAAGAGATCTCAACAGGGGCTAGTAGTTGAATAATCATATGGGGGCCGATAGAGATGTTTTAAATGGCAATATTTATTTTCTCCACCGATGCAGATTTGATTCAGGATGGAACAGATGTCCTTTAGATAGAGGGGGAAGCACAGTCTGGCGGGAGAGTTAATTTTGGGATTATTTTCTGTTATCCACTAAGTAGATCGAATTTTTGTGATGATTTTTCAACTGTTAGATTAACATTTGCCACATTTGCTAAATCTGCGAGATTTTCATTGGGTGAAAGATGTGCTTTCTCTATTCGTAGATAGAGGTTGAGTGGATCAGGTAGCTAACCAGATTGACGGTGAAAAGATTATTGGGGGGTCCTGGGATCAGTGGGGGCACTTAGGGTGTAATTTCATGACACCCAGTAGGAACTAGCCTAATGGGTCGGAATGTGGATAGCGTGGTCGCTAGGGTTTTTTTCACATTTCGAGGGGGTGGGCAGTTCGGGGTTGGAAGGGGGGTGTTACAATAAGAATAGTTAATTACGGAAGATAGTAAATGTAAGATCCTATCAGCCAATGTAAATGGAATACTTAACAAAAAGAATTATGGCGCTCTTATAAGATGTCTGCCCTCTTTAAATCCCCAAGTCTTGTTTTTACAGGAGACACATCTAACTCTCCGAAACTTTTTCTACCCAAAATGTTTTCTAAAGTATTTTTTCATCTTCAGGTCTGGCAGTAAGAGGGGTAGCAATTCACTTCTCAAACAAACTTCCCTGGGAATTCTTAGAGGTTCATAGGGATATACATGGAAGGTGGATATGGGTAGTAGCTAAGCTGCAGGGATAAATATTAAATTTCATAAATTACTATGGACCAATCTCAGATGATATAGGACCCTTGACAGAGATTTATGATTTATTGGTAGGAGTTTCTGGGCAGGTGATATTAGGCAGGGATTTCAACTTTATACAGGATATTAATAAGGATACCTTGAACAGAAATAGAAAACAATTAAAACCAAATACAAAAAGAATATTGGAAGCTATTATACAAGAGTATTAATTAGTATATTCATGGAGAGAATCAAAAAGAGATAAGGAATTTTATACTTGTTACTCGTGCCGGTTTCGGACAGCTTCTCGAATAGATTTTTTTCTTAATTCCAGATCCCTTCAGATTCGAGATGTCTGTATAGGTGGCAATCCCTTTTCAGGTCATGCATACGTTGGGATAGAAATTTTACTTGGGAGAGAAAGTAGGGAACGCCCTAGGTGGCAGCTAGATCGGCTTCTTCTACAAAATGAGGAGTGGGTAGAGGGATTCAGAGAATGGATTTGGGAATACTTCCAGATTAATGAAGGCACTGCCACTCCATTCTCTGTATGGGGAGGGTTTAAGGCAACAGGCCAATGGCGGATAATAGCTTATATGGGCGGTCAGTACCGCGCCCGAAAGGTTAAGATAGCCCAATTGCAATTATAAGTGGATCAGGATTATGCTCTTAAACTCCAGTTCCTCCCAAATAAATATGAACAGACAAGAGCTGCGTTGGAGGATTTTTTTATCTTACAAGTTTGTAACTCACAATTATTTCAGCAGAGGGTCTATGAGGAGAGCCAGCTAATTGGCAAACTCTTGGCGAATTCTTCCAGAAAGAAACAAGAGTCAGCTATAATATTGAAAATCTTGGATCCTCTGTCCGGTCTAGAAATAGTTGACAATGGTGAAATCTCTCAAGTCTTCATGGACCATTTTCGCCGGTTATATTCTACCGAATATTTAGTGGAGGATGAGTTAATTAAGGAATATTTTATAAACATGAATATCCCAAAACTTTTGGAGAATTGAATTGGCAAATTGAAAGGGGAAGTGGAGACTTGTGAGATTTTAGCAGCTATTAAAACAACAGCCGGGGCAAAAGTTTGCGGACAGGATGGTTTCCCAATTGAGTTTATTTTAAGTTTTTGCAAAAGACCTTTTGACTCCTTTGTGGAATTAATGTAATTTTGTTAGAGAAGGAGGTACAGTTCAGTTGGCTTTTAAAGAAGCAGTAATCGTTTCTTTTGTTAAGAAGGATAAAAATCCGGAGGACGTGAACTCATATAGGCCCATCAGTCTTTTGAATTCCGATTATAAACTTCTGATGAAAATATGGGCAGAAAGTTTTTTACCAGCCGCCCAGGAAGCCATACATAAAGATCAAACAGGCTTCATAGAAGGTAGATCAATGGCGGCTAATACCCAGTTCCTAACACATGCCCTAGATTATTTTAATACGAATTGTATTCCGGCGAGCATTGTAATGGTCGACGCGGAAAAAGCTTTCGATCTAGTGAATTGGAGAACCTTGTTTGCCACCCTCGGACGGTTTGGGTTTCCCATACAAGTAGTGGATATGCTGCGGAATATCTATCTGGGTGCTACAGGTAAGATTAATATTAATGCGAACTGTGCGGGAACCATTAAAATAAACCGCGGCACCAGACAGGGCTGCCCACTTTCGCCCCTACTTTTTAACTTTTTTATTGAACCTCTGGTTTTAAAGATACAAAATAATGCTGCTATCCATCCCCCAATTCCTGACATGGCCAAACTCAAATTATTTGCAGATGACATCATTTTGTACCTGACTCCGGAAAGGGTGAATTTTGAAACAGTCCTGAGGGAATTTTCTGAGTTTGAAAAAATAGGCGGGTACACAATTAATGCACAGAATATTGAGGTTCTAGCCCTTCATGCTGATCTGAATTCTTTTCCACCTTGTTTGAAACTTCAAGCGACCAAAACTGACCTGATAAGATATCCCGGGATATATGTATCTTCACAGTTTAATCAACTATTCGAGTTAAACTATTTGAGGACGAAGAGTAAGATTAAGAACAATGGACATTACTCCCCTTATCGATAGTGGACTGAATATCACTAATTAAAATGTCCATATTACCGCTGCTAGTCTTTCTATTCTCTAATATCCCGATAAAAATAAACCAGTCATATTTCAGGGAAATAGATACCTTATTTAGACAATTTATTTGGGGTAAAAAAAGCTCCAAGGGTCAAACTAAATGTCTTGCAATTGCCTATAGAGCTAGGGGGTTTGGGGCTGCCACATTTAAGAAAATATTACGAAGCTGCCTTTTCAGAGTTGGTGTTGGGTTTAATAGGATCAAATTTTGCTAGAGACAGCTTTGGTATAGATAAAATGACACATTAAATTGGATTACTAACCCCAGTATTTTTAAAAACTTCAAAACTTCCCAAAAAAACACGAAGCCGACCTTTCTTGAATATTTACGAATTGTTTCAGGTTAAAAAATACTAGTGGTATGCTGAATTCCCCTGACTCCTAGGTGGCTGCTCTTTATGTGGCTAAAATAAGAGGGGTAGGAAATTGGTATAGGCTGTTGCACAAACCAGGACAAGCCCCTGTGCTAAATAATCATTTGAAGAAAATAAATCGGGAAACCTGACGTGAGCTGTCTGGTAAGGAGTGGGAGTCTGTTTGCCTACTGGGAAGTAAATCATTATGTGCTACAAATTATAAAAGGGTGGCCTTTTTATCCCGATGGCTCTCCTACCTAACTCCGGCTACCCTAAGTAAAAGATTCCCGGAGGTTAAAAACAAATGCTTTCGATGTCAAGCTGAAGGGTAAGGTGGGTGGCATCACACCTTTTTCACCTGTGCAGGCCTAAAGATTTTCTGGTAGACAGTTTTTTTAGATATCGAGCAGGCAATCGGGAAAAGAATTACGATCAAGACTGAAACTGCCCTATTCGAAATTCGTAAAGGGGGAATAAGGCAATCTGATTCCGAAACAGCTTTTATATTCATTTCAAGCTCGGTAGCCCGTTCCCTGATTTTACAAAATTGGAGGTCTAGGGAAGCTCCTTCCCATCAGAAATGGTTCAATAAAATGAAAAGGACTCGAAAATTTGAAGAAGCCTACGCCAGGAGGATAGGAGCTACTAAGAGATTTGAAAATAATTGGAAGTTTTTTAATGAATTGGAAAAGATCAAAGAGAGATCATAATACTAGAAGAATGTAACAATTATAGAAGCTCTTTTCTTTTTGTAGGGGGCATTTGCATTTTCAGGTGTTTGTATTAAAGGTGTATTAGGAGAAATGTATTGTTAAGAGCACACTAGCACTAGCACTTTATTGATATTGCACTTTAGGCCTACCAACATTTCTTGATATTATTCATATGTAATTTAGATAAATTGTATTATGCACTTTGTTTCATGAATAGTCATGGGATTAGCTACTTTAACTCCTTATAAATTAGCACTTTGCACTTTCTCGGCCGAATAATCATTGTTTTTGCTCGGTGAACAACTATAGGATTATTGGCTATAGCTTTTTACAGATCTGCACTTGGCACTTTATAGGACGAATGATTATAGTTGATCTTTGCACTTTAGGCGTATTTGGACATTTTTCTCTTATATTGCTGCTATGCTAAAAACTTAACATTTTCATTTTACAGGTTGTCTTCTAAATGATTATGAGATTAACTGCTTGTGTTAAAAAGCTGTCTTATTGTTATTGTTATTGTTTTTAAGTATTCAACCTATCATGAACCATATGCTCTGCTCAAATATATATATATATATTTTTTAAAGTGCAAAAAATATAATGGGGGCAGATAAATGTAAATGCACCGGCCTCATACATGTGCCAAGATGATCATATTAGATCAGAGGTCTTCAAACTTTTGGTTGCCGAGACCTAATAATTAGATCAACTTGTTGACAAACATATTTCTCCCGTCAATCTCTCCAGTGAGCTTTTCATTTTTTTAGTTGCTCCATTTCTATTCACCCAGCTGTCTAGGGCCAAAAGGTAGGGTTATAGAACAGTGTTGGGTGTTCTAAGACTTCTATGGGCCTTTTTGGGAATTTCTTAAATGTTTATTTTGTTGTGCATTTTACTTTTACTTTTCTTTTAAACGACACATAGGTCAGTCATATGACTTTATTACTACAGCAATTCTTAAAATTACCAGACTTGAAAATTAAATACAAAATCTAATACTGACATGATATAAGCCCCTAAGTCAACATCTATTCATGGCAAATTGAAAATGGCAATTTATTAATTTAATATCTTTCCGAAAAGACTATAACTAAATTTCCATCAGGAAGCAGTACGAATAAAATCTTGGGGGCAGAGTAATAGTGAAAAGTGATAAGCAGTTATCAGACTTTTGAACAGTTTAGTAGACTGAATAATCAGCATAGCTTTATTTACCCAATTTCAAGAACTATTATTTAGTTTGGAGAAACATAGTGCAACGGACCAAGAATCTGACTTAAATAGGAAGTAAATAAAGATTTGAGAGGCCCATATAAAAATACAAGCCCGCTACATATGCCCTCACCAATATTTCAAACGAAGAGGTCTGTAGTTGTAAATTATATATACATACAGATCACTGAAAGCACTTGAGTTTACGTGGAAGGTTACACCCAAACAACCAATAGCATTAGATGTGAGAGATATACTCAATTTGGCTGAGCAAGACGTCATTGATAAAGTCTTAAGCCAATATCTAAAACAGTCAGGACAAAAAAAAGACAGTAACTAAAAGGGGAAGAACTTAAGCTCACTTTAAATATATTGTAAGCAATAGGTTTATTTTACAACAACTACTGGGAGACTCCACAGTATTGGGAGCAAGGTAGAACTTCTAGCTTCACCCCTGTCGGCTGATATCATTTGGATGAGAACGACTAGTACCCGAACCCCAATCAAAGAGAGGATGTTACAGTGTAAAGAAGAATCTAATGGGCAACATAGTTAAATGCTGCTCTGAGGTTGAGCATTAGCAACAGACAGGATTGTCCTTCATCTTACATGCAGAGATAGCCATCAGCAGGGTGGGGTGCAACTTCCTCAATGCTGAAGCCCTCACAGTGTCTTAAATGATGGTCGTTTACTTCAATTTTCCCTGCTAAATACATTTTGCAGAACGTCATGACTACGAAGAAGGAAACATTACTTATTGGGTAGAAGTCTCTTAACGCATCGTGATTTAGGGAGAACATTCAATTTATGGCTTTCGCATGCCTCCTTTTAATCCATCCACCACCATTCCCTGCAAAAGTGATACATTGATAAAGTGAACCTCAGCATATTTTTAAATAAAGAAATATTATTTTATAATGGAAGTACAAGAATGTATAGGAACTCTTCGAAATTAAAAGTAGCCTTTATTGAAGTCACAGCTTTGTTGCCATTACTTTGAAGACACTTAAAATGATCCCTATTGTGTTTAATGTGTTCCATATAAGGTACTCACGGGTTTTGCCATATGTTTCTCTGATCCGTTGATTATAAGTCGATTAACCAGGTGTGTAAGTTTGACTCTCAAATGTTCTTCTGCAACCTTGACTTTCTTGAGGGCAGCTGCTGCTTTGCAGAAGACGTCGAGCTGGTGAGAGTTCTGTAAAACCAAGGGAAATAAAGGTTTTTCTAAGTACAACAAGGCTTCTTCCACCAAATCTAATGAAGTAGGAAAGGAGGCCATGGTTCACAGACAAAGAGAAACCTTTACATATGGTAACTTTAAAACTGGAGGGACCGTGTTCACAAAGGTACATCTGGTTGTAAACGTTAGTGTTTTTATGACTGACAGGGATTTACTGCTGGTCCTCTCAAACACATGCTTTCCCACAACCTAATTCATGTTCATTGGGTCCCCAGAGTGAAGCTTTATAAAGCCCACACCTACATTGGCAGAAATATGCAAACACATCTGTGCAGCAGTGCTTAACTTAAGCCGGTGGGGGCCACCAAAACTTATTTTTGGGCACAATCACTTATTTTTCAGAATCATCCATTTACAGTGAGCAAGAGAGGGAAATCGAACAATGCAAAAAGACACAGGAAGCGAAAAACTGAAAAATAGTCACAAAAGGGGAACAGAGGAATGTGCACAAACATGCAAGAGGAAGGGGCAGAGGGAGTCTTGCAGCGGATTGAAGAGGCCTGAGGTGGATTTAAGACTACTTGGTATTCAGGTGCCAAAATGTACAAATTAAGCGCTGACTGGAATCCCGACTGAAGGCCCTAGATGCAAGGACTATTTAGAAACTTGAATTGATTGTCTAAATGCCTAAGGACAACCTTACAAATAAACATATACATATGATCGGTTTCATGTTCTTTTACTATGTCTGTGAAATACCGAGGAACCCTATCAGACATTCACTACTTTTAGCAGACCTGTATTGGTATCTTACTCACAGTCTTCATCTACTTGGAAGTCACAGATTTTAACTGATGAGATCAGTAATCACATCTTGAAGGGCCTCGTGCAATTATATATGCCTTTCCCAACACCTATTTCATTTTTTGAAGTACACCGACCTCTTGCACTATAAGCATATAGAGAACTAAAAAGCTATAAAACGTACATCAGAGCTACTAAGCTGCAATAATTGACTCTCTATATATATCTATGTATCTGTGCATGTATCGAAGAGTAATTGGTTTGACCTAAAGGGTCATATCACTTTGCAATGTAAGGTATAAATGTACATTCCAAGACCTATTGATCTCATTCCCTATCAAGCCCACAGATTGTTTAAAGTTATCCACACAAAGTTTATAGTGCAAGGCAATAACAAGGGCACTGAACCAGTGTGGTGAAAAAAAGAATTTAAAAAGTGCGTAAAAATGCAAAAATGCAAAAATGTAATATATTTAGGCTTGAAAAATACTGAAAAGATCACTGGAAACACCGAAGGCTCTTATGCACAGGTTAACTCTGATTAATAAGCAAACTCTCTTGAGCATGTATTGGCTAATGCATTCTTAACGACAGTCACTTGGGTGTCTCTTGACCAATCAGAAGGTAAAATACTTGAGGTGGCATTCTAGAACATCTCTCCCAGCATAAACATTTATCAAATTACCAGTTTGTGCACTTATTGCAGCGCACTCGTTGTGTCATCTGCTCCCTCTTACTTCCATTCATCTGAGGGGTGAGCATGTACAACACATGTTGGCAACACCAGATCATTTATGATGTGTTCGGATTGTGTGGGAATAATGTACATTTGACTTTCTTCGCCTACCTTTTTGTGTTGAGGTATGACATCTTGCACATAGATTTTACTGCAGACAGCCTAGAAAAAAAACAGAGTACGTGTTACAGTCCTTCATTTTGTAAAGGAGTGCATGCAAACTGCCCTGCCACTGGGCTTGGCCAACCAATAAAAAGTACATTCCAATCACTTTGTTGCAAGACCAATCAATTTGCAGATTGCCAATTCATTATTATCGAAGCTTCTAATGCATAATCACAGTCCATTTTTTGAGACCCCCCCCTTGCTGGAATTTACTGTTCGTTTGCTTAAGGAACCCACCCGCAGTGCAAGCCAGCGTGTTGCCCTTTTCATCCCCTGGGGTCTGGCGACCCCATGATCAGAGACTGGTGCCGTTCTTTCGGCCTTGCAAGTTATGGGTCCCTGGATGGTGAAAGAGAGGAAAGAGATGCCTGTTCGTTTCTGGACATGGTACGACCCCCTGTGGATTTTAGTCTCCCGAGAAGAGCAGTCCACAGTGCTTTCTTCTCATTTTGTCAGATTTAATGTGAGCATAGGTCATGGTGCAGCAGTCGCGGCCTCACCGCTGATCAGATATTGAAGGCTCACTTGAGTAACAAATGCACGTCTCTCCCCAAGCCTGAAAGCGGTTGTTACTTGTGACTGGCTGGTAGGCAGTGTGAGAAAGGTTAATAAAGTGCAGTGACAGCTAGAACGAGAGAGTAAGAGAGAGAAAGAGTAAGAGAGGAAGAGAGATAAAATATCAGTTTGAAAGATATCAGCCATGAATGGACAAAAAAATTGAAAACATGTACGTGAGCGTTTGCACAAGTGTAGCCAGATAGCAGCCTGATCTAATACTGGATACTACACATATCTGGAACTCATATATTCCTTTACATTTACCTTGCTCCGATTACACAGCTGAGTGACATTCTGGACCGTTGCCTGGATCTCCTGCAATTTCAATTTTCTGTGTGGCGCTGGCAGAGCTGCCGCATTGATGATCCCAAGGGTGGCGAGCAGGGTCACCGCAAGCATCAAGGACTTCATGGCACTGGTGCAGGAAGGGCAGGGCGTGGTGCTTGCAGAAGAGGCTGATGCACTTGTGTCTTCCTACCTGCTCACACGCCATCTCCTCATTTTATACAGCACGTCTCAGCATAAGGAAACACTCGAGTGCCGCAAAAATCCTGATGACTTAACAATTTAGGATCGTGGAAACCACAGCTATCAGAAATCTCTGCTAGTCAGTGGAACTAAGAAGAAATGACAAAAGTTGTTGATAAGAGTTTCCAGTCCTTCGAAGTACTTCACCAATATATAATTATAGAACCGTCTCATTTGCATGTCTTCTCTCTTTCTTCTCCCCTACCTTGTGAGTTTCCAGATACAGGTTCAAGATGTCACCATAAGTGATCAGGCAGTATTCCAACAACGAGATTCTACTACCACGCTTTCCTTACCTTATTTGTGAGGGCAGAGAGAAGACACCAGTGATAATCAAAGTCAGTGGATAGACCAGACTCAGTTCAAGGGCAACTGTCATGATAAACGGGATTAATAATATGTTAAGAAATATATGAAAAGGAAATGGAACAAGAACAGGGAGATAAATCAATGACGGATGATGATGCCGCAGAACTCAGCACAGCCATAAAGACTCCACCAGATCACCTGGCTGCTAACTTAGTAGGTCCAGAAACTATAAACGTAGCAAAAGATTTGGAATTATGTTCAGGGGGCAACAATGAAGACAGTGAATATACCCTCCAGCATTTACTCCTCAACATGAGATAGGAGATTAAATGTGGTTTTGCTGAGTCAAAAAAGAGCTTTCCAGAATCAAGGCAAAATCAATCTGCGATTCGGGCTATGTGCGAAAATCTAGAGACCAAAGTGGATGGGCTCTCTGAGAGGACTGGGAGCTTAAAGGGGAGAAAAGGGGAAAAAAGGAAAGAAAAAAAGAGGGAAAAAAACAATAGGGAGAAGATAGGGCTACAGGGAGGGGGTTAGGAGAGGGGGTGAAAGCACAAAAAAGTCCTCATAAACAAAACACCAATTTTCTAAAAATCATCGATTCCAGGGTGTGTTACATAAAGCGAGTGGTTGATACAAAAGATAATAGACAGATAACAGTTGAAATAATACGATGGGAAAAGCGGGACACCTGGATGATAAAGATAAATGAGGGATATTAAATTTCTGTCCTGGAACGTAAATGGCCTGCGCGTACGAGGAAGAAGGCATAAAATCTTACAGTATCTTAGAGACTCGCCCGCGCAGATCATAACAATCCAGGAGACACATCTAAATAAACAAGAGATCACAGACATATTGAAAAAATTGAAATGGGTTGACAAATTCATAAGCACAGATCATAATGCTAGTATTCGTGGAATAGCCATCATCTTCAAAAGGGGAGCTAGGGCTCAGATTGTGGATTGGAGGACAGATCCGAGTGGCAGATGGCTGATAGCCAATGTTCAGCTTGACGTAAGGTGATTGACCCTGGTGGGTTACTACGGTCCCTATCAGGAGGATTCCTCCTACTTAAATACGTTACAAAACCACCTGATCAACATTACAGACCCAATAATATGGATGGGGGATTGTAATTTAGTGCTGGATCCAAAATTGGATAAATCCCCTAGTTCTAGAGCTGTAGTTCACAATAAAATGAGAGATACACTTCTGCATTGTATGTCCAACTTAGGATAGGAGGATCTGTGGAGACAAAGAGCAGGGAAAACCTTTGGTGTCTCCTTTCACAATTACAAATATAAGCATAAATCACATATTGATTATGCTCTATTCAGCTTCTCCATAAAAGACTCTATACCGAACTTAACGTATCTACCTCAGAATATTTCAGACCACTCAGCTATTCTCTTCTCGATAATGCTAGATCAGGAACCCACTTATGCTTCATGGTCTTTTGACCGCATCATCTTATTGGAGGAAGAGGAAAGAGAACATCTTATATCTGAAACCGCCTCTTTCCTGGAGTGGAATATAGATTCTACCTCCCTGGTCAGTGTGTGGGAGACATGGAAAGCATATATAAGGGGTTGTATCACTAACCGGGCATCCTACAGGAAAAAGAAATACAGAGAGGAGTTATTAATTATAGAGCAAGATCTGGCCCTATTGGAGTGTGCAGATCAAGCGCCTTCGGTAAATCTAGAAAAGAAAAGGGAGTTAAGGGATAAATTAGAAACGTTACTGCAGGAGAGGCTGAACAAACGATGGCAGGCCAGTAAGCTTTCCCACTTTGAATATGGTGAATCGGCAGGGAAGCTACTAGCTTGGAAAATAAAAGCGGACCAGACTAGAAACCATATAAAAGATGTGAGGCTAAATGGAGAAATGGACAACAGGAAGGCTGATCTCGAAATAGGCGAAGCTTTCAGTACTTTTTTCCAAAACATATATACAGATGACGCCAATATCAATATCGAGGAAAGAACTGAGTGGCTGGAAAAGGTAAACCTTCCAAAGCTGAACAGGCTACAGAGCGAAAATCTAGATAAAGAGATAACGGAGGCAGAAGTAGAAAGTGTTATTAAACAACTAAAACAGGGAAAGGCTGCAGGACCGGATGGTATTCCGGGTGAGCTATATCGAGTGCTTAATTCTACTCTCACCCCGATTTTAACTAATCTATTCAATAATATACTATTTAGATGTGAGACACCACCTAGTTCTTGGGGAGAAGCAAATATTGCTTTAATCTTAAAAACAGGTAAGGACCCAGCAGATTGCGGATCATATCATCCAATCTCGCTTCTCAATAACGACTATAAGATCTTTTCGACAATTTTGGCTGCATGTTTGGGAAGCGAGATTGGAACAATTATTCATCAAGATCAAAAGGGGTTTATTAGAGGCCAATTAATAATGAAGAGGGTCAATGGGGAATATTTAGTGACCATACAATGGTATCATCCCCTGAATCATGATTATAACAGAAAGATACCAGTAGGTCAAACAGAAGTAAACTGTCTAAAAACGTGTTGGTTAGGGAACAGTCACCAAGTCTATATTTCAATAGTACGTGGTGGTCATCAAATGATTCCCATCAGATACCCGTCCTGTGCCGCCCTACATCATTTGGGATCCTTCCCCGGAAGGAAGTGATGAAAAAACCACTTAAGATTAGGTGAACTGTAACCTAATCAAGTGGAAAAAACTCAAATGTGATGGGTTGGTCTGTGTGGCATAAGGAGGGTACAAGTATTTAGCAGTGCACAAAAGTGTTAAAGTAACTGTGTTGGAAAAGTGTGTGGATTTAAGATTGGGTTGTAGAAGTGGAAAAAACTATTTTAATGGTATCCTATCTACACCCAACAGTAAAAACAGTGCATGAGTGTATTAAACATATATATACTCAGATGTATTGAAGGTCAACATGTTTCTGCGGTAAATGCACCATCAGGATTCAAGCAAGCCGGGCCGAAGACGGCTGCAATGCCAGAAACCGGTCCCCGGAAGCATGTTTCCTTCCCAGTATAAGAATTGGCTTGGTAGTTTGGTCTGCCCTGTTCCCATGATGCACTGGGCCAGGGACAGACTCATTTGCATATAGCCAGGTTCTGAGCTGGGATGGTGCAGTGAGCTAAAAAACGGTGGTGGATCAAGCCCTGATCTGTTGACTGGGTATGAGTGTTCTGTTTAATTCAGATACTCTGTCCATCACCACCCCCTTTTCTGAATCAATTCAACACATGGGCATTGGCCTACGTTGGGGGGGTCGTGCGATTGCTGTTGATGTGCATTGGGGACACAGCTACTACTCACCTTCACAGTCATCCAATTTGCCATGTGTCTCAGGGATACACATGCGCATAGATGTCAGTTACCATGGTGTACCTTCATGTGCAATCATTGTCCCTACACCCAGCCATACTACCATACATGAGTGAACATAGTAATGACACATCTGTGTGATTTAGAATATTTTATTCACATTTAGGTGATTGACGGAGCTGGAGCTCTACATGGCTATCCAAGCCCACATCACATGGAAGCCCAGTGGTGGGCCAACCAGAGTCCTTTGGGGATTGTGAAGTGACTAGGAAGTGGGAGAGTACAGTCCGCAGGAGGATTGCTGTTTCATTGGCCAGCAGTGATGAAATGGGAGTCCGTGTCCAGGTCCGGGTGAATGTTGCAGAGTGTTCCGTGGGTCAGTAGGAGGTATTTCCCAGGGCATGATGCATATGTTATAACCAGGCAGGGACAGGGCATATGGCGGTGATGGATGCTACTGCCTCCTTCCTCACACAGTAATTCCCATCCCCTTCTAAGTCCCAAGATACGGGTTCTGTGTCCGGTGTGTCCGGTGTGTGTGGCGGGGTGATGGCTGCATCAGTGTGTGCCACTGACACAACAGACTGCGAGGGTGATAGGGCAGCATCACTGTGTACCACAGACACATCAGGGGTCGGAGCTGTGTGTGTGTCGATGTTCCTGGTCCAGTCATCTGGGAACGGCTCAGTGGCAGCGATGGCAAAACGAAGAACTGCTGGGCATTGTAGTTCCAAGATACTATTCGCTGGTGTCCAGCCATGGCAGACATACTTCCAGTCTGCTTCTGCTCCATGGTCTCCATTGACCTCTGCATCTGTGCCAACTCTGTGCTGTAATCACTGGTGCCTGTCTGACCAGACAGTTCTTGTATTCGATTCATGGCCCCAGCGAGGCCAGACAAGGTCTGTGGTGCCTACAGGGCGTGTCCGATAGGGACTGTACGTGGTCCCTGATGGGATTCAGACACCCACGTATGTCATTGAGTTTGGCGGCCATGAGTTCAAAATCCACCAGCAGCTGTTTAGCCAACTCCACCTAGCAACCCCACACACTTTGTTGGAGCTCCATATATTGGTCGGGGGTGCTGGGAGACAGCTGTGGTGGTGTGTGTTTCCTGTGGTCTGTGCAGGTGGTGGGCTCACCTCGGGGCACCTGGCCTGCCCTGCTCCTGGGGATGGGTTGCTGTCCATTATCCATTGGAGGGTGTCTTGACATATGTGCAGGTTGTCCTCTTCATCATCAATGCTGTGAAGTGTGGTGTGCCCTGCAGGTGGTGTTGTTTGTCCCTCTGTAATGTGAAAGGGGAGATGCAGGTTAACAGAGTTACTCATGTATGTTGAGGATTTGCAGATGTTTCTGCATGCCAATGTACATTGTCACTGTTTTGGTGGAGCTGGCTATTTGATGGCAGTCAGTGTGTTTTCCACTACATGAAGGATGTGTGGTAGTACCTGTGCATTATCATCACATAGTGTCAGGCAATGCCAGATGTGAGTGGACAGTTACTAGGCACGTGCAGGACCTGTTGTGAGCCATGTCCTATGGTGTTGGTGTTGCACTTTGTACCTCTTTGCCGTCATTGCTGATGTTCTTTGATTGCCATGTGTGTCTGCTTCATTGCGGGGGAGTTGCCCCTGAAGCTCTGATTTCGCGTAGCCTTCTCCCTTTGTGGCGGAGTGATTTTGAATTGTGTGCTTTTCGGGGCATGATTTGTTTTTAACTTGGGTCATATGTGCTCTCGGACAGATTTTGTGGCCCTGGGGCATTGCTCATCTGCTGCATGTATTGTACGCCATAGGTTGTGTGTGCACTTGGACATGACAGGGTGTGACCTGCTCCTTTACGGATGTGATCCACACTGGGCTACCTCCATGTTGATTTGTGGGCCATCTCATGTTTTTGGCCTGCTGCCATGCTATCCGGCATGCAGTATTACTTGCATAGTCACTGTAGGTCACAGAGCCGTTGCTTTGCTGGATTCAGCACACGTGCATGGGTTGGTTGTGGTATTGGTGATATGGAGGGGGGCTCCTTTGTGCATATTGTGGATGGGGGACTACTTGGCATTTCTTTGTGTGCTCCAGTGTGCCAAGGCTATCAGTGACATGCTCCACGAACATTGTGGGTGTACAGTGTGCTACACATAATTGTGCATGTGTGCCATTGTGCCCATCTCCCCCATCCCCCCCGGCCCTGGTCGTTAGTCACCCAGTTGCTGTTGGGTCTGGTCGTATCGTGCTGGGTCCAGGCCCTCAATTCCTGCCACCGTCTCCACACTGCTGACTGTGGCCACCATTTCCTCCAGCTCATCAGTCTCCTCCTATGTCACAGGACTCCCACCTCCAGTAGTTCTTGCTGCCTTCCTGTTGACGGAAAGCTTCTCCTTGGTTTGGCTGTGCAAATCATGCCAGCACCTCTTGACCTCCTCCAGTGACCTCCTCGACACTCCGACTGCATTGACGTTGGTGACGATGGCCTGCCATGTTTCTGTTTGGGTTGCCAGTGCCGCAGTGGAGGTGCCGAACAGTTGTTGATGGTGTCCTATCACCTCCCTGACGATGATCCGGTCTTCCTGTGGACTGAACCTCATCTTCCTCTTCCTCTTGTCCTTGCCCTTTCCCGAACACTTGGTTCCTGGCAGTACCTCCGTGGGGCTTGTGGAGTTTGGCTTGTCCTCGGCACTCGGTTGGGGTGCATCCATGTTGCAGCGCAGTTTGATTTTTCTATCTTTCCTTTATAGTGCATTTTCCTGCCAGACACGTGGAGTTAGCAGGCCTGTGGCTGGATTTGTCTGATTTTTGCATCACGGTTGGCCTCATTGCATGTTTTTTAGCGTTCGCGTATCGGATTATTGCGGAGTGGTGTTGAATTTCACACGCATGTTTGACGCCTTATCTAGTGTCTATCGCATGCTAACGCCGCGTTGTGAAATCCACATTGACACAGGGTTATTTTCCAGCGATAGGCTGCGATTTTGAAAGTTGCTTAATGCTACTCTTGCGGTAGTTATCACACGTTCTTGTGGATATACCCCAGAGTGCTTTATCAAACAAAACAAGACCAAAGCAACAAAGATTCAATCAGTAGAACCGGAGCTATGTAAGTTTAAAGATGGCAATACATATAGTGCCAAAAAGCACAAAGCAACAACTGCGGTCATCTGGTTGCACCAACCGTGACAAAGTCACAAGGTCAGGCCAACCGCGAGGGAGAACGGGCAGGGTGGTTCACTGACAGAATATCGAACCCCAAAATATCCCCATTCACAAATATTGAGTTTTTAATATCTATGTAAAAAATATCGACATCCTATATTTTTTATTGTAAGTACAAAAATATTGGAGAAAAAAATAATGATGTAAAAAATATAGTTGTACAAAATATCGATTTTAATATATATAAAAAAGAATATTAAATATATAAAAATTTAAAAAACGTAACAAAATAAATCAGATTTAATATGCATGTGACAGAGTAGCTGCAGGGGCAGACCCAAGGCACCCCAGGGCCCCTTCAAGGACATACTCTCCCCGACAGGAGGCCCAGCCCTCGGCTCCAGCAGAACAAAAGGGGAAGGGACAGAACAAGTGAGGTGTTGCAGTGTGACGGAAGGAGACGGCATATCAGACCTTAGCGAGGACCGCGACGAGGGAGAAGAGAGCAGAGAACCGGAGACCAAGAGCAGTGGACAGGAGACCGGGAGCAGCGGACCGGAGACTGGGAACGGAGGAGCTGGGACTGATGGAAGACAACAGGAGTGAGGGAGTTCAGGACAACACCCCTCGGGAAAGCGCTGAGGACGAGGCAACCGTGACCCCGTTACAGGGTCACAGTACAAGGGAAGTGGCGAGAGGGGCGGGGAGTGTATGGAAAAGCTGGGCGGTTTTCTGGGTGGCGTTTATGGGATATTGAAGTACGGGGTCAGGTGGCACTTAAGTCCAGAGGCACCACAGCCTCAAACAACAGGCACATAAGACTAATAAGCAGCACTAGTACTACTGGGGCACTCACCGGCCTGGAGAGGATTTAGAACTACTGGCCCTTCCTCCCTTCCTGCATGGGCGGGTACTCCCACCACAAGCCCTCCCCTTTTTTTCTGTAGGCATTTCCTTTTCTTTTGGTATTCAAACCTCCTTTTTGACGGTATGCCCTGGAGTGACCCGGTGAGGTAACACGGTCCCCAAGACAGGAGGTTCTGCCTTCTTCTGTTTTGTTTCACAAAACGTGTGGGAGCAATAGTAGACAAACGCAAGTCTCTATTTTGCCTGTTCCACTCTTCATTTTCGCGAGGGGGAGATCCCTGAAAGAAAAGTCTCCAGGGAAATACTGGCATACTCACGGCGAAGCAACCTGAAAGCGGACCCAAGACCCCAAAAGACATGCAGGACACACCCAAACCACAGAGACAACATACTGTATCAGAAATAAACATTGTGCCCTATCAATTTCCTGTCCTTGCATCCTTTCTGGTGTGTGACAAGTGTTGTCAGAAGTGGGATTCCCCTACCCGTCACACATGAGGAAAATGAGTAACCCCCTAGGCTGCGAAGACATGTTGAAACAGTTGTCCGAAGGCCAACATCACCTCCAGCTGGTCGTAGAGGGACAAGCAACCGAGGCCAAAACAGACCGAGAGCACCTGCAGAAAGCCCTACAGGCGCAGACTGGGCTCATCATGCAAAATCAGGCGGTTGAAGATACCGCCATCCAAAGGTTAACAGATACTATCCCTAGAAGTAAGGTGCATCCCAACGTTCCCAGCTCGGTTCTGCAAAAATTCCAACCAGGCGAGGACCCCGATTTCTTTTTCACGAACTTTGAAAGGGTTGAAAGTACGGCCCAGTGGTCGGTTGAGCATTGGGGAGAATATGTTGCCCCTCTGTTGTCGGGAGCATTACAGACTGCCTACCAGGCCGCCAACCCAGCTGGCACCACCCCATATGATGTTGTGAAAAAAGCGATCCTGAAGAGGCTTGGCTATGACCAAGAATACTGCCGGATAAAATTCCGTAAGGAAAAATGGCTTCCCCAGGACAATCCCCGGGCCTTGTTCTATAGGGTCAAGGACTTAGGGAACAGATGGTTGCAACCCCACAGCTCCAGTATGAAACAGGTGATGGAGATTATTTTCCTGGAAGAATACTTCGATGCCCTTCCCAGCTCAACACGCGCTTGGGTGAAACAACACCCCAAGGTTTCAATCACAGAGGCTATGGAATAGACCTTTGTCCATCAGAGAGTCCCGGAGATGAGGGCCCTACCGGTCAGACCACCCCTGAGCAACACACCCCAAATGAGAGCCCCTACGCCAAGTGCCACTACCCCTCCGATCCGGCCCCTCATAGATCCCACTTTCCTACGTCGTCCTGCCCCAAGGAAACAGGGCCCCAATGCTTCCGCTGTGCCAAGTGGGGACACATCGCCCTCTTTTGCCCCCAAAGATACAACACAACTGAACCTATGGAGGTGGGTTACACCAGAGGAAAGGTCCTATTGGTTGGGGACTGAAACAGAGCCTATCACCTGGTGCTTGTCATCAACCGCAGGCACATCAACGCACTTATCGACTCTGGGTGCCGCCTCTTGGTTTTCACCCAGACCCGGGTTCTGGCCCAGCAATGGAAAACGGGAGAAAAGGTGGCAATTACCTGTGTCCACGGGGATCAAAAGACCTATCTAGTGGCCGAGGTTGTTCTTACAGACAATGGAGCAGAAAGAGGCCTGAGGGTGGGTGTGATCCCTAAGTTAGTGAAGGAATGCATTATTGGAACGGACTGCCCCGATTTCTCAGTATACCTGGCTAGGGCTATCAAAAAGGAGGAAGAACATACCCTCCTAAAAGCCACACCCTATTACACTGAAAATATAGAAGGGGGTAGGTACAGGGAGAAGAAGTCTTGCAGTACTAAAAGAAAACAATTCTGAGGTGGTGATGAACGGGCTCGCTAACCCTCTTTCTGCCTCCGCCTCTGTTGCAGATGGCGAGACAGGAAGACCCCGCAGCTTCAGAGCAGCATAAGCAGAGGACCTCTCTCTGGGAAATGCCTGGGCCCAGTTAGTCCCAGAAGAGGACGACTAGGTAGGCCCCTGTTTTTATAAGTCCAAAAGATTGTTATACAGACTAGTAAGAAAGGGCATTGAAACAACAAGACAGTTGTTTGTTCCCACTCCCTTCCACCTACAAGTGCTCCACCTGGTCCATAACCAAGCGAAGGAGGCCTTACAGAAGAGAGAAAACCGAAGAGTACCTCCTCCGCAGATTCTACTGGCCAGGTGTATTTTCGGATATCAGACGTCACTGTGCTGCCTGTCCTTTGGCCAATGAACCAATCCCTCAAATGTGCCCCGAGCACCCCAATGCCTCTCCCTATTATCGACACCCCACTCCCCAGGGTTGGTATGGACCTGGGAGTAAGCATGAGCGAATTTTGCGGATCTCGCGTTCGCGAATTTTGCGGATTTGCGGATTCGCAATCCGCAAAATCCGCGAATTCCCGCGAATTTGCGGATTTTTTTTTTTTTGTGTTCGCCCGTGTTTCTGCCAGTTCGCGAGGGTTTTGTACACTTTCGCAAATTGCGAACTTACCTGTCGGGTCGCAAGTTTCGCGAACTTGTTGTTTCTACGTGTCCAGCCTGTTTGGGACACTCTTCTTCATCACTGCCACTCTCTGTCACCACTGCCACTCTCTGACTACTCATGCCACCCTCTGGCCCACCCATGCCACCCTCTGTTTCATCACCACACCCTCTGGTTGTCCAGTGTACATTATTTTCGGCAAAGCAAAGCACACCTTCCCTGCCTCAAGTGACCTGAATTAATTTGGGGCTGATTAATGTGTCACAGAATATTTTTTTAGCTGGCACCTGCTTCCTTAGTGCGCCCTGATTAGTGATCTTTTGCACTTGCTAAGTGCTTTCATTGTTGCAAAATTAGTTACAACACCTGCCCTGCCCCAACTGACAATAATGAATTAGGGGCTGATTAATGGATTTTAACTTCCAGCCTGGCTCCTGCTTGTCTCCCTTAGCTGTAATTCAGGACCTTTGTGGCATATGTGTAACTATTCTGAGGTTCAGAGCAGGGTCACATAATAGTTTCAACTGGCAACTGAACTCTGGAGGGGCCCCTCAGGAAGCACTACAGGAAATGGCTACAAATGATGAGCCTGAACTTTTGAACCTGGTAAGTAGTTACTTTCAGTTTTGCTAAGATCGTATTTCTGCAATTTTGCACTTATTCGCGGGGCGCGAACTCACGCGAACTCACGCGAACAGTGCGAGCAGTGCGAGCAAAATCCGCTGCTCGCGGATTTGCGGATTTTGCGGGAGATTCGCAAATCTCGCGGATTGCGGATTTCCCGAAAATCCGCAAAATCCACGAGCGGAACGGATTTTCCGCCCATGCCTACCTGGGAGGTCCCTTGCTCACTTCAACGCGAGACCACCAATACATATTGGTATTGGTGGACTACGCGACCAAATACCCTGAAACCATACCCCTTTCTAGCATGGCCACAAACAACGTGGCTCATACGATTTATTTATTATTTATTTATTTATATATATTTAATTTTATAGAGCGCACAGCTACCCAGAGGTTTCCCGGCCCTAAACCAGTGAGGGAGGTGTACTGTTGCAAAGATTATAGATCAAAAAGCCACGTTTTAACATCTCTTCGGAACTTTAGATAGTTGGATTCAATCCGAATAGACAAAGGGAGAGAGTTCCACAGGGATGGGGCCAGAAAAGCAAAAGATCGACCCCCCATTCTGGCTCTCTTCGTCCTGGGGATCAGAAGTTTATGTTGACTGGATGAGCGAAGAGTGCAGGAAGGAAGGTACGGATGAATAAGAGATTTCAAATACTGGGGGGCCTTGCCAGTGTTAATTTTATGTACAAGACAAAGAGCCTTAAATTTACAGTGATTGTTAATGCATAGCCAGTGAAGGCTACGACGGTGCAGGGATGTGGAGGATTTATAAGGTAATTTACACAGAAGACGGACTGCCATGTTCTGGACCGTTTGTAATTTCCGGATAACCTCTTTGCCCGCTCCCAGAAAAAGAACATTACCATAGTCCAGGCGAGATGTTATTAACGCCTGGACTACGGTTTTCTGGGTGTCCAGAGGAAGCCTCCAGGTGATTTTCTTCAACCATTTGAGGATGGTTATACAAATGGAGGAGACTCTCACGGCATGTTGTCTCATGGACAGCTGGTCATCAAATATTATTCCCAAGTTACGGGCTGTTTTCGAAGGGTTGGGAGGGGTGCCCATTTGAACAGGCCAGTGAGAGGGTCCCCATAAGGCAGGATTGTTGCCAAATAGGAGGAGTTCAGTTTTCCCTCCGTTCAGTTTTAACTTATTGTTATGCATCCAAGAGGCAATATTGTTGAGACCATGACAGAGGGAGGATGTAGTGGAGAGATGACTGGTGGAGAGAGAAAAGATGATCTGTGTGTCATCTGCATATGAAAATATGGAGAGACCTGCCTGCTCCGCAATAGCCGCCAAGGGTCTGACATATAAATTAAAAAGGAGGGGGCTCAGGATGGAGCCTTGTGGGACACCATATGCAGATGTGTGAATTTTGGACGCCGAGGTAGCTGAAAAGACTTGAAACGTCCGATCAGACAGGAAACTGATGAGCCATTCAAGGGCGGAATGAGTGATGCCAGATGTTTTTAAAATGTTAATCAGAATGGGGTGGGAGACTGTATCAAATGCAGCACTTAAATCTAATAGAATAAGTGCCACGGTCTCCCCTCTTTCCACCAGATGACGAATGGTTTCAGAGACTCCCAGCAGAGTGGATTCTGTAGAAAAACCAGAACGAAAACTAGATTGTGAAGGGTGTAAGATATTATGAGATTCAATATGGCTAGTAAGTTGTTCATTTATATGCTTTTCCAGAATTTTAGAGTAGACTGGAAGAAGGGAAATTGGTCGGAAGTTGGCGGGGTTACTTGGATCAGCATTGGCCTTTTTCAGCAATGGTACGACCATCGCATGTTTCCATGAGTTGGGGACCTTAGCCTCCCTGAGAGATGTATTCAGTAGTTCCACTATGAGCTTTTGGGAAGGTGGGTCAAGGGTGAGCAAAATTTGAGGAGGGAAGGGATCCAGAGGGGAACCAGATGTAATACTTTTCACTAGGTTATGTAATGTGGAAGGGGTCAAGGGGTCCCTTGCTATGATGCTAGGGTTCTTTAGCTGGGTCGGCTTTCCCAGGGAACTCCTGACAGATCAGGGTACGCCTTTCATGTCCAAACTGATGGCTCAGATCTGTAAACTCCTACGCATCAAACAGATACAGACATCCGTATACCACCCTCAGACAGATGGGTTGGTAGAATGATATACCCACACCATCAAAACCATACTAAGAATGGCAGTATCATTATCCGGAAGAGACTGGGACAGACACCTACCCCTCAATCTATTTGCAATACGCACCCACACCCAATCATCCACCGGATACAGCCCCTTTGAACTTGTCTTTGGATAAAAACCCAGGACTCTTCTAGAGATGACATCAGCGAAATGGGAGTAGGAGGAGTACGAGGGACAACGCTTACTTGATTATGCCACTACCCTTAAAGATAAACAGCCCACACTGTGGGGGCAGGTGAGGGAAAACCTGGAGGCCACACAGGATATACAAAAAGGAATATTTGACAAGCAAGCCAACCTGAGATCGTTTCGGGGAGATACGGTTCTCCTTCTCTTACCTTCATCTGATAACAAACTACTAGCACATTGGAAAGGCCCCTTTAGCATCATCCAACAGGTCACCCCAGTTACCTACCGGGTTGCCGTCCCACACACTGGAAGGACAGGACAGATCTACCACATAAACCTCCTAAAAAAATGTGAAGAGGACCCCAACAACAATCCCCCACAACACCACGCCCTTTTGATAACAGACCAACAACACCTGTCCATCTGCTTTCCGCCTCTAGATACGGATAAGAACCCTATGGCAATCCCGATGGGACCCGGAGTTGACAGCACCCAAAAAGAGACCTTTAATGCAATTGCCAAATAATATAGGGATTTTTTCTCTAAGCAACCAGGCAGGACTCCCCTAATAAAACACCATACAAAATCCAACGGGGCTAAACCCGTTAGACTACGCCCCTACCGCATTCCGGGAGCCTGAAGACGGGTGGTAGAACAGGAAGTTGAGACCATGCTACGAGACGGCATCATAGAACATTCCAATAGATAATTGTGCTCCCCTATAGTCCTGGTTCCAAAACCCTAAGGATCGGTGAGATTCTGTGTAGATTTCCGACAACTGAACTCCCTATCACGTTTTGATTCATACCCCATGCCCAGAGTGCATGAGATGATTGAGTGATTGGGCACAGCTAGATTCCTCACCACTTTAGACCTCACAAAAGGGTACAGGCAGATCGCCTTGACCCCTGAAGCCAGGGACAAAACTGCCTTTGCTACCCCCTCCAGCCTCTTTCATTTCAAAGTTTTACAGTTTGGCCTCCATGGAGCCCCAGCCACCTTTCAGAGACTAATGGACATCATCTTGCGGCCCCACCAACGATATGCTGCCACATACCTTGATGACATTGCCATATACAGCCCCTCCTGGGAACAACACCCAACTCACCTATGAGCCGTGCTGAACAGCCTACGACAGGCAGGACTTACAGCCAATCCTGCCAAGTGCATGCTCGCCACCAGCTCCGCTCGGTTCCTAGGATACCACATACAAGAAGGATGTCTCAGGCCACCGGTGGACAAAGTATACTCCATCTAGAACTTACCTTTGCCCTCCACCAAAAAGGGATACAAGCCTTCCTGGGCCTCGTAGGGTATTATCAAAGGTTCATTCCCCATTTCTTGGACTTAGCAGCCCCTCTGACCGACATGCTGTCAAAGAATCATCCGAACATCATTAGGGAATGGACAACAGAACAACACAAAAGTCCAGCTATGTTGAAGGAAGCCCTCTGCCACAAACCTGTACTGCTGTGCCCTGATTTCACTAAACCTTTCACCCTACAAACTGACACCTCAGATTGGGGCCTGGGGGCCGTCTTGTCCCAACCTGACAGCCATGGCAATTTGCATCCTGTCGTTTATCTCAGTCGCAAACTGTTGCCCCAAGAATCCCACTTTTCAATCGTTGAGTAGGGAGGAGTGTTTGGACATTAAATGGGCTGTTCAATCCCTCCAGTATTACCTACTCAGCTGTTCCTTCTTTCTGCTGACTGACCATGCCCTATTGCTCTCTCTGGCGCAAAACAAAGACACCAATATGCCTGTGTTGCGGTGGTTCCTGGCCTTACAACCTTTTTTGTTTCAGGTGTCCCAACAGTCGGGAGTTCAGCAGGCCAACGTGGATTTCCTATCCAGGCCGGAGGCGACTTATTGGCCCGATCGGCCATGCCTGGTGGGGATGCCTTGTGACAAAGTAGCTGCAGGGACGGACCCAAGGCACCCCGGGGGCACCTTCAAGGACATACTCTCCCCGACAGGAAGTACAGGCCCTCGGCTCTGGCGGAACAAAAGGGGATGGGACAGAACAAGTGAGGTGTTGCGGTGTGATGGAAAGAGACGGCGTATCGGAACTTGGCGAGGACAGCAACGAGGGCAAAGAGAGTGCAGAGAACCAGAGACCTAGAGCAGCGGACCGGAGACCAAGAGCAGCGGACCGGAGACCAGGAGCAGCAGGCCGGAGACTGAGAACGGAGGAGCTGGGACTGAATAAGACAGTGGAAGTGAGGGAGTTCAGGACAACACCCCTCGGGAAGGCGCTGAGGACGAGGCAGCCGTGACCCCGTTACCAGGTCACGGTACAAGGCAAGTGGCGAGAGGGGAGGGGAGTGTCTGGAAAAGCTGGGCGGTTTTCTAGGTGGCGTTTATGGGATATTGAAGTACGGGGCCAGGCGGCACTTAAGTTCAGAGGCACCACAGTCTCAAACAACAGGCACAAAAGACTAATATGCAGCGCTAGTACTAGTGGGGCACTCACCGGCCTGGAGAGGATTTAGAACTCCTGGCCCTTCCTGCTTCTTGCACGGGCGGGTTCCCCACAAAAAGCCCTCCCCTTATTTTTCCGTAGGTATTTCTTTTTCGTTTGGTATTCAAACCTCCTTTTTGATGGTATGCCCTGGAGTGACCGGGTGAAGTAACACGGTCCCCAAGACAGGAGGTTCCCCCTTCTTTTGTTTTTGTTTCATAAAACGGGTGGGAGCAATAGTAGAAAAACATAGGTCTCTAATTTCCTGTTCCACTCTTCATTTTCCCGAGGTGGAGACCCCTGAAAGAAGAGCCTCCAGGGAACTACCGGCAGACCTGCAGCGAAGCAACCTGAAAGCGGACCCAAGACCCTAAAAGACTTGCGGGACATACCCAAACCACAGACATAACATACTGTATCTGAAACAAACACAGTGCCCTATCAATTCCCTGGCCTTGCGTCCTTTCTGGTGTGTGACAATGCATTTTAATAAATATAACAAATAAATGTGATTACATGTTTTTTTAAATGTAAACATACATATATAAACTGTAATATACATATATTTATTTAAAACAATTAATATACTATTTTAATTTCTTTTATAATTGTATTTATAAAAAACCCAAGAATATATACATATATATATAAATATAAAACACAGCCTGGGCCCTGGCTGGTGAGTGATGCACCCCCAAAGAAAGTGCGCCGGACTCTGCCAAAACGGGACCAACAACAGAAGATGGTGAAAGCCAAGCTCTGGCAGCGGTGCCACCAGAGACCAGACTTTGGAATGGGCCCCAGATATGCTCGAAAATAGCATCTACGGGGACACAGGTATTTCTAAATTGCAATATTCAAGTGTGACATCAACCACCGAAGGTTAAAAATTGAAGGCCTAAGGACGCACTACATGGACCAGAATGCTCGATATTGCAGACCGGAAGAGTCACCCACCTGAGGGTAATGAATGACGGAGCAATTAAGGGTCAGTGTGTATCTGGGAGGCCATCAGATGTCAAAGGCTCCCCTCTCTCCTCTGAAGAAGGCCGATGCGGCCGAAATGCATTAGGACAATGGAGGCGATGTGAAATAAATTGAAATAAACAAGGTGTTTCCCTTACCTGTGAGTGTGCTCCTCTACTTCCTCTCTGAGCGGAGAGACCTTGGACGAATATATATATATATATCCATATGCACAAAGTAGTCAGACTGCAACTCCCGTTCCCAAGAGCGAAACAGACGACCAAACGAATCCAATATAAGGCAAGAAAGATTTTATTGAGGCAAACTTAGCAGCAAAGCAAACTGGCGCGTTTCGGGCGGATGCCCTTGAGCACTGTCAAATGTTTACCCACAATGCCTGGATTTTTAAAATGCTAGTGCACACCATGTGATTAAATTCGACATAGAAGAAATACTACTACGTTTCAATGGCACACAGGAGTAAAGAGGTAAATAATAACCACATCCCATGTTAATATCACATGGATACAAATTTTCAGCTGAATAAATTCATAGGTTATAGCAAGATTGTTTCTGCATAAATGCTTCAACACGGTCAAAACAGTATAATACTATTAATGCATATTTTGTGCAAATCATCGCAATATGTAAACATGACACTCTGTGCAAAAAGACAATTTAGTTTAAAAGTATGATATAAATACTCAAAAACATTTTAAATACAAAAATGAATTGTTATTATAAAAACTGTCCTTTAACGATGTGCAATCCTATGCAATGTAAACTTGACACTCTGTGCAAAAAACACTAATAAATACTGTACTGTTAAGACCATGAACACTATTTACAATCCTGCGGGGACATCTAAAGTTGATGGCAACCCCTTCTGCTAGTAATGATACTTCGGGGACATCTACTAATGATGGCAAACCCTTTGTTCTCAGATATCGCGTCTACGTCTAGTAAATATCTACTTTAAACTATTTGTGCCCCTAACACCTATAATAACGAGTGCAAAACTAATAATGTAGACTGGTTTATCAGTCCATATCTACATTCTCAACAGGTCAAAGAAAAATAGGGGGGAGTGATGAAAATGTTCTATTGAAACAAACACAGCAAAGAAAATAACATTTGGGCAATATGAAAGGATATTACCATATGAGAACGGCCTCTTAAGTTAACAGTGTTATTCATTAAATAGTTGAGGGCTAGGGTGCAAGTTAATACTGACCATAATTCCTAGGTCAACCCTGTTATGTTAAAATGGGACTTTTATAGCGCAACGGCTACTCCAAGGGAGTGTCCCGGCGCTTTGAGCTCCAAACCATGGAGGAGAGCATGAAACATAACAATAACAGAAAGGGGCCCAAAGAGGGAAAAGATTATCCAGCAAACAACCAGGTTTTCAGGTCTTTCCTGAAAACAAGCAGATTTGAGGTGTTTCGCAGGAACAACGGGAGCGAGTTCCATAGCTGAGGAGCGAGGAAGCTAAAAGACCGGCCGCCTAGCCGAGCCTTTTTAATACGTGGTACCCGCGCCAAAGCCAAGGCTTCTGACCTGAGGGATCGTGCAGGTCGATAGAAGTCCAGCCTCCTCTGAAGATACTTAGCGCCATTGCCATGTAAGGCCTTATGGGCAAGAGTCATGGCCTTGAACAGTATCCTCTTCCTCACCGGAAGCCAGTGGAGGGATGCAAGAAGGTTAGAGGCGCTAGTGCGACGATGAAGGCCAAAGATGGCACGCGCAGCGGCGTTCTGGGTGATCTGCAGACGCTGGAGGAGATATTCAGGCAAGCCAAGATATAAGACATTGGCGTAGTCCAATCTGGACCCTATAAGGGCCTGAACAGTGATCCTCCGATGTTGCTCCGATAGAAGGGGGAAAAACTTGCGCAACATTCTAAGTATCCCAAAACATGTTCCCGTGAGAGTGGAAACCTGGGATTTGAGCGAGAGCTCGTTGTCGATTTTAAAGAAAATGATACAAATCTTCTGTGGTATTAAGCCCATTCGGCACCTTGGTATCCAGTTCAAGTATCATTTTGGACTCTAGTTAACGTAGCATCTTGTCTCTGTCCCCTTCCCTAGGCGGTTGAGGGACAGACGTCAACACAAAGTAGCTAAGACACTCCAAGTTGTTGTTGTGCACACTCCTGAAGTGCCTCGCCACTGGATACGCGTTGTCATTGTTTACAATCGCCCAAAGATGCTGTAATATTCTGGCGTGCACTGCAAGCCGAGTACTCCCAACGTACCTCAGGCCGCATGTGCACGCCAGAACATAAACAGCATATTCTGTCCTGCAATTGTAATTGCCCTTGATCTGCAATGGCACCGGACTGAATGGGGTCATGTAGGTGCTGGTGTTAACACCAAATTTGCTCGCCCGGCAACTTGAGCACTTAAAGAACCCAAGTCGTGGTGGAAACCAGGCTTTTTTCTTAAGTAATTCGGGAAATGAATTGGAGACATGACTACGTAAGGAGGGTCCCCTCCGAAACGTAATTTTGGGATTGTCAGGTAGTTCAGCAGCCAAAACACCATCAGTTTGGCGAATAGGCCAACTTTTAGTCAGAAAGGACCTAATCTTCCTATCCTGGCAGCTGAAGGATGTTATAAACCTGATAGCAGAGTTCTCAGGGTCTTCCCTGTTCCTAGTGATCTCGCTGGTTTGCTCTAACAGTGAATCCCTGGATCTTTGCTTCATTTTGCAAACTGCCCTTTTGAGAGTCTGATCATTATACCCTCTAGCTTTGAATCTGATAAGGGCTTCTGCTGTACATTTCTCCAGTTCCTCTACACTGCTACAAATTATTTTCAAACGGAGCAGTTCCCCGTAGGGGATATTGTCGATTGTGTGTCGCGGGTGAGCACTGCTCGCGTGCAAGGTAGAATTACCCGCAGTGTCCATTCTATATAGGGTGGTTGCCAGCTTGCCAGACCTTGTATATACCCTGACATCCAAAAAGTCTACTGAGTCTTTACTAATATGATGAGTAAACTTAATTATAATCATTGATGTTGAGTTTTTCAACAAAGTTCATGGCACTGGCTTCATCCCCCCTCCAAATCAAAACCACATCATCAATGAAACGTGCCCACATTTGTACAAGTTCTGAGAAAATGTCATGGTGGTCACCCATGAGGACTCGCTTCTCCCAATAGCCTACGTGCAAGCACGCATAGCTAGGGGAAAAGCAGGCCCCCATGGCCACACCCCTCTTCTGCAGATAGACATCCTTGCCAAACATGAAATAGTTATGGTGTAGGCTCTACGACACTAACTCTAACAGCATCTTATTATGATTATAATAGTCTGCCGGTCTAATGCTCAAAAAGTATTCTAGAGCCTTGAGTCCTGTGGGATGTTCCATGCTCGTATAGAGAGCCTCGATGTCTAACGTTATCAGCAATGAGTTCTCAGTCCATGTGGTGTTTTCGATTCTGTCCAAGAAATGCCCGGTGTCCTTGATGTATGTGAGCAGACTAGTAACCAAGGGTTGCAGGAAATAGTCTATATATTGAGCAAGATGTTCCCCAACGCTATTAATGGCCAATATGATTGGCCGTCCTGGGATTGGTGACACTCCTTTATGGACTTTGGGTATGAGGTAAAACTGTGGCATAACTGGCAGCTCAACGTGTAGAAATGTAAATTCTTGGATGGAGATCAAACCCTCCCTTTTGTATTTGAAGAGGAGTTTCCTAAGTTTCTCTCTTGCCAAGTCATATTGTTTCAAAAACGTTGTGACGTAGCATGCAGCATCTGAAAGTTGCCTAGTTGCTTCGGCGATATATTGTGTTTGAGGCCAGATCACGATATTACCTCCTTTGTCAGAGCTGCATACCACGTTCTGATGATCATTTTTTAACTTGGTTATCAGAGCCCAGTATTGTTTCTCTTGATCTTGCTTAGTTCTCCTGCGGTGTTTCACCTGGTGATGTAATTTCTTGAGGTCTGCAATCACCACATCATGAAATGAGTCTATGGCATCCCTTGGCATGGTGGGCATGAAGATGGATGCCGGTTTGAAAGGACTTGATCCTGCCCCCATTTGTTGAATTTCAGCCTCCCTTAATTCCTCCTGCGTGGACGTGTCGGTATTTGTATCATTGTTGCCCTCGCCCAATTGAACTAAGGTTAATAAGCCTCTGATGTCACGTGCTTGGAGGGCTGGTAAGGTGGGTTCCGCTATTTCGGATTCTGCGTTACTTAAACCCTTTTTGACATTGAAAAATTTGCACAGTTTGAGTTTAGGGATGTAGCGAAACACGTCAATTCTTGTTGTCATATAGTTAAAATCAGTAAGGGGGCAAAAGGTAAGGCCAAGACGGAGTAATTTTTTTTCTGCTGTTGTTAACGTCGCAGATGAAAGATTGACAATGGTTTTGTCATTTATTTCTTGTAGTTGCGCCAAAACTTTTTCTTTTTGTTGTTGTTGTTTGCATTTGTGTTTTTGGCGAAGCTCTTTTCGGCGGCGGTTGATTCTGGCCCTTTTTTCTGCTGATTTCGTTGTGATTTCGTGGGCGCAGGGTCTGTAATCGAGCACTTACTAAAAAAATCAACCTCTTCCTTCATATCTAACATGAGCTTCGATTGGAATTCCATAGAGCATATTATCAAACCTCTTATGGCCACTTTAGCGGCAGTTTGCTGCCAATAAAGTGGCAATAATTTTGTTGCCAAGGGTTGATAATATGGCCCTCTCTCGTTTCACAAATAAAGCTAAGATTACAGTTTTACGAGTGCAGTGTACCTGGTACATTTTATTTGTTATAGTGCCACGTTCAAGTGGTGTTTATATGGAAGTGCCTACTGCGTTACTGACGCCCGTTATGCCGACTTATTTCTAATGTATTCCTATGAAGGCTTTGTAGATCTAGGGTGCTATGCTTACCTTGTGTAAAGAGTGCGGCCACCGGAGTTCACCACTCAACTTGAACTCTGCTTTTATACGTCAAAGTATATTCAATAAGTAGCAGAAAATTCCATTGCTGTTGCTCGATAGGCCGTGGTTGCTTCTAAACGATGTTTGGTGAAGGAAACAAAAGGACATTTTGATTAGTCATTGAAACTGAGTTGCGTAACTACTATCAAAAGTGAAGTTTGATGTGGGTTCTTAATATTCCGTAGTTAAGACTGTTGCAGCTCCAGCAAACAAAGGAAGATCAATAAGTTAATAAAGGCCTGGGACGGCGTCGTGATGCAGAAAAAAAAATACTATATAGAGGCCTAAGCACATGGCGTAGTACAGAAATACGACACAGAAATTTATGCACATACAATTTTTAAGATTAGAGGTGTATAGGACCTCCTGACTTATAAAGAAATATTTCAATTATGTAAGTACAATTTAAAACCATTGAGGGGTAGGAAAGCCATATGAAGGATAAAAAACTAGTATTATGCATATACAATTTACAGTGGAGGCTGATGTTGTGACGTCTTCTCTTACCTTTGCTTCTGTCGTCTTATGTCGTGTCTTGAAAGGCTGCGGTTTCGCTGGGTCTGGGGTGTTTTCAACAGTCTGTCTGTCATCGCAGCAGAGGCAGGCAAAAGAGAGCGTGCTCACGTCAGTGCCCGCATTATATGGGAACCGCGGGGGCTGACCAAACCAAGCCCAGGGCCTTCATTGGTAGCGTTTTCATGGTCTATAAGAATGATGGCCCTGGGGGACATCACATTGGCTAATGTATTGGTTTCCAGGCTAAATGATAGCAAGCATGCTAGGTGGTGGCATGTGGGTAGTGTCGGCGGGCGTGCACCACGCATGTGCAAGTATGAGTGTGTGCACCAACAATTAACAACAGAGAGAGATGGGGGCGGTGTTATAATGTACTCAGAGGCAGGCCCAGAATCGGGTCTGCAATGAGTCAGCACTTCTAATCATTCTTCCTAGCGAGCCCTGAGCTCTGATTTGTCACTGAGAGGGTGATTGCACCATAGTTTGTACTGCTTATCATGCTCAGCGTGTACCCGCGCATATGGTACGAATATGCTTTGACGTTACGCGTCGCATTAAAGCTTCGGTGTTCTGTATGCGAAAGGGGGCAATGTTTCGACTTGGTTTAAAACATGTATGTATTTAATGTACATACTAAGGGCAGACATTTGGGATAAGTATGAATTTTTTTTAATACTTGTAATAATCATATATTACTTTTAAAAAGAATTACACAAATCGTGGTAGAACATAATGTGTACTTGTATTGAAAGAGCTGCGCAAGCGCATCATAAGCGTACGCAAAGCCATGTGATTTTAAAAGTAGAGATTTGGGGCCATATGTAGGTGGCTATGTACCGGTCGGTAACGGCCGATTTCGGCCTTTACCGACCGGTATTTGTAGTTTCAGATGTAGGGGGCCAGAAAATTACCGATTCTGTATATTTACCGAATCGGTAAATTTACCGAATCTGTAAATTACCGAATCGGTAAATGTACAGAATCGGTAATATGGGATGTAGGTGGCACTGGAAACAGTGCCACAGGCCCTTAGGAATTCGTTATTTACCATGAAATACAATGGCAGGGTAAATAACAAATTTCTGTGTACATGCACATCTTTGCATGTACACCTGTGCCATGTGACACACATACATGCCCTTAGGGCATGTATGTGTGCCACATGGCACAGGTGTACATGCAAGGCCACGCCCACTCTCAGGCCACGCCCACCCGCCACAGTACAAAAGCGCGGTCAACAGCGCTGAGTAACTAGAACTGCTAAATCTCCTGAGGCGGAAGCCGGGAGACGACCTAATTTTTAAAATTGAAACTTTCTGTGTCACTCTGTAAATTACTTGTATTTTAATCAGCACACTCACCCGGCTGGCACCCCTGCAGCGGGCTTGAGACACGCCAGAACAGCGACCCCTTCGCTGCACCGAATCAGGAAAACAAACATTTGGACGCCATTCACGGCGAGGAACTGAGGCCCCGCCCACTCTCAGGCCACGCCCACCCGCCCCCTTTCCACCCATAAAGATGTGCAATCACTGGACACGCAGCGGACGGGCACAGCGGGCGCGCCGTCAGCGCGCCGAAGGCGCGCCAAAGGCAAGCCCGTCTGGGCCCGTCCGGGCCCAGCCGGCCTTAGGCCCAGTCACTCTGCCCGCGGCAGCCCCTAACAACCTGATCTACTCTCGGGCTGACTTGCTCGCCCTGAAACCCAACAAACATCCCTCCTGCTCGCGCATCTTGACTGGAGACACTCAATTCTCCGGATGTGACCAATGCAACCCCGGCAATCAAACCATGGCATCAAAGGGTTTGCACCTAGGCCTACTTAATTGCAGGTCGCTTGTGAAACACGCACAAGAAGTGAACCTCCTAATCACTAATAATGCCCTAGACATTCTGTTCTTAACAGAAACCTGGCTTACCTCCAGTAGTGGCCCAGACATCGTCCTAGCACTCCCCCCCGGGTACGTTATGTGCTCACAGAACAGACCAGAGGGTAGGGGAGGTGGACTTGCAATAATCCTCAAAGACACCCTCACCTGCAGAACGTCGGATGGCAACATCAAGGGTTACGAAAGCTGCCACTATACCATCATAATCTCCCCTGTCACCTCGTTATCAGGAACGCTGATATATCGTCCACCAGGCAATTTAGGAGACTTTCCGACCAAAATTACTGACCAGACCTCCACCAAATGCACGTCCACTACGAATTACCTATTATTAGGAGACCTGAATGTACATTTCCTGGATCCAGATGACAAACTGGTGAATGAACTACTCCAGGATCTCACCTCAATGGGCCTTGACCTTAAAAACCCACAGGCCACCCACGAAAAAGGGCAACTGCTTGACCCCATTCTTTCCAACATCCCCAACCTGAGATCCCTAGACCATATCCCCCTTCCCTGGACGGACCACTTCTTGGTCCCCCTAGTATGGGACATTACTACTGTGCTCCCTCCACCCCCAAAAATCAGAACGTACTCCAGACGATGGCAGAAACTGGAACCAGACATCTGGGCAGCCAAACTCCGAGAAAACGTTCCCCATCCCCCCAATAACACCTTAGTAGGGGACAAAAAATTCAGTTCCTGGATTACCCAATCGCTTGACGCCATCCTGCCCAAAATCCACTCTCTCAGACACATCAAGAGAGTTAATCCCTCACCCTGGTATACCCCGGAACTCAATCTGCTACGTAAGGCCTGCAAAAAAAACGAACGTATCTGGAGGAAGGAAAAAACCGAGGAACGGAAAGAAGCATTCCGCACCGCGGTTAAAACCTACAAAAAAGAGCTCCGTTGCATCAAAACTAGTTTCTACGAGGACAGAATTAAAAACGCTGCCTGCTCGGCCCATGAAACCTACTCAGTTCTAAAAGAACTACTCCACCCCCCTGACCCCCCACTCAAATCCCTCGATCCCAAAGCAGCTGAAACTAAATGTAAAAAATTAGCCACCTTCTTCGACGAGAAGATTCAAAACATTCTTCTAACCATACCCCCTCCCGAACAAGACCGCACAGAGCCAGATCCTACCATCACTACCACCAATCCCCCTCCACCGCCAGCCCCCCAACCCTCCCTGGACACTTTTGGTCCCGTAACAACGGAAGAAGTAGGAGCTACGCTGGCCGCAATCAAAAGTGGTTCCCCCCTTGATCCTGCCCCCCTCCGTTTCTTAAAAAAAGTGTCAAGTACCATCATCCCCCCCCTCACGGCTCTGATCAATTCCTCTCTCTCAGAGGGTATTGTCCCCCCCAGCTGGAAAGCGGCGGCAGTCAAGGCTCTACTGAAAAAACCCTCTTTAGACCCACAGGATTTCGCCAACTACAGGCCCATATCCATTCTCCCTGGAAACAGCAAGATCGCGGAGAAGCTGGTAAATAAGCAATTATCGCTTTACCTAGAAAGCAACAACCTCTTAGCGGCCTCCCAGACAGGATTTCGCCCAGGTCAGGGCCCGTCATCGCCCTCCTGACAGCAGTGGAGAAGGCCAGAAGCATTCTGGACATGGGAGGATCAGTGGCAGTGATCCTCCTAGATCTCAGTGCGGCCTTCGACACTGTAGACCATCCCACCTTAATCCACCGACTGGGAGAGATCTGACTAAAGGGTATGGCCTTGAAATGGCTAGAATCCTTCTTGACTGGACGCTCCTTCCAGGTGCGGGAAAACGACAGCTGCTCACCCACCATCCCCCTCTGGTGTGGAGTGCCACAGGGCTCATCTTTGAGCCCTACACTTTTCAACGTGTACATGGCCCCACTGGAGAAGAGGGTCAGCTCGTACGGCGTGTCAGTCATCAACTACGCCGACGACACTCAGCTGGTCGTTACCCTCTCTCATCCTCATCACGCCCCATCCAACCTCCACAGCTGTCTTTCCGAAGTCCATCAATGGATGAACCTCTCCTCATTAAAATTGAACGGGTCCAAGACTGAGATGCTCCTGATGGGCCACGATGGGCCCTCTCTACCATCTCACCTTTGGCCCAAGTGCCTAGGGGACCCCCCCGTACCCAAGGATGAGGTCAAGAGCCTTGGTGTGTGGATTGAGAAGGACATGAGTTTTAAAACCCAGGCAAAAAGAACTGCAGGGACATGCTTCGGGCTACTTAGAGCCTGCAGGAAGATCTTTCCCCTACTCCCAGATACCGCAAGGAGGCTCCTTATTCAGGGTCTAATCCTGGCAAGATTAGACTACTGTAACGCTTTATACTTGGGCGCCCCTGAAGCCACCTTGAACTCACTGCAAAAAGTCCAAAACGCCGCAGCCCGCCTACTCACGGGCACACCTGGAAGATCCTCCGCCAGGCCGGCTCTCAACTCTCTCCACTGGCTCCCAGTCAGAGAAAGGGTCGTTTTCAAAGCCCTCTGCCTGGCCCATAAAACCCTCAACAACAACGGTCCCCCTCTTCTGAAAGAACTTTTAATCCCATACAAAGCAGAGAGAAATCTCCGATCCAATACAGAAAATCTCATTGCAGTCCCTAGAGTGCGAAAAGCCAAGACCGGTGGCCGTCGCTTTTCGGTTCACACGGCTAAACTATGGAACCACTTACCCCGGAAACTCAGGACAGAACCGAACTATCTCCAGTTCAGGAAAACCTTAAAGACCCTACTTTTCCCGCAAATATAATCTCACTAGCTGGCTAAAACCCCCTGGAGAAGCAGATCAGCGCTGGGATGCTTTTCGGAGTTACTACGCGCTCTACAAAAACCATTAAATAAATAATTAAATAAATAAATGGCACACAAGCCAGAATCAGGGGTGCAACAGGGTGTCAAAGTGACACCCTGTCCCCCTTGACAATTCGGTAAATTTACCGATTCGGTAATTGTCATTGATTCCTATGGGCCTCAAGGCCCATAGGAATCAATGGCAATTACTGAATCGGTAAATACCGATTCGGTAATTACCGATTCATAATGATTCGGTAATTGATACCGAATAATTACCTACATGGCATTTACCGATTTGTAAATACCGAATCGGTAAAATTCGGTATTTACGATTCGGTAAATGCCATTTACCTACATATTGCCCACTATTGGTTCGTAACTTTTTCTATAGCGAGTGTTGAAAGTTCCGTCCCATTATAATTATTCGACTTTGACTTTCTAAGAAGAAGCATTTGTTGTGAGAATCTTCTCAAATACAAGGAAGATCACCATAATAAGAGCAATGGAGTTATCTTCCTGCAGTTCTTCCGAGGTAGATTTCAATCCTGAAGAAGCTCCAAAGAAGAGGAAAGAAGCTCTAATTTGGAAGTTTTTCACCTTTCCAGAAGGTCAAAAAAAGGTTAATGCTCCAAAAGTAACCTGTAAAATTTGCCAAACAACTCTTTCAAGGGGTGATCCATGTCAAAAATACTCCTTTGGCACAGGAAATATGGTGCGACACGTGAAGAACTTGCACCCCAAGAACTTTGCTCGAGCTGAAAGACGGAGGTTGCATGAGAACCCAGCTGCTGGTACACCAAGCACATTAACTGTGGCAGCATTTTCAGGAAGCAGTCCACACCCACGTATTGATTCTGACTTTGCTAAAGTTAAATTTCTTTGCATTTATTGCAATAAACTTTTGTGTTATGGGGAGCAGTCTATCAACCTGATAAAACGCAGGATACAGGATCATTGCTGTCCTCGACATTAGTTGCTCTTTTTTTCATTCTTTTGTTTCGCTTGGAATTTGTTGAGAAAACACAAAAAAAAATATAAAACAAAAAAAACTGTTCTTTTTAGAACTACCTTCACTGGTCAAAGAAAGAACTATATTTCTATGTTAGTGTGTAAAAGTTTGTCAGTATTAATGTGTAGTTCATAAATGAATAAATGAATATCTTACTAGTGTATGGAGAATGTGAAAGTGCAGAACTATAAGAAAGTGCTACAGCATAAATCTATAAGGTGTTTTCCTATAGTATACTGTAGTATGTGCGAAGCACTTGAATGTAACATATGTACATGAATATGTTAGAAGTCTTTGCTTCGATTTGCGCTGCTGGTGAAACTGCCTGGGTGAATATGTATGTGTTAGGGGCGGATTTACAATCCCCTTGTGCCTCTTTTACACAGCTGTTGTGTCACTTTTGTGACGCAGCGGTGGTGAAAAAGATGTGCCATGGTGTGTGCCATTAACAATGTGACGCATCTGAAGGGTGCATTACATTGTAAAGCCCTGCCCCAGTAGAGGCTTTCCTGTGCAGAAGGGGGTACAGCAACGCCTCCTAAAAGTGACTGAGTGAAATATATAACATTTCGTTTAGTCACTTTTGAGCTTATGCTGCGTCCAAACCTTGCACATGCTTGAAGCAGGTGTAAGGATTGATACAGCTTTGTGAGCATAGGGCCCCAGAGCATTGCTGGAGTTGTGTTATACTTGCAACCGAAGTTAAGCAATAATTAATCCAAAAATTACTTTGCAATTTAGTTTTGTTATTATTTTATAATAAGAATATGAAATATAATCTAAAAAATTAAATACATATAAATATTGTATCTTCCATGTCAAATGATGTCACTGACCATGTCATGAGTGATGTTATATGTGACGTCATCAGCAGTGCATTGCGGGCGCGCAAGTTATAGTTAGCTGATCTAACTATAACGGAGGAATTTCAAAGGTTTTGTACGAGAGAAATGTTCAGCTAACTATAACGTGTGAAAACTAGGGTTTTTTTCAATGAATTTGCATGGTTTTTTAAATGCTAATTCCTAACTATAACGTGTGTGAAACCTATGTTTTTTTCAATGAATATATATATATATATATATATATATATATATATATATATATATATAGAACAAACAAGTAGCTCCTACTGGAGCGCTGGGACCCTTGAAGTGTTGCGTACACTCCTGTGAAGCTGCCGGTGTTCAGTATAATACCAAATAGTCAATCCTTGTACGCTCTCATGAAGGAAACAGGCAACCAATAGTCTTGTATTGCGAATTTAATTCACACAACGCGTTTAGGCTCTCGCCGAAACGCGTTGTGTGAATTAAATTTGGAATTCAAGACTGTTGGTTGCCAGTTTCCTTCCTGAGAGCGTACGAGGATTGACTTCTTGGTATTATATATATTATATTTATTTTCCAGCTTTAGGCGTTTCGGAGTTTTAAACTCCTTGTTCACAGGCATCAAGTACAACTGCGCAGTTTAAAGAAAGGCAAATGTCCCAGAATTCCTTAAGGTAAGTCTGTGCATTCTGGGATGTGTAGTACAATATCTTTTGAAGATTGCCTCTTTTCATCAGTGTTATTTTGGTCGGCTCTGCGCAGTGACAAGCAATTATTTCAAAGTTAATGTTTCCCTCTGGTGGGCCTCCAAACGAAAGATGCCAGTGATTTGATGCAGGTTTGCAACCCAAACGGACTTACACTGAGGTTATGAAAATATCACACATAAGCAACCCGAACCCTTGTCAGGTATGATGTTTACTAACTAAAGAACACTTGCGCAAGTTTAAAAACGCAGCGTGTACCTTCAAAAGTACACAGTGTGTTTTTAAACTTGCTCGATTCTTGTTTGTAAAGCGCAGTCCGGGGAAGATTGTGGACTTTTAAGTATTCATGTTAATAACAGCCCCTTCACGAGCTGTGAATAACATGAATACTTAAACAAAAGCTTTGGTTTAGGTATTCATGTTAATCTACCCTGCCAGATGATTTTAGCCTTTGCTGGAGGAGAGGGAGGGGGGATACAGCATGCTTCCTGGTACTCCACTGAAAGAAGGTAGGAAATGTCACAACATATCCAGCGCTTCAACGCCTTGTTATGAATACTAAGCGCTGGAGAAATACATTTACAAGGTAATGCAATGCAGGCTCTCTGTGCGTGTCTTTAAAGCCCAGCACCTGTGGTGTAGAAGGTATTTAGCTTCTAGAAACAATACCTGCAATTTATACATTTTGAACATGCTGCACAACATTCACAATGCTATATAACACACACTAAAAACGATAACAAAGCCAATATCTCTTTCTAAACACGTATAACGCCCCAAAGGCGAGACCTATTGGGTATGCCAATGCTTGTTATCATTGTATGCAACATTTTTTGTCTAACAAAAATACCTCCTCTGGACAGATTAATCCCGTAGGTAATTTTTCTCCTATAGTTTTTCCAGCAAAGTTAAACAATACCATCAATGACAAAGAGTATTTGGCTATTAAGAGGCCGTTTGAGTAGTTGAGGCATTATTTGTTTGGGGGCAAAACACATGGCAGTGGTATATAAAGATCGAAGAAATTTGCAGTTTTTAAAATCAACTATAGCCTTGACTCCCAGACAACATAGAACTTAGAATTTCTTTTCCGATTCTGATTTTGTAAATAATTAGAGGCCAGATTGTAGTAATGGTAAAGTGTATACCTTGTCTCAGCAAAATCAACCCAGAACTCAGAATCACTTGATGAATCATCCACCATTTATTTTGTCATCCAAAATTTTAGATAATCATTCCATAGCCTCAATTAATGTGCAGTCAGTCTTTGGCAAAATTACATATAGACACACAGTTCACATAAAGAAGAGTAGGTTCTTTATGTATGAACCAGTCCGGTTTTAGAGCAAGGGTGTCAACTGTGGACATATCCTAGCAACATCTTTCTTCAGGTATAAAATCGTCAAAAACAACAGCCTACCGCTCTTTTGCTTCTTTAGTATCCATAGTGCGACATTTGCCAGGATACATCGGAAAACCCTATGGAGGAATCTAGATGCATGGGGCATACCCCCTAATCTGCTAAAAGCCATAACTTCATTTTACTCAATGACATGGGTTCAAGCAAAAACTGGGCTTAGACCGGTCACCCGAAAAATCAGAACAAATCAAGGCCTAAAGCAGGGGTGTGCCCTGGCCCCTCTTCTGTTTAATTTGTACACAGCCAATTTAGGGAAACCCTTGGTTACCAGATGCCTGGCCCGCGTAAGCTAGGAAACATCAAGCTACAGATAATCTAAAACATGGATCACATAGAGATTATGGATAGCACTAAAACTGGTCTAGAGCAGGCATTGAATGCCCTGAATACATTCAGTTGGCCTAACCATCTCCAGGTGACCCAGGAAAAAAATAAAGTCCTTATATTTTGAAGGTGCAGGAACAAAAATAACCTCTCCTGGTGCCTATCTTACAACATTATCAGCACAGCACTGCAAGGAAGTGCCTGGTTTGGTGAAAACAGCACAGCAGTGGCACAGGCAAATGCAATAAAAGAATGACGTCGCAATCACAAACTGGATCGCCCATTGTAACTGGCGACTAAGCAGCGCATCAGTGGCCCCAATTCTAAAGGTAACATGGCAACCTTTCTCCCAGCCGTACGGTATGGCCACTTCACCTACCCTGGGGACTTAGACTCACCCCTGGAGCAAGCCCATTGTAGAGCGTACAAGAAAACCATGATACACCTGTCACTCTAGGCTAAGGCTGGAATTAGGCTTTGTGATTCAAACACTAGATGGGCAAGCCGCCTTGCTGAAATATTACATCAGGACTAGAAAGGCCCACACACAATCACAAAAAGGGCACTTCAAATTAATTTTTGAAACTCTAGGCAATCCTTGGCACACTCAAGTCACCCATTGCAACTGTCCATATAGCGGGAACAGTGGTTCCAACACTGTATTAAAAATTGTGAACAACTAGATAATTTTGCATGGCATGCATGACACATTTAGCGCTGTGGTAATGCCGAGTAAATGTATGTATGTATGGATCCTCAGCTATGAAGCAAGAGAGCAATGTGCATGTAGAAGGTCAAAAACCAACAGCAACATATGTAGCCCAAGTGGCGTTGGCCGAGCGCTAATGGGAAAGGCCGAACTGGGGCACCGGCATCCCTGCCAAGTATCACGCATCAGGCGTGATCCTAACGCATTTCGGTGTGGTGGTACGCATTACCACACTTAAATGCGAAGTCACGCATTATAGGGATAGCACCTGGCCTGCCTCTCAGCTATCAGTGAAAGGTAGGACTGCTATTAATGCCTCAAAGACTGAAACCGCCTCAACTCTGGTTGAGTGGCAGCATGCCTTCGTGTGCGCACGCTCCCTGCAAGCTTCTTCTTGGGGTTAACTGAGCAGCAGTAGCTACATTGTAACAGTTCCTGACACCGGCCACGCAGAAACTAATGGGCGTGGTCAGATGTCCTGCTGCGGTGGTGCGAGCGGGTTGCTGCAATTTTATTGGAGGGAGGGCAGGACTGCAAGCAGTAATGCTTTTAACACGGAGTGATATTTTAAAAGTTATTATTAATGAAGCTGAGGCCTGCCGCAATGCGAGTAATGGACTCGGACAGCCCCAACCCCCAGCACAGACCATGGCTAGCGGGCAGTGTGGAGCCCAGCACCCCACCGTGCTCCAGCTACCGCTGAGAGGTGACAGTGTCTGACTGAGAAAGAGTGTGTAGACCGGTGCTAGATGAAAGGCCGCAGCGCGCTTGCAGCAGGAGTTGTTTCATCCCGAGTCGGACAATAACGGAATAATTGTAGCAAAGAGCCAGTGAGCACACCATCCAGTGTGCAGCAAAACCTCCGGTGTTGCGGCGGCCGTCCAACAGGCCCGTACCAAATTGCCCTCGCTGCAAAGAAGTAAGCAGGGGCGGCTCTAGGGTCATGGTGGCCCTGGGCAAGGAGCGTAGGTAGGGGGCCCAGGAAGAGGGGGTCCGGGTGGGGCAGAGCGTGGAGGCCAGTAAAGAGGGGGGGCCACGGTGTTTAGAAGTGGAACTGAGCCGGAGGCCGCCAAATCCCTGCCAGGGGCCGCCACACAAATATGTATCCATCCTCAGAGGATAAATATATTAAGGATATATATTGGTGTGGTGGCCCCTGGGGTTTGGTGGCCCTGTGCAGGTGCACAGCTTGCACATGCCTAAGGCCGGCCCTGAAGTAAGTCATATGTTTGAAATACTTCCTAATAAAAATTTGCTGTTTTTTTTTGTTGCGTGCCGCGCGGTCATGAACATGATTCCTATTCTGAGCTGACACACTATCTGCTCACTGTTTTAACTTATATTTAACTTGAGTCGGGGTGAGCCACTGTGGTGCCCGCTGGTCCAACTACTTAACTTTGATCACTGAGCCAAAGCGTCATTAAGTCTGCTGGCTGGCGTGATCTGGCGCTGCTAGTTAATTACTAGGATTGAGCCTGCTAAACTATTGTCTTTTATGAAATAATACAGCCTGGCTGTGACCTAAAATGTGGGCCTCACTCTCCTGAGGCTGCTCGATGCATGCTACTGCCTGCCTGAAAGGGAAAAGGGCACACAGCGAGACTGTTGACTGTAAAAACATTAGACAGCTGACAACAGATCCATGGTGGGGCCTCTTACATCCTGGGAGTTTCGTCAGGTCCCACGTGGGACAGGAAGTGGCCTGGAGTCCAGCGTGATGCACTGCATTATCAGGTTACAAGGGCTTCCATTTCTGGTGCTTTGAATCAGTTTTGAGATGCTATGACTGATTCTCAAATGAGTGCTATTTCTGATATTTATATTTTCCCCTTGTCTTCATTACTTTATTTTGCTCGCGAGAAAGTGTCACTCATAGTTGTTGAATGTCACTCATAATTTCACCGAAATTATTATAATATCACACATATCAATCTGAAACCTTGGCAGCTATGCACCGGTGCACTGACTAGATGCTTGAAGGCGGTGCAGGGAAGATTGGAGGCTTTTGTTAAAGTATCATGCTAATCACAGCCGCTGTGATTAACATGAATACTTAGATAAAAGCCCACAATCTCTCTTGCAGCCTCGTTTTACAAACAAAAGCGCAGATCAGGTTTAAAAACCCAGCGTGTACTTTCAGAAAGTAGACGCTGGGTTTTTAAACCTGCTCTACTCTTTTGTTTGTAAAGCGCGGTGCGGGGAAGATTTTGGCCTTTTGTCTAAGTATTTATGTTAATCACAGCTCTTGAAGGGGCTGTGATTAGCATGAATACTTTAACAAAAGCCCCCAATCTGCCCCCAAGCCCCAAAGCCAGCCATACCTTCACCCCGATTCCCGACTCTCCCACCAGCACACCGTATCCAGGCAGAGATTGATTTTCGCGCCGCTCGCTTTGTCAAAGCAGCGGCGAGATTATTTCGCTGGCTGTCCTGTGTGTGTGTGCGCGCTGCACATACGGCAGTGCGCGCTCACCTTAAGAGAGGTGCGCGCGCTCACATTAGCGGGAACAGTGCTCGCAATGCACAGTCCTGAGATGAGAGTGCCTCGCACACCGTCTGGTTAGGAAAAAGTTATTGGGCTTGCGATGCAAGTCCTGCATCGTCCTTAATGCCGCCTTCAGAGGGGTTTGTGATGCGAGAGCATGTTCCAAGGATACGTCGTGCATTGGCATTCCGATGAGGCTACTGGCTGCAAGGGAGTTGCAAAGTCCTGGCCTCAGGAAAGTCCATGAAGCATACGCGATGCATTGGTTCTGCCCTGGGTTGCACCGTGCAGCAGATGAGATGTATTGGTTCTGCTGGGTCCACAGATGGGCTGGCATAGCACATTCAGGACATCTTCCAAGGATCCAGGACAGGAGAGACACTACTTGGCAAGTTTGGACTGACTAATGCAGAGCCCAGGTGCTGGTTACAAGAGACTAGCCTCCGGAGTCACTCTGGTTGTCCTGGGTACAGGTTGCAGGTTTCATGCTTCTCTAGTCCTTCTTCCTGGTAGAGTGATACACAGGTCCAGAAGTGTACTGAAAATTGAGTGCTGGGGTCCAATAGTTATTCCTGGTGTCTTCCTTTAAGCTGGAGAAGCTTCTAGAAGATTCCCTTTGAAGTGTTCATGTTTCCTGCCTCACCTGCCCTGGCTCCAGACTAACTACAGGGGTATGTAATCCTTTGTGTGAAGTCAGGACTCAGCCTACTCAGACTTTAAATGGCGCTGTGCTTATCTCCGACTGATAGCTTCACCCGATGCTTGATGCCACAGTGACACAAGAGGAATCTGTGGGCTTGATTAAGGTTTTCCCCAATCAGATGTATGTGTAACAACCAGAGCCAGGAAACCTTCCAGAGATGCTCTCCTTACCATGTCAAAACAAGTTGCAGATTTCTGAGAAGGGCCTCCCATGTGTACTTGCTGGGTATAATATTAAATAACTTCTATCAAGTAAGAGGAGAGACCTTGAGGGACAAGACATAATTTATCCCTCCCACTTGTATGGAATCAGTTTGACCTTATATTGACCTAGGGAGTTAAAAAGGTGTTTGGTGACGTAGTCTGTATTAGAAGGGCAAGACAACATGAGATATTTTTTAATGTATCTGATGCCCCCAGTCCCAGGTTGGATCCAGGCTCAGAGTCGAATTCTGGATCAAAGCAGGCTTTCATTCTAGATGCAACAATCATTGATAAGTCTCCTATTTCACGAAAGTCTCCTATTTCACAAGATGAAGCTTTGGACATTAAAATTCCTGGGGATTCAGCAAAACTGAACAAAAGTGAGGGGCGGTTCAGGAGGATGTGATGCTGCACAGGGACCATTCTGAAAATTGACAAGACAGCACTTTTTTAATAAAAATATTGAGATATCGACTGTCAGGCAAATCATTTTACATTTCAGAAATCAAGGGATCATAAGAGCTATTCTTCTTTATAAATGTTGTTAAGCTTATTTTCAAATAACTTCACTACCCATCTGCATGACCGACCAAGACCATGAACATTAAGGAAATCTCCTTAGTAGTTCCATCAGACTTCTTCCATGCAATGTAGATTGGCCACAGTAGGTGGACGTGCCTTTTCATTTTTGCTTCCAACAGCCTGGAATAAGCTGCCAATTGAACTACGGAAGGAGACTAATTTGTTGGCCTTCCGAAAGAAACTAAAAACAGTGCTTTTCCAGCAAGCATGGGGTGTTCTGTAACTTTTTTTATTAACAGTTGCCCTTCACAGTATCTGATGTTTGGACCCTGACCCTGATAAAGCGCTTAGAGACCCCTGGGTTATAACGCGCTATATAAGTCGAATAAATGAAATAAATGAAATGCTCTAGCTGAAAGACATCAGTATGTACAGCTGTTGATTCCTCCACTTCATGCTGCTGGTGCCCAGGTCTTTCTGCAAATGCCAGCAAAATGATAGCTCAGTTGGGGCAATAGCACATTAAAATGCACCTCAGAAGAATGTGTCAGAGCTCTTCCAGGCTCTTAGAATCAAAAGGATCAAAAGGGCCCTCAGATATTGGATGAACATGATAAACTATAGATTAAATAAACATCTGTTATGATTTAGGAGCGGGTGATCAGGTCTGTCCTGCAATTCACTGCCATTTGGAATCAGTAGAGTTTTCTCGTTTTTACTTAGTAGTGGTAAGGGCTATGGGGAGTTCTCTAGCAAATGCAAAAGGCTAGGTAGGGGGCTTGGGTCTGGGAAGGCAGGATTGGGTAGGGGTAAAAAAAGTCGGAGCACTGATCCAAAAAAGGAAGATGTTCAACTTATGTTGTGGATCTGTCTTGTCGAAATGTTTGAGATGTGAGACCGTTCATGACGGAACTTAGGATTCTTGAAAAGGGTATTAGTGTCCTTACTTGGAATGTGAAAGAGCACAAGAAGAGCTATCTCGTGTATGTGCTGAAATTGTCTGATGCAAGAGATACATCTCACTTAGAAAGATATCAACAAACTTCACTGTCTTCATACCGCTAAAGGTGGTGGCACTCATCGCTAGAACTACGGTTCGGCAGTGTCACAATATTAAAGAAGATAACATGGGTCTGTGGCTTATAACTAGAATCAGCAACGCAGGATGCTGCCTAATTATCTGTATTGTGTGGGCACCAAACGAAGAGGACACTGCCATGTTTCAGCATGTTATTCACAAACTACCATTATTTCGTGAGTGGACATCAATTTCCCATTGGTACCTGGCATGGATACTTCTGGTACCTCTGCCAGTAGGCGTATGAAATGCTCACGGCCGCTCTGGCTCAAATGGGTGGGGTGGCATCACTACTGTTACTCAACATCAAGGATTGCATACTATTCTGCTCTCCACAAGATACATTTGAGGAATGAGGTCATAATTATCTTCCAAGGTCTTACTCCATTTATATCTAAGTATATACAGCCAAGGACTATTTGTGATCATACTCTGCTAATGGTGCACTTATTGTCAGAATATCTGTCTCCCGAGGTGAACATAAGGCGGTGGACTCTTGATAGATCCCTTTCAACTGATGATCATTTTTGGACATAAATGGCCAAAGTTTAAACAGATTTTTTAAGGGCGAATGAGGGTACTTCATCAATAGGTGTCATTTGGGAATCTTAAAAATAGTGATTCGGGGAATGACCCATAGTTACACATATAAAGTCAGAACTGATTCCCTTGAGGAGTTTCTTACGCCCAGTGCAGTTGAACATGCTACTCTTATTGATCATGATATTTTATCTAGTCAAGAATCATGTATAGATCAAAATTTACTGATGACTTATATGCTCCTAAAGATAATAATATAGGAAAAGGCTGACAGAACATCACACAAGCAACATATTGGCTACTTTGAAAACAGTTATAATGTGGGCAGATTCGTATTCTCTATGTTAGAGAATGGTCAACAAAAGTTTAATACGGACTATTCTTGACTCTTCAGGGACAGAGGTCACCAGTATGCGTGTCTGATTTCTTTCTTTTCTTTCTATTTATTTACAAACTATATTGGTGTATTAACATGGTGGTACAATGAGAGTGCCTGATTTAGACTTTGGAAGATGCAGTATGTAACGTCACCATGGCAGAGTACTTTACTCTTGCCATGCCATGCCATCCAACTTGCAGATGTCTGCTGGCCGAATATATGACGTTACAACGCAAACAATGACAACGCATGCTTTTACAACGCAGTTTTTACAACTACCATTACATTGCATGTTTTTACAACGCATGCCATTACAATGCATTTTTGAAAACTACCATTACAACACATTCCATTACAATGCATACCATTACAACGCATACCATTACAACGCATACCATTACAACACATAATACTTTAGGGCAACAGTAGGGTAAGTGTTGGATAGTGTAGGGGTAAAAACTACTATTCCCACTGCAGTTAGTGCAACAGTAGGGAAAGTGTTGGATAGTGTAGGGGTAAAATTTATGATTCCCATCTACCCCAAAACCCATACCCACCCTAAAACTAGAAAATCTATTTTACTTACCTTATAATGTATTGTAATGGCATGCGTTGTAATGGCATGCAATGTAAAGGTAGTTGCATTGTAACAGCTGCGTTGTAAAAGCAGTGCAATGTAATGACGACGTTGCAATGGATGTATCTCCCGCTGGCCTTGAGGAAATCCCTTGCATTTCTAGGAGCCACTATCACAGTGGTTCCTGCAAATGTATTGATAGTTTGAAGGAGGCAACGTCAACATGAGGGAGTTGTAAGTCAAACTTTGATAATTTTTTTATTTTGAAAAAACAAAATCCCAAAGCGGAAGTTTGATTTTGAAATAAAACAGTTTTCACTGCTCCTTACCACCAGGTTTTACCCAGCAGTGACAGACAGGGGGAACATGCCATTTGTTCATCCACCCTAAATATGGCAGGTAGACAAATGGCAAATCCTCAGATGGCACTTCCTCTGTCGGGCCGTCAGAGGTGTATGCTGGAGGTGGAGATATATGTAGGAAGCTGGGCGGCAGTCCTATTAAGCTTCCCCTTCATGGACCCAACCCATCCTGGGGGAGGAGGCATGACACCTCTGCCCAGTATGGGCTTTGTCTCTGGACCCAGAGAGCGGAGGCTCTCTACCCAGGGATCCAGAAACCTGTCTGGTGGTGGCAAATGGCAGGCAGCCATTCAGGAACCACAACAGGGCTGGATGTTTTTCAGAGGGTATCTCTAAGATGCCCTCTGTGTATATCTGGCATTAAATCCCACACTGGCATCAGTGTGGGTATAATGTGCTGAGTAGTTTGCTACCAAACTTCCCAGGTTTCAGGAAAGCCATTATGGAGCTGTGGAGTTCTTGATGACCAACTCCCAGACCATGTACTCTTCATGGCTTCACTGCACTTACAATGTCTAAGAATGAACTTAGACACTGTGGGGGTACAGTGCTCATGCAACTATGACCTAACCTGGGGTCTAGTGCACCCTACTAGGGGCTGACTAACTAGGCCACATGCATTGGATTATAGACCTGGGACACAGGGGTGTGTGCCTGGTCAATTCTTCCCTTTTCTCTGCACCAAAACACGCAGTCTGCAATTGAAGTGTGTGGGTGTTAAGGTACAGGGCACCAAGGGTAGAACAACAGGTGTTGCAGCCCATAGAGGCCTTTCCTGGCCACAGTGCCCTTGGTACCCATGGTACCTTTTGAAAGGGGCTTACTTGTGGCCAGAGATGTGCCAGTTGGGGGGTACAAAGGTACAGCTTTGGGAAAAAACACAGGCCTTGGAAACCTGACTGGCAGGGACCAGGGCACACCAAGCCAAAGTGCATCATGTGTCTGGAAAAAAGTAGTGGGTAATCATGCAAAAAGGGGCACTTTCCTACAAGGTTTCTAAATGATATGGGTGACAGGGTATTCAATTGCCTTTGTGACATGGAACCCTCTCTACCAATCTCTAAATAAGGTCTGAGTCTTACTTAGAGCCAGTTTGAACCACTCAAATTTCAGATATGCACAGGGACACTTTGCAATCTTCCATTAAAGAGGAACACATGAATAAAGTTGTATCCAGCTTACCATCTGGTAAAGGCACCGGGACTGATTCTATCTGTTTGCAATGTTGTAAGGTTTTTGGCAATATCTTAACACAGGTACTCTTGAAGCTGATAACTCACTGATATTAGCATTAGAATGCACTTTTCTTGGAGAGAATGATTTTTACACATAAATATAGACAGAAAACAATGTGTTTTCTGTCTGCATTTATTTTTAAAAGGGGATAAATAGAGAAAATTGTGGTTCTTTTAAGTGACTCTCTGTGCTGTCTTTCATGAATTAGAGGCCTGCAGCGGAGAAGATAGACAGCATGGGAACTTAAAAGAAAGGATGACATTTCTTTAAATAATGGCATATGTCAACATACATTTATGGTATAATGCTAGTATTTACCAGTGGATGTTTGATTATATAATATACGGCAGCTTAAATAGCTAAAACACGTCAGACATCAAAGTATGAGTGCGCATATATCAGTTAGATAGGTATGGAAATGTACAGTTTTACAACTTCATTTATATGCAAAACACAAAATAAATATGGATAAATGCAGATAAAATGGCCAACAAATAAATATGGATAAATATAGAAGGAAATGGCCAAAAAATTAATACCATAAAACCGGGAGCCCTAGTTATGATGTATCTCTCATCTTATCTTTCTGCTCAGCTGTGATTCTAAATTATATCCAAAGATCTTGACTACTAGGGTCATGCAACTGATTGATCCAAGGCAGTATAGTTTAATCCACACTGTTATCAACTCAGATTGCAAACACAGTAGGTATCTCAGATATAGTGACAATCACTAGGGGATTTAGGTAGGATTGCCCACTTTTACCCCAATTATTTGGCTTGTACTTGTAACATTTACTGAGGCGTTTAAATACTCCAGGTATCCCCTCTTTGGCACTCTCTTTGATACTCTATGGGATAGAACACAGTAGTGCAGCACATGCAGACAACATATTTGTTTTCACTTCAGATCTATCTATTCCAGTTACCTCTAGTGAAGCAAAATTGTTTTGGTTTGGAAAAATATCTGGATATTTCCTCAATCAGCAGAAACCACAGATTCTGTTTAATCTCAATACCATAGGATCTGATTTAAGGTATGATATTGCTGCCACTAACCTGTGGGTCAATATAGCCCCATAAGGCAAGGATATGTATAAGCTTAATAATAAACTCCTTATCACATCCACTGTTGTATATTTGAATACATGAAGCAGAATCCCTCCAGAGCTACTTGTTAGATTTAACATCATCAAACATGATTAATTTGCCTGAAAGGGACTGCAGACACAAGCATTTGGCAAAAGTGAATGTGGAAAATTGAAAAAAGATTCCTTCTAGGAGTCCGTGACCAGTGGTAGGACACAAGCTGTAGACAGTAAGCTGTACTTGGTCTATGTTTCATGGGTGGGACAAAGACTCGACGCCCAGGAGGAAGCTAAGGCAAGCAAGTGGCTCTAGCCAATGAGAAGCAAGGAAACAAGAGTGACATGGAAGCCAACCAGTAAGGGGAAGGTATTGGGCAGGCTATAAGCCTTTTTAAAATAATTTTTTATTTACAAGAGATTTCACATATAAATGCATATGCAACTATTTTGTTAAGTTAAGTTGCCATTAGTGTGATAGCATTATGCAGTAAGCTCATATATAGTTCTGTGATTGTTTTTCTATCATTAAGCTATTAAGTTAAGCACCAGTGCTGAAAAGCTAGACTTTCTTGTACTTCTCACAGTTACAACATTACTTTTGTGCTTTGACCCACTGCATTGTGAGCGATCTCAGTTTTTTTTCTTGCTCTATGATTTTACTGATGTTGCATTATAAATACATATACCCATTCTGACAATGAACAACTATCATTGCTTTTACATGTATCCACGCTAATGCTTTATCGAAGCTAAATTGAATTCTCCATTTGCGCGTGTGTTGCTCCTTACTGAATGTCCTTATTGATTTGTACTTGATGTGCATTGCGTGGGGTGGTTGCCAGCAGCCAGTCCAACACACCTGCTGAGAACGTTCCCTCCCATTGCTGAGCCTTTTTTTTTTAATGTTTACAGTATTTTGTCCACAAAAGGCATCCATGCCACATTTCTGTTCTTTTTTACATCATCCTATGAATTCTAAAGGTATTCATGGTTTGAGGATTAACCTGGAGGGTATTGAGAAAATAGGTAAAATTTGGCAAAATATGGTTGGAAAATTAGAAAAGAATGCTGCACAAAATACCGTAAATGTATTTCATCTATAATTTTTTGCCATTATATCCATCAGATCCTTCTAGTTACAGGACTATATATAGTGTGTGTTGGTTGTTCAAAACACGTGGTAACCAAAGCCAACAACTGAGCTGCAGCTTATATTGATTTTTCACAGTGCACCGACAACACTGTAATTCGTATGAAAAAAGCTAACTAATAAAAAATAGGTGTAATTTTTTTTAATATGTACAACCTAGCAAGTTTAGGTATATTTGGTATTTGTGCACCTCTGCATTTGGGTTTACCTATGCTATCATGAGATTCAGAGTGCATTTTGAAACTGTGTTCTTTCTTGCACATTGTCTTACATTGGGAAGACAAAAATGGAGGGAAATCCAGTGGTAAAAACAAATGTTCTACTGTTCTGTATTATTGAACTTCTACCGATAATAAAAGTACCCCAATTTTATAGGTAGCCTATGGCTCCCAACAGGGCGTCCCCAAATGCAACATGGAGCCATCAAATTTCGGGCATGAAAAACAACACTGTTTGGTGATGTAGGAAGCTGTGAATTTGGAACCAGACTCGATCACCACCAAGGGTAGCCTACCAGACCTATGCATTTCTGAAAACTGAATAGGTCCCAGAGTAGCCCAAGGGTGGTCTGACTTGCAAGACTCTCGCTACGTTTTATCCCAAAGAATGTCCTGCACACCTGAAGCTTTTGCTAAAATCATGCCTTTTCTCACTTCTCCAGATAAAATGATATTTCACTTATGTGGCTGGACCTAGTGCCAGTGATAGAAAAGACCCTAAAATGCGAAATGGTGTCATCAATTTTTAGGCATGAAAACCAACCCTGGTTTGGTGTTGTGTGTAGCCGCTGAATTTTGGTCCAGACTCGGCCAGCTACACTGGGGAATGTACCTAATCCAGACATTCTGTAGATCCCACTATGTTCCTTACCCAGAATGTCCCCCAAATATCAAACTGTGGCTAAAATCACAGACTTTCTTCACATTTCTGAGCGAGAAAGTTTCTGGCATCTGTGTGGATAAACAACATTACTACAACTCAGCATTTCTTCACTTTTCCTGACAAAATTAATAACCCACTTGTGCGACTAGACATTACACCTGCAACAGCAAAGGACCTAAAAAATAAAAATTAACCTTTTGGTGATTAGGGTAGCTATGGAATTTGGGCCCGAACCTGTCCGCCACCCATGCAAATCGACCAAAACAAGAAATGACTAAAAACTAGACTCTCAGGAGAGTCTAGACTCTTGTGTCTTATGTTTTGCCTTAAATCACTTGTTTTCATTATGTTTCTGTGAGCAAAAGTTCCAAAATCTGTAGAGTCTACAAAATTCATACCATCAAGCATTCCACACTTCTTGTGATAAAAACAGTACCCCCTTGTGTGTGGCCTAGTGCCTAAAATAGGAACAGACCAAACCAGGCACCATGCGAGGACCACATTGACTTCATTCATTGACTTCATACAATTCATTGAGTTCATATGATCAAAGTTTTCATCCGTCTCAGTCTCAGGAAGCAACAGAAAAGAAAAGGCACAAAATTATCCAAAGCCTACTGTGCCAGTAGGGAGTTATAGTTAGGAACAAAGCTTCCATAGGGAAAGTGTATTTTGTTTTGTAAATAACTTTGGCTCTGCTGGATGAAATTTCATAAAATCTTCACAGAACGTCGGCTTTTGTGTTCAGTTGCGGTTAGGAAGGTTTTGGGGTGGTCCGTCAAGCAGGGGCCGACAAAAAAGGAAGGTCCAAAAATGCATTTCCCCCATGTTATGTCTAGGGGATTTTTCATTTTTTGAACATGACTAAGTTGGCAGGGTATGCCCAGACGTGGGTCCCTTGCTCACTTTCCCACTGGATTCAAGCTAGCTTGGCTGATGATGGCTGGTGGCCAGAAGCCGGTCCCAGGATACTTGTGTCCGGTCCAGTGAAGACATGGCTTGGCAGTTAGGGCTGGACTGTTCCCATGAGGCACAGGGTCAGACTGATTTGCATAAGACTGTGTCTGAACTTGGGTGGCAAAGTGAGCTAAAGAACGATGATGGATTCAACCCAGATCTGTGACGTGGGTGAGTGTCTGAAAAGTTTCAGTGCTCTGTCTATCATCTCCTTGTGTTTGCGCTGTCTTCTAAACCACCATCTCTTATCCCTAGATATCAAAATCAAATCTCATGGACCGCACACGTTTGGCAGTAAACCACAATCACTCAACTCTCATACCAACTCTGCAAGACATCACACAACTGAAACAACACTGCAATCTAACAGCCATACAACCCTGTTCATACTCACTCTCCCACAAACTGCTGCATCCGCCGCACTGTCATTCTCCGGCAATTTCCATCGCTTCGTCCTCCGCTTATGATCCGCCGGACAACCATCACCTTGGGCTCCACGGTTATGGGGACTCAATTACTATTATTCTCTAAGTCTTTAAGTCTCCCCTTACTCCACAGATAACCATTTTTTATTTATTTTATTATAGAGTTTTATATAGCACAAACTAGACCTGATGAGGGTATCAGAGCGCTTTACAAAAGTTACATCATAAAAAAAGTTGCACGCTAGTCACATATAAATGAGTACCTAAGAAGAGATCGTATAAGTTGTTAAATCTTGTTGAAGGTCATGATTGTGTTAGTCATTCTCTATTAGAGATCAACACGGCTCTTGGTTGATAAGTAGCTTCTGGTTGGTGTCAACTTGCATCATGTCTGGGATCAGGAGAGAGTTTTATTCATCAGAAGCAGTTTGACTCAATTTTTGAATGAGGTGGTAGACAGGTTCATTCTGATTGCTTGGGGCAGCGCGTTCCATATCCTGGGTGCTAGGCCAGAGAAGGTGCATATGTAGGATTTATTTTTTCAAAATGTATGCGGTTTCAAAAGCAGGGTGTTGGTGCCTCTCAGAGTTCTGCTATTGCCTGCTAATTCGAGTGTATGTCTAGATACTTTGGTGTATTGAGGTGCAGGGCTTTGTGCGGCATGCATGCAATCTTTAGCTGCACTCTTGCCTCATAAGGAAGCCAATTCAGTTCCTTTAGATCTGGGGTGATGTGGAGGTTCTTTCTGGAGCCAGTGATGAGTCTTGCTGCCGTGTTTAGTGCGGCTCTTAAAAGAGCCAGACTGGATCTCGGCAAGCCATATAAGCTTGTATTCCCATAGTCTATTCTGGGTAGAACTAGAGATTGAATGACTGGTTTTAGGTCGTTGTCGTTTAGTTTTTTGAGAATGCTCATATGAAAGCTGGCTCCTCTGGTGCCTGTAAGGATATTATTCCAAGTGATCTTGGGGAATCGATAATGTGAGGTTGGCAATTGAGGGCTGTTAGGTGTTTCATCCAGTTTATTATGTCACCTTGTCCTTGTGGTGGAGAGATTAGGAGAAAGTCAGTTTGGAGCGCATTGAGTTTGAGGTGGTTTTTTGTTAGCCAGATGTGGGTTTTTTGTAAAGTTGTGTTGAGTAGTCGGATGCCATCCGGTGATGATACTTTAAGGTATATTTGTGTATCATCCACGTACATATGGTAATGGCTATTGGAGAGTTTCAAAACTTTGGTTAAGGGTTCAATGAATAGGTTGAAGTGGGTAGGAGATAAGGCGGAGCCTAAGGGACTCCCAGGGTGACCGATGTGGTCGAGGATAGCGATTGGTTTATCTTGATTATTTTGAGTTTGATGTCTATGAAGGAGGAAAACCAATTTAGCACAGCTCCTGATAAGCCCATTATGTGTTCAAGTAGGTTGAGGAGACTGATATGTTTGACCGTATTGAAGGCAGATGAAAGGTCTAGGAGGATTAGGAGGCAGGATTCGTTTTGATCTAGTATTCTGAGTGCATCATCGATGATGTGGGCCATGGCCATTTCCGTGCTGTGATTCTGCCTGAAGCCTGATTGGAACTGGTAAATGAATTGGAATTGGGCTATATGGTTGCCTAGCTGGGAGTGGACACGCTTCTCCATTAGTTTTGCTAGAGTAGGAATAGTGGATATTGGGCTGTAGTTATCGGGATTTGTGTGGTCGCCGTGCTTTTTTTAGAATGGGGGTTACCTGCCCTACTTTTAAGCAGCTTGGAAGAGTTCCTTGTGATAGAGATGCATTCACTATCAATCAATCAATAAAAACTTTATTTCGGTTTAGTTTGCAAACCATAAAAGTACAATATACAGCATCCATAGTTCATTGAAAAGAAAACAGAAAAAGTCATTATCAAGATACAATGGTACAAATTTAGCAGCAATTTATATCAATACGTAATATTATAAAATATATAAATACAGAAGAATATTTGATAAAGTTCATTAACAGTCCAAGTATTTTCTGTACTTTAGAGTTGATTTCAGGAATTCTAATACAAAGAGAATGCTGTTGCTATGTAATAATTGTAGATACATCAGGGCGGGTCTGATCTGATTAAAAATTAAGTTTCTTTAAAAGAGGTACCAGATAGTGCTTGCGGGGAAATTCATAAAATTTACATAAAAACATAAAATGCAGCATGTCCTGCGGAGACTTTCCGTCGCAGCCGCAGGGAGCTGCTTCTTTATTAAAAACAGTTCTTTGTAGTCTAACAAGCAGATAGTAAAACTGGTTAATTCTAAATCTAGTTAATAAAAATTTCTCATAAGATGTCAGTGAGCCCATTAAATAAGGTTCAATAAAGGGGGTTGTTTTTAACATTACATATGTTCTGACACTCGATTTCTGAACCTCTGTGGCTTTCCTCAATGTTCTCCTTTCCATGAGGAATGCCGTTTTAATTTCCTCCATGTCCTTCTTGGAGATACAATCAGGGGTTTCAAATAGCTCAACCCGACCTAGGCTCAAAAAACTTGTCTTTAAGTATTTCAACCAAGGTATAGCCAATGAATTATCCCTATAGAGACAATCCTTTAGAATCATATGCGTCAAGGGGATGTCTGGATTTAACCATAGTTTCAGCCAGCAAGTCAGTGGGCGCAGTAAAAAAGTATCACTGACATATTGGACCCCTAGTTCTTCATGAACAGCTAAATTGGAAGTACCTTGCGGGAGACACAGTAAACGCTTTAAAAACATATTCTCCACTATCTGAAGCTGCTCTCCGCGTGTGTACCCATACATTTCGCTACCAAATGTTGCTGTAGCCACAGATTTAGCATTTTATAATTGCAACATTGCACCAGTAGGCTTATTCCCCAATTTAGATGCGAAGTTAAAAATTGAAGCATTCACTCTTGCAACATCCCCCTTCTTTTTCAGAACATGCGGGCCCCAGTTTAATCTATTATCAAAGAGGACTCCGAGATAGGAGAATGTGCTAGATGTGGGGATTATTGTACCACCCACATTAAATTGGAAGTTCCGTCTTGGCGGCTTGCCTACTTGCATTCACTATCTTTGTCCAGATGGGTATAAGGACAGTTTTGATCTCACTGAAGATGTTGGTTGGAAGCAGATTGCAGAGGTAATTTGACGGTTTAAAAGTGTTCCATGATGCATTGTTTTTAAGGGTAAGATCATGCTGGATAGGTGTTAGTGCTGATTGTGTCAAGTTGGGGTTATGTTGGGGCACCAATGAGAGTTTTTCATTTGCTGTACGGAGCTCTTTTTCTATCATTTTGTATTTTTCCAAGAAATGTGCAGCATAAGTGTTGCAGTTGGGTTGCGGTTTGGGGCCTACAGAGGAGTCGTTGTGATGTTGAGCGGACTGTTGTTTAATAATTTCGAATAGTTTTCTTGGTCAAATTCTAGCATTGTTTATTTGATCTTTGAAGAAGTTAGCATTAGAGATTCTGATGTGTTGTTGAAATTACTCCTCCTTGATCTTAGTTGTTTACAGTGCTCTAGGGATGGTGCGAATCTCCAGGTCCTTTCCGCTGGTCTTAGGTTGAAGTGTTGATCATTTAGGCTCCCATTGTACTAGGGATTGGAGTCTTTAGAGGATGGCTTTTTTAGTTGGAAGGGCGTCAATGTGTCGAAAATGTTAGTTATCAAGTTGTTGTAGTGGGTTGTGAGTTCATGTACACCTGTCAGCACCACCGGTGGCAATAGACGTTTGTTGGTGAGGGATGTTAGTTCATTACGGTTAATGTCACAAGTATTTATTTTCCATTGTTTGGGTTTCTTAAGTTGGATTTGCTGTGTCTTTGTTGGTTCAGTGATGAAGAAGGAGATGCAGTGGTGGTCTGTCCAGTCACAAGGGATGATCGAGTTAAGTTTGTTGGAGTTTGGCATGGCAATGATTAGATCCAGTGTTGCGCCCAGGATGTGCGTTGGGCTATCGCACAATTGGACAAGTTTGTCCATCCTTTGCTACCAACTGATTGCACCAGATTCTTATCTCATTTTATCTTATCTTACCAATCCTAAGAATCCTCGGCTGACTGGATCTTTTTATCTGCTGAGAAGTGTAAAGGGTAGAAAACCAATACATCCACCACCAACAGTATGGACCAATCAACCTATACTCGAACCACTGACTTTGACTTACAATTTAGGGGTTTTATTACAAAGCCAAAAATAACTGAACATACAAGCATCTCATAACGAGGTTGAAGAAATTCATGGGCACTAAAACAAAATTCATGCTACGAAGCAACCTAATTAGGTGCAACGTGAGAAGAATAAGCAATTCTGAGGAAATTAAACAAGCGACAATTGCTCCAATATCTAAATTAGTCTTCATCAGTCTTACAGAAAGTAAAAATAATTGGTTAATTCTGTCCCTACTCTAACACTAAGATGACATCCCTACATAGCATCCCCCAGACATTATCGAGAAAAAGGTGTCAGCTCATGAAGATTCCCTAAGAAGTACAATCACATCGGAAAGGGTCAGAAGCCAAAAGCTAAGTCTTCATTCTAAGAATCAAGCCCTTCTCTTACCCTCCTAACATTTCTCTGCTCTGGTCTGCTCTTCCCTCTCATCTGCCCTTCCCTTCCTGGGGCACTGTCCCTAATAGAAAATTATCAACTTAATGAACAAGCCCTGAAACACCTCCTTTGGCTGGACATCTTCAGCAGGTGATTTTTCACAAACTTGCGCTTTGTCCAAGAACGGTTGAGTTGTCGTTGGGTCTCAGACTTCTCCAGCGGGCTCCCAATTATCAAAATTCCAATGTAACATTGTAACAGGTCTCCTCCATACCTAACTCCTAAAACAAAGAGCATCAGTCTAACTAACAAGGACAATGTCCTGGCACCTGCAACAGGAAAGCATGTAAACAAATTAACCTTGCCCGTACAAATCTGCTGAACTGAGAGCCTTCCCAAGGAAAATACATGTCAGGCCTAGTCGATTTAACTAACATAAGAAATCACAAACAGGCCTTTCATGACAAAACGTGGATATTAAATTCAAGCATTTACACATCCAAACCTACACGAAATTAATAAACGTTGCATTCATAAGCATACATTTCTTTACCTTAAGGCACATTTAATCATCTCTATGCTTGTAAACTTTTATAGCGCACGTTTAAATCCAATGCATTTCATTGCACACAAACTGATTCGTTAAGCACTTGCAATAGGCAGTTACATTTAAATGTCGTGTTACCCTTTCTACTAACACAAACAAATTTTCTAGCATTACACATGCATGATTTATTATCACAACCACATTCCCTAATGATTAATTACATGTGGGTGCGGACTACCAGTGATTATGATGCACCCCTACACATTTCAGAATCATGACGCTCTATCAATTTCATGAAAATCCATCTAGTGATTCTGTTATGTAATGCTATTTGCAACACACACATCTTGTCCATAAGTGTACTCTGGCACGGAACAGAAAGTTATTGCATGGAGGTTCAAAACGGAGGTCAACTAAAACAGCCTGGTTTATGTTTTTTTCCTAGTTTCTGAGAGAGATGCAGTGGAAGAAATAGAGAAGGGAGTCTATTCCAAGCACTTGCACCCAGGAAGGAAAAAGAGTGCCCTCTCGCTCTAGTTCCCTGGATGTGAAACTGGCAAGGTGAGATGCTGAGAAAAGTTCTCTAGAATGAACAAAGAAGTGTATGCAACTGCTAAGGTAACAAGTGCCTAGGGTGAAAAGTGCTGTGTATGTATGAGTACGAAGCTTGTGGAAGAAGCGCTTATGAATAGGCACCCAATGAAGATTTCAAGACCAGGAGGTGACAGTGGTACAAAGAGGCAGGTTGCTAATATTATAAGCAAATCAAACCATGTTTTGAACCCTCCTTTAACTTTTCACACCTTTTCAGTTATGCATAAAACCTAGGATACCTGCATCAAGTAAGTTAAACATGCTATGTGTCTGCCAAGTGTCATACAGATTCAAGTTCCACTGAAGTTATTAGCCAATTAATAGTTTTTGATCCATGCATTTAGCTCCCCTTCCTCCCCATTATTGAATCTGCAGGAAACCTCAGATTTATTCTCTGGTTTTAGGTGGCTAAATGCCTTTGCAAGTTCATTAAATGCCAGCAAGTTTATTCTCATATGAAAATAGAAATATTCAGTTATTCCCGTTTTAGGTTTGGTTGCAGGCAGGCGGGTGGGCGGGGCTACTGTGCTAGCAGGGCAAGGGAGTAGTGGTGTGCCCATTCCTGAGTGTGCAAAGACTGTTTGGTCAGCCCTCTGGGGCCCCCCAAACCAGTCATGCCCACTCTGCCCTTCTCCATGCAGGCTGCAGCCTGCATGGAGAACATGGCCTCCCCATAAGCCCCTGGCTGGGTGGTGTCCTGACCAATCACAACGTTGCTTGCAGCATTGTGATTGGGTTTGGGGAGGGAGCCTGGCTGTCTGGTTTCTGTTCCTGCAAGAGGCAGGAGAGCAGGAGCAGAGAAGACGCGGGAGCTGGCCGGCGGAATTCAAGTTAAATTTTTTTTAATTCTTACTATTAAATTATACTCCCCAACCCCCGTGCAAACTCACCGCGCGACCCCCCCAGCCCTCCCACCCAAAAGTCATTCTGGCCGCGACTGGATAATTGAAAGTTTTAAGTTGTACATCAAGGTCAACATTTTCAGGGAGGATTTTAGGGACAGAGTAGATGTTTGACATAACATGCACTCCAAGGATACCAAACGGTAAAAAGAAACATCATTATTTACATGGGATATGGTTCTATATTGGGCACCTTGGATAGGCCCTATAATCAGGTGAAGAGTCTACTTTTAGACTATCGCTAGACCAAAGCTTCAGCATGAACAGCTGAGGGGTTGGAAGTGTAAAGTACTGGCTGGTAGCATATATGGGGAACTGTTGAGCACTTTAGGTTACGCTAGAATGATGCAATAGCAGCATGATCAAAGCAACATGAGGGAATATACAGGGTAAGTAATGCAGACATAAAAAGGAGAATCTACAAATGTGGAGCCATGTCTTTTGATGTTTACCCTATGGTATCACTTTGTTCGCCCTGAGTTGGCAGAGTATGCCCCTACATGGGTCCCTTGCTCACTCTACTACTGGATTCAGGATAGCCTGGCTGATGAGGATTACGAATCCGAAACGGGTCCCAGGATGCTTGGTTGCGGTCAAGGGAAGACATGGTTTGGCAGTTCAGGCTGGATTGTTCCCATGAGGCACAGGGTTAAACTGATTTGCATATGGCTATGTCTGAACTGGGGTGGTGGAGTGAGCTAAAGAATGATGATGAATTAAACCCAGATCAGTTGACAGGGGGTGAGTGTTTGATTTGTTCAAACACTCCGTCCATCATGCCCTTTGGTATTGCTTTGTTCGCCCCGAGTTGGCAGGGTATGCCAAGACGTGTGTCCCTTGCTCACTCTACCACTGGATTCAGGAAAGCCTTGCTAATCAGGATTATGAATCCGAAATGGGTCCCAGGATGCTTGTTTCCAGTCCAGGGAAGACAAGGCTTGGCAGTTCGGGCTGGACTGTTCCCATGAGGCACAGGAACAGACTGGTTTTCATATGGCCATGTCTGAACTGGGGTGGTGGAGTGAGCTAAAGAATGATGATGGATTAAACCCAGATCAATTGACTGGGGGTTAGCGTTTGATTTTCTCAATCACTCAGTCCGTCATCCCCTTTGGTATCGCTTTGTTCGTCCTGAGTTGGTAGGGTATGCCCAGATGTGGGTACCTTGCTCACTCTACCACTGGATTCAAGATAGCCTGGCTAATGAGGATTATGAATCCGAAACCGGTCCCAGGATGCTTGTTTCCGGTCCAGGGTAGACATGGCTTGGCAGTTCGGGCTAGACTGTTCCCATGAGGCACAGGGTCAGACTGATTTGCATATGGCCATGTCTGAATTGGGGTGGTGGAGTAAGCTAAAGAATGATGATGGATTAAACCCAGATCAGTTGACTGGGGGTTAGCGTTTGATTTGCTCAATCACTCAGTCCATCATCCCCTTTGGTATCGCTTTGTTCGTCCTGAGTTGGTAGGGTATGCCCAGTTGTGGGTACCTTGCTCACTCTACCACTGGATTCAAGATAGCCTGGCTGATGAGGATTATGAATCCGAAACCGGCCCCAGGATGCTTGTTTCCGGTCCAGGGTAGACATGGCTTGGCAGTTCGGGCTAGACTGTTCCCATGAGGCACAAGGTCAGACTGATTTGCATATGGCCATGTCTGAACTGGGGTCGTGGAGTGAGCTAAAGAATGGTGATGGATTAAACCCAGATCAGTTGACTGGGGGTGAGTGTTTGATTTGCCTAAACACTCCATCCATCATCCCCTTTTGGTACTCTTAAAATTTGCCTTATAAATGCTTTGCCTAAGTACAAAATGAAAGCATTTGGATGCCCCTGGTTTGGCAGTGAATATGATCGAGTTGAGAACAGCTGTCCTGATAGTGCAAGTGCATTGGCTGCATTCCTTTAGCTGGAGGGAGGAAACCTAGATACTGAATTGAGGACGGAGAAGCCAAACTACCTTAAAACTCTGAAGGAGATGCAGTGTAGTCTACTTGAGCACTGCCATTCGGTGAATGACAGGAAGAGATTTAGCTGTAGTTTGTGTATCAAGGTGAGGAAGTTTCTAGGCCAGGTATATCTTTTGTCTGCCCCTGACTACTGCTTCAGGAAGGATGAGGACATCCAGGTGCTGAGTGTTTACTGCTGTGAGAAAGACTGCTTTGGACAAAGGATATTTATCGATGGCAGCTTGAATAAGATATTAGAAGTCCCAATCTAGCACAAGGCTCATGTAGGGAAACAAGCAATGCATGGAGATGACTATGTATGTGATTTGGTGTGAAGATTTAATTTCAACTACTAGGAGTGAAATAATTTACGTGGGGCTATACAGGTGTGGTGCCGTTGCACTGTGAGTGGAGAAGCAAAGACTTTCTGCATTACCAACCCTCCTGTGAAGAACTTTCTTAAGTTGCTCCTGATCAATAGTCTCCAAAACAACACTGGGCAAGTTATACACAATTGAGCTCTTTTGAACGTATTGTTTTAACTTGTACATGAGGTGAGTATTGTCAAGGCGGCACTACACCATTTGTATGAGGAGAAAAAAACTTCAAGAGCTTTACAGATTGCAACATTTTAAGAATGACACCAGCTAACATGGTACTTATGCTACAAATCAGTCAGTAAATGTTGTAAAACATCCAGCTAGAATCTGCTTGTTTTAAAATTATTCACAATATAAGGAGCAGCTTTACACAGGCATTAGGACCCAAGAAATTCATCCCCCTTCAGGTTAATAAGCCAAAGTAAAAGCAGCCTTCATATCAGTAAAGCATTAGACACAGATCTAGTGGCAGACTAGAGGTAATAAAGTACCCTCTCACAACACAATCATGGTGGGGCATATTATCAAGGGGGTTTATCTCAGCTTTTTTGGCTTTAAAAGCCAAGAAAGCGGAGATAAAAGTATCTCCCTATTACCTAGCTGTCGCTAACACCAGTTGGCGACAGCTAGTAGGAGATAGCGACCATCTTGAGCCCCGCTTTGCATGTCAGTGATATTTATCACTAATGACATGCAAAGTGGACGTGCCAAGATGTTAGCGACTGGAAACAGTCGCTAACATCGCTATCTCCTATTCCCAACTTTTGGAGATATTCGCGCTAAGCGCGATTATCTCCAAAAGCTAACACCTGCCCCAGAGCAGTTCTTAGCCATGTTATCCAATGGTAGGTGGATAACATGGCTAAGAGCATTAGCTCGGTAATGCATGAATATCGCTGACTTTTCAGCGATATTAATGCATTTCAGCCGATTTTTATCGCTTAGGAGATAAACCTTGATAATAGCAGGGTTCCTAAGCGATAAAAATCGCCGCAGCTCGGCGATAAAAATATTGCCGCTAAGCCAACATAGCGATAATTATCGCTAGTTGTTGGTAATATGCCCCGGTGTGTCTTTATGTTCTTAGGAGGGAATAGTGTAAAATTATATTAAAATAATGAGAAGATAACTCATATTTATAAATGTTAATGCTAGAAACTCTAACGTCAGGCTATAGAGACCTCTCTTGTGCACTATTTAAGTTAAAGGTGAGTGAGCCAACACATGAAATGGAAGAGCCAAACCAGAGCCTAGCCATGGGCCTGGCTTGGCTCTTAGAGCCCATGCACAAGCCTAGCCTTGAAAATGTTTGCTATGTAAATCATACAACACATATCTTTAACATGAGGAGGCTTTGACATGAATTTGTCACTTCATAGAAATGCACTGAGAAGTACTTATTAAAAAGGATAAGGGCTTATTTACAAGCCCTCTGCGCCACAGGGTGCTTCACTTTTTTGGATGCAACTGCGGCTCAGTGTGCCTGGCCATATTTACAAAGCCATGTAAAGCCACCCTGCGTGGCTTTTCATGGCCTTGTAAATAAGCCCCCTTTAACACATTACTCTGCGTTAAAGGAATGTTCCATGGGTGATGCTGTGGGTGTTCCCACGCAACATCCATGGAACCTGACGCATTCCCAGATTTACAAGGTTTTGTAAACCTGGGAATGCGTCAGATTCCTACACCTCCCCAGGGGAGACGTACGGGAGGGACAACAAGGAGAAATACCTTTATTTCTTATTGTGTTTCCTTTTTCTATGTGTGCTGCATTCTGCAGCACACATCGAAAGAGGAAAACCTCTCATGCCCTTCCTGCACAAAAACAATCACCCCTACAATGCAGAACCCTTGCACAATGCGCACCGGTGTCTGCATTGGCGCATGGCTGACTATTGTGAGGCAGCACAGGGGAAAAGTACACAAATGCTCCATGTCTTGTATATAGGGCGCATTCCTGCCCTTTCGTTTTGACGCATGGCAGCGCAGCAGGATGGCTTGCTGCGCTGCCATGCATCAAAATATTGTAAATGAGTCTCATTGGTTTAAAACATTAACGACTAGTAAACTAATAGGCATTGGAACATTTTATATGAGCACCATTTACATTGTTTTTGTAAACGTGGGAGGATAAAGTGATCTGCCTAGAATCACAGAATGTTGAGCGTTGCCGAAATGCAAACCTGGTTCATCTGCTCCAAAGTCAGCAGTAGCTCTTGCCATAAGACTGCGGAAGCCACATGGAAACTTGTTGAGATGAAATTGGGTTTGAAAGGGATGGAAATGATCTAAGTGCATCAACATAGGAATGTGCTTCCCACCAGCAGGATAGCAGATGGCATTGGTAACAGCCGCCTGCCTCTAACGTCCTACTTTCCCCTTCCAGAGGGCCCATCAGAAAAGCTATGGAAGAGCAGGTGTACTGCTCCTATGACAAGGAGCACCAAGAGAAAGCTTCCTTCAGTCTTAAGGCAGTAAGGCATGCCGTGTGGACTTACAAAGAGCATAGGTCAAGATATCCTTGTAATTTTACCTTTTGAATCATGGGTGACACCCTTTTCCAAAGCTAATATTTCAAAAACAACTGAACGGATATATATACCAATTCAAGCAAAAGCTGTCCCCACAGTAAAGTTCTACTTTTGTGCCAAAGCCAGATCTCTCTGCAAACACACCACAGAGATCTGGGACACCATCACCAGCCTTTCCCCTGATGTTGCCTTCATCTCCATAACCTCACTCAACCCCTACTTGAGCCCTAACATCACCATCACCAAACCCGAAGGATACAAGATGATACACCAAGACAGCATCAACAAATATGGTGAGGGCATCCCCATCATCTTCAAGGAAAGCATCTGATGCATAACCACCAACAACAACCCCACACTGCTCGTGGGACACCTCATTTTCCAACTTCAGACTGACGCCAAGACCATGATCAGAGGCTCTCTCATATAACAAGACCCCTGGAACCCCAACCGGCTCTCTGCGACACCATCCCCAACTTCATCGCCCCCTAGACACCGGCCCCTACGACTATATCCTACTCGGTGACTTCAACTTCCATGTCGACTAGGCATGGGCGGAAAATCCGTTCCGCTCGCGGATTTTGCGGATTTTCGGGAAATCCGCAATCCGCGAGATTTGCGAATTTCCTGCAAAATCCGCAAATCCGCGAGCAGCGGATTTTGCTCGCACTGCTCGCACTGTTCGCGTGAGTTCGCGCCCCGCGAATAAGTGCGAAATTGCAGAAATACGATCTAAGCAAAACTGAAAGTAACTACTTACCAGGTTCAAAAGTTCAGGCACATCATTAGTAGCCATTTCCTGTAGTGCTTCCTGAGGGGCCCCTCCAGAGTTCAGTTGCCAGTTGAAACTATTATGTGACCCTGCTCTGAACCTCAGAATAGTTACACATATGCCACAAAGGTCATGAATTACAGCTAAGGGAGACAAGCAGGAGCCAGGCTGGAAGTTAAAATCCATTAATCAGCCCCTAATTCATTATTGTCAGTTGGGGCAGGGCAGGTGTTGTAACTAATTTTGCAACAATGAAAGCACTTAGCAAGTGCAAAAGATCACTAATCAGGGCGCACTAAGGAAGCAGGTGCCAGCTAAAAAATATTCTGTGACACATTAATCAGCCCCAAATTAATTCAGGTCACTTGAGGCAGGGAAGGTGTGCTTTGCTTTGCCGAAAATAATGTACACTGGACAACCAGAGGGTGTGGTGATGAAACAGAGGGTGGCATGGGTGGGCCAGAGGGTGGCATGAGTAGTCAGAGAGTGGCAGTGGTGACAGAGAGTGGCAGTGATGAAGAAGAGTGTCCCAAACAGGTTGGACACGTAGAAACAACAAGTTCGCAAAACTTGCGACCCGACAGGTAAGTTCGCAAATTGCGAAATTGTAAAAACCCTCGCGAACTGGCAGAAACACGGGCGAACACAAAAAAAAAAAAAAATCCGCAAATTCGCGGGAATTCGCGGATTTTGCGGATTGCGAGTTCGCAAATCCGCAAATTCGCGGATTGCCAATCCGCAAAATCCGCTCATACCTAATGTCGACGACCCTAACAACGCCAACTCCCCTTCCCTCCTGGAGAACATGAACAACATCAGACCCACCCAACTGGTCATGAAGCCACTCACAGAGCCAGCCAAACACTCAATGCCATTTTCACTTCCATTGATAGATTCAAATTCAGCCACGTCACAGAACTCCCAGCATTCACTTCACCATCTCCGGTGCACCACCCTCACCAAGCACCACAGCTCTAGCCATTACAGCTGGGGCAAGGTAACTGAGACACAGGGCACACAGGCCCTCAGCACCACCCAACCTGAAGCCTCATCAGGCCTCTCCCAGGCCGTCCACAAATTCTCTACTGAGATCTACAAATGTGTCGTCACGGTCACCCCGATGAAATCAGCAAACACCAACAATACATCAAAACAAGGCAGCTGGTATACCCCAGAGCTCAAAACCACCAAGCACAACTGCTACCAACTTGAGATATGATGGCACACCTCAAAAAAACCCTCTAACAGAGCCGCTCACAAAGCAGCCCTCAGCAATTAGCACCGGCACATCAAGGAAGCCAAGAGAATGGGCTTCACCATCCACATCTATTCAGCAGACAACTACACAATAGAACTCTTCAAATTAGTCAAGGAATTCTCCAGCCCAGCAGCTTCAGAGTACACCATCCACCCTTCCCAAGAGCTCTGCAACACTCTCTCGGACTACTTCGATAGCAAGATTGCCACCATATATAACAACTTCGACACCTCACCCTCAACCTTAACAGCCTCTACTAACCAATGCACACCAGTCACATGATCACCATCTGGTCTCCCCTCACTATGCAGACCACCACAGTCATCATGTCTTTCGTCCACTCCGGGGCACCCACTAACCCCTACCCCCACTGTCTCTTTAACCTCGGGACCAACCATATAAGCAAAGAACTCACCATCATCGTCAATACCTCCATCTTCACAGCAGTCTGTTCTGACAGTTGGAAACACGCTGAGGTCAGAAGGAACACTCCACCGAGCCCAGTAAACTAGAAAATTATGGACCAATATTCCTGCTCCCTTCCCCGGCCAAAGTACTCTAGAAGGCCATTAACCAAATGCTTTTCGTAAACCTGAAACAAAATCACCTAGTCGATCCCTTTTTAATTAGGATTCCCCACCAACCACAGTACTGAGACTGCACTGATCACTGCCACAGACGACATCAGAACTCTCCTCAACTGCGGAGAGGCTGTGGCCCTGATCTTCCTTCACTTCTCTGATGTGTTTGACACAGTTTTACACCAAACTCTCATCAACAGACTGTACGACATTGGCATACAGCAGAACGGCCTCAAGTGGATTGCCTCCTTCCTCACAGGATGCAAGCAGAGTATCTGGCTGCTGCCCTTCACCTCCGGACCCAAACACATCATTTGCAGCATGCGCCAAGGATCACCCCTAAGCCCCACATTGTTCAACACCTATACAACCCCCCTCAAAGACATCGTCAGATCCCATGGCCTCAATATTATTTAATACACAGACGGCACTCAACTCATCCTCTCACTCACCTAAAACCCCACCACCCCAGAACACATTTTTGCAACGCCATGACCAGCATAGTCAACTGGATGAAAAGTAACTGCCTGAAACTCTACTCCAACAAGACAGAAGTACTCATCTTCTGAAAGAACACTTCTGCATGGGACCATAGCTGTTGGCCAGCAGAACTCGGACCAACACCCACACCTACAGACCATGCAAGCAACCTAGAAATCATCCTCGACAGTGAATTGACCATGAGACGACAAAGCAATGCATTCGCCTCCTCCTGCTTCAACATCCTGCACATGCTTTGAAAAATCTTTAGGTGGATCTAAGTCAACATTAGGAAAACCGTCCCTCAGGCCCTGGTCACCAGCCTCCTTGACTATGGATACGCTCTCTATGCCAGCATCTGTACCCAGCTCCTCCAAAGAATCTAGACCATACAGAATGCTGCAGCCAGACTCATGCTGGACCTCTTCACATGTACCCACATCATCCCCATCTCAGAAACCTCCACTACCTCCCCATCCAAAAGAGATGCCAGTTTAAGATCCTCGTGCATGCCTATGAAGCTCTACACAATCAAGGGTCAGCCTACATCAACCCTTTACTGAACTTCCATCTACCTGCAAGACACCTATGCTCCTCCTCACTAGTCCTTACGCACACTGCCCTATTAATCACAGACACTGCGGGGGCCGCTCCTTTTCCTACATCACCCCAAGACCTGGAACAACCTTCACCTGAACAGCACCCTCCCTGGAGTGTGCAGAAAGCAACTCAAAGTTCAAAGTTCAAAAAGTACTTTATTCGGTTAAAAGACAATAACCATAAAAGCAACAACATGAAATTACAATTTACACAGGGAAATTTAAAAAAGAACAAATCTATTATATTTCATCAACACCAATTGTTTTCCGTAATTTAAAAACATGTTTAAAAAAGCCTAAAACTACAGCAACAGTTAAAACAGTGTCCATTCTCTGAAGTTCTAAAAAAGCTGGGCGACATCTATTTAAATTAATTTCTTTGAGGATTGGGATAATGAATTTCCTATGTGGTAAAATATAAAATTTACAAAAGAATAAAATATGGATATCAGATTGGGACGAAGATTCATCACACAGGCACATAGGCAAATTTCGCAACCATGAACACATTACTGGGAAGGACAAGAGTCTAAAAATAATATTTAATCTATAACGGGTCAAGACAAATCGATCCTAGTTAGACATCGGCATGGTTAAATACGGCTGTATTTTATCAGGAGTTAATAACAGGCGATGCGAGGTAACTGTCTTTTTCTTCATTTCATCGCGCCTTCTCTTCTCCTCGAGGTAATCCATACACAATTTTCTCAGCAATTTTCTGGATATATCAACCATTGTAAGTGGGTCATCATAATATTGTTGGCAACCAATTTCAATAAGAAAACATTTAACGTAATCTAGTCAATCAAATCTACCCATATTTTCCAATTTTGACACATCCTGCAACATAGCCCGGTTCATGGCACACTCATTTGTTGTCCATACCCTATGCCACAAGAGGATGGGTTGTGTTTTAATTATATCTGATATATGAGGTTGTCCAAGTTCAGTGTGACAGATATAGGTCGCAACACTTTGTGGTACTGCCAGGACATCCCTCATAAACTTATTTTTGGCTATTTGAATTGATTTTATGTTCGAATACCCCCAAAAACCCGAGCCATACAAAGCTACTGATGTACACGTGGCATTATATATAGTTAAGATTTCTCAAATTGGTTTCTTGCCCAAATTTTTTATAAAATTCTTTAAGGCCATTATTGTTTTTAAGAACACAAGAGTTCTGGCCTTTACAGCACTTGTCCAAACCCCAGATTTATGGAACAACATACCAAGATATGGGAAAGTAGAGGTATTTTCCAAGGGAACATTATTTATGAACATTCTTCTCATCTGCTTTCCGGTTCTTGTACCATAGTTCATGGAGAAGGTTTTACTGCAATTGATTTTTAAATCAAGACTCAACATGAACTTCTCAAAAGATGTTATCAGATTTTGTAGGGCCAGGGGAGTCCGTGCCATTAGGACTGCATCATCTGCATACAAGAGTGCAGGGATAGATCTTTTACCAACCCAAGGCATATCCCTGCACTCCTGCAGCAGACGATGCTCAAGTCCATTTATATAAACCAGAAATAAAAATGGGGCCAAGACGCACCCCTGGCGTACTCCGCGTCCAACGCCGAATTTCCTGGTACATTCACCCCCCTTTCCATAACGGACTGATGCTGTGGCTCCTGAATATAATTCTCTTAGAAAGCAAATGATAGAATATTCCACGCCCAGCCCTTTCAAGATTGCCCACAATTTAACGTGTGACATGCAATCGAACGCCGATGTAAGGTCGACAAACGTAAGGTACAGGCGTTCACCTTTTACCCTAGTATATTTTTGTTGAACAATCATTAAGTTTAAATATTGTTCAATTGTTCCTATGCCCTTCTGAAATCCAAACTGTAGGTCACTCATTATCTTATTCTCATTAGCCCAACTTTGAAGTCTTGCCAGGATAACTCTGTCAAGGATTTTTATAGATGAATCTAGAAGGAAGATTGGTCTGTAGCATGTGCAATTTTGTCTATCTCCCTTCTTGTATATCGATACAATACCCGAGGTAAACCAGGACGGATTTAAACCCCTTGCTAGTGCTGCATTAAAAAGTTGTTCCAGCATGGAGCCCCAGATCTCGCTATTTGCTTTATACAAATCTGCTGGGATCCCATCAGGACCTGCGGCCTTGCCACCCTTCGTTGCTTTCAAACCCATCATACCTTCCTCCAGAGTTATCAGCAGTTTCTCTGCCCCTACCCCTATATTACCCATTGTGCTAGGACCTATAATAGGACTTTCATCTTGGGACCTGTAAAGATTAGAAAAATGTTCCACTAAATCCTCCTCAGTGATTACAATCTCCATGCGCGCCTTAAGGTTGTCATAGAGAAAAGGGGCATTTACGGCCCTCCAAAATGCGGATGCATCCTTAGACTGTGAGGCTTCACATAGGGCTTCTAGGGCCTCTTTTTTTTCCTATTTTTTAAAGCCTCATTATATATTTTCCTAAAGCCTCTTATTTGTAGAGGATATCGGGGTATCCTATGAATAGCATGTTTCAATCAATCAGTGCCCTTGTACATGCATTATCAAACCAACTTTTATTACCCTTTGCCCGTCTCTTGGCATCCACCCGCAGACTATTTCTAATTGTAGAGGCTATAATATTAAAATGCTCTGTTATCTGTTCGCTATTAGAATGCTCGCCCAGGCAAATCGCAAAGCTATCCGAACAAACATTCAACAATTTTCCTAGAAACATTTCTGGGACCACCTTACCCCATTTTAGAGTATACCCATTCTGTCTCGCAAGGACCACATCAGGGACTGTGCATAGGGGGAACACATCATCATGCTGCTCAGAAAATGGGTTTTCAACCTCCAATATTTGAGGCCGATGGTCACTTAATGGTAACTCGATAGTCCTTAGCCTCTTAATCTTATGGCTATAACTATTTGAGGAAATAATAAAGTCAATAGTGGTCATTGCTCCTCTGCCAATAAATGTGGGCACAAAAGGAGTTGGTTTTTGGGCAATTTCATTTGCATATCCCAGGTCGTACATAAACAATATTTCATTTAATAAGTCCCCGGTCAGAGAGTGGTCGAAATGTGTTAGATTGATGTCCTGCTCTAACATTAGACCACAGATGCCTTGTTTGCCCTTTTTACAGAGTGGACAGTTAAAATCCCCCCCCCCCCATAAAATTATTACTTTCCTGCCATTTTTATCTATTTCATGTTGTATATCCTCCCTCAGCATTTTTGAAGTGCTAAGATTTCCTGTTCTCGTATACTACATAATCACCCAAAGAGGCATTACCCAGATCCTTTCTGCGTAACAGGGAACTAGCTCCTCCACATTTTCCCCCCTCTTCTAGATCAAGGTTGCTAGTTGTCTTGCAACATTCCTCTTCATTGTCACCATGAGTCACTGTGGGAACAATTTCTGCTTGAATAATATCCTCATTACCCTCCCGTAACTTCTGTTCTTTTCTATTCCCCTTGATTTTATCAGTGCTCTCCTCTAGTCCTAATATTTAATAAGGGGAGTATCCTTCTTGGGTCAATCCACAAATTCAAGGCCTGAGAATGCATCAAACCAGTTGTGGGTTGGTATATTATAAGCAGGTAAAGGTATACCTCTATTGTCCCACAAATAATTATTTCCAAAGTTAAGTCCTGGAATTGGTGGATAAGTCTGCCTAGGATCAAAATCAGATGATCTCTGTGGTTGGGAGAAAAAAGTCTGTCTATGTCCATGGTAGTCGAAACCAAACCTATTTGCAGACTGCCTTTCTATTTCCCGGTTTTTAGGATATTGGGCTGGTGAATATGGATAGAAGTTGCTAAGGTAATGTGTAAAGATGAAATCACTACTTCTTGGGTCGTACCAATCCCCAATGTGCCTAACAGCTCTATGATCTTTAAAGTTTACAATGATTACATCCCCTTTCCTGTCTTTAGATCGCGAACCCACCCAAATCTCACGCCTAACATTTAAAATTTCCCCATTAATGTGGGTAGGCAAAGGTCTATTGTTACATAACCAATAAGTAACTTTATTTCTTAAGGCTCGGTGGTCTTCCCTAGTGCCTAAAGGGATCTCAGGGACACCCGCCAGAACAATCGCATAAAGGGCAGCCTCTGGCGGTAAATCTACTATTCTATGTGATTGCCAGTTTGTATTATGCAAGTTCCTTGCCCCATTATCCTTAATAACCTTGCTTTGCAGGAGTTCTACCTTTTCCTCTGAGATCAAGTTATCCCCCTTTTGAACGCCTCCTTTACTTTGGAGTTGGGCTTTGAAAACAGGCTTCTTCTTCGACAAAGGGGATGTCTGCACTTTTTGGGGGGAATCGCAAGTTGGCTTTTTTACAGCATGATTAGATTTTATAGAGAGAGTGGGACATAGTGGGGCTTGTTTCATTTCTGACATAGTGTTTGCAGATTTTACTCTGGGTTTTATATTAATCAGCTCCTTCGCCAAGTCTGATGATAAAAGTGTGTTTCTTTCTACCTTTTTATCGATCAAGTCTAGGTGCGTATTAATCATCCTGGTCCTTTCTAAAGGAGGCTGCTTTAGTGATTTAATCAAAATTTCAATTTTTTCCAACAGGTCACCCTCACCGATAGGACGGTGGGTTGTCGTTGAGGGGGCCGTGGGAGGAGTCAACGAATCAACCGTATCCAACATTATAGAAGTTGAACTCCTCTTTTGTATTTTGGCTTGCCGAGTCTTTAAAAGACCGCCCCCTCTTTTCTTAGTTTTGACCTTAAGTGGTGACATATGGCTCGTATTGGAAGTAGATGGAGTAGAAAATCTAGGGGAATTTGATAGCCCTTCATCATCAGTGCTATTATACAAAGTCCGCAAAGACCCGTGGGTACAGATAGACGAACTCAGCAGAAGAACATCAGTGCTAAAATTAGCCAACGCTTTTCCTTTATCCTCAATATCTCCGATATTTACTAACCCAGTATGTTCTTCTTTAAAGTTAGTGGAATTTGGCGATGACGCAATCCCTTATTTGCCCCAAGGATGATCGTTTTCCAGTCATTGATTCCATAGAAAAACCCCTCTTTAATTCGGCTGTATCTACTCTTTTTTTGTAATGCTTCCCCCCACGTCTCAGTTGTGCTTTTCTATATTTTCTCACCGATCTTGGGGCTAACGGTGTATGCTCTATTTTCTCAATAGACATATCTGGCCGATCTTGATGCCTATCAGCATGCACCTGAGCTATAGCCGTTACAACTTTCCTTATACCAATAGCAGAATTGTTGGGCATAGCTGTATCTGCCACTAAGAGGGACATCTCTTCCTGTAACAAATTAGGACTCCCCCGACCTAAAGAAGCCCTTCTATTGTTATTAATCTGGTTTACCTTCTTAATCAGGTAGTTGTCCATGGTACCTAGCCCAGAAGCGATTTTATCACTTTTACCTCTAAACATCTACTTGACTTATTGCTACACTCAGGATGAGAGCTGATATAGCGGCACAAACCTAAAACATTCAGCGCACTTTACGCGCACACCAAGTATTGTTATATAAGCTCTAACTTCGATACATATGGTCCTTTCCAGCAGATCCCAAGTCTGTGGCCCAGTCCAGTCTCTTCAGGCCTCTGAGGGCCACAGAGGGCCCGCGCTTTGCCCGGGCTTAGCCCGGCGCAGACCGGCGCGCGATCCCGCGACGCGGGGCGGCAGTGATTTTATAGCACCTCCGGGCTCCAAGCAGGCAGAGTTGCTTCCGGTGCTGGGACGCTAGGGAGCCTGGTACTTGTGGTCTCCCTCCGCTCGGCGGCCGTGGGATGACGTGCTGCGGTGGCGGGAGGGAGACACAGCAAAGCGGCAGAATCACCGAGGGGCCAGGGATCCAAAAATAGCAGCAACAGGTATGTAGTGCCCCCAAAGAATCTCACCACCCGCTCCGCCGGGGCGGCAGTGATTTTATCGCGCCTCCGGGCGCCAAGCAGGCAGAGTTGCTTCCGGTGCTGGGATGCTAGGGAGCCTGGTACTTGTGGTCTCCCTCCGCTCGGCGGCCACGGGTGACGTGCTGCGGCGGCGGGAGGGAGACACAGCAAAGCGGCAGAATCACCGAGGGGCCAGGGATCCAAAAATAACAGCAACAGGTACGTAGTGCCCCCAAAGAATCTCACCAGGGCGGCAGTGATTTTATAGCGCCTCCGGGCGCCATGCAGGCAGAGTTGCTTCCGGTGTTGGGACGCTAGGGAGCCTGTTACTTGTGGTCTCCCTCCGCTCGGCGGCCGCGGGATGACGTGCTGCGGCGGCAGGAGAGAGACACAGCAAAGCTGCAGAATCACCGAGGGGCCAGGGATCCAAAAATAGCAGCAACAGGTACGTAGTGCCCCCAAAGAATCTCACCACCAGAAAGCAACTCAAAACCTGGCTCTTTGACTGAGACGTCACATACAGTGCGCCAGATGCCTCTCTGGGTGACAGTGCCTCGTGTTACACAAGCTGTTTAATGGATTGATTGATGTGATTCCCAAAGGCTTCTACATCAATTGGTCTTATGGAATTGCAGGCACTGTATACATTATGTTCAATGATTTCAGATGACTGACTGACAGGTGACAAATATTTCAACCACACAAACTTCGATATGTATTTAAATGTTTCTTTTTTATATTTTATTCATATATATGATACATTACACAAAATAGTGGGAAAAGTAAACTGAACACATTCTTCCACAAATACATTGTATAGTTATAACAAAATATTTAAATAAATAAATACATAATAAATTACCATAAATTAAAAGAATGATCTCTCTTTAAAATCATCATTAATTTATAAAATAGGCACATGCTCAGATTGGGAGTCCGAGTAGCAAGGTATATGAATGAAGTGACATTATTTAGTGATAGAGTCTCATTGTGCATTCTTGGCCTTGGATGAGCCATCTGTGTAGTAGGGCACTGCTTCTATTTCTCACATGGTGGGCTTTGATAAATATCATGATGTCCCTCTCCTAACTCAACAATGGTATTAATTAGCATATTATACTGTGTGCATCTGCAGATATGGGTTATGCAATGACATTTTTCATGTGTGTTTGTTTTAAAGAAGGTGTTTGACCAAAACTAGGTTTTAAGGGGTTAGATGTGTGCAATACAATGTTATCACGTTGAAGATGTCTCTGGATAATAGGAGAGCTGTTTCCCTTTGTAAAGTAAGGGTGACAGAGGAAATAGTGTTTTCTAATGTCAATTTTTCTGTAATGAGGGAATAAACTCACAATTGACCTTTGCACTGATAATAAATGTGTGAATGTGTTTATTAGCACAGATGCTCTAAGTAATGAGTTATTGAGCTACATTTATTTTCACTGCCATAGCATACATATCACCTGCACCTTCAATAGTCTTTGCAGCAGAGCTCCTATTGAATGAAAATATTGTGTTGTATCAGCCCACACTAATTAATTAGATTAGGTATGTACCTAGGTGTAACTGAATGTCTGGCACATGCCCACTGCTATAGAAGACTCTGGCTAAATATTTACAATATTTTGACATAGGGCAGCACCGCAAGCCTCCAAGCGGTGCTGCCCTACGTCAAAAGAAAAGGGCAGGAATGTGCTGTATCTACAAGAAATGGCGCATTCTTGTCCTTTCTGCTATTGCTGTGTGCCAACACAGGCCTCCTTGCACCAGGGAGCAAGGTTGTCTGTGTTGTTGGTGATCATTTTTGTGCAGGAAGGGACACCTTTCTGCACAAATAAAATCAAAGGAGGCAATTTTCTCGTTCTAAATGTGTTGCAGAATCCAGCACATGTGGAAAGAGGAACAAACGAGGAGAAATGTAAACATTTCTCCTCGTTACGCCTCCTTTGGTACTGTGTTGGTTTTGGTGCTGCCCTGGAATTACGCCACATTGTAGATCTGGTTCAGTGTCAAAAACCACGGGTGTTGCATGGGAGCACCCACAGCAACACTCATTGAGCGCCCCTTCCACACAGAGTAAGTAAGGCATTGCCTTGCTCCATATTTACAAGGCCATGAAAAGCCATGCACGGTGACTTTACGTGGCCTTGTAAATATGGGCTATATCCGTAGTGTGACAAAAGTGACACTCTAGCGGCGTAAAAGTGCGGCAGTGGATTGTAGATATGCTCCCTGATTGTTCAAAACTTTGTACAATACCAACCTATTCTATTGACGATGCTGTGTTCTGTCCCAAATACCTGTTATACCTTGCTCAATTCACTTCCATACGTGAGAAGATCTTGTGACCAGATTCAAAAGTTCAAAATGTTACGTTATGCAGGCCTAGAGCCTTTTTCATGAGACTGAATTTTCTCTTCTAGTTCGAAAAGTTACACTGAAGTCAATGACTGCAGGAGCACTAAAATATTCGGGACTTTGGTTGACATTTCTACCGAAATTCATAAGAACATCTTGAATGCAAATTTGCTTTGTAATCATGCTAGTGGTTGTTTTCTTTGTGCATTGCAGTACCATTCCATCCTTATGGGCCAAGCACACTTTACCTAAAAGAAGTAGCATTAAATCGTCAGATTGGCCGGGATACAGCCAGAAACTGAGGTGAGATGCAAGCTCATCAATTTCTGCGAGAAGAACATTTCTAAAAAAATGTACTATTTGCAAACTTCAGAAGGACAGTCTGAAAATGGTATGGAAATCTAGTAGTGTGCATGCCTCAAGTGTCATTTGGGTTCCAGCTGTTGGTTCCAGCTGCTTTAAATTGTCTTGAGGTTCAGTGTCGTAGCAAGGGGGGCAGTCTGTCCGGGGCGGCACAAGTTTTGGGAGCTGGGGCCTCCACCACCCCTTCCCGCTATGGGTGGCCAATGATCTAGCTATGCCACGGTTGAGGTTGGGAGTGTATCTGTGATTCCCTCTTTGCGGTTAACATTCTGATACAACATCTGGGAGTACGTCAAGAGCTCTTTCAGGAAGCTGGGAAGGTCAATCTTCTTATCTTCTTTCAAAGTGCATAACATCTGTGGGAAAAGAAAGGAAAGTAAATATATCTGTTTATAGGCTGTTAACCAGATTTGTCCAACATACCATTGTGGTCCTCAAGAAACATTATTAGTGGAAGGGTAATGAGGATATCATGATATAGAGTTATGAGGGGAAATACAACACAGTCATTACAACGCAACATCCTTTACATCGCATGCCATTACAACGCAGCCATTTCAATGCATGTCACTACAACACATGCACTTACAACGCATGCCATTACAGCGCATTATAAGGTAAGTAATGGGAAATAGTAATTTTCACCCTTACACTATCCAACACTTACCTTACTGTTGCACTCACTGGAGTGGGAATAGTAATTTTTACCCCTACGCTATCCAACACTTACCCAACTGTTGCATTCACTGGAGTGGGAATAGTAATTTTTACCCCTACGCTATCCAACACTTTCCCCACTGTTGCACTCACTGGAGTGGGAATAGTAATTTTTACCCCTACGCTATACAATACTTTCCCCACTGTTGCACTCTCTGGAGTGGAAATAGTAATTTTTACCCCTACGCTATCCAACACTTACCCTACTGTTGCACTCACTGGAGTGGGAATAGTAATTTTTACCCCTACGCGATCCAACACTTACCTACTGTTGCACTCACTGGAGTGGGAATAGTAATTTTTACCCCTACGCTATCCAACACTTACCTACTGTTGCACTCACTGGAGTGGGAATAGTAATTTTTACCCCTACGCTATCCAACACTTACCCTACTGTTGCACTCTTTGGAGTGGGAATAGTAATTTTTACCCCTACGCTATCCAACGCTTTCCCTACTGTTGCACTCACTGGAGTGGTAATAGTAATGTTTACCCCTACGCTATCCAACACTTACCCTACTGTTGCAGTCTCTGGAGTGGTAATAGTAATTGTTACCCCAACGCTATCCAACACTTTCCCTACTGTTGCACCCTCTGGAGTTGGAATAGTAATTTTTACCCCTACGCTATCCAACACTTTCCCTACTGTTGCACCCTCTGGAGTTGGAATAGTAATTTTTACCCCTACGCTATCCAATACAATCACACTACTGTTGCCATAAAAGTATTATGCGTTACAATGGTATGCGTTGTAATGGAATGCATTGTAGATGTAGTTTCTAAAAACGCATTGTGATGGAATGAGTTGTAAAATAATTTGTTGTAATGGATGTTGCGATGTCAAAACCGTGTTGTAAAGGCATGCGTTGTAAAAGGTTGCCTTATAACGTGTCCTACTCGGTTATGAATGATGGCCAATGATGAAAGACAATGCAACGTGTGGCGCGTATTTGCAAACACACTTATTTACATGGTTGCCCACAGGCCTAGGGGACGTTAACAGCACCATTAATAATATACCTACTCATTCATTTGTAGGACTTTGCTATTAAAAGCCCAACTGACTCCGTTTTTGGTCAGTGTGTTCTCTCAAACAGAGTTATAGGAAAGCTGTGATAGGAGCCGCATTCAATTCGACCAGTGGCAAGTTTCTAAACTGTCCACTCATCGGTGAAGGTTCATCTTTGGCTGTATTGTTTTACACAATTCCATCTGCGGCGTAACATGACGTGAGTATTTGGAAAGAACAAGTTAACCACCGAACGACTCGATTCTGTTTAGGTAGTTGTTTATTGTTACTCAACTACGCGGCACTTATTTTATCATTGTTGGAAAGATGAGATGCTGAGCGCGTGACAATTGAATCTGCAGTCAGTATTTAAAATACACCTCCCGCCAGCTGATGCATTGCCGCTTTTAGCCACCAGACCCAGCTGACTATACACACGCTAGTTGTCCAATATATATAGTCCATAACGTGGATAAAACAGGTATCATTTTTGGTAAATGTTGTGTTTTTACACAATGTATAAGCTTAAACCCTATGTTTTTATTCCAAGAATTGCCGTGTAAAGCATTGGTGCCCAGATGCATGTTCTGAAAGTATTTGTCTGTGGCCACATTTCTCGTAATTGAGTCTTATCTGCCCCTGCTTCTTCATAATCTTTTGGCACCGCGCTATTTACTGAATATCTTGCTTTTGCTCGTTGTATAACTGCTATAATTAACATAGCTGTTTATCTTGCATTTAGATCCTGTTTGTTCCTGGAACTTTCTGTCAACGTTTCATGTTATATTCTGTTTTTGAGCAGCCTCTAACAAATGACAGGACTGTAGCTACTACTTTCTAGTTTTATGACGTGGCAATGCAAGGTTGAAAGTAACATGCACACCCTGTAGGGCAGACAAAGGGTTCATGACCTTTAAGGAGCCATCTCAGACATATGTGGCTCTTTCAAGCTGCAAAGGGTAAGCAGCGTGGTGCTTCCCGTGTTAAGGAAGACTGGACTGCTTTGAGCATCCCCGTACATATGCCCCCTCAGTCATCTGTGATCAAATCTGCCAGTTAATACTCCGGTACTATCCAGATATATTCACCTACCAATAAACCTCAGAATCGAGACTTTACTTCATTTTAAGTGTGAGTTAATGCACCTTTCTGTAAGAGTTCCTCATTTTTGGATGATTTGTATTGATGTTTTTAGACTCTGCACACAGAGGCACTACAGAGGTTGTGCTCTGACCTCTAAAACAAGTAGGATTTGGCTAATCCCTGATTGACTTATTTAAATCTCCTATAAGGCCAAAGAATATTGTGCAGAAAATGCCCCTATGTCAAAGAAAGTTAAATATCACCTGTCGACTGTAGCACTCATTGTGAAGTCCACTAGTTGGATAAGGAACACTTCGTTTCAGGCCTACAATTTCTAGCCTGACAGCAACAGCTTGAATCTTGCTGCACAGACCTGTCCAAATCACTCTTTTGACAGGTAGGAAACCTGGTTTTATTAGTAAACAAGTCACTCCTGTGAGCATCTTGCTTCACAGTAGGGAATGTGCTATGGGGCCATATTATGCAGAGTGGCCGAGGGATGTAACAGGCTTGTGCGCCTACTTTGTGTGTCCTCGGGCCACTTTGGTATTACAGAAAGGGTCGCAGATGCTTATGCAGCATAATACTGATAGAACTGATGCACATATAGTACTCCTGCTATCTTGAGAGGGCATTCAGTCATTTGCGTAGGGATGTGGTCCCATGCAAATGAGGGAATCACTTTGCCTCTGCGCCGTCATGTACGTGGGCGCAGAGGCAAACAGGTCCTTAGGAGGAAGACAAAGAATGTGTCACAAAAATGGTGGGTTGCCCTCTGGAGGGAATAAAGGGGGCCATATGGACCTCCCAGACTTGCTTGCACTCCTACGATTGCTGAATCCCCTTGAAGGGTGATCCCTGTCCCCTCTTTGAAGTGCAGGTGAGTTTCTGCCTACACAAAGAAAGATGGACCTGCTACTTCAAACAGCCGGTCGACCTTTCATTAGTGTGCTGCTTCCAGGGCAGCGTGTGTTGGGACTACCCTGAGGGCAGTGCTTTACTTGTAATAGGGTACACTGTCTTTGTTTGCACATGGCACACCTGTTTAAAGGTGCGCCATGGCACAAAGATGGACAAAGTGTACGTTACATAATATTGCACAGGTACAATGCATAATATTTAAGAATGGCACATGTGTGACATTAGAAATGGCATTTTCCCTTAGTGGCTAGGCCGTAAATGACATTGTCACTGGTCAGGCTGTTACTGGCACATAGGAAAAGTCAGAGTGTAGATTATACACTCTAAATCTATAACTTTTGACCTGTTGCATCTACCGACTTCATTCACTCTATTGGTGAAGTCAGATTTGTATTAAAGATATTGGAAATTTAGGTTTTAGAAAGTTACTTTTACCCTGCCTAGAGATGCTGGAGGCTAACTTGCATATTCGCTCTAGCCACTGCCCGGCCTCTGCTTTGCCTGAATGAGGTGTGAAAGAGGGTGTGAAAACTGCTCCCAGAGCAGGGACAAAGGCCTGGGGAGGTGTTTTTATTCCCTGGCATGAAGACCAGCGGGGATGGGCCCAGGAACTTTATTAACTTCAAAAGTCCTGCCCTGTACCAAGTAACTTTCAGATGAGACCCAGTAAGGCCCAGCCCTTGTCTCAATAGTAAGGCTGACCCAAATCCAATGGGAAGAAAGCTTTCCCCAAAAATGATTTTGAGTGACCGGAGAGGAGGAAACTGCTTATTATCCTGGTCATACCTCTTTGTGGGCACACAAGTTCGAGAGAAGGTGAGAAGGGTTTTCCCCTATAGGGATTTCGAAATAAGATGCACTGTGAGATTGTTTGTAGTAGGGCAAACAAGGACTGCTCCAAAAGTGGGTAGGGTTGCAACTGAAAACTTTTACCACATTGTTTAGGAAAGAGCCAGGACTCACCCGATCCTCTCTCAGCGCCAGGCATAAATGTGGTACACCAAAAGTACTATTCGTAGAACACTCTCTTGACCTGTGAAAGAACAGAAGGGCTGCACCTGCTGTATGAGACCTGTGAGGAGACCTAAAGGACTGGCTTGTACCCACAACAAAGAAGTGTACTCAAAGGATGAGTTGGCTGACCTTCTGTGTGACTACAGGGCCGCAAAAAGCTGCAAGAGGACTTTTTCTGAAGTGCCCAGCTGACCAGTAGTAACTGGACCTGGACGGCACCCTTCTAATGGCTTCTGCCTGATGCCCTGAGAGTCTCTAAGTGCCTCCCTTTAGACCCTGAGGGCCTTAGAAGTGTACTCCTATGGGTGTTTGGGAACCAGAATAAAGTTTGGAAAGTTTTGAAAACTTTTCCTCCAGAGTTCCAGGTATTGAGTGAATTGAGACAGGAATCGAATTCCACCAAAGGGCACTTTTCACATGACAAGTGTGTAAGTGCAAACCAATTCTGATGTCTATGCCAATGTTTGTTAGTTACACCAGCTATTGGACTAGTACCCAAGGTGTAATAACATTCGTTCATTGTGACCAGGCTGTATTTTAGGCATTATAAAGGTCTACAAAGAAGGCCTGAGCAATCTCTATCCATGCACCAGATGTACAAATTCACTTGTTTCTTCAAATAGGCCTCTGATAATATACTCACTGTTTTTCTTCCATGCTTCTTCGATCCATTAATTTGAAGTGATGAAATAAGATTTGCAAGGGTGCTGTTGAGACCACCTCGGGGGGCCTCCACTTGTTTTAGAGAGACTGCAGCCTTGCAAAAGGTTTCTTCCCGGGGAGGGGTCTGAAAAGGAGGCACAAATGGGTTAAACAACAATATAAAGATTCTTAATGGCAAAGAGGTTAATTAGCAAAGTGCCTCTCGATGATCTATTACTGAATTTCTTCTTTTGAAGCAAGTGCAATAAAAGTAAGGGTTAGTCATTTGTGTTTCTTCATGTGTCTGTTACATGATTCCAGTGGTATTACTAAAGGTTAATGACAATGGGGCAGATTTACAAGCCCCTTGCGCCACTTTTGCGTCACTTTTCCCATGTTAAAAGTGGCGCAAAAGTGGCGCAAGGGACTTGTAATTCTGCCCCAATGTGTTTTCCCTCACGTCGCGTCACAAGAGCGTCCACGCAAATCTCTAGTCAATGACCGTGGTGTTTTAAGGCGCACCCTTCCCCTGTGAAACAGCATTAAAAATCTCCTGTAGTTGCAGCGCGATATGTGAGTAAGGTCAAAATTGCTTGCAGCTTCTAACTAGACACATAATTACACAGTGGCACCAAATTAAAAATGAAACATTGTATGGTACTAGTGGCTTGGAGACCCAGAAGAAGATGCCTAGAGAAAATATATGGCCCTGAATTTTAGAATTAGCCTCACTGTGCGCTCACCTACAGTTTGTTGTTTTCAGTCATCAGAAATGGTAAGCATATTACCATTATATTGTACTATTTCTGTAGACTGATTTTTCATGAAGTTTATCTCAACTTCCACTTACCTTTCCACTTGGTGGGATGACTTCTTGCACAAAGATGTCTTCACAGGCAGTCTGTGGAAATAATCAGACAGCTGGTGTCAGGGTCAAGGTTTCACATAGGAGGGCATGTAAAATAACATTGGTTACATTGCACTGTGGTCACCATGTCCTTCGACCAAGGTCTCTACTGCGCCAGTGGACATGGATGGTGTTAATGAAATTGAAATTGTGACTTGTCTGTGAAACTGTGAACAACACATACAGCTTCTTGAACATTTAATTTCCAGACTCATCATCATAGTGCAACTATTTGACATACTTCAGGAATGGTTCAACAGCTTTCCTTCAATGGTTGAAGCACAGCCCTTGATAGGTTCTTTGTTCTTGTCCATCGAGGACCCTATCCAAGGTTAAGGTTTGCGACTAATTTGGTCTGAGCTTCTTTCTAAGCCCAGCTTTACTAAACACATGACATTGTTACACTTTTTAGGACTGATTCACAAACATTTTTTTAATTAACTGTATGATATGTCAAGAAATTGAATTTCTACTCAGAAATATTCGCTTTTCAATCACAATAAATCATCCGCGGGTATATCAGTGCAGAGACCTGAGTTTGAGTCTGAAGCTATTTTGAAAACATATGGTTTAACCAAACCTGCCCTTGAATCGTTTGTAAATAGCAAAGCAAAAATGTGAATTTACTTGACTGCATTTTTTGGGTGATTCTTCTTAGAAGCCTCGCTATGCCTCTATTCCAATAAAACATTGAACCGTAGCCAACCCATTGACTGCAGCAGCGCCTGGAAGCTCATCACCTCCTTAATATGCATAAAAAAGGCATGGGTGTTCAACCTTGGCTCACAGAGGCCCAAATCGCGCCAGAATGGCAGGGTACCCAGCAACTCATGTCTGCTTGACTTTGTGAATATCTTGTTACATCAGACAGAGCTTATTACAGAACCAGTGTATGTACATATATATAGATGCATATATGCACACATTCACACACACAAACACATATATACATATATATTTTTTTTCATCAATCAGTTTTGGCACACGGGGTTTAAAGTTATAGGCAAACCAAAAAATGCAAGCGTGGCTGAACTATAGCCACTCCTGTGTAATACTGATATGCATTTCCCAATGTCTAGCCATCTAGATATATACAAGTATATAAACTATACAAATATATAAGTGTGTACAGTGGTATAGCACCATATAGCCGAATTATCTACTATGAGCCTTATTGCGTGTACAGCGGGGGTCTAGGACCTCAGAACTCACAGCGGAAGTCTGACCACAGATGACCACTGCTGGCCCACCCGCCTTATTTTGAGTTAGTAGGTCAGACACAGGACCACCTCCTCCACCGGGATCCCGGTTTCCGTGGTGGTGGCACAGCGAAAAGGGGCAGGAATATGCTGGTGGTGCCGCTGCGGCTTCGCCGAGCTTTTTCTGAGTTGAATTTCAACAGCGCTTTTCATTTGTGTTGAGCCTGCATGAAAAGGGTGGCGGATATGCAAGAAAGGGGGCCCTAACAGGCCCCTGCCATCTCTGGGCCTAAGGTGCATGATGGGGGGCACCTGTTGTGCCCCCCTGTATTTGCAACCCCTTTCCGACATGGTGTGGCATGCACAACATGGTGCATGCAACACCTTGCAGGAACGTGCTGCAAGCCTGTCACAGTGGCGGTCTAGTGTTAAGACTCTCCTTTGAGCCTAACACAGCCGCTCACGTGAGACCACTGCAGCACCTATGTGCCATTGTGTACCTGTGCCTAGTTGTACAAATATACATAAAACCTAATTGTCGTATTAACTGCAGGCACTACTGTACAGAATAAAACTGTATATTTATACCGTATGATGAAAAGCAGAATGTGCATTGTATAGACTTTTTAAGGTACAATCTGGCAAAATTATTTGCATACGAAAAGCATACATTCCTTGACAGTTACCTTTACGTGGCTACAACACGTTTTGGCTGCCCGGATCTTGGACATGATCTCCTCTAGTTTTACATCTCTGGGTGGCAGGGCTGCTGCATAGGTGACTCCGAGGAGACCAAACCACACAGCGGCGATTGTCAAGAACCTCATTCTGTTGGTATAGATAGAGCGGGCACTGGAGCGCGAGAGTAGAGGTGGGTACACCCTGACTGTCCTAACTGCTCACTCGCCCGGTGCCTTTATTATATAGAGCATCTTAGAGCAGAAGTGGCACTGCAGATCCTGGTGACATTCTGGTTAAAGAAACCACATCTATCAGCTATGATCTTGATTACTCAGTGGAAATGATAAAAGCATCTTCGAAGTCTTTAATGGAGACTGTGACTAACTGATGACCATATTAGGGCCTGCAAATGTAGCAAGCATCAATTTCTTTTCACTTTTTCCCTCACAAAAATAGAAACGTCAAGGATCACCGACACATCATCGGAGCCAAATATATCATGTAACCAAAATATTGTGTCAAAGTATGATTTACAAAAATATTCTTTCCTTATCCTCATAATGGTAAGTACAAATACCGGGGAAAAAATATAATGTCACAGTAATATCGTTAAACAACATACAAAAATATAGTTTCTTAATATATATATGTATATATATATGTATATATAATTTTAAGTAGTAAATCTTAAATATTTTAATATATACCATTTATATCCATTTATATAATGTTAATTAAATACATCTCACTAATATTTAATGATATATCTATCTATCTATATATATATATATATATATATATATATATATATATATATATATATATATATATATATATATATATATATATAATATAAATATATATATATATAAACACACACACACACACACACACACTGCCAACGTGCACACTGGACCCTTCACATCCTAAACATTCGGTACGCCAGACGCATTTCAAGATCAATTCACTTCCTCAATGGCGTTTGAATCAAACGTGAGACAATTTCTTAGTCCTTTTAACCGCATCTTGCCACAGTGGGGAAATCTCTCTGGCGTACCGAATGTTTAGGATGTGAAGGGTCCAGTGTGCATGTTTGCAACCTACAGTAAAATAATAGAGAATCATGTACCTGAGTGGCGCTTTCTTCTTTGGGCCAACTTTTTGTGTGGGATATATATATATATATCTATCTATATATATATATATATATAGATAGATATATATATATCACGTTTCACCACACGCTCAGACCAAAGCGTGAATGCACTCGAAAATCCAGCAGTAATCACCATGAAATTAAGCCATCCAACAAAGTTCGTGGGTATTCAATTTATTTCCAGCATGGAAACACAGTTCATGGAACTAAACCCCCAAAGCGTTTCAGCGATTACTCGCCTTGGTCACGGGTGAATAGTGTTAGCATATTGTACAATAAATAAAGTTTTCAAAAAACACTTCCTTGTGTAAACATAAACAAAGGACAATGTGCACAAAGTAAACATCGCGGCCATCTTGGCATGGTAAAAGTGTAGTATGCCAAAACTGAAAATATAAAGCGACATTCTAAACATACATGTCAGTATATATTAGCAAATATATAACTGTTAATAACGATGTATGATGATTATAGCAATATTTACAATCAATTAGCAGTATTTTACCAGTACTGCTAATTGATTGTAAATATTGCTATAATCATCATACATCGTTATTAACAGTTATATATTTGCTAATATATACTGACATGTATGTTTAGAATGTCGCTTTATATTTTCAGTTTTGGGGGTTTAGTTCCATGAACTGTCTTTCCATGCTGGAAATAAATTGAATACCCACGAACTTTGTTGGATGGCTTAATTTCATGGTGATTACTGCTGGATTTTTGAGTGCATTCACGCTTTGGTCTGAGCGTGTGGTGAAACGTGATACAGACAGGGAGCCTTTGACCCTGAATTTGCACCGCAGTCTGAGTGTCCCGGTTTTCTTGAAGGAAATGAACCGTATATATATATGTATATATATATCAAATCATTTGCGGGTTTGCCCAATATGTATGGAACTACAACACCCAGAGGGCCACGCGAGTGGCCACGCCCACTGGGGCAGGTGATTGGTATAAATTATTCACATGCAAAAAAATGTCATCAACGCCATCAACAATGCCTCTGAAGAAAGGAAGGGTATTCCTGAAACGCGTCAGGCAGACGATTTTAAGGAGGGGGATTGCTGTGAAGTCCTACGCATGCATGCTGCCAAATAAATTGAAGCGAATCAGAACAGTCTTGCTGTGGCCTCATATTGGGCAAACCCGCAAATGATTTGATTTATCAATGATTTGATATATATGCGCTGCCATCAAGAGCGCCATACATCCTCCAACCTGAATCTCTTGTTGCTCCGTGAATACGGCTGAGGAGGATGTGGTGCTCCCGGGTACTGGCACCCGGTATTGGACCCAAACGTGCTTCTAAAAGGGGCTGATTTGGGGAAACCTGTTGCCGGACAATGTTCCAAGAGAAATATATGAAAAACACCAACGGCATTGAAACAACACCGTACCCACTGGAGGTTTTAAAAACAATTAAAGGAATCTGGGAGCCGCTTGCACTACAGGTACCAGAATGCTTAACAACAGGAAGTGACCTGCCAAGAAGTGACCATTGGAGGCTTGAAAAACATCAAAATCACTACGTACCTGTGGCAGCAAATCGGCTTTCCCGGAAGAACGGTGTTCTGCAACTGAAGAAGTTCGAAGGAGAACGAAACGCGTCTTGTGCAATGCCGTGCTGAGAAACCATTTGAAAATAAAGGATAATTGGCAAATCTGGTTGTCGTGTGCGGCTCCACCTTCCTCTGTGGGGAAAACTGTTGAAATATATGATCGGCTTGGTTCCGCCGAAGGAGACTGCGCTGCCATCAAGAGCGCCATACATCCTCCAACCTGAACCTCTTTGTTGCTCCGTGAATACGGCTGAGGAGGATGTGGTGCTCCCGGGTACTGGCACCCGGTATTGGACCCAAACGTGCTTCTAAAAGGGGCTGATTTGGGGAAACCTGTTGCCGGACAATGTTCCAAGAGAAATATATGAAAAACACCAACGGCATTGAAACAACACCGTACCCACTGGAGGGTTTAAAAACAATTAAAGGAATCTGGGAGCCGCTTGCACTACAGGTACCAGAATGCTTAACAACAGGAAGTGACCTGCCAAGAAGTGACCATTGGAGGCTTGAAAAACATCAAAATCACTATGTACCTGTGGCAGCAAATCGGCTTTCCCGGAAGAACGGTGTTCTGCAACTGAAGAAGTTCGAAGGAGAACGAAACGCGTCTTGTGCAATGCCGTGCTGAGAAAGCATTTGAAAATAAAGGATAATTGGCAAATCTGGTTGTCGTGTGCGGCTCCACCTCCCTCTGTGGGGAAAACTGTTAAAATATATGATCGGCTTGGTTCCGCCGAAGGAGACTGCGCTGCCATCAAGAGCGCCATACATCCTCCACCCTGAACCTCTTTGTTGCTCCGTGAATACGGCTGATGAGGATGTGGTGCTCCCGGGTACTGGCACCCGGTATTGGACCCAAACGTGCTTCTAAAAGGGACTGATTTGGGGAAACCTGTTGCCCGACAATGTTCCAAGAGAAATATATGAAAAACACCAACGGCATTGAAACAACACCGTACCCACTGGAGGGTTTAAAAACAATTAAAGGAATCTGGGAGCCGCTTGCACTACAGGTACCAGAATGCTTAACAACAGGAAGTGACCTGCCAAGAAGTGACCATTGGAGGCTTGAAAAACATCAAAATCACTATGTACCTGTGGCAGCAAATCGGCTTTCCCGGAAGAACGGTGTTCTGCAACTGAAGAAGTTCGAAGGAGAACGAAACGCGTCTTGTGCAATGCCGTGCTGAGAAAGCATTTGAAAATAAAGGATAATTGGCAAATCTGGTTGTCGTGTGCGGCTCCACCTCCCTCTGTGGGGAAAACTGTTAAAATATATGATCGGCTTGGTTCCGCCGAAGGAGACTGCGCTGCCATCAAGAGCGCCATACATCCTCCAACCTGAACCTCTTTGTTGCTCCGTGAATACGGCTGAGGAGGATGTGGTGCTCCCGGGTACTGGCACCCGGTATTGGACCCAAACGTGCTTCTAAAAGGGACTGATTTGGGGAAACCTGTTGCCCGACAATGTTCCAAGAGAAATATATGAAAAACACCAACGGCATTGAAACAACACCGTACCCACTGGAGGGTTTAAAAACAATTAAAGGAATCTGGGAGCCGCTTGCACTACAGGTACCAGAATGCTTAACAACAGGAAGTGACCTGCCAAGAAGTGACCATTGGAGGCTTGAAAAACATCAAAATCACTACGTACCTGTGGCAGCAAATCGGCTTTCCCGGAAGAACGGTGTTCTGCAACTGAAGAAGTTCGAAGGAGAACGAAACGCGTCTTGTGCAATGCCGTGCTGAGAAAGCATTTGAAAATAAAGGATAATTGGCAAATCTGGTTGTCGTGTGCGGCTCCACCTTCCTCTCTGGGGAAAACTGTTGAAATATATGATCGGCTTGGTTCCGCCGAAGGAGACTACGCTGCCATCAAGAGCGCCATACATCCTCCAACCTGAACCTCTTTGTTGCTCCGTGAATACGGCTGAGGAGGATGTGGTGCTCCCGGGTACTGGCACCCGGTATTGGACCCAAACGTGCTTCTAAAAGGGGCTGATTGGGGGAAACCTGTTGCCGGACAATGTTCCAAGAGAAATATATGAAAAACACCAACGGCATTGAAACAACACCGTACCCACTGGAGGGTTTAAAAACAATTAAAGGAATCTGGGAGCCGCTTGCACTACAGGTACCAGAATGCTTAACAACAGGAAGTGACCTGCCAAGACGTGACCATTGGAGGCTTGAAAAACATCAAAATCACTACGTACCTGTGGCAGCAAATCGGCTTTCCTGGAAGAACGGTGTTCTGCAACTGAAGACGTTCGAAGGAGAACGAAACGCGTCTTGTGCAATGCCGTGCTGAGAAAGCATTTGAAAATAAAGGATAATTGGCAAATCTGGTTGTCGTGTGCGGCTCCACCTTCCTCTGTGGGGAAAACTGTTGAAATATATGATCGGCTTGGTTCCGCCGAAGGAGACTGCGCTGCCATCAAGAGCGCCATACATCCTCCAACCTGAACCTCTTTGTTGCTCCGTGAATACGGCTGAGGAGGATGTGGTGCTCCCGGGTACTGGCACCCGGTATTGGACCCAAACGTGCTTCTAAAAGGGGCTGATTTGGGGAAACCTGTTGCCGGACAATGTTCCAAGAGAAATATATGAAAAACACCAACGGCATTGAAACAACACTGTACCCACTGGAGGGTTTAAAAACAATTAAAGGAATCTGGGAGCCGCTTGCACTACAGGTACCAGAATGCTTAACAACAGGAAGTGACCTGCCAAGAAGTGACCATTGGAGGCTTGAAAAACATCAAAATCACTACGTACCTGTGGCAGCAAATCAGCTTTCCCGGAAGAACGGTGTTCTGCAACTGAAGAAGTTCGAAGGAGAACGAAACGCGTCTTGTGCAATGCCGTGCTGAGAAAGCATTTGAAAATAAAGGATAATTGGCAAATCTGGTTGTCGTGTGCGGCTCCACCTTCCTCTGTGGGGAAAACTGTTGAAATATATATATATATATATAATTTTTTTTCCAAACAAATGCCCTAGAGCTCTCAGGACGCACACACAGCTTGCCTGCCCCCGGCATCAAACATCAGCTTACCTTCACCGTCCGGTGCTTAGTTGCGGGCTTTTTTTTTTTTTCGTGGCTGGAGCGCCACTTCCTCAGAGGCCCATGCACATCGCACAAAGAATCAGGCTCATTATTAGCATGCCTTTTATTGATAGACAGCTCCAAGTGGGCTTGGCTTAGTGCTCATGTTAATTGCTACGGCATGCTGGGATAAGTAGTTTTCATCCAATGAGCCTTATTATTAATTACCTTCGTAGGTTTCCATGTGCCATGAATTAAAATAAATTAATGTCCTTTGTAGGATCCAGCGCGGTGAGGGAAAGACATTCTTCATTGAGGCAAGCTGTGCTGTACAGACGGAATGGAACTCGTTTCCCTCCAAAGCCTCTCATGGTGTAAAGATGGTGCTGTCCTGCACGGTTAGAGGCCCCCGTGTAAATAGTTTTTCAAACAAATGCCCTAGAGCTCTCAGGACGCACACACAGCTTGCCTGCCCCCAGCATCAAAAATCAGCTTGCCTTCACCTGAGCAATACTGAGTGGTCCGATGAATTTCTGTTCTTGACTATGGACATTTGCACGTTGCATACAAGCATCGCCCATGAAGACGGGCTCAAGGCAGTTGGATATTTTGTGGGTAAGAGATCTATTCACATGTACCGCCATAATGAGATGTTATTGTGCATGATAAAATGGTGTTTATGTAATAACATATTTATGTTTAACAACACAGTATTCCAACAATTGCGGGGTGTGACCATGGGGGCATGCTTCTACCCAAGCTACGCATGTTTACATGTGGGCTTGTCGGAGGAGCATGTCCTCAAGGTACAACACGACAGAGAATGGTCGTAACACATTATACATTGGTGGCGATACATCGATGATATTTTTGTCCTTTGGAGGGGAAGCAAAGATCAGGCCCAGAAATGTGTTAATGACATCAATGTCAATAGTCTCAATTTACAGTTCACTGCCCATATTGATCAAACCAGTGCCAGTTTTTTGGATATTAATGTCCAATTCACACAGGGTCAAATCACTACTAGCCTCCATCGAAAGCCAACATCAGGCAACTAAGTGTTGCATGCCAAGAGTTTCCATCCCGGCACACCATTTCCAGCATTCCATACGGTGAATTTTTACGAACGCATAGAGCATGCAGCACTGAGGCTATCCGTGATTTACATCAGGAGGAAGTTAAGGTGAGGCTTATGGCTAGAGGGTATGATGCCAAGAAGTTGGACGTGGCAAGGGGAAAGGCCAATGCTAATGATAGAGCAGCATTACTCAATCCTGAGAGAGTGACAGCAGGCATCTCTGACACTAACCAGATAGCTGTGCTGAGGGAGGCGAGCTCAGATTGATCACTACATATAGTAAACAAGCAAAGGCCATCACGGCCATCATTTAGAAAGAATGGCCAATAATTATGACTGATCTGACTCTTAAGAAAGTGCTCCCTCAACATCCGACAGTCACTTTTCGAAAAGCTTATTCGATGCGAAATGATTTGGTGAAAAATAGTGCTGAGAATACCAAGTCCACCAATAGGCTAACTTCCAAGAAAGGTTTCACTAAATGTAGCTCATGCAGAGCATGCAAATTTGGCACTAATGCCTCCACATATCAAACACCATTCTCTGATTCAGAGCACATATTAAAAGAACATTACACATTTAGAACTGACTATGCTGTATATGTACTGAGGTGCAGTTGCGACTTGTGCTACATTGGGAGCACTAAGTCGCCAGTACATATGCGCATACTACAGCATCTGCGTGCAATCGTCAACTCAGATACAACATATCTAGTCGCTAGACATTTTAAACCTGAGCATGAAAATAATCTCAAATGTCTACAATATTTTGTTATTGATGCAGTACCCCCTAATAAGAGAGGAGGGAATCGCGAAAAATTACTGTGTCAATTAGAATCTAAATATATTATAGTAATTGTAGTCTTCCGAGCACTCAGTGCTCGGAAGACTACAATTATTGTCTGGACCTAGGTTTGCCTTGGGGACTGTGGTAACCAGCCCCCCACCTCTTCCTGAGCACCTACTTGATAATCTGTTTTGCTACATAAACCTTGACGTTGTGCTGTGCGCTCCTTATAGCCGTTACCATTCCCCCTTTTTATAAATATATTATAGAGCTAGACACCAAGGGCCTCCTTAGGATGGCGGGCGGACTTTGCCCGCCCGCCATCTTTGCGGTAGTAGGGACCTCCCGCCATAAGGGCGGGGGTCCAGTCGGCAGCATTAGGTTGCGTCCGCCACGGTGTCGGGCGCATCCCGTATTCCTACCATTGCGCCGGGCGGTGCACTTAGCACCGCCCGCCACAATAGCAGGAAAGCATGCTGTGCATGGAACTGCTGGGGGTACCATAGGTACCCCCCCATGTGCACCCCCCACCCTTCCGGAGTCCCTGGGAGCTCGCAACGGGCCCCCGCAGGGATTCTCCGCATGCCTTTGCGTTTCGGCATTGCCGCCACAGAAAGGCATCTGCAATTGCCCATCATAATATGGCTGGCGGTGTCAGATAGACACCGCCACCATATTATTTCTTTTCCGCCCCGGCCGCAAGGCGACCGGGGCGGAAAAGCGGCAGACGGTCTTTCCGTATGCCGAAAAAATGCGGATGGCGGTCAGATTGCCCACGCCGGGCTGGCGGTAGCCACCGCTAGCCTAGCGGGGGCAATCCGCCCAACATTATAATGGGCCCCCAAATTTCCGTCTGGGTTGAACACAGGGGATGATTTATACAATTTTCTTTAAACATAGGGGCTTCGACTTACTGGTTTTTCCACATTTTGTCTCCCCTATAGATTACTTGGAGATTGGCCATATTTGGAGCAATATGTGATTTCCTAGATGACTGTGTCATCGAGCTATGACTGTTTCTTTGGGTATTTTTACGATTCGTCTGAAGGTGTATGATCAGCTATGTGTTGGAGTGACACTGTTATATGCATGTCTATTATTTTTAGTATTAGAACTATGAAATTTCACATTACATTTGTGCCAATGGAGTCCAGCTCTACATGTTATCTGCCGCCTTTCCCACATTTTAACACATTTTTTGGTTAGGGGATTTTCTTGGATTTTTTGCAACACAGTTTTTTCATATTTATTATTAATTCTTATTATCCTCAAGCATCAAATAGGCACTTTTCTGCTATCGTGTAGGCAGGTCACAGAATAGAATTTTTGGTATTTTTTATGGCTATTAAATGTACATATGGCGTTATTTGCACTCTTAATGATAGGATTTGAACTGCTAATTAACAAGACTCTGTTTTTATATATTATTGCATGTTTTCCATATATTGTATATGCTTGCTTTTGCACTGTAGTGGATATTAGTATCCAGAATGAACTGTTTACAATAGCGTTTTTTGCATATTCAGTTGTTTACATTAGCATTTTTGGACCTGAGGGGCCAATGTTCTTTAAACCTATTGTTTACATTAGCGTTTTTGCACATGCAATTGTTAACATTAGGGTATTTGCACATTGATATAACATGCTGCTTGGTTGCCAACCAATTGTTTACATTAGCGGTTTTGCAAATGCAATTGAGAACATCAGCATATTTGCACATTGATACAACATGGTTAAGCATTTTGCAGGCAGAGTCCAGAATTTGTATCATGCAAGATTATAAACAGCGTATTTGCACATGTTTCTATGTAATTATCATCAGTTAGATTCATTCTTGATTACATATCACACTGCCATGTGTCTTTTTAAATAATCAATAACTGTATAGATTTTCCAAATTACAGGGACAATAGCCATTTATACACTTATAGAGATTCCCTCAGTGTGTAGTGTGGAGTATTTTTTCCTTGTTTATTTTCCTGCCGATCACGTGACTATGGTTGTGCCTGTGAGTTTAAATTTCCTGTTGGTTTAATAGTAACTTGAGTGACCAAGGACACAGTCCGTGTCCTAAACTCGTCTTATGACTTTCACTTTATGGTGTAATAAATAAGGTTTTTCAAATCGGCAACCAGCTGATGTCGTATCCGTGATCCTGCTGTGTGGGCGACTGCGCTTGATATTGTCAATATATATATATATATGTATATATATATTCACTGAAAAAACCATAGGTTTTAGGGGTGTTACAGTTAGTTGGACATTTCACTCATACAAAACCATTGAAATTCCTCCCTTATATATAGTTGTACTAATTATACCTCGCGCGCCCGCAATCCACTGCTGATGATGTCACATATTGCATCATTCATGACATGGTCAGTGACATCACTGATGACATCTCAAATGACATCACTGATAACATCATCCAGTGAATGTGGTTTGGTTCGATATTTTAAAAAGTATTATATATATAGCAATCTGCAATGAAGACTGAGTGGATGTATAAATGTCTGAATGGAGGATTTAGTAGCAATGTGATTGAATGTTTAAGTGACTAATTTAAATTGCCTCACTAAATATATGGGATAGTGATTAAACTGTGAGAATACCTGTATCACTCTATCTCTTGTTGTGTAAACTACTACATACGTTGGGTACTAGCTATGTGAAAGTCTATATTAGTATTAACTAGTTAAATGAGTATTTGTATGGGATAGTGAATGTGTGTGTAGTTGGGTGGGCGGTGTGTGACTGTCCTAAGATGTGTAAATAATTGATTTACTAGGAATATAAGGTTAAGACTGGATATGGAAACTGTTGTTTGAGTGAGTGAATCTCTTTATGGGTGTGGTGATGAGTAAATATATTTCTCAATTATACATGTCCAACAAACTAGAAATATAAAAGGCAGTGTATGTGACAGTGTTGTATATAAATAAGTATACATAAGACTCAGTGATTGTATGAGTGACTGTATCATAAACTGTATAATTGTAATAGTGATTTTATAACACACTAAGTATGAGTTACTATCTATACAAATAAATAAAGTGGTGTTTGTATAAGTGTGTAGCTTAGTAAATGTAAGTATGATCAATTGTTTGCATAAGTGAGTAGGATGACTGCATAGGTGAATAGGATGTGTGCTGGTGTGTAATGTCGATGTAGGTGTATAAGTACATTTAATAGTGTTCTATTGATCTTTGTTAGCATGTATGAGTGAATCTATAGGTAAGTGTTTTGATGTGTGTGTAGACGTAGGAATCACTGAGTGGGTTTTTAGAAACTGGTATTGGTGTGTCAATGGTTTCAAATATGGTACTCCATATTTTGTAATGAGTGTTGAAAGGGTATACTAGTGTACGATAAGATGTATCAAATGTTCACGTGGAGGATGTCATCAGTGAAGTCATTTGAGATGTCATCAGTGATGTCATCAGGGATGTCACTGACCATGTCATGAATGATGTAATATGTGACATCATCAGCAGTGGATTGCGGGTGCGCGAGTTATATTTAGTACAACTAACTATAACGGAGGAATTTCAAAGGTTTTGTACGAGTGGCATGTCCAGCTAACTATAACACCCCTAAAACCTATGGTTTTTTCAGTGAATTTCTAAGGTTTTTTAAATGCTAATTCCTAACCATAACATGTCTGAAACCTATGTTTTTTTCAGTGAATTTCAAAGGTTTTTTAAATGCTAATTCCTAACTATAACATATCTGAAACCTCTGTTTTTTTCTGTGAATTTCAAAGGTTTTGTAAATGACAACTTATAAATGTATTAATTGTTATATTTATTTTCTTGATACTGATTTACTACATTTTTTAAAACTATTTATTTAGAGATATTTTATGTTTTAAATGACATTATAATTACATTATGCATTAAATTAACAAAATATACTTTCTCACAATAAATTCCTTTAGTTTAAATACTTTGCAAATAGGCAATAAACTTTTATGTACAGTAGTTTTAGTTGTTCCAATGGGCAACTCAATTTCAAACACAATGCAACATTGAGCTCAATGTGAATTTCTAGTTAAATGAAATTAGTTACTTTATGGATTACTTTTCTAAGCACAGGGCTGGACCCTAGATTCAGTCCTGGGACATCTCCTGTAAACAGTTGAGTAAATAGTGTTTTGATTACAGTAGTGTTTTTTAAGGAATATGTTTGTATTTTAAAAGTTGACACTTGGAAATGTATTCACATAGAATCACCAATGTTATCCTATAGGAGGAAATTCACTTAGCAGGTAAGTAGTGTTATTGTTACTTTCTCTTACTCAGTGGTGGATCCTGGATCCAGCACTGGTGCATCTCCTGTAAACAGTTGAGTAAAAGTGTTTTGATTACAGTAGTAATTTTTAAGGAATATTATTGTATTTTAAAAGTTGACACTTGGAAATGTTTTCACATAGAATCACCAATGTTATCCGATAGGAGGAAATTCACTTAGCAGGTAAGTAGTGTTATCGTTACTTTTTCTTACTCTATGGTGGATCCTGAATCCAGCACTGGTGCATCTCCTGTAAACAGTTGAAAGAATACGTTTAAGTCATACAGGCAATTTTTAAGGAATATTTTAATTTGTGAAAATAGACACTGGATTCCTATGGAAGGAAATACAAGTTATTTATAAGTACAGTTAGAATTACTTTTAAGGGTCAGTGCTGGGCTAAAAGATGCAGCACTGGGTTCTCTCCTGATAACACGTGAGTAAATTGGAATTCGTTGTTCGGATGATTTTAGGTGAATATTTTAAAGTTCCAAAACTCCACACTTAGAAGAATTTCCAAGAAAAACCACTCAATGTTAGCCTATGGAAGGAAATTCAAGTTACTGGTAAGTATGGTTAGAATTACTTTTCAGGATCAGCACTGGGATCAAATATGCAGCACTGAGGTCACTCCTGATAACAGGTGAGTAAATCGGAATTCTTAGTACATCCAGTAAGCGCCACAGAGCTGCGTAGCAGAGAGATGTAAGAAGGGGCACGGCCTGCACCACCTCTCTGCAACGCAGCGCAGTGGTGCTTCCTGGAAGCACCTGGTGGGCTACTTGGCCCCCATGGTCCCTCAGGTTTGAATTGGAATTTTTTTCCCCAACTTAAAACGCACCACAGAGCGTGTTTGCACACATCACGTCAGGCCCCGGCCCCTCCCTTCACCACTGTGTAAACGCGCCCTGTCACTGTTCTAAGTTGAGAGATTAAGTCCCCTTAAATCCTAAGGGTCCCTAGAGTCATACTAGCCCACTAGGTACCACCAGTAAGTGCCACAGAGCTGCGTTGCAGAGAGGTGTAAAAAGGGGCATGGCCTCTGAACATCTGTCTGCAATGCAGCTCCCTGGCGCATACTGGAGATACCTGTTGGGCTATTTGGCCCTCAGGGACCCTGAGTATTGAAAGAGAATTAATTTCCCAACTTAAAACGCACCACGGGGCGCGATTGCACAGTGGTGAAGGAAGGGTCGTGGCCTGAGATGATATGTCTGCAAACATGCCCTGTGGCGCGTTTTAAGTTAGAGAATTAATTCCTCCTCAATCCTGTGGGTCCCTGGGGGCCAACTAAGTCACCAGGTACCACCAGTAAGCGCCAGAAGGCTGGGTTGCAGAGAGGTGTTCAGAGGCCACGCACCTTTTTGCAACACTCTGCAAAGCAGCTCCGAGGCGATTACTGTACTGTAGGTACCTGTTGGGCTAGTTGGACCCCAGGGACCATCAGTATTGACAAGGAATTAATTCCCCAACTTAAACCGCGCCACAGGGTGTCTTTGCACACATGTGGACTCAGGCCCCGCCCCCTCTTTTCACCACTGTGCAAACACGCCCGCTACCTCCAGTAAGCACCACAGAGCTGAGTGGCCGAGAGGTGTAAAAAGGGACTTGACCTCAGAGCACCTCTCTGCTACGCAGCTCCCTAGCGCATCCTGGAGGTTCTTGGTGGGCTAGTTGGCCCCCAAGGACCCCCAGTATGCAAGTGGAATTTGTTCCCCCTCTGCAAACGCGCCGGGGTCCCCAATACCCCCATGGTCCCAGCTGGCTCCCCGCGTCCTGCGGGAGCCAGCATTGCTTCTCCACATGGGGAGCAGCTAACATCCTGCTCCCCATGTGGAAAAGCATTCTGCTTTGCTATTGGGAAGAAAGAGCAGGTTTCCTGCCACAGATATATAAATACTTTTAACTGTAATTTTCTCAGGAACTACTGAACAGATTGACACCATTTAAGAAAACGGCATGAGTCTGAACTGAGGACTACATCTTTGCAAAATTTGGCGTAATTCCGTTCAGCAGTTGGGGCTGTCAGTGGGGCTAAAGGTACTATGGGAAATTGCATGGGGAAAACACGTTTCAGGACCCCTCTTTTTTCTCTGCCCCAGCTACACAAATCCTCCTGAGACTTTCAGAAAAGGAGCGGAATGGAGCTGGCCATTAGTTTTGAACATTTCGCGAAGATTCATCAACCGGCGCCAAAGTTATTCCAAATGGTATGTTGTGGATTTCCTATGGAAAATAGGTCCTAACTATAACTACCTACTGGCGACCGCTACTAGGTAATATATATCTATATATCTATAAATATATATATATATATATATACATACATATATATATATTCACTGAAAAAACCATAGGTGTAACACCAGTTATAGTTAGCTGGACATTTTACTCATACAAAACCATTGAAATTCCCACTTTATAGTTATAGATGTCACTGACCATGTCATGAATGATGTAATATGTGACATCATCAGCAGTGGATTGCGGGCGCGCAAGTTATAGTGAATCCAACTAACTATAACTTGGGAATTTCAATGGTTTTGTATGAGTAAAATGTCCAGCTAACTATAACTGGTGTTAAACCTATGGTTTTTTTCAGTGAATTTCAAAGGTTTTTTAATGCTAATTCCTAACTATAACGAGTGTTAAACCTATGTTTTTTTCAGTGAATTTCAAAGGTTTTTTTAAAAGCTAATTCCCTAGTATATCGAGTTTGTAACCTACGATTTTTAAACTGAATTATTTTCTTATTACCTGTTTTTTATAACTAATTTTTTTTCACAAGAATAATTATTTCAATGTATTTTACATTTTTTTTTAATCATATTGTCTTGGGGCGCTCAGGGTGCGCGCACCGGTAAGCTCACCGGAGAGCGCAGCGTAAGCGCCATGTCTTCGTGGGGAAAAAAAAAGTATGTATTTAACTAAATAATAATGCAAGACATTCAGTAGCATACTTATAAAAGTAGTATTTTTGATTGTAAATACCCGTATTATAACTTTAAACATATTTCCGTAATGTTGGCAAAACTTCATTTAAACGCGCCACGTCAGCGCCCGCGTAAGCGCCCCCGGAAGCGCTTTGGTGCACGCAGCATAAGCGCGTCAAGTCATGTGACCTTAACATAACTCTTTTCATTGGTTGTTTACACTAATGAAAACCCCACCCATTTCCTTCACTTCTTCTTTCACTTTGGAGACAGCAAGACCTGTTTTTGTCTGTCCTACCATTTTGTGTAAAGAATGGCTGCCAGAGCACCCAGCAGCAGCGAGGAGTCTGATGGATTCATTGATGAAGAGCCTCCTCAGCCCAAGGTCAAGGAGCATTTTATTTGGAAGTTTTTTTTAATACCTGAAGGATTAAAAAAGGTGAATGCTCCCAAAGTTGAATGCAAAATCTGCCAAACTGTGGTTTCCCGTGGAGACCCTAGAAGGAAGTACAGTTTTGGCAACTCAACAATGATTTGCCATGTCCAACGCAGGCACCCCCAGAACTATGCCCGGGAGAGTGTCCGAGACCTGGCGCGTAATCCCCCAAGGGATGGTGCCTCTACATCTACAGGAGGACCCACAACATCAGGGAGAGGACGTGCAGCGGAATTGGAGATGATTCCGAACATTCAACCTGTTTTTAGTGATATTACTATAAAGTGCAAACAATGCGATGAAATGCTTTGCTATGGTGAGCAGAGCATCAAGCTCATTGCACGCAAGAGGCAAGAACACCGCTGCCTTCCCCAGCCCTAATTTTTCCCCTTTTTTTTGCTCCTGTTGAGCAGTTTTGCATTCCCTGTTTTTGTTTTTGTTCATAAAAAAGCCTAATAAAAGAAGAAAAAAAACAGTTCTTTTTAGAACTACCTCCAATTCTCAAAAAAGAGCGGTATTATCTATTTTCTTTCTCTGTTTTACCCTGTGATGCGCTCAGGGTGCGCGTACAGGAGAGCGCACCTGGGAACGTACCCAGTGCTTAGCCCTCAAAAAACTTAGGGGGTCAGGGGGTGTCTACCCTGCCCCCTTTTAATAATTTCCCACTTTTTATTTTCACCTCAGGTGTCTCGATTTTACCGAGATAGCAGACTCTCCAGACTGTTTAGAATGTTGTCAGACATCCGACAGCCAATCAGCTTTCTGCTCGCGCACTCCCGTAGCGCGCCGAGTGCGCTCCCCGGTACGCGTACCAGTAAGCACTCTGAGCGCGCCTATAGATATATAAGTGTTTTTGAAGTTAATTTTCATAAAAACCAGTTGAGCAATTTTCACCAAACATTGCAAAGGCACATCTGCGTACCAGTCCCTACTTTTTTTACCAAGTTTGGTGTAATTCGTTTCAGCGTTTCGGGCTGTAGACTTGTCAGACCGTCCTATGAAAATGAACATGGGTAAAACACGTTTTGGGACCCCCCTTTTTTCTCAGCCCCCACTTCAGGAATCCACCTGAAACTTTCAGGGAAGGAGTGGAGCGGAGCTGGCCAACTTTTTGGAAAATTACACGCAAATTCCTCAATCGGCGCCAAAGATATTCCCAATAGAATGTTGCGGATTTCCTATGGTAGCTAGGTCCTAACTATAACTACCTACTGGCGACTGCCAGTATATATCCCAACAAAACAGCGTTCCTTCAAAAAAAACGCAGCACGGGCCACACCAACCATGCTTCAAAGAAGATTCTTTATTTCCACACTTGCATCACGCGTTTCGAGTCCTTCGACCCTTAATCATATGCTCATTGCTAATCAGTCAGTGGGTTCGTTTGGTCTGAAGTAACGTGACTAATAAGACATCAAAGATGGACGCCGTCCATTCTCCCAGTTAAAGGTGCAGTTCGAAAAAGTTCTTTTCATTAGTGCAACTAAGGTCAGTACAAGTTTTTTCTTCTTCTTTAAGGTTTCTTGTAAACCCCCAAAGTGGCACATATCCATGTTTTCCTTCGTTGCAAATTATATTAATCCATCACAATTCAAGTAGGGACTTCAATTCCCAAAATGCATCATACTTGCACCTTTAATATTTCATGCTGGTCCTCGATGTTGATTTTGGCAAAACCGCACTTATATGTTTGCAATTGAGTGCACACTTGCTTTAAAGGACAATACCATAACTCTGTTGCAAACTATTTAAGTAATGTCTCGCTACCACTGAGTCCTAAAAACAGCAATGGTTTGTCTTTCAATGTCATTACCTGAAGCACGACGTGCACAGGAAAGTTCCTATTGCAAATCCTGGCTGCTGACAAATTCATTCCCCAAGTTTGAGGCGGGCCCCACGGGGGCCTCTTCCATCGAAATCTTTGTTTCCTGAACAAGTATCGCAGCCGGAGGGCACTCTTTGCACAAGCTCCAAGCTTCCATTACATCCTCCTGACAAACAGAGTGCCGCTTCCTCGTGGATCGGGGCCCGATCTGAAGTGTGCCAGACACTTCTATGTAATCCCAACAAAACAGCGTTCCTTCAAAAAAAACGCAGCACGGGCCACACCAAGCATGCATCAAAGAAGATTCTTTATTTCCAGACTTTCATCACGCATTTCGAGTCCCTCGACCCTTAATCATATGCTCATTGCTAATCAGTCAGTGGGTTTGTTTGGTCTTAAGTAAAGTGACTCATAAGACATCAAAGATGGACGCCGTCCATTCTCCCAGTTAAAGGTGCAGTTTGAAAAAGTTCTTTTCATTAGTGGAACTAAGGTCAGTACAAGTTTTTTCTTCTTCTTTAAGGTTTTTTGTAAACCCCCAAAGTGGCACATATCTATGTTTTCCTTCATTGCAAATTATATTAATCCATCACAATTCATGTAGGGACTTCAATTCCCAAAATGCATCATACTTGCACCTTTAATATTTCATGCTAGTCCTCGATGTCGATTTTGGAAAAACCACACTTATATGTTTGCAATTGAGTGCACACTTGCTTTAAAGGATAATACCATAACTCTGTTGCAAACTATTTAAGTAATGTCTCGCTACCACTGAGTCCTAAAAACAGCAATGGTTTGTCTTTCAATGTCATTACCTGAAGCACGACGTGCGCAGGAAAGTTCCTATTACAAATCCTGGCTGCTGACAAATTCATTCCCCAAGTTTGAGGGGGGCCCCACGGGGGCCTCTTCCATCGAAATCTTTGTTTCCTGAACAAGTATCGCAGCCGGAGGGCACGCTTTGCACAAGCTCCAAGCTTCCGTTACATCCTTCTGACAAACAGAGGGCCGTTATATATATATATATATATATATATATATATATATATATATATATATATATATATATATATATATATATATATCTGCAATACCTCGCAGCAGCTACGCTTTCCATCAGCGAAATACGAGGCAAGGACCAATTTATCTTCAGCATACTTTATTTAGCCAAACAGACAGATTGCCATGACGCGTTTCGGCCGTCCCAGCGGCCTTGGTCACATATATATATATATTACGCTCAAATCCCTCATACTCAAGAAGAATAACAGCACTCGGGGGGGGGGCATTTTAACAGACTTCTTTATTTTTTCAGTGCGAACAAACGCGTTTCTGCTGCTAGCCTTCCTCGGTGTTCGTGACACCACTCGCGTGAAAGACTAATAAAGTTTCTTAATTCGGTAGCTTTCAAGAAGGGACTCAGACCCCAAAGCGATTCGTAGGCGCCATCTTGGAATTTGCAATGTCGAAATACATAACACATTCCATCAACAGAATCATACCATTGCAAGTATAAGCAACAACGTTATTCAGCCATAAATTGGCATAGCGCTGATCGTATATAATTACACAATGCAAAGGGGTATAACAATTTGTAAATGTATATAATTACACATAATCGCGCCATGGATCGGCTTAAGTCCCTCACAAGAAAGCTACAATCATGATAATAGTGAAACTCTAGATTCATAGTGCAAAAACAACTACATAATGTCAACATTTGCAAAGTTAAATACAAATAAAAATAAAAATAGAAGATTAAGTAATTAAATAATAAACATTCATAAAGGTGTCTACAGCATGCACAAATTTACATATAGCACCCTCAGCTGCCTATTAACGTCATAGACCTACTGTGACTGATACAGTATAAGATCGAAGACAACGGATACATGGCAGATACTAGACAGCATACCTAGGAATTCCTGAGCTATTTCCTAAGGTGCACTGCTAACTCTTACCCGCTGTTTAAACCCTTGGGAAATTTAGTCGATCAGTCAATGATGTATCTAGACTATATTCGGCGTAACTTCCGCAGCCGGTCGCCTCCTCTAATACTTACAGGGATAAAATCCAATCCAAAATATTGTAACTTTTTCCTATCCTTGTTATGGAATTCAGCAAAATGACGAGCAACCAGGTAGGCAGGATCTGCTTTATCGATAGCTCGTAAATGCTCTAGAATTCTAATTTTGAGCTGATGAATGGTACTGCCAATGTAGTCTAAGCCACATGGGCAGACCAAGCAGTACACTGCAAACGGTGTGCTGCAGGTGATAAACTTTTGAAATTTCCATTGTTCTTCCTGTGTCTGATACAGTGTATGTGAGGACCCTTTTGCTGGCTGCACAGGCTTTGCACCTACTGCATGGAAAAAATCCTTTCATCTCTTTTAAGGTGTTCAGTCTGGGCATGGATGACTCTTAACCAGCATGTCCTGTAAGGACCTGGCTTTAATAAAAGTAACCTGTGGATGTTGAGGTATGTCATCTTTGATTACATTGTCAGTTTGAAGAATGTGCCAATTCTTTTCAAGCATCCTTTTTAAGTAATTGGCCTTGGAAGAGTAAGGTGTAATCATACGAAATTTCTCTTCCATGTCACTATTTCCCTTCTTAGGTTTGTCTATCAGGAGTTCCGGCCTAGGGATCTTTCTGAACCTTTTGAGTGTCTGCTCTAATGCGCCCCTCTCATATCCTGTCAGATTAAATCGAGCTATACATTCTGAGGCAGCCGCCTCAAATTCCTGTTCTCTCGAACTGTTCCTTCGTAATCTGAGAAACTCACCATAGGGTATACTATGGACCAATTTAGGTGGATGATTACTGCTGGCAAAGAGGGTAGAATTACCAGCAGTTGGTTTCAGGAAAAGTGCAGTGTGGAGTTGGCCATTATCAACAAACACCCTGAAGTCCAAATAGTCCACTACCACTGGACTAATGGTCCCCGAGAAGTGCAAGTTGTAGTGGTTATTATTGAGGTCATCAATGTACTTTTGGGCCGTATCCATTGTCCCCTGCCACACAATGAATAGGTCGTTGATATAACGATGCCACTGTATGACCATACCAATGTCTTGTCCCACTCTACAGTGTCTAGGCACCTGCTCCTCCCACCAGCCAACGAACAAGTTCGCATAGCTGGGGGCGAAGCAGGTGCTCATAGCTGTACCCAACACCTGCCTGAAAAATTGGTCTTCAAACAGAAATATGTTATTCGTGAGACAAAACTCCACGAATTCCAGTATCATCATGTTGTGTTGTGCTAAACGTAGTTGCCGTTTGTCTAAATAGTGTTGGACTGCAATTAAACCATGCTTGTGCTCAATGCATGTATACAAGCTTGTAATGTCCAATACTATTAACAGATAGTTAGAGTCCCAGGTGATGTCAGCAATCTTCTTCAAAAAGTCCTTTGTATCTTTAGTATAGGACTGAGGCTGTTCTACAAAGGGGAACAAAAAATTATCGACAAACCTAGACATATGTTCAGTTATGCCATGCACTGAAGACACAATAGGTCTGCCAGGTGGATGTTGATTGTCTTTGTGAAGTTTAGGGAGATGATAAAAAGTTGGAATCGTGGGATTACAGCTACACAGAAACAGATGTTCATCACTTCCCAGCATGGATAGATCATACCATTTTTGTATCAAGTTATCATACAGTTTCACACTTTGCTTATAAACGTCATTATTGGTCTGTTTGTAGTACTTCCCGTCCGATAGTTGTCGGATAGCCTCCTTATGATAGTATTCCCTGGTGAGTGAAACCACGTTACCACCTTTATCTGAAGGTTTCACAATGATGGTAGCATCATTCATTAGATCTTGTAGTGCTAATCTTTGAGCAGTTGTAGTATTCCCCCTATTAGTACGGTGGTTGCTGTTTTTTCTGAATTTCAATAGATCATTAGTCATGGCCTCAGTGAAGACATCTATCACATCCCAGGGCATCTGAGGGACAAGGACAGAAGACGGTTTAAAGGGACTCTCCTCCCTTTCCTGTTCAATGTCTTGACTTAGTGCTCTTTCTGCAATGCTCGTAGTGGTAATTGAGCTAGAATCTTGTTCCATCCTGAGATCTTCCAACAGTTCTAAACCAAGTAAATCCTTTCTGCTCAGTATGTCTGTCTCTGTTAATTTCATTGGTTGTACCTTCAGATCTTTACTATGAGACCTCAATTTGAAGTACTTATGAAGTTTAAGCTTCCATGTGAAGCAGAAAAGATCAATCCGTGTCTGCGTGTACTCTATGTTGTTACTTGGGCAAAATGTTAAACCAAGACATCAGATGTGTAAATAAACTAAGCAGACTCTTGGATTGTTGGCGTTATTTTACTGAGTGGAGTGCATTCTTACTTTGTACAAGGTTGCAGCAGGAAGAACCGGGCAACCTCTGACCCGGAGTTGCACCTCGGCATGGCGTGTCCCGGCTTCTTCTTCAGAGGAGGAAGGTATATATATATCTATCTATCTATATATATCTATCTATATATATATATATATATATATATATATATATATATATATATATATATATATATTCACAGAAAAAACCATAGGTTATAGTCGATATATAGTTAGGAATTTGCATTTACAAAACCTTGAAAATTCAATGAAAAAACCATTGGTTTTAGGCCATATATAGTTAGGGATTTGCATTTACAAAACCTTATTTTACTCGCATAAAACCATTGAAATTCCATATATAGTTAGATGCGCTAACTATATATCGCGCACCCGCAATCCGCTGCTGATGATGTCACATATTACATCATTCATGACATGGTTAGTGACATCACTGATGACATCACTGATGACAACATCCAGTGACTGTATGTTTCTGTAAAGTTAAAATATGTTTTACATATTGAAGAATGAGTGGATATATAAGTGTCTGGATGAAGGATTTACTAGGTGTATGACTGACTGATTGAGTGAGTGATTAAATGTGTCTCACTGAGTGCATGGGTTAGTGACTAAACTGTTTTAATTTGTGCATCATTATATCTGTTGTTCTACAAACTGCTGCATATGTTGATCAGTAGCTATATGAGTAACTGTATGGGTTATTGATTGGTTGTCCAAGTATTTGTATGGGAAACTGAGTGTGTGTGTATGGGTGGCTGGGAGGTGTGTGACTCTGTACATAGATGTGTGAGTAGTTGATTCACTATATGTATGGATTCAAAAGTGCATGTGGAAACAGCTGTATGGGCGGTTGACTGTGCATGAGTGTATTAGTGAGTGAATGGATATCTCAGTGCTACATGTCAAAGTAAGTACATATGTAAAACACAGTACATGTGAGAGTTGACATCTATAAATAACTGTGCATAAGAGCCAGTGAATGTGTGAGTGGCTGTATGGATCATTGTGAACATGTATCAGAGATTGTATAAGACAGTAAAGTAAATATGTGTTAGTATATGTTTGAATAAGTAAGGTGTGTATAACTGTATAGTTGAGAAAATGGAGGTGTGATTGATTTTTGGCATAACTGACTAGGTGTGTGAGTAACTCCATGGATGAGTGACAGTCAGTGACTGTCTGTTTACACTGATTGTATCTAAGGTTATATTAGAGTCTGAAGAGGTTCATGGTATTATCACATGAATGATATCATCAGTGATGTGATCAGTCATGTCAAATGAGATGTTATCAGTGATTTTATCAGTGATGTCATCAGTGATGTCACTAACCATGTCATGAATGATGTAATAAGTGACATCATCAGCAGCGGATTGCAGGTGCGCGATATATAGTTAGCGCATCTAACTATATATGGAATTTCAATGGTTTTATGCGAGTAAAATAAGGTTTTGTAAAAGCAAATCCCTAACTATATATGGCCTAAAACCAATGGTTTTTTCATTGAATTTTCAAGGTTTTGTAAATGCAAATTCCTAACTATATATCGACTATAACCTATGGTTTTTTCTGTGAATTTCAATGGTTTTTTAATAGCAAATATCAAAAGCTGTCAAATGTCAAGTACGTGATAGATAAAAACGTTTTCGTGTTTATGCACGCTGATGTGCTTTGAACGCTGCCCCCCCCCCCACTCCCCTCTTTTCTCTTAGTAGTACTCTCTCTTTGCAGATAGTGAACGGTAGTTAACGCAGACCTTTACCCCTGTTGTAATCCGTCGTACCTGCTTGTCTCTCCATTTGATTGATTATTATCCAAGCATTTACTGTTTTAGAATTGGTTCTCTTTGGATCATTCTCTATTTACAAACAAGCACAAAGTCGCAATACTCTGTTTAGTCTTTGCAGATAGTGAAAAATCGTGTAAAAAAATAAAAGTAATCGAGCAAAATCAGTAGACCACTAATTCGATCTCTTTTTGACCTCGGTAAAATACAAACATTAGGAACAACCCTTCATGAGAAATACGAAAATAGTGAAATGAACTGAGCTCCACACCATGAGGGCTGCAAGACAGCTCGACTCCGCCACCCACCCCGCCCAAAATAACGACAAACCCTATGCAAATATTATTAATATAGACAACACACCAGCAAAGAAACAGGGTAAAACATTTTATTAAATAACTATTTACATAACTATTTTATACTTTTTATTGCCCGATCCGGCTAGCTCAATCGATCGAGCATGAAACTCATGCACTGATAGCAAGCGTTGAGAGTTTGTAGAACGATGGCTTCAGATTTTCCACATACGGTGTAGTGGCGCGAACTGGGAGGGAGCGTTTGGATTCTACCCCTTCCCCAACGTGAATGTTCGTTCATGCTTTTTGTCCCTGAGTTGCTTCCATGTCACTGCCTTACACAAATGGCATAAGTCCTGGTTGTTGAGTGCCATACTTCAGAGTTCTAAGCAGCTCTTGTAACACTGTTTAAACCTTATTTGCACCTGCTGCAGCTTCACTATTCAAAGTAAGTGGGGTCCATTTGTGGACCTGACTGCATTGGAAAACAATGTGATACGGTGCCTCCCTAAACCGCTTGACGGAGGCCCCCGAGGGGCGGTGAGATGGGGCGGACTGAGAGGGGGCGCTTGGATCCTGCCCCCTCCCCAAGTCGTGTTGCCCTGGTGTGGCCTGAGATCGCCCCCGGCATAGGCGGCCGGCTCCCGGGGTCCGGCGGAATTTTTTCCCTTTTGATGACTCTCCCATTCTGGACCTTGTCCCACAATCCGTTTGACCTGAAGACACGCTGTCGTGGGGCGCCCCTTTACCGTTTTAGTTGCCATTCCGCCCGCTTTTCGTACTCTGCGCCTTTTCCGCCATTCAGCTGTTTACCGCCCGCTCTTGCGACTACAACGTCTCGCTCACCATGTAGTTGAGTTGCTCCCGCTCTTAAGATTTAACCAAACTTTTTGGACTGCTGAAAGCGGTTGTATTCCGACCGCTGGTTGGTGGAGACATTTTGACTATATTCTGGACCTGCATTGTCGCGTAATGCGTCATATGACGAGACGCGTTAGCGCACCCGGAAGTGCTCCGGTGCGCAAGGCGCAGCTTCCCGGAAACGATCCAGAGCGCGCCGCGCAGCGCGTAACGTAAGCATAACAGGTCATGTGACTTGTTAATAAAACTTTTCATTGGTTCATTTTACTTTTGTTTTCCTAATGATGTAAGACTAGGTCATGTGACCTAAAAATAACACTTTTCATTGGATTAAAACATTTTTTTCCAAACGATGAAAGCCCCACCTTGTTTCTGGATGTTTCAGACTGAAGCTGGCGTCACCATGAGAGCACCACCATCTCGTAGCTCCGTCGTGGCCATTCCGCAAGCAATCATGGCAGCCGCTCCCCACCGGAAGCCTGCGGGAGTTGACGGCCCCCAAGACTTTTGTACAATCTTCAAGGCTGAGGGGACGCTTTCGAGAATGGAACCCAAGCCCTGGCAGACAAGCGTCCGAGTTCCAAGGTGTCCCAGGGCCATTTTACTGGACCAGGCCCAAATCCAAAGAGCCGGCCGCCATTTTAAGAGTCCTGTGGAAGCCGCCTATCGCTGCACCGCAAGAGTGGGAGCAACTCAACTACATGGTGAGCGAGACGCTGTAGCCGTAAGAGCGGGCGCTAAACAGCTGAATGGCGGAAAAGGCACAGTGTAGCAAAAGCGGGCGGAATGGCGACTGAAACGATAAAGGGGCGCCACACTACAGCAGACAAGCCTCCGCCATGTGCTTCAAAACTGCATATGTATCTCGTGATATCAAGGTTGGGCAACCAGTACACAACAAGCAGTTACGAGTCCCATTTACACCGGCACCATTTTGGGCGCGGCCGGGCAGGTCCAGGATCTAGTCAAACATAACATATGAGGCTGACGTCTCTGAAGCAGTTGACGAACAGCAGGACATAGCAAATAAACATGAAGTCTCTAAAGCTGTTAACTCACTGCAGGACAAAACAAGTAAACCTGAAACCTCTGGAATAATTGTCGCTCAAAAGAACAACACACAAAACTCTGTAGAGCCTGAAGAAAAAAAAACAGAAGGGCACTGTAGTTTCAGACACACTTAACACTAATGACTAAACAAAGATATCGTCTGTTTATGAAGCAGTTATCATCTTCACAGAATTGACAAAGAAGTGTGCAGACACCAATGCTATTAAGAAACACAAGGAAATCCTAACGCATCAGCATTCTCGGAAGAGGTTGACACAGATAACATCTTAAGGAACAAAGAAAGACCTGTTCACTCTTGACACCCCAGGTGCTGTGTATGTTGCACTATAGTGCTGCATCGAGAAAACGGACAACCCTATTGATGTGGATTTTTCATTATTGATTATTGTAAAGAAATGGCGACTCCCCCCTTTAGCAGATTAGCTAAATGTTTGCGTAATTTAGGCATAAAAGTTATATTATTGTTGTTGTTGTTGTTATCGTTATAGTTCTGGTTAATTTCAAAAAATGGTTAAATATATTTACAGTTTTTGTTGCGTTCGTTATATTTAAAAGTTAATAAAAGTTTTAAAATCTAACTTTGTTGGAGTGCTATATATGTTTAAAAAATCGGGTGAATGGGGCCTTGAATCGGGTTATTGTCATGTGTGGGCTTTGCAAGTGTACTGCTACAAGATCGGACATTTCAAACTCAAATGCACGTTCTTTTTCTTACCTTTCCGAAGCATGGAGCGCAATAGCAGGCAGAGAAAGGGTGATGCACGTGTTGAACACTGCCTGGCCTGGCAAGTTGCTGGCAGTGCCCCCCCCCGCCCGCTCCTGAAAGAGGGCACACACACACCGCCGCCCCGAGTACTTCACAAATCTTTAAAAGACCATGTGCTTGTTCATGAGGCTTAAATGGTTTATCACCCCTTCTAGAACCCCTGCATCGACCATCTGACGTTTCCTGGAAGAATTAGCACGTAACACAATACCAAGCCCTGTCAGCTGAAACCCCCGAGAAATCATGGGGCATATTATCAAGGGGGTTTATTTCCGCTTTTTTGGCTTTAAAAGCCAAAAAAAAAGAGATAAAATTATCTCCCTATTACCAAGCTGTCGCTAACACCAGTTAGTGACAGCTAAAAGGAGATAGCGACCATCTTGGGCCCCGCTTTGCATATCAGTGATATTTATCACTAATGACATGCAAAGTGGGCGTGCCAAGATTTTAGCGACTGGAAACAGTCTCTAACCATCGCTATCTCCTATTACCAACTTTTGGAGATATTCGCGCTAAGCGCGAATATCTCCAAAAGCTAACACCTGCCCTGAGCAGTTCTTAGCCATGTTATCCAATGGGAAGTGGATAACATGGCTAAGAGCATTTGCTGGATAATGCATGAATATCGCGGACTTTTCAACGATATTCATGTATTGCAGCCGTTTTTTATCGCATTTGCGATAAACCTTGCTAATAGCAAGGTTTATGTGCGATAAAATTCGCCGATGTGCGGCGATAATTTTTGTCTCTAAACAAGTTAGAGACAAAAATTATCGCTAGTTGTTGGTAATATGCCCCCGGATTTTTCCTTGCAGGAATCGGGAGGCGAAAGACTAGCACTGAAATCAGTAGTCTCACGCCTGAATCGGGAGGGTTGGCATGTCTGGATACTCTACAGCTGGGGCCATAAACTACATCCGCAGGGCTAGGTGATAGCCTAGGTCCGGCCTGGACAATCGGACACAGAGGAAGAGGAGTGTCAGAGGGTGCGTTAGTGAATAGGGTGAAAGGGAGGTGTCGGGCGGGCACAGGGTGTGATTCTCAGAGAAGAGCAGCGCAGATGGGGGGAAGTATATGGCCCATGCATGAGAGAGAGAGCGGGGGTGACCAGTGCGTGGGGGAGATGCTTGCGAGGGTGGGGAGCCATGCTGAGGATCGGCGGCGTGCAGAGAGTGGGCCTGGTCAAGGCATCTAAAATGGCTGCCGTGCACGACAAAATTGTGGCATTGGACAAAAACGCAAGATGGCGCAGACAATGTTTATCAATAAGGATTCATTTATAACAAAATATTTACTCGCAGTGACAAAATGGTGGTCAACACTTCCTGATTTCCATCGAATCGAACGTTAACAAACGTCACGCAGCAAAAAAAAAAAAAAAAGCTCACGCACAGAGCAGTTTTTAGCCATGTTATCCAATGGAAGGTGGATAACATGGCTAAGAGCATTTGCTGGATAATGCATGAATATCGCTGACTTTTCAGCGATATTCATGCATTGCGGCCGTTTTTTATCGCATTTGCGATAAACCTTGCTAATAGCAAGGTTTATGTGCGATAAAATTCGCCGATGTGCGGCGATAATTTTTGTCTCTAAACAAGTTAGAGACAAACATTATCGCTAGTTGTTGGTAATATGCCCCCGGATTTTTCCTTGCAGGAATCGGGAGGCGAAAGACTAGCACTGAAATCAGTAGTCTCACGCCTGAATCGGGAGGGTTGGCATGTCTAGATACTCTACAGCTGGGGCCATAAACTACATCCGCAGGGCTAGGTGATAGCCTGGGTCCGGCCTGGACAATCGGACACAGAGGAAGAGGAGTGTCAGAGGGTGCGGTAGTGAATAGGGTGAAAGGGAGGTGTCGGGCGGGCACAGGGTGTGATTCTCAGGGAAGAGCAGCGGAGATTGGGGGAAGTATATGGCCGATGCACGAGAGAGAGAGCGGGGGTGACCAGTGCGTGGGGGAGATGCTTGCGAGGGTGGGGAGCCGTGCTGAGAATCGACGGCGTGCAGAGAGTGGGCCTGGTCAAGGCATCTAAAATGGCTGCCGTGCACGACAAAATTGTGGCATTGTAAAAAAGGCAAGATGGCGCAGACAATGTTTATCAATAAGGATTCATTTATAACAAAATATTTTATCGCAGTGACAAATTGGCGGTCAACACTTCCTGATTTCCATCGAATCGAACATTAACAGACGTCACGCAGCAAAAAAAAAAAAAAAAGCTCACGCACAGCCGCTGGAAGAGATGTATCAACATATATGAGCCTCCTCAGCCACCCTCAGGAAACATAGGGGATTAGGATACGTCTCCCGCACCCCCTTATACCTAGTAATTTAATTAAAACGAAGCACAAAATGGCGAATTCCTGTTTCGCTACCAGTTTGCGGCCCAGTTCGCGGCCCGTGAAGCGCTTCTACCGTGAAAAATCATTTTTTTTTTATTTTCCCCACGGGACCCTTTAATAACCCCAACAACATTCCTAGGGGGTCAAGAGGGGTATACCTTGCCCCCTTTCAATAAATTCCCCCTTCGTTTTTCACCTCTTCTTCTCTCTCGATCCTACCGAGAGATAAGATGGCGGCCGCTCCGGACTGTTTAGAATGTTGACAGACACCGGAGAGCCAATCAGCTTTCTGCGCGCAAAGTTCCGTTTCGCGAAAAGTAAGCGAACCGGACCGCAGCCCGGAGCGCTGTTACAGATATATATCTTGTTTTGAACGTTAATTTCTCAAAAACTACTGGAGCACATATCTTGATACCTAGCAAAGGCACATCGGGCTAACAGTCCCTACAATTTTGCCAAGTTTCGTGCAAATCCATTCAGCCGTTCGAGCTAAAAGTGAGTCCAACCGCCCTATGGAAATTAACATGGGAAAAACGCGTTTTGGGACCCCCCTTTTTTCTCGGCCCCCCCTCGACAAAACCCCCCCAAATTTTCAAGGGCTGCTCAGAAACAAAATGTGCCATTTTCCTGAAAATTTCAGCCGATTCCGTCCACAAACGCCAAAGTTATTAGACATAGAATTTTCAAAAATCCCATAGGGAATAAATCCTAACTATATATACCTACTGGCGAGACGCCAGTAGGTAATATATATATATATGTATATATATATATATAGATATATATATATATATATAGATATATATATATATATATATTCTTCCCACTCTCCTTACGAAGAAAGATTCGCACTCACTGGTACTTTTTAGATGTTATCTTTTATTCAAATTTTCCAAGTTTGCACAACCAACGCGTTTCAGTGTCTGCTGACACCTTGATCATGGTCAGATGTTCTCTCTCTGTTTAAAGAATATATATACGTTTTTTTCAAATTTGTTAATCACATGACTTCCTGTTCTCTCACAGATTGAATTCTGGTACATGTAGTTTGTCCATGATATATTATATTTCAATCAATTTTTCAAATCGATTTCCAACCCACAATATTTAATAAACAAATTAAGATTCATGTATGGCAATGAATTTAAAAGAAAATACCCTAATTGATTTTGTCAATTAAGTTATAATTCCAATTAAAGGTTCTGATAAGGCCCTCCAGTGGGCAAATCATATGCTATTTTGTACATTATCCATAATTACCTTATTAATTGGAATTTTGAGTATAATTTATACTCACAAATTAATGCCTCTTGTATATCAATCACTGGGGAAAAACCGGGTAGGGGAATTGAATAAGGGTCCAGGGGAAAGGGAAGGGAAGGGGATGGGAAAGGTTTTAAGCCAAGGGATGGGAATGTTAGAGGAAAGGTTAATTCACCTATTCATTCTTAGAAGTCAGCCATTCTGGACTAATACGTTTCTTTGGAAGTCAAATTATGTACATTGTGTTCCCCAGGAGATGAACAATTGGGGAAAACTGAGTTTTTTAAAAAAAAAAGGGGGGGGTGTTTATATATATATATATATATATATATATATATATATATATATATATTGTAGGTACGTGGCGCTCCCGCAGATATACCAACACAGCAAATCAGCTGATCAGCAACACAGGAACCAGCAAGACCCATATATTGGTGCAAATATTTTTATTTATTTTTTAGTCAGCACCAGTCCGCCATAACGGGTTTCGGCTAGAGATAGCCTTGATCACATGACGATATATATATATATCACGCTCACTGGCTGGTCTGCCACACAAATGAGGGAGCACTCGAGACAGCCGAGAAGGTTAGACCTTTAACCTTTAATTCGTGGTATGAACAGCCAACACGCATAGGTTTTAATCACAGCAGTTCCTTCATCTCGCCTTATGCGTTTTCGAAATATATTCTTCTTCAGAGGCTTTGGTACGAAGAATACGTGCACACTCCCACGCACTGGCTAAATGGGCAGTGTCACGCCTCTCAGCATTGTGGGAGTTGAAGTCTTATAGTTCCTGAATGGATGCACTTTTCTTATCTGCATTTCACTCTGTATGAGTTCAAGCTCTGGATGAGCCCCTTAGCGTGCCTCTGTTCTCATCCAACTCGCGCTGCTCCACAAAGAGGTAGGAGATCCATCCTCGGGGCCCCCGCCTTTAACCGGGGTGTTGCTCACCTCGCGGCTGGGCTGCCGCTATACATCACGCTCACTGGTCTGCCACACAAATGAGGGAGCACTCGACACAGCCGAGAAGGTTAGACCTTTAACCTTTAATTCGTGGTATGAACAGCCAACACGCATAGGTTTTAATCACAGCAGTTCCTTCGTCTCGCCTTACGCGTTTCGAAATATATTATTCTTCAGAGGCTTTGGTACGAAGAATACGTGCACACTCCCACGCACTGGCTAAATGGGCAGTGTCACGCCTCTCAGCATTGTGGGAGTTGAAGTCTTATAGTTCCTGAATGGATGCACTTTTCTTATCTGCATTTCACTCTGTATGAGTTCAAGCTCTGAGTGAGCCCCTTAGCGTGCCTCTGTTCTCATCCAACTCGCGCTGCTCCACAAAGAGGTAGGAGATCCATCCTCGGGGCCCCCGCCTTTAACCGGGGTGTTGCTCACCTCGCGGCTGGGCTGCCGCTATACATCACACTCACTGGTCTGCCACACAAATGAGGGAGCACTCGAGACAGCCGAGAAGGTTAGACCTTTAACCTTTAATTCGTGGTATGAACAGCCAACACGCATAGGTTTTAATCACAGCAGCTCCTTCGTCTCGCCTTACGCGTTTCGAAATATATTCTTCTTCAGAGGCTTTGGTACGAAGAATACGTGCACACTCCCACGCACTGGCTAAATGGGCAGTGTCACGCCTCTCAGCATTGTGGGAGTTGAAGTCTTATAGTTCCTGAATGGATGCACTTTTCTTATCTGCATTTCACTCTGTATGAGTTCAAGCTCTGGATGAGCCCCTTAGCGTGCCTCTGTTCTCATCCAACTCGCGCTGCTCCACAAAGAGGTAGGAGATCCATCCTCGGGGCCCCCGCCTTTAACCGGGGTGTTGCTCACCTCGCGGCTAGGCTGCCGCTATACATCACGCTCACTGGTCTGCCACACAAATGAGGGAGCACTCGAGACAGCCGAGATGGATGGATCTCCTACCTCTTTGTGGAGCAGCGCGAGTTGGATGAGAACAGAGGCACGCTAAGGGGCTCATCCAGAGCTTGAACTCATACAGAGTGAAATGCAGATAAGAAAAGTGCATCCATTCAGGAACTATAAGACTTCAACTCCCACAATGCTGAGAGGCGTGACACTGCCCATTTAGCCAGTGCGTGGGAGTGTGCACGTATTCTTCGCACCAAAGCCTCTGAAGAAGAATATATTTCGAAACGCGTAAGGCGAGACGAAGGAACTGCTGTGATTAAAACCTATGCGTGTTGGCTGTTCATACCACGAATTAAAGGTTAAAGGTCTAACCTTCTCGGCTGTCTCGAGTGCTCCCTCATTTGTGTGGCAGACCAGTGAGCGTGATGTATAGCGGCAGCCCAGCCGCGAGGTGAGCAACACCCCGGTTAAAGGCGGGGGCCCCGAGGATGGATCTCCTACCTCTTTGTGGAGCAGCGCGAGTTGGATGAGAACAGAGGCACGCTAAGGGGCTCATCCAGAGCTTGAACTCATACAGAGTGAAAGGCAGATAAGAAAAGTGCATCCATTCAGGAACTATAAGACTTCAACTCCCACAATGCTGAGAGGCTTGACACTGCCCATTTAGCCAGTGCGTGGGAGTGTGCACGTATTCTTCGTACCAAAGCCTCTGAAGAAGAATATATTTCGAAACGCGTAAGACGAGACGAAGGAACTGCTGTGATTAAAACCTATGCGTGTTGGCTGTTCATACCACGAATTAAAGGTTAAAGGTCTAACCTTCTCGGCTGTGTCGAGTGCTCCCTCATTTGTGTGGCAGACCAGTGAGCGTGATGTATAGCGGCAGCCCAGCCGCGAGGTGAGCAACACCCCGGTTAAAGGCGGGGGCCCCGAGGATGGATCTCCTACCTCTTTGTGGAGCAGCGCGAGTTGGATGAGAACAGAGGCACGCTAAGGGGCTCATCCAGAGCTTGAACTCATACAGAGTGAAATGCAGATAAGAAAAGTGCATCCATTCAGGAACTATAAGACTTCAACTCCCACAATGCTGAGAGGCGTGACACTGCCCATTTAGCCAGTGCGTGGGAGTGTGCACGTATTCTTCGTACCAAAGCCTCTGAAGAAGAATATATTTCGAAACGCGTAAGGCGAGACGAAGGAACTGCTGTGATTAAAACCTATGCGTGTTGGCTGTTCATACAACGAATTAAAGGTTAAAGGTCTAACCTTCTCGGCTGTCTCGAGTGCTCCCTCATTTGTGTGGCAGACCAGTGAGCGTGATGTATAGCGGCAGCCCAGCCGCGAGGTGAGCAACACCCCGGTTAAAGGCGGGGGCCCCGAGGATGGATCTCCTACCTCTTTGTGGAGCAGCGCGAGTTGGATGAGAACAGAGGCACGCTAAGGGGCTCATCCAGAGCTTGAACTCATACAGAGTGAAATGCAGATAAGAAAAGTACATCCATTCAGGAACTAAAAGACTTCAACTCCCACAATGCTGAGAGGCGTGACACTGCCCATTTAGCCAGTGCGTGGGAGTGTGCACGTATTCTTCGTACCAAAGCCTCTGAAGAAGAATATATTTCGAAACGCGTAAGGCGAGACGAAGGAACTGCTGTGATTAAAACCTATGCGTGTTGGCTGTTCATACCACGAATTAAAGGTTAAAGGTCTAACCTTCTCGGCTGTCTCGAGTGCTCCCTCATTTGTGTGGCAGACCAGTGAGCGTGATGTATAGCGGCAGCCCAGCCGCGAGGTGAGCAACACCCCGGTTAAAGGCGGGGGCCCCAAGGATGGATCTCCTACCTCTTTGTGGAGCAGCGCGAGTTGGATGAGAACAGAGGCACGCTAAGGGGCTCATCCAGAGCTTGAACTCATACAGAGTGAAATGCAGATAAGAAAAGTACATCCATTCAGGAACTAAAAGACTTCAACTCCCACAATGCTGAGAGGCGTGACACTGCCCATTTAGCCAGTGCGTGGGAGTGTGCACGTATTCTTCGTACCAAAGCCTCTGAAGAAGAATATATTTCGAAACGCGTAAGGCGAGACGAAGGAACTGCTGTGATTAAAACCTATGCGTGTTGGCTGTTCATACCACGAATTAAAGGTTAAAGGTCTAACCTTCTCGGCTGTCTCGAGTGCTCCCTCATTTGTGTGGCAGACCAGTGAGCGTGATATATATATATATATATATATATATATATATATATATATATATATATATATATATATATATATATATATATATATATATATATATATATATATATATATATATATATATATATATCCTGATTCCACTCTCAACGTCAGTATCCATGAGGCGTTTCACAAAAAACGAGAGAGACAGACTCTTTTCCAAATTCAGCAGCCGCTAGTGTTCTTTATTTTTACAATTTCATAAAGTGCATTACCGTGCCTAACCAAACGCGTTTCGGCGTACCTGACGCCTTGCTCGCTGGTGGTGATCGTGAGGTTCCCTCCATTATTTAAATTATAAAGTGCTTCGTGATTGGCCTATGCATTTACATAGAAATAGTAAACATACTATACATTGAAACATTAAACCCGTTTTCATCATCAACATAGCACCATTCATTTCATCTCTTTAGAAACTATTATTCTCATTATTGCATTCTTTAACAGTGCGAGTTTAAAAATAATTTTACATTTATTTTCAAACCGTATAATATAAAGTGTCAAAGCAAATGCATGTATCGAGTTTCTAATCAATGAGCTTATCCCATTTACTTTCGTGAGTGATCATGAGCATTTGAAAATACTGCATATTGAAAGGTTTCTTGTTTGTACTAGTCTCAATTATCACTGATGCATTTTAGACCAATAACTTCATCTGATAAGTGCAAATGTGCTCAAAAGTGCCACATTAAAAAACACAATCAGTAATGGTAACACGTTTATCCTCCGACAGGAAGTATACAACTACCATACTGTAAAATTCATTCTTTGTATTTAAAAAGAGGGATTTGTGAGGGACCAAAAGGCGGTTCTAAACAATATTGTGGGTTTACCTTAATATCTGTACAAATACATTATAGCAATACTATACAATGATCCCATGTTTTTAATTCTGAATGTTTTCTTTTAAGACAATGTCCTCCTTCTGATTGATTTTAGTACCCTTCAATTAATGTCCATTCATTTTGTATCCTAATCGTTGTCCAAAGCAGTATATATTGTTGATGGTATTGTAAATTTCATCTGAAGCACCAAAGGATCCTATTTTTAGGAACACCATATAAAAACTATATAAATATATGATCCATTTAAAACCCTTATATGAAATATGCAATATAAAATATAAAATGTTTTCCTATCTATTACGGAATTTTTTTTAGGAAATAAAGTGCTTCATACTCCTCTACTGCGTTCTTGCAAGAGTAGTAAATGCCCTGCCCTTCAGCTATTATCAGGGTTCCAAGTCGTCAGGACACTTAAAGGAAGTGGTACCAATCATCACATGTATTCAGGCCCTTAGGACTCTTGCTGTCCAGCTCTAAAATGTAACTGGTTTCCAGTCTGCGGAGTTTTTTCTCCCTATCTCCCCCTCTTTTGCTGCTAGGAACATGATCAATTACAAAATATGTAATAACATTAAGATTGTTACCATGTTCTGCTTTAATGTGTCTAGCTACGGGGTAGTTAGGGTCCGAATTTACTATGGCCCGTAGGTGCTGCAGCATCCTAGCCTGTGCTGGAAGATTAGTGCTTCCAACATATTTTAAACCACAAACACATGTTAGAATATACACAACTTACTCAATCTTACATGTGTAATGACCTTTGATTTTAATGGGTCTATCTGAGAATGCGGTTGTGTATGTGGTAGTGTTGGAACCAAATTTGCAGGCTCTGTAAGATGCACATTTAAAGAAGCCATTGCGGGCGGATAGCCAGATGTCATTATTAAAAGTTTCAGAGCTGGTTTTTACAAGGTCCGATTTCATTGAGTGGGCCTTTCTAAAGGTGAAATTAGGTTTATTTATGTAAATCTTACTTAGGACCCTATCTGTTAATATGATTGGCCATTCTTTAGTAACGATTTTCTTTATTAGTTTGGACTGTCTACTATAAGTAGAGATAAATCTACAGCCCTTCCTGGTTTCATCTAGTTCAACATTGGTATTTCTAGTAGGTGCTGAGTTAGAATCTGTGGTAGCTGCTTTTGGTTGTAATAAAGTTTCTCTTTGAATAAGAGAAACTTTATGAAGCGCAGCTTTTAAGTTTTTTTCTTTATAGCCACGTTCTAGCAGTTTTGCCTTGGGAAGGGTAAGGGCTTCCTCACATGCTTGCATAGAGCTACACGTTCTTTTAACTCAGAGGAATTCCCCATAGGGGAGACTTGCTATTGTGTGGCTTGGGTGAAAGATGCTAGCGTGTAGCAGGGTATTCCCAGCTGTTGGTTTATATATATATATGAATGAACCACAACAATCCCGTCACTCCAACTCCTCGGATAATCAGGTACAGACCACATTGTGCTGAAAGTTCATGAAGTGCTCTTTATTGCGTGTAGAACAGCATGATGCATTTCGGCCTTGTTACCACGACCTTGATCACATTACATATATATATATATATATATATATTCGGAACAGTTGTGAAAGGGGTCATCGTGGCATATTTCGCGCTTGTTGGCGGCGTGAAGGGGCCCTCACTCACCAATTGCTCTGCGGTTTTGCTAACACAGTGGCAACACTTCTTTGAACATTCCCGAGGGATCGGGCACCACAGAGCAGCCTGGAACCCTGGCTTGGGCAAGGGGCTCTGCCTGGAGCAGCGCGACATTGACGGAGCGTGGGATTACTAAAATCCACACGTTCAGCCCTACCAAGGATCGACGTTTCCAGGTGGAGTGTTGGGGAGCGGGAGAGGAAACAGGACATTAATTCTGGAGGCGCTCCAAGAGACATTAAATCCCCTCACTTTGGCATGGTATTTCAGCTCGCATCAAGCAAGATCCCCGTATTTGCACTTTCCACTCAGGTGCATGATGGAAGCTGTAGTGCACAGTATGGTAACTGCAGCTGCTGGTTACCGGACGGGGTCAGCTGACCTTCTCTGCAGAGGGGAGGACCATAGGAGGACTAAAGGAGGAGCTTGGCAGCATACCAGTTTTTGCAATGGCGTCTGACGAAGGCTCCCTATGCCGAAATGCATCACGCTACGCAATGGTCTAATAAATTGTTTTCTCCAAAGCTCCCCACTGGGCCTCTGACTTCTAGAGTTAAAGGGGTCATCGTGGCATATTTCGCGCTTGTTGGCGGCGTGAAGGGCCCTCACTCACCAATTGCTCTGCGGTTTTGCTAACACAGTGGCAACACTCCTTTGAACATTCCCGAGGGATCGGGCACCACAGAGCAGCCTGGAACACTGGCTTGGGCAAGGGGCTCTGCCTGGAGCAGCGCGACATTGACGGAGCGTGGGATCACTAAAATCCACACGTTCAGCCCTACCAAGGATCGACGTTTCCAGGTGGAGTGTTGGGGAGCGGAGGGAAAACAGGACATTAATTCTGGAGGCGCTCCAAGAGACATTAAATCCCCTCACTTTGGCATGGTATTTCAGCGCGCATCAAGCAAGATCCCCTTATTTGCACTTTCCACTCAGGTGCATGATTGAAGCTGTAGTGCACAGTATGGTAACTGCAGCTGCTGGTGACCGGACGGGGTCAGCTGACCTTCTCTGCAGAGGGGAGGACCATAGGAGGACTAAAGGAGGAGCTTGGCAGCATACCAGTTTTTGCAATTCCGTCTGATGAAGGCTCCCTATGCCGAAATGCATCACGCTACGCAATGGTCTAATAAATTGTTTTCTCCAAAGCTCCCCACTGGGCCTCTGACTTCTTGAGTGAAAGGGGTCATCGTGGCATATTTCGCACTTGTTGGCGGCGTGAAGGGCCCTCACTCACCAATTGCGCTGCGGTTTTGCTAACACAGTGGCAACTCTTCTTTGAACATTCCCGAGGGATCGGGCACCACAGAGCAGCCTGGAACACTGGCTTGGGCAAGGGGCTCTGCCTGGAGCAGCGCGACATTGACGGAGCGTGGGATCACTAAAATCCACACGTTCAGCCCTACCAAGGATCGATGTTTCCAGGTGGAGTGTTGGGGAGCGGAGGGGAAACAGGACATTAATTCTGGAGGCGCTCCAAGAGACATTAAATCCCCTCACTTTGGCATGGTATTTCAGCGCGCATCAAGCAAGATCCCCGTATTTGCACTTTCCACTCAGGTGCATGATGGAAGCTGTAGTGCACAGTATGGTAACTGCAGCTGCTGGTGACCGGACGGGGTCAGCTGACCTTCTCTGCAGAGGGGAGGACCATTGGAGGACTAAAGGAGGAGCTTGGCAGCATACCAGTTTTTGCAATGGCGTCTGACGAAGGCTCCCTACGCCGAAATGCATCACGCTACGCAATGGTCTAATAAATTGCCCCACTGGGCCTCTGACTTCTTGAGTGAAAGGGGTCATCGTGGCATATATATATATATATATATATATATATATATATATATATATATATATATATATATATATATATATATATATATATATATATATATATATATATATATATATATATATATATATATATATATATATATATATATATATATATATATATATATATATATATATATATATATATATATATATATATATATATATATATATATATATATATATATATAGTGTAATTCCCCCAGTGCTTGCTAAGCCAGAAGCAGCTCGTGATTACACATGGAGCCATCTTCAGTGTATTTTGGTTAACAGCCCGGCGGACACTTGCTAAGGGGGCTTGGACTTTAAAGGGGGCCTAAGGAACCCTTTTGGACTGCAATCCATTCCAAGCACTGGTAAAATCGGACACTCTGCACCATTGTGATTTGCCTGCTTCCCCCCACGTAGCACTTACCTGGAAATGATATCTTCTGGGAATTGCAGTTCCTACAGCACTGCAATCAGTACTCGGTCATGTGATCTGGGGCAGGTCGCACTCCGTCGAATTGGAGTGGAGCAGGCACTACAAAGGAGCGGGTGGAGCAGCATCCTGATGTAAAGTGGCATCTGACTAAGGCTACATCAGCCAAAATGCATTATGCCCTAATTTCCAAATAAAGGTCTTCCCTGGAATCCCATGTGTGGCCTCATACTTTTCCTGCATGGAGGAGTCGGTGGTGGTGATATGTGTGCGTAGACCAGTGGTGCAAATGAAGCCCCGTTCTCAAAGTGGCTGGAGATAACTGGCATTGGCTGTTTCCTTGTTTGTTTTCTCCAAGGTATTGGAATACTCCGGCCCACCTCCAGTGCTCGCTAAGCCAGCGGCTGCTGCTAGGTGCAGCTCATGATTACACGTGGAGCCATCTTCATTGTATTGTGGTTAGCAGCCCGGCGGACACTTGCTAAGGGGGCTTGGACGTTAAAGGGGACCTAAGGAAGCCTTTTGGACTGCAATCTGTTCTAGGCGCTTGTAAAATTGGACACGCTGCACCTTTGTGATTTGCCTGCTTCACCCCACGTAGCACTTACCTGGAAATAATGTCGACTGGGAATTGCAGTTCCTACAGCACTGCAATCAGTACTCGTTCATGTGATCTGGGGCAGATTGCACTCCGTCAAATTGGAGTGGAGCAGGCACTACAAAGGAGCGAGTGGAGCAGCATCCTGATGTAAATTGCATCTGACGAAGGCTACACCAGCCAAAATGCATTATGCCCTAATTTCCAAATAAAGGTCAGGAATCCCCTGTGTGGCCTCATACTTTTGCTGCATGGAGAAGTCGGTGGTTTGTGATCCATCAAGCCGGGGCCGAGAAAAAAGGGGGGGGCCCAAAACGTGTTTTTCCCCTGCAATTTTCCATAGGACATTTAGCCAGAGCTACAGCCCGAACGGCTGAACGGAATTACACCAAATTTGGCAAAAAGGTAGAGGTCGGTTCGTAGATTACCCTTTTTGTTAAATGGTGTACATCCATTCAGTAGTTCCTGAGAAAATCAAAAGTAAAGTCATAGATATATCTATAGGCGAGTACCATACGCGTACCTTCCCGAGCACTAGCTGAATGCTAATTGGCTGTCAACATTCCAAACCAGGAAGTGTTGGCAGCCATCTTGTGCCTTGATAGAACCAAGATACAAGAAAGCAGTGAAACAAACATGCAACACACGCAAAGGGGGCAGGGTAGAAATACCCTGACCCCCTAGGCCTGCTCAGGGGGTCCCACAAGGACCCCCAAGGCCCAAAATTATAATTTTTTTTAACCCTTTCGCTGCAGCGGCTATTCCGCCGCAGCGCAGAAAGGGCGGGGCGGCCGCGCGGCCGCCGCATGCTGGTGACAGAACCGCTCCGTCACCAGCTGCGGTTGAGCTGTGCTGGTGACGGAGCGGTTCGATCATGACCCGCCCGGCTCATTAAAACTGCCGCGCAGGCGCGAAATCAGCGCCGCGCAGGCGCGGCGGCCGGGCCATGACGGAACCGCTCCGTCATCAGCACAGCCCAACTGTAGCTGATGACGGAGCGGTTCCGTCATCAGCAGGGGAGGGGTTAAATCGTGATGTACACGTACGTATGCGTACCCTGTGATTAAACCCTGGTCTGCTTTTTTTAAAATTAGCCCCCGGGGGGACCAAATCCCGGGGGCATAATGTAAAAAAAGTGTGGGGGGGGGCCCAATCCCCCCACACTGCCTCAGGGACCGCCACCCCCCGGGGCAAAGTAATTATGATAGCGGGGGCACCCGGCCTCCGCGCAGCCCAGAGGACCGCCACCCCCAGGGCTTTGATATTAATCTAAGGCCCCCCAAGCCCTGGAAACCACCACTCCCTGGGCTTTCTTACTAAGTATGCGGGAGGCCCATGGCCCCCCCACAGCCCCGGGGACCACCACCCCCTGGGGCTTCGTTTTTTAATATTTTTTTTTTAAAAACCTGTGTGGGGGGCTCAAGCCCCCCCACACTTCCCGGGGACCGTCACCTCCCAGGGGCTCTAATATGTAAAAAAGGGGTGTCCATGACGGAGCCCCCAGCCCCTGGGACCACCACCCCGGGGCTTTTAACAGGTGGGAGGGGGGCTGTGCGGCCCCCCTCCTGGAGCCCTTGATGGCCCTGGGGACCGCCACCTCACAGTGTCCCGGGGTGCCCACCCCCGGGATATTGCTGTTTGCTATGGTAGGTTGGGAGCCTCGCTGCTCCCACCTTACCAAAGCAAAGTGCTTTGATTTTTGAAAGAGAGAGAAGGAAACCGAAACCTGCTCTCTCATTCAAAAATCAAACCGGATTGCTTTTCTGCATGGGGAGCAGCATGTTAGCTTCTCCCCATGCAGAAAAGCAATGCCGGCTCTCGCAGGATGCATGGAGCCGGCAGGGACCTTGGGGGGCTTGGGCACCCCCCACGGCCCCCAATGAGGATGGCCAGGCCCCAGGGATGGGGTCCCCGGGGCCAGAAGTAGCCTGAGAGGGGGGCCACATGGCCCCCCTCCGAAAAAAAGTCACATCCCGGGGGATGGATCCCCGGGGCCTTAAGGGGCATAGGTGGGGGGTATGCAGCCCCCTCCATGAAAAAAAAGAAAGGTTGGCCATGCCCTGGGGGATGGGGTCCCTGGGGCTGGAATTGGCCACAGGAGGGGGGCCACACGGCCCCCTTCCAGTAAAAATTTTTTTTTTAAAGAATTGGGGGCAGGCACTGAGGGATGGGGTCCCCAGGGCCCAAAAAAAAATGAAAAAGAAGAGGGGCTACACAGCCCCCCTTCTTAAAAGTAGTTTAAAAAAACGGGATCAGGAGGAGGCTATGCCCCTCCCTGCAGTGGAACTACTTCCACTTGCATGATGGGGGTCCCTGGAGGCCAACAAGCCCACCAGGAGCCTCCAGTATGGGCCAGGGGGCTCCCTTGCAGAGAGGTGTAATGAGGCCACGCCCCTTTTTCCACCTCTCTGCAACGCAGCCCCCTGGCGCATACTGGAGGTTGATGGTAAGCTAGTTGGCCCCGAGTATGCAAGGGGAATTAGTTCCGTCTCTGCAAAAGCGCCAGGGGGCTGCGTTGCAGAGAGGTGTAATGAGGCCACGCCCCTTTTTACACCTCTTTGGAACGCAGCCCCCTGGCGCATACTGGATGTTCCTGGTGGGCTAGTTGACCCCCAGGAACCCCCAGTATGCAAGAGGTCTTAATACCTCAACTTAGAACACGCTACAGGGCGCATTTGCACAATGGTGAAGGTAGGGGATGGGATTTGAGGTGATTTGAGTGCAAACATGCCCTGTGGTGCGTTTTAAGTTGGGGAATTAATTCCCCATCTTAAGTGAAAGACACACTTAACCTCTGTGCACTGTTGCTGATGTGGTTCTAACTTAAGAACAACACTCATGTTTTTCAAATTCTACTATATGACACAATGATACTCAATACACATCAATTCAAATGATCTTGTTCATATTTACTCAATGAACTTAATACTTCAAAGGTACTTCTATGTATAGAACTATGTTCAAAACAATTAAAAACATTATTGTTTTCAATCACAATAAATCTGGTACATTTTTAACATGATCAAAATTAAATTCGTAACATCATCCTAGACGACTCTTCTTTGTGCCCAATGCATTTCAAGCTCAACGAGCTCTTCATCAGGGGCCTGTGGACTGAATGGGATTTTCAATTACTCAACTTCGACTATTAAATATGCTGGACATCAGAAATTCACAAGGTACAGGGCATGAAAAAATAAGGAGAAGAAAAAGAGGGTGTAACAAGTTTTTTAAGAAGGAACCCTGTTCCCCACCACTGTGTGCGTGCTAGAGGTAAAAGAAACTGAACTCACTTATCTCGTATTTATGAACTTTCAACGATCCTAAATCATAAAAACGGGCATTAATGTTTACAAAAGTGAAACCACCTTCACCACCTTTCAAAAGAGCGACCATGACGGCCGTCTTACCTTAAAGAAAACATTCTCTCTAGTGTCACCAAAGTATCAACAACCTCTGACTGTTCCGTTACCTGAAAGCATATGGAAACATCCATCTAACTCGATCTTCATAAACTCTCACTAGTTTATTCGACCAGTATTTAACACTTGGTAGCAGCGCAACTCGCTAAGGTCTTACCTCCGTCTCATACAGCCTCTGTGTGACCACTCGCCCTCGCATTCCATGAACTCCAATACTCGGCAACCTGCCTCGTTGAATGACCGTTCGTGACTACACTCATTACATACAAAGTTCCAAAACTGAAAAAGGACTAACTGAAAACTGCAACATATTCGCGAGCGCCATCTTGGAATGGGACTCGATATCTACTGGCTAAACTTGACTAATAAAGTGCTCATGTGAAAGAATAATGCTGTTTAAAAGCGGAAGAAAGTGAAAGAAGGAAAACAGAAAGGCTTTTCATATAATCAGCTTGAAAAATATTTACAACATGCAAACAATTGTATTACAAAATTTGGAAGTACAGGCATCAACCTTTAGCAGTTTCAGGGTAAAATTTCATAAAAAACACATCAAATCTATTTTTTCATTGAGTCCCCTCGGCTCCTGTGTTTCAAGGATCCTGATCCAATATATCTCTCTCTGGAGGAGGGATCTGGTTAGATCAACCCCCTCGTATGTTTTCACTATCTCCAGTATGGAAAACCTGATCTGAAAGAGTAATTGATGACACCCATAAGACAAGCTTAAGTGAGTCACAAAGGAATGAAGAAATGTCACAACTGCGTGCATTGTTCCAATGTAATAGAAGGAAAGATGCCGCATCATCCACGAACAGGAAAAGAAATGACTCTACACTATGATGGTGATTGTAATTCAAAAAACGTAATCTACTACATAAAGTGCCCCTGCGGGAAGAATTACGTAGGGAAAACAGAAAGGAAGTTGAAAACTAGAATATCGGAACATAAAAGCACCATAAGGAACAAAAACTTGAAAAGTAATTTGGCTAAACATTGGAATGATAATAACCACAACATATCCCAGATCAGGTTTTCCATACTGGAGGTAGTGAAAACATACGAGGGGGTTGATCTAACCAGATCCCTTCTCCAGAGAGAGATATATTGGATAAGGATCCTTGAAACACAGGAGCCGAGGGGACTCAATGAAAAAATAGATTTGATGTGTTTTTTATGAAATTTCACCCTGAAACTGCTAAAGGTTGATGCCTGTACTTCGAAATTTTGTAATACAATTGTCTGCATGTTGTAAATATTTTTCAAGCTGATTATATGAAAAGCCTTTCTTTTTTTCCTTCTTTCACTTTCTTCCACTTTTAAACAGCATTATTCTTTCACATGAGCACTTTATTAGTCAAGTTTAGCCAGTAAATATCGAGCCCCATTCCAAGATGGCGCTCTCGAATATGCTGCAGTTTTCAGTTAGTCCTTTTTCAGTTTTGGAACTTTGTATGTAATGAGTGTAGTCACGAACGGTCATTCAACGAGGCAGGTTGCCGAGTATTGGAGTTCATGGAATGCGAGGGCGAGTGGTCACACAGAGGCAGGATGAGACGGAGATAAGACCTTAGCGAGTTGCGCTGCTACTGAGTGTTAAATACTGGTGGAATAAACTAGTGAGAGTTTATGAAGATCGAGTTAGATGGATGTTTCCATATGCTTTCAGGTAACGGAACAGTCAGAGGTTGTTGATACTTTGGTGACACTAGAGAGAATGTTTTCTTTAAGGTAAGACGGCGGTCATGGTCGGTCTTTTGAAAGGTGGTGAAGGTGGTTTCACTTTTGTAAACATTAATGCCTGTTTTTATGATTTAGGATCGTTGAAAGTTCGTGAATACGAGATCAGTGAGTTCCGTTTCTTTTACCTCTAGCAAGCACACAGTGGTGGGGAACAGGGTTCCTTCTTAAAAAACTTGTTACACCCTCTTTTTCTTCTCCTTATTTTTTCATGCCCTGTACCTTGTGAATTTTTGATGTACAGCATATTTAATAGGCAAAGTTAAGTAATTGAATATCACATTCAGTCCACAGGCCCCTGATGAAGAGCTCGTTGAGCTTGAAATGCATTGGGCACAAAGAAGAGTCGTCTAGGATGATGGTACAAATTTAATTTTGATCATGTTAAAAATGTACCAGATTTATTGTGATTGAAAACAATAATGTTTTGAATTGTTTTGAACATAGTTTCATACATAGAAGTACCTTTGAAGTATTAAGTTCATTGAGTAAATATGAACAAGATCGTTTGAATTGATGTGTATTGAGTATCATCGTGTCATATAGTAGAATTTAAAAAACGTAGAGTGTTGTTCTTAAGTTAGAACCACATCAGCAACAGTGCACAGAGGTTAAGTGTGTCTTTCACTTAAGATAGGTAATTAATGTGCAGGCACGGTGAGGACAAACGTGCCACCTCCGTAGCACGCTTGGTTTAAAAAGAAAATGACAGCAAAAAATGTCATTATACATAGATAGTTTTTCAGAAAAAAATAACAGGAGTGCTTCTCTCATTTAAATGCATTTTGAATTAATTCCCTAACCTAAAATGCGCCACAGGGTGTGTTTGCACACATGTTACCTCAGGCCCGGCCCCCTTCCTTCACTATTGTGTAAAATATTCCTTTAAAATCAGCCGAGCTACGAATTCCGATTTACTCACCTGTAATAACAAGAGACGTCAGTGCTGCATCTTTGAGCGCACTACTGATCCTGAAAAATAATTCTAACCATACTTACAGTAAGTTGAATCTCCTTCCATAGGCTAACATTGACTGCTTTCACTTGGAAATGTTTCTAACTGTGGAGTTTTGGAACTTTAAAAAATTCCTCTAAAATCAGTGAACTACGAATTCCGATATACTCACCTGTTATCAGGAGAGACCTCAGTGCTCCATCTTTCAGCCCACTACTGATCCTGAAAAGTAATTCTAATCGTAGTTACAGTAACTTGAATTTCCATCCATAGGCTAACATTGACTTGATTTCACTTGGAAATTATTCTAAGTGTGGAGTTTTGGAACTTAAAAAAATTCCTCAAAAATCAGCCAAACTACGAATTCCGATTTACTCACCTGTTATCAGGAGAGACCTCAGTGCTGCATCTTTCAGCACTCTACTATTCCTGAAAAGTAAATGTAACTGTACTTACCAGTAACTTGAATTTCCTTCCATAGGATATCATTGCCTGCTATATAAAATATATATAAATTAAAAATATATATATATATTAAAATGTCAATATTTTTAAAAACCTTTTTTTTTCAATTTATATTAAAAATATGTAATGTAATTTAAAAAATAAAATATCTAAAAATAAATACTTTAAAACAATGTAGTAAATTAGTATTAAAAAAATAAAAATTAATACATTTAAAAATTATCATTTACAAAACCTTTGAAATTCACTGAAAAAACCATAGGTTTCAGCCACCTTATAGTTAGGAATTAGCATTTAAAAAACCTTAGAAATTCACTGAAAAAACCATAGGTTTCAGCCACGTTATAGTTAGGAATTAGCAGTTAAAAAACCTTAGAAATTCACTGAAAAAACCATAGGTTTCACACATGGTCTAGTTAGCTGGACATTTCACTCATACAAAACCATTGAAATTCCCCCATTATAGTTAGCTCAGCTAACTATAACTCGCGCCCCCGCAATGCACTGCTGATGACGTCCCATATTACATCACTCTTGACATGATCAGTGACATCACTCATGACATCACTGATGACATCTCAAATGACATCACTGATGACATCTCTGATGACATCATCCTTGTGAAAGAGCGGCAGACCTCCTCTCAGCGTAATATAACCTTTGATACACACCTTCAAAAATAGAAACTAAAATTTTCAAAAAAATGGAGATACCAATACCAGTTAGAACAACCTATTCAGTAATTCCAAAATCTACATACACATCCACTCCTTAACCAACAGTTCTATATAGTCACTCATACATGTACTCAGTCATCATATGTACTTATACACCTATACATCCTGTTACACACCAATACTCATCCAAACAGTTACTCACAACAATACTCTCACATGCAAATAAACTATCAAACATCCATTTACTTGCATATACAGCTATACACACACCACTACACTTACTTTTACAGAAATTTACACATACTTACTCTCTTAAACAATCACTTATAGAAACACATACTTATTTATGCAAGAACTCTTCCAATCTCTCACACTCTCACATATATTCACTTATATACATCAATACTCACATATAGTAGATTAAAACATATGTAGTTACTCATAAAGATACTATTGAGACAGTCATTCACTCACTAACACACCCATACACACTCATCCACCCATACAGCCCTGCACACATGCTCTCTTCAAAACACATACAAACAGTGAGTTACTCATTCATGAAAAGCAAAATTACATGCAGCACTTTCCCGGGGGGTAGATTACAAAAACGGTTTATTTAGCAAGCCATTACTCAAAGCAAAATTACACGCAGCACTTTCCCAGGGGGTAGATTACAAAAACGGTTTATTTAGCAAGCCATTACTCCTTCCTCCTGGAGGAAGGAGTAATGGCTTGCTAAATAAACCGTTTTTGTAATCTACCCCCTGGAAAAGTGCTGCGTGTAATTTTGCTTTGGTGAGGAATGGAAACTCGAGGCTAGTCCTGCCTCACCATGTACACCAGCTGTGCAAAGCGCGCCCTTCATGTGGGATAAAATTGGTGGTAAATATATATATATTATTACATGGTATAAACCCAAATTGGTGTGCCGCTCTCTGTCTGCCATGAGATTTATGTCCTGGCAAATCATGTCATTTGAAATCTTATCAGTGCTGTTATTAATGTGGTGATTTCCCATGCTCCAGGGACCAGATGTACCAAAAAGTCAGTACACAATTTCCTAAATGCAAATGTTTGCAATCCGCTATTAGGATATTGCAAACAGCTATGTACAACTGTTTGTGATTCCCTATGGATCGCAAATGGCCTGGATCATTAATATTCATAAGGCAGGTCGCAATTTGTGACTCATTGAGAATGGCTACAGTCACAAGGATGCTGGCCTGTTGGGTGAATCAATCAAAATATGTTTATTCGATTTGCAAAAGTAATCATAAAAGGACCTCGATTAAACATGTTAATAAAATAACGCTGCAACACCATTTGAAGCAAAAATAGATTCACACACTTGCATGGTACACCCCTGTCAAAACCCAAGATAAGAAATAACAGACTTTTGGAGTGTCTAATAATTGCAAGTACAGTAAAGCTGGTCTCACTTGATTAATATTCAGGGGCACAAAAAGAGGGCAAACTTAATTTTGTCTTAAAACTGACCATCTGGGGCCTATAAATGCAACATGTAAAGTGTCTAGTGCAGAAGTCATATCACATGTACAAAAAGGGCAATATGATGGTTTATGCCATCCCACCAACAGCTGCAGGAATAGTTTAAGTAAAAATACGCTAATAGTCTACTATGCTGGCCCGACATGTCTAGAGTTAAATACATTTCCATTTTGTTCATGGACTTCACCATCATTAATTGCGTGTAACTGTTTTTATGTTGGGCAACCAAGAACCTTGCTTCTCTTGTATTTAATCGAAAGTCCTCTTTAACCAAGATTATATCTGATTTGTAGTTCATCTCTGGTGCGCTGAAAAATTGAAGTTTACCCAGTGCCCCTGGAGTTGTTTTGACATAGCTTTCCCATGGCATGTGGTGGCTATGATCCATTTTCAAATATTCCCTCACAATCTTTCTATTAAATTCTAACTCAATTTTGAGCCATATTGAGAGCCAAAGAAGTATTGGGCGAGAAACGAATACAATCAGAAATAAAATCTGCACCCATCTCTTCATTCACTATTTCATCTGGGGCACTCTGTGGGATTCTTAATAATCTAAATAATTTCTTTTCAACTACTTGTATTGGTGGGCAGGGTTTTTATCCCCATATTTCTGCTCTAATGCCACTGTCGGAATACACTTCACAATGAAAAGTTGTAAAATGGATTTTATGTATGCCTATGCCATTGGCTATCCGACTGAATGATTGAACATGTGCTCTTACCTTCCCTCCCTAAACCGTGGTGAACTGTGTACAACCCTTTTTGACAACTGTATATTTATTAATCACTAAATAGAGCTTAAGGTTCTATTCTATTGTCCCCAAGCCCGGCCTAAAGCCGTTTTGAACATCTGACAGAAATTCTTTACAGTGAGACTATTCCACTAATCGTTTGAAGAGAATCCTGCTCAAACGCTCAGAGTCTATTAGTGATATCGGTCGGTAGCAGGCTGGGTCATATCGGAAGTCCTTTTTAAAAATGGGTTCAATGATTGATTGATTGTTCCCAGGATGGAGGAATTTTGCTGCGGGCTACCATATTCAGTTTTTGGGTGATTAATGGGGCTCAGAGATCCATAACAGAGATTCCCGAGCACCCCATATGGGCCTGGTACTTTCCCAGATGTAATTCCTGCTATGCCTTTCCTTTCTGGCAATGAATAGGAACAAGGGACACAATAACTTGAGTAAAATTTTTCAAAATGAGATACCCAATTCTTGTCAGGGATGTTGTGTCTCGTATCTAGTGGGACTATCTCAATAAAAAGTGGGTGACTTTCAATTCTCCACAAGGCTATATTGTTCCTATCTTCACAAGTTTCCTTTAAATCTTCCCAGGCTACTTTTGTTATGTGACTCTTCCTGTCCTTTTATGCTTGCACATAGTTCCTTCTGGCCACTTTAACAACCAGGGTGTCCCTTGGCTTTTGTTGGAGGGCCAACTTTAAATACTTATAAGCCTACGTACAGAGCTTGTCAAACCATTTAAGGCCTTCCTTATTGGATTTGAGTTTATATCTGAAAGGAGCTTTCTGTACCTCACTACAAATATTAGAGTATGCATTCATAATGGCCTGATCAGAGGAGTTAAGATTTAAAAACACCTCAAAATCGTGACTGCACACCTTAAATAATTTCCTCAAGAAATTGTCTGGGATGATCTTGCCCCAACCAATGCATTTACTCTGTTACTTTAGTATAGGGAATTCTTATCAATATTTAAGGACTTCTCCCCTAAACTGCTCCAACCAAATTCAGCCATTAGAGGGTTATGATCACTACAAATACTCCAACAGGTTCTAAACCCCACTAGAAATGAATACAGGTTATCAGACCCAAATATAAAATCAATGGTGGAGCTTGCTCCCCTGCCCTTAAAAGTGGGTACGTCTTATGAGAACCAAATTCCTGTGTGCTTAATAGATCAATAGGATTACATTCTGATATCAGGTGGTTAAACATATCTCTCTGACGTGAGTGGCTAAAGTGAACCTGTTCACAGCCCCCTTCGAAATCTGAGCCCTTCTTGTTAATGGTGCAAGCCGTACATGTGCGTTGGTTAAAATCCCCCAATAAAATGATTAAAGACAAAATCGGCCAATCTAACAAAATCTTTTCAAGGAACCGTTTTAGCTCAACATCCAGGGCAGCCTCTGAGGAGGGTGAATTATCAACATTTGTGATTAGGAACTTAAGCTTATGTTGGAAAGATAACAAAACTCCCAAGATAAGCCCAGAGTCAAAAGCTAACAGTTCCACATCACAGCCTACCCTTAGACTCACAAAGGCTGCTAGACTTCCCTTAGCCCTTCCTTGATTTGAGGCCACCAAATTTACTTGGGAGATAATTTTTTTTTATAAATACCAGTCCCCCCACATCCCATGTCTCCCGGAAACATAAGTCAAAGGATTTACACAAATTCATCCCCTTCTCATCCGCAAGAAAAGAGTGTAAGCCAGCTATATTCCAACTAATTAAGTTCAAATTACCTTCGCAGATTTTTTGGATACCATGACTTCTTTTGATGTATCTATTATTCTTGTTTCTTCCGATCTCTCCCCCCCCTCCAGACTGCCAGCTGGTATGTTGATTCCGGTCTGTTATGCCAATCGATGTCTGCTAAGACATTGAAACAATTAAGTGGGAATGGAGACGGGGCTAGCCCTAATAGCACACCACCTATCTGGAATTAGGGGAGCCCTTGCTGTACTCCACCCTACTTGACTAGGAGTTTGAGTGGAGGCCCTTCATGTTTAAAAATATAGTCAGTAGAAATAACCAGGTGGTAGCAAATCGTAGTTATTTGGCTCCAAATGTGTGCTCATATTTCCTAGTAAGAGACTTTTAGCAAAGTACAGGAAATTCAAATTAACAATGATACTATCCCCTTGACAGTCCACCGGCTAGGGGCTAATCCACCTCACCCTCCTAACCGTCAAAATATTTTTGGCCAATGAGAGCGGGAAACCTCTAAAATAGCCTAACCAATTTACTGTTTTATTAAACAGCTCTTCAAATGACTTCTTATGATCTTTTCTTAAACTAGGAGTAAGGGTGGGCGTAAAATCCGTTTCGCGGGCGAATTTGCGGATTTTCCCGATCCGCGAATCTCGCGAAATCGCTGTAAAATCCGCGAATCAGCGGGGACGAATTTTCAGCCAAGCAAGGGTTACAGCAGCAGGTGCAAAAGTTGAACCTAATTTCTTTGTAACCTTTTACAAAAGGGTTACAAACAAATTAACTTCAACTTGTACACCTGCTGCTAATTGCTTCCTGGCGCCTCGTTGCCTACTTGCAACTATTCTCTGACCCTGCTCTGACCCTTGAAGCAGGGTCAGAGAATAGTTACAAGTAGGCAATGAGGCACCTGTCCAAGGAATTAAACCTCATGAGGAAGCACTTACAGATATAAAAAACAGGAAGAAGGGAGAGGATGGCAAATACACCCATTTTGAGTTGTCAGGAGGGGTTAAACTAAAAGAGACCTTTACAGCACAATTTTCATATGCATTTTGATAAAAATAAAAAGCTGTATGTTCTGTAGGGGCAACTCAGGAATCTGGCCCTTCAGAGATCCGTCCCTCTTTCTTTCTCTCGTTCTCTCTTTCCTTCTCTCTTTCCCTCTCTTGCTCTATCTATCTCTCTATCTATCTATCTATCTATCTATCTATCTATCTATCTATCTATCTATCTATCTATCTATCTATCTATCTCTCTCGCCCTCTTGCATAAACGACTGCATGGGTAACTTCGCTATGGAAGCGGCTCGCGAAGACGCAAAAATCCCCACGAACACGCAAAAATCCCCGGGAATACGCAAAAAACCCCGCGAACACGTAAAAAAAACCAACAATCCGCAAATTCGCAAATTTTGCAGATCGCGAATTCGCAAATCCGCAAATTCACGGATCGCGAATTCGCAAAATTCACCCATGCTTAACTAGGAGCCCCTACAAGTATAACTACATATGAATATGTGATGGGGAAAGGCCTATTATTGGTTGTTTTTCCTCAGAGAGTTCTTCTCTTCTATTACACCGCCCTCCCTGACTGCAGGGTATACTCATCCCGGTAGCTGTATAATGATGGTTGGTTGCTCTAAGGCAACCCTGATCGTGAGGACTATCTTGATCCCTTGTGGAATTTATTGAGGGTTTAGGAATGGAATTAAATGAGTTACAGTGGGGTTTGCTCCTCTGGTTTTGCTCTGGCAAACCTAAGCCTGCTGCAGGGCAAGCTTCATTAGCTGGACTGGTATAAAAGTTCAGCAGACCTCCATATCTGTGACTGCTTTTTGAATAACGTTTTTTTTAAATGCAGCCCATTTTCCTTAAAGGAAAATGGACTGCATTTTAAAAATAAAATTGAAAAGTGTTCGTTTCATTTTATAAGAGTAGGCAGTGGAGTTTGCAAAGGAGAACGGGTCTCTTGGGGACCTCTTCCTGTTGCATATGGGTTACCGAATCCTCCACGGAGTTGGTAAATTGTGAATGCTTTGCGACCGCATTCTGGTTACAAAACATTCATACATGCCAGTGCTATTCAATATTCGTAAGGAATGCCCTAAACATGACCCTTCGTATTACAGAAGTGCAAAAGCAGAATGCGATTTGGTAACATGTTACTGAGTCGTAATTTGCTTTTTGTACATGGCAAAATGCATTCTTCCAGTGGCAAACAGCCCGATAGGCCATTTGCGACCGCTAAAATGCTTTGTACATCTGGCCCTAAGTTCTGTAATATGCAAGGGCATAGGTAGTGCAAGAAGCAGCAAGTTATAGTTAATGTAGTGTGGCGAGTGAGGTGAGAAGGCTGTGTACAGAGGTGTGTGAATTATCTGAATTTGAAGGTAGTGCATAAGTATAAATGTAATTTGTAAGTTTGACTTATATAAAATTGTAAGTGGTGCTTAAATGATAAATTAAATATATTACTATAAGTGTAGGATTGCTAATGTTTGTGTAGCTAAAGTTGGGTTTGCATACCGAACACAAATAAACTTTTCCTAACTATAATTAATCTGTTGGCATACCAGAAAGTGTAATAGAATACACTGGTGAACAGTATAATAGCATAGTGTATAGTGGTGTAGACTGGAGTAGTGTACAATATAGTTGGGTAGAGTAGAGTAGAATAACATCCATTAGATTAAAGTAGAATTATATGGCGTGTATTGGAGTGTTCTAAAGTGGAGTGGCATACTGTATATAGCGTAGAGTGTAGTGGCATAAAGGCAACTCTTATACACTGGAGTGGTGTAAAGAGGAGTGTGTAATTAAAATGTACCTTAAAAATATGTGAAAACATGTGAATGTTAGACCTGAAAAATATGAATTTCATATATATATATATATATATATATATATAGAAACAAACGCTGTCTCCTGCACCTCCTTCTGGCGAGCCAAAGACAACACAAATCCAATGCTTCTGGCGAATGATCTTTTTTTTTTGGAGCCGCTAAATCTGACGCGTTTTGGGTGTCCGCCCCTGTTCACAGATTGTCAGTTAAAAGCTCGCCCTTTTCTTAAATATATTTTACAACACCACATGTAATCGTAGACATAGAAGGCATACTATATACAACCATGTTTGCAGTTCCTTCTTCTTTTTGAAAAAACTTTGCGCAAACATTTCAAATATCAGCCGACAAATGACAATCAGTAGGAATTTTTCGCCACATTAATCAATAAAATAAACATTTTCAAATATTACTGCATAAATGCAAATTCATTTAAGATAATCTCCAGGGCTCATAAATCCTATATCCACATGCTGATAAAATTCAACAATATACAGTTTTCAAATAAAACTCTCTTAAAGGCAAATAGCACCATTTCATATCTAAGTAAAGAGCCTATAAAAGTAATGAACCTATATTTTCTTGTCATAAATATTTGTGCAAATAACGCAATAAATATGCACAGAATAAATATTTATTTTCGCCATATTACTGAATATGTGAAAATTTCTTACATATTGTGCAAAATATCGCAATAATTTGTAAACCATTATACTCACACGTGCAAATAATGCTTTTCAAGAAAATATCTTTTCTAGATGTGATCATTAAACAGCCCATAATTGCTATTTTGTGGAAATGGTACATCTGCCCTACTGACTACATGCATAAATGCAGTATCTGAGATTCATAAAATCAAACTGTAGTGCACATGGTATTGAACAGAGCCACGAAAGAAGAAAACATGGAGGAGAACGGAAAATAACTCCAAAAACTGAATATATCTTTTTTTATTGGCGTTTTGCTGACTTGTGGGTTAGGGTGTTACATATAGTTAATTATTACGTTTTATTATTGTTAGCAACCTATTACCACTTTCATGAAGTAGTAATTGTTAACGTATTTGTTTTAAAAATTGTATATATTATTGGCTAATGGAATTTAGAAAAATATATACCTTAATAACCCCAGTACATGCAGCTTAGAACTGGTGATGTAATTGGTTAATGACTGTGTTTACCAAAGGTAGAAATAAGCCATGTTGTTTTAATGACAAATTTACATTATTGTACGGTTAGCGTTTTGCTGACTTGTGGGTTACGGTGATACATATAGTTAATTATTACGTTTTATTATTGTTAGCAACCTATTACCACTTTCATGAAGTAGTAATTGTTAACGTTTTTGTTTTAAAAATTGTATATATTATTGGCTAATGGAATTTAGAAAAATATATACCTTAATAACTTTATAAGTTTACACTAGTTTGAGGGATTTCCAAACATCTTAGCAAACCTATTCCAATGGTTTAATTCTGGAAGGAGTAAAAGTTTTGTGGGGTTGGCTGATGGGGGTCTCCACAAAAAATGGGGGTCCAAAAACATGGTTGAATCAAATATATTTAACATGCAGATTTCCATTTTGCGTTACACGAATACTGGGAGTCTGACTTTGTTTACATTTGGCAGGATTGCATATTATGATGAGCACATGTTTATTTTGTGTAGTGCAGGTAAATAATGTAAATATTTGATACGTTTTAATAAATTTGAAGTTAGTAATATTTATTATTGCAGTATTTTTGTGAAATGTGGGGGTATTTGGCAGTAGTACGACAGAACATAGTTATCACAAGTCATGAGCATAATTTGTAAACCATTATACTCACATGTGCAAATAATGCTTTTCAAGAAAATATATTTTTCTAGATGTGTTCATTAAACAGCCCATAATTGCTATTTTGTGGAAATGGTACATCTGCCCTACTGACTACCTGCACAAATGCAGTTTTTGAGATTAATAAAATCAAACTGTATTGCACATGGTATTGAACAGAGCTACGAAAGAAGAAAACATGGAGGAGAACGGAAAATAACTCCAAAAACTGAATATATCTTTTTTTAATTTTTTTTCATTGAGAGTTCATGAAACACAATATAAAAGACACTATACAAATCATTCGATAATACAAATTCATTATAAATAAGATCTTCCAGCAATGTTAAAAATAGAAAAGTGCAAAATCAATTTACCAGATCCCATTAATTAAAATCTGATAAAATAGAAATGAGTACCATTGGCTGGTTAATTAATAAACCAAATGCATTCAGCCAAAGGGATGTATAATAAAACATGGTACATAAAATGTCAGGAGAGATAATACGACAGGATATGTCTATGCATGATGATTGAGATAGAACAATGGTCATAAGCAATATCATGGATCCTGAGACATTACTGGCCACCGTATATAACCACTATAGTCTAGTGGCCCTCCAAGCGGCTACAGGTACCCAGATCTTTAGCCCCATTTCTCTTGTTTTTTTACCCTTGAGTTCATAGAGTGCCGCTTCAACATTATGCATTCCTAACAGCCTACATAACCACATTTGAAAGGTTGGGGCCTCCTGAGGAGCTAGTCAGGGTATGCCTCTCTGTTAAATCGGGTTCCCCTTTGGACCCGGTGTCCCCCAAACGTTTGGGGGACAGCCTGGAAGTACTAGAGCCCTACATAAGGCATGTCCTGGACACTTCCTTCAGATCAGGAATGTTGCCTGAGGGGTGGAAACAGGCTGTGGTGCTCCCGCTCCGGAAAAAAACCCACATTGGTTTTGAGGTATTAGAAAATCTGAGGCCCATCTCTCTCCTGCCTTTTCTGTCCAAAGTGGCGGAGAAGGTGGTAAATACCCAAATCATGAAGCATGTGGAGGAGACGGGATTGCTCCACGCCACGCAGTTTGGCTTTAGACCACACCACTCTACGGAGTCCGCCCTTCTTATGGCTATAGAACACCTGAGACAGGGCGTAGATGAAGGCCAAACTATGGCCCTGATCCTGCTTGACCTCAGCGCGGCGTTCGACACTGTAGCACATACCACCTTGCTACAGTGTCTGAACAGAGGTGGTATTGCTAACACCGCGCTGAGATGGATCCAGGGCTTCCTTACGGGGAGAGGTTTTCGAGTGAGGCAAGGCGACTGCTATTCTAAAGGAGTACATCTGGGCCAGGGCGTGCCTCAGGGCTCGTCCCTAAGCCCGACCCTTTTTAATATGTATGTCACGCCTGTAGCCTCTATTGTGGAGAGCCATGGACTCCAACTGGTTTCGTATGCCGATGATACGCAGCTGGTTATCTCCCTATCGCACGCGCCCTGTCTTGCTGCAGATGGCTTCCGGTCGTGCATGAAAGAACTTGCCGAGTGGATGGCCATCAATTGTCTGAAACTAAATGGCAGCAAGACAGAGGTGCTAGTGGTAGGGAGAGCCCAGTCTGCCTGGTCATCGGCATGGTGGCCATCCTGTTTAGGACCAACTACCACCCCCTGCCAGGAGGCAAGAAACCTGGGGGTATGGTTTGATGCGGGTCTCACTTTCGGGCCCCAGATCAACCGAGTGGTTGGATTATGCTTTGGGGTACTGAAAAGATTGAGAAAAGTCTTGGATCTTCTCCCGATTGAAGCCTGTCAAACCTTGGTACATGCTTTGGTGACCGCCAGGTTGGATTACGGGAACCTGCTGTACCTGGGGGTACCAGAGAAAAGCATGGCACGCCTCCAAGTGCTGCAAAATGCGGCAGCACGCTTGATCCTCAGGCTGCCCAAAAGGGCGCCTTCGAAGGTGGCCCTGCAGAAGTTACACTGGCTTCCTGTGAGGAGCAGAGTGAAATACAAAGCCCTCTGTACCTGTCACCGGATCTTGAATGGCAAGGCTCCTCGACCATTGAGGCAACTGATTGAAGTTTACGAACCTGCTCGAGCGCTCAGATCCGCGGGTGGGGGTCTGTTGAGGATCCCCAGGGTGAAGAAAGCTCGCATGGGAGGCAGGTCCTTTAGGTGCCTAGCGGCAAACTACTGGAATAAACTCCCAGTGGACTTGCGCCTGGAACCTGAGGAAACGAGGTTTCGAGCGAAACTAAAAACCCACCTCTATGCTAACTAACTGCCTGCTCGGTAGCTGTGTTCCCTGCTTGCCGTCTCTCTCACTTTCTCAGCGCGTGGACATGCCGGTGCGCGTAACTCAGCGCTTTATAAATGTCCCTATTAATATCTTTCCAAGCGGCTGAAATTAATATGCGAAGTACGGCTGTTGAGATAAGGCTAAAGCTTCAATCTCAATATTTAAGTTCAGTTTACTGTCACATCCTACAATCATCAATGTTGGAGATAGATCTATTTTAACGTCTAGCAGCCCCTCCAAGAATGCCTCGATCTCTGTTTTAATTGGTTTAAGTTTCTCGCACTGATAAAATATGTGGATGATATCAGCAGGTGCTTTAGAGCATCTGGGACAGATGTTATCCGCCCTCTTGCCCCAATCATATAACTTGGAGGGAGTGTAGTATAAATTAAATAATGTTTTAAAATGCTGCACTCTTAAATTAGAAGAGCGTAGAAATCTTTTATCCATTAAGAGGGATCTGTCCAGGTCGATATCCGGATCATCCAATTTAGAGGCCCAACCTGCCTCGGTTTTAACCATATCATCGAGAGATCCCTCCATGAATAGCCTGTATACTCCCTTGATTCTGCGACCTCCCCCTTCAAATAATCCAAAAGGGCACATCTCTTATCAAGAGTAATACGAGGCTTCCTTGATTTGATTGTACTAACCAGCTGAACATACTTGTAATCTTTACTTCCCTGCAGAGAGTACCGCTGCTTCAGATCTTCCAGATCTTACCATTATTTGCCCCAATGTCACAATACCCTGTTGCTCCCAATATCTCCAGAACCCGTCATCACACAGATTAGGGAAGAGATCAGAATTCCAGAGTGGAGTATGGTGATTGTATCTAGGAATTCCCAGAGCTTTCTGAACTGTCACCCAGACCCTTCATGTATCTTCCAATAGTTTGTATCTTGATTTTTTGTAGTACCTTCTTTCTGTTCTCCTTAATAATACCCCGATTGCCTCCCTGCCAAGTGCCAGCTGCCATCTGCGTAAGGAGACAAGACCAGTGGTAATACCTAAGGTTCGGCAATCCCAGGCCTCCCCTTTCCTGTGGCAGGGACATGTATTTACTGGATCTTCTGATCTTTCCATATTGCCACAGGAAATTCATGAAAATGGCTTCAATTTCCTTAATAAGTTTTTCCTCTATTTTAAAGGGAATCGCCCGGAATTTATATAGAATCTTAGGGAACATGGTCATTTTGATAACATTGGACCGCCCTATTATTGAGAGATGCAATGTATCCATTCTTTTTAAGTCCACCTCCATAGATTTCATAAGGGGAGTAAAGTTATCTCTAATGATGTGCTCCGGCAATGCATTGATCGTTACCCCCAGGTACACCACAGAGTCAACAAATCTTGTGTCTAATTTGATTATGTTCTTAGAACACAGCACCTGGGTCTTTGCCTCGTTTAGACGATAACCTGAGTGCATCCCAAATAGGCTAGTAATGCCCACCACTTCCCGCATGGCCGCCTCAGGATCGATAATGATGACAGCCAAATTGTCGGCATATGCAAGGATTTTTGTTTGAAATCCTTTCGTAACTACCGGTTTTATTGCAGTGCTGTTCATTATCTGGCGTATTAACGGGTCTATGTATAACGCAAATAGAATGGGTGAGGAGGGGCACCCCTACCTCGTCCCCCTTATACAGATCTTCCCTGAGCTCTCACCTATCATTTAAATCTTAGCAGTCTGGGTGGAATACATTGCCTGAATAACCTTCCGAAATCTTGGGCCAAACCCCCTCTCCTCGAGCACACCCCACAGGAAGCCCCACCTAACGCGGTCGAAAGCTTTCTACGCATCGAGGAGGACCATTGCGACCCCCCCTCCCCGGCAGCATGGATATCAAACAGTGTGATTGCCCTTCTGATATGGTCCGTAGTACCCCTACCGGGGATGAATCCATGCTGCCAGGGAGAGACCAAGGGCCCAATGATCCGCCCTAAGCGGGTAGCCAAGATCTTAGCGTATAGTTTATTATCCGCGTTTATCAGGGAAATGGGCCTATAAGAGCCTGGATTTTCCTTAGGTTTGCCCTTTTTATGGAACACCACGATGTTAGTACACATCCATGACTCCGGTATTACACCCGTATTTATGATCCCATTAAACGGATCCAAAAGGAGTGGGGATGTTTCATCAGATACACATTTATATAGCTCGAGGGGTAGGCCGTCGGTGCCCGCAGCCTTCCCTGTTGCCAGATCTTGTAAGGCCTCTGACAATTCATCTAAGGTAATGACCTGTTCGAGGATTTCCCTGTCTCCCTGAGCCACTTTTGTTCCCATACCTGTCCACTCTGTCTTTGGACCCTGTGTGGCTGACTCCTCCTGATACAGATCTTGGTAATACCTTCTAAAGACATTTAGAATTTCCATCGGCTCCTCATAACTCCGACCCTGCTCTTCTATATGTGCGATGATGTTCTTAGAAGCGACCTGTCTAATACGGAGTGCGAGTGCCCTCCTTGCTTGTTCCCCTGTTTCATACAGCCTAGTTCTTTGTGCCTGATATTCCGCTGCTGCTTTTTTGGCTAGTTGTTTCTGTATCTCGGCTTTTATGGAACTTACTCTCTCTAGGCTTTCTATACCCTGCCTCCCCTGGGAAATATCCTTTCTGTGCTGCCCCTCAGTGTCAGACAATTTACGCATTAGATGTTCTCTCTCTAAATTAATAATTTTCCACTTCCGAGTAGCATAACTAGTGGTTTCCCCCCTTAAAGCAGCTTTATAACTGTCCCAGACTACATTTGGCGATGCACTATATCTGTTTGCGTCAAAGAAAGCCTGAGACCAATTCTTGATGTGTGCCACATAAGTACTATCTATTAGAAGCTTCCTATCAAAGGTCCAAGGTCTTACTTTTTTAGCCGGCCTATTAATATCCATTGTTAATATCAGAGGATTGTGGTCTGATATTATCATGGGCAATTTAGAGATTTTAACCGTATTCAATTCATTGGCAGATATCATGAAATAATCAAGCTTGGAGTATTTCTGGAAAGGATGTGAGAAATATGTGAACCCAGAGTCCCCTGGTTTGACACTCCCCCACATATCCCTCAGCCCGTGCGATTGCATCATCGAGTATACTGCCCGATATACCCGAGGTTTACGTCCGGTGTATGTGGTTCCCCCCCAAAGTTTGCTGAAATATTAAAATCCCTGAAAACTACTATGGGGCTGGCCAGCTCGTTAGTTCCTTCTCCATGCGATTCAAGGTTTCAGGATCGCCGCTATTGGCCCCATAAATGCAACAGAGGGTGATGCCCATATTCATTTCACATAATGCCCACCTGCCCGTAGTGTCCGCCTTAAATCGTTTGGCTCCCCCCAAACCCACCTTACTTATGATAGCCACTCCCTTAATAGTAGACGTTTGGGAGGAGCAGGAGAGAGTCTCGAACCCTTTTAGATTTAACCAATGCTTTTTCTTCCAAGGCAAGTGGGTCTCTTTTATACATAGGATATCGACCCCTATTGATTTAACAAATTCCTCCAGTCTACCCCTTTTTTTCCAGTCATTTAACCCTCCTATATTCAGAGAGCAAATCCTAAGCTTAGGCATGCTTCTGTCTTAAATATTGTCTTCTCTTCATCCGACCAGTAAACATGCTGAATACATATTTGGAATGCAGATCTTGTTTCACTTTTACAATTGCCTTAGTGTCACAAACTCTCTTTTTTTTGCATTTACACCCCCCACCACCACCCAACCCCCACCCCCCTACCGCTTCCCCCTTCACCCTACCACCCCCAGCCCGTACCCCCTGAACCATGCACCCTCCCTTGTGAGGCGCTCAGACTAAGTCTGTGCATATGATGGGTGCAGTATAGCAGTGAGGACTTCATAGATTACCGCTTAATTCCCACAGCCTCATAAACCTTATACAAAAAGAAAGAGTGATCAGCAACCCCTTTCAGGGCTTCTAAAACTTCATACCTCGTGCACAATACTTATACTTATACTTATGCATATACTTATAGACCACTACACGCCCTAGAAATATTCAGAGACTGAATAAATGAAAACTAAGGAAGGAAAGAAAGAAACAGAAGCAAGAGAGGAGAACTTATACAGAGCCAGATTAATTATCCACAGTGTCCAGATACTCCCTCGCCTTAATTTCTGACACAAAGTATTGTGTCCTCCCTTCATGAATTATTTTAAGCTGAGCAGGGTTTATGAGGTATGCCTGTATTTTCTTGCCCAGTTGTCGTAGTCTCCAGCGCCTTTCGACCGTAGAGTGAGAAAGGTCCGGTCGGACAAAAACTGAATATATCAAATAATAAATGTGGCTACTCTAAACAGTTCCTACTCCAAAAAAAAAGTTGTGAATACTTTTTTTACAAAAACCTATAAGCAGTAGTATCCATGTCCAAAAATTGAACTAAAGCAAATTCCCCAAAAGAAACTTATTAATGAGGTTAAAAAATGTTACTTGATACTTGTATAGCGCACTACTCACCCGCAAGGGTCTCAAGGCGCTTGTACGAATACCGCTGTGGAACCCGTCCTGGCTTTCCCTGTGAGGCGTCCACTCCTGGGCACCCTCAGGGTGAAGGCCAGGCATCCTTAGCATTGTGGGGGCCGTTGTGGAGATTAAACAAGCTATTGCCCAGAGTTGCAGAGTGGGACTCCATGATTAGAATAGGCACCGAGGCGAGAATTCTCAGGTCCATGGAATTTTGAGCCCAAGACCCGCCGAGGCGGGGAATTGAACCCTGGTCCCGGGCTAGACCTCTGCATCAGGTTATACAAAATTCATTAAAAAAAGAAAAAAGTGAGAAAGTAAAAATGTAATGTCTAAACTCGGCAGCAGGGAGGTTGATGCGATGATGCTATATACAGTTCCAACTATTCTTAATAAAATTGCAATTCATAAAAAGTTATACAAATCCTCTGTAGTGTTCAGTCCATTCGGAAATTTACTGTCTAGTTCAAGAATTATTTGTGACTCCATTCTCCTCAGCATTATGTCCCTATCACCTCCCCTACGTGGCTTAGGAACAGCTGCTATAACAAAATATTTAAGGCACTGCAAGTCATTGTTATGCATCGATTTAAAGTGCCTAGCCACTGGGTATGCACTATCGTTATTCACAATTGCATGCAAATGCTGGAGAATCCTGACATGCACCTGCAGCTTTCTGCTTCCCACATATCTCAGGCCACAGGTGCATGTCAGGACATAGGCTGCATATTCAGTCTTACAATTGTAAGATCCTTTGATGTTAGACATTTCTGGACTGAAAGGAGTGGCATATTGTGTGGTGTTGACTCCAAATCTGCAGGCTCTGCAGCTGATGCAGCGTACAAATCCCGGCCGGGACTGTAACCACTTTTGTTTTTTACTCAGTTCAGGAAAACCTCTACTGATTTGAGATCTCATGGAAGGTCCCTTCCTATAAGTGATTGTTGGAACATTGGGCAATCTCTGAGCAAATACAGTGTCAGTTTGCAAAATGGGCCAACCTTTCATAACAATGGACCTAATTTTCCTTTCTTGGCGACTGTAGGTAGTTACAAATCTGGGAGCCAAAGAAAAATCAGTAGCCTTTGTTTCAGTGTGGGTAGATTTTCTCATTCTCAAACAATGATTCTCGTGATCGAGCCTGCATTTCATTTACTGCTTGTTTTAAAATCCCTTCTTTATACCCTCTCTGCCTGAATCTTTCTAATGCTTGAGAGGTAAAAAAAGGCTAGGTCTTCGTCCGTACTACAAATACATTTAAGCCTGAACAATTCACCGAAGGGAATGTTATTGATGACATGCTTGGGGTGAGCACTGCTGGCATGTAGAGTGCTGTTCCAGCAGTGCTCATTCTGTGTAATTTTGTTGCCAAATGCCCCTTATGGATAAACACCTTTACATCTAAAAAGTCCACCTCTGGCTTACTTATTACAGATGTAAATTTCAAGTTTTCCTGATTATTATTGATGGTTTCAACAAAAGCATTGCCACTATTATATATATGGCGTGCACACCGGCGGAGAAAACCGGTTATCCTAATGCATAGCTGCTTCCAAAGTACGCACGCTCTCAGAAAATACAGAATCCGTGGATTAGTAGTATAAACTGCTGTTTATTGCACACAGCGCGTTTCACCGAAAAGGCTAGATCACGTGTACAAAGGCACCATAGAAACGAACCTAAATAATACGGCATACCAGCAACATAGAAAACAACTGCTGGGTTTCATCCCCGCCATTGTTAAATGTCATACATGCATTGTAAGCCAAAGTAAAATGAAAAGTTAGTGCTATTGGGCAGTTTCATGTAGCAATCAGGTAATAGATGTCAGGGAGACAGCTAGTATGTTCACCATTATTTATGAAACGTAAATGCATAGAATAAAAATGGTGAAAACATTTTGATAATGTTTCACAGATATGTATACAATCAGGTTAAAAACATATGTCAAGTACTACGAGAGATGGTGAGGGCGTGTAGGGTACATCCCGGTGCCGCAAGTTTGGGCAGAAGAAATCACCCGCTAATGTGTCCTGCGCAAGTCAGGGACCCGTGAGTGTTCTTCAGAGGAGAGAACAATAAAGTTTGGAGAGTTCACATACATTGCAAGTGCGCGCAGTGCGAGTCAGCGACCTCAGAGTACTGTTCCCATAGTGATGACAACACACAAAGATTAAAGAGGGAACTGTTACCTAATAAGGCATCAAAACAGTATTTAAAGAGGGAACTGTTACCTAACAAGGCGTCGAAACAGTGTTTTGTGGTGGGAATATCACCCTTACCTCAAAATCAGGACCTAAATCTTAACGGCATAGTTTGGAATTTTCACAATCTGAGGAGTCCCCAGGAGCTGTAAGAGTTGGGATTGTAATCACCTTTTGAAAGGACTTTTTCAAATACACCAATACAAATTAGAAATCCAGTTGAATTACAACCTCCATGCAACTCACTGAACAAATTTTTGCAGACTCTGTTTTCTGGTCATGTTTAAGCCATCCAGATGAGTTCAAGGGCATAGCCGAACATCAAACCCTGTTTCATTAATGCAAAATACACTTAAAAAGAGTATTAAGAAACACAGGGAAAAACTTTAACAAATTTATTTTTGAAAACCCAATTATAGTTCATAAAATATATAACATAACCACAGAGAATGTGAAAATGAATAGAACAATACATGTTATGGCCAACAAATACAATATATACAATCTTAAAATAGAGTGATAGGATGCGTAGAATGAACTGCCTATCACTACTTCTAAGCACTGTGCTATAATTGAGGAGAAGTAGAAAATGGCAAGCCTATAAATTGAGTTTTTAAGATTCCCCGATTGGGTCTGTTTTGCAGTTAACTGGCGTGGCCTCTGGCCTGTTAGTTCTTTCACAAAACCTCTCCAAACTAGGCCAATATAGGAGTTTATTAAGCACCTGATTGCCAATTTTTATCTCATGTTTATACGTTTGGTGACACAAGTTCCAGTAAGGCAAAATAATTATGGTGATGAATGTGTCATTGCCATTCAATTGTTTACATTTTATCCTCCACTGTAAGCATCCATATAATCATAAGCAACAAAAGTATTTTTCTGAATATATTTGCATTTCTTTATAGACTGCATTTCACTAATTATAGACATATGCTCAATCAGAGCCATGAGGCTGGAATGTGCTAACAATCATTGGCACAACTTGTACACACTGGAAGTGGTAAACATTGCAGGTCCATGTTTACTATACCTGGGGTCAGGGTGATTAGCTGAAGGACCAGGTATTTTGGAACGAAATTCGTTTCTGCCTACATGTATATCAATTAGCCATAGGACTACCCTTCTGAAATATTGCATGATTAAATTGTACCATTCTCGATCATTTAATTTAGCTTTTTCATTTTAGAAACTGTTGTCAAACTGACTTTTGGATGTGGTTTCCTGGACATTTGTTGACAAAAAAATTTCTATAGGAATTATAGATGCTCTAATAAAGGATCCCTTGACCAAATCTGCCACAACGTGGTGCCCCAAATATGCTTTTCTTCAGTATTTTCTTTACAATATTCAAAGCCTTGCACTGCAAGATTTTCATCAAAGTTATGGGAATATATCATTTATGGTTAGTAATCAGGTTATTTTGTGGCTTTTCATCCTTCCGTAAAAAATAAAAAGCTGTTGGATCTTATCCAAAGTGGTATAATTGTTGAGGTACTTCAACAGTCTTTAAACAGCTTTTAAGTCCCAACCATCTGAAAAGGATCCAGGAATGATAATATCATCAAAAGCAGTTATTAAAACATAGGGAATCTGTAGTTTCTCACTCGGTCCTATTATCTGACAGGGGACCTTCTCGCAAACTACTCCGTCTAGCATAGTAAGTAAATTTACAGGTTTCATGTTTAAATATCGATTACAAAAATATAGTTTACAAAAATATAGATGTAAAAATATCGATTACAAAAATATCGACTCCCTATACTTAAACAGGTAAGTACAATAATATCGACTCAAAAATATAGATGTAAAAAAAAGTAGATGTAAAAAAATATCGACTTTAAAAAATATTATAACTTAAATTAAATAATTAAATTTTATTAATATTATTAACAAAATAAATTACATTACATTTATATTTTAACTATTTATAACAAATAAACTTAATTTAATCATTATAAACGTAATAAATGTGTACATATATATATTTTCTTAAATACATTTTATTATTATCTTTATTTAATTTATAAACTTTAGTAATTATATAAAAATAAAATAAAAACATATATAAAACATTTTGAATAAAATAAAATGTTCTATATTTAAATAACACATAAAAGTATTTAAAAATAATAATACATACATTTAATAACAAAATTAAAACATTAGTAGTTAAAACATTTGATAGCGAAGAGGTAAAAATTACTATTCCCACTCCAAAGGGTGCAACAGTAGGGAAAGCGCTGGATAACGTAGGGGTAAAAATTATTATTCCCACTCCAAAGGGTGCAACAGTGGGGAAAACATTGGATAGCGTAGGGGTAAAAATTACTATTCCCACTCCAAAGGATGCAACAGTAGGGAAAGCGTTGGATAGCGTAGGGGTAAAAATGACTATTCCCACTCCAGTGAGTGCAACAGTAGGGAAAGCGTTGGATAGCATAGGGGTAAACATTACTATTCCCACTCCAGAGGGTGCAACAGTAGGTAAAACGTTGGATAGCGTAGGAGTAAAAATTACTATTCCCACTCCAGAGGGTGCAACAGTAGGGAAAGCATTGGATAGCATAGGGGTAAAAATTACTATTCCCACTCCAGAGAGTGCAACAGTAGGGAAAGCGTTGGATAGCGTAGGGGTGAAAATTACTATTCCCACTCCACAGGGAACAACAGTAGGGAAAGCGCTGGAACCCAAAACAATAAAAAAACAAACTATCACATTTTTTAATAAATTTAATTTCCCATATAAACATAAATAATATATACATTTAAATATATTAATATTAACAAAGATAATAAAAAAATATATTTACACATTATTTAACACTATAATATCCACCACACACCTAAACTTAATTACACAATTACATTTAATATTTACTAATTAATTAATGAAAATTAAAGTATTTTTTGAATTAATTAATTAATTATTTAATTGACAGATTTCACACCATATACACTTATAAACACCACAACACAAACCTAAAATTAATTACACATTTACAACTAATATTTACTAACTAATTAATGGTAATTAATTTATAAAGTATTTAATAATGAATCAATAACAATTTAATTACTTCACACAATTTACACATATAAACTCCACTACACACACCTAAAATTAATTAAACAATTAACATAATTAATTAATTAACATAATTAATTAATAATTGACTAATTGAAATTAATTAACAAATAATTAGTAAATGAACACATTAATTAATCAATTAATTTTATATATTTAAATTACTTCCCACCCTATACCCCTATAAACCCACAACCCGCTACGGAACTAATAGCACAAAATTCAACATAATATACATTAATAACTATTAAAATTCCACAAAATATATTAAAATGACAACAATTTTTCATTTAAAACACTAAAATACATAACATTATTAAAAAATCGATATTTTTGTAAACTATATTTTTGTAAACGATATTTATTACAACTATATTATTGTTATCGATATTACTTACCTGTCAGCCAATATTCTGGTCAAACTATATTTTTGTTATCGATATTTCTTCAATTCGATATTTCTGCGGGGATATTTATGTCAGACGATATTTCTCCGTCGATATTCCTGCTCTGCACCGAATAAAACCATTACAAAAAATACACTCTGATAACATTTTTTTTGGTTAATTAGCCTTTTCAATCATTACTCTTTTAAAAACTTATATATACACAAAAACAGGAATGTTTAACAAGGGCAGAGTACCCAGAATGTCCGTTTTGCTCTAAGCCTCAGGAGTTTGTGCACAGATTACATTTCGGGAGGATTTAAGTTTTTTGTTGTTTTTGTTTTGTCTAGCACAGGATATGTAGTAATGCTCACAGGATGATGATCCCGATGTGGTCTGTGAGAAGAAAAATGCAGTTGCAGTTTGTTGCAGTTCTTGAGCTACAGGAAATAACACAATTCTATTAGAAATATAATGTCTGGTTATTATTAGCAAATATGTGACCAGCTTGATGAGCCATATTAGATGGAAAAACACTCCAATAGCAATCCAAAAATAGGACCACAAGGATGTTAGAAATGTATCACAAACCAGTAGCAAACAAAGAGTAAATGGTGACATTAATATGAAGTAGACTGTGACAGCATTTAATGTAATTCAAAGTCAGACTCATTTTCAAAGAGTGGTATTTCTTGCAAAGGCATCATTTCAATTGACATGGGCTTATTTGGTGGTTCATAGGAAACCATACCCGTTGATGAAACTGTTAGAATTGTTGAAACCATAATATTAAGTTCTTCTACAGAAGTAAGCATTTGGTAGTAAGCTCTACAGTCTCTGGACTGGGACTCAAAATTGCAGTGTGGATGCTTTCTTCATGGTCTTCTTAAGGTGGTTCTTTTAGAGTAGGAAGAAGTTTTAAGGCTTTACTCTGAGGAGGCAAGATTACAGTGTATGTGCCTTCTATTCCAAGAATTGGATGGGTGGTCAATAAGGCAGTCCAAACACTTGTTTATCGAGGATCTTTTTTTGAACTAGCTCACCAAAATTGGGGAGCCACTCACCAGTAGCTCTAGTAATCTTATCTTCACTCCTGGCATAGTTGACATTTTTAAAATTAAATAGCTTGTCTCAGACCACTTGAATTGTCTGCAAGACATTCAAATGTTAGTCCAGGTCATCTTCTGCAACCTTTCTGTGGCCTCCTCCACTGCAAACTGGTCTCTTCGTGCAGGACTTTGAGAAGGTAGCATTTTCAGTGGATTAACCTGGCCCCTGTATCCAGCCCACATTCCATTGTGATTGGCCTGAACTTGTGGCTTTCCCCAGTCTAGCATGACCAGATGACTGCGAGTGGTGTATTGTGCTTTTAGGCGCTATAATTACCAAAAAACTGTGAAATTGAATATCCCTGGATCTACTGATTTAATTTTTGTTGTCTGGTATCATTTTATTAATTAAAATTGACTCTTTATTTCTAAAGTGGTTTGGGATATTTCATGCATTTGATTTTTCACTTTATTTCTGTGTGAGTGATGCATAAATACTTTACATATTACCTCTAGAATAAGCCGTACTGCTCTCGTGCCAAGCTCCCAGAGAGTTAAGCACAGGTTAATTTAGTGTCTTGGATAGTGGTTCTTGCTTGAGAAGGGGTTTGAACTTCCTCAACCAAAACCCAATTCCTACAATGATATTTATATATGCTAACTTAAGACTGGGGCAAAAACAACAGTTGATGGACAGAATGCAGAACAAGGTCATACATTCACCCCAGTACAGAGATCTGGGCCTAAATCCATCGTTTTTTTTGCCTCCACACTACCCCAGTTCAGACATGGCCATATGCAAATCAGCCTTGACCCTGTGCCTCATGGGAACAGTCCAACCCGAACTGTCAAGCCATGTCTTTCCTGGACCAGAATCAAGCATCCTAGGACTGGTCTCTGGCTATTAGCCGTCTTCAGCCAGGATAGCTTGACTCCAGTGGTGTGGAGAGCATGGGACTCACATCTGATCAGATCAGTTGACTGGGGGTGAGTGTTTCATTTGCTCAAACGCTCCGTCCATCATCACCTATTGTATCGCTTTGTTCGCCCTAAGTTGGCAGGGTATGCTCAGACGTGAGTCCCTTGCTCACTTTGCCACTGGATTCAAGATAGCCTGGCTGATGAGGATTATGAATCCGAAACCGGTCCCAGGATGCTTGTTTCCGGTCCAGGGAAGACATGGCTTGGCAGTTCAGGCTGGACTGTTCCCATGAGGCACAGGGTCAGACTTATTTGCATATGGCCATGTCTGAACTGGGGTGGCAGAGTGAGCTAAAGAATTGTGATGGATTGAACCCAGATCAGTTGACTGGTGGTGAGTGTTTGATTTGCTCAAACGCTCCGTCCATCATCACCTTTTGTATAACATAAGCCTGGCAGCAGGTAGGAATGACATCTGTAGTCTCAAATATTTTTGTTTTTAAATACTCTTTAATGGTAACGTCTGGTTTTAAATCCCAATTCGGAAAATGTGACTTTTTGGAAAGTTAAAGACACACAAATGATGGACGGAATGCAAAACAAATCGAAACATTCACCCCCAGTCAAGAGATCTGGTTTAAATTTTTCATTCTTTAGTTCACCATGCCCCCCCAGTTTAGACCTAGCCATATGCAAATCAGTTTTGACCCTATTCATCATGGGAACAGTCCAGCCTGAACTGCCAAGTCAGGTCCTCCCTGGACTGTAAACAAGAATCCTAGGACCGGTTTTGGGGGTTCACCCCTCATCAGCCAGGCTATCTTGAATCCAGGGGCACAGTGAGCCTGGGATTCACGTCTGGGCATACCCGGCGCACTTACGGCGAGAAAGCAAAAGACACACAAATGATGAATGGAATGTAGAACAAATCAGAACATTCACCCCATTCAAGAGATCTGGTTTAAATCTATTGTTCATCTGTTCACCATTCCCACCAGTTTAGACCTAGCCATATGCAAATCGGTCTTGACCCTGTTCCTCATGGGAACAGTCCAATCCAAACTGCTAAACCAGGTCCTCCTTGGATTGGAAACAAGCATCCTAGGGCCTGTTTTGGGGTATCAACGCTCATCAGAAACGTTAGCTTGATTCCAGGGACACAGTGAACCTGGGATACATGTCTGGGCATGCCTGGCACACTTAGGGCGAGAAAGGAAAAGGCACATAAATGTATTTATTTATTTCTTCATTTCTTTCTTTCTTTCTTTCTTTCTTTCTTTCTTTCTTTCTTTCTTTCTTTCTTTCTTTCTTTCTTTCTATCACTTGTAAAGCGCACTGTCACCCTGCAGGCATCCTGACGCACAAATGATGAAGAGAATGCAGTACAAATCAAAACATTCACCCACAGTCAAGAGATCTGGGTTAATTCCATTGTTCTTTTGCTAACCATGCCCTCCCTTGACTGGGGGGGGGGGGGGGGGGGGGTGAATGTTTTCATTTGTTCTGTATGCCATCCATAATTTGTGTGTCTTTTGCTTTCTTGCCCTAAGTGTGCCAGGTGTGCCTAGATGTGGGGCCTGGGCACACTGTGCCCCTGGATTCAAGCTATCCTGACTGATGGGAAGTGTTATCCCGAAACCGACCACAGGATGCTCTTTTCCCGCCAGGGAAGACCTGGCTTGGCAGTTCGGACTGGACTGTTCCCATGAAGAATAGGGCCAAGATTGATTTGCGAATGGCTGGGTATGAACCAGGGTGGCGAAGTGAGCTCAAGAACCATGATGGATTCAGCCCAGATCTGTGACTGGAGGTGAGTGTCTGAAAAGTATCAGTGCTCCGTCCATCATCGTCTTGTGTTTACTTTTAGAAAGTTGGCATATTCCTGTTCCAATCATTTGTGCCTTCTTCCAGTGTTCTGGATCATATGACAGTGAATCGCTCTGCTGTTCGGCTAGGCCTTGGCAGGACGAGCCACCCTGCCAGGTAGTTGGAGGCTGAGCTGTTCCCTGCTCACTTACATTTCAAAGGGCTTGCTTCCAACATGCACAAAAGAACCGGACACTAGTTGTTTGTCACCCCCACACTACTTGGAATTTTGGCAGGGAAAGAGAAGAACTTTTCCAGAAACGGATGCATGGTTTAGCCCAGGATGCCCCTCCCCACTTCAAAGGCTGGCAACAGGTATAAATATTGGACCCTCTGGATACCTCTTGATTGCACTCTTGGACCTGTGGAAGATTTCAAAAGGAGTGCCTTGTACCCCATAGGATTGCCCCGTTGCTTGAGGACTGCCTTGTTCCCCAGAGAAAAACCCTGCTGCTACTAGAAGACTGCCCACTTGATTGAGGCCTGCCTCACTCTCCAGAGAACTACCCTGCTGCTTGAAGGTCTGCCTTGTCTCTTGGAAAATGAACTGGCCCATCTCCTTTCATATAGGACCATCACAAGTGACTCTAAGTGCTAGTTGCCTGACTTTCTGTGTGAGCTACAGGGACATAACAAGCTCCAGAGATCTTGAATCTTTCACCTGGCCTCTGCAGGAGTAACTCCAAACCCCCTAAGTAGTACCCCCAGGTCCTGGAACTTTAGAAGTGGTGTTAGAGGTGCTGCTCCTGCCTAACCCTAAAAGTTGGGAGTTAGAAGAAATCCCACCAAAAAGTGGCAGAAAAACCAACAGAAGACTGTGGCCAAACTGCCGGCCCAACTTCCCAAGCTGCGTTGCTAATTGCCCTGACTTCCCAATAGCTCCTGCTACATTCTTCTCCTTATCAGCAAAAGCTGTTCAACTGGACCTCTCAGTGATCTAGCCTTGTGGAACCCTCTTCAGCTACAGCTACAGCTTACAGCGCTGACCTGCTTGAGGTTTCAACATCCAAAATGTTGTCTAAGTCCAAAGGTAAACATTTACATTTGGCTTGAGGGAAACAAGCTCCCCATCGACAATGACAACCTTCCTTGGCCTGGAAATCCAGCTTTGGTGGTCATAGTTTTTCCCACCATTATTGATGGCTTTGCCAAGACCTAGCCCAGCAGCTTGCCGGTGATGACGATGCCTCCCTGGACACAGCCTGCTGCCTTGACTGCTGAACTATACATTTTCCTGGGCTTTTCTTCTGAAAACTTTCTAAGTCTGAAAGTAAGCTAAGACCAGACCGATCCATTCCTCGTATCCAACCCCAGTCCTGTGTGACCAGATACCTGTGGTTGGCTTTAAAAATTTAAAACAAAATCATAACTTTGGTTCAACTGGATGTCTTTTTTTATGTCATTTTATTCATGAAATGTATCCTGTTTTTCAAAATTGGTTTTGAGTTTTTTGTTTTCACTTTGTTACTCTTTGTGTGATGTCTAAATACTTTACACTGTGCCTCTAAGTTGACCCTGACTGCTTTTGTACCAAGCTAGCAGAGGGTTGAGCACAAGTTAATTTAGTGATTTGTGTGGTTCGTCCTGACAAGGATTGCAGTTGTGGCATAGGTAGGGGTTTCCCCTACCTCAATCAATAACCCAATTTCTTACACCAAGCAAACATTTTCTCTAATTGAAGTGATCCTCTTCTGATCAAAAAATAGGCCCTCACTGGTGGTGGTCCACTCGCCATCCATGGCATCAGTTCAAACGCTGCATTACAATGCAGCCAGTTGGACCGCAGTGGGCGGGGGTAGGACCACTGCCTCCAAAAGGCTCAATGATACCACCTGGACAGCTCTCGGATTTAACCCTACAATGGAGGAGATGCCTGCACAGGCACTGCCATAGGGATTAAGATATCCCTTTCCAACTGCTTGTTCATGGCGGTCCAACCCCAAGCAGGGCCCCTGTCTCCCATAGTCCACCTGCTACCCATGACACCACCTAGCAGGAAGTCAGCCTAACTGATTGAACTTTTAGCAAATTACAACTTGCAGGAGGCGTACACAAGGTTAACAGTGTTGGAGGAAAAGTGTGGGAACAATATGCAAAGGGGCTGTATACCTGTGAGTCAAATCGGATGTCTCACTGTATCACCGGGTGGTCCAAGGCGGCGGCAGCTACCATCAGCCCTGAAAGTGCCCTGAACGAAGACTCAAGTCCGTCCCGACCTGGTAAATTCTCGGAGGCAGAGATTGCAAAACACATCAAAGCCATCAGAACCGATGGTGCCCCTGGCCCTAACGGGATCCCCGCACAGGTTTTTAAGAAAGATCCTGCCTTCTTCGCTTCCAAACTCACTCCTCTATTCAACCACGCATTCGCAACTGCAACCCAGCCATTCTCTTGGAAAGGCTCAATTCTCTTTCCTATCCACAAAAAAGGTGACCATTCGAATCCGGCTAATTATAGACTGATCTTTTTTAGCAACAAGGGACCCCAATTCAGTCAGCTAGGGACCTCGGGGAACAATTTTCTAAAACAACAGTGGTCCCATGCAATTCTCAATTCACACTCAATAAATATAGACGAAATCAAATCTATATTTTTAGAATGATATGTCCAGCCGGACAGAGGTCATTCACGTTTACTTAATAAACAAAATTCAAACATAGAACAGGATACCTTCCACAAAGCCCCTGTGAGGTACACAAGCCTGTGCCCAACACTAGCGGGGTGATTTACAGTTGGAGAGGATAGGAAAGGTTTTAAGGCAAACAAGCGTTTTTCTGTTTACATATACATTGCACAGAAAATATCAGACAGCACCATTACATCAGTTTCATCAACCAAATATATATGTATAAGGTGCATGAGCAAGTCGACGGCGTTTCGGTTCCCCTTAAAGGGTCATGGGAACCATCATCAGGACAAATAAATAATTGCCTTATTACACTCAACCTCAAATTGCTGAGGCAGTGCGAAGTTTACACGGGGCAGGTCGATGCTCGAAGATTAGCCCGGACCGAAAGCCCTAGGGCTCTAGGGCTTTCGGTCCGGGCTAATCTTCGATCATCGACCTGCCCCGTGTAAACTTCGCACTGCCTCGGCAATTTGAGGTTGAGTGTAATAAGGCAATTATTTATTTGTCCTGATGATGGTTCCCATGACCCTTTAAGGGGAACCGAAACGCCGTCGACTTGCTCATGCACCTTATACATATATATTTGGTTGATGAAACTGATGTAATGGTGCTGTCTGATATTTTCTGTGCAATGTATATGTAAACAGAAAAACGCTTGTTTGCCTTAAAACCTTTCCTATCCTCTCCAACTGTAAATCACCCCGCTAGTGTTGGGCACAGGCTTGTGTACCTCACAGGGGCTTTGTGGAAGGTATCCTGTTCTATGTTTGAATTTTGTTTATTAAGTAAACGTGAATGACCTCTGTCCGGCTGGACATATCATTCTAAAAATATAGATTTGATTTCGTCTATATTTATTGAGTGTGAATTGAGAATTGCATGGGACCACTGTTGTTTTAGAAAATTATAGACTGATAGCCCTCCTTGACATTGAAGCCAAGATCTATGCCCGCCTGCTACTTAAGGACCTGGAAACTTGGGTGGATAAGAACGGCATACTCCTGCCCTCACAGACTGGCTTCAGGGCTAACTGTTCTACGCTGGACAACATCATAGCGCTCTCGTACCTCGCTAAGAAGGCCAACATGCGGAATAAGCTGCCCCTGTTCTGTTGCTTTATGGACTATTCAAAGGCCTTCGACCGTGTGAACAGAAGCCGGCTCTGGGCAAAACTAGAGTCTTGGGGGATTCCTAGAGATCTTCTAAAGGCCATAAAAGCCCTTTACGAGGGGACCTGGGTTCAGGTGAAAATAAGCGCCACATCTGTAACCACAAGAATTGCCACTGACTCTGGACTAAAGCAGGGGTGTGTTCTGGCCCCCCTGCTTTTCAACTTGTACACTGCAGACATGGGGCACGCCCTGAAAGATGCCAACCTAGCACCGCCCAGACTGGGGAAGCTGGTTCTGGGTACGCTCAAGTACGCAGATGACACAGTAATTATGGACCACACCAGGGTAGGCCTCCAAAGAGCCTTAAACAGTCTTGCAACGTACAACAAGGAGAACGAGCTACATATTAACGTGAGCAAGACTAAGTTAATAATCTTTGGCAAACATCCACACAAAACTAAAGCTTCATGGTCACTGGGGGAACACCGAATCACCACGGCAAAATCCTACAACTATCTGGGCACATGGGTATAAGAGAGGGCCACTGCAGTCAAACATCTGAAGGCGCTTAAACCAAAAATCGACAAAATAATTACATCTCTAAGACGTCTAAGCCACAGCCTGGTCAGTCCCTCTGCATATCCGATGCTGACAGTACTCATGGCTAAATTGATCCCCGCCATCACGTACGGCCATATAGCCTATCCCGGGGCTTTTGAGAAAGTGGTCCAAGCGGCACAGGTGAAAGCATACAAGATGGTGCTACGGGCCCCCAAACAGGATAGGAACAACAGGCTGAGACTGGAAATAGGCCTGAAATGTCCTGAACTGGTACTATTGGGGGAATTGCTAAAATACTACATCAGAGTTCTGAAGTCGCCCGAAAACACCTTAAAGCACTCGCTAAAAACCATCTTTGGCGAAGCGGGCTCCCCATGGCAAGCCAAGGCGGAACTAGCCATTGAACTTCTGAAGATCAAGGGGCGGAGTCTGCACTTACACGAAATCCCATATTCCGCCTGGGCAAAAGCCGTCAAGCGCCAAGTCCAGTCTATTTCCTTTGAGCAAGACCTTTTCTCGCTCCGGCCCAACCCACTAACGTTGGCCTTGGACAAGTCCTACACTCCCGGTAAACCTCAACCATACTTACAAGACTCACTAACAATCGAAGCAAGACAGAAAATTCTGTTTATGCGCCTCTTGGCCCTCAGGATAACGGACTTCAATCCACGTTGGGCACGCTCGGACGGAGCCACTGCCTGACGACTTTGCAATTATCGCAGAGAATCCTGGCTACACTTGCTATGTTGCTGCACTAAGCTGGCCAGCGACCGACAGCGTCTGCTACGTCCAGCACTACGCATCTTGGGCCACAGACCTTGCAGAGAGGCTTCGGATTGGTGTTTCTCTGAAACCACAACATGTTTACTAGCTAGGATAGGCAATTAGGAAAATCTCTCGCTTTTTCTCCATCCAGGCGCTGAAGGTCATCGTAATGGCTATGGTGCTTTCGCGCCTTGATTATGGAAACATAATCTACAATGGCGCGCCGGCTTACGCCATACAACGTCTGCAGTTAGTGCAGAATCAGGCTGCCCGCCTGATTCACGGATTGCCTAAATACCACCGAGCCACTCCATTGCTAAAGGCACTGCACTGGCTGCCTGTGAGAGAGCGATCCCTGTTCAAACTTGGCTGCCTCACCTTCCAGGCCAGGATGGGCACTGCCCCCGAGTTAATCAGTTCAGTCATCAGTCCCTACTCACCGGGTAGAGAACTCCCTTCCACCCACATGGCACTCCTGACCATACCCCGCTTCAAGAAAAAGAAAGCCGGCGGGGCGAAATTTGCGACCTTGGCACCAGTGTTCTGGAACTCCCTCCCCTTGGCGCTTCGTACTTCATCCTCCTACTTAGAGTTCCGGAAAAATCTGAAAACTCTCCTCTTTTCCAGCGCCTTTGCCACTTAGTATGCCTATCCCTGCTGCTATCTGCTGGTCGTAATCTTTAAAGCGCCATGAAACCGCTGGGTATAAGCGCGCTCAACAAGTGTTTTTAAATTCAAATTAAATTCAAATAGGATAGGCAAGTTCATCCATCAAATTAAAATGGCACTCGAAAACCAACTAAAGGATACCATCCCGAAGAGCCCAGTGACCCGCCGCCCTAAAGTTGGCAATCAATAGATAACATAGGGAGCCGCCGAAAAGACAAGGATCCCATCGGTCAGAGGTATCCAATCGGGGCCGACCCAGGGTCCGATGAAGCCCACAGTGCAACTGAGGATGTCGAACTTATATACGCCTTCCAGACTCTAGTAAGCGAGGTCTCACGTTGACTTTAAATCTTTAATTCTTTTAATAATGTACAGTACCAGCGAACATAGTCAGTATCGAGACCACATAGCTGCACCAATGGTCCTGACGGGTGTAGATCGAGGGGGGGGGGCATTTTACTGTATTTTACTGTATTTTACTGTATTTTATTGTATTTTATTGAACCAAACTGTATTTTTTATACTGTAATGATTTTAAGTAATCACACAGTTCATTAATAAACATATATATAACACTGTTATATGTCTATCTATGCACCAGAAAAAATACTTCAAAAATATACTCCCCAATATTAAATGTGTGCAGGTCTTAAGACATTAGATGCAAGCACAAGCCTTTTTAGATGTTGAATGTTAGTAGATTTTAGACAACAAATGCAAACCTTTTAGAATCGGTAGTTAAAGGAATGCGGGTTATTAAAAAAGGAGAAACTTAATATGAGAAAAAATGAAATCCAACGTCCCAAAAATATGGCAGGCGTAAACATTTTCTCAAAATCAATTCATTGTTTTCAAATAAAAAATTCAGAGTTCAAAGTTCATTCCATCATCACGAAATTATTTAACAACAATTATAGAATATCTCAGTTAATTGAGGTTTTAGGATGTTCTTTAGGCAAAAACTGAAAAGGAATGTTTCTTTATACTGCCACAGTCTTTCTCCAATGTGCCCATTCAAGAGATTTGTATTTCTTGTTGCCACTCCTACTCTTGGTGATCTTCTGATTGCTGCTTCATTAGTTGCTTTGTCAAGCAGCTCTATGACTGCTTCAGCGGATCTTCACTCACTTTCTTTCAGGTTGTCTTTATTTTGCAGTGCTCTGGTTCTTTCTCTCACACTTCCAGGTCATTTAGCTTGATCAAGCTCACATCTTCAGTTTCATTTGCTTGATCTGATTTTCTTCTGCTTATTGAATTGCACTGTTTGCAGCTGCTGAAGTCTTGTTTGCTCTCTGGCTTGCACTTGGGATTTTTAGAATTCGTTTTTCTTCTTTTTCTTTTTATTGAACTATTTGATGTGCCCCTCTGGATCCACACAGTGAACATGAGCTTGATGTAGTGAATCAACTGTTGTGTCACTACTTGTTCATCAGTAGTACACACTCTTTTTAATGAGATGTGTGGAATCAATAGAGCAAACTTGAACACTTTACAGAAATATTCATCACCAGTATGAATTAATGTGGTCCACTCCACCTGGCCTCCAAGCATCACTTTCTCACATTTAGCTTCATCAAACCCCAATCTCCAGGCTGCAGGTCATTGCAGGGTTCATTGTTTGCAGAAGGTATTGCAAACTTTATTCGATGATATATAGAGTGTACCACATCAACCAAATGCAGCAATCCAAGACTAAATCATCAGTATCAGTATCAGGGATTTCTCATGGTTCTCTTCATGAGTACTTTTTAAACCTGTCTTCTTCTTGGGAATGCTTCTCATACTAAGGAAATCTAAAGTAAGAGCATTTGGCTTGCTCTTCAGTGCTGTGCAAAGAACTCTCATTATTTCATTCTTAGAATATAATTAATTCTAAAAATGTTGCCAAATCTTGGGATCAACTCCTGCAGTAATTATTGTACAATTTTCATTGCATTACATCTCCTTATTGGATATGCTTCAATCCATTTTGAGAATAAGCAATCATTAATACATAGCCCAATTTGTTGCTACAAAATCCACCTGTGAAAGGACTTTCTGATTTTACATTGTGACTCAATGCCTCTCTGGGCATTTTCAATGTATTAATCTTCTGACATCTGATTCATATCTTACACAAATGTTCTGCATTGTTTCACAAATGTTGATGCAACCAATTTTAATGTGTCCATAATTCCATCACCTGCCACAAGTGTAGGCCCAAACATGTAGCTCATCATCTTCATTAGCAGTGAATCTGTCAAATTGTCCTGGAAAGAAAAACATCTGCAATTTCAACACCTGAATCAACTGCCATGTGGAATCGGTAATGTAAGAGCACATTCGTTAGCAGTTGTATTGCTTTGCCCACTTGCGTAATCTGAACTTACGCACACCACTTACTCACACAGAAACTCCAACACTCCTCTGGAGGAAAAAAATAGCTTTATTAATATTGTAGGAAAAGCAATAAGTCACTGAAGCTAATAAATTCTTAGGCACCGAGTGAAAGGCAATAAACAGTGAATACACCACACTATGGGGCCGATTATGATCGCTGACGGACTTGCGTCCGTCCGCGATCACTGAGGAGGGGGGACTTCCGCATGGGCTGCGGAGTCCCCTCCTGTGCGATTAGGATGTGACCGCCACCCTGGCGGTCACATCCTCTATTTTTAACATTGCGGCGGGTGCGGCTTCAAGCTGCACCCGCGGCAATGTTAAAAATGCAGGCATTGCATTTGCATGCAGAAAGAGGCAGGCACCGCGCGGTGCCTGCTGCTTTCTGCATACAAATGCAGGGGGGTACCATAGGTACCCCCCATGTGCACCCCCCACCCCCCCTTCACCTAGGGGGCCCGCAACGGGCCCCCACAATGAAGATCCGTATGCTTTTCCAGGGCGGAAAAACCCACCGCGGAAAAGCATATTTGACAGCCCATCCTAATATGTCTGAGAGACACCGTCACCATATTAGAGCTTCTCCGCCGCTGTTGTAAGCCAACCTGCTAGTGGCTTGCTCGCCCAAATGTCCGATTTTCTGATGCGCCCATTTAGCCATGCCCACCAAGTCAGAATCCTGCGTCACCACCTCAGCTTCACGAATCTTGGCTTCTTGGTCTGCAAAGGAATTGCACCAACACTCTAGTGAGTCAGTCGGGCAATGAGCATCGACATGATAAACTGTGACTGTTCTCTGGGACAACAATTCCCAAATCTTCTGCCACAACTACTTTCCCCAAACCTCTCTGGTGTGAATCATCCAATTGTGAGCATGCCATGTGGGAAGCCAAGTGGCTAACCCATTTGCCGTAGACCATGAATCAGTGTAAATGTGACATGTACCAGGGAGCTCTTGCTTTAACGCCTGGTAAACTGCATACAATTCTGCAAACTGATTACTTCTTCCCTCTCCAGTAGTTGACATCAGCTTTTTGGTCACCGGATTATAAGACACTGCCTTCCAATGTCTCCTGGTCCTCACATATCTGGCTGAGCCATCTGTAAACCACACATGCTTTTTTTCCTCCAAGGACAACTCTGAAAAAGGCCCACCCCATTTTGCCGGGGACTCTCGCATTTTGGGTACATCTTGTAACATTCCTGCATCTGCTACGGGAGTCTGCGCCACTTGCTCATGCAGCACTGCGGTGCCTTTAGGATCGACTTGTGCTCTGTCTTGTATGTACCACTTCCACTTTATGACGCTAGCCTCCTGTGCATGCCCAATCCTGTGTCTTGGGTGAGCTCATCACCCATTGAATGATAGGTATCTCAGGTCTCAAAAACACATTGTCCCCAATGGTCAACTGCTCTGTATCCACCAGAGCCCAATATCATGTCAACAACTGCTTCTCAAAAGGAGTATACCGCTCTCCAGCATCAGGTAATGTCTTTGTCAAAAACCCCTAGGGGCACCTTCTATCTGCCCTGCTTTTGCCACAGGCTCCAGGTTGCATACTGATCCTGGAAAGCTACATTTCAATCAATGCTTCCCTCTCATATGGGCCATAAATCCAAGGCACGCTGTATAGCCTCCTTTGCTGATTCAAACACCTGTTGCTGGGCCTCCCCCCACTCAAACTCATGCTTCTTCCGCGTAACCTTGTACAGAGGGGCCAAAATTTGACTCAAATGGGGAATGTGCTGTCTCCAGAAACCAAACAATCCAATGAAGCGCTGCGCCTCCTTCCTGTTTTGTGGCACTGCAAACTCTTTGATCTTTTGCCTCACTTGTGGCAGCACTTCTCTGTGTCCTGATGCCACTGAATGCCTAAAAACTTCACACTCTAGGAGCGTCCCTGCACCTTCTCAGGGTTAATCACCCACCCTTTGCTTAGCAAATGCTCTACAATTCTGTCTAGTTGAGCCTGCACCTGTTCTTGGGTCTCTCATTGAATCAACACATCATCGATGTAATGACAAAGTTGTACTCCAGGAATAAATGACACCTCATCCAAATGCTCTGCCACCAGCCGGTGACAGATCGTAGGACTATGCAAATACCCTTGAGGCAGGGATTGAAACGTGAACTGCCTACCACTCCATGAAAACGAGAATTGTTCTTGGGACTCGGGGCAATCGGAATTGTGAAAAAAGCATTGGCAATATCAAGTGCTGCATACCATGTCCCATTGTGTTTCTGAATTTTCTCAATCAAAGTGATGGTGTCTGGGACCGTGGCTGTCATCGGGGGCGTATGCTTATTAAGCTCGCGGTAATCAACTGTCATGCACCAGCTTCCGTCCGGTTTGCGCAAAGGCCACACGGGGTTATTCCACGCCATGGTAATTGGTCTCACCACCCGCCTCCACCAAGTCCTGTATGGTTGCGGTAATCTCATCATGTCTCCCTGGAATCCTGTGCTTCTTTATGTGAACTACGTTTGTTGCTTGGTGCACCTTCACTGGGGGAATTTTCAAGCGCCCCACCCTCACAGCAGCCACTAAGAAGTACTGCTTTGACCCTAACTGATAGCATCCGTCATCTAAGTATAGGGTTATACCTTTCAGAATGTCAATGCCAATGATGTACTCGGGAATAGGCATAATCAAAACACTGTATGCTCTCTTGGGAAGTCTGCCTATTTTCATTTGAATACCGTTTGCACTGCTGGTGTTTCTTGTCCTCCCAAACCTGTGATAGTGAAATTCTGTCTTTTAAATTTTCGTGGATTGCCATGTATCAATGTGGCCTCCGCTCCTGTGTCTACCAAAGCCCGCACCTCCTGAACATTTCTATTTTTCCAATAGATTTCAACCCTCACATGTGGTCTATTATCTTTGCGAGCCCATCCCTGCCCCGGAGCTTGGCCCATTTCCTAATCTAATTTTTGCCTGCGCAGCTCTGCATCTGCCCGGCGCAGATCTGAATACAATGTTGGGTAACCCTCAGGGAACAACTCCTCCTCTTCCTAGTCCCCATCTGATTCTTTGCAATCTCGGTCCCAACCTTTCTCTTTTGTCACTCTCACATGAGATTCCCCCTCTCTCTCTCTCTCCTGGCCTGCTTTTTCATGCTTCTCCTCAGGCTCCGCTTCCTGTGACTCACTTTCTTGTTATCTTTTCTATTCACATGCCTACTCCCCTCCTTCCTATCCAGTCCTCGCTTACGGTACATTTCCCACATGCTTTTGGTCTCAATACCATCAATCTCACTCCTTGACACCCCACCCCTTAGCAGTGCCAAAAACATATCACGTCGGGCACTCGGTTGTTATCAGAGCGGGACTCTGAGCGCAAAGCCCTGTCTGGCTTGGCCCATTCCCCAAGCTCTCCCAGCTCACGGACTGCCTCGACTACTTCTCCTATGGTATTACCGGTTTGATTAATTAACAATGACATTATCACAGCTTTGTATGCAGGGGGTGCCAAACAAATGATTTTGTTCCGCATCGACACAGTCGTTAACTGACCCATCAAATTGTGCACCTCACCTACAAGAACGTCCAGCTTCATCCCCTCCTCCTCAATTCTCTGTGATGCATCTCTTAGGGTGAACCATGGTTTTCATTCCTAGGCCAGTCTGAATCTGTGGGGTACTTGTGACCACATCCCCCCGCAGCTAGCTGCAATAGGGTAGTTTGGTCATCACCATGGAAAGTTCGGAAGTATCCCTTCACAGTGGGATCAGTACTGAGAGTACAAAAATTGGCAGCGTCCCCCTCATCTAACATGACCCCAGAAGCACCGTGATCATAGAGGCACACCATCCAAGCTAATAGCGTCTCTCCAGGCTTCTGTCTAAACCTCACTAAAAGATCACTGATTTCCTGCTGTGTAAAATCCTCCAGGCTATTTAGCATTACTCCATCTGGGTTCCCTGGAGCGAATTGAAGTTTCCGCCTTAGAATGGGCTACGCCTCTACTCTCTTAGCATTTTGTCCTTCCTCGTCCTGTCTCTTCCCCTCTAAGGGCTGCTCTCCTTCCGAAGAGAATTCTGACGATTCCCAGATGTTGGAGTCCCAAGTCGATGGGTCGAAATCTAAGCCTGCTTTGGCAATCACTAAATGGACTTTCCTCCTACTAACTCGCCCCCTCCTTTTCCTGTATCTATATTCAGTGACACGGACTGCAGCCCATTCTGCTATCGTTTTATATGTTTCTAACTTATCTTGTAATAACTGATTCTGACAGGAAAGCATCGTAGAAATATTCTTAGCTTCAATAAGTTGTTTTTCTAAGCTAAACTGTTCCCACTGCAGAGATAAACATTTGTCAAAAACTTGACGGTAGGCATGTAGCAGGGCCCAACCTCTGCGACGTACTGTACATAATCCTTTACCTTTCTCAACAGGAACCTTCCGTAAACAATTTAAAACATCTTCTGGCATTGCTTCGCCAAGACAGTCAAACCAGCTCTCACTTAATCCTGAGCTTTTAGAATACTCACGTGCCAGCGCGGAGTACAGTGCCGCCTCCCATCCAGGAATTTGCATGGGGGCTAAAGGGATTTCACTCAGTGCTAAAAAACCAAAACCACCTTTCGTCTTTTTAAACATGTTTCTCCCTGCGTAATTTATGAATCCTGCCACCGACTACGCCAAAATGTATTGCTTTGCCCACTTGCGTAATCTGAACTTACGTTCACCATTTACTCACACAGAAACTCCCCTGGAGGACAAAATGAGCTTTATTAATATTGTAGGCAAAGGCAATAAGTCACTGAAGCTAATAAATTCTTAGGCACTGAGTGAAAGGCAATAAACAGTGAATACACCACACTATATATATCTATAAATATGTAACAGTGAATACAGGTATATAGTAAAACACAAACAATTGAAGAAGGGTCTGAGGGAAATTTAAAGACCTGCCCAGTTCGTATCCCCCTAACTGTAATCCTAACAACAAAAGAACCGGGGGTCCATAACGGAGCTTCAAGTACTCCGAGCTGCTGCAAAACTCCTACATAAGTGAGTTAGGAGCTAATAGAGCTATATAAGTCTCTATATCAGAATGTGTGCCTGGACAAACCTGTCGAAGGACCTACTGAGATTGTTGGTAAGACCCGTACAGAGATGTGTTGGATTCCCATCAAATAGGTATGTAGATCAAGTGTTCTCATTTGGTCATCCAAAAATGGGGTGGTATGTCTCTTGATCAATGAGACCCATCCATCGCCCTTACTCAATTGGGTCGCACCATCAATCGCTAAGGTACCCATGAACAAATGATAAAGATGGGATCGAGTGCAGTGCAAAAATCAAAAGATGTGTGAGTTAAAAACAAGGGGTAAAAGGATCAATAGGCGAAAAACTCTAATGTAATTTGTCCTTTCCCTCAAACAAACAAGAACAATGCAGAGGAAGCAGTCTAAATATATAACTGCATTTACAAGGCCAACATGTTTCAGCCGGTAGGGACAAGATCCCATGGCTTTCTTCAGGGTCAGAGTTCTAAGCATTAGCTACTGCATACATAAAGTGAACGTAACGACAATCTGTAAAGGATATACATAAATAGTCCAAAATCGTGTTCCTCTGTACCAAACGGTGTCTCTTACATCTGTTAACATGAAACAAGAAATAAATTGTAGTAAGTCCTATCAAAACAGGAAAGACCTGGCACTGGCTTCTACTAATTAAGCCAATTTATTTTACTAATGTTACTCACCTGAATAGTACAGGGAGTGTACCTCACCTCTCCTGGAACCCAGCTCAGGAAAAAGGAGGCCCCGCTCTGTGAAGATTTTTTGTTTATGAAGCACTTGAAATATGTCCAAAGTTTTTTTTAAAAAAAGGAATTGTTGTATTGGTGACGGCTTATGTTGAGAACCAGGATTGAATCGAGCAGTTGGATTCCATATGATGAAGAAAAGTGGAAATCTTCGCTTTCGTCCTGGGACCCTACTTATTTCCTTTTTTATAAAAAAAAACTTTGGACATATTTCAGGTGCTTCATAAACAAAAAATCCGGATCACAACTCCCAGACAACCTAGAGCGATTTTTTTTAAAACTACCCCATTAGTATGCACCTAGGACGAAAACAAAGAGTTTTCCTTTCCTCCACACATTAATTCAACTGCTCGACTCCATCCCGATTCCCATCTTAAGCCACCACCAATATATGATTGATTTAAACTTTGGGAGAAAATTACAAAAAACAATTTGATGGACAGAATGTAGATCAATGTCTTACATTCACCCCAGTACAAGGATCTGGGCCTAAATCCATCGTTTTTTGCACTCCACACCACCCTGGGTCAGATAATGGCTTTATGCAAATCAGCTCTGACCCTGTGCCCCATGGGAACAGTCCAGTCCGAACTACAACAGCCATATCTTTCCCAGACCGGAATCAAGCATCCGAGGACCGGACCGGTTTCGAGGTAACACCTCTCATCAGCCCGGCTAGCTTGACTCCAGTGGTGTGGAGGCTCTGGGACCCACGTCTGAGCTACCCCAGTACACTCAGGGAGAAAATTACAAAAAACAATTTGATGGACAGAATGTAGATCAATGTCTTACATTCACCCCAGTACAAGGATCTGGGCCTAAATCCATCGTTTTTTGCACTCCACACCACCCTGGGTCAGATAATGGCTTTATGCAAATCAGCTCTGACCCTGTGCCCCATGGGAACAGTCCAGTCCGAACTACAACAGCCATATCTTTCCCAGACCGGAATCAAGCATCCGAGGACCGGCCGGTTTCGAGGTAACACCTCTCATCAGCCCGGCTAGCTTGACTCCAGTGGTGTGGAGGCTCTGGGACCCACGTCTGAGCTACCCCAGTACACTCAGGGAGAAAATTACAAAAAACAATTTGATGGACAGAATGTAGATCAATGTCTTACATTCACCCCAGTACAAGGATCTGGGCCTAAATCCATCGTTTTTTGCACTCCACACCACCCTGGGTCAGATAATGGCTTTATGCAAATCAGCTCTGACCCTGTGCCCCATGGGAACAGTCTAGTCCGAACTACAACAGCCATATCTTTCCCAGACCGGAATCAAGCATCCGAGGACCGGATTTGCATATCGCCATTGTCTAACCCAGGGTGGTGTGGAGTGCAAAAAAACGATGGATTTAGGCCCAGATCTTTTGACTGGGGGAATGTGTGACATTGATCCACATTCGGTCCATCACTTGTTGTTTTTGCAATTGCCGCCCTAAGTGCGCTGGGGATGCCCAGACGTGGGTCCCAGGCACTCCACACCACTTGGAGTCAAGCTAGCCGGGCTGATGAGAAGTGTTACCTCGAAACCGGTCCGGTCCTCGGATGCTTGATTCCGTTCTGGGAAGGACATGGCTTTTGTAGTTCGGACTGGACTGTTCCCATGGGGCAACAGGGTCAGAGCTGATTTGCATATCGCCATTGTCTAACCCAGGGTGGTGTGGAGTGCAAAAAAACGATGGATTTAGGCCCAGATCTTTTGACTGGGGGAATGTGTGACATTGATCCACATTCGGTCCATCACTTGTTGTTTTTGCAATTGCCGCCCTAAGTGCGCTGGGGATGCCCAGACGTGGGTCCCAGGCACTCCACACCACTTGGAGTCAAGCTAGCCGGGCTGATGAGAGGTGTTACCTCGAAACCGGTCCGGTCCTCGGATGCTTGATTCCGTTCTGGGAAGGACATGGCTTTTGTAGTTCGGACTGGACTGTTCCCATGGGGCAACAGGGCCAGAGCTGATTTGCATATCACCATTGTCTAACCCAGGGTGGTGTGGAGTGCAAAGCAAAAAAACGATGGATTTAGGCCCAGATCTTTTGACTGGGGGAATGTGTGACATTGATCCACATTCGGTCCATCACTTGTTGTTTTTTGCAATTGCCGCCCTAAGTGCGCTGGGGATGCCCAGACGTGGGTCCCAGGCACTCCACACCACTTGGAGTCAAGCTAGCCGGGCTGATGAGAGGTGTTACCTCGAAACCGGTCCGGTCCTCGGATGCTTGATTCCGTTCTGGGAAGGACATGGCTTTTGTAGTTCGGACTGGACTGTTCCCATGGGGCAACAGGGTCAGAGCTGATTTGCATATCGCCATTGTCTAACCCAGGGTGGTGTAGATTGCAAAAAAACGATGGATTTAGGCCCAGATCTTTTGACTGGGGGAATGTGTGACATTGATCCACATTCGGTCCATCACTTGTTGTTTTTGCAATTGCCGCCCTAAGTGCGCTGGGGATGCCCAGACGTGGGTCCCAGGCACTCCACACCACTTGGAGTCAAGCTAGCCGGGCTGATGAGAGGTGTTACCTCGAAACCGGTCCGGTCCTCGGATGCTTGATTCCGTTCTGGGAAGGACATGGCTTTTGTAGTTCGGACTGGACTGTTCCCATGGGGCAACAGGGTCAGAGCTGATTTGCATATCGCCATTGTCTAACCCAGGGTGGTGTGGAGTGCAAAATAACGATGGATTTAGGCCCAGATCTTTTGACTGGGGGAATGTGTGACATTGATCCACATTCGGTCCATCACTTGTTGTTTTTGCAATTGCCGCCCTAAGTGCGCTGGGGATGCCCAGACGTGGGTCCCAGGCACTCCACACCACTTGGAGTCAAGCTAGCCGGGCTGATGAGAGGTGTTACCTCGAAACCGGTCCGGTCCTCGGATGCTTGATTCCGTTCTGGGAAGGACATGGCTTTTGTAGTTCGGACTGGACTGTTCCCATGGGGCAACAGGGTCAGAGCTGATTTGCATATCGCCATTGTCTAACCCAGGGTTGTGTGGAGTGCAAAAAAACGATGGATTTAGGCCCAGATCTTTTGACTGGGGGAATGTGTGACATTGATCCACATTCGGTCCATCACTTGTTGTTTTTGCAATTGCCGCCCTAAGTGCGCTGGGGATGCCCAGACGTGGGTCCCAGGCACTCCACACCACTTGGAGTCAAGCTAGCCGGGCTGATGAGAGGTGTTACCTCGAAACCGGTCCGGTCCTCGGATGCTTGATTCCGTTCTGGGAAGGACATGGCTTTTGTAGTTCGGACTGGACTGTTCCCATGGGGCAACAGGGTCAGAGCTGATTTGCATATCGCCATTGTCTAACCCAGGGTGGTGTGGAGTGCAAAAAAACGATGGATTTAGGCCCAGATCTTTTGACTGGGGGAATGTGTGACATTGATCCACATTCGGTCCATCACTTGTTGTTTTTGCAATTGCCGCCCTAAGTGCGCTGGGGATGCCCAGACGTGGGTCCCAGGCACTCCACACCACTTGGAGTCAAGCTAGCCGGGCTGATGAGAGGTGTTACCTCGAAACCGGTCCGGTCCTCGGATGCTTGATTCCGTTCTAGGAAGGACATGGCTTTTGTAGTTCGGACTGGACTGTTCCCATTGGGCAACAGGATCAGAGCTGATTTGCATATCGCCATTGTCTAACCCAGGGTGGTGTGGAGTGCAAAAAAACGATGGATTTAGGCCCAGATCTTTTGACTGGGGGAATGTGTGACATTGATCCACATTCGGTCCATCACTTGTTGTTTTTGCTATTGCCGCCCTAAGTGCGCTGGGGATGCCCAGACGTGGGTCCCAGGCACTCCACACCACTTGGAGTCAAGCTAGCCGGGCTGATGAGAGGTGTTACCTCGAAACCGGTCCGGTCCTCGGATGCTTGATTCCGTTCTGGGAAGGACATGGCTTTTGTAGTTCGGACTGGACTGTTCCCATGGGGCAACAGGGTCAGAGCTGATTTGCATATCGCCATTGTCTAACCCAGGGTGGTGTGGAGTGCAAAAAAACGATGGATTTAGGCCCAGATCTTTTGACTTGGGGAATGTGTGACATTGATCCACATTCGGTCCATCACTTGTTGTTTTTGCAATTGCCGCCCTAAGTGCGCTGGGGATGCCCAGACGTGGGTCCCAGGTACTCCACACCACTTGGAGTCAAGCTAGCCGGGCTGATGAGAGGTGTTACCTCGAAACCGGTCCGGTCCTCGGATGCTTGATTCCGTTCTGGGAAGGACATGGCTTTTGTAGTTCGGACTGGACTGTTCCCATGGGGCAACAGGGTCAGAGCTGATTTGCATATCGCCATTGTCTAACCCAGGGTGGTGTGGAGTGCAAAAAAACGATGGATTTAGGCCCAGATCTTTTGACTGGGGGAATGTGTGACATTGATCCACATTCGGTCCATCACTTGTTGTTTTTGCAATTGCCGCCCTAAGTGCGCTGGGGATGCCCAGACGTGGGTCCCAGGCACTCCACACCACTTGGAGTCAAGCTAGCCGGGCTGATGAGAGGTGTTACCTCGAAACCGGTCCGGTCGTCGGATGCTTGATTCCGTTCTGGGAAGGACATGGCTTTTGTAGTTCGGACTGGACTGTTCCCATGGGGCAACAGGGTCAGAGCTGATTTGCATATCGCCATTGTCTAACCCAGGGTGGTGTGGAGTGCAAAATAACGATGGATTTAGGCCCAGATCTTTTGACTGGGGGAATGTGTGATATTGATTCACATTCGGTCCATCACTTGTTGTTTTTGCAATTGCCGCCCTAAGTGCGCTGGGGATGCCCAGACGTGGGTCCCAGGCACTCCACACCACTTGGAGTCAAGCTAGCCGGGCTGATGAGAGGTGTTACCTCGAAACCGGTCCAGTCCTCGGATGCTTGATTCCGTTCTGGGAAGGACATGGCTTTTGTAGTTCGGACTGGACTGTTCCCATGGGGCAACAGGGTCAGAGCTGATTTGCATATCGCCATTGTCTAACCCAGGGTGGTGTGGAGTGCAAAAAAACGATGGATTTAGGCCCAGATCTTTTGACTGGGGGAATGTGTGACATTGATCCACATTCGGTCCATCACTTGTTGTTTTTGCAATTGCCGCCCTAAGTGCGCTGGGGATGCCCAGACGTGGGTCCCAGGCACTCCACACCACTTGGAGTCAAGCTAGCCGGGCTGATGAGAGGTGTTACCTCGAAACCGGTCCGGTCCTCGGATGCTTGATTCCGTTCTGGGAAGGACATGGCTTTTGTAGTTCGGACTGGACTGTTCCCATGGGGCAACAGGGTCAGAGCTGATTTGCATATCGCCATTGTCTAACCCAGGGTGGTGTGGAGTGCAAAAAAACGATGGATTTAGGCCCAGATCTTTTGACTGGGGGAATGTGTGACATTGATCCACATTCGGTCCATCACTTGTTGTTTTTGCAATTGCCGCCCTAAGTGCGCTGGGGATGCCCAGACGTGGGTCCCAGGCACTCCACACCACTTGGAGTCAAGCTAGCCGGGCTGATGAGAGGTGTTACCTCGAAACTGGTCCGGTCCTCGGATGCTTGATTCCGTTCTGGGAAGGACATGGCTTTTGTAGTTTGGACTGGACTGTTCCCATGGGGCAACAGGGTCAGAGCTGATTTGCATATCGCCATTGTCTAACCCAGGGTGGTGTGGAGTGCAAAAAAACGATGGATTTAGGCCCAGATCTTTTGACTGGGGGAATGTGTGACATTGATCCACATTCGGTCCATCACTTGTTGTTTTTGTGATTTAAACTTTGGACAGATCTCATACACATACGTTTGTTTTTTTAAATACAACAATCCGGACCACAACTCCCAGACTACCTAGGGTGAGGACGCGACTTTTTAGACGCGGGTAAACGAGAACACGGAAGTGCGACGGCGGACCGAGAGACGCCGTGCAAGGGAGAGGAGACCGAGTCCATAACTAAGGTATGCAGGGCCCCTGAAATTAGCGAATAATAGCAGTTCCACAAGGAGATACACTGCAATATAGGCGACGTAGTAATGTGACAAGTATTCCCGTTATAACAGGGGACATTGAGTGGCACGCTTTCCTTCTGATCATGCAGGATCCGGTTTTGAATAAAGATCGTCGACCCAGTGCGTTTCCTACCTGTGAATCATCTACAAGTTAAAAGGTAATTCGGTGGTTCAAAAGAATCCTAAAGCTGACTAGATTTGAATGAATTATGACCGAAGACCACAGGCTCTCACCATTATTTTTAAACAGTTAATTGATGGCTACCTGACTCTATGAGATCGTGTGACACTCCGAAGCGGGATTTCGTAAGGAGGTGTAGTAAGAAGACAAGGTAAAGACGCTGATATGCTTGTCCGGTTTAGAGTAGAATGTTCTCAAGATACAGGATAGTAAGAGTTGTTTTATCTTTTACAGGACTGAACGCTCGAGGTCCTGATGAGAACCCCCAGAATTAAGGGGCTTTGAAACGTGTCTACCCTCTTTTTTTGTTCACGGCCATTCTTAAGAGAATATTTTGATGTTAAAAATCATGAAATTGTAAAATGGTTCGGATGGCTTGTTAGATGAAAGTTCTTTGTCATCTTGAGTAAAGAGATTAAATTAAAATAGTACCCTACCACTGATAAATTTCTGGTTCTGCTGAACCTGGGTGAGGCTACTTCACGCTCTTTCTTTTTTCCTTTTCTTTTGCACTTAACCTTACTCTAATTTTGTGTATTTGTACGTCCCATGTTGTGTGTAAGCATCCCTTACCTGGAATGTCAGAGAAAGATGTATGAGAGGTTCACTGTATGTATGGGAATGAGTAAATGAATCAGTCGCTGTACATGATCCCACCTTGAAATATAGCCCTTTGTTTGTCATTGCTTTTGTCACACAGTATGCTAACACAAATCCTCTTCTCTTCCGCTCACTTTTGTAAAATCTTTAAAAAAATTTAGATACAGTTTGATAAAAATATTTATGAATTAACAAAAAATAAAAGATTAAGTCAGTCACAATTTGTTTTGTGGTGATGCGACAAATGTTTAATATCTTTGTGCATTTAAAAAGTTGTCAAACTAATGGGCAGTACTGGCAATTGTTTTGTTGAGAATCTGAAGTAGACTTAAGCATGTTAAATATGGGTGGTAGATTGATACTTGATAACTGAACAACAAATAAAATGTTGTAAGCACTTATATGCCTGCAAACACATGAGGTACTCAAATGCTTCTCTCACAATTTTCTCAAATACACACTGACTCACAGTGTGATTCTAGACAAATAACAGCATCCTTTCACTTTACCAAAAAACATTTACTAGTCTGCAACAAGTGAGATGACTGTACACATCCCACGCTACGGCGCTTTCAGAGCACAGGAATGCAACATATGTACAATGATATTTCGCATTCCTGTGGTCTCCCCTGCTCTAGCGCAGAAATAGCTTCCATGAGTTGGCGCAGGCACCCTTGCACCATGGTGCAAGGATGCCTGCGCCATGGGGAGATTGCTTTTCTGAATGAAATGTCCCCTTGCTGCACAAAAGCAATCACTGCACGCATTTTCCTCTTTCAAAGCGTGCTGTAGAATACAGCATGCATTGAAAAAGGAAAAAAATGAGGACAAATTAAACATTTCTTCTCGTTTCTCTTGCCTACTCCACCCCTATACTGGCGCAGCAAACTGACGCATTTCCAGTTTTACAATTTCTCATAAATCTGGAAATGCATCAGTAGAAATGGGTGTTGCGTGGGAACACCCACAGCAACACCCATGTTGCGCTCTTAACTCGCAAAATGTTGTGTAAACAAGGGTGATATTTACAAGCGCAGGTCAAGGAGGGTCACTTTACCTGTGCTTGTAAATATCCCTCAGCAGGCTGCGCCACCGGTGTGTCACGCAAAGTGATACACTTGCGGCACAAGGGACTTGTAAATCTCACAATGTAATTCTAGACAAGCAACACTACTACCTGGATTTTACCAGGAAAAACACATTAATTATATTACAAACAAAAACCCCACATAAAACTCTTCCCAAATTACTAATTTACCTTTCAAATTGATTTGTAGATTAGGAAGAATGTCATTAACACACCAGATTTTCTTCTACAGATTCTCTGCACTGCACTACTCAGCAAAACCAAAGAAATGTCAAAGTTTCCCTCTCATTCTGCACACATATGCATGTAAATATTAAGTATGGGCGTAAAATCCGTTTCGCGGGTGAATTTGCCGATTTTTGGCAATTTCACGATCTGCGAATCCCGTGAATTTGCCCAAAAATCCCCGAATTTGCAAGCTACGAATTATTTTGCTTGGTCGCGCTTGAAAAATACAATATCGCCCGCGCGGCGTTGAATTACTGTGATTCTGAGTCCACCGAGTTGTTTTTCTTCCGGTTTGCGTGTGCTGCGCTATTTTCGATCTTGCTGCGTGATCGCGCGAGAGTTTTTTTGAACGCGATTACGTTATCGCGGCTTGCCATCTTGCACAGCGAGAGTTTGACAACGCGAGTACGTCATAAAGGCCCCCGATCACGCATTGCGGGAGTAAGCAATGCCGAACACGTAGATGCAGCGCGCAGCTGACTTCCGGCGGGAGATTTGAACAGCTCGCGTTCCCGAAATTGCAAAAATTGCAATTCTGCACAAGACATCCACCGCAGGAAGCATAAACCTTGTGAGAATGATGATTTTGATCAGAATAACTCCTCAGATTGACATTTGGCTGCACTTTTTGGTGCAGGAGTTCATTTTTTGGGGTGGGGTGGGAGGAAGGAAGTGCCCCAGAGTCTCCAACTTCCTGTTCCTGTCCAGCAGGCTCCTCCAAGTGCTTTGTCCATGTCCTGGTCACTTTTGATATGGATGTGGAGCTGGAAGGATTACTTTTTGGGGCTGCTGGATATTTGTATTTGAGGACTTTTTGGACTTTGGAGTTTGGATCACTTTTGGACTTGAGATTTTACAAGTAAGTTGGTGTTGTTTGTTTGGGGCAATGCAGTTGAGGCAACTACAGTTCTAAAACTTTTTTCACAATTTTAACAAAATATATATTGTGGATAGCCGCAGTATCCAGTGGGGCAAGGGTTAGTCATGGGTGCATGATACAAATGTTTCTGTGATTTTTTTTAACTTAATTCTCATTTATGTCATGGAATTTTAGCTCACTGTTATATGTAGATTTTCTTTTTAAATTTGGGGTGCCTGTAAGGCCTCACTAGCCAGTAGGCCCAGGGGTAGTGAGTGGTGCATGGGCCTAGTCTTTCAGTGGGGTGTCTTGAATTTAAACATCATTGAGGGCATTGATGGCATTGGATTGTGGTGATTTTTGAGTGTTTTTTGACTTTTTGGGGCGTTGTTGGGGCCTGGCCATGTGGGTGGGGGCCATTTTAAGGCCTGGGACAGGCAGGGCCTGGCCATGTGGTGGGGGGTCAAGGGGCCATTTTGAAGCCTAGCACTGTGCTTAGGCTTGCAACCAGTTTGCCTTGCTTTCAACCATTATGCCCGGGGGTACTCAGTGGTGCATGGGCTTAGTCTTTCTGTGGGGTGTCTTGAATTTAAACATCATTGAGGGCATGGATGGCATTGATTGTGGTGATTTTTGAGTGTTTTTTTACTTTTTGGGGCGTTGTTGGGGCCTGGCCATGTGGGTGGGGGCCATTTTGAGGCCGGGTACAGGCAGGGCCTAGCCATGTGGTGGGGGTCAAGGGGCCATTTTGAAGCCAGGCAGTGTGCTCAGGCCTGCACCCAGTTTGCATTGCTTTCAACCATTATGCTCAAGGGTACTCAGTGGTGCATGGGCCTAGACTTTCTGTGGGGTGTCTTGAATTTAAACATCATTGAGGTCATGGATGGCATGGGATTGTGGTGATTTTTGAGTGTTTTTTGACTTTTTGGGGTGTTGTTGGGGCCTGGCCATGTGGTGGGGGTCAAGGGGCCATTTTGAAGCCAGGCAGTGTGCTCAGGCCTGCACCCAGTTTGCATTGCTTTCAACCATTATGCTCAAGGGTACTCAGTGGTGCATGGGCCTAGACTTTCTGTGGGGTGTCTTGAATTTAAACATCATTGAGGTCATGGATGGCATGGGATTGTGGTGATTTTTGAGTGATTTTTACTTTTTGGGGTGTTGTTGGGGCCTGGCCCTGTGGGTGGGGGCCATTTTGAGGCCTGGAACAGGCAGGGCCTGGGGTGTGTTACTGCTACAACGCATCTTTTACAACGTAATGCTGTTACAACGCAGCTATTACATCGCAAATACCATTACAATGCATGCCATTACAACGCATGGCATTACATAGCAGATGCTATTACAACGCATACCATTACATCGTAAGTATTGGTAAGTATTTAATTTTTTTTTTTTATTTTATTTAATATTTTATAATTGATTTAATTATTATTAATTATAAAAAAATATTTATTTCGTTTTTAAATATTATAAATTAAATATATTAATTTAAGTATTTTTTAAAATAAGTATGAGTATAGGAGTATATGTTTTGGGGTACTGATGTATATGTTTTGGGGTGTTTGGGTATTTTTAGGTTTTAGGGCAGTGTTTGGGTTTTGGGGTACAGGGGTGTTTTTAGGTTTTAGGGCAGTGTTTGGGTTTTGGGGTACAGGGGTGTTTTTAGGTTTTAGGGCAGGGTTTGGGTTTTGGGGTACAGGAGTGTTTTTAGGTTTTAGGGCAGGGTTTGGGTTTTGGGGTACAGGGGTGTTTTTAGGTTTTAGGGCAGGGTTTGGGTTTTGGGGTACAGGGGTGTTTTTAGGTTTTAGGGCAGGGTTTGGGTTTTGGGGTACAGGGGTGTTTTTAGGTTTTAGGGCAGGGTTTGGGTTTTGGGGTACAGGGGTGTTTTTAGGTTTTAGGGCAGGGTTTGGGTTTTGGGGTACAGGGGTGTTTTTAGGTTTTAGGGCAGGGTTTGGGTTTTGGGGTACAGGGGTGTTTTTAGGTTTTAGGGCAGGGTTTGGGTTTTGGGGTACAGGGGTGTTTTTAGGTTTTAGGGCAGGGTTTGGGTTTTGGGGTACAGGGGTGTTTTTAGGTTTTAGGGCTAGGTTTGGGTTTTGGGGTACAGGGGTGTTTTTAGGTTTTAGGGCAGGGTTTGGGTTTTGGGGTACAGGGGTGTTTTAAGGTTTTAGGGCAGGGTTTGGGTTTTGGGGTACAGGGGTGTTTTTAGGTTTTAGGGCAGGGTTTGGGTTTTGGGGTACAGGGGTGTTTTTAGGTTTTAGGGCAGGGTTTGGGTTTTGGGGTACAGGGGTGTTTTTAGGTTTTAGGGCTAGGTTTGGGTTTTGGGGTACAGGGGTGTTTTTAGGTTTTAGGGCTGGGTTTGTTTTTTGGGGTACAGGGGTATTACGACTTTATATAAATTAAATTAATTAAATTAATTTTATTGAATTTATTTACATTAATAACTATATTTACAATTATTAATTTAATTGTATTAATAAACGGTTATAATTAAATTATATTATTTAAAAATGTTTAATTAATTAAATTCTTTTAATTATATTAAATATAATTATATTATGTATTATTTATAATTTAATTAAATTATAATTATATTTATTGTAATTAATTACATTATATTATTTACTATTTATAAATTTTTTATATTTCATTAATTATTTTATTTTAAATATATCAAATTAATATCAATTTTAATATTAATTACATTACTATAATTAAATTAATTACTGTTTTAAAAATGTTATATTATTTTTATTATTTTAAATTAATTTAATTAACTTTATTACATTTTTAAAAAAAAAGATATACTTACCTATACTTACGATGTAATGCCATGCGTTGTAAAAGTATCTGCTATGTAATGCCATGCGTTGTAATGGCATGCATTGTAATGGTTTTTGCGTTGTAAAAATCGCGTTGTAACGGAACGCGTTGTAATACATTGCGTTGTACTGACACCAATCCGGGCCTGGCCATGTGGTGGGAGTCAAGGGGCCATTTTGAAGCCAAGCAGTGTGCTCAGGCCTGCACCAAGTTTGCCTTGCTTTCAACCATTATGCCCAGGGTTACTCAGTGGTGCATGGGACTAGTCTTTCTATGGAGTGTCTTGAATTTAAACATCATTGAGGGCATGGATGGCATTGGATTGTGGTGACCTTTGAGTGTTTTTCGACTTTTTGGGGCGTTTTGGGGCCTGGCCATGTGGGTGGGGGCCATTTTGAGGCCTGGGACAGGCAGGGCCTGGCCATGTGGTGGGGGACAAGGGGCCATTTTGAAGCCAGGCAGTGTGCTCAGGCCTGCACCCAGTTTGCCTTGCTTTCAACCATTATGCCCAGTGGTACTCAGTGGTGCATGGGCCTAGTCTTTCTGTGGGGTGTCTTGAATTTAAACATCATTGAGGGCATGGATGGCATTGGATTGTGGTGATTTTTTTAAATGTTTTTTTTACTTTTTGGGGCTTTGTTGGGGCCTGGCCATGTGGGTGGGGGGCATTTTGAGGCCTGGGACAGGCAGGGCCTGGCCATGTAGTGGGAGTCAAGGGGCTATTTTGAAGCCAGGTAGTGTGCTCAGGCCTACACCCAGTTTGCCTTGCTTTCAACCATTATGCCCAGGGGTACTCAGTGGTTCATGGGCCTAGTCTTTCTGTGGGGTGTCTTGAATTTAAACATCATTGAGGGCATGGATGGCATTGGATTGTGGTGATTTTTTGAGTGGTTTTTTACTTTTTGGGGCGTTGTTGGGGTCTGGCCATGTGGGTGGGGGCCATTATGAGGCCTGGGACAGGCAGGGCCTGGCCATGTGATAGGGGTCAAGGGGCCATTTTGAAGCCAGGCAGTGTGCTCAGGCCTGCACCCAGTTTGCCTTGCTTTCAACCATTATGCCGAGGGGTACTCAGTGGTGCATGGGCCTATTCTTTCTGTGGGGTGTCTTGAATTTAAACATCATTGAGGGCATGGATGGCATTGGATTGTGGTGATTTTTTGAGTGTTTTTCGACTTTTTGGGGCATTGTTGGGGCCTAGCCATGTGGGTGGGGGCCATTTTGACGCCTGGGACAGGCAGGGACTGGCCATGTGGTGGGGGTCAAGGGGCCATTTTGAAGCCAGGCAGTGTACTCAGGCCTGCACCCAGTTTGCCTTTCTTTCAACCATTATGCCCAGGGGTACTCAGTGGTGCATGGGCATAGTCTTTCTGTGGGGTGTCTTGAATTTAAACATCATGGAGGGCATGGATTGCATTGGATTGTGGTGATTTTTGAGTGTTTTTCGACTTTTTGGGGCGTTGTTGGGGCCTGGCCATGTGGGTGGGGGCCATTTTGAGGCCTGGGACAGGCAGGGCCTGGCCATGTGGTGGGGGTCAAGGGGCCATTTTGAAGCCAGGCAGTGTGCTCAGGCCTGCACCCAGTTTGCCTTGCTTTCAACCATTATGCCCAGGGGTACTCAGTGGTGCATGGGCCTAGTCTTTCTGTGGGGTGTGTGGTTCCGAAATTCTGTACCCTGCTGTGATACGGTACCGAGGTCCAACACTCGTGTCACAAAATATTGTCGTACCATGACGAATTTGGTATCGGCAGACCGGTAATGATTAGGACATTATCCCTGTATATTTGCGTCGTGATTAAGCGATGCCAACACCCTCAAATCGTGGTTTCCGTTCTAAACCCTCGGACTCCATTTTGTGAACGGCATCCATCTTATGCCTTGCCCTCATATAAGTCAATTGATTAAGGTCGAGCTTGATCTGAAAGGACACGTCCACCTTAGCTGACGTCCCCATGACCTGGCCGAACTGACTCCACCGCCTCCAGCCAAACCTGTTTGGGCAGCTCCTCGCCCAGTGGCCGAGTAAGATATCATCAAAGCACAACATGCCATAAACCATTCACCACATACAGACCATGTTTTCTACACACATACACCTGTCCATGTTCCTTGTTTATGGGCAGTTTTATGACGAGGAGGTGCCCTGTTTTATTGGGGTTTCATCGATATCTGATGGGAGTTCTGGGCCTGGCTGGGTAATCCATCACAAACTGGACATCTAAAATATGGGTTGGTCATCATGACTTCGCGTTTTGCTCTATTGTGTAAATATGTCTATGACCATATTGTAAACTCAAGAATTCTTGCCCGAAGTGTAATACTGTGTATAAAAGGAGAAGGCTGGTTCTGTAAAAACGAACAGTCTCCTGAGAACTTACGACCCATGCTGTCGTGCTTCTAGGACACATGTTACTTGGTTGCAGCCAATAAAACTCGATCTCTGACTTCACCTAGAAGACTCTTGGTTTCTGTGGTCCGGAACAGGGAGAACTCAGAGGTCTTCGGGTGTTATCCCCTGGCACCACCGGGTTCCTAAAAACCCGGCACCTCAGTTGGCGCCCAACTCGGGGCGGCATCAAGCGGTGATGGTCCAAGCCAGATGTTCGTGAGGAGCTTCGTGTGAAAATTCCAGAGGACGGCCAGCCACTCCAGCGACCCCTGTATGTCGACGTGGTTCCGAAGGTCTTTGCTGCGAGGTTCCCCGCGTCCCGACGGCTACGAAGGACTGCTGCCCTGACTATCGCCCTGTTTTGGACCCAGTGATCCTTTGTAGAGCGAAACGATAGACGAGTCTTCTAGTGACGTCACCGATCTTCAATACTTCAGTGAAGTATAAGTGGAGCGTCTCCCAGTCCTTAGTTTGGTTCTTAGTTTTTGGTATCCTCGAGATACGGTTTTGTATTGGAGCTTGCAAGCGCCAAAACCGAGGGATTCGTGTATTCACGAGAATATCGTAAATCGATAATCCCTTGAAGTTTGAAGCTAGACTAGTGAGCAAAGATGCCTGGTCTTAGCAGACTTGGAAACTTGTTTTGTCTTGGTTGTAGTAAGGACTCCCGATTAGAGGATTCGTGTCCGGTTCCTCCAATTGGAACTCCAACATATGAGTTATATATAAAGCACGGAGTAGGCCCTATCACGTATAATGAGGTATGGATAAAGTACACCAGAAAGGATGGTGTTTTAAAATGGCCCCAATATGGTAGTTTTGACTCGGAAATTTTAGATAACCTCGAGGTCAAATTGTTTAAGAAGAAAGCCCGGCCGGCGATGTTTGACTCTTTTCGCCTATGGCGCAAAGAAGCCAAACAGAAAGAAATGAAATTAGCTAAGAAAAATAAAAGAGGTATGTCGATGGTGCAAGCTGCCATCGCATACAGGGATAACGAGGAAGAGCATGAAAGTAAACAAATGCTCAGAAGCAAGAAACTAGCAGCAGATAAATGCTCTCCGATGTTGCCCCATGAAGGACAAGATTCAAAGGGAACATCCGAGAAAGATCCATTAATGTCCCATTTATTGAATTCACCACCCCCATACACATCGAGTATTACTGGACCCCCGAAGCGTTTTGTTATACCGCGCCCCGGTGCGCGAAATGCAGCTCTTGCACAAGCACCAGCTCCTCTTCAGCTGGTTCCTACTTCTCCGGCGCAGCCCTCTCAAGGGCCGCCCCCTTTGCTACATACTCCATCTACTTCTTCTACAACTTTGCCTACTGCTCCAACTGTTTATCCTGATACTACTTCTGCCACTGCCTCGACTTCTTCTGCCATTGCCTCGACTTCCTCTTTACATCAGCCTGTCTTTTCTGGCACATCTGCCTCTCCGCAAGCTTCTCCTTCTGTTCGACAGAGAGTGGCAAGTACTGTCACTGGTCTGTTCTCACCTTTCTTTGGGTCGCCTAAAACGACCCCTAAAACAGGACGTAGACAGTTGCGTAGTCAACTGCCTGATTATGAGGAAAGAGTAGTACTGAATGAGTTAGCACGCAAATGGGTTACTGACACTGTTAGATACGATGTTCAGTCTGTTATGGAAGTCTTCCGACAATGGGATGCACCCACTCAGAGATATGTATTCGAAGAGATGTGTGTATATCTTTGTGAAGATTTGGAGACAAACGATCCAAAGCGCAAAATGCAGGAACTATTTCGTATGCGTTTTAAGTTCTATGAAGGCATGATTGTAGGTGCTGATGTTGAAAAAGCAATAGATCTGTTATTATCCTATAGGAGTAAGGGAAATGTCTCTAGATCATTGTATGAAGATGACGTGTTAGGTAGGAAAAAGGCGCGACAGTACCCTATGAGAGAGGTTCCTCCAGTTTGGAGGGAAGGTGATGCGAATGCACATCCACCAACTCCACCGCATTTCCAGCGTGTATGGGTACATGTCCCCTGGAAAAAATCTGAAGTCTTAGCACTCAAGCAGACATTACCTGATCCCCGTAAAAATCCTGCAGGGTACTATAAGGAGTTATCACAGACTGCCAGCTCATGCATAATGAATTTAGCAGATGTCGACATGTTGTTTGGGAACGTTGTTCCACAGCCTTTATGGAGTAAGATTCGTCATACGGATCATGATCAAGAACTAGGTGACACGTGGGCTAATATCACTGCTGCCGATGTTAGACAAGTTGGTGGTTCCAAACCTGAGCCTCTAGTAGCTGAACTTCCTGGTAGAATTATCACGTACATGAAGACCTTAATGCCTGAATTGCGTGTGAATTGGGACAAGTTGTCTGCGTGCAAGCAAAAGAAAGATGAGAATGCGTCTGACTTTTTCATGAGATTTGAAGAGACTTTTGTCGATCATAGTGGTTAGGATATGGCTACCGAGGGTGGCCAAAGATTGTTTGTAGACAAATTTGTACATAATTTGCTTCCTGAACTGTGCAATAAATTGAAAGATTCAGAGAGTGCTTGGGCTGTTTCCACGTCAGCGCAGATTTTAGCCACAGCCCAGTACTATGAAAATAGGCGCTAAGACGAACTAGATAAGGCAGATAAAAAGACTAAAGATTTAAAGACCAAAGTTCTTCTCCAACAAGCCTATCCGCCTCGCACTCCTAGTCAGCCCAATTATCAGCAACTACAGCAGTATTAGAGAAATCCGCAAGGAAATGAGTTTTCCCATCAGCGTTTGCCATATGGCCCGAATCAGTGTGCCTATTGCAAAGAAGAGGGTCATTTCAAGGATAATTGTCCAGCTCTGGCACGACGTCTGAATGGTGTTTCTGGTATTTCTGGTACAAGAGGTAGAGGTGTTCAACAGGCTCCTAGGGGTAGGGGCAGTGGAAATTTCCCCCAGAACACCACTTCTTTTCCGCCTCAGAATTCTATCAATAGCTTTGATCAACAGAATAATGCGTCCTCTAGGTCAGCTCAGTACTATGCTGATGACTACTACGCAGAGAACGAGAATGAGGGTAATAATTGCTAGGACAGCCATGGACAAAGAGAGGGAGTTGTTTCAGTTCCAGTAGATCAGAATGGACCTTATGTTGAGGTGATTACATCAGGAGTGTCAGAACCATTTCTGCTGGATACTGGTGCTACAAAAAGTTCTATTATGCACTCAAAACTTCCTGGCGCACCTTTGTCTGGCGAAATGAATGTTTCAGTGGGTTTCTCTTGCGCCCCTGTTAGAAACCCGATTTCTAGTCCTATGCCCCTTTCTGTTGGCCCATGCGAATTAGAAGCACCCCTCATTCTTACAACAGGTTGCGGCGAAAATTTGTTAGGTTTGGATTTGTTAAAAAGATTATATGCAACTTTGTACTGTTCTCCTTCGGGAGTACAACTCACCCTTGGTAAGAAAGTGATTTCCCCAATGTATTTGTCAAATGAAAATATTCCAACTGAATTGTCATCTCTTCCAGATATAATTTGGGCTGCCGGTTCTAATGATGTAGGTCGTTTGGAGATAGCACTGTATGTCATAACATTGAAAGCCAGTGTTCAGTTGCCACGTATTCCCCAATACAAGATCTCTGGCGAATGTGAAAAGGCGTTGTTAGCGATCATTTACGATCTGATTGAGAAAGATGTCATTGAGGAAACAACAGGCAACATTTGTAACAGTCCTATTTTGCCTGTCTTAAAGCGTACTGATCCTTCACAGCCCCCTGTATACAGATTCGTGATTGATCTCAGAGAAGTAAATAAGATCGTTGTACCGCAGTTTCCAGTCGTCCCCGACATTACCGCCTTATTGACAATGGTTCCAGCTTCAGCCTCTTGGTTTTCGGTGATAGACCTGAAGAACGCTTTCTTCAGCATCCCGATTGCCGAGGAGAGCAGAGACATTTTTGGCTTCCATTTAGGAGGACGAAGCTTCCGCTTCAAACGCGCTCCTCAGGGCTACTGTGAGAGTCCATCCATATTCAGTCAGGCTCTGAAAACACAACTTGATACGAATATTCTACCTGATGGTGCGACTCTGATTCAGTATGTAGACGATCTGCTGATCGCTGCAGATACTGAAGAAATTTGCAAGCAAGCCACACTGGCGTCATTTATGTGACATGAAGCATAAAGTCTCTCTTTCAAAATTACAAGTTTGCCGACAAGAAGTGACCTACCTAGGTCACATCTTATCGAAGGAGGGAAGGAGACTGACCCCAGAAAGAATACAGGCAATCGCAAGATTGAGTGCCCCAAGGACACAGAGAGAAGTTCGGGCTTTCTTGGGCATTACATCGTATTGTAGACAATGGATACCGAATTTCTCCCTATTGGCCAAACCTTTGCTGGCACTACTCCGCAAAGACACACCCAATCCTATGGCTTGGTCTGAAGATTGTCAGACAAGTTTCCACGAGTTGCGTGATGCATTATGTTCGGCTCCTGTGTTGGGCAACCCCGACTACAGTAAGCCCTTTACATTATATGTCCATTAGAAGGAAGGTTGCGCATTATCAGTCCTGAGGCAACACTTTGGGGACAAACAGCGCCCATGTGCGTATTTCTCAGTGACTCTAGATCCTGTAGCTAGGGCATTACCAAGTTGCATGAGGGCCACTGCTGCAGCAGCTGTCTGTATTCGACAGTCTGCTGGGTTAGTAATGAATAACACTCTGACTGTTATGGTCCCACATGCGGTAGACATTTTACTAAACAGAACGAAGACGCAGCACTTAACTAGTGCTCAACTGTCAAGCTATGAACTGACACTATTAGCGAGTCACGTTCACATAAAAAGGTGCGATACACTCAACCCCGCCACGCTATTGCCCATTCCAACATAAACAGATAAGGTCGAAATGCATGATTGCTGTTTTAGGACAGAAGAAGAGACAAAAGGGAGAGTAGACCTGCAGGACACACCCCTTCCTGAATGTAATGATAATTTATGGGTCGATGGTTCATGCTTCAAGTTGCCAAATGGTGATACGACTGCAGCATATGCTGTGACAACATTGCACACGATTGTAGAGACAGCTCGCATCCCCCATAATTCTGCACAAGCAGCAGAGTTAGTTGCACTTACAAGAGCATGTGTGTTGGCAAAAGGAAAGCGAGTGAATGTGTATACTGATAGCCAATACGCCTTTGGCGTAGCTCATAGTTTTGGACGATTGTGGCGTGAACGTGGGTTCCTGATGTCACATGGTGCAAAAATCCAACATGGTCAGCTAGTTAACGAGCTCCTCGAGTCACTGACAAAGCCACTACAAGTTGCGATCGTAAAATGCAGTGCACACAGAAAGATCCAAGATGATGTTGGTCGTGGGAATGCATTTGCAGACGAGGTTGCGAAAGAGACTGCAAGGAACACAATGAGTCGGATGTATGTTGTAGGTCCTGCTAGATGGATCGCTGATGTGGGTATGTGTGAGGACACTATTGAAAGTGTGAAGTCCATACAAGCTGATGCCACTGAAAAAGAGGTGAATGAATGGAGAGAAAGCAAGGGAAGATTGGATGCGAATGGTTGTTGGGTCGAATTGTCAGAGCACCAACGATGGCTGTTACCCGACGCATATGTGCTTGCAGTGGTGACAATGGCCCATGGAATGGCGCACATTAGTGCAAAGGGAATCTGCAAACTGTTGGCCCCAGTATGGCAGAATAGTGGTATCCCGAAATGTGCGGAGAATTTGGTCAGGAACTGTATGGTGTGTTTGAAGTACAATCCCGGTAGGGGAACCCCAACTCCAGCTGGTCATTTTGCTCCTCCAACGTACCCGTTCGAGGTTTTGCAGCTCGATTTCATCCACATGGAGAGGTGCAAAAATCTGAAATACGTGCTTGTTGTTGTTTGCGCCTTCTCCAGGTGGGTGGAAGCGTATCCCCTCAAGGACAACACTGCCTTGTCAACTGCCAAAGCCCTTGTCAAGGAATTCTTCCCTCGGTTTGGGATGCCTAGAATGGTCTGGAGTGATAATGGAAGTGAATTTGTGGGACGGGTGATGAGGAGAGTGTGCGAATGTCTAGGCATTCACCAGAAGTTCCACGCTGCAAATCACCCCCAATCAGCAGGATTAGTAGAGTGCTACAACGGCACGTTAAAACTGAAATTAGCCAAGCTCCAAGCCAGCACAGGTCTTAAATGGCCTGACGCCCTGCCTTTAGCACTCCTGTCTACCAGAATGATTGTCCATTCTAGATTAGGACTCAGCCCCCATGAAATAGTGTTTGGCCGCCCAGCTAACATTTGGGGCGTACCATGGCACAAAAAGCTCAGTGAGATAGAGCTTCCTGTACTGCTTGACTATTTACACGTATTGACAACTAAATTACGTGTTTTACACCAACAGGTTCACAGTTCCTCTCCGCCAGCCTCTGATGATCCAGGTCACCCCATTGAACCCGGCACCTGGGTTTTGGTGCGGAATTTTCAGCGCACGAACAACGAACAGCCCAGGTGGACCGGACCGTACCTCGTCCTTCTTTCCACGAGATCAGCCGTTCAGGTGGAAGGAAAGAAGAACTGGATCCACAGGACCCACTGTAAACGGGTCCCTCTGCCTCTTCCATATGACCGGTGGGTCCAGGACGGAATCACTGGCTCTGAGACCGAAGCTGTACCTCGCTTTGCACTCTTCAGCGATGCACGACTAAAAGGAACTGGTACAGAAAAGGAGAGTGATCGTATTTTGCAAGGATTTGTGCCTCTGTCGATGCAGTTGGACACTACAGAACTTGAAACATTGTTCGAAGACCACACTGTACCTGGGAAACAACGATACAATCTGAGGTCAAGAACAAGAGACTAATGAAAACAAATTACTACGATTCTCTCTTCTCCTCAGAACTATTTTTGATTTCACAGCTCTCTCGCCCAGGGAACTTGCTCATTTTTGATTTTCGAACCGCCATCCGGTTCTGCTGCTAGGGTCGCGGTTGATAGTCTGAGGAGTGCAGCTGGGGACGCCTAGGTCAACGGTTCTGGTCTGTCTGAGGGAATTACCCCAGACTGAACCGAGCGCACTCCTTGGCAGAATCAAACTCCCACCGAGGGCAGCAACTAGAGGATGGAGTTTCCGAGGGTAGAGAGACCTTCTAGATCCACGAACTTCAAAAAACAAATATGCACAGTGATGGCCAGAAAAAGATTTCTGATACTATGTATTTCAATGTTGTGTAGCATAACGATGTTCTTGATTGCCTATACTCTATCCATGTTTCAAGTTACCTTTGTAAATAACACTCAGCCCACACCTCCTCCTACTGCTCCTACACATTCCTTTCACCCTCTCCCTGAACACGAGTCCGCCAGAAGACTGGAATTTGTAAATAACTCATTCATCCAGCTCCTACACTAGCACCAGTCTATAATGAACACATCGAACTGTTGGATATGTGGACTTATGCCACACACAACCTATAAGGGTATCCCTTACTTCGTCCTGCCATTCAGTTACTATGGTTCTCTGTGGGCTTTTCACACCATGTTCCTGTTTGCCATAGAACCATATCCCCCACGTCCCACAGGGAGCAGTTCCAGCAACAAGGCACTAGTGGCAGGAGTAAGGAATATGAGCAGGGATATCGACACATATCGAACGATTCCCAAAGATGAGTTTACCCCGTACAGTAGGTGGAACATCACCAAATATGGGATTTCCTTAAATGAGAGCCAGAAATCGAAGAAATCCTCCCCGGTTTGGGTAGTACCCCACCGAGGTCACCTATGTCTGCAAGGCATTGGCAGGGATCCCAAAGCACAGTTGGGGAAGAGCGTATGCACAGAAACATACGTGTTTGCATCCCGAACTTTCCCTCCATTTTTGACAGCTAAGGGTACATACTTCATCTGCCATGACAAAGCATACACTTGGTTGCCCCCTGACTTCTCGGGCACATGTTTTATCTCGTTTCTGCTGCCACCCACCTATACGGCCGGGGCAGATTACCATCGGACAAGGACAGTTAGGGGTGTCGTGAGTGAAGACGACACTGCGGGTCAAGAGTTTGGGGACTTCGCAAAGGGGTTTCTGCCCTTTTGGGGGCCTATGGTGAACAGCAGGAACATTCGCCAGTTAACAAGGGTAGTCGAATCCGCCGTGACCGAAACGGCCGGTGCCCTTAGTAATTTGACAGCTGAGCTCCAGTCGGACCGGCTTATGACTCTTCAGAACCGGGTTGCCCTAGATGTCATACTTGCAGACCGTGGTGGTGTATGTAGGGTGATCCAATCCAGTTGCTGCATTTTCATCCCTGATAATGCTCCGACAGTGTACCAGGCCATCTCCAAACTGCACAAAATCTCTGATTCCCTTCATGTGGATAAAGGGGATTGGTCCCTGCTAGGGTGGTTCTGGGAACTTATCTCTGCCTGGGGATGGAAAACTCTGATCTTCATTGGAATGATCTTAGCCGTTCTGTTTATGTTCTGCCTGTTTGCACAGTGCGCTCCTGCAATATGTGGCCTCTGTGCTACTTCATGTGTAAGGAAGCCCGTGTCCAGGGACGAATTGAGCAACAGAATGATGCTACAGCAGCATCTCCATGAATTCATTAATACAGATTTGGACTCAGATTAGCATGAGTTATTGCCTAATATGAGGGCAAAAGGAGGGTCTGTGGTTCCGAAATTCTGTACCCTGCTGTGATACGGTACCGAGGTCCAACACTCGTGTCACAAAATATCATCGTACCATGACGAATTTGGTATCGGCAGACCGGTAATGATTAGGACATTATCCCTGTATATTTGCATCGTGATTAAGCGATGCCAACACCCTCAAATCCTGGTTTCCGTTCTAAACCCTCGGACTCCATTTTGTGAACGGCATCCATCTTATGCCTTGCCCTCATATAAGTCAATTGATTAAGGTCGAGCTTGATCTGAAAGGACACGTCCACCTTAGCTGACTTCCCCATGACCTGGCCGAACTGACTCCACTGCCTCCAGCCAAACCTGTTTGGGCAGCTCCTCGCCCAGTGGCCGAGTAAGATATCATCAAAGCACAACATGCCATAAACCATTCACCACATACAGACCATGTTTTCTACACACATACACCTGTCCATGTTCCTTGTTTATGGCCAGTTTTATGACGAGGAGGTGCCCTGTTTTATTGGGGTTTCATCGATATCTGATGGGAGTTCTGGGCCTGGCTGGGTAATCCTTCACAAACTGGACATCTAAAATATGGGTTGGTCATCATGACTTCGCGTTTTGCTCTATTGTGTAAATATGTCTATGACCATATTGTAAACTCAAGAATTCTTGCCCGAAGTGTAATACTGTGTATAAAAGGAGAAGGCTGGTTCTGTAAAAACGAACAGTCTCCTGAGAACTTACGACCCGTGCTGTCGTGCTTCTAGGACACATGTTACTTGGTTGCAGCCAATAAAACTCGATCTCTGACTTCACCTAGAAGACTCTTGGTTTCTGTGGTCCGGAACAGGGAGAACTCAGAGGTCTTCTGGTGTTATCCCCTGGCACCACCGGGTTCCTAAAAACCCGGCACCTCAGGTGTCTTGAATTTAAACATCATTGAGGGCATGGATGGCATTGGATTGTGGTGATTTTTGAGTGTTTTTTTACTTTTTGGGGCGTTGTTGGGGCCTGGCCATGTGGGTGGGGGCCATTTTGAGGCCAGGTACAGGCAGGGCCTGGCCATGTGGTGGGGGTCAAGGGGCCATTTTGAAGCCAGGCAGTGTGCTCAGGCCTGCACTCAGTTTGCATTGCTTTCAACCATTATGCCCAGGGGTACTCAGTGGTGCATGGGCCTAATCTTTCTGTGGGGTGTCTTGAATTTAAACATCATTGAGGTCATGGATGGCATGGGATTGTGGTGATTTTTGAGTGTTTTTCGACTTTTTGGGGTGTTGTTGGGGCCTGGCCATGTGTGTGGGGGCCATTTTGAGGCCTGGTACAGGCAGGGCCTGGCCATGTGGTGGGGGTCAAGGGGCCATTTTGAAGCCAGGCAGTGTGCTCAGGCCTGCACCCAGTTTGCCTTGCTTTCAACCATTATGCCCAGGGTTACTCAGTGGTGCATGGGACTGGTGTTTCTATGGGGTGTCTTGAATTTAAACATCATTGAGGGCATGGATGGCATTGGATTGTGGTGATTTTTTTAATGTTTTTTTACTTTTTGGGGCGTTGTTGGGGCCTGGCCATGTGGGTGGGGGCCATTTTGAGGCCTGGGACAGGCAGGGACTGGCCATGTAATGTGGGTCAAGGGGCTGTTTTGAAGCCAGGCAGTGTGCTCAGGCCTGCACCCAGTTTGCCTTGCTTTCAACCATTATGCCCAGGGGTACTCAGTGGTTCATGGGCCTAGTCTTTTTGTGGGGTGTCTTGAATTTAAACATCATTGAGGGCATGGATGGCATTGGATTGTGGTGATTTTTTGAGTGTTTTTCGACTTTTTGGGGCGTTTTGGGGCCTGGCCATGTGGGTGGGGGCCATTTTGAGGCCTGGGACAGGCAGGGCCTGGCCATGTGGTGGGGGTCAAGGGGGCATTTTGAAGACAGGCAGTGTGCCCAGGCCTGCACCCAGTTTGCCTTGCTTTCAACCATTATGCCCAGGGGTACTCAGTGGTGCATGGGCCTAGTCTTTCTGTGGGGTGTCTTGAATTTAAACATAATTAAGGGCATGGATGGCATTGGTTTGTGGTGATGTTTGAGTGTTTTTCAACTTTTTGGGGCGTTGTTGGGGCCTGGCCATGTGGGTGGGGGCCATTTTGAGGCCTGGAACAGGCAGGACCTGGCCATGTGGTGGGGGTCAAGGGGGCATTTTGAAGCCAGGCAGTGTGCTCAGGTCTGCACCCAGTTTGCCTTGCTTTTAACCATTATGCCCAGGGGTACTCAGTGGTGCATGGGCCTAGTCTTTCTGTGGGGTGTCTTGAATTTAAACATCATTGAGGGCATGGATGGCATTGGATTGTGGTGATTTTTTTAGTGTTTTTCGATTTTTTGGGGTGTATAACTGATGTTCCTCTGGCTTCCATTGCTTTTAGGTGCACAAGAGAACCACCAGTGCCAGGAAGAAGTGCTGCAGCGGTGTGTGCAGCACAACGTCACGTGACGTCACGTGTGCCACAGACAAGGCAACTCTGCAACTCGTGCAACTGCGGCCTGCTGTTCTGACATCTCAAGAAGATGGCCCCAAAGAAAGTTGGCCGTAGCGCCTCAGCGAAAAAAGTTACCAGTGCCACTGCCAGTAAGAAGGAGCAGAAGAAGCAAGTGGCACCACCTACCAAGGAGACTGGTGTGCCCACCAGCACCTTTTTTGGGGAAAAAAAACTACGCCTGGAGCAGCAGCGGTGTCCGTCGGGAACCAAGCTGGAAGCAGCACCTCCGCTTCATTGGGCTCAGTGCCACCCCGCCAAGTTAGGTCCAAGAACATGAGTGCTGCACTTTGGTTGTTCAAACACCACCCACCAGTGATCTTGGCTCATCACAAGAAAGTACCATCCAATCAACGCCGGGTGTAACTCAGCTGACGAGTGTTCAACAACCACTGGTGCAACTAGTACAAGCGCAAGTACATGGGCAAGGAGAGGCGCAAGTAGAGCCGCAAGGAGAGCCGCAAGTAGAGCCGCAAGGAGAGGCGCAAGTAGAGGCGCAAGGAGAGGCGCATGGACAGGTGCATGGAGAGGCGCAAGTAGAGGCTCAAGGAGAGGCGCATGGACAGGTGCATGGAGAGGTGCAACTAGAGGTTCATGGAGCGGCACAACTGCCTACAACGCTTGTTCCTCCAGAAGTAGGGGCACATCAGGAAATTGATATTCAAGAGGAGGTATCATCCGAGGAAGCCACTCCTCCTGATGATGATCCATTGTCTTCCAGATCCCCAGCAAGAAAAAGGTCAAGGAGGGATACTACTACTACTACAAGTTCTTCTTCAAGCCCCCTTCATTCTGATGACCTTGATCGTGATTGGAACCCAGCAATGCAGTCTGAGAGTGAGTCACGCCATGAGCCGACAAAGGTAGCTAAGCCTAAAAGGAAGGCTCCCGCAAGGCTTCGACTTATGGGTGATGACGACGAACAAGAAGTGGTGTCTTCTGCTGCTGATGAACAGTCTGACGATGACCCAGTCATCACAGTCGTCACTCCAGTCCCAGCGGGCATGCAGCATACAAACATTTTCACCCTATCCCAAATGGATGCTGAGCGGGATGTAGGCAACGTGGCACGGGTATCGCCACCAACGCAGTTAACTACGACGCCAACACGACCTACAGCTTCCATCTTTTTTAGTCAGAAGGGCCGGCATGGACCTCCATCCAGCTCGATCTCAAGTAGTGGTGCTGTCAGTGAACAACAGAAACGAATTCAGCCACGCCCATCTTCCACTTCATCTGGCATTGAAAGTCAAATTAGCACCTCCACCACCAGCAGACATTTCCAGTCCCCAGTTTGGGACTTCTTTACTGTTAGCCAAAGTGCGGAAAACATGGTCGTTTGTTCGATTTGTAAAACATTAGTTAGTCGGGGTAAGCTTGGTACCAACTATGGTACCGGAGGCCAGAGAGGTCATCTCAAAAAACACCACACTATCCAATGGGAGGCACACCTAAGTAAGATCGAGGAAGCCAAAAGAAAAACAAATCCAAATGTATCCCTTGATATTGCATCAATGATGACGAGAGGCTGATCGTGCAGGAGGAAAGGAAAGAAGCAACAGACATTTTTTCTGGTGTAACCAGTACCCCTGGCAGCAGCACTGCAGTGGTATCGCCCACACCCTCTACTCCTGCAACATGTATGAGGCACACTAAGAGTCTGGGAGAGACACCAATGCGAAAAACTACATCACTGGGCCTAACTGGTTTGAAGACGTCATCATCATCATCACGTAAAATGATCCAGCCCACCATTCGCGGAATGTTGTGGTCAGAGGCGCCATTTGAACGCAACCACCCAACAGTACGTCTGTATAACACAAAGCTGGCTAAAATGCTAGCGCTGGACCTTCTCCCTTTTTCTTTCGTGGAAGGGGTGGGGTTTCTAGAATTAGTGGCAACAGTCTGCCCTAAATAGAAGGTTCCTAGCCGGTCCTATTTTGCCAGAGTTGCGGTTCCAGCACTACATCAAGATGTGCTGGAGGTGATTGGGGCAGCTTTGCAGAAGAGTGATGTTCACACTATCCACTTGACAACAGACATGTGGACCAGTTGCCAAGCCCTTGATTACATGTGCATCACTGCACACTGGGTCTCTTTTGCAGGGTCTTTTGCAGGGGTTAGAGACAAGTCAAGTGCAATTGTTGACCTGGACACAGGCTTTCAAGCTACTCGGAAACATGCAACATTAGCCATGTTTGCCATGGAGAAAACTCCTACTGCAAAAAACATTTTGGAGGAGTTTAACAGTAAGGTCTCTGAATGGCTGCAACCAAGAAATCGCATAGTTGGTTATGTTTCCACGGATAATGGCAGTAATATAGTTAAGGCCATGCAGCAAGGTGACTATTTCAGAGTGCCGTGTTTGGCGCACTGTATAAACCTGGTTGTGCAAGATTTCTTGAAAACTGAAGACACAGTCAGGAAGTTACTGACCACCTGCCGAAGAATCTGCACACATTTCAGCCATTCTTTTAAGGCCCGGAAGGAGCTGAGGAGCATTCAACATGAACGTAAAGTGCCAGTCAAAGGACTCATCCAGGAGGGGGCAACACGTTGGAACTCAACCTTTTACATGCTTGAGCGTCTGTCTGAGCAGTGCATGGTAATCAATGAGTATGTCTTTCAACTAGGTTCTACTATGAAAGACATGAGGCTAGAGTTGGAGGAATGGAAGCCAGTTAAAAGCCTGACAGACATGCTTCGACCTTTTGAGGTCTTCACGCGTGAAGTCAGCAGGGAGGACTGTTCTTTGGGCAAAGCTATCCCATTGTTGGTCATGCTAGAGCACCAACTGAAGGCGGTGTCTTCAACATTCAGAGATGATGTTGAAAAGCAAGACGCATATCCGTTGGCGGAGAGGTTATTAAGCCGCCTACTTGCCAATGAAAGGCCTAAAGGCCCAGGCTATCTGCAAAAGCTTCTCACAATTCACTGCCCCACTCGGAATCTGAGGTCGGCCGGAGCTATGTTGTTTAAACTCCCCCGTACCTGCAGAGCCAGGATGGGTGGTCGTTCTTTCAGGTATCTGGCTCCTAAACACTGGAATGAACTGCCGCTTGACCTCCGAATGGAACCTTCAGAAACCAGATTCCGCGCAAAACTTAAAACTCACCTGTTTCCAGTCATCTAATTCACCCTCTCCTTTTTGGCCTTGGCTTTCTTTTTCTTTAACATCTGCCTTTTGGGAAATAGTAGCAATCTAGCGCGGGGACACACTGTTCTGAGTGTAGTAAGGTGCTTTAGAAATGGCTTTATTATTATTATTATTAAAAACATACATACAGAACAACATTACATTTGTGCCACTATTCTGGATCCACGGTACAAAAAGGCAGTGGCCAGCAAAGAATTCATTCCTTTCGATGAAGCAGATGTTTCAAAGTACAAACATTGGCTAGCTGTGTCAGCCACTCGGTTCGAAAAAGATCGGCAGAAAATTCAACGAGCCGGCAGAAGTCCAACTGAATCAGCAGGCCATCCAGCGTCAAGTTCCACTTCTGAATCTGTGGGCGAAGGGAGTCACTTTCCCTCACAGCCGTTAACAACACCAGTAGCAACCGTATCATCATCCTCACCTGCACGACCCAACAGAGGTCTTTGTTAATAAGAACCCATTGCTGTATTGGTACAGGAAAATGACTCTATGGCAACTGATCACCAACCTGGCTGTAAATTATTTGTCTTGCTCACTCGCAAGCGTGTCTTCTGAACGTGTTTTCAGTGTTGCTGGTGCCATTGTAACTTCAAAAAGGACCCGCCTCTCGGCCAAAAATGTGGAGAGGCTAACACTGATCAAGATGAATCAGCACTTCATACCACCAGATTACAAAGTACGTGAATGCACGCAGGAAGAAGAGGACACCAACTTAGGTGACGGAAGTTCTTCTCTGTTACCTGACCTACTCCCGTCTCAATTCATGGAGTTTGAGGACGAGCTCTACCTCCCTGACACAGAGCCCTGAAAATTACTTTCTTTTTTTCGTCCTTATTCACTTTTATTCCTGTGTGTCTTTCTTTGTTTTGCAACTTTTACCACCTAATCACAACAAGTCCATCAGCAGCACTGTCTTCATGTTATATTCCTTATTAATTTGAAGGTGCCGCAGTCTGCATTCCTGAGGTTCACAAGTTCACAACTCAATCGTGCTCCTTTATACTCCTCCTCCAGACTCCCACTATCCATTTCCCTCAAGGCAGATGGATGGATTACGACGAGTCCCCTCAAGTGGGACTGAAATTACTGACTGACTACATGCTTGCTGATTGCTGACAGAGTTACTTCTGATATTGACAGGAGAGGCTGCCCTGTGGGCCCTCACTTTCCGAAGAAGATGCGGACAAAAAGTAGAACAGGTAATGAATAATTGTGAAGATGGCATGCAGTGAACAGCAATGGCTGTCTGGGTCTGATTAAACCAATTGCTGTTTGTTTTTTGTTCATGAAATGATGATTCATATGTCTTGTCTTAGTTATTATTTAATCTTTTACACAGTAATTGTAACTCATGTCAACAACTCTGTTTTTTTTACCTTGTTTAATTAAAATTGTACTTCGAATTCAGGGGCCACTATATTGCATTTCACAATATGCAAAATGTCCTTGGAGCAGACTCACTTGCCAGTATACCATGATGATTGATTAAATAATATATCTTTTTTCTTTATGTTCACTCACTGGGATGGATGGATCATCAGCGTTGGTTTACGGTAGAACTATGGCCAATTCGTGAGTGGCAAACAGGTAAACCCGTCTACAACAACTACTACAGCAGAACTAAATGTCTGTCTATTCGTGGTATGTAGTGGTCTAGGGCGAGGCAGTGTACTGTTGTTGTTATGCCAGGCAGAGTCCACTCCAGACAGCAGTTCATGTAAAATTGGGGCTATGTGGCTTGCTGCATACAATTAGATATGCTTTGTCTGTCTGACAAAGAGCCTAGGTATGCTACATCAGGTTGCTTCACTCAGTGGTGCCTGCCTTGATCCTCTGCTTGGCACTGCCTCAAGCTTGGGCCAAACATCCGTTATGTTTGCAAAATTTGCTGTTTTTCGGGTATTTTGCAAATCTCGTGAAATTACCGAAAAATCGCAAATTCTTGAGCGGAACGGATTTTTGGCCCATGCTTGCGGCAGGGCCATGCAGACGGTCAAGTCAGGCACCACTGAGTGAAGCATCCTCCTGATGTAGCATACCTAGGCTCTAAGACACAGACAGACAAAGCATATCTAGGGTTTAGGGTTCAGTGCGATGTACTAGGGTTTTTGCGTTTAAGTTGGTATGGTTCACGGTGATTCTAGGGCTTCGGAGCCCGATGCAGGCTCGTTCATAATGATGTTGGCAAGGTTTTAGGGGGGGTTTGGTGTTCTTTGGTCCAGAATTGGCAGAATTTTGGCCTTTTTTGGTGTTTCGCGGGCGCGTGTGTTTGGGTGAAAACTAAGTGAAAACTAGTCGTAGACCTTCTTCTTCTTCTTCTTCTTCTTCAAAGAGTGCAGTGGTTCGATTTTGTTCTGACTTGCTGAGATTCTTGTGAATCGCTGGAACAAGTGACTGTCCAGGTAAGATTCAAGAGGATCAAAGTAGTGGAAGTGCTGAAAACAGCAATGTTTTGTGAACAGCGCAATTTGCAATGTTTTGAATATACCAGTATTGCATGTTTTTTGGGGGCTGTTTGGGGGTGTTCTAGAATTGTGAGGGAGGGTCTGTCGGTCTGGGAGCACTGCTGGGATAGCATAATTTTGATTGCAAGTGATTTGAAGAAAATCCATGGTGGGAAAGAGGAGTTAGGGCCTAGCTGCAGAGCGCGTTTGGACCGATGTTGACTGGTTGGCTGAAAATGTTCTAAGTATGAGTTTTTGCATTTTTGCTTTTTGTCTGTTTAGGGGTGTTCTGCTTTTTTGCAGGTTACTGCAGGGGTCTGGGGGCATAGCTCGGAAGGTCTAATATCGGAATCAAGTGTTTTGGACCAAATCCATGGTGAAAAAGTTTTTCAGTTTTGGCTCACTTGACTGTTTTTGGGGTGCTGTTTGGGGGGCTTCTAGGTTATTAGGGGTGGGTTTTTGGGTCTGAGAGCACTGCTGGCACAGTCTAATTTTGATTGCATTTGTTTTTCAGAAAATCCATGGTGGAAAAGGGGAGTTAGGGCCTAGCTGCAGAGTGTATTTGGACTGAATTGAAGGTAGGACCATTCTAGCTTTTTGCCTGTTTGGGGGTGTTCTGCTTTTTTGAGGGTGGCTCCAGGGGTCTGGGGGTATTGCTGGGAAGGTCTAATACCGGATACAAGTGTTTTGAAAAAAATCCATGGCGAAAAGTTTTTCACTTTCCAGAGTTTTCGCTCACTTTCGTGTTTTTGGGGGCCTGCTTGGGGGGGTTCCTGGTGTTTTTGCGGGCGGGTTGGGGGGTCTTGGAGCAACGCTGGGTATGGATAGTTTCGATTGCAAGTGGTTTGGAGAAAATCCATTGTGGCAAAGGGGAGTTAGGGCCTAGCTGCAGAGCGCGCATGGAGTGATTTCGAAATGAGGCCTACATTTTTCTAAGTGTCACTTTTTGCGGTTTTGCTTTTTGGCTGTTTGGGGGTGTTAAACTTGTTTTCTCCTGGGTTGATGGGTCTGGGGGCATTGCTGGGAAGGTCTAATACCGGATAAAAGTGGGTTGGAGAAAATCGGAGGTGAAAAGCGTTTTGGCACTATTTTTAACTTAAGGTTCGTTAGGGTTAGCAGTATTGCATGTGTTTGGGGGTGTTCTAGATTTTTGCAACTGTGTTCTGGGGTCTTAGAGCACTCGTGGGAATGTCTAATTTTGAATGCAAGTGGTTTGAAGAAAATCCATGGTGGGAAAGGGGGGTTTTGGGCATACTTTCTGAGTGCGTTTTGGCAGGATTTGAAATTAGGCCTCTGCAAGGTAGCAGCAGTATTATGCACGTTTTTGGGAGGGTAATGTGGGGTGTTCTAGATTTTGGGGAGTGTCATCTCTGAAAGTGTAATTTTTGCACTACACAGCGTACCTTCTATATTTTTTTCTCAGAGGTGTATTTATTACTTACTGTTTTGTTTTTTCATCACCAATTACAGGCAGGCTTTTACCCTGTGCCATCGATGTACTACTCAGGCTTACAATTAGCGATCCGCAATTCCGCATCAGGCAGGCAGTGGACAGTTTGTCTAGTCACCAAGATTGATCAACGGAGCATCCGATGGAATGAAGGAGTACCGCGAATAGGAGGAGTGGCTGGATGCATCAACTTCACAAATTCAACGGGACAACTACAAAAAACAGTTACAGTATCCAAAATTCTCCTTATCTTTTAAATGATATTCTTGTGAACTTGAATTTACTTCTACGAGTGTGACTGTGCGTTTGTTTGATCTCTGCTTCAAATTCATCCCTCCAGCTATTTGATACGTCTTGGCTATGTTTAACAGTAATTTAATGTTCTAAGTGTTTATTCTCTATGAGGGCAGAGAGGCAAGTGAAATTGCGTAATGACTGCAGCCCTGTACTGTCAACTTGTTTCTTCGTAGTTACTATTAAGTTGCAGTAAGTAGTAGTACTACTTTTCAGTAACCTAACCATCCATTTAGTAAACAACTTCTGGCATGCAGTAGTGCACTTCCTTTATGTCCCTTTAAAGATTGATCAATATCTTCAAATCCAAAGATTTGTTTCGCTTCATTTGTTGTTTGACTCTCCATGCTGTGTTTTTTTTCCTCTCTACCAAACTTTACCAAAAACCCCCATTCCCATCCAATTTTCAAACCCTAACCCTCTTCCCCTGGGCTGTGTGGTATTTCATTGTGGTGTGACTGACAACAACAATAAATTCCACCCACTTGCTGGGGAGGATAAGGTCAAAGCAACCAAAATCATTACAATCAGAAGTTCATGTGCGCCATCGTGGATTGAGAAGAACATCCTCCTCCTACACGACTTGAACAATCAAATGCTTAATGCTTACTTTACGTTGATGACGTGTCTTTTGCCTTACTTTCTTATAGCAGTCAAACTCCACGCAACTACTACTTATATTTACATTAATTTAGCACTGCTTAGGCTACAATTTAGGGCACTGTTCTCTACCGTACTATCTATTGTACTGTTTCTAATGCTACACTCAGGCACTCAATGTTTCATTTCCTTTTTTTTCATATGGTGATACTGCCAGTGTACCACTACTGCTACCAGCACAACAATGATATTGCATCCGTCGAGGATTCAAGTCAACAACCAACCTTAATCACCACTTGCAAAGCAGGCAGCCCTGGGGTTACCCTGCTTCTCAAACAAAAATCACAGGTAAGTTAAGCATATTGGAGAGGTAGTAGAATAATGGGCTAGGACTAAGTTGGGAGGAGAGCAGAGACTGACAGTACTACTAGTAAAGTACAGTAGTAGGGTACTGAATTGACTAACTCGGTTACTTGCATTTTGGTACATTTCAGGACTAGATGTTTCAGTCATGCTGGTAAGTTTGAAGAAAACAAACGTCCAGTAACCACGGCCAACCCCCACACAAAATAATATATGAACGCGTATTCTGTGTTTTAGTAAGAAAAATTATTATTAAGAAATATATATTCATGTTGTTGTCAGCACAAAAATCAAATAAATTACCCCAACTCACTCACCCTCCCTAACCCAACCAATGTCCAAAAGTCCCCTTTCCCAAACACCCAATTCCCACCCCCCACCAACAGTCTTTAAAAAAGGGGCAAGGGACAGTCACTTCCTCCGATGGCGTAGTTCGGACAGCTGGTGCTGCACGTCCCGCAGCTCTTTGCGAAGGTCCCGGAGATGGCGCTGATGTTTTTGGCCCAACTGCTCCAGGTAGTCTACTCTTGTACGTAGCCGGCTCACATTAACCATCCAGGATCGGGGGGGGCGCTGATTTTGTTGCTGCTATGCGGTGGCGGCGGGAGGCTGTCGGGCCACGGCTCCGTTTGGCTGGAGGCTTCTGGCTGGTTGACCCGGGGGCAGTGGAGGAGGATGTACTGGTTGATGTCTCCTCATGCTCCCGAGCCCACAACCGCCGATACTCGGCACAAATAGCCTCCAGCTTACGGGCCCTGGCCCAGACAGCCATCACCTTGCGGGTGATCTTTTTTGGAGTAGCATCTATGAAGGAAGAAAGAAAAATACTGTAGCCAATAGTCTTTAACATAAAGTCAAAATAATTCAACGGAAAGTTGACACTCAGTAACACCAGCAAGTAGCAAACACAGTATAACATTTTGGCATGTATCTTTCCACCGTCTTTGTAAGCCTGTGGCATTACTGGGAGTTTCAGGAATTCCACTAGCAGCACTATGGGTGGACTCACTACTACATAAATAGTCAGAGAGTACTAAAAAAAGGCCTTTTTTACTTTTTTTCTCTTGTTTTGCAAAATAAATTACTGGTACGTGAACTTGTGGTAGCCGCCATAATGGCAGCTCACTCAGCTTTCACCCAAGAAATGCAGACACAGGCCATGATGATGCAGACTTGCAGTACTTTAAGCAGTACATGCAGGTGGGGATAGGAATGTCTTACTTTTCTATAGGGGTGGCACTGCCACTGGCCATACTTCATCCACTCAGCGTCTGCTCTACTACATCATACACCTCTGCTATCGATGAGGATAAAGAAGATAACATCCAGGCTTCCAAGGTACGTCTATGATTCTTCTTAATGTCTCAAATGTACCAAAATTTCTTTTTGTCAACAACCAACTAACACCTGTTTCATTATATTTTGAAAACCGCCGTCTTCTTATCTTGAATTGCATTCAACAAAACCATTATTTACAGTCATAAATATTAAGACTCGCTCGTCCTTCGTTTCATCCTTCTTTAACTTTTCGTTCTTCACATCCATAAACTACATCTGATATGACTTTGCTTCACAATAAAAATTTGCCAGCTGAGTTGAAGTGAAATAGAGGGGGCCATTGGTTACCCGAGAAGTACCGCCGCTAATGCTATTACAAGTCAAGGTTGACTGTCTTCTCCGTGATAGCCCAAAAAGTAGTTCTAAATTAGTAACTGTTCTTAACAGTACAGTCTACTTATACTAGTGTACTGTGTACTACTGTACAGTACATCATACACTCCTTTGCGAGCCTACTCAAAAATATTTCAATGAGTAAGGAGTATAATAACTTACCACCGTCCGCCGCCGCTGAGTCTTCCCCCCCAGCTCCTCCTGTTGGCGCAGCCGCATCCAGAGTGGACCCCTCCGCACTGCTGGCCCCGGCACTGCTGGTCATCTGTGCCGCATCAGATGTTGTGACGTCTAGGAAAAACATGTCATATTTTCAGATGCCATACACAACCCCCTATTTTGTCTCGTAATGGAACAAAATGTTACATAACACATTTTTTATTACTGGGATTGAATAAAAGTAACAGTTTTGGGGAGGAAGTGTTAACCTTTTATATGCTTATTCCATTAAATGCTACACTTCTTCTTATGACAACTGATGAATGCTTACTTAACGTGCACCATTTTTCTCATTAAAGAAAGAAGATTCCATTGCCCTTCTGCCAGACGATTCACCAACTACTAGTAAGTCATCACTAGCAGTACTTTAAGTACTTTAAAGAAGGCGGGGGCTCCCGCACAGTTATTCTAATAATTTCATGTGTCTGTTAACTATTATTAAGTTTGAGTCATACTAATTTCATTCTTGGGAATGTTGTTTAAACTTTAACATCATCTTCATCCATCACCATTGCTCGCTCCGAATACTACGCTATTAAAAATAAAGAAATTATGTTTTCATTTCTTAATTGAAAATAAAACTTTAAAACAAAACAAACAATGTGTGGTTTTTGTTCACAAGTGAGTGAGCGGAAGGGTTTGAAGTACTGCACTTGGCAGTCATGTTTCAGTGACTCAGATAGGCCGGGACTCGGCGCAAGTTTTCTTCTGTTCTTCTGGGTCATAAAATCATTGTTCAGACACACTAGATAGTCGGTCAGGGGATTGGGGGTTCAACTTCTGCTCGGACTGAGCTATGTCGAAAGTCGAACTGCACCTATCATCAACAATGTCCTATTTCTCTTGTACATACTTCTTTGTGTGCAGAATAGTCCCTAAAACACTAGCGGTATGGGATGTACTCCTATCAAATCAAAAAGGCAACTGCTACCTTTTACTTGGTGTAAACAATAACATTTTGTTGTTGGAAATTGTCAAAGCACTTACATTAAGAAGACTGGAATAGACAGCAAGGGCAACCCAGAGGACTGCACTCAGTGCCTAGAGCTATTGCTGGATCAGAGTTTTGTTTCACACCGTTTGCCGACTGGGCAAGCTTAGCTACCTACACAGACTGACTCATAATCGTAAATAGTAGTAGCACAGAGAGTGATGGTAGAGGCAGGATAAGAATGTAGAAAGTAGTCTACATTAGAAGAAGATCAAAGACTATTTTGTAAAACATAGAATTATTAGGAAACAGTTTGTAATGAATAGGAGCTGTAAAAGTTAGGGAAGTATAAGTATTAATATAACAATTGAACAACTTACTGGGGCCAGCAGAAGAGCCTGCAAAGGACTGATCCTGTCCACCTTCTTCCACCGGAGTCTCAGTCGCCGCCGGCGCCTTGCCCCTGGGAGTTGCTGGTGAACATGAAATAAAGAAACACAACATGGATGATTGTTTTTTTGGAAATATTTGATTTCTTTGAACACAATCTAAAATTATGTCGGGGAAACAAATTAACAACAATTGCATCTGATCTGGTCAACTAGGAGAATAGCAGTACAGTATTGCAGGATTCGCAGACCGTCTAATAGGACAGTTATGTAATTCACTAACTACACCAACAACAAAAAGGTTCTACTACGACTGCCATCACTCAGCAGCACGAGACGTCGCGTGACAGACACAGTCCGTCATCATGATTGCAGACCACTAACAAATGTCCTATAACAAGTAATAAATAATATACTCAACTTATCAATCCACCACTATCTCTTCAAAGTGGCAGCAGCAGGAGTACAAAGAAGGACTAGACTTGAGTCTACTGTCTCTAGCATTATGGAGTAATGCTCTCAAATGAGTAAAAAGTTGCAAACAAATAAGCATAGTAGCAACGCCAATAACCAGGCGAGCACCTGCAATGACAGAAGCTATTTAAAGATTAATTTACCTGCAATGTAATCGAATCAGCAGCATTCGTACTCTTCAGGTAAAAAATAGATTAGCAATATAACAGAGCAGAAGAAAAAAAAGTAGTTATTAAATAGCTACTTACCAAGGCCAGGGATCTCCAATCCTAGCAGGTTGAGCATGTCATGCTCCCAGTCCAGGATGTCAGTCCACTGGTGCGTCGCTTGCTGGTAGGTGCGCCGGACCCCAGACTCCTTACGCATGCCCCGGCACACCTTCTCCCACAGCTGGCGACGCTCCCCGAGGCTGTAACCGGAAGCAATCCACCCACCTGCTGCCACGGTCTTAGAGAGGTGGACTTGAACAAAAACAATCAAGGCGGCCACCTCCACCGCAGAGAAGATCTCCCTGGCCTGGACTTCCTCCCCCCTCAAACGCCCGCAATGGAGCCGGGTACGGGGTGTTGGGCCCTTCCCCTTGCCCTTGTCGGCTCCCTTAGCCATGGTCCTGGGCACAAGAAGAAGGAAAGAAGAATAGGTGTGAAAAAAATAAGAGAGAGAGCGGAAGAAATAAAGCAGGTAATAAAGTAATAAAAAGTAAAAAAAAACACAAAATATAGATGTAGGAAATTGTAGAGATAGATAATAAGCAAAAAAAAGATCAGGAAAACATAGGATTACAAAGATGTAAGATGGATAGAAAGGTAGCATGCCCAAACACCATAGCAATGAATGAAAAACAAAATGGCCGTGCCCATAGAGGACCGCGTGGGTAAGTGTAGTATCTTGGTATTCTCTATGCTATCCCTCTCTACCTCTATTGGAATGTGCATCACCTAAATACTACAGCACGTGTGGACTTCTCATCATTACAGTAAGTTTGCGCGATATTTTCCCTGCAACAACGCAAAAACACACGCAAACTCTTAATAGCACGCCGCACACAACGCGAGATTGCCAATAGCGCCCGGAACCGGAAATACGCAACGCACACAAGATGGCCACGCCCATGTACGACCGCATGGGTAACTTCGTGGTCGTTGCGCTGCAAGAGGGCCGCGAAGACGCAAAAAACCCTGCGAAAACACAAAAAAAACCAATCCGCTAATTTGCACGAATTCGTGGATTGCGAGTTCGATTTCGCGCGAACTCGCGCCCCGCGAATCTCGCGAAATTGCAGAAAAACGAATTTAGCAAAACTGAAAGCACTTAGCAGGTGCAAAAGTTCAAGCTAATTTGTAACCATTCCCTGTAGTGCTTCCTGAGGGCCCCCCCCAGAGTTCATTTGCCTACTTGCAACTATTCTCTAACCCTGCCCTGACCCTCAAAGCAGGGTCAGAGAATAGTTACAATTATGACACAATGCTCCTGTAAAAAATTTAAACTGCAACAGGAAGCACTTACAGCTAAGGAAGCAGGTGCCAGACTTGAAGCTCAAATTCAGTTGCACATTCACCAGCCCCAAATTAATTCATCTCAGTTGAGGCTGGGCAGGTGTGCTTTTCCCCCATAATCTACAGTGGTGAACCAGAGGGTGCTGTGATGAACCAGAAGGTGGCAGTGATGAACCAGAGGGTGGCAGTGATGAACCAGAGGGTGGCAGGGATGAACCAGAGGGTGACAGTGGTGAACCAGAGGATGGCAGTGATCAACCAGAGGGTGGCAGTCTTGAACCAGAGGGTGGCAGTGATCAACCAGAGGGTGGCAGTGATGAACCAGAGGGTGGCACTGGTGAACCAGAGGGTGCTGTGATGAACCAGAGGGTGGCAGTGATAAACCAGAGGGGGACAGTGATGATCCAGAGGGTGGCAGTGGCAAACCAGAGAGTGGCAGTGATGAACCACAGTGTGGCATTGATGATCCAGAGGGTGGCAGTGGTTAACCAGAGGGTGGAAGTAATGAACCAGAGTGTGGCAGTGATTAACCAGAGGGTGGCAGTGGTGAACCAGAGGGTGTTGTGATGAATCAGAGGATATCAGTGATGAACCAGATGGTGACAGTGATGAACCAGAGGGTGACAGTGGTGAACCAGGGGGTGGCAGTGATGAACCAGAGGGGGCACTGGTGAACCAGAGGGTGCTTTGATGAACCAGAGGGTGACAGTAATGAACCAGAGGGGGACAGTGATGATCAAGAGGGTGGCAGTGGCAAACCAGAGGGTGGCAGTGATGAACCAGAGGGTGGCAGTGATGATCCAGAGGGTGGCTGTGGCGAACCAGAGGGTGGCAGTAATGAACCAAAGGGTGGCAGTTGTGAACCAGATGGTGACAGTGATGAACCAGAGGTTGGCAGTGGTGAACCAGGGGGTGGCAGTGATGAACCAGAGGGGGCACTGGTGAACCAGATGGTGCTTTGATGAACCAGAGGGTGACAGTAATGAACCAGAGGGGGGCAGTGATGATTAAGAGGGTGGCAGTGGCAAACCAGAGGGTGGCAGTGATGAACCAGAGGGTGGCAGTGATGATCCAGAGGGTGGCAGTGGCAAACCAGAGGGTGGCAGTAATGAACCAGATGGTGACAGTGATGAACCAGAGGGTGGCAGTGGTGAATCAGAGGGTGGCAGTGGTGAACGAAAGGGTGCTGCGATGAACCAGAGGGTGGCAGTGATGAACCAGAGGGGGACAGTGATGATCCAGAGGTTGGCAATGGCAATCCAGTGGGTGGCAGTGATGAACCAGATGCTGACAGTGATGAACCAGAGCGTGGCAGTGGTGAACCAGAGGGTGGCAGTGATGAACCAGAGGGTGACAGTGATGAACCAGAGGGTGGCAGTGTTGAACCAGAGGGTGGCAGTGATGAACCAGAGGGTGACAGTGATGAACCAGAGGGTGGCAGTGTTGAACCAGAGGGTGGCAGTGATGAACCAGAGGGTGGCAGTGGTGAACCAGAGGGTGGCAGTGATGAACCAGAGGGTGGCAGTGATGAACCAGAGGGTGGTAGTGGTGAACCAGAGGGTGACAGTGGTGAACCACAGGGTGGCAGTGGTGAACCAGAGGATGACAGTGCTGAACCAGAAGGTGGCAGGTGTGAACCAGAGGGTGGCAGTAGTAAACCAGAGAGTGCTGTGATGAACCAGAGGGTGACAGGGGTTAACCAGAGGGTGCTGTGATGAACCAGAGGGTGGCAGTGGTGAACCAGAGGGTGGCAGGGGTGAACCAATGGGTGGCAGTGGTGAACCAGAGAGTGCTGTGATGAACCAGAGGGTGGCAGGGATGAACCAGAGGGTGACAGGCGTGAACCACTGGGTCGCAAACAGGCTGGACATGTAGAAACAACATGGTTGCGACCGTTGCGACCACACAAGTAAGTTCGCGTTCCCAAACTTGTAAAAAACCCTCGTGAACTGGCAAAAACCCTCGCGAACATGCAAAAAAAAAATGTGCACGAATTTGCGGATTTTGCGGATTGCGAGTTCGCGCGAATTCGCAGACCGCGAATTCGCAAATTTTGCCGATACTTAGTAAATATCAAATCATATTGCTTCCAACATTAATACAACATCTAACACATTAATACAACATCTAACACATATTTCTATTGGTTACACATTTCAGCCCTTTTCAATTGACAAAAGTGTGAACCCTACCCCCAATCCACTTACTGCCTGTTACCAAAGTTCAGCACACAATGCTGCTAATCCAAACAGCAAGTGTGCTTGACTTTTCAAAATATCACCTATCTAATGTAATATACCGTTCAAACAATTTTTCTTAACCAATAAGAAACATGCTTTTAAAAACAGAAACATGCACCCTACTTTTCAGACTACAATGTTTTAAACAGACAATCATTTTTATTATTTTTTCAAAACTGCACCTTATCTACCATTTTAGAAGAATCTTACTTTTCAAACAGCCATTTCATTTACAGAGACCATCTAAATGCAACCAGACCTCCTTTCAAGATGTTCAGAGTATGGATTGTTGGACACAGCTATATTATCTGGAGCCAAAGGTACGCAGAAATGAGAGCCATTCACAAAGACCTAGGTTTGCCAAATGTAGACATTAAATTGATTGAACAGAGAGGGTTAAAGTGGCACCAATTGGTGACATTGGTTAAATCCTTTTTACATTTCCAACACCCTGACCTTATTATTGTGCACTGTCGTGGCAATGACCTAGGCACTTTCGCTGGGGTAGGTCCGGAAATGCTTATGAAGGACACCTTTGGAGAATTGATGTCACTTTTCCCCCAAACTGCCTTTGTGTATTCTAACATATGCCAAAGGCAAAAATTGAACTAGTCCAATACATTTTGTCCACAGATTGAGAAAGCTAGGAAAAATGTCAATACATCTGTTTCTGCTTTTCTCCGAGATTATAGGATGGGGTCAATTTACCACAACAATCTTCGTTTCAATATGGATGGCATCTATAGGACAGATGGTGTACATTTTAGAGAGTCTTCCTCATTAACTTTAGACTCTTCATAGGCACTTACTTGTAAGTACCAAAATCTCTCAATAAACACAAGGTCTCTTTTTAGAGCCACCCAAAATCTAAACACATAAGCTTCATGTATATCTGAAAAATATTACTTTTTTTCCCTTGGAGTCGCTCACCCGACGCGTTGGAGTCGTGCACCCAACGCATGCACACCAGGGAGCGCGCCTAATTTTACCGTAACAAAAAAATAGCAACTATCACTAATTTCTACTCTGGCCGGAAGCCCATACCCCGGGGTTCATATATAATGTTGGGGGCCGTGGGGGGAAAACCCAATACACCCACGGTCCCAGCCAGCTCCCCGCGTCCTTTGGGAGCCGGCATTGCTTTTCCACATGGGGAGCTGCTAACATCCCTCCCGTACCCCATTAAAATCCCCAGAATTTGGCCCTCCGGTAGCTAATTATTAAAGCCTGCGCTTCGTTTTATTTGTTTGTTTATGGCATGATCCACGCACCCTAAGCGCACATTGCTGTTTTTAGAAAAAACAATAAAACATTTGTTTTAGACCCAGGAGTCATTGTGGGACCCTCTAAGCAGATTTAGAGGGTAAAGATATTTCTACCCTCCCCCTTTATGCGTTTTGCACACTTGTTCCACTGACTTCTTCAACCTCGCTTCTACCGAGGCACAAAATGGCTGCCAACACTTTCTGGTTTCGAATGTTGACAACCACTTGACAGCCAATTAGCATTCAGCGCGTGATCGGGACAGTGCACTTAGAGTGCGGGCAGGATGCGCGGATCCACCGAGACCATAGATATATATGTACTTTTATTTGTAAATTTCTCAGAAACCACTGCATGGATTTACACCATTTGAGCAAAAGGCACGAGTCAGAACCAAGGACTACCACTTTGCCAAATTTGGAGTAATTCCGTTCAGCAGTTCGGGCTGTAGCCGCGATGAACGGTTCCTATGGAAAATTGCATGGGGAAAACATGTTCTGGGACCCCCTTTTTTCTCAGCCCCGCTTCACTAATCACCCCGAGACTTTCAGGATAGGAGCGGACTGGAGCGCCCCACCAGTTTTGATAATTTTGCAAAGATTCATCAACCGGCGCCAAAGTTATTCCAAACAGAATGTTGCGGATTTCCCATGGAAAATAGGTCCTATCTATATCTACCTACCGCCAGTAGGTTATAAATATTTATATATATATTCACTGAAAAAAAACATAGGTTTGACACCAGTTATAGTTAGCTGGAAATTTTACTGACATAAAACCATTGAAATTCCCATGTTATAGTTAGTTGGACTCACTATAACTTGCGCCCCTGCAATGCACTGCTGATGACGTCACATATTACATCACTCATGACATGGTCAGTGACATCACTCATGACATCACTGATGACACCATCCTTGTGACAGAGTGAAAGACCTCCTTTCAGTGTAATGTAACCCTTGAAACACATATTCAAAAATAGAAACTAACATTTTCAAAAACATGGAGATACCCATACCAGTTACAACAACCAATTCAGTAATTCCACCATCTATATACACATCCACTCGTTCACCAACAGTTCTATATAGTTTTATGGTTTTATGTCAGTAAAATTTCCAGCTAACTATAACTGGTGTCAAACCTATGGTTTTTTCAGTGAATTTAATAGGTTTTTTAAATGCTAATTCCTAACTATAACTGGTGTAAAACCTATGGTTTTTTCAGTGAATTTCATAGGTTTTTTAAATGCTAATTCCTAACTATATATAGGGCCTCAAACCTATGTTTTTTTCAGTGAATTTCAAAGGTTTCTTAATAGCAAATTTCAATTTCTATCAAATATAATATTTTTTATAATTAATCCTATATTGTATATTGTATATTGTCAATCGACGCCAAAGTTATTCCCAATAGAATGTTGCGGTTTTCCTATAGAAGATAATCCTAACTATAACTACCTACTGGCGACCGCGAGTTGGTGGCTGAAGCGAGCAATTCTGAAAAAATATATATATATATATATATATATATATATTCACTGAAAAAAACATAGGTTATAGACCATATATACTTAGGAATTCGCATTTACAAAACCTTATTTTACTCACACAAAACCATTGAAATTCCATATATAGTTAGTTGCACTAACTATATATCGCGCACCCGCAATCCACTGCTGATGATGTCACATATTACATCATTCATGACATGTTATGTTATGTTATAAACCGTTTTGTAACGCGCTCTGTTACTTGAGAGTATCCTGGCGCGGGAAACGGATCAAAGCGGCAAAGAACAAGACAAGAGAATCCTCCTAACCTGCACTCGTAAATAGGTGGGTTTTCAGATGTTTTTTAAAAGCAGTTACTGTCGGCATGGAGCGAAGGTGGAAAGGGAGGGCATTCCAGGCTCGAGCAACCACCACCGACAATGACATACCACCCAGTCTGGCGCGTTTGAAGCGGGGAAGAGACAGTTTGAACAATGAGGCAGATCTCAGGGTACGTGTCGGGATGTACTTAGTGAATCTTCTCTTCAGATAAGAGGGGCCTTGGTCATGAATTGCGCGAAACGCCAGCACCAAGGCTTTGAACCGAATGCGTTGTATAACTGGAAGCCAGTGAAGCGAGCGCAACTCCGTGCGCACGCTCTTCCACCTAGGGATGTTAAATAAAAGGCGTACAACCGCATTTTGAACAATTTGGAGGCGATTAACCAGGTATGCTGGAATGCCACTAAACAGTGCATTAGCATAATCAAGGCGGGCCAGTATGAGTGCTCTGGCAACCGACTCTCTGGCCTCCCTGGGGAGCAGGGGAAAAAATTTGCGGAGCATTTTCAGAGTGGCAAAACAGGTGCCGGTGAGTTTTTTGATGTGGTACTCAAATCTGAGATCCTCCGCAAACCAAACACCCAGATTTTTTGCAGGTCTTCCCGATCTCGGTTGGGCCAGGAATGTTAGGGGGCCAGAGTGTGCTCTTGAATGAAGGGGGAAAGGAGCCGTAAAAGAGCACCTCGGACTTGTCCTCATTGCACTTCAGCTGGGCCTGTGTTAACCAGCGAAATACTGAGGACAAACAAAGATGAACAGTGGATGTGTCCAGGTTGTCATCTGGCCAGGTAAACAGCAGCTGGGTGTCATCAGCGTACCCTACAATCTTAGCCCCGAACTGTTCAGCCAAGTATACCAAAGGTGTAATGTATACATTGAACAGAAGGGGGCTAAGAGTGGACCCCTGCGGGATCCCTGTAAGCAAAGGTCTTTGCTCCGAGGCATACGGAGGCATCCAAACCTGCTGGGTCCTATCTGATAGAAAAGAAGAAAGCCAATCAAGCATCACTCCCCCAACACCAATGTCTGACAGCCGGCCAAGAAGGAGATCATAAGGGACAGTATCGAACGCGGCAGAGAGGTCCAATAAAATTAGGACCGCTCTGCCACCTCCATCAAGACACTCCCGGATGGCTTCAGACATCTCCACCAGGGCCGTTTCGGTGCTATAGGCAGCCCTAAAGCCCGATTGGGCCGGGTGGAGGGCATTAGATGTTTCCACAAAGCTCTCCATTTGAAGAAGAGCAGCCTTCTCACAAATTTTTGTGAGAGCAGGCAGGAGGGAGATGGGTCGATAGTTTCCCGGGACCGACACATCTAGTCCTGGTTTTTTCAGGAGTGGAAGGAGTTTAGCGTGTTTCCAAACCTGGGGGACCACGCCAGCGGCCAAAGAAAGATTCACCAATTGCGTGATCTCACTGCAAACAGTCTCCGCCACTTCCGAGAGCACTCGGGCAGGGCATGGGTCGACCGGGGAGCCCGATTTAAGGGACTGGAGAAGACGGAGAACATCCTCTTCCAAAACCTGTGCGAAGGTGGTAAGTTGATGCACAGGGGGTGCGGGAGAGGGTGAGCAAGGGCCGGCTACAGAGCGATCAGCGGGAAGTGCCTCTAAAAGGCCTCGCTGGATCTTCGCTATTTTAGTTATAAAAAAATTAGACAGCTCCTCACACCATTGTGCAGAGGACGGGAGGGCCATGGCTTCCGCCACAGGGGACACAAAGCTTTTGACGATCGCAAAGATCTCTCTGCTGTTGTTGTTGGCCTTGTTAATGCGCCCGGCATAATAGAGACCTTTAGCGACCCTAATAGCTCCATAATAGTTTTTTTGAGCAAGTCGAAGGGCGGATTTAGCCTCGGGGCTATACTCTCTCCTCCATAAGCGTTCAAGTCGCTTACAGCCCTGCTTCAGTTCTCTTAGTTCTGGGGAGAACCAGGGTTGGGAGGGCGCGCGTCTGGCTCTGGTCAGCACTGTTTGTTTGGAAGAATGACATGGTCAGTGACATCACTGATGACATCACTGATGACATCTCAAATGACATCACTGATGACATCTCAAATGACATCACTGATGACATCACTGATGACATCTCATTTGACATTACTGATCACATCACTGATGATATCATTCATGTGATAATACGATGAACCTCTTCAGACTCTAATATAACCTTAGATACAATCAGTGTAAACAGACACTCACAGACTGTCACTCATCCATGGAGTTACTCACACACCTAGTCAGTCATGCAAAGAATCAATCACACCTCCATTTCCTCAACTATACAGTTATACAAACTTTACTTATTCAAACATATACTAACACATATTTACTCTCTTATACAATCCCTGATACAAGTTCACAATGATCCATACAGCCACTCACACATTCACTGGCTCTTATGCACAGTTATTTATATATGTCAACTCTCACATGTACTGTGTTTTACATATGTACTTATTTTGACATGTAGCACTGAGATATCCATTCACTCACCAATACACTCATGCACACAGTCAACCGCCCATACAGCTGTTTCCACATGCACTTTTGAAACCATACATCTAGTGAATCAACTGCTCACACATCTATGCACAGAGTCATACACCTCCCAGCCACCCACACACACACTCAGTCTCCCATACAAATACTTGGGCAACCAATCAATAACCCATATAGTTACTCATATAGCTACTTATCAACACATGCAACAGTTTACAGAACAACAGACATAATGATGCACAAATTAAGACAGTTTAGTCACTAACCCATGCACTCAGTGAGACACATTTAATCACTCACTCATACAGTCAGTCATGCACCTACTAAATCCTTCATCCAGACACTTATACATCCACTTATTCTTCAATATGTAAGACATATTTTAACTTTACAGAAACATACAGTCACTGGATGTTGTCATCAGTGATGTCATCAGTGATGTCATTTGAGATGTCATCAGTGATGTCATCAGTGATGTCACTGACCATGTCATGAATGATGTAATATGTGACATCATCAGCAGTGGATTGCGGGTGCGCGATATATAGTTAGTGCAACTAACTATATATGGAATTTCAATGGTTTTGTGTGAGTAAAATAAGGTTTTGTAAATGCGAATTCCTAACTATATATGGTCTATAACCTATGTTTTTTTCAGTGAATTTTCAAGGTTTTGTAAATGCTAATTCCTAACTATATATGGTCTATAACCTATGGTTTTTTCAGTGAATTTTCAAGGTTTTATAAATGCTAATTCCTAACTATATATGGTCTATAGCCTATGGTTTTTTCAGTGAATATATATATATATACATACATATATAAACATATATCATCTGTATATCTATATAAATACAAACATAAATGCATGCATACATATACTTATATGCATACAGATGCATGTTATTTACATGAAAGTTGAAAAAACACTAATAAAAGCAAAGCTAAAAAGCCACCTCATTACAAACAGAATGGCTTTAACTTAAACGAGGGCGAGATCTATTGCATTTTCAATGCTTGTTTACTTTGGTTCCATCAAGAAGGCATTCAGATGTGTCACACATTTGCCATAAATTCTGAATGTTAGCACTCTAGTTGCACATTGGATCACTGTAGTAAAGCTACTGCTCACCAGGGACGTCTGCTGCTGGTATTCAAAGTGCATGTTTCAGTCTGCATGTCAGAATTTTTTTAATGAAATAGAAGAGGATTTGAGAAGTCACTCAAAATGATCCCTAATTTTTCTTTCTGAAGCACTAATCATACTTTCTATGGCAAAATTAACCCCCTCATGTTGTTCCTTTTTAAATTGAGTGTTTTCAGACTTACCACTTCATTCCAATCAAGATGGCTTCTGGTGTGCCATACTTTTGTCATAAGTAAGACTGTTAGCGCTCTAGTTGTTTTTTAGAACACTCTGGGACATTCTGTCATTGGGCTATACTTGGGATACATCTGGGTGATATTTGGGCTACATTTAGGCTCTTTTGTCTCTGGTGGCCATCTTGGGAGACTGTATGTCAGAATTTTTTAATGAAATTGAAGAGGGTTTGAGAAGTCACTCAATGTGCCCTAATTTTTCTTTCTGCAGCACTAATCATAATTCATATGGCAAAATATACCCCCTCATTTTGTTCCTTTTTAAATTAAATGTTTTAAGAGTTATCACTTTATTCCAATCAAGATGGCTTCAGGTGTGCCAATACCTTTGTAATAAGTAGGACTGTTAGCGCTCTAGTTGTTCTTTAGAACACTCTGGGGCATTCTGTCATTGGGCTATACTTGGGCTACATCTGGGTGATATTTGGGCTACATTTGGGCTCTTTTGTCTCTGGTGGCCATTTTGGGAGACTGCATGTCAGAATGTTTTAATGAAATAGAAAAGGATTTGAAAAGTCACTCAAAATGTGCCCTAATTTTTCATTCTGAAGCACTAATCATACTTTCTATGGCAAAATATACCCCCTCATGTTGTTTCTTTTTAAATTAAATGTTTTAAGAGTTACCACTTTATTCCAATCAAGATGGCTTCAGGTGTGCCATACCTTTGTAATAAGTAGGACTGTTAGCGCTCTAGTTGTTCTTTAGAACACTCTGGGACATTCTGTCATTGGGCTATACTTGGGCTACATCTGGGTGATATTTGGGCTACATTTGGGCTCTTTTGTCTCTGGTGGCCATTTTGGGAGACTGCATGTCAGAATGTTTTAATGAAATAGAAAAGGATTTGAGAAGTCAATCAAAATGTGCCCTAATTTTTCATTCTGCAGCACTAATCATACTTTCTATGGCAAAATATACCCCCTCATGTTGTTTCTTTTTAAATTAAATGTTTTAAGAGTTACCACTTTATTCCAATCAAGATGGCTTCAGGTGTGCCATACCTTTGTAATAAGTAGGACTGTTAGCGCTCTAGTTGTTCTTTAGAACACTCTAGGAGGCTGCAGTAGAACACAAAGGAATCAACTGACAGTCTCTGTCCTTGTTGGATGTACATGTTTTACTGAGCATGTCAGACTTCATTTTCACATGACTGAGAAAGATAATGTGAATTTACAGAAAATATGCTTTCAGTTTAGCTTATAGATCCCCTTCCAAACCACTGTGGGAAAATCATGAGATATTAGTTTTCTTTCAAACAATATTCATGATATCACAGCAGAAGGTTTTTTCACATGGTAAAATCCCCTTAGAACCCACCACAATTCCTAAAACGAGTATGGTACCATCAACAAATGATTTATAATGTAACTAAAGTCCTAAAACCCTCTATTAACTACAATGCTTTTTAATGAGGTGCTATCATGTATATTGGTCCCAAGATGGCTGCCAACACTTCTTGGATGAAGTGCTGACAGCCAATCAGATCAGATGTGTGGTTAGGCTCCGCCCAGATATATATCTTTTTTTGAACCTAAATTACTCAAAATCCACTGGAGCACATATAATGAGACCTAGCAAAGGCACATCGGGCTAACAGTCCCTACAATTTTGCCAAGTTTTGTGCAAATCCATTCAGCCGTTCGAGCTAAAAGTGAGGCCAACCGCCCTATGGAAATTAACATGGGAAAAACGCGTTTTGGGACCCCCCTTTTTTCTCGCCCCCCCCTTGATGCAACCCCCCCAAATTGTCAGGGGCTGCTCAGAAACAAAATGTTCCATTTCCCTGAAAATTTCAGCAAATTCCGTCCACAAACGCCAAAGTTATTAGACATAGAATTTTCAAAAATCCCATAGAGAAAAAATCCTAACTATATATACCTACTGGCGACCGCCAGTAGGTAATATATATATATATATATATATATATATATATATATATATATATATATATATATATATATATATATATATATATATATATATATATATATATATATATATATATATATTCAGCTCCAAAGGTGTCCCTCAGTTTAAGCAGCACTCAAACATCACTGTGCTGAAAGCTTCTTTATTGGTATGGCGAAAAAACGTCAGTTGGTTAATAAAACAGCTGAATTCTCGGTAGCCTGACGCGTTTCAAAGTTTCCTTCTTCCTCAGAGGCTGGCGATTTCAGGTGAGTGCAGGGCAGGCTCTGCTCCCGTGATTTATGCATATGGCACGCCCATGATTTGGGACGCTCGTATGAGGCAGTGCATAGCATGCTGGGAGTTAGAGTCCGCATTTCAGTCCCCAGATGGCTGTACTCACAATGTCTGTGCATAAGCCCACACTGGGCCCCAGCCGACGCTTCTCTTCTAGATCCTTCGTGATGCTCCACACATGAACTCGTGTGTGTCAAGTTCCGTGGCCCCCGCCGAAGGGGTGGTGCAAGCTTAGGCGGTAGGACAACCGCCTTGTATATTCAGCTCCAAAGGTGTCCCTCAGTTTAAGCAGCACTCAAACATCACTGTGCTGAAAGCTTCTTTATTGGTATGGCGAAAAAACGTCAGTTGGTTAATAAAACAGCTGAATTCTCGGTAGCCTGACGCGTTTCAAAGTTTCCTTCTTCCTCAGAGGCTGGCGATTTCAGGTGAGTGCAGGGCGGGCTCTGCTCCCGTGATTTATGCATATGGCACGCCCATGATTTGGGACGCTTGTATGAGGCAGTGCATAGCATGCTGGGAGTTAGAGTCCGCATTTCAGTCCCCAGATGGCTGTACTCACAATGTCTGTGCATAAGCCCACACTGGGCCCCAGCCGACGCTTCTCTCCTAGATCCTTCGTGATGCTCCACACATGAACTCGTGTGTGTCAAGTTCCGTGGCCCCCGCCGAAGGGGTGGTGCAAGCTTAGGCGGTAGGACAACCGCCTTGTATATTCAGCTCCAAAGGTGTCCCTCAGTTTAAGCAGCACTCAAACATCACTGTGCTGAAAGCTTCTTTATTGGTATGGCGAAAAAACGTCAGTTGGTTAATAAAACAGCTGAATTCTCGGTAGCCTGACGCGTTTCAAAGTTTCCTTCTTCCTCAGAGGCTGGCGATTTCAGGTGAGTGCAGGGCGGGCTCTGCTCCCATGATTTATGCATATGGCACGCCCATGATTTGGGACGCTCGTATGAGGCAGTGCATAGCATGCTGGGAGTTAGAGTCCGCATTTCAGTCCCCAGATGGCTGTACTCACAATGTCTGTGCATAAGCCCACACTGGGCCCTGACGTTTTTTCGCCATACCAATAAAGAAGCTTTCAGCACAGTGATGTTTGAGTGCTGCTTAAACTGAGGGACACCTTTGGAGCTGAATATACAAGGCGTTTGTCCTACCGCCTAAGCTTGCACCACTCCTTCGGCGGGGGCCACGGAACTTGACACACACGAGTTCATGTGTGGAGCATCACGAAGGATCTAGGAGAGAAGCGTCGGCTGGGGCCCAGTGTGGGCTTATGCACAGACATTGTGAGTACAGCCATCTGGGGACTGAAATGCGGACTCTAACTCCCAGCATGCTATGCACTGCCTCATACGAGCGTCCCAAATCATGGGCGTGCCATATGCATAAATCACGGGAGCAGAGCCCGCCCTGCACTCACCTGAAATCGCCAGCCTCTGAGGAAGAAGGAAACTTTGAAACGCGTCAGGCTACCGAGAATTCAGCTGTTTTATTAACCAACTGACGTTTTTTCGCCATACCAATAAAGAAGCTTTCAGCACAGTGATGTTTGAGTGCTGCTTAAACTGAGGGACACCTTTGGAGCTGAATATACAAGGCGGTTGTCCTACCGCCTAAGCTTGCACCACCCCTTCGGCGGGGGCCACGGAACTTGACACACACGAGTTCATGTGTGGAGCATCACGAAGGATCTAGGAGAGAAGCGTCGGCTGGGGCCCAGTGTGGGCTTATGCACAGACATTGTGAGTACAGCCATCTGGGGACTGAAATGCGGACTCTAACTCCCAGCATGCTATGCACTGCCTCATACGAGCGTCCCAAATCATGGGCGTGCCATATGCATAAATCACGGGAGCAGAGCCCGGCCTGCACTCACCTGAAATCGCCAGCCTCTGAGGAAGAAGGAAACTTTGAAACGCGTCAGGCTACCGAGAATTCAGCTGTTTTATTAACCAACTGACGTTTTTTCGCCATACCAATAAAGAAGCTTTCAGCACAGTGATGTTTGAGTGCTGCTTAAACTGAGGGACACCTTTGGAGCTGAATATACAAGGCGGTTGTCCTACCGCCTAAGCTTGCACCACCCCTTCGGCGGGGGCCACGGAACTTGACACACACGAGTTCATGTGTGGAGCATCACGAAGGATCTAGGAGAGAAGCGTCGGCTGGGGCCCAGTGTGGGCTTATGCACAGACATTGTGAGTACAGCCATCTGGGGACTGAAATGCGGACTCTAACTCCCAGTATGCTATGCACTGCCTCATACGAGCGTCCCAAATCATGGGCGTGCCATATGCATAAATCACGGGAGCAGAGCCCGCCCTGCACTCACCTGAAATCGCCAGCCTCTGAGGAAGAAGGAAACTTTGAAACGTGTCAGGCTACCGAGAATTCAGCTGTTTTATTAACCAACTGACGTTTTTTCGCCATACCAATAAAGAAGCTTTCAGCACAGTGATGTTTGAGTGCTGCTTAAACTGAGGGACACCTTTGGAGCTGAATATACAAGGCGGTTGTCCTACCGCCTAAGCTTGCACCACCCCTTCGGCGGGGGCCACGGAACTTGACACACACAAGTTCATGTGTGGAGCATCACGAAGGATCTAGGAGAGAAGCGTCGGCTGGGGCCCAGTGTGGGCTTATGCACAGACATTGTGAGTACAGCCATCTGGGGACTGAAATGCGGACTCTAACTCCCAGCATGCTATGCACTGCCTCATACGAGCGTCCCAAATCATGGGCGTGCCATATGCATAAATCACGGGAGCAGAGCCCGCCCTGCACTCACCTGAAATCGCCAGCCTCTGAGGAAGAAGGAAACTTTGAAACGCGTCAGGCTACCGAGAATTCAGCTGTTTTATTAACCAACTGACGTTTTTTCGCCATACCAATAAAGAAGCTTTCAGCACAGTGATGTTTGAGTGCTGCTTAAACTGAGGGACACTTTTGGAGCTGAATATACAAGGCGGTTGTCCTACCGCCTAAGCTTGCACCAGCCCTTCGGCGGGGGCCACGGAACTTGACACACACGAGTTCATGTGTGGAGCATCACGAAGGATCTAGGAGAGAAGCGTCGGCTGGGGCCCAGTGTGGGCTTATGCACAGACATTGTGAGTACAGCCATCTGGGGACTGAAATGCGGACTCTAACTCCCAGCATGCTATGCACTGCCTCTTACGAGCGTCCCAAATCATGGGCGTGCCATATGCATAAATCACGGGAGCAGAGCCCGCCCTGCACTCACCTGAAATCGCCAGCCTCTGAGGAAGAAGGAAACTTTGAAACGCGTCAGGCTACCAAGAATTCAGCTGTTTTATTAACCAACTGACGTTTTTTCGCCATACCAATAAAGAAGCTTTCAGCACAGTGATGTTTGAGTGCTGCTTAAACTGAGGGACACCTTTGGAGCTGAATATATATATATATATATATATATATATATATATATATATATATGCAGTAAAACTCTTCGGCTCTGTAATCCCTTTCCCGTAGGGCACAAAAAAAGAGCACGGACCACCAAGTGCAAATCCTTCAATTTATTTGTGCTATTTCAGTCCATGGTACAGCAAGATGGGGCAGCCATTATGCATTTCATCCCAAGCGTGGGACTTGATCACATATATATATATATATTACCTACTGGTGGTCCCCAGTAGGTATATATAGTTAGGACCTAGTTACCATAGGAAATTCCGAACATTCTATTGGGAATAACTTTGGCGCCGATTGAGGGATCTGCCTGTAATTTTCCTTAAATTTGCCTCGCTGCGCTCCGCTCCTTCCCTGAAAGTTTCGGGCAGATTCATTAGGCGGGGGCCGAGAAAAAAGGGGGGTCCCAAAACATGTTTTCCTCATGTTAATTGCCATATGGGCATTCTGACAAGGCTACAGCTCGAACGGCTGAACGAAATTATACCAGATTTGGCAAAATGGTAGGGACTGGTATGCAGCAGTGCCTTTTGTTGTAAATCCCTCCAGTAGATCTTGAGAAAATTGAATTTGAAATTTTTCAAATGGCATTTTCTATGGGACCTTTAGACACGGCTATAGTCCGAACGGCTGAACGGAATAACACCAAACTTGGCAAAATGGTAGGGACAGGTTTGCAGTAGTGCCTTTTCTATATTTGGTGAAAATCCTTCCAGTAGTTGTTGAGAAAATGAATTTGAGCAAATTATATATCTATATGCGCTCAACATTCTATTGGGAATAACTTTGGCGCAGATTGAGGAATCTGTGTGTAATTTTCCAGATTTTTGGCCAGCTCCGCGCCGCTCCTTTTCTGAAAGTTTCGAAGGGATTCGTCAAGCTGGGGCCGAAAGGGGGGTCCCAAAACGTGTTTTCTCCATGTTAATTTCCATAGGGACCTTTAGACACGGCTACAACCCGAACGGCTAAATGGAATTACATCAAACTTGGCAAAATGGTAGGGCATGGTATGCAGATGTGCCTTTTCTGTATTTGGTGAAAATCCCTCTAGTAGTTGTTGAGAAAATTGAATTTGATCAAATTATATATCAATATGCGTTTACCGTACACGCACCGTACCGTATGCGTACGTGCGCGTACCCTTACGCGCACGACTGAGTTTCTGATTGGCTGGCAGTCGACTGTCAACATTCCAAACTGTCCAAACCAGGAAGTGTTGGCCACCATCTTGTTTTCCAGGAGAACTGAGGCATAAGAGAGCCCAAAACAAGAGTGGAAAACACGAAAAGGGGGCAGGGTAGAGACCCCCCAACCCTCTAGCCCTTCTCAGGGGGTCCCAAAAGGACCCCCAAGGGCAAAAAAAAAGAATCACGGGGTACGCGCACCGTACGCGTAGGGTACGCGTACCGTGCGCATACCCCACGTTTTTTTTTTTTTTTAAACTTGGTGGTGCTTCTGGGACCCCCTGAGCAGGGCTAGGGGGTCAGGGGGTCTCAACCCTGCCCCCTTTTCATATTTTCCACTCTTGTTTTGTGCTCTCTTGTGCCTCACTTCTCCTGAGAAACAAGATGACTGCTCAGGTGGTCCCAGAAGGATAATAACATATATAAACGTTATCCGCTAATAGAATTAGCATTTACAAAACCTTTGAAATTTATTGAAAAAAAACATAGGTTTCACGCCTGATATAGTTAGGAATTAGCATTTAATAAACCTTGCAAATTCACTGAAAAAAGATAGGTTTCAAGCCTTATATAGTTAGGAATTAGCATTTAAAAAACCTTGCAAATTCACTTAAAAAACCATAGGTTTCAGGACTTATATAGTTAGGAATGAGTATTTAAAAAACCTTGCAAATTCACTTAAAAAAATAGGTTTCAGGCCTTATATAGTTAGGAATTAGCATTTTAAAAACCTTGCAAATTCACTTAAAAAACCATAGGTTTCAGGCCTTATATAGTTAGGAATTAGCATTTAAAAAACCATTGAAATTGCTCCTATATAGTTAGTTGTACTAACTATATTTCGCGCACCCGCAATCCACTGCTGATGATGTCACATATTACATCATTCATGACATGGTCAGTGACATCACTGATGACATCTCAAATGACATCACTGATGACATCTCATTTGACATCACTGATCACATCACTGATGATATCATAATAATAAGGGGAGGGTGCCATGCCCCTGGGGTCCCACCCCCCAGGGCCCAGTCTCTATTGTGTATGCTACCCACCCAGGGCATCCACTCACCACTGATAGGGACTGCGGGTGAGCCCCAAGGGCCCCATGGACCCTGCCAGCTTCCCGTCTCCTGTGGGAGCTGGCATTGTTTTGACACAGAGGAAACTGCTAAACATGCTCACTGTGTGTCAAAGCAATCGTCCTCCGAGAGGACACCTCAGCTCCCAGCAAGTGAGATTACAGTTCTTGTTTGCTGGCAGCTGAGTGTTGCTCTGACTTGGCGGGTGCTGTCAAAGTGCCCACCAAGTCAGGGCAAACAGGTATGTCCCTGGGATGGGCACCCAGGACATAGAAGGCCCATTATTGGCTCAGTAGGGGGGCTGTTAAGCCTCCCTCCTTTCTTCAATGTTGCCCTGAAGACGAGGTGGTCCCTGGGGCTGCAGGGCAGGCTGTGCGGCTCCTGGCATTCAAAGTAAGAACAGCTCTGGGGTGGTGGTGGCCCCTAGGGCTCCGGAATAGTCTGCGTGGCCCCCCACAATATTTTAAGAAAGAGCCCCAGTCCCCAGGGCTGCGCGTTGTCCAAGAGGACCCTCATTTATAAATGAACGGGAGGTGGTGGTCCCCGGGGCAGCAAGACAGGTCCACATTGATTGGTAAAGAAGCTGTCAGGACTGTCGGAGTTCCCGAGCACAGAGACGGAGGACTGTAAAAACCCTTTGACTCCACACTAGACCACTTCGCGTTCCAGCGTGTAGGTCTTCAACTCACTTCCGGGTCACTTGTGGAACGACCTGTTCACTGTCGGGCTCTCTGTTCCTGAAACCGCTGCTGGCCGCATAGTTCTTGGCTCCTGTGTCTCCTTGTTCCGTTTCCTGCTCGATGTCGCAGCTCTAGACATTCGCCTCCCTTTGCGCCTGTTCTATTTTGAGGCTGCACTGTTTGTTGGCGTCCTCATTTCACTCCTGCATTCTCCAAGGTTCCAATTGGCAGTGCTTTGGTTCCCCGCAGTCCTGGAGCACAGTGAATCCTTGGTAGGTGCATTCCCTTGTGTCTTGGATATTCAAGGTCTCGGCTCTCCCTTTTTGCAGGGAGACAGTTCCTATGGGCATATTCGCTCTGTGCCATTGTTCCTCATTTGCATTTTGTCTGTTGGAGTAACGACTGGTCCATGGAGATTCAATCGTCTTTATTTTTGTTTTTTGATTACCCCATGGTGTACATGATGACAAGAAACACTACCTGGCTATAAAGAGGTTGTTCCCGTAGCCGCATAGGTGTTTCGGGCATTATCTCCATTTTTTACTATTTGCTAGAGACTAGTAGTCATAGGTAGGTGTTGAGAGATCTGTCTAGACTTAGTATCCAGTCCTATAGAGAGGATTACACTCTTACAAGGTTTTCTGTTACTATTTCAGATTTATTTTTGAGCGTTATCTACACAAGTTGTTTTCATTTAGCGGAAGAATGGAATACATAGGTACTATTAATACTGACAATAGTCTTTCTTTCTTGTTTTATGTAGGGTTTTCCTGAGTGTGTGGCCCTGTCCTTGAAGAGGTTACGACGAGGGATGTCCATTGGTGTCTTCTCCCTATTTTCCTTCTTCCCCAGATATCACTGTTTTGCTTTGGCTTTGTTGGGCAATTCAGTAGTCTTGGGAGGTTTGGACCTATCATCCTTGCCTAACACTCCTGCGGAAACTTGAGCTTGTGTCAGAAGCCCAGTGGAGGTGGTGCTTCTCTGGGAAATATTAAGCCCCAGGAGGGGGAGCCTCTGCACCCCCCTCCCTTATAATAAAGAATGCTCCAAGGACCTGGCCCACTGGGTGGTGATAATAGGCCTTTGCTTGATTTAAAAAATATTTTTTTGATGTGATAAATAATAAAATAAAATGTGTTTTTTGGCCCTGCAGTGTCCCTGTGGGACCACCCCTAGAGGCATAGCAGGTCAGGGTATTTCTACCCGGCCCCTTTTGGCTTATTGTTGTGAGAGGCTGGCCTGGTATACACTGTCCAATAATTAAAGTGGGCACCCTGCACCAGTCCAGACAACCCTTATGGTGATTTAAGAGGTCTCAGATACCCTTGGAAAGCTATCCAACTTGTATCTGTGGAGAGCGGCCTTCAGGCTAAGTCTTGACGGAGTGGAAAGCAGCTTGTTTTACCAGAATGCAATCTTATAGTATAGATTAAATGAAAAGAGAACTACACTGTAGTTATGAATAATATGTAATTATTATATAAGACTGCCTGGTATGTTAAAGTATCTCCTACACAAAGATAGACACAAAGCACAAAATACTTCAGCAAAGAAATGAGAGTAAATAGCACTAATACACAGTGGGCCCCAGGGGGGACCAAATCATATACTAAGAAAGTGGTATAAGAACCACGACTCGAGTCAGGACGATGTCGAGAGGACCCAAGTTACCTAACCCAGGAAAGCCGGGTGCATAGATTTGAAGTGGCGTCGGATCGCCCCGTTTAACCCAATGGGGGACTTTGAAGAAGAGCCGCTGCTGGTAGGGAGAAGGATGTCCGTTGGAATACAAACATGGATTCTTGTCGAAGGGTACCTGAAAGCAGAGGGGACAGAGTCTGGGTCACTTGGGAGTGACCAGGGGCTCGGTAGAAGAATGCCCACCGATATCAGGTGCTTCAGGTTAGTTGACGGTGACCTTGACTCTGAAGCTGCCTGGAACAGGCGAGGTTGAGGACGACCAAGAGCCGGATGCAAGCTGTCCCATGAAAGATGTTGAGTGCTGAGGGGTCGGTGTCTTGCGGGAGCACCAACAAGCCTCAGCAAAGGCAACCCACACAGAAGGTCAAGGAAGTGTACGGTTCGGAGCAGCAAGGTCCAGGAAACTCACTACACACAGGAGAGTCAGGGAAATCCTGGAGCAACCAGGGGAGACAAGAAAAGCAAAGCTGACCCTCAAATGGACCCACAGGCTGGAGGCACAGGAGTCGCAAGAGGACCTCGAGCAGCTTCACAAAACAGCAAGCTACGGAGCACTCGATATGAGGTGGATGAAGATCTTTGTGCAGAAAGTTGCCAAAGGCTGGGGCTACTTGGATCACAATGCACATGTTAAGGAATAGCCAACAAGAACATGCACTTGCAAAAGTACACGGTACACAGGGGTTCAGGTATTGCAGCCCCTACAAGGGATTTTGACCTCAAACTTGTTGAGAGGGCAGCTCGGGCCTCAAGCAACATTGGAACTTGCCTTCTGTGTTGTCAAGACTTTCGGAGTCCATCGGAGCTCGGGATCAGCAGACCGGTCAGCAGTGTTGCAGTGCCTGTGAATGCAGGGGAGTGACTCCTTCAGTCCAAGTGAGATTATCTTCAGTTGTCTTTGCTGCTCCACAGGTCCTGAACAGTTCCTGTATGGTGCACAGGCACAGACGATGCAGCAGACTGAGAGGGGAATGGAGTCAGGCCCAAACTAAGTCCAGCAAAGTCCATAGTGCCCAGACGGTCGAAGTGCAGTGGTTTCAGGTTAGAATCTTGTCCACGATGAATCTAAGGTCCAACAGGCACGCCCTGAAGTACCCACGGGAGAGGGTTGGAAAGATTCAGAGGACCCTCCCAGAGGAGAGTCTGAACAGAGGGGAGGTTACTCCCATGTCCTTAGTCCAGTTTCATGCCAGAGCGGGAGCTAACAGCTCCCAGGACTGGTTTGAACTGGACTATCCACAGGGACACCAAATGTGCCCCTCATGCAGACTTTCAGTCGCTGGCAAGTCAACCCACCCAGCCCTAATGCACTAAATCTTGTCTGGAAAATGGTCACACCTCCCTGTGACAGGATGCCTATTGTTCTGCCTTCCCCTGCTCGAGCTTGGCTCAGTAGCAGGCGGGTAGAAATGTGTCTCTGGTCGACAGCAATCTTGAAGAAAAATTGGAAAATTCTCCAATTAGATCAAACCACATCTCATATTATCGGGAAACACCCAAACATAACTTTTAGAAGAGCAAGAAATGTAAAGTTGGTGCACTGTCACCTCCGTGAAGGGAACAAAACTAGCTCAGTAGATAAATACAAAAGGATTTGTAAAATGTTACAGTTGCAAGGTGTGCCAAATTGAAAAAAACATCAAATACATTGAATTGGCTAACAAAAGGATTTGGAAAATCCAGGAATTGATGACACGTAAAAGCCAATACTTGATATATGTAATCGAATGACCGTGATCCTTCAAATATTTTGGAAGCACATTATGTGAACTAAAGAAACGCATCTTTGAACACGTTCGAGCCACTGTAAACAAGGACCGCAGCAACGCGGTTGCAAAAAAAATAGATGTGACTGGAAGCAACTTTAGTTCTGTGCAATTGAAACTGTAAGCTGTCTGGAAAGAGGCGGAGACAGAGGAAGAACATGAAGACAGAGAGAATCTCGCCACATCTTGGACCTGCGCACCTACATACCATATGGTTGGAATCAAAGTGAAGAACTGTATGTACATTTGTGAATTGCACGATGACCAACAATATAAACATGAATCTTTGTAGTTTTGTTTCATAACCTTTTTAAATCACTTTGTCACAAACACAGTGCACTTAAAATATCAAGCTCATCCATATAACTGAATAACAATAGCACTGTGTGATCACTTGAAGCAATACATTGCATGGATTAATCGCGAAAGCAAATAACGGAGGTTGAGGATTACCTGATTTGACTCTTCCACTGGAGGATGAAATTGGGACTGATATAGGTATAATAGTAAATAATTATGAATTAACCCACTGGAGGGTTTGGACTGATAACAGGAATCGAAATAACCTGAAATAGTTAATATCAGAAATATGCTTAATAAAAATAAAAAGATGTGTAACTGAGTAGCAACCATGCTGACAATAGAGGTAGTGCAATCAAAAGTATGGAGGATACAAATTGGAGCTTGTTTGTTTTAAGAATTTTTGTAACACGTTTGTTCTTTCACTTTTTTCACAATATTTCACCTTATGATTGTATTGGCACTACATCACCTATAATGCTTAACTTGTCAAAAACAGAAATGTTGTTGTAATGCACTTGGAAGTATATATGAGTTTGAATGTTGAGGCGAGCGTTACCATGAACAAGGTCTCAGTGAGACCGAAACGTGTAGGTGTTCTTCCTCGTTGTAAATGAATTGTTTTGATTGAGAGTAAAAACGGTAATTCGACCTACCCATGAGTGCGACCCATTTCCTTTTTCTAAACGGAAAAGAGTGTTGAATATATATATATACACAGATAGATAGATAGATAGATAGATAGATAGATAGATAGATAGATAGATAGATAGATAAATAGATATAGATATAGATTACCTACTGGCGGTCGCCAGTAGGTAGTTATAGTTAGGACCAAGTTTCAATAGGAAATCCGCAAAATTCTAGTTCGAATACCTTTGGCGCCGGTTGACGAATCTTCGCAAAATTCTCAAAGAAGATGGGGAGCTCCGCTCCTTCCCTGAAAGTTTTGGGGTGATTCCTGAAGCGAGGGCAGAGAAAAAAGGGTGGTCCCAAAACATGTTTTCCCCATGCAATTTTCCATAGGGACTTCAGACACGGCTACAGCCCGAACTCCTGAACGGAATTACACCAAATTTGGCAAAAAGGTAGAGTTTGGTCCGCAGATCACACTTTATGTTAAATGGTGTAAATCTGTTCAACTGTTCCTGAGAAAATCAAAAGTAAAATCATAGATATATCTATGGACGAAGTACGGTACCCATACAGTACGCGTACCTTCCCGAGCACCAGCGTTATGCTAATTGGCTGTCAACACTCCAAACCAGGAAGTGTTGGCAGCCTCCTTGTGCAGCGTTAGAACCGAGGCATAAGAAAACAGAAAAAGAAAAGCGAAAAACGCAAAAAGGGGGGCAGGGTAGAAACACCCTGACCCCCTAGGCCTGCTTAGGGGGGTCCCACAAGGACCCCAAAGGCCCCCCAAATATATATATATTTTTTTAAATGTGGGATATGCGTAGGGTACACGTACCATGCCCCACACTGCCCCGGGGACCGCCACCCACCAGGGCTTAATTGTATAATGATGGGGGGCCTCTAAGGCCCCCCGAGCCCCGGGAACGCCACCCCCCGGAGCTTTAATATGAAGTATGCAGGCGGCTCATGCCCCCCCGCAGCCCTGGGGACTGCCACCCCGGGGCTTCCTTTTAAAATAAAAAATAAAAAACCTGTGGCGGGGCTCAGGCCCCCCCCAACACGCCCCGGTGACCACCACCTCCCTGGGGCTCTAATATTTAAAATAGGGGGGTCTGTGACGGACCACCACCCCCCGGGGCATTACAAATGATGGTAGGGGGGCCGCGCGGCCGCGCAGCCCCCCCCTCCTGGAGCCTGTGATGGCCATGGGGACCTGCAGTGTCCCGGGATGCCTGCAGTGTCCCGGGGTGTCCCAGCATGTTAGCTGCTCCCCAAGCAGAAAAGCAATGCTGGCTCCCGCAGGATGTGAGGAGCTGGCAGGGACAGTGTGGGGCTTGGGGACCCCTCCACGGTTCCCAACGAGAGGGTCAGACCCCGGGGATGGGGTCCCCAAGGCCAGAAGTAGCCCAGGAGGGGGGCCACGCGGTCCCAAATAAAAAAAAAAATATTTTTTAAAAAGGTGTAGGCCGGCCTGGGGCCTTAATTGGCCTGAGGAGGGGGGCCATGCAGCCCCCTCCTTAAAAATTAAAAATAAAATGTTGCATTCCCCGGGGGATGGGGTCCCTAGGGCCTGGATTAGCCACGGGAGGGGGGCCATGCAGCCCCCTTCCTGTTAAAAAAATAAAAATTATTTTTGGAGGTCAGACCCTGGGGGATGGGATCCCCAGGGCCCAAAAAAAAGAAAAAGAAGGGGTGCTACACAGCCCCCCTTCTTAAAAACAAAAACATTTTTAAAAAACGGGATCGGGGAGGAGGCCACGCCTCCTCCCTGCACCACTCTGCAAACGCGCCCTATGGCGCGTTTGCAGAGGGGGAAGTAATTCCCCTTGAATACTGGGGGTCCCTGGGGGGCAGGTAGCCCACCAGGAACCTCCAGTATGGGCAGGAGGGCTGTGTTGCAGAGAAGTGTATAAATTTCATTACACCTCTCTGCAATGCGGCCCCCTGGTTCATACTGGAGGTTCCCGGTGGGCTAGTTTGCCCCAGGGACCCCTAGAATTCAAGGGGATTTAGTGTCCCCTCTGTAAACGCGCTAGTGGGCTGCGTTGCAGAGAGGTGTAATGAGGCCACGCCCCTTTTTACACCTCTCTGCTACGCGGCCCCTCGCTTATACTGGAGGTTCCTGGTGGGCTAGTTGGCACCCAGGGACCCCCAGTATTCAAGGGGATTTAGTTCTCCCTCTGGAAACGCGCCAGGGGCTGTGTTGCAGAGAGGTGAAATAAGGCCACACCTCTTTTTACACCTCTTTGCAATGCACCCCCCTGGCGCATACTGGATGTTCCTGGTGGGCTAGTTGGCCCAATGACCCCCAGTATGCAAGGGGACTTAATCCCCCAACTTAGAACGCGCTACGGGGTGCGTTTGCACAGTGGTGAAGGTAGGGGGGCGGGGCTTGAGGTGATATGTGTGCAAAAACGCCCTGTGGCGGTGAGTAGCCAAAATATCGAAATTAAAATATCGATATACAACAATATAAATTTTTTAATTTCGATGGCACAGAGTATCGATGTGCAATAATATCGATGGGCAGAATATCGACTTTAAAGTAAGTAATATCGAAGTTAGTAATATCGATATCAAATATATCGATGTTACTAATATTGAAATTTTGTTTAGTGTTATGTATTGTAATATGTATTTTATATGTTTGTTAAACATGTTTTTAATGTTTGTTTAGAAATTATTGATTTTGTTTACATTTTGCGTTTAGTATCAGAGTGTGTTGTAGTTTTATAGGGAAATAGGGTGGGAAGTAATTTAATTATTATTAATTAAAACATATTTTTTAAATACTATAGATTAATAATTAATTATTATTTAAAAATTAATTGGTGATTAATTATTATTAATTAGTTAATTAAATTAATTAGAGTTAATGTATTCATATTTTTTATTCTTTGTTATTGTTAATCAATAATTAATTGGTTATTAATTATAATTAAGTAATTAAATGATAATTACATTTTTGATGTGATTTATTTATGTGTAGTGGGTTGTGTGTTTATAGGGGAATAGGGTGTGAAATAATTAAATTAAATTAATTAAAAAGATTGTATTTATTTTTTGGTATTTATTATTAATTAATTGGTAATGAATGAATTGCTAATTAGTATTTTTTAAATTATTTTATAATATTAATTATAAATACTTTATTAATAAATAGTGTTTATTCTTATTAAAAATGTCTTGTGAAATAATTATTAATTGGTCATTAATTATTAATTGGTAATTAATATTTGTTAATTAGTTAATGTATAATTATATCAATGTTTTTTTTGAAAATTTCTTTATTTGCAAGTTAGGTCACTGTATATTGTATAGACATTCGCACAGTAGTTCTCCACGTTGTGACATATATTTCAGTATACATTGCAAACATTTATATTTTCCGTTTTCTGCGTTCAATAACGTCCCAACTCCCTTAAAGCCTCCCTGCTCCCTCCCCCCCCCCCCGGCACTCAACGTTCCACATAACAGCAATGTATTGGTTTTGCATCAATATGTACAATACAATCTGTATCCAGTAGGGTACCGATCCCCGTTTACATCATATATGCGTATCAGATCATTCCCAGTGTGTCTGCAGCTCGGCTCCCGTGTACATTCGGTCATGGGCGTAGTATCCCCCTGTGAGAGATGACAGACTCAGACTAGTCCTCTTGGTCCTGCACGCCTTGCTCGAATGCTATGAGTAGGGCGTTCCATTCCATTGAGATGGGATGTTTCCTAAGGCCTCTACGCTCTTCCCTGCCTAGTTCCTGTCCCTCGGCCTTGCCCCACCTGACCACCTCCCCGCCCCAGGTCTCTATGTCTGGCGGCGTTGCTGACTTCCATCTCATCGCCACTGACCTCTTCGCTATTAGTAATGCCAGATCCACAAATCTGGACTCCACACTTCTCTTTTTCTCTTTGTGTCCTATCCCCAGCATGCAATAAGAGGCGGATGTGTAGGGTCTATCCGGTACTATATCATTCAGTATGTGATGTATCGTGGCCCAGTAGTGTCCTAGCTTAGGGCATTCCCAGAACATGTGTAACATGCCTGCGTCTTCCTGCCGGCATCTGGGGCAAGTATCGGGCGCAGTCGGGAACATTATGTGAATTCTGCGGGGAGTCAAGTATGCCCTGTGTATAATCATCAATTGTATAAATTTAAACCTGGGGTTCCGAGACACTTTCTTCGGCAATTTCAATACCAGGTCCCATTCTTTGTCGCTCAACGCCACTTCCAAATCCTCCTCCCATCTCAATTTCAGGGGTTGTAGGGGGTCAGCCCTGCCCTCCCGTATCCCAGCAGTCAACCATTTGGTCAAGTGTCCGCCCGCCCCCATGAGGTACTGCATAGTGATCAGCGTGTTGATGGTGGGCTCCACCCCATCCCCCGCCCAATGGGTGCCTACGTAGTGTGCCAATTGTGCATGCTGCAGAAAGAGCGCCCTTGGCGCCTGGTGAAGCCTGGCGAATTCCTCATATGGCAGTAGCCTGTTATCCGAGAAGAAATCCCCGATTTGTGTTATCCCCACCTCCTGCCACACCCGTAGTCTTCTTTCCGTCATCGGACCCGTCCCCAGCGGGATGCCCAGCAGTGGTATCGAGGGTGCCTAATTCGACCGCCCATTTGTATACCTGACCGCCCTCTTCCAGTACACAAGGGCCAGTTTGAGTAGGGGTGGAGTCGGCGCCGGTGCCTTGGCCCCTGGCAGTAACAGCCGATGTATGACCCCCCGGAGTCTGTCGTCCTCTGTCATGTTCAGTTCGTGTAAATTGCGGCCAGCCAACCAATAAACTAGCCATTGCAGTTGGCACGCACAGCTGTAAGCGAACAAATCAGGCACTTCCAAGCCGCCCCTAACCGTGGGTAGTTGCAGCCGGGTCATACTTATGCGTCTCCTGCCCTTCCCCCATATTAGGTCGAGCAATAAAGTGTTAAGTTTCTTAAAATAAGGCATAGGGATAGAGACTGGTAGATTCGTGAAGAAGTATAGGAGACGCGGCAGTACCACCATTTTTGATATAGCCACCCTCCCTGCCACCGATAGCGGTAAAGTAGTCCAGAACTGTACCCGAGCAGTAAGGTTGGTCAGTGCTCGCCCCAGGTTCCCGTCCAGCAGGTCCTGTGGTTGCCGGTATATCTGGAGACCCAAGTACTTGAATGTTACAGGCGCCACCTGGAAACAGTGCGGCGGAAACTGAACATGTGTTCCCGCCACCGGGCTCCGAAAGCCAAACCCATACGACTTTGTCTCATTAATGGCGAGGCCCGATAACTCGCGGAAAGCCTCAAAGACCCGCGGCAGTGGTGTCACTGGGTTATTTATGTTTCTGAGGAAGAGTAGTATGTCGTCGGCATACGCCGATATGACATGATGGGTATTGAGCCTAGTAATCCCCACCGCAGCCGCCACAGTTCGGACTTTCAGCATTAGGGGCTCCAGGGCGATTATAAACAGCAGTGGCGAGAGAGGGCACCCCTGCCTTGTGCCTCTTGCTATGTCTATCCGATCAGAGATGCAGTTGTTGGTCCGAACCCGTGCCGTAGGCTTCCGGTACAACAGAGATACCCAGTCTATAAATCCGGTGGGTAACCCAAATTTGGTCATGGCCGCGAACATGTAGTCCCATCTGAGTGTATCAAACGCCTGCCGTAGGTCCAGCGAGATACAACCCTCGGTGACACTTCCCCCTGCGGTGGGAGACATGAGTTGGTGGAGCCTTCGCAGATTTAGTGCTGTGCTCCTGTTCGGGACGAACCCGCATTGATCGGGGTGTACCATTTCTTGGATGTGTTGAGACAGGCACACCGCCAGTATCTTACTGAGTATTTTGGAGTCAGTGTTCAAAAGTGATAGTGGTCTGTAGTTGTCAGGTCGCAAAGCATCCCTACCCGGTTTCTGAAGGGAGACAATTAGGGCTTGCAGTGTCGTGTCGGGTAGGCCATCGCTCTTCAGTGCCTCGTTATACACCTCATGCAGGCGGGGGGCCAGCAGGTCTATGTATGTTAAGTAAAACTCCGCCGGGAGTCCATCTGACCCGGGTGCCTTGTTTCTAGGCAGAGCCCTAATCGCCATTCTAATTTCCGCTACCGTAATGGGTTTCGCCAGCTCCTTGCTATGCGCCACGCTCAGTTGAGGAACGCATACATCGGAGAAGAAGTCCTCCAACGCCAGTTCCGAGAGTGGAGGGTGCGGGCCGTACAGTGCAGCGTAGTAACGCCGGAACGTCGCGTTGATTTCCCGCTGCCCTTGCACTAAGTCCCCTGAGGGATCCTGGATCTCCATGATAGGGGCAGCTGCCGGTGCGTCCCTGGTCAGGCGCGCCAACAGCGCACCCGCCCTGTCCGCCTGTGCGTGTTGTCGTGTGGTGTATTCCCTATAGTCGAGAACCCTCAACTCCTCTAGAAGTTCAGCATACCGTATATTAGCCTCCTGTAGTTGTGTGAGGGCGCCGCCCGTGCCTGCGGCCTCGATTTCCAGTGCCGCTAAACCGCTTTCTATCTCTCGCAGTCTCCTCAGTACCTGGTGTTTGATGCCTACCTTGGTGCCCATGGCCACCCCGCGAATGGTCGCCTTGAAAGCGTCCCACTCGACCTTCCTGGAGCTTGCTGAACCCGTGTTTTCCGTGAAGTAGTGTGCGGTAGCATCTGATAGGGTGGACTTAAAAATCGAGTCTTCGAGGAGGCCTGGGGACAGCCGCCATGTCGGTATCGGGTAGGTATTCTTCCCCATGTCAGGGACAATTCCACCGGATTGTGGTCCGAGAGCGTCTTCCCCATATGTCCTACCTGCACAATTGACGGCGTAAGTGTCTTGGAGCAAAAGATGCGATCTATCCTGGTGTGGAGGTTGTGTGGTGGGGAGTAGAATGTGTATTCCCTGTGTGATGTATGAAGTGCCCGCCATGAGTCAACTAGGTCCCACCCCTCAGCCCAACGTGCCAATGCCTCCGCCTGTCTTCTACTCTCAGCTGCGTGCAGAGGGGGGTGAGATCTGTCGAGCGTGAGGTCTAGTACCGCGTTGCAGTCTCCACCTATAATCCAATCATACTCCACCCAATCAGTTAGTGCTCTACCCAATTCCACAAAGAACTGCGATTGCCCCACGTTCAGGGCATACAAGCAGCCAAGCACCACACACACACCATTCAGCAATCCCTTAGCAAGCACGTAGCGGCCTTCCCTGTCTATCTTAGATTCAATGAGCTTAAACGGGACCGATTTGTTAATCCAAATGGCCGCCCCCCGGGAAAATGCAGAGTACTTAGTGGCGAGGAGCTGGCCCCTCCATTTCCGCAACATTTTGGCCCCCTCTGATTCATTCAGGTGCGTCTCCTGCAGGAATGCTATGTGTACCCTCCGCCTACGCAGTTGTGCCAGAACTCTGTGCCTTTTGTGTACTGAGCCCAGTCCCCGTACATTCCAAGTGCAGACCACATAATCATTAGGGGACGACATTACCCCGGAGATCCTCAAAATGTTCCAAAACCATTGTCCATATCATCATTGACCACAAAATGGAAGTTTTAGTGCCACGTTTGCAAACATCACCCCAACTCTTAGGCCCCCCTCTACAACCTCAGAGAACCAAACCGTAACACCCAACATGGGTATAGAAATCTTGGAACCGTGCCTAGGCTTGGAGGTGTGAGCCCAGTCAAACATTCACAACAAAGTACGTTCAAAAGTCTCGTAACCATTGTCCCCTAGGTTCAAAGGTGTCCCAGGTTCCTGGTCCCCCCCCCCTTTGACAGATGAGAGCATCCGCTACTTTACCAGTCCGTCGCTGCAGGGGTTACGATCACATGTCTGCCGCCATCTGTGCAGTAATTTGGGGAAACAGCTGAATGCTTCCATCCGTGTCCGAGGCCGCTGTGTGGGAATTCGTCCGACTCTCCGATGGAGATCCGTTGTGCGCGTCATGTTCCGCCAGTGCGTTGGTGGTTAGTCGTGCTACCACTGCCGAGCCATATTCTCCCTCCTCCTGGCCTGGATGTCCCACATCGGCCCCCTCCGTGTCCGGGTGACTAGGGAGACCTTGAGACTCTGTCCGGCTGTCCGTCCTCTGTGTTTCCGGCACCTCCTGTTCTTCGTGTGAGGGGTGCATCGGGGTGAGTGTAACCTCCAGCCACTCCGAAGCCTCCTCCGGATTGTCGAAAAAGTAAGTTCTGTGGTCGTGAATGACCCTGAGGCGTGCGGGGTAGAACAGGGCATATTTTATATTTCGCTCCCTCAATGATTTCTTCACTCCCCAGAAAGAAGCTCTGGCCCTTTGCACTGCTTGCGTGAAGTCTGGGTAGATGGATACTGAGTGGTACTCAAATTTTATGGGCCTTTTTCCCTTGCGGCCTTCAGGATGGCGTCTCTGTCCTTAAAGTGGAGCAGGCGTGCTATCAAGGGGCGAGGGGGAGCCCCCGGCTTCGGTGGTCTGGGAGGGACTCTGTGTGCCCTTTCCACGCTGTACATCTGGGTGAGGTCCGCCGGGTCTGCTACGATCTTTAGCCATTCCTCCACAAAGCGGGTCGGATTTGTCCCCTCACTCCGTTCCGGCACGCCCAAGATGCGTACATTGTTGCGTCTCGAGCGCCCTTCCGCATCGTCAACTCTTTCCCTCAGGTGTTGCATTTGCTTCTCCAGATTTTCCAATCTCGTGGAGTGTTCCGTTTGTTGGGGTATCAAATCGGCAAGCGCGAGTTTCTGCTCCGACACTTTCTCCGCCAGCTTCTTATGATCGTCTTTAAGTAGCGACAGGCCGGTTGACATCGTATCCATTCGAGTTTCGAGTGCCTCTCTGGATGCCCGGATCTCTGACAGTATGAGGTCCAACTTAGCCTCTTGGGAGGTAGTACCCGTGGGTGGGATCGCGTCGTCATTTGAGGATGCCAGCGGATCCTCCGATCCAGACGCCTGCGCGCCACCATGAGGGATTCTGTGCCGCCCCATCTTGCACCTCCACTACCTACACCGCGGGCGGTATGTCATCGCCCTGTCTTCCTTCCCCTACTATTTCCGGTCTCTCACCGCCAGGCCGGGCCAGGTGTGGGTAGTGCCGTGTAATTGTGCACCTCAGGGGGTAGTCTGACGCCTCGGCCCACCGTGCGACCAGCGGCGCCAGGCACTCCAGTGGTCAGTCCAGGATCTCTGGCCCACCTCTCAGCCAAGCCAGGTGTAGTGTCGTGTCCTGAGTACTCCAGCCAATGGGTGGGCCCGTGGTGTGCGTCCGGGCGGAGAGCCAGTGGCGTGGAGCGCAAGGTGATAAGCCCTCCGAGTCAAGGGTGTCCAGGTCTCTGCAGGTCTGAGCCAGTCCGCATATCTATTGCGTGGCTCCAGTAACTGACCGGCGATTAGCCCCCTTCAGCTTGGGATGAGGTGTATCTGTTCCGGCGTTATTGATGCCTGAATGGGACTCCCGGTACCCTCAGGGATAGGCCACCATCGCTGCAGCCCATACGGCGCTATCACTGGAGCCGGCCGTGCAGGAAGCTGTCCCTCCGGTGCGTGGCAGACTGCGCACCCCAATATCCATTAGGCCGACATGCAGGCCCACCTAGCAAGGATTTACCCGCCTCAGCAGCAGGCGCGTGACCCCCGCCAGTGACTCCGGCTTTCTCCCTACGCGTGGGGGCTCGTTGTGCTCCTCCGGGCGTCAGACACTGCCTGTGCCGTGGTCCGCTGCCCCGCCCGATCCGGCCATCAGTATCCCCGCTCACCTGGTACAGGCCGTCCACTGTCTACTTCCTGGTTGTGGCCCTCTGCAGCGGAGTGCTCCGGGCTCAGACTCCCCTAGCCGCCGGCGGCTTCCCAGCACGTTCCGACCTCCTCCGGTCAATCCGCGGGTGTCGCTGTAGCAGTGTGATCGGTGGTGTTGCTCCGGTGTGGTCAGAGCCCCCGGGTCCACTCCGCCGTGCTCGGCGATTCCACACAGCCGTGCGCGCCGCACTTCCGGTCCGTCCGCCAGTCCACTGTGGGCCGCGGTCTCCTGGGCAGCAGTAGGCCTCTCTTCCTGCGTGCGACGTCCTCAGTCAGCAGCTCTCTACCAGGGTTCCCGGCGCCGTCAGCCAGGCCCCGGCAGCGCAGATCAGGTTCGGCGAGTATCAGGCGAGGGGGTTAGGGGCCAGATCCCACTATCATAGGATAATTGCCAGGATTATAGGGGAAGCTAGGACGGAGCTCTTCTAACTCACGTCCACCATGTTTGGCTGTTGGCCACGCCCCTCTAATTATATCAATTTAATATTATTAATTGTTATTAATTGATTAATTGATATTTAGTTTAATTGTGTTTGTTTGTATGTGTAGTGTGTTGTGTGTTAAAGGGGGAGTAGCGTGGGAAGTAATATTTTGTTATTTAAGTAAATATTATTTATAAATATTTGGTATTTAGTAATATATTTTTGTAAATAATGTTTTATTTTTTAAAAATTTTAAAATGTAATTGATAAGTATGTTAATATAATGCCTACGCTATCCTGCGCTTTCCCTACTGTTGAACCCTCTGGAGTGGGAATAGTAATTTTTACCTATACGCTATCCAACGCTTTCCCTACTGTTGCAATGTAACGACCGGATTTTCGGACCAGATAGAATCAGCTCACCAAGACACCATCAATCCAGCCGAAACGTAACCACCTCCCTCCTCAGGACCTATTTACCAAAGGCACCTGGGTACCTACCTGAGGATGGGGAATTAGCAATATACAAACTCATATCATCAAAAACACCACTAAATCTATGGGATTACTAGGAATACTCACTGATTACTAAGGACTTCCATGCTCTACACCACACTCATACCTTATAGCCTCGCGGTAACTCAGACCCAGACTATGCTACCCTCCTACTCATAGTGAAGGGGGCAGTTCCGATTACTCACCATTACACACTGATCACAACCCGTGCTCACTCAAGCCACTATCCTGTGGGTATGTACTCAAGCCACCATCCTGTGGGGATTTACTCAAGCCACCATCCTGTGGGGATTTACTCAAGCCACCATCCTGTGGGGATTTACTCAAGCCACCATCCAGTGGGTATTTACTCAAGCCACTATCCTGTGGGTATTTACTCAAGCCACAATCCTGTGGGTATACACATTGACCACGGTCAATGCTCTCACTAACGCCACTTTCCCTAGCGGCGATCTCATTACACACTGACCACAATCAGTGCTCTCTCAAGCCACAATCTTGTGGGTATCACAATCAATGCTCTCATTAACGCCGCTACACCACGACTATCACTGTCCTATGAATACCTTCAGCTCTTTCTCTCTCTGTTGAGAAGTTTCTCTATGTATCTAATATCTACTGGGGATGTCTCATATATAATTGTTATATTTTATGTGGTACACAAGAATGGCCAAATTACAATATGCAAAGGCTATTTCCTTAATTAGGCGCTCCTTCTCCCTTGCTCAGTTACCATTTACTTGGACGGGAGATGCATCCGTTCACATAACAGCATCTGACTAGAAGAAAGGTTAACTTTATTATGAATAATAACACTTGCACAGCTGTTCACTAAGAACTGGGGTTCCTTTATTATTATAACATCACAATAACTAGCAATCTAGACATAGCCTGAAAAGTAAAGGGGAATAGCCACATACACAGATCTGCGGGGTCTCTTTATTATAATGGAAAGCTTTATTACTAACACATCCACATGTAACTAACAGGAACTGTAGATAGCTAAAAAGGGAAATGGATTATAACAAACTGCACACCGCTGAAAGAAAAAGGATTAATCAATGCAACAATACAGTAGGGAATCTAGCCTAGGAAATAAAGAACAAGATTAATGATTAAGTTTAGTTAGTTTAGTTTAGTTTATGACATTTGTTAAGCGCTTGGTTGCACAGAGAACAGTGCGTCCCCGCGCTGATAACCCTACCTACATCTCTTCAGCTTAGCTCAACGAGGGTGAGCAGAGGGGCATGGGCGAACTATGCTGAGTTTATCTTGGGGAAAAGATGGGTTTTCAGCCTCTGTCTGAACCTGGTTTCAGACGGCTCCATCCTCACTTCGATAGGTAGGTTATTCCAGTCGTTGCTGGCATGGTGTCTGAAGGAGCGTCCTCCCATCCTTGCTCTGTGTATCCGAGGCACCACTAGTAGCATGCTACCCATCGGCCTCAAAGGACGTGAAGGGCGATAGACTGGAAGCAGGTCCTGAAGATATGGAGGTGCTTTTTTGTGAGCTATACGGTGGGTGATGCACATAGTTTTAAATTTGATTCTTTCCTTTATTGGGAGCCAGTGAAGGGAGCGTAATGCATGTTTCCCAGAGGCTCTCCTAGGGAGGTTGAGGACCAGCCTAGCAGCTGCGTTCTGGACGCGTTGTAGCTGTGTTAGGCCTTTTTTACTAAGTCCACATAGGAGGGAGTTCCCATAATCTAAATGGGAGGTGACCAAGGCGTGTACCATAGTTTTTCTGGAGCTGGGGGGCAATAGGTCCAAGATTTTCCTCAGGACCTTCAGAAGTCCATAGCATTTTCCCGCGACCTTACCAACATGATTGGTGTAGGCTAGATTAGAGTCTAGAAGAAAGCCAAGGTTCTTAACTGTGTCTACTGGGGCCGGGACGGAGCCCAGTTCAATGGGCCACCAGGCAGAGGTCCAGATGGAAGGACAGGGACCTACAATAAGAACTTCCGTCTTGTTACCATTAAGGCGGAGACAGTTCTGTTTCATCCAGCCGTCAAGTGCCACAAGGCAGGCCGAGAAATTCTCCGCATCCACAACTGGATCACGGGACAGATTGATCACCAGTTGTGTATCATCTGCGTAGGATACTATTGCCACACCATATGACTCCACCAGTTTGGCAAGGGGTTCCATGTACAGATTGAATAATGTAGGGCTCAAAATCGAGCCCTGTGGGACCCCTTGCCTGAGACACCTTACACTGGATTTACATGGTGGGCAATGCACTTGGAATCTCCTGTTCTTAAGAAAGGATACCAGCCACTCATGAGCAGGTCCGGTTATTCCCTTTTCACTCAGGCGGTCCAGTAATACGGGATGTGATACGGTATCAAACGCCGCACTTAAGTCCAATAGGACCAGTGCGGCCGTGTGACCTTCATCCGCCTTGCTCCGCAGCAATTCTGTTGATAGGAGGAGGGCGGTCTCTGTCGAGTGTTTAGCTCTGAAACCCGATTGAGACGTGTGAAGGAGCAAGTTGTCCTCCACAAAGCTCACCAGCTGTCGGTTAGCCAATTTTTCTACTACCTTCGCACAGTAGGGGAGAAGGGAGATTGGTCTTAGGTTGTCTAATTGCGTTATGCTTATGTGGGCTTTCTTTATTATTGGGACGACTTGGGCCAGTTTCCAGCTCTCCGGAACTAGACGTTCATGGAAGGAAAGCGAGTCCAGATTGCCTATATGCTTCGCTACCTGGGGAAGATGACTACGAAGAATTCTCGCTGGTACCGCATCTAGGGGAGAGCCCGAGTGAATGTCCGATAGGATGTTGATAAGCTCCTCAGTTTGGGGAACCACAAATTTCCGAAGTTCTTTTCTCACCTTATTTCCGTAGTTAGGGTCGGGCAAATTAGTAACATCAGAATTAGTCTGAAACGAAGCATAGATCTTTTCTACCTTCCCTATAAAGAAGTCTGCGATCTCATTGCATGACTCGGTCGTGGGTGGGACTTCCCCTGAACTCGCTGGAGGAGCGGAGAGTTCCTTCAGAATCATAAAGAGCTCTTTCGATGTATTCTCTGCACAGTCTATCCTGTTGTTATAGTACTCTCTTTTAGATTTCCTGATCTGGCTGTGGTAGAGTCTAAGTTCACTCTTATAGACTTCACGTAATGAGGGGGCGTAATCCACTCTCCATCTACGCTCCAAGGTTTTACATTTGGTTTTAGCGGCGCGTAGCTCAGCGGTGAACCACGGAGCGGATTTCGTGCTCCGTGCCATGGGTTTGTGAGTCCACGGGGCTACATTATCCAGCGCACCTTGAACCCATTCTTCATACGTCTTGTACGCCTCCACCAAATTGTCGCTAAGCTTTGGGGGGTCCTGTTCTAGGGCTTGACTGAAGGCATCGTGACTAAATTTCCTCCAGTCCCTGCGTCTAATAACGGGAGGTTTCTGTAAGGGCCCCCTGTTGGGCAGTTTTCTGAGTTGAAATGGGATCAGATAATGATCTGACCATAGGATCTTAGTCGGAGCAGAGACACTTATATCGTCCCAGTTAGTAAAAATTGGGTCCAGTAGATGTCCTGCTTGATGGGTGGCTCTATTGTCAGCTAAATCAAACATAAGAGCTCTGAGTTCATTGATTAAGGAAACGGCCTCTCTGCAGTTGACATCCTCCAAATGCACGTTGAGGTCTCCTACAATCATAAACTTATTATGGCGTAAAGCAGATTGCGTTAGAACATCCAGGAGGCTTTCAATGAACGCAGTTGCCACACCCGGAGGGCGATATATAAGGTAGCCCTTAATGGTACAGTTGGGGCTAACCGTGATAGAAAAAAGTCCTTCTTCACATTTATTAATGGACGTTGGTTCAAGAGAGACTGGTAGGTCGCTTTTGTGAATAATAGCTATCCCACCCCCTCTTTGATCCCCTCTATTGATGTGAAGAATATCGAAGCCGGGAGGGAGGGCCTCTACGATATCAGGGATGGATTGTTCATCCAGCCATGTCTTAGTCAAGAAGACTAAGTCAGGTTTGTCGTCAATCAGTAGGTCATAAATGTTCAAGCTATGCCTTTTCATCGATCCGCAGTTCAGTAACAAGGCAGATAGTTCCTTACCTTCCTTACTCGTCTCTTGGTCTCTGAGGATAGTATGGCCGCAACCCACACATTTCAGGGGCCAATGTTCTACCTGCAGTTTGTGATAGCATTCCAGCGGCAGCCTCCTGCGCAGCTGAAGTAATGCCTGCCTCGTATAGGTTACAATCCCATGTTGGTCTGAGATGGTTTGGCCAGGGGGATGGGGCCTGGGCCGCGGATGGTCGCGGACGGGCGCAGACGGGCTTGCCTTAGGCGCGGCTTCGGCACGCAAACGGCGCTCCCACGGCGCTCGTCCGCTGTGCTTGCGTGGATGGCACATTTAGGGAGAGGGTGGGTGTGGCCAGAGAGATGGGCGTGGCCTCGCGAAGCAGCAATGGCGGCCCTTTAACTATCTGTCCCGCGATGCAGCGCTAACTCCGCTGCTCGTGGGGTGTCCTGGTAGGCTTTTAGTGCTGTCGAACTCAGGGGAAGGTTGGGTAAGTTTTAAAAACACACTGAACACAAAATACAATATTTAAAATTATCGAGCGAGTATAGCCTCTGGCTTCCGCCTCAGAGGTGTAGGGAGTGGTAACCTGCGCTTTCAGTCAGCGCTTGTTATAGGCGGGGGAGTGGGCGTGGCCAGAGAGATGGGCGTGGCCTCGCGAAGCAGCGATGGCGGCCCTTTAACTATCTGTCCCGCGATGCAGCGCTAACTCTGCTGCTCGTGGGGTGTCCTGGTAGGCTTTTAGTGCTGTCGAACTCAGGGGAAGGTTGGGTAAGTTTTAAAAACACACTGAACACAAAATACAATGTTTAAAATTATCGAGCGAGTATAGCCTCCGGCTTCCGCCTCAGAGGTGTAGGGAGTGGTAACCTGCGCTTTCAGTCAGCGCTTGTTATAGGCGGGGGAGTGGGCGTGGCCAGAGAGATGGGCGTGGCCTCGCGAAGCAGCGATGGCGGCCCTTTAACTATCTGTCCCGCGATGCAGCGCTAACTCCGCTGCTCGTGGGGTGTCCTGGTAGGCTTTCAGTGCTGTCGAACTCAGGGGAAGGTTGGGTAAGTTTTAAAAACACACTGAACACAAAATACAATATTTAAAATTATCGAGCGAGTATAGCCTCCGGCTTCCGCCTCAGAGGTGTAGGGAGTGGTAACCTGCGCTTTCAGTCAGCGCTTGTTATAGGCGGGGGAGTGGGCGTGGCCAGAGAGATGGGCGTGGCCTCGCGAAGCAGCGATGGCGGCCCTTTAACTATCTGTCCCGCGATGCAGCGCTAACTCCGCTGCTCGTGGGGTGTCCTGGTAGGCTTTTAGTGCTGTCGAACTCAGGGGAAGGTTGGGTAAGTTTTAAAAACACACTGAACACAAAATACAATATTTAAAATTATCGAGCGGGTATAGCCTCCGGCTTCCGCCTCAGAGGTGTAGGGAGTGGTAACCTACGCTTTCAGTCAGCGCTTGTTATAGGCGGGGGAGTGGGCGTGGCCAGAGAGATGGGCATGGCCTCGCGAAGCAGTGATGGCGGCCCTTTAACTATCTGTCCCGCGATGCAGCGCTAACTCCGCTGCTCGTGGGGTGTCCTGGTAGGCTTTTAGTGCCGTCGAACTCAGGGGAAGGTTGGGTAAGTTTTAAAAACACACTGAACACAAAATACAATATTTAAAATTATCGAGCGAGTATAGCCTCCGGCTTCCGCCTCAGAGGTGTAGGGAGTGGTAACCTGCGCTTTCAGTCAGCGCTTGTTAAGTGTAAAGCAAACTAGTTTAGAATACCTCACCCTATAAGAAAGGAATGTTTCTCTCTCTCTCTGGTGGAATCAGGGCTCTCTCTCTCCCTCCGTCACCACGGCTTCACTCCACTGGCTCAACTGCTCCAGCTGGCAGCTCCAACTCTTCCATCTGACTGGCAACTGCTTCAATACATTCTGATAAACTGGCAGCTCCAGCTGACAGTTCCAACTTCATTCCAAGATTCATCTGACTGTTCTCTCCACCTCCAGCAACCATCTGAACTCTACCATTCCAAAGTCCAACTGAACTGAACTGTTCCAAAAGCCAACTGACCACTCCGCCTCTTCTGCACTTCGCTAATATGGAATGCTCTCCCCTCATGGAAATTTCCAACAGAAACTACCTCCCACCGAATTCCTGTGCCAGCTCCAAGGCTCTCCGCGCAAACGCAGTGGCCATCTGCATGTTACGTCTGGGCCCAAGAGACAAACACATTCTTTCGATAAGATCCAGTCTCCGCTGGTTTTCCCCTAGCACACAACAGGATTAACTATAAACATCACCTTTACCCTGCAATCTCCTCAGTCAGCAGAGGCAGAAAGCAAAATGGAGTACCTCTGGTTCTGGGCCTTGTAGGCCCAAAAAGGATGAAATAGGCACTTAACTCTATACACAAACCCTACCAATAGATAATATAAAGTCAGAAGTACAGGATCCACCCTCTACTATAGGTAGAATGATGAAAGGACACATAATTATGTCAAAGCCAATAGGCAATAGATGGATTAGAGTCAGGAATAAGGGATCTATCATCATATAAAGCGGCTATCCTCTGGTTTATGCTTCTAGGTCTGGAAAAAGGCCTGAAAAGGACCAAAACAAGCTAAGAATAGGGATCCAGGATGGTAGCAAGCTCAAAGTCACCATCACTCAGAAATAGAGCCAAAAACCTGGTCAGCACATTCCACCCTTGACTTTAACTTGCTAACATCCGTAAACAACAACAAACAATAAACAAACATCAACATAATCTCTCAACAAAATCAAAAACAAAAACAATCCCTAAAGTGAATAACAACTAAGAAAATACCACCTAATACTTGATGGAGGGAACGTAAATCAGACAACCAATTGAAAACTAATTAAGGCACCCTTGATCTAAATGTTGAAATGTAACTAAGATTGCTCTGATAACAACAGAAACTAACCAAAGCACCCTTGAACTAAATGTGCCTCAACTTCTAGTGATAACTTATGAAATCTATTGATGTGGGGAAATGTCTATGGAATAAAAACAACAAAGGGCCTAAATGAGGCCTAACTACTTCGGTCAACTTAAGAAAGGATTTGGTAAAATCTGACAAATAAACATAACAAAGGGTCCTCAAAGTCTGGGCAACTATTACTTAATAGATCTAGGACATAACCTGACTAAAAGACACACCTCCCAGGATAACTTAAAGTCTAAGGTGACCACCCTTATAACTAATCCCACTGTTCTAATTAAGAGTTCATGGATCAAAGTGATGGTGTAATAGTAGGAAAACAAGGACAACCCCATTTCTACAAAATAGCTGGTGTAGCACTATGCATATTAAGCAAGAAATCAGAAAAAGTTATCTAAGTGTGGTGCATATACTCTTCTAAAAGATAATTCAGTCATAAATAGTCTGTCCAGAAATCCCTATAGCTAAAATAGCTAAATCATAGACTTAAAATTGGAAAACTAAGTGATAGTAGACCATGCCAAAGGCAATAGTCAAAGGTCATAAGTCATCTAACTTAGGAAACAGTTTGCACCTAATCCCTCTGTATCAATCTGTGGAACACATGTGTGCACCATCATTCAAAATACTGCTTTCCCATCATTGGCAAGACTGTTGTACAGAAAACAGGAATACTATAAAATAGGTGAAAGATAGACAAGTGTAAAGTCAATCTGTATCAATAATGAAATAGCGTAGCATACTAAAATCAAAATATCATGTATCACAGGGCATCAGATTATTAAAGCAGCTCACTAATTATATACTGCACCCTATGACTTTCAAACAGTATCATTTGCATATATCAAAAGGAATCATTGAACCAAAAGGCCAAATCATTAACGTGGCACTGCATCTTTTAAACTGGAAAATCAAAACCTTGAACAGGACTGGAAAAAAAAGATGAGCATTGGGGCCGTTTTGTGGTAACTGCAAAAGTGGCATAATGTCCATCTGAAATAGAAACATGGGGAAAATCCAAGAATGCAGGCCAATAAATTACATTGCAGACTGCTTTTGTGGGAAAATATCATCATAACCAAATAAAAATGGGTTCTTTTAGAATAATATTTTTTTTTCAAAAATAGAACTATTGGCTTTGTCAAAAAAAATGTTTTAGGAAATCCAGATATGATATATAGAGTTTTAACCTGACTGCTGAGGCAGCCAACTGTAGATTGTAATACTAATTTTAAAAGTTCAGTCAATGTATTTAAGTGAAAAGTTCTCTTCTATAGGAATCCATTGTTGGTTTCTCCTAGGAAAAACAGTTCATTCGTGTAGGCCACGACCCTCCATCTTCATCTGTATCCTTTGCCAAGGAAGCACGCCCTCCAGTCTGGTTGTCTCCAGGCACGTCAGCTTCCGGTCTGGGTCCAGGCTTGGGGGTTTTTGGGGGAAGGGGCACTCACTCAGAAAATAAGAAAAACACACCACTCCAAAATAAGAAAATACAACACTCATACAGGGCCCCCACATATCAGTCATCTGAAACGGAAAACAAGCATCATCAATCTTGCAAAAACAAATTTTCCATTCAAAAGCACCCCATTTGCTTTTCATCTCTGTAAGAAACCCTATATTTCATAAAAGAACTCTTCTAAATCCAAGGAATGATTTAAACATTCCACCCATACCATATTCTCTAAATTCGTTTGGGCAAAATCTAATTTTTTTTATACACAGCCAGAAGGGCTGGGCAACTAGCCTGACCATTCTCTCACTCCTTTGAGAAGCAGCCCTCCCCTCCAGCTCAGAGTTTTGAATCAGCTCCAACCATAACAAGCAGGAGACGGGCTACACTGCACCTCCCTTCGATGAGGTCACTTTCAAAAAACAAAGCTGATGCCAAGTTTTCTCTCTGCACTGCCTTCCCCTCATGGTGATGTCACCCGTGGGGCACCTCCACCCTTTCAAAACTCTGTGCGCGAAGAGCTCCTGAATATTTGCCAAAAATAACAAGGCAAGGGCAGACCTGCCTCGGACGCTCCAAAAAGGGCCCCTCCTTCCAAAACGCTCCTGAGAGCCTGGCTGAGCTATCATAGCAGCCAAGGTCAAAAAGCAAATTCCTTCTAACTACAAACATACCCGTTCTCAGGCTTCAGAGAAACCCTGCATTTAATTTGAAACACTGCACAGTTATTTCTAACTATTTTAAGCAAATTAGACATGGTGAAAAGCATCCTGAAAACATGAATTAATAAAGACAGTTTTTGCAATCTAGACACATGCTAGCATTCTCAAATAAGAAGCAAAATATTTCTGCAGCCTCATGAAAAACTAATTGAAGACAAACTATATACCATAATTCACTGTTACCTGCTGAAAAGCAAAGACAGTAAGCAGTATTAAAAACAAATGCATTGGTAACGACATGCAGCAACATAGACAATCACAACACATTTCTTAAAATAACATTTGAGACATCATCAATTCAAACAAAGGGAAAAAAAGTTATACATGTAATTTTGCACAGCATAACCAGGAATTCATAAATTTGTGCGCAAGCTTTTCTGTTCTAATTATTAAAAGGGTCAGATTTATTTTTGCAGATAGCCTTTTTTCCTATCTGAGTGGGAACATTTTATCACATTTTTCTCTTTCACACTGTTCTGCCTCATATCAGCGCAAAATACAGAATCATTTGCATTTGAACTTTAAACAAAAGGGGCAGCTTGCTGTAGGGATATAATCAGTTATATTTTCAAAATACACTACAGAGCATTTTTTAAAAGCACACGGTTGCATTTCACTTTTTTCAAGCACATTCTATGTTGGGTCTGTTTTATTTCCACAACCAGTGATCACTAATTCTAAAATACTGGTTTGTTTATCTCTCTGCACCGTCCATTCTCAGCTGAAAACCCTCTCCTAAAGCTCATTTTAAAACACCCCCTCGAAGTCTGACTGGTTGATTTATAACACTCCGACCTCTGAACCAGACACATTTAATTATGTGTTCAAAGGCAAACCCACACAGACTCGTGGACGCATATCAAACAGTATGTTTAATGAACACTGCTTTTTTCCTCTGTGCAAGATGTTACCCTTCCGTCAGCTACCTGTCAAAGTACATAGGTGAATCCAAACATTCACTGACTTTTAGCGTCAACTCATGTAACCATGCATATTAAACAGCATATTGAAATAAACACTGCCTTCTCAATTCAAGATATTAACCCTTTGGCAGCTCAAACACAATCGTTCCCCAATAGCTGCAGACACATGGGGAATGCAAGAACTTATCTCTCACGTTTTCACATAACACGTGTGCACATTTTCTAAATATTTTCTCTAATCACTTGGAAGAGATCCAGCTCTCTCCTGCCTAACGTAATGATAACATGCTATGTACAAGCCATATTCACAAGGCGCTATTTACATGAACTCAATGATAACATGTTATGTGCAAGCCATATTCACAAGGCGCTATTCACAAGGAACTCAATGCTAACATGCTATTTACAAGCCATATTCACAAGGCACTATTCACAAGGAACTCAACAAGTCATATTACACTGAATACATTTCACATTTCACAGCATAAGCAAATGCAGCAAGCCATTCAATAGGCAATGTACAAGCCTTTTACATACACATATTTACAACTGCATCATCACCAAGATGTAATTGGCTCCATCACGTACTGTTACCCTTCAAGCGTGTCAGTTCAAACACCAAGACGAAAAGCATTTCTTCTACACTGCATAAGTCAGATGCCATAATGTACTGCAATCTCCTTACACTCCAACTGTTCAAGCCCATAGGTCAGGGACCACACCTCAACATGCAATTCACAGACTGTTCCCAGATGTCAAATTCTAAAGGGTTTTAAGTCCATATACATGTCAAGAGCCACTCCCCCGCAACTTGTGCAAAATGCATGACTACGCCAAATGTAACGACCGGATTTTCGGACCAGATAGAATCAGCTCACCAAGACACCATCAATCCAGCCGAAACGTAACCACCTCCCTCCTCAGGACCTATTTACCAAAGGTACCTGGGTACCTACCTCAGGATGGGGAATTAGCAATATACAAGCTCATATCATCAAAAACACCACTAAATCTATAGGATTACTAGGAATACTCACTGATTACTAAGGACTTCCATGCTCTACACCACACTCATACCTTATAGCCTTGCGGTAACTCAGACCCAGACTATGCTACCCTCCTACTCATAGTGAAGGGGGCAGTTCCGATTACTCACCATTACACACTGATCACAATCAGTGCTCACTCAAGCCACTATCCTGTGGGTATTTACTCAAGCCACCATCCTGTGGGGATTTACTCAAGCCACCATCCTGTGGGGATTTACTCAACGCACCATCCTGTGGGTATTTACTCAAGCCACCATCCAGTGGGTATTTACTCAAGCCACTATCCTGTGGGTATTTACTCAAGCCACAATCCTGTGGGTATACACATTGACCACGGTCAATGCTCTCACTAACGCCACTTTCCCTAGCTGCGATCTCATTACACACTGACCACAATCAGTGCTCTCTCAAGCCACAATCTTGTGGGTATACACATTGATCACAATCAATGCTCTCATTAACGCCGCTACACCACGACAATCACTGTCCTATGAATACCTTCAGCTCTTTCTCTCTCTGTTGAGAAGTTTCTCTATGTATCTAATATCTACTGGGGATGTCTCATATACAATTGTTATATTTTATGTGGTACACAAGAATGACCAAATTACCATATGCAAAGGCTATTTCCTTAATTAGGCGCTCCTTATCCCTTGCTCAGTTACCATTTACCTGGACGGGAGATGCATCCGTTCACATAACAGCATCTGACTAGAAGAAAGGTTAACTTTATTATGAATAATAACACTTGCACAGCTGTTCACTAAGAACTGGGGTTCCTTTATTATTATAACATCACAATAACTAGCAATCTAGACATAGCCTGAAAAGTAAAGGGGAATAGACACATACACAGACCTGCGGGGTCTCTTTATTATAATGGAAAGCTTTATTACTAACACATCCACATGTAACTAACAGGAACTGTAGATAGCTAAAAAGGGAAATGGATTATAACAAACTGCACACCGCTGAAAGAAAAAGGATTAATCAATGCAACAATACAGTAGGGAATCTAGCCTAGGAAATAAAGAACAAGATTAATGATTAAGTGTAAAGCAAACTAGTTTAGAATACCTCACCCTATAAGAAAGGAATGTTTCTCTCTCTCTCTGGTGGAATCAGGGCTCTCTCTCTCCCTCTGTCACCACGGCTTCACTCCACTGGCTCAACTGCTCCAGCTGGCAGCTCCAACTCTTCCATCTGACTGGCAACTGCTTCAATACATTCCGATAAACTGGCAGCTCCAGCTGACAGTTTCAACTTCATTCCAAGATTCATCTGACTGTTCTCTCCAGCTCCAGCAACCATCTGAACTCTACCATTCCAAAGTCCAACCGAACTGAACTGTTCCAAAAGCCAACTGACCACTCCACCTCTTCTCCACTTCGCTAATATGGAATGCTCTCCCCTCATGGAAATTTCCAACAGAAACTACCTCCCACCAAATTCCTGTGCCAGCTCCAAGGCTCTCCGCGCAAACGCAGTGGCCATCTGCATGTTACGTCTGGGCCCAAGAGACAAACACATTCTTTCGATAAGATCCAGTCTCCACTGGTTTTCCCCTAGCACACAACAGGATTAACTATAAACATCACCTTTACCCTGCAATCTCCTCAGTCAGCAGAGGCAGAAAGCAAAATGGAGTCCCTCTGGTTCTGGGCCTTGTAGGCCCGAAAAGTATGAAATAGACACTTAACTCTATACACAAACCCTACCAATAGATAATATAAAGTCAGAAGTACAGGATCCACCCTCTACTATAGGTAGAATGATGAAAGGACACATAATTATGTCAAAGCCAATTGGCAATAGATGGATTAGAGTCAGGAATAAGGGATCTATCATCTTCTAGGTCTGGAAAAAGGCCTGAAAAGGACCAAAACAAGCTAAGAATAGGGATCCAGGATGGTAGCAAGCTCAAAGTCACCATCACTCAGAAATTGAGCCAAAAACCCGGTCAGCACATTCCACCCTTGACTTTAACTTGCTAACATCCGTAAACAACAACAAACAAATAAACAAACATCAACATAATCTCTCAACAAAATCAAAAACAAAAAGAATCCCTAAAGTGAATGACAACTGAGAGAATACCACCTAATACTTGATGGAGGGAACGTAAATCAGACAACCAATTGAAAACTAATCAAAGCACCCTTGATCTAAATGTTGAAATGTAACTAAGATTGATCTGATAACAACAGAAACTAACCAAAGCACCCTTGAACTAAATGTGCCTCAACTTCTAGTGATAACTCATGAAATCTATTGATGTGGGGAAATGTCTATGGAATAATAACAACAAAGGGCCTAAATGAGGCCTAACTACTTCGGTCAACTTAAGAAAGTATTTGGTAAAATCTGACAAATAAACATAACAAAGGGCCCTCAAAGTCTGGGCAACTATTACTTAATAGATCTAGGACATAACCTGACTAAAAGACACACCTCCCAGGATAACTTAAAGTCTAAGGTGACCACCCTTGGAACTAATCCCACTGTTCTAATTAAGAGTTCATGGATCAAAGTGATAGTGTAATAGTAGGGAAACAAGGACAACCCCATTTCTACAAAATAGCTGGTGTAGCACTATGCATATTAAGCAAGAAATCAGAAAAAGTTATCTAAGTGTGGTGCATATACTCTTCTAAAAGATAATTCAGACATAAATAGTCTGTCCAGAAATCCCTATAGCTAAAATAGCTAAATCATAGACTTAAAATTGGAAAACTAAGTGATAGTAGACCATGCCAAAGGCAATAGTCAAAGGTCATAAGTCATCTAACTTAGGAAACAGTTTGCACCTAATCCCTCTGTATCAATCTGTGGAACACATGTGTGCACCATCATTCAGAACACTGCTTTCCCATAATTGGCAAGACTGTTTTACAGAAAACAGGAAAACTATAAAATAGGTGAAAGATAGACAAGTGTAAAGTCAATCTGTATCAATAATGAAATAGCGTAGCATACTAAAATCAAAATATCATGCATCACAGGGCATCAGATTATTAACGCAGCTCACTAATAATATACTGCACCCTATGACTTTCAAACAGTATCATTTGCATATATCAAAAGGAATCATTGAACCAAAGGCCAAATCATTAACGTGGCACTGCATCTTTTAAACTGGAAAATCAAAACCATGAACAGGACTGGAAAAAAAATGAGCATTGGGGCCTGTTTGTGGTAACTTCAAAAGTGGCATAATGTCCATCTGAAATAGAAACATGGGAAAAATGTAAGAATGCAGGCCAAGAAATTACATTACAGACTCCTTTTGTGGGAAAATATCATCATAACCAAATAAAAATGGGTTCTTTTAGAAAAATATTTTATTTTCAAAAATAGAACTATTGGCTTTGTCAAAATTTTTTTTTAGGAAATCCAGATATGTTATATAGGGCCCGATGTAGGTACCAAATACCGGTCGGAAATGGCCGATTTCGGCCGTTTCCGACTGGTATTTGGCCTACTGAGATGTAGGGGACCTTTTTTTGTCCGATTCGATATTTTACCGATTCGGTAAAATTACCGAATCGCAAAAATACCGAATCGGTAATTTTACCGATTTTTAAATTTGGGATGTAGGTGGGACTACTTTCTGTCCCAGAGGCCCTTCAGATTCGGTATTTTAACACCCAATCCAATTGGGTGTTAAAATACCGAATCCAGGTGTGCATGCACATGTGTGCATGCACACCTATGCCATGTGACAGACAGACATGCCCTTAGGGCATGTCTGTGTGCCACATGGCTCACATGCCTGTTTTGGGGGTGCTAGAGGGTGTCAAAGTGACACCCCCTGCACCCTTGCACAAATCGGTAATTACCGAATCGGTAATTACCGATTCGGTAATGCCCATTGATTCCTAGGGGCTTCAAGGCCCATAGGAAGCAATGGGGGATACCGAATCGGTATTTACCGAATCTGAAATACCTACATCTCCCCCCCTCTAATTTACCACTTCATAAATACCGATTCGGTATGATTCGGTATTTATGAAGTGGTAAATGTAGATTTACCTACATCTGGCCCTTAGAGTTTTAACCTGACTGCTGAGGCAGCCAACTGTAGATTGTAATACTAATTTCAGTCAATGTATTTAAGTGAAAAGTTCTCTTCTATAGGAATCCATTGTTGGTTTCTCCTTAGAAAAACAGTTCATTCGTGTAGGCCACGACCCTCCATCTTCATCTGTATCCTTTGCCAAGGAAGCACGCCCTCCAGTCTGGTCGTCTCCAGGCATGTCAGCTTCCGGTCTGGGTCCAGGCTTGGGGGGTTTTTGGGGAAGGGGCACTCACTCCGAAAATAAGAAAAACACACCACTCCAAAATAAGAAAATACAACACTCATACAGGGCCCCCACATATCAGTCATCTGAAACGAAAAACAAGCATCATCAATCTTGCAAAAACAAATTTTCCATTCAAAAGCACCCCATTTGCTTTTCATCTCTGTAAGAAACCCTATATTTCATAAAAGAACTCTTCTAAATCCAAGGAATGATTAAAACATTCCACCTATACCATATTCTCTAAATTTGTTTGGGCAAAATCTAATTTTTTCATACACAGCCAGAAGGGCTGGGCAACTAGCCTGACCATTCTCTCACTCCTTTGAGAAGCAGCCCTCCCCTCCAGCTCAGAGTTTTGAATCAGCTCCAACCATAACAAGCAGGAGACGGGCTACACTGCACCTCCCTTCGATGAGGTCACTTTAAAAAAACAAAGCTGTTGCCAATTTTTCACTCTGCACTGCCTTCTCCTCATGGTGATGTCACCCGCGGGGCACCTCCACCCTTTCAAAACTCTGTGCGCGAAGAGCTCCTGAATATTTGCCAAAAATAGCAAGGCAAGGGCAGACCTGCCTCAGACGCTTCAAAAAGGGCCCCTCCTTCCAAAACGCTCTCGAGAGCCTGGCTGAGCTATCATAGCAGCCAAGATCAAAAAGCAAATTCCTTCTAACTACAAACATACCCGTTCTCAGGCTTCAGAGAAACCCTGCATTTAATTTGAAACACTGCACAGTTATTGCTAACTAATTTAAGCAAATTAGACATGGTGAAAAGCATCCTGAAAACATGAATTAATAAAGACATTTTTGCAACCTAGACACATGCTAGCATTCTCAAATAAGAAGCAAAATATTTCTGCAGCCTCATGAAAAACTAATCGAAGACAAACTATATACCATAATTCACTGTTGCTTGCTGAAAAGCAAAGACAGTAAGCAGCATTAAAAACAAATGCATTGGGGGCGTGGCTTGCGCGCCGCTGCAGCATGGCGTGTCGCGCTTGAGCTCCAAGGCGAGAGTGTCCCGTCGGAGATTATCCTCCTCTTCCTGACTGCCACTTCTCAACGAAACGGCATTTCTATGTGTCGGAATATGCAGGGAGTTGCTTGACGGCATTTTTGGAGAATTCTACCGACGGCTGCATGTCTTCCCTGTCAAGCTGCTGTGGCGCTCGGTTTCCTCACGGGCGGCCGCCATTTTCCCGCTTCTGACGGAGCCGGCATTTCTCTTCAGAGGTGCCGCTTTGGATACATTCCTGCCGGCTGTGGTGGATTTCCAGGACATTTTCTCTACGGTGTCTGAAGTTGGTAACATTTCTTTCTTTTTTCTGCTATTTGTGCTGCTTGGCTGGATATTATGTTGCCCACGCTCTGATTTCCTCAGTGCAAATCTCTGTTGCTGGCGCTGTTTTTTTTTCTCACGATGTCTTGACTGTGACCTCTTGCTATATATGAGGCTCTGCTATACAATTTTGGGCTTGCCCTTCATATAAGTCCGCCGCTGTCATTTATTTGGCGCTTATTACGCTCAGTGTGCTGTATTTCACTTTTTTTTGGTGGGGACTACGCAGTTTCTGTCCTCTTCTTTTCCTCAAGTAGCTGTGTATTTTTCTGGAGCACTGTTACTTCATGGCTGCAACTATGGGCCGTTCCTCAAATACTAAAGACTCAAAAGATGTTGGCACCTCGCTTAAAAGACTTAAGCCATTGTCTCCTACGCCTGAGTCCGCTCAGTCAGACACTAACTCTACTCTTGACACAATATTAATGCGCCTTAATGAAGTGCATGATATTGCACAGTCAACAAAGACTAATACGGATTTACTGCAAGTGGAGGTGTCTGCTATTAGGAATGATTGCAAAGCCCTTTCTCTTCGTGTGTCGGCCACGGAGTCACGTATCAGTTGCGCAGAGGATAGTATGCAGAAACAATCCAGGTCCCTCAGCCACTTGGAGCGTTCAATGGCGGCAATGCGAAAAGATCTCACTGAGCAGGAGGACCGTAATCGTAGATCTAATCTGCGCATTTTTGGTCTGCCGGAGGATGCAGAGAAATCATCTTCGTCTATGATTGATTTTTTATATCATTGGCTTCCTGACACCCTACAAATCTCATTCCAGAGAGAATTTGAGATAGACAGAGCACATCGTGTTCCAACTTTTCGTTCTAAGTCTGCAACCCAGCCAAGAGCAATAATTTTTAAGCCACTGCGTCATCAACATACAGAACAAATTCTTTCTCATATGCGGAAGGCTAAAAATGTCGTCTGGGAAGGACATCGAATTTTAATCTCTCAGGACTTTGCCAGGGATACAGTCATAAGGAGGAAGGGCTTCCTTAATCTTCGGAAACGTCTTTCTGAGATGAACATTCCCTTTTCCTTTTCTGGTCCATCGAAATTCTGCATTACTTACAAGGGACGTTCCAGAATTTTCGATGAGCCGGCTGATTTAGCTACCTTCCTGGACAACCAGATGGAGATACAGATGGAGATTCAAAGAGCGACTTCGCAGGATCCTGGTGCCTCGGGCACTTGAAATGTCTCCTTTTGTCTCCTTGATGGTGGTTTTCTGTATTCCTATGTTTCCTCATCTCTCTCCTGCTGATCCTATATTACATTATTGATTTCTAACTCCGTTGCTGGAGTTTTTCCGTTCTGCTTCATGTCTGCACTGTCTTCTCTTTGTTTTCCCCTTTCATTAGTTTTCTCCTTTTAGATTTCTTGTCTGCTTCTATTTCTTACTATTGTTGTTGTTTGCTTTTCTATTTTATTTCTCTGTGCTCTATTTTACTCCTCTCCTTAGCATATCTTCTTTCTATATTCTCTCCTTCTTTCAGAGTCATGTTGTTTACTCTACTTATCTATTTCATTTTTCCTCTTTGTACTCTTTACTACTCTGTCTCTATTGCTGGCTTCTTAGTCGGTCATTATTTCAGTCTCATTATCTTGTCTTCAGCTCTAGTGGTTATATATTCCATGTCAATAATCATCTCAGGACAATTTTCATTGTTTGATGCTTGTCTATTAATAACAGTTGCCTTTCTCTGATATGTATCATTTCTTCTCTTTCTTTTTCGCTTTCTATTCTCCTATTCTCTTCCTTTCTTTTCTTATATTTTTTATATGTTCCTGCATTTTCAATTTCAATTACATATTGTAAGTTTTATGCAGTTAAGGATTGTTCATTAATTGAATGTTTCTTTTTAGGATACCCATACTTATCTTCATGGAATTGTGTATTTTTTTTATTTTACCACATTGTATTTTTCAATATCAGATTGACTAGTATTAATACATATTATAGGTATGACACTTGATATTAGTTTATTAACTCAGTGTGACTTTACGGATTTACTTGTTGCATTGTTCTTATTTATATTATTATGCTGATATTCGTTTCTATTTTGATTGTTCCCATTTCCTACTTTAGTGTCATCAACTAGGTAATATATTGGGGCTATTGATATCAATTATTATCCCTCCTTGTACGGGTCCCTTGCTCGCCTTTCCACATTCTCCCTAGTATGAATTTGGTCTTTCTCAGACCTCCCCTGCTGTTTCTTCTCTCTCTTCTCTTTTCTTCTTTTCTGTCTTTTTTTCTATTTCGGATTCCCCACATGGATTCTCCCTCTTCGTTCTTTATGTTTGCTGATTGGTTCCTTGTCTCTGTGAGGTTGGTTATTTCTCTGTCATCCATGGTGTCTTTTCTCTTTTTTTAGGTACTTCCATGCCGGGTTTGAATGTATTATCCCTTAATGTTAAGGGTTTAAATCATCCAGTGAAGAGGTCAAAAGTCTTAGATTATTGTAAATCTCTTTCTTCGGACCTGATACTTTTTCAAGAGACCAAGGTCTCTACCAGAGAGGCGTTATTTTTGAAGAAAGAATGGGTTTCTGATGTTTGCTGCTCTGATGCCTCTGGCAAACGAAATGGGGTCATTACATTAATTTCAAAGAATTCGGGTTTATCTATAATTTCTTCTGATCACGATTCTGAAGGTCGTTGGTTGTTAACTAAATTGTCTGATGGACATAATGATCTTTATGTGATGAATATCTATGCCCCTAACATTGATGATCCGACCTTTTGGAAGTCGATTACCAAACAATTAAATGATACCCCGCATTCTGGGAATCTTATTGTTGGCGGTGATTTTAATTTACCGATGGATCCCATTTTGGATAGGAATTCAGCTTTTCAGTTTCGTCCTCCAAAATCCCACAAACAAATGCTTAATATGTGTTCCTTCACTCAGCTTCAAGATATATGGCGTCTTCACAATCCCACTGGTAGTAACTTTTCTTTCTTTTCTTCACCTCACTCTTCCTTTTCTCGTATTGACTATCTACTTGTTCATTCTTCTCTTGTTTCGTCCTCCTCTTCTCCGCTTATTCATCCTATTTTGATTTCTGATCACGCTGCGGTTACTTTTACTTTGTCATCCTTTGCTCCTAAATCACGTGCTCGCTCCTGGAGATTAAAACAGAAGTTTTGCATGATACTGCTCCGGTTAATGAATTCTCTAAGGCAATAGAAACTTTTTTCCATGAGAATGAAGGTTCAGTCTCTTCCCCAATTGTCCTCTGGGATTCGTTTAAATGCACTTTCCGTGGTCAGGTTATTAAATGTATGTCCAAACGGAATTGTGCTATTAAAAAAGAGCTTACAGATTTATCAACTGAAATTAAAACTCTGGAATCTACCTTTAGACAATCTAGGAATGCATCCTGTCTACAGTTAATAAGACAATTAAAATACAAATATAATACTATCGTTACCAAAAGAGCCCATATTGGAGTACAAGCGCAGAAATCCAAAAGATTACTGTTAAAGAATCGAGCTGGGAAGATTCTTGCAGCTACATTAAAATTTCAAGATTTCTCATTTAAGTCCTCTCAAATTTCTTCTATTACGGACCACTCGGGATCTAAAAAATTTCAAATGGGGGAAATTCTTGAAGTTTTTCGTGATTTTTATAATAACTTATATACTCCTTCTAATCAAAAATCTTTTGAGCATTGTCAAGATTTTTTAAAATCTGTTCCGGTGCAATCGGTTTCTGAGGATGATCGTACTTTTTTGTATAGCCCGATTGCCCCTGAGGAAATTGTTACCGCAATTAAAGCTACTCGTTCTGGCAAAGCCCCGGGCCCTGATGGTTACCCTATTTTATTTTATAAAACTTTTCTCCCTGCGCTTGTTCCCAAATTGCAATCTGTCTTTGATTCTTTTGTTAAAGATGGGTCTGTCTCTGGTACTGCAGCTGAAGCTACTATTGTAGTGATTCCAAAAGAAGGGAAGGATTATTCGGATCCCAAAAACTTCCGTCCTATTTCTCTTCTCAACATGGAAGCTAAGATTTTTGCCAAAATCCTGGCCAAAAGATTGGAATCCTTTATCCCTCATCTTGTTCATCCCTCTCAAACCGGTTTTGTGAAAGGTCGTCTTGCGCGCGATAATATTCGCACTTTTTGTCATATTCTTGGATCAGCTAAACGTTCTCAACTCCCTGCCGCGGCCTTGGCCCTTGACGCTGAAAAGGCCTTTGACAAGGTCTCTTGGCCGTTTCTTCGTGCTGTCTTGTATGCACATAACCTTGGTGACTCCTTCATTAATATGGTAATGTCCTTATATTCTCAACCTAGAGCTAACATTAGAGTTAATGGTGCTACTTCGTCCTTTTTTAATCTTCGTCAGGGCACTAGACAAGGTTGTCCTTTATCTCCGCTTTTGTTTTTACTATCTATTGATCCTCTTCTCAGATTAATTGAGTTACACCCAGACATTAAAGGTTTTTCTTTTGGGCCTCACTGTATTAAAACTGCTGCCTACGCAGACGATGTTCTTATTTTCTCAGACGATATCGCCTTGGCAATTCCTGCTATTTCAAATACCATTTCCCTCTTCTCAAAGGTTTCAGGCTATACCTTAAATAAAGATAAGACGGAAATGTTCCCTTTGAATGCCTATTGTTTCCCTTCACATATGGGCTCTGCGGGTTTTAAATGGCAGTCTACACATTTAAAATACTTAGGTATTTATTTCTGTTCTACCTTATACGCCACTACTGCCTATAATGAATCCCAGACTCTTCTTAAAGTGCGTCGTCTTTTGGATACATGGTCCCCGAAACATATTTCCTGGTGGGGTCGCCTTCAGACTCTTAAAATAATGATAACACCCATTATCAATTTTGTATCATCCATGCTTCCGGTTAAGTTATCAGATTCCTTTTTTCATGAACTTGATGTTCTGACCTCTAAATTTTTGTGGAATGACAAACGTGCTAGAATTGCTTACAAATTTTTGAGACGACCTTGTGATATGGGAGGTTGCAATTTTCCTGATTGGGAAAAGTACCAAACTGCCTTTTTGGCTTCTCAAGGTGCTTTATGGTTCTCTCCTCCACCTCTTCATGTTCCCTCTTGGCTGTTAATAGAACAGGAATTAGCATCTCCTTTGCCGACTGCCTCTTTTTGCACCACATCTACTTTGCATATCCTGTTCTCTCGTTCTATAATTCTTGATACAATTGCTGCGGTCCGGAGAATAGACAAGAAAGTGGCAATCCCATTACATAAAACTAGGTGGTCGTCTATTTGGCGGAATTCTAAAATTAAACTCAATATTACTCCCACTCTCAAGTCCTATTGGGCGGCTAAAGGGATTTCCCTTGTTAAACATCTTTATGATGCTAATGATGAGCCATTACCCTTTTCCACCTTGGCTCAAAAGCATTCTTTAACTAACCTAGATTTTTATACTTTTCTTAAAATTAAAGTGGCACTTGCTAAGGTACATCTTCATCCTACCTCTTCTACCATTTCTCTTTTTCATATCTGGACTAAATCTGGTCACGTAGCCTCCAAAATTTATAATTTTTTATCATCTGTTTCACTACTCGCACATACGGTTGCTCAACAAAAATGGCTACATCATTTTGATCATGGAGTTACGGATCATATTTCCTCAGACACTTGGCAATTGATTGGTAAACTTTCTCTTCGCAATAAAATCGCCCCATCATTAATGCAATCTAAATTTTTCTCTGTCAACCTCCTTCATTGGACGCCTGTTCGTCTACATTCGCTCAATCTCAAAGATGACAATTTATGCTGGAGCTGTGGATTATTGATGGGCGATTTTCAGCATATGTTTTTTGAATGTTCCCTTCTTCAGCCTTTTTGGAACCTCATTCATAAACATCTTTCTCTCATCTTTGGTATTGAGTTCCAACTCTCTTTTCCATTAATTTTATTGGGTCCATTGGCTGCCCCTGTTCCTCTCCCCTTAGATCCAATGGAATTACAGTTGATGGATCTCCTTTTGACTGTTGCGGTGAAAGTCATACTTATGGAATGGAAATCCTTTTCCTCTGTTTCTTATCATACATGGTGGGCTTGGGTCTCCTATTTGCGTAGTGCTCACACCTCGGTTGATCAAGCGCACCTTTCTCCATCTATCTCTAGTGGGGTCTGGAAAGCTTTGGATGATTATATGGATTTGTCATCAAAAGGGTTGGTTGCTCAGTTTCCTTTTGATGTGTCTGTTTGATTGGCGTCTTGTGTTTTACGTGTTGGGTTAGTCCGGTGGGAATCCTTCTTTTTCTTTTTCTTCTTTCTCTTTCCTGTCTTCTGTCCCCTTTCATCTTTTCTCTTGCTCTCTCTTTCTTTCTTCTTTCTTTAGTTCTATATCCTTCCCTGACCCCGATTATAACAGCTGATAGTGATACATTTGTTTATTGATTTGATATTAGCCTTTACCTAATTAGTTCCTTTGTTTATAACAGGCTACTTTTACTTAGGAGTGCATTTACTATGCTTACACTTCAAGTTTAGCCTCTGATTGTTTATCTTGCCTCAATTGTATCATTTTTATTATATTATATACCTTTATTCTTTGTCACTTCTTTTTATAAAATAAAATGCTTTGAAATCAAAAAACAAATGCTTCGGTAACGACATGCAGCAACATAGAAAATCACGACATATTTCTTAAAATAACATTTGAGACATCATCAATTCAAACAAAGGGGAAAAAAAGTTATACATGTAATTTTGCACAGCATAACCAGGAATTCATAAATTTGTGCGCAAGCTTTTCTGTTCTAATTATTAAAAGGGTCAGATTTATTTTTGCAGATAGCCTTTTTTCCTATCTGAGTGGGAACATTTTATCACATTTTTCTCTTTCACGCTGTTCTGCCTCATATCAGCGCAAAATACAGAATCATTTGCATTTAAACTTTAAACAAAAGGGGCAGCTTGCTGTAGGGAAATAATCAGTTATATTTTCAAAATACACTACAGAGCATTTTTTTAAAGCACACGGTTGCATTTCACTTTTTTCAAGCACATTCTATGTTGGGTCTGTTTTATTTCCACACCGGTGATCACTAATTCTAAAATTGGTTTGTTTATCTCTCTGCACCGTCCATTCTCAGCTGAAAACCCTCTCCTAAAGCTCATTTTAAAACACCCCCTCGAAGTCTGACTGGTTGATTTATAACACTCCGACCTCTGAATCAGACACATTTAATCATGTGTTCAAAGGCAAACCCACACAGACTCATGGACGCATATCAAACAGTATGTTTAATGAACACTGCTTTTTTCCTCTGTGCAAGATGTTACCCTTCCGTCAGCTACCTGTCAAAGTACATAGGTGAATCCAAACATTCACTGACTTTTAGCGTCAACTCATGTAACCATGCATATTAAACAGCATATTGAAATAAACACTGCCTTCTCAATTCAAGATATTAACCCTTTGGCAGCTCAAACACAATCGTTCCCCAATAGCTGCAGACACATGGGGAATGCAAGAACTTATCTCTCACGTTTTCACATAACACGTGTGCACATTTTCTAAATATTTTCTCTAATCACTTGAAAGAGATCCAGCTCTCTCCTGCCTAACGTAATGATAACATGCTATGTACAAGCCATATTCACAAGGCGCTATTTACAAGGAACTCAATGATAACATGATATGTACAAGCCATATTCACAAGGCGCTATTCACAAGGAACTCAATGATAACATGCTATTTACAGCCATATTCACAAGGCACTATTCACAAGGAACTCAACAAGTCATATTACACTGAATAAATTTCACAGCATAAGCACATGCAGCAAGCCATTCAATAGGCAATGTACAAGCCTTTTACATACACATATTTACAACTGCATCATCACCAAGATGTAATTGGCTCCATCACGTACTGTTACCCTTCAAGCCTATCAGTTCAAACACCAAGACGAAAAGCATTTCTTCTACACTGCATAAGTCAGATGCCATAATGTACTGCAATCTCCTTACACTCCAACTGTTCAAGCCCATAGGTCAGGGACCACACCTCAACATGCAATTCACAGATTGTTCACCAGATGTCAAATTCTAAAGGGTTTTAAGTCCATATACATGTCAAGAGCCACTCCCCCGCAACTTGTGCAAACTGCACAACTACGCCAAATGTAACGACCGGATTTTCGGACCAGATAGAATCAGCTCACCAAGACACCATCAATCCAGCCGAAACGTAACCACCTCCCTCCTCAGGACCTATTTACCAAAGGCACCTGGGTACCTACCTGAGGATGGGGAGCATCGGGATGGTGACCATCCCGACGCTCTCGGTGGCGGTCGCTCCCCATGCTCCCTGCTGACCTGTGACCTAGATGAGCAGTGATCCTCTCTCGCGCCGTGCACAACTGCTGCCTGCTGCCTGCGGTATCGTTATTTAACTGCTGCCTGCCTTGCGATCGTGCTCTGTGCACGGCTGCTGCCTGCTGCCTGTGGTGTCATTGTTTTGCTGCTGCCTGCCTTGCGATCGAGCGCTGTGCCTCGCTAATATTGGCCCATTTAGCTTGTTATGATTTGTGAGCTCTCCTGGTCTGCATCGCTTGATAGGGTTATTTAGACATTCATTCATTTATTTATTTAGTAATTTGGCTCGTCTCCCACAGCTCATCCCCACGTTATGCCACATCCTGGTCCGGTTTCACTTTTGCGGCCATTTGGTGATTGTTGTGCCTCGGAGTCCGCCCTCTCCACCACGCACCCGCCTCCCAGCTGCTCCTCCCTCCCACAAACTGGTTAGGCAAGCCCCGTCCCCAGAATCGCTGTGACCATCCCGACTCTCTAGGTGGCGGTCGCTCCCCATGCTCCCTGCTGACCTGTGACCTAGATGAGCAGTGATCCTCTCTCACGCCGTGCACAACTGCTGCCTGCTGCCTGCGGTATCGTTATTTAACTGCTGCCTGCCTTGCGATCGTGCTCTGTGCACGGCTGCAGCCTGCTGCCTGTGGTGTCATTGTTTTGCTGCTGCCTGCCTTGCGATCGAGCGCTGTGCCTCGCTAATATTGGCCCATTTAATTTGGTATGATTTGTGTGCTCTCCTGGTCTGCATCGCTTGATAGGGTTATTTAGACATTCATTTGTTTATTTATTTAGTAATTTTGCTCGTCTCCCACAGCTCATCCCCACGTTGTGCCACATCCTGGTCCGGTTTCACTTGTGCGGCCATTTGGTGATTGTTGTGCCTCGGAGCCCGCCCTCTCCACCACGCACCCGCCTCCCAGCTGCTCCTCCCTCGCCCCTCCCCCTCCACTATCCTCTTATGACAGATGCTTATGCGCACAGCGTTCACGCGCAGCGGTCGCGCCCCATGCGCGCCGAAGGTGCGCCAAAGGTAAGCTTGTCTACGCCCGTCCGCGCCTGGACCGCGCCCAGCGCCAAGCCCCCTGGTCCTTGCAAAACCCACTCCTCCCGCATAACGTATGACGCCGCTACCCTCCTTGCCCTTAAGCCCGGACGCTCCCCACAATGCTACGAGGCTGCCCCAGGACGTACCCACGGTCCCTTCGCCTGCCACTCCTGCAAGTTCACCAGCATCAAGACCCACACCAAATCAACTAACCCCAACCACAGCTTCGGCCCTAACCACCTGAAGTGTATCCTGCTGAACACCCGCTTGATCCAAAGACACGCCACTGAACTATGGGACCTACTCGACACTGCTTCACCGGACGTCGCCTTCCTTACAGAAACCTGGATGAACGCATCATCAACACCCGACATCGCCATAGCCATCCCGGACACCTACAAAATCATCCGAAAAGACCGCACCAACCAAACAGGAGGAGGCATCGCCATCGTCCATAAGAACACCATCAGAATCCCGACCAGTTTCGACGATAACCTTGCAACTGCTGAACACCTCCACTTCCAGATCCACACCGACCCCAGGACCACACTTAGAGGCACCCTCATCTACAGGCCACCAGGAACCCGTAAACAATTCAGCGAAGACATCACTGAGTTCATCAGCCCACACGCCCTCGCCTCCGAGAACTACATTCTACTGGGAGACCTCAACTTCCACTTGGAAAAGAAAAACGACAGCAACACCACCACCCTTCTGGACAACCTGGCCAATCTCGGACTCAAACAACTTGTTGACACCCCCACCCATATAGCCGGACAAACGCTCGACCCAATCTTCACCTCCAGCAAACACATCTCCTTCGATCACACCACAGCTCTCCATTGGACGGACCATAGTTGTGTTCACTTCAGCTACAAAACTACCTCGACCCACAACCCCCCACAACCTTTTCCTCGAAGAAACAGGAACAAAATCACCACAGACCAACTCCTCACATCGCGTAACCAAAACCCACCCACCCTCTCATCGGACCCAAACCAAGCTGCCACCAACCTCAAACAATGGATCACTCACAGCGTTGAAGAATTAGCACCCTTGAAAAACCACCAAACCAAACAGGGTAGCAAAAAGGCCCCCTGGTTCAACGACGACCTTAAGAAATCCAAGAAACTATGCCGTACTCTCGAGAAAACATGGAGAAAAAACCCAACCACTGACAACCTGACCACCTTCAAGACAGCCTCCCGTAAACACCACCAATTGATCTGATCCACCAAGAAATCAGCTTTCAAGGATCGACTCGACAACAACGCCCACAACAGCAAGGAGCTATTCAACATCGTCAAAGAATTCACCAACCCCACCGCAGCCTCAAACGACATTACTCCCTCCCAAGACCTCTGCGATTCGCTATCCTCCTTCTTCTACAACAAAATTGCTGACATACATAACAGCTTTGAGAACATCTCCAAAGAACAGTCCTCTCCACCCACCTCCGAACCTAAACCGCCCTCTAACAACCTCAGCACCTGGAACCCAATCACCACTGAAGACACCATCCGCCTAATGAACTCTATCCATTCTGGCTCGCCAACCGACCCCTGTCCCCACCACATCTACAACAAAGCAGACTCCATCATCGCACCCCATCTCCGTGATGTCATCAACTGCTCCTTCAACTCCGCTACCTTCCCAGAAAGCTGGAAACACACCGAACTCAGCGCCCTTCTGAAGAAACCCACAGCAGACCCCTCCGCACTTAAGAACTACCACCCCATATCCCTCCTCCCATTCCCTGCCAAAGTCATTGAGAAAGCCGTCAATAGCCAGCTCGCCGCCTTCCTTGAATCCAACAACTCCCTCGACTCTTCACAGTCCAGCTTTCGACACAGCACCGAAACCGCCCTCATTGCAGCGACAGACGACATCCGAACACTACTGGACAACAAAGAAACAGTGGCCCTCATCCTACTCGACCTCTCCGCCGCCTTCGACACAGTCTGTCACAGCACCCTCATACAACGCCTCAGCAACATCGGCATACAAGGAAAAGCCTTGGACTGGATCATCTCATTCCTCGCCGGGAGAACCCAGAGAGTCCGACTTCCCCCATTCAAATCAGAGGCCACCGAAGTCATCTGCGGAGTACCACAAGGATCATCACTCAGCCCCACCCTCTTCAACGTTTACATGAGTCCACTCGCATCCATCGCACATCAACACAACCTTAACATCATCTCCTACGCTGACGACACCCAGCTGATCCTTTCCCTCACCAAAGACCCTAACACCGCCAAAACTAATCTTCACGAAGGCATGAAAGAAGTAGCCGAATGGATGAAAAACAGCCGCCTAAAACTTAACTCAGACAAAATGGAGGTCCTCATCCTAGGATCATCCCCCTCTACCTGGGACGACTCATGGTGGCCATCGGCTCTGGGCACAGCACCCATACCCACAGACCACGCACGTAACCTTGGCTTCATCCTAGATTCCTCACTCTCGATGACCAGACCAGTCAACGCCGTCTCATCCTCCTGCTTCAACATACTTCGTATGCTCAAAAAAATCTTCGGTTGGATCCCCTCCGAGACAAGAAAGACTGTCACCCACGCACTAGTCACTAGCCGACTGGACTATGGAAACACCCTCTACGCCGGAATCACAGCCAAATTACAGAAAAAACTCCAACGCATCCAAAACGCATCAGCGAGACTCATTTTAGACATCCCCCGCCAAGATCACATTACCGGTCACCTGAAAGACCTCCACTGGCTTCCCGTCAACAAGAGAATAACGTTCCGTCTCCTCACCCACGCACACAAGGCCCTCTACAAACTAGGACCCGAATGCCTTAACACTCGACTGTCCTTCTACACACCCACCCGCCAACTAAGATCCTCCAATCAAGCCCTCGCCGCAGTTCCACCATGGGAGGAACATCCTTCTCCTACTTAGCGGCCAAGACCTGGAACTCACTCCCCACTCACCTCCACCTTACACAGAACCACATCTCCTTCAGAAAGGAACTTAAAACCTGGCTATTCGATAAATAATTGAACCCCCTCCCCAAGCGCCTTGAGACCCTCTGGGTGAGTAGTGCGCTATATAAATTCCTGAACTTGAACTTGAACTTGAATTAGCAATATACAAGCTCATATCATCAAAAACACCACTAAATCTATAGGATTACTAGGAATACTCACTGATTGCTAAGGACTTCCATGCTCTGCACCACACTCATACCTTTTAGCCTCGCGGTAACTCAGACCCAGACTATGCTACCCTCCTACACATAGTGAAAGGGGCAGTTCCGATTACTTACCATTACACACTAATCACAATCAGTGCTCACTCAAGCCACTATCCTGTGGGTATTTACTCAAGCCACCACCCTGTGGGTATTTACTCGAGCCACCATCCTGTGGGTATTTACTCAAGCCACCATCCTGTGGGTATTTACTCAAGCCACTATCCTGTGGGTATTTACTCAAGCCACAATCCTGTGGGTATACACATTGACCACGGTCAATGCTCTCACTAACGCGACTTTCGCTAGCGGCGATCTCATTACACACTGACCACAATCAGTGCTCTCTCTAGCCACAATCTTGTGGGTATACACATTGATCACAATCAATGCTCTCATTAACACCGCTACACCACGACAATCACTGTCCTATTAATACCTTCAGCTCTTTCTCTCTGTTGAGAAGTTTCTCTATGTATCTAATATCTACTGGGGATGTCTCATATACAATTGGTATATTTTATGTGGTACACAAGAATGGCCAAATTGCAATATGCAAAGGTTATTTCCTTAATTAGGCGCTTCTTCTCCCTTGCTCAGTTACCATTTACCTGGACGGGAGATGCATCCGTTCACATAACAGCATCTGACTAGAAGAAAGGTTAACTTTATTATGAATAATAACACTTGCACAGCTGTTCACTAAGAACTGGGGTTCCTTTATTATTATAACATCACAATAACTAGCAATCTAGACATAGCCTGAAAAGTAAAGGGGAATAGACACATACACAGATCTGCTGGGTCTCTTTATTATAATGGAAAGCTTTATTACTAACACATCCACATGTAACTAACAGGAACTGTAGATAGCTAAAAAGGGAAATGGATTATAACAAACTGCACACCGCTGAAAGAAAAAGGATTAATCAATGCAACAATACAGTAGGGAATCTAGCCTAGGAAATAAAGAACAAGATTAATGATTAAGTGTAAAGCAAACTAGTTTAGAATACCTCACCCTATAAGAAAGGAATGTTTTTTTCTCTCTCTGGTGGAATCAGGGCTCTCTCTCCCCCTCCGTCACCACGGCTTCACTCCACTGGCTCAACTGCTCCAGCTGGCAGCTCCAACTCTTCCATCTGACTGCTTCAATACATTCTGATAAACTGACAGCTCCAGCTGACAGTTCCAACTTCATTCCAAGATTCATCTGACTGTTCTCTCCAGATCCAGTAACCATCTGAACTCTACCATTCCAAAGTCCAACTGAACAGAACTGTTCCAAAGGTCAACTGACCACTCCGCCTCTTCTGCACTTCGCTAATATGGAATGCTCTCCCCTCATGGAAATTTCCAACAGAAACTACCTCCCACAGAATTCCCGTGCCAGCTCCAAGGCTCTCCGCGCAAACGCAGTGGCCATCTGCATGTTACGTGTGGGCCCAAGAGACAAACACATTCTTTCGATAAGATCCAGTCTCCGCTGGTTTCCCCCTAGCACACAACAGGATTAGCTATAAACATCACCTTTACCCTGCAATCTCTTCAGTCAGCAGAGGCAGAAAGCAAAATGGAGTCTCTCTGGTTCTGGGCCTTGTAGGCCCAAAAAGGATGAAATAGACACTTAACTCTATACACAAACCCTACCAATAGATAATATAAAGTTAGAAGTACAGGATCCACCCTCTACTATAGGTAGAATGATGAAAGGACACATAAATATGTCAAAGCCAATAGGCAATAGATGGATTAGAGTCAGGAATAAGGATCTATCATCATATAAAGCGGCTATCCTCTAGTTTATGCTTCTAGGTGTGGAAAAAGGCCTGAAAAGGACCAAAACAAGCTAAGAATAGGGATCCAGGATGGTAGCAAGCTCAAGTCACCATCACTCAGAAATAGAGCCAAAAACCCGGTCAGCATATGCACCCTCTGGAGTGGGAATAGTAATTTTTACCTGTACGCTATCCAACGCTTGCCCTACTGTTGCACCCTCTGGAGTGGGAATAGTAATTTTTACCCCTACGCTATCCAGCGCTTTCCCTACTGTTGCACCCTCTGTAGTGGGAATAGTAATTTTAACCCCTACGCTATCCTACGCTTTCCCTACTGTTGCACCCTCTCAAATGGGAATAGTAATTTTTACCCCCACGCTCTCCAACTCTTTCCCTACTGTTGCACCCTCTGAAGTGGGAATAGCAATTTTTACCCCTACGCTATCCAGCACTTTCCCTACTGTTGCACCCTCTGGAGTGGGAATAGTAATTTTTATCTCTACGCTATCCAACGCTTTCCCTACTGTTGCACTCTCTGGAGTGGGTATAGTAATTTTAACCCCTACGCTATCCAACGCTTTCCCTACTGATGCAATATGTGGAGTAAGTATATATATATATATTAATTTATATGTAGAGTTTTTAATTTATTTTAAATGTATATGTATTCGTTTTTATTTTTTAAATATGTTTTAATGTTTATATCTTTAATTTTTTTAATTATATGTATTTTTTAATTATTTTTACATTATTATTAATACATTTATAAAAACGATATTTTTTACTTCTATATTTTTGTACTACGATATTTTTTCTTGATATTTTTGTACTTACCTTAATGTAGATAGAACTTCGATGTTTTTGATGTCGATATTTTTGTGTCGATATTTTTGTAGGTCTATATTCTGTCTTTCGATATTATGTCATACATTCCCTGTGGCGCTTTTTAAGTCGGGGAATTAATTCCTCTTCAATCCAGAGGTCCCCTAGGGGCCAACTAGCCCAACAGGTACCTCTAGTAAGTGCCACGGAGCTGCGTTGCAGAATGTTGTAAAAAGGGGGCGTGGCCTCTGAACACCTTTCTACAACGCAGCTTCCTGGCGCATACTGGAGGTACCTGGTGGGCTAGTTTTCCCACAGGGGACCTCAGGATTGAAGAGGAATTAATTCCTCAACTTGAAACGCACCACAGGGCTTGTTTGCACACGTCACCTCAGGCCCCGCCCCTTTCCTTCACTATTGGACAAAATATTCCTCTAAAATCAGCCGAACTACGCATTCCGATTTACTCACCTGTTATCACGAGAGACGTCAGTGCTGAATCTTTGAACCCAGTACGGACCCTGAAAGTAAATCTAAATGTACTTACCAGTAACTTCTATTTCCTTCCATAGGAATCTATTGTGTGGTTTTCACCAGAAAAGTTTCTAAGTGTCTATTTTTTAAATGTACAAATATTCCTCTAAAATCACCAGAACTACGAATTCCGATTTACTCACCTGTTCTCAGGAGAGACCTCTGTGCTGCATCTTCCAGCCCACTACTGATCCTGAAAAGTAATTCTAACCATACTTACAGTAACTTGCATTTCCTTCCATAGGGTAACATTTACTGGTTTCACTTGGAAATTCTGTGTGGGGTTTTGGAACTTTAAAAAATTCCTCTAAAATCAGCCGAAGTGCGAATTCCGATTTACTCACCTGTTATCAGGAGAGACCTCAGTGCTGCATCCTTCAGCCCACTACTGATCCTGAAAAGTAAATCTAACCATACTTACAGTAACTTGACTTTCCTTCCATAGGCTAACATTGACAGTGATGTCACTTACCATGTCATGAGTGATGTAATATGTGACGTCAAAAGCAGTGCATTGTGGGCGCGTGAGTTATAGTTAGCTGAAATAACTATAACGGGGGAATTTCAATGGTTTTGTATGAGTAAAATGTCCAGCTATCTATAACATGTGTGAAACCTATGTTTTTTTCAGTTAATATATATATATATAGATATATATCTTGCGAAGCGATCCCAAATGTATATACTTCAAAAGAAGTGGGCACGTACTCCAACTATTGCGGTGCAAAATAAATGTAATTGTTTAAAGCTTGATTATGCCCATGACGCATTTTGGCCACCGCAGGAGGCTTTGATCACATGTTCACGCTCCCACAACCCCTATACCTTTAAACTGTGTACCACATGACTAACACAATCCTAAAAACAATTGGCAACTAGCAAAGACTACAGCAATACATCTCGAGAGGAAAGACTATTGGAGTGATGTATACAAGCTACATATTCCGAACTGACAATCTGTGATAAAATGTTGTCATACAGGCTAAAAGCTGATTATATTGAAACTAAAGTCATTGTACGTGATCAATAAAAATTAAGATTTAACCAACACAAATCAGTAGAATATAATACAATACAAATTAAGTCCGCATAACATCACATCTTGAGTCAAATGCTCAATAATATTCACAAACATGTGATAAGTAAGTTGGTAATACACTATTCGACTGTGAGAAATGCCTGATGTAAATTGTAAAATAGATCGAGAATCATGATCATTATACCCTTATAGTATGGGTTGCAGTATTATATTCACCAAAGTACACTGTTAATTGTTTCTATTTCCATCTCAGTAAAAAATATAAAAATGTATCAGCCTTATTGCTGAGTGCCCTTGACTAGTGGCAATATTTATAGTTCAATACCCAGCTCAATGGAAATTATATCAGCCTCAATGCTGAGCGTCATTGACTAGTAGCTTGAAACTGCGTTGAACTAATACTGAATATTGTTTTTGCTATCTGTTGTCTAACCATGTAAAGTGCAATAAGTAAATAAAGTGTTTAAGTGCTATACAGTACTGTGGAAAGGGAAGAGAACGATCAGCCATGCTGTCTTGTTTAATATTGATGGCTGAGAGTTATGCCTATAAATATAAATAGGTACAAATATAGATATATCGGTATGCCTCACAAAATTAATGGAATTCATCAAAACGGATCCTGTCAATTGCCAGCAACTTAGTCTTCAAAAAAAGTCATTTTACAGGAAATTGGGCAAGTCATCACTGGTATTAAGACCGTTGGGTGTCTTCGTGTTTAGTTCTAATATGAAATTAGACTCAAATTGGTGTAACTGCTTCTCTCTAATGCTACCTCTCCAACACTCTGCAAACACGCATCCTGGCACACTACTAGTTGGGGGATGAAGTCCCCTTGGCTTCTGAGGGTCCCTGGGGGCGAACAACCCCTTCTGTTACCACCAGTACATCCCATAAAGCGTGATTGCTAAGATGTATGAGAGTGTGTGTGTGTGTGTGTGTGTGTGTGTGTGTGCTTGTCAATGACCATGTAATGAGTGATGCAATATGTGAGCTCATAAATGCAAAAAGAACAATTGATAGACAGAATGCAGAACAATGTCATTCATTCACCCCAGTGCAGAGATTTGGGCCTAAATCCATCGTTTGTTTGCTCTCCATGCCATTCCTGTTTGATCACAGCCATATGCAAATCAGTCTTGACCCTGCACTCAATGGGAACAGTCCAGCCCGAACTGCCAGGCCAGGTCCTCCCTGGACTGGAAACAAGCATCCTAAGACCGGGTTCGAGGTAAAGTTATAGTTAACTCGGGTAACTATAACGGCTGAATTTGACTGGGTTTGTACGAGTGAAATGTGAGCCTAAATATTATGGCCCAGTGACGTTTTGTTTGTTCAGGGAATTTCTAAGTTTTGTTTATTCTATTTCCTAACTATAACGTCCCTCTATCTTTTGTGTTTTTCTGTGAATTTCTAAGGTTCTTTCAATTCCATTTCGTACCTGTAACCTTTGAAAATGAGTTTGTGAATGAGTGTTTTCAGTGGGCGTGACTGGGTGCATGAGTGTCTTAATGGGTGTTGTGATTGTGTGTGTGTGTGCGTCTGAGTGGGTCTGGGACTACCTGCATAAGTGTTTCACTGGATACATGAGTGAGTGCATCACAGTTTGATGGAGTCTCTGACTGTTGGAGTAGATGTCTAAGTGGGTGCATGAGTGCCTGAGTGGGTAAGTGACTGCAAGCATGAGTTTTTGAGAAGATGTGCCACTGGAGAAAGACCTATAACATGTCAAGTGAAGCTTACAGTGAGAGAGCACATACTGAGTGTGCACTCGTAGCCATCACCCATGTTCGAAGCACTATTTCTGTACATGGTTTAGAAGGTTGTCTCAGTACATGCCTACATATCTCAGAGAGTGTAGGAGTACACCTCTATCAGTGCCATGAGATGGTTAAAGAAATATGTTAGTATGTAACTGCCACTATAATACCTCTAAGGCTGCCTAAATGTGATGTAAGTGGCTGCACAAATACTTCAGTGCCTGTGTTAGGCAATAAAGAGCTATGTAGGTGTCACACAACTACCTTTGAGTCTACTGCATACATAATTAGTTTCTGGTGAGTGACTGAATGTATAAGTGCTTCTGTATCTGTCTATGTATCTGAAAGAAAGGCTCTATCCTATTGCGAACACCAATGTCAATTGTTTTGGGTGGCATACTCTATGTAGTACTTGGCATAGAGGCCTGCAAGTGCACAAGTAACGTATTCAACTCAAAAGGACATCTCTTACTCTCCTAAGCACAAAGCATCATCTTTTATTGCATACCTACAGCATAACTTTGAAGTGTATTATGTGTACTAAAACGTGAGTTTGATAATTGAGAAAGACCTATAACATGCCAAGTGAAGCTTGGAGTAAGAATACACAAACAGGGTCTGCACCAGTAGTCATCACCCATGATTCACAAATGACTTCTTTGCAACGCTCAGAAGCTTGTGTCATTACTTTCTTACATGTGTGAGTGTAAATGTGTATGTAAGTGGCTGCAAAAATACTTCAGTGCTTCTGTAAGGGACTAGAGAGCTATGTATGTGTTGCTGCAACTACCTTTGAGTCTGCTGCAGTCATAATTAGTTTCTAGTAAGTGACTGAATATATATGTGCTTCTGTAGTTGTCTGATTTGGTTGCAAAGAGGGTCTATGCTTTTGTGAACATGTATAACAGTTTCTTTCCGGGTGCAAACTCTATGTAGCACTTTGCATATAGGCCTGCAAATGCTCAATTAACTTATTCAACTCAAAGGGACATCTGTTAATCTCTTAATCACAAAACAGCATCGATTAGGGCATATGTACAGCATATCTTAGAAGTGTGTTATGTGCACTAAAACGTGGGTTTGACGCTTCAGAAATACCTGTAACATACCAAGTGAAGCTTGCAGTGACAATGCACAGACAGGGTCTGCACTTGTACCCATCACCCAATTTGAAATACTATTGCTCTCCATGGTTGAGAAGATTATGTCAGTACTTGCCTATATATCTGAGAGAGTGTAGAAGTACACCTTTGTCAGTGCCATGAGATGTTTAAGTGAATGTGCTGGTATGTAACTGCCTGCTATATAACTCTACTGATGTCTAAATGTGTATGTAATTGGCTGCAGATATAATTCAGTGCCTGAGTTAGGCAATAGAGAGTTATGTAGGTGTGACTACAAATACCTTTGAGTCAGCTGCATGTGTTAAAGCTTCTAGTGTGTGACTGAATCTATGCTTTCTTCTTTAGCTGTCTCAATAGCTAAAACAGAAGCATTATGCTTTTCTGAACATGTATGTCAGTTGCATAAGGAATAGCGAACTCTATGTAATACTTGGCATAGTGGAATACAAGTGCACAAATAACTTAGTAAACTGAAAAGAACATCTCTTACCTTTTTTGCACAAATCAGAATGCTTTATAGCACACCTACAACATCTCTCACATGTAACTTTTACATACTGAAACTTGGATTTAAGAATTGACAAACAGATTTTACATGGCAAATCAAGCTCTAAGTGAAAGTGCACACACATGCATAATCCTTGTTTGAAAGAGCATTTCTCTACATGAATGAGAAGGTTGTGTTAGTACCAACATATCTGAGAAATTATAGTACACCTGTAGACTGTCTATTTTAGTCTCTCTACAACACTCTAAATTTCTATGTAAGTGGCTAGAAACAAACACCTCATTGGCTGTGTTATGGTAAGGAGAGCACTATACATGTGACTACAACTATGTTTGAATCTGCTGCATGCACAAGTAGTTTCTGGGTAAGTGACTGAATTATAGGTGCTTCTGAAGCAGTCTGACAAGCAGTTTAACAGAACTACAACACCCAGAATTTAAAAAAAAACACTCTTTGAGAAAAACACATCATATACACATCTTTAAATATTTCCACATCTTTTACTGGCTTGCTAACTAAAAGTTGAATTCTTATTCTACAGTTTCTTTGACTATCAATTACACCACATAGTAATCAGCTGCACATACACAACATACTAATTCAAAGCAACAGATAGTGAACCAACTTCTCACACAACGAGTCTGCAAATCAGACAAACCTTCACATTCTCATACACTCATATAGTGAGTGTCTTACTCACCTGTTATTAAACATACAAAGTCACTCACAAAACCACTCATACATTACCTCATAGTTCCAATATGTTCTCAAACATATTTGATACTCTTATAACATTCTCATGTACACATATTCCTTTTCAATCATTTTTTCTCCAACTTAAATATAATTCACAAGCCTGAAAATTTAGTTCCTCGATCAAATATTATTTTTAGGTCTTTTCAGATACCATACTGGCAGCAAATGTATTAACTAACCATATGAATGGCACACCACTCTCACACAAAGCAACTATTAATAGCAGCATTTTCAACTTTGCACCATCTTTCATTTTTTTATTTTGTCCCTCCATTTTAGTATGTGTTAACCCTTTCATGTATTTTTGTAAAAAAAAAAGTCCAATATGTGTGGGTGTTTTGCACACTATTGACACTGGGCTATACCTGTGCTAGATTTAGGTGATATTTGTGCTAGATTTGGGGTATTTTCTCTCTGCTGGCCATCTTAGGGACTTATGTGTTAAGAATCTCCCTAATAACCTCATTTACTGCAGTCTCCTCAGTAGAAAATGCTTCCAGTTTTCCACTTTGATTCTATCAAGATGGCGGTCAGATTTGCCACACGTTTGGCATAAATCCAGAATGTTAGCATTCTAGTTGCTCATGAGATCACTATAGCAAACCAATGATCATCAGGGAGTTAACTGGCAGTCTGCTGCTAGTGTTGAAAGGGCATGTTTCAGTCTACATGTCAGAATGCTTTAATGAAATAGTAGAGGAAAATATTTGGAAACTCATTTAAAATGTGTCCTAATTATTCTTTCTACAGCACTAACCATAATTTCTATAACAAATCGAACCCCCATGTTTGTTCCTTTCTAAATTAAATGTGTTAAGTTTTACCAGTTTGATTCAATCAAGATGAAGTCAGGGGTGCCATACTTTTGTCATAAGTAAGACTGTTAGCAATCTAGTTGTTCTTTAGTACACTCTGGGAGGGTGCAGAAGAACACACAGGAATCAACTAACAGGCTGCTCCAGTTGGAAGTACGTTTTACTGAGCATGTCAGACTTCATTCTCATATGGCAGAGAAATATAGTGTGAGTTTGCCAAGAATATGCTTTCATTTCTGCTTTTGGAGCACATTCTATAACCTCTTTGGGAAAATCGTGAGAAAACAATTCTCTCAAACATTATTGATGTTATCCCAGCAGAAGGCTTTTTCACAGGGTAAAATCACCTTAGAACAGACCACAACTCCTAAAAATAGTATGGTGCCATCAAAACGTTATTTCTTCTTTTTGTGACCCTCTAAACCTGACATTCACTATAATGCATTTCAATGAGGTGCTGTCATGTATATTGGTCCCAAGATGGCTGCCAGCACTTTCTGGTTGAAGTGCTGACAGTTAATCAGATCTCACCAGAGAGCTGTGCTTAGGCTCCGTCCAGATACCCTGATTTGGTTTCCCTTAAATTTCTCAACAACTCATGAATGGATTTACACAAATCAACTGAAAGTGTGATCTAAGAACCACAATCTACCTTCCTGCCAATATTTGGTGTAACTTTGTCCAGCGGTGTGGGTTGTAGTCGTGTTCAAAGCTCCTATGGGAATTAACATGGAAAAATCATACCTTTTTTACAGCCGACGCTTGACGGATCACCCCAAATCTTTTCAGGCATAACAAGACTCACTCCGGTACTTGTTTTTTTTAATTTTCATGAAGATTCGTGAAATGACGCCAAAGATATAGGCAAGTCACTAAACACTTTTTCTATAGACACATGGTCTTAACTACCACCAGTAGGATAGAGAGATAGATAAGAAAACCAAAAATTATTAAATAAAACCAAAACTCTTCAGACATTCTGCAGTGATATGGTTAGCCCCACACATGCTGCGCAAAGAATAAATCACACAACAAATGCAATGCTAATGACATCAACATTGATATAACAGATGACATGGCGAATTACATATATGATTTCACTAGGAACACTACACATTACCTTACCATCAACATTATGAATGATACAACTATGAATAAAGTTTGGTTTTTGTATTTGTGTTTGTGCAGAATTTTTAAGTTGTAGTGTGAAGACCTCCTATTGTTCTAATTATCGTAAGGTCATAAGCATTGCATTTGGTCAGTGAATTATGCATGACATGGTAAGAGTGTGTGCTATGGTTTGTGGCGCTAACCATAGCTGGGGAATTTCCAGTTTTTTCATAATTATAACAGAATTCTTTAAGAGAAATTCATAGGGTTTTTAAACGTACATTACGGTGTAATAACCACACCTAACCATAACAGTGCATTGACAATATTCTTTAGATGGAAATGTGAATGTGTTTTACTGAAGGTTATGCAGATATATGTGGTCAGTGTGAAGTACGTCTGGTGGTGATTGATAATGCCCCTGTATCTTATAGTTGCCAACCCCCAGTTCTGCACGGCAGATCCATGGAATGGCAAAGTTAGGAGCCAATCAATGGGTTTTTACACCCTAACGTTAGTCCACCCTTCCTCACCTTCGTTGGGTCTGCAGGAATCCTCGGATTCCTGCACTGGATTTACATGGTTGTAACGAAGAGGGCCAGAGGGTGGAAGAACACACCCCCTACGAGAATTGGTGGGTCACGGATCCCTCCCCTCCTTCTCTTTAGGACAAATATTCCTCGTGGAAACTACTATCCGATACGGAGTAGCAAGAAGACGGTGCCTTTAATTGGACGTACACAGAGGACGAAGCTACGCCCCTACATGACGTCGGAATCACCACAGTGGAGAAAAGCCAGGAAGTAGCTGGAGCAGCGTGTGACGACACAGAGGAGGGAGAAGGAGGAGCATGGAGGGGAGCTAGCGGAGACGAGAGCGGAGTGCGGAATCCAGGAAGTGAAGAAGAAGACGAGCCAGGAGGCCAACGGTCTTGTGGATCGCCGTGCCACACTCCCGAGGGAGGAGTGTGGCTGAGACAGGTACGGCAGCGGCTTGCATGCTGGGTGGGGAAGCGGGAAATCCCTCCTCCGTAGCGTGGCAGGCAGCTACCACCTCACTTGTATATACCTCTAAATATTCCAATTAACCCTTGTACCTCATCCCTGCCCTCCCCCTGATTCCTTGCACCCTTTCCTCACCTCGTACCCTTGACACAACCCTGAGTGTATAGCACAAGTGTTTCCAGCGGTGTCCTTTCACTTACCAGTTCCCCGGGGGCATATTGAGGAAAGACATTGAGTCTTGATGCTCTCTTTTGTTCTCTTTGACTTTCCTTTACGAGCCACGGGAGGGAACCAGCAGTAAGAGCCCCATCAAACCGCTGAAAGGAAGAGGATATTCCAGTCGAGTCCCTGAGAAGACTAGCTCTACAATGGACCGGGCAGAGATTGCTCAGGAGAGACTTACCTTCCGCCCCCCGAAACACCTTGATAAAAATAAAACCTTCTCTAACTAGAAAACGTTTCCAGACCCTTACTTCACCCACGTCACAATGGTTAAAAGGTCAGGCAGATTCATTAAACAGCAGCAAAGTTATTAGTAAATTAAAACATGCTTCCCCTGTTTTTACTTTGCCTCCTATGGTTGAATCTATTTGAATCTTGCTATAATCAAACTTGCTAAATACCTGCCAGACGTCATATGAATTCAACAAAGATTAAACATTTGTGTACTAAAAAAGTGAACTCAAAAAACATGCCACAATTAATAGCAAATGAAGACTTTTCAACCCTCCCACTTTTAATCAACCCCCACTGTCAGACAAAGTTGAAAAACTAGCAACATAAGCTACACATTATAAGAGCGTGTGAAACTTTCTGCAAATTCATCAAACAGCGCTACAGTTATAGTCAAATTAAAAATATCTTTATGAACTCTCAAGATATCTATATAATTGAATCCTTCAAAGCATGTGTGATACTTTTTTTAAATCCTCATTTGTAAAAATATCCTCAATGGATTTACACCGAACTGAGAAAAGGCATTCCTCTTAGTAAAGTTCTATTGTTGTCCTACGTTTGGTGTAATTCCTATTTATCACAGTTTTTGCTTATCTATTATTTATTTCAGAGAACTGTACTATATATGAAAAAAAAATTAATTACAATAAAGTATGTCTCAGACAAATGCTGATATGTGGATGTCTTTGAGTAGCAAACTGCTTGTACAATGGATACCACATTTACCACACAAGCAACAGCACAGATTAAGGATGATGAAAGGATTTTCAGTGCTCCAGGCAAAGAGTATTTTGCTTCCTGAAGCTCTCTCAATAAATTAAAAAAGGGCATTTTTCTGCTCTGCTCTGCAAAAATGTTATCTAATTTCCAATGGCTGCCCATAACTTGGCCTTATGGAATTGGAGGGCCTGTGCACAGTCTTTTAGAAGGATCTCACATGACTGACTGAGAGAGCCAAAAAATGTTTCAACCACACAAAATTCAAAATGTTTTTTTTGTTTTTGTGTTTTTACTTTTATGTTTTATTCATACATCTAATACTTTACATAAACAACTAGTGGAAATGGTAAACTGAAAAAATACTTTAACAAATACATTGTATAAATATAATAAAATATTTAACATAGGCAAATTTATAATAAACTATCATAAACTCAAAGAATGATTTATCTTTTGTACAGCCATTCATTCATTAAAAGAAGCATTCTCAGACTGGGAGAGGGAGTAACAAGGTACATGAATGAAGTAATATTATTTAGTAATAGATTCACTGTGGGCACTCTTGGCCCTGGATGACACTGTTTGTATTTTTCAGGTGGTGGCCTGTGATAGATATTATGTGTATGTGTTTTAACAAAGTGCATTTAACCAAAACCAGATTTCAAAAGGTTCAATTTGTGCAGTAAGATAACATCACATTTAAGAGGTATCAAACTATTAGAAAGTTGTTTCCCTGTGTAAAGTAAGTGCCACATGAAATTTGCAAGGCAGTAAACTGTGTTTTTCTTATATCTAAAGTGCTGTACTAATTTGAACTTGACCTTTGTACTGTAGTAGTACATGTATTTTTAGTACAGTTGCTCTAAATAACGTGTTCTTGGGCCTTATTTGTTTTCACTGCCATGGTGTGCGTGGTTGTATGTGGGGGGGTTGGGGTGTTAGTGTGATAGATAGACAGATAGATAGATAGATAGATAGATAGATAGATAGATAGATAGATAGATAGATAGATAGATAGATAGATAGATAGATAGATAGATAGATAGATAGATAGATAGATAGATAGATAGATAGATAGATAGATAGATAGATAGATAAAAGAAGGCATCAGTTTGGCTCCAAAATAGACCACTTCACCTGTACCTTCAACAATATTTGCTGCACAGCTGCTACTGGATGAAGATATTTTCAATCTATCATTCCCCTCTCAATTGTGCAAAATAAATTAGAGTAGGTATGTACCGGGGTGTGCCTGAATGTCAGGCAAATGCTCACTGCTATGGAAGACTCTGGTTACCAGAAACTTTGCTAGACATCCACGTATGCTACTGCCAGTGGAATGTGATGGTAAACCTGGCTTAATTCACTTGCATCCATCTGAAAATCTTGTGATCATTTTGCACTGTATAGCCCAAGAGCCTTTTTCATGAGTCTGTATTTCATTTTCTGGTTCAAAACGTTACTGTGAAGTCAGTGAATGAAGGCGCACTAAAATATTTGGCACATTGCTTGTAACTTCTACTCATCTTGAGCAGCAATTATATTCAGACCAAAGTTGTCCTTCGCAGCTTTTTCTTAGAAAACAAATGCATAAGAACAGTTTCAATTCCATTTTTCTATGTTTTCATTTTTGTGATTGTTTCCATACTCATGGGCCACTTCACACCTCACCCCACAGAAGCAGTCATTAAATCTGCAGAGCGGCAAAGGTGCAACCAGAAACAGAAGTGAGATCCAAGCATTGACTCAGGCAATTACTGCAGGGAGATCATTTCTACCATTCTCAATTTTCAGAAGAGCAACCTGAGCGATATGGAATTTGAGTAGTGTGCATGTCCCTGTGGTCTTGTAGGGTCCAGACGAACACTACTGCTGCTTTAAATTGTCGTTGAGGTTGAGTTTCGATACAGCTCCTGGGAGTACTTCAACAGGTCGGCAAGGAAGCTGGTAAGATCGATCTTCACATCTTCTCCCAAAGTGCATGACATCTGGAGAGGAAAGACAGGAAAGTATATATATTTGTTTGTACTCATCTGACTATTTGTAAAATCGTCTACCATAAGTACCCAACATAGCATTGTGGTCCTTAGGAAACATTATCAATGGAGGTGTATTGTTGGTGACATCATGATATTTGTTTACAAGTGATGGGCAGCGATGCAAGACACTAGAACTAGTTTGGAGCCGTGGAGAAGTGTGGCTCAGGGGTTAGAGGCGGCAGACCCGGAAGCTGAGATCGGCCCTGGACCAGGGTTCAATTCCCCGCCTCGGCGGGTCTTGGGCTAAAAATTCCACGGACTCGATAATTCTCGCTCCGGTGCCTTCTCGACTCACGGGCTCACACTTTGCGACTCTGGGCAATAGCTTGCTTAATCTCCACAACGGCCCCTCGCGGCGGGATGCCTGGCTTTCACCTTGTGGATACCCTGCTGGGGTTATCTCACAGGGGAATACCAGGACGGGTTCCCTAAGCAAGCGCCGGGACACCCACTGCGGGTAGCTGTGCGCTATATAAGCTCAAATACATTTACATTTACATACAAACTTATTTAAATCGTTGCTCATAGGTCTAGGAATGTTAACTCCTATTCATCATATACTTGTTCATTCTGTATTAAAAGCCCAACTAATCATGCAAAAGATGATAGTTTTAAGTAAGTATGCTTATTCAAATATAGCTAAGAGAAGGATGTAATGTGGTCCCTGTTCAATTAAATGAGTGGCAAGACTTTGTACCCCTAGAGTATCGCCTTCATATTTTATCTTTTGACATTTAAGCACATATTGTTACATTGTCTATTCATCGATGAACCTTAATCTATGACTCCTTTGTCTTACGCAATTTCAATGCAATGACAGGAGGTTCAGATGCTACCAAATGACTACTTTGGCACAATGGGGCATGAGTATTTGTACAGTACACGTTCACAACCAGGTGTCTCTGGTGCTATATAACATGTTTACAGTTACGAGGAGGCATTCAGTTTGTCATCATTGAAGAGATGAAACTCTCTGACATTCGAATATGCAGTCATCATTTAAAAACACAGGTCCCTGCAGTGGATGCATTTGTGCTCTTAGCCACAAGACCCGTCTGACTATAAACACTCTAGTTGTCCAATAAATTGAGGGCCATATTTGTGAAGTCCTTGTGTTACCCTTGCGTCACACAGGGTGACGCAAGCCAACACAAGGTCTTATTTCAGATTTATTAAGCCATACAACGCCATCCTCCATGGCTCCCCGTGGCTTAGTAAATCTGGAGTAACGCAAGGCAGTGCAAGTCGGTGTCTTGTGTTACCCTGCGTTGAGAAGGCGTTCCATGGGTGGAGCTTGGGTGTTTCCTCGCATCCACTCATGGATTTTGGCACAGTCCCAGATTAATAAGACTAGCAAACCTGGGACTGCAACCAAATGTTTCCCAACAGAAACATAACAAGACAAAATATTTGTATTTCTCCTCGTTATATCCTCTTTCAATGTGTGCTGCATTCACCAGCACACCTAGAAAGAGGAAAATGCCTCTAAGAATTGCTTTTGTGCAGGAAGGTGTCTGTTCCTGCACAAAAGCAATCCTGCCTGTAACGCAGGCACCCTTGTATCATGGTGCAAGCTGCCTGCATTGGCGCTAGGCAGCGTTCAGTGAGTCAGCGTAAGGAGACAGCAGGAATGCGTCATCGCTTTGTAGTAGATGTGACGCATTCCTGCTCTCCCCATCACGCAGCACAGCAAGTGGCAATGCGTGACGTTTTAATAAATCTGTCTCAGAGTCTATAAAATGGAAAACAGAGCTGTCATATATAATAAACATTGATTTTTTTTTACCGTGTAATGTTTCAGTTTTAAACCTTATATTTTTAGTCTAAGAATGACCCTAGAAGGCATTGGTGCCCAGATACATCCGAGTTTCGATATTACTGGCCTGATTTACGAGAAATTCTTTCTTATCTGCCTTTGCTCCTTCCTAATCTTCTGTCACCACACACATTTACCGAACATCTCTCCAGTGCTCGTTGTAAAGCCATTGTACTGAACATGGCTGTTTATCTTGCATTTAGATCCTGCTTGTTCCTGGAACTTTCCGTGAACGTTTTGTGTTGCATTCTGTTTGGGTTTGCCCCTGACATACGACAGGCCTTTAGCTGCTCCTTTCTGGGTGTCCGAGGTGGGAGTGCAAGTCTGAAAGTAACACCTACAACCTGTAAAGCAGACAATGGGGGCGTGACTTTCAGGAGCACCTCAGACAATATGTGGCTCCTTCGAAATGCAAAGGGTAAGAAATGTGCTACTTCCTGTGTAAGGGAAGATAGAATTACTTTGAGGATCCCCCTAAATATGTCCTCCCAGCCATGTGTGACCAATCTACCTATTAATACTCCAGTCCTACCCAGTAATGCGCACATACCCATAGACCTCAGACTGAATAGATGCATTTTACTTCATTTTGTCATGGAGTCCATGGTACTGCTATTTTAAGATGTAAAAATCAACATTTTCAGCATCTAATGGATCCCAAAATGAACAGATTTCTAGCTACTTAAGATGGCGATCAGGTTTGACAAAAGGGTGCCTCTGACACCACAAAAGTACAAGCACCCCTTTCTTTAAGTTGGTTGTTTGCCTTGTTTGGACATATTGTGGCCTCTTCAGCCTACATGATGGATGTATTGTATACAAGAGATTGCTTAATAAAACGTCAACTATTGTAAATGTACACTGAACCTGATTGTTCTGAAAGCCACACTCAGATCGGACACTGCCCTGGATGCGCATTGAGACATGAAACCCAAACCTGCCTGCTTGATGTTGATCCAGACTGGCACCAGAGTGATACTCTTGCTTGCATTGCTCTCCGGAGGGTATTGATACAAGATTCCTCCCATTTTCTGATCTGAGAGTTACCTGGCAATTTCTTAAGGGTCTTTTCCAACGCATCAGAAACCCCCAGAGTGCATGTTTTACTAAACCCCATTCCACATTTCTTCACAGATTGGACCTCTAATGGCCATACCCAATCAGAATGGGGCACTGATTGCTGAATCAAACCAGCCCTGAGAGGGCAGTATCCACATTTGTCTAAGAACTCCTGTTCTCCTTTAGGGCCATCTCCTTTGTACATGACATGTCGCAAGGCTAGGTTTATTGTATATCACAAGGCATATCGAACCACCCAGCCACTCAGTGTAGTACTGGTAAAAGATCACCTCTATGCCTGAGCCCTGCGGTAGTGGTGGAGTTAAGTTGGGTGAAAGTTACAGCAATGTAATAGGGAGGCTTGACTTGGCACCATCAATTAACTTTACTGTATTCAGGTGTTTGGAAAGAGATTGTCTCGAGAACACCAAAAACGAAAGCGATAAATGTTATAAGAGGTGAACACAGATTGAGAGAGGTCAAGCTTGGGCAAGATGACTGCACATGCAAAGTAAGCAGTCTGGTCAAGTATTACTTTATTCGATTGGATCAATGCAAATCTTAAAATGACATGGAATACATATCTAATAAAATAGCAATTAACAGAATCAAAGATAAAAAGTTTTCCAAAACATGTCAAAATGCTAGACTGTAAAGCACCAGATAAAAATGTGGATAGATCAAAACACACAGTGGCAGTGGGTAAAGATTGGAAATACTATAAAGCTGGACGCACTTGTCTAAAGTTAAGAGGCTTCAGGGGCGGACGAATAAATGTGTTTCTAAGAGTGCTACATCTAGGGCAAATAAGGACCGTATGCAAAGTGTCCGGGCTAGAGGCCATGTCACTTACACAGGCAATTGGGTACCGCATCAATTGTGTTTAAACTGTCCCATGTGTGAAGATTGACCAGATTATATTCAGAAATCAGGCTATTCAATAACTTTCCTTGACGATAGTGTGGGAAATGAACCTGCTCCGAGTCACAGGGAGTGTTACTATAATCCTCATTGTATATGCAAGCAGTACAGGGGTACACGTTAAAATCTCCTAATAGCATTATCTGTGTGAATTTGGTGAAGCCCAGAAAATATTCATCTAGTATAGTTTTAAGTTCCAGAGCAACAGCATCACCCACTGAGGCAGAATTGTACACATTGACAATTACGAGCATAAGATTGTTAGGTGCAGTCAAAAGAACACACAATACACTTAGTGAGTCAGATGGGATCCTCTCCACCTTACCACCCAGGGCCAAGTTCACAAACGTTTTTAGCCACCCTTTGGTCTCCCCCTGAACAGAGGGTATGGCATAAGAGGAGAAGGTGACAAGACCATCCATGAATAGAGTCTCCTGGGCAACCCATGTCTCTCGTAAACAAACAATTTCAAAGCATCTTAACTGTCTCACACAAGACTCATCAAAAACTTCGCCCAGCGCCCTTGCTACTTTCCAGCTGACAATCTTAAAAAGTCCAGTGGAGAGAGGGTAGTGAGCAGAGGCCAGGAGAGCAAGTGGGCAATGAGCGACAGTCGTTCTTGATCTTCGAGCTGGGCAAAAGGTTAGAATCTATTATTTACCTGGAAACAAGGGTTCAAGGCCTTAGCAGGGAAAGCAGAAGACTTATTGGGCTTACATGAGGGTATCTGCCCATCCCTCGGGGTTCTGGCATGATCAGGGGGATAGAAAAACCTGATGGATGAACAGCGATGTTACTTTTCAGTGCCATGCTTGCCCCCAAGATAATTCAGGGTGTACTCCACCCACTGAGGATTTTGGGGCAGTCACCATGACCTAAAGCTGTCATCTTCCCTACCCATTCTACTCTTCGGCCATAATAATGCCTTTAAATATTGGGGAAATTGTAGGAACCTAGGTCAAGAACCAATGGGCCTCCCTATTTTTGAGCTTGGCATAGTTCTCTTGATCGTTATGTTTTAAGGGGAGGTCATTAGTTATTACCAAAAGATAATGGTGCCGAAGCAGGAGGCAAATGAATGACTTCCTTAGACATATGCGTATAAGATGAAGAATCCCTAGTTTCTCTCAAAAGGGTCGGGGAACAGGTGGCACCCATTAGAATTGCCACCCAGAGATGATGTACGGGGTCGTAGAACAAAGTGTTATGAGGTGAATGGCTATTCCCTCTATGGGTCGCTGGCTGAGAATCTGGTCGCTTTTTTGGTTCTGGGGTCAGCCACCATTAGAGGCTCCCTGAGAAGGCCAGGTTGCGCAGATTTGTACAGGAGACTGGAGGATCTCTTGGTGTAGGGTTTGGTGGCGCCCCTAAGTGGCGAGTTATACCAGCATCCTGACAAGCATTGGCCCGCAGGTTTATATTATGGAAAACGGCCTTTACTACGTGGGCAGAGCCATGTGTGCCATTTTCCCACAAGCCAAACCACGCTTGCCTTAACCAAGCATATGCCTTAACCTTGCATATGTGTGGTTAAGGCAGTCTGCAGACTAGCTTTCCGGATGGTCGGGGAGGCTATGAAGACGGGTCAGGAGAAGAAGTTGGAACAGGAACTAGACAGGAACGCGGACAGGTAAGTGGGGTTAGGGCCGAGTTAGTTTTACAGGGTTGGGCGGTTTTAGAGCTCATGGCACAGGTGTGAGTGTAGGGGTGGTTTTGGGGTGTAGCTCTTCTCTCTCCTTTGCTTGCCCCTCCGGTCGCGGTGTGCAATGGGGATTGAAGTTCTCCTAATGGAGCTGTACAGTTTGGCAAGTCCCAAGCTGCAGGAGAATCAGCTGTGTTTTGATGGTCGGGGATGTAGCTGCTCCTCCTCCTTCGTTGACGCCTCCAGGTAAAGTGTGCAATGGGGATTGAAGTCCCCCCAACGCAGCCGGTACAGTGTGGCGAGTCTAGTGCAGCAGGAGAATCAACTTCGCTTTAAGCGCTGGGTGTATGGGCCTTCCCCTCCTTCGTTGGTGCCTCCAGTTGAAGTGTGAAATGGAGATTTGAGTGCCCCAAATGGGACCAGTACAGTTTGGCGAGTTAGTATACATTCTTTGATAGAGACTGAGATTATGAGTTTTTTTAAGGCTGGATTAATTGTGCAAGTGAATGCAGCCACATTGTTACTAATTTGTTGAATGATACATACCGATTGCTTTGGATCCACCTAGCGGAGTAGCGCTCTTTCATCTCATGTTATTGGCTGTTTGGTGTATCATTCAACATATATATGCTTACATTGCACTGCAGGGAGGAACTATTTTACATGTCGAAAGGACACAGAAACATCCCACATTAACTTTGCTTTAATGCCTAGATGCTTTGAATACAGAAAACAATTGTTTTATGGGGTTTTTCACTGCCACAGGGTTTTTTTAATGTTTGAGGCAGGACTGAGAGGCAGGACTGAGAGTGCAAACCAATTCAAAAGTCTTTGCCAATGTTTGTTACACCAGCTACTGAACAAGTACCCAAAGTATAATAAGTGTTCATCGTGGCCAAGCTGTATTTTAAGGTATATGAAGATCCACAAAGAAGACCTGAGCAATTGCTAACCAAGCACCAGATGTACAAAGGCACCAGTTCCTTTAACCCCCCCACTGCTGGTGACGGAACCACTCCATCATCAGCCGCGGTCGCGCTGTGCTGATGACGGAGCGGTTCCGTCACGGCCCGCTGCACCTGCGCTGAAAGTTCTATTGAGCGGGCGGGGCCGTGACTGAACCGCTCCGTCATGAGCACAGCGCAACCGCGGCTGGTGACGGAGCGGTTCCGTCACCAGCATGCGCCAGCCGCTCTTCCGCCCCGCCCCCTTAGCACTACGGCAGAATAGCCGCCACAGTGAAGGGGTTAAAATAGTTCTCTAATAATATACTCACTGTTTCCCCTCGCTGCTTCTTCGATCCATTCATTTGGAGTGTTGAAATAAGATTTACAAGGGTGCTGTTCAGACTACCTCGAGGGGTCTCCACTTGTTTTAGAGCGGCTGCAGCCTTGCAAAATGTTTCTTCGCGGGGAGGGGTCTGAAAAGAAAGCACAGGTAGGTTAAACCACAATATAAAGATCTTTAGTGGCAAAGAGGTGATGTGGGAAAGTGCTTCTCAGTTATCTATTAGTGGATTTCTTTCACAATTTTCTGCAAATATTTTTGAACCTTATTTAACCAAGCTAATGCCTGATTGTGTATCAGTTCTTGCCAGGCTTACCAGCTGCTCTTCATAAGCAAGCATAATAAGATTAAGGTTAAGTAATTTATTCATTTATTTTTTCACCTCTTATAAGTAAAATTGGGGCATATGTACAAGCCCCTATCGCCACCACAACATCACTTTTACTAACGTTTTGGTGGCGATAGGGGCATAGCTGTATTTACAAGGCAGCGTTAAGCCACTTAACGTGGCTTAATGCTGCCTTGTAAATAAGGCACCCTTTCGGTGAACAACCTTTACAACGAAACTTGTAAAAACGCACTACCATTACAACGCGGTCCTTACAACGCAAACCATTACAATGCATTGCGCTGGGGGGGCGCTCTAGGATAGGGAATAAGTTTAATTTTCTATCCAACACCTTCCCTAGTGTCCACGGGGACTGGAGTTGGAATAGAAAATTAAACTTTTCACTATCCAGCACCTCTAAGCGCTATGCGTTGTAAAGGTATGCGATGTAAAAAACGCGTTGTGAAGGCAGGCGTTGTAATAGCCTGCGTTGTAACGTCATACATCCCACCCTTTCACTCTATGGTTAGCATGAAAGGGGCGGGCAGTGTGTTGTGGTGGGTGTTCCACCACAACACCCATTGTTTTTGATGCTGCACTCTATGTACAAGAGTGGCACACATAGGAGGCAGTGCCAAAATTAAGACCAGGGAAAACCTGGTCTTTAGTTGGCAAAACGAGGAGCAATGCATTATTTCTCCTCGTTTTTTCTTTTGTGCAGCACACATGGAGAAAGCAAACTGGCATGGATTGTTTATCTACAGGAAGGTCCCCCTACCTGTCCATAGACAATCTGTAAAAAACTGCCATTTTGTGACTTTCCTTTGAGTTGCATAAGCAGCACACATAAAAGTGGCACAATTGCATTTTTGGATTTTTTATGTGCAGGAAGGGACACCTTCCTACACATAAACAATCCTCCCCTGCACGCAGACACCCTTGCACTATGGTGCAAGGATGCCTGCATTGGTGCTACACTGTTAAGTGTAGTGTCAGTGCAGGAGGAAATGCAAGGCTGCGCTATATCCACGTAAATGTGGTCCAGCCTTGTGTGTCAGAAGTGGCGGAGTGAGGCATTAAGCCATGACGGCTAACGCCTCACTACACCGTTCCTTTTAAATATCCCCCTTAATCTCAGTAATATTAGCAAAGGTGTTGCAGGATCTCACACAGTGCAACACCATTCAGCCTTGTGCCTGTAAAGTGGTTGATAAAGCAGGGTGACTTTGGCTTGAAAATCCGGAAGCAGACTCCTAGATAAAGTATATGCCTCTGATTACTGGACGCGTTATTGGTATGTGCTCCCGATCACCTATCATCACCTTCTGCTTGTTGTTTTCAATAGTCAGAAAGGTTAAACATGCACCACAAGTTATAATTTTTATATTGCATTATTTCTATGAAGCGATTTTTCATGACGTTTATCTCTACTTCCACTTACCTTTCCACGTGGTGGGATGACTTCTGCCACGAAGATGTCTTCACAGACAGTCTATGGAAACAAAACAAACAGACGGATGGATGTCAGGGTTAAGGTTTGACATAGGAGGGCATGTAAAATAAGATTTGTTACATTGCACTGTAGTCACCATGTCCTTCGCCCAAGGTCTCCACTACATCAGTGGACATGGATGGTGTTAATTAAATTGAAATTGTGACTTGTCTGGTTCAACAGCTTTCCCTCAGTGGTTGAAGCACAGCCCTTGATAGGTTGTTTGTTCTTGTCCACCCAGAACCCTATCCAAGGTTTGGGTTTGCGACTAATCTGGTTGGACCTTTCTTCTCTGCCCAGCCTTACTAAACACATCCTATTTTTACACTTTTTAGGCCTGATTCACAAAATATTTTTGCTGGTAAGTAAAACTGTTTGATGTGTCAAGAAGTGGAATCTCTACTTGGAAATCTTAAATCCTGATTGGCAAATCAACGTTAGTAAGGTAGTAGGTAAGTTAGTGCAGCGACTTAAAACTGAGGATGGAACGCTAAAATTGCAGATTTTTCCTCGTTTAGAGGGGACTTGGCCTGGCAGTTCAACTGGGTACTTATCATTGAAGAAGGTCCAAGGCTGATTCCCATATGGGTGGTTTCTGTCTGAAGTGGCATAGTGTGTGTGATAAAAGTAACAGATTGAAATGTGGGCCAAGTGATTGCCAACGGCTGAGGCTTCTGGAAGCATTTTATCCATCGCCTTTGTTTGTTTCTTTTGTGTGATGCCCTAATTAAAAAATGTATACCCAAATGGCTCCGCTGCGCTCACTGTGCCACAGCACTTACACAATACTCACTGATGAAACCTTATTATGCAGAAACTAGTCTGTGCTTGATTGTGTTCCTGTTCAAGGGGGACCTAGATTGGACGTTTGGGTTGGAGTGTTGCTGTGGGCTCATTTTCAAGACTAAAGTCCTGTGGCTGGTCTCTGTTTCAAGTGGGATAGTGGCTGAAAAATTATGGACTGGAATTTGACCCCATCCCGTTATGTTTTTCTCAAATGTATCTACAACAATAAGAGTAAACAAGAAACTGGCAAGTGGGCTTTCTTGTGGGAGTGGGCAATGTAAATATGACCAAAATCTATAAAGTAGTAACTTTGAGAGCAGTCCGCCAAATTTGCAATGACATCCTTACAATTACTGTGCTGCTAAATATACACCAAAATAAAGTCAGTGAAATTAGTGTAGTTACTGTTGAGGGGAGTCCCACTATTAATTCTATTTTAAGGGCCTGGAGAAGCAAGAGTTCCTGTCCCTGAAAATTGTAACCTTGTTAATAAAAGAAACGAAAGATAACAAACTTGCAATGCAATAGGTTTTGCATTTACGTCAGTTTGAGCTATTGGCATTGTAAATGACAATGCATTTTAGTTATGTTTTGGTTTTTAAAACATAAATAAAAGGCATGGTCATTTACAATGCCAATAGCTGAAACTCTCGCAAATGCTTGGCCCCTGCCCTCCTGCAGTAAGAAAAACTCATTAAAGAAAATAATGTTCACAGACTAAAGAAGACGTACCGTGTAACAACCATTGTGAAAGGGCCAGTCCTCGTGGGAGGTTGCAAATGAAGGCGGTACTAAGGAGGGACTAACAAGCCTAATAACGATTCCCGAGCCAGCATTTACGAAGGAAAATGACACAAGTAAGCCTGGGCGAATTTTGCGAATTCGCGATCCGCAAAATTAGAGAATTTGTGCGAATTTGCGGATTTTTGTTTTTTGCGTGTTCGCTGGGTTTTTTGCGTGTTCGCGGGGTTTTTTGCGTGTTCGCAGGGATTTTTGCATCATTGCGAGCCGCTTGCATAGCGAAGTTACCCATGCAGTCGTTTATGGGAGAGGGAGAGAGAGATAGATAGATAGATAGATAGATAGATAGATAGATAGATAGATAGATAGATAGATAGAGAAAGAGAGGGAAAGAGAGAGGGAGAGAGAGAACGAGAGAAAGAAAGAGTGGCCGGATCTCTGAAGGGCCAGATTCCTGAGTTGCCCCTACAGAACATACAGATTTTTAATTTTAGCAAAATGCATATGAAAATTGTGCTGTAAAGGTCTCTTTTAGTTTAACCCCTCCTGACAACTCAAAATGGGTGTATTTGCCATCCTCTCCCTTCTTCCTGTTTTTTATATCTGTAAGTGCTTCCTGATGAGGTTTAATTCCTTGGACAGGTGCCTCGTTGCCTACTTGTAACTATTCTCTGACCCTGCTTCAAGGGTCAGAGCTGGGTCAGAGAATAGTTGCAAGTAGGCAACGAGGCACCAGGAAGCAATTAGCAGCAGGTGTCCAAGTTGAAGTTAATTTGTTTGTAACCCTTTTGTAAAAGGTTACAAAGAAATTAGGTTCAACTTTTGCACCTGCTGCTGTAACCCTTGCTTGGCTGAAAATTCGTCCCCGCTGATTCACGGATTTTACCGCGATTTCGCGAGATTCGCGGATCGCGAAATCGCGGAAAATCCGCAAATTCGCCCGCGAAACGGATTTTACGCCCACCCTTAGACACAAGCCAATTGCAAATATGGGCGGAGAGTGGGCGGGGCTTCAAGTACATACGCCAATTCAGCATGGCTTGCAGAGCAATGCATTCCCTGCCCAGGCTCGACCTAAAAGGAATTGGAATGAAAATGTTCCTTCATAATATTACTTTAGATTGCCCATAATGCTCAAGTGAATCCAAGAAAGGTTCCTGTGCATTTGAATTACATGCTTTGGTAGCTCTGGCATTATTTAAGCCGTGCCCCTCATTCAATCTTTCTAGACGCTATTATTTGGGTCCTGCAACAAAAGACAGCTAGGTGTGGGGCATTCTTAAAGAGCCATACAGGAAGTCGTGGACATAGTTGAGATTGTTTCTTAAACCTCTGTGCAATTTTTCCCCAGTTTTGTAAAATGAAGGACAGTTCCACTGCTTGAGAAATCCATCCTGTTTCATCAGAGTGCAGAGTGGTGCCTGCCACCAGGTTGTGCATCAGAGTGAATATCCCACTGCCATCTCCTATTGTATCTCCACGGATTCCATCTTTGAAAACTCATTTTTTGCTTTTTACAAGTTAATTCTTATGTTAATTAACAAACTACTAGTGGTAGGAAACTAACATGTTATCATACCAACCCTTCTCCAGAAGCTATTTTGAAAGCCTATTATTTAAGTGGCACTACACTAGAATTATTTGTAAATAAACATGCAAAAACTGGAGAATTGATTTTACTCCTTGCATGGTATTAGGTGACTCTTCTTAGATAATCATTGAACTGTAGCCAACTTGCTGACTGCAGCATCGCCAGGAAGCTCATCACAGCCTTAATGTGAATAACTATGACATGGAGGTTTAACCTAGGCTCAAGGAGGCCCAAATGATGCCAGAATCTCTGGGTACCCAGTAACTCATTTCTACTTGACTAACTCTTGATTTGGGCAAACGTCAGCAAAACTGGTAATTCATCAAGCATAGTAACTCACTTCTTTGACGATCAGTTAAGGACAAAAATAGTTTCCTGGTTTGAAAGTTGTCCGTGAACATCTTGTTAGATTAGACCCAGATTATTGCAAAAAACAGTTGCAGATAAATAGATATATGTATATCTATACATTTGATCAACCTTTTTTGGGTCATGGAGCTAAAAGTGATAGGCAAACCAAAAAATTCATGTTCAACGGAATGTGTTGCTGAACCATAGCCACCACTGTGTAATGCTGATAATCATTTTTCAATGTCTAGCTATATAGATATATGCAAACATCTGAACCATATAAACTTGTATAGCAGTAGAGCACCATATAGTGAAATGAACTATTGTGTGTCTGTGTGTGTATATGTCTGGGTGTCAAAATATATCTCAAACCAAATTGTTTCATTAAATACATTCACTACTGTATGGGATGCTCAACAAACTGTACAATTCTTCTGCTTGACGCCACAGCCGAATGAGCATTGCCATAAGACTAATAATAGATTTTGTGCATTTACACCATTCCTAATCCAAAAGTCTGTGCACATTCTTTGCATATGAAAAGCATACATTCCTTGACAGTTACCTTTACGTGGCTACAACACGTTTTGGCTGCCCGGATCTTGGACATGATCTCCTCTAGTTTTACATCTCTGGGTCGCAGGGCTGCTGCATAGGTGACTCCGAGGAGACCAAACCACACAGCGGCGATTGTCAAGAACTTCATTCTGTTGGTGTAGATAGAGCGGGCACTGGAGCAAGAGAAGAGGTGGGTACACCCTGACTGTCCTAACTGCTCACACGCCCGGTGCCTTCATTATATAGAGCATCTTAGAGCAGAAGAGGAAGCCCTGTGACACTACATCCACTGGCGACTACTGAGATTATGATCGCAGAAACCACACCTATCGACTGTGATCTTGATTACTCAGTGCAAATTAGAAAAAATATTATAGAAATGCTGGAAACTGTCACAGACTGATAACCGTTTAAGGTACTGCAAATGGGGCAAGCATTTTCCCTAACAAAATTAAAAACAGCAACATGGAAATTCCTTTTTATGTATGACATATTTTCCAAAATCATTGATTCAAAAAATGATCTGGCTCTAAAACACAAATCCTAATATGGCATGTTAAATCGAGCTGGTCACCATGGCCACCATCCCTGGGAAGCGCTCCCATACCTACGGACCACGCACGTAACCTGGGCTTCATCCTCGACTCCTCCCTCTTGATGACCAGACAAGTCAACGCCGTCTCCTCTTCATGCTTCAACATCCTGCGCATGCTCAAAAAGATCTTCCGCTGGATCCCCACCGAAACAAGGAAAACGGTCACCCACGCACTAGTCACCAGCCGACTGGACTACGGAAACACCCTCTACGCCGGGACAACGACCAAGGGTGACTGACTCCGGAATCTGGGGATCACGGTTCGATCCCCAGGGCCGGCGGCAGATTAGCCCAGCACCATGTGACTCTGGGCAATAGCTTGCTTAATCTTCCCGACGGCCCCCAGCGCCTAGAGACCCTTACGGGTGATTGTGCGCTTTACAAATGTGGATTATTATTATTATTATTAGGATGAGGACTTCAGTTTTGTCCGAATTTAGTTTTAGCCGGCTGTCCTTCATCCATTCGGCTACTTCTTTCATCCCTACGTGTAGGTTGGTTTTGGCGGTGTTAGAGTCATTGGTGAGGGAGAGGATCAGCTGGGTGTCGTCTGCATAGGAGATGATGTTGAGGTTGTGTTGTCGTGCGATGGTTGCGTGGGGGCTCATGTATACGTTGAAGAGGGTGGGACTCAGTGATGATCCTTGTGGTACGCCGCAGATGACTTCAGTGGCCTCTGATCTAAAAGGGGGGAGTCGGACTCTCTGGGTTCTTCCGGCCAGGAACGAGGTGATCCAGTCCAGTGCTTTACCTTGTATTCCGGCATTGCTGAGGCGTTGTATGAGGGTGCTATGGCAGACAGTATCGAAGGCTGCGGAGAGGTCCAGTAGGATGAGGGCGACAGTTTCTCCGTTGTCCAGGAGTGTTCGAATGTCGTCTGTTGCTGCGATGAGGGCGGTCTCAGTGCTGTGATTGGCTCGGAAGCCGGTTTGTGAGGAGTCAAGGGATTTACTTGATTCGAGGAAGGCGGCTAGCTGACTGTTGACAGCTTTCTCGAATGACTTTGGCAGGGAATGGGAGGAGCGAGATGGGGCGGTAGTTCTTGAGTTCAGTGGGGTCTGCTGTGGGTTTCTTCATGAGGGCGCAGAGTTCGGCGTGTTTCCAGCTTTCCGGGAAGGTAGCGGAGTTGAGGGAGCAGTTGATGACATCTTGTAGATGGGGTGCGATAATTTAGTCTGCTTTGCTGAAAATGTGGTGGGGACAAGGATCGGTTGGTGATCCTGAGTGGATGGAGTTCATCAGGTGTATGGTCTCTTCAGTGGTGATTGGGTTCCAGGCAAAAAGGTTGTTAGAGGGGTGCTTTTTTTCGGTTGTGGGTGGGGAGGACTGAATTCTGGTCTGGTTTTTGAAACTGTTATGAATGTCTGCGATTTTGTTGTGGAACAATGAGGCAAGTGAGTCGCAGAGGTCTTGGGAGGGGGTGATGTCGTTTGCTCCGGCGGTGGGGTTGGAATGATGTTGAAATGATAAAATTATTCTGAAAATCTGTTGATTACTGCGGGTGCATTTTATTCCATTGTATCTTAGGTTGTTTGATCTTTAGTGACAACCATCAACCTCATGTAAATCCGTTTTAGCTATGCTAAAAAAACCTCATCTTGAACACTTATCTAAACTGTTTAATGTCCTTCGGTAAGTGCCTATGCGTTAATTAGAATAAAGATCCGAACCTGGCATGGTACCATGACATATGTATAAGACGAGGTGGATCCCTTCACTGTAAAATAAAAACGAAATAAAATGATGTGTGTAGATAGGATAAAAATTGTGTAGTAATATTCTATGCTAATCTAAGACATATTTTGATAATCTTGCTCCACACTGGCAGCCCTGTATAAGAATGCATTGTCCTTCAGAATGTTGCCCCCTAGATCTGCAAGAGACCCTTATCGTCTCCTTGCTCAAACCTATGAAACTTGCAACGGATGTCACTGCCTACCAGCCCTGTCAATGTTAAAAGTTGATGATAAGGTTCTTAGCAGCGTTCTAGCACATGGGCTACTTCCACTTATGCCTGGTTTAACTCATATTGACCAGTCCTGGTAAGAGTCTGCAACTGCGGAAATAATCTGGGTCCATGTTTATTGACATCGAAAAGGTTTTTGACAGCTTAAACTGGGACTTTCTCCATGCTGTCATGCTTGAGATGGAACTGGGTCCTCACTTTGTTTCCTGGACCTTTTTTTGTATGTTGATCCTGTTGTAAGGATTTGCACTGGTTGGGCGATCTTGGACCACTGTGTTGTGGGACGTGGCCCCCGTCTGGGATGTCCGCTATCTCCTTTGCTTTTTGCCATCGCAGTGGAGTCACTGGTGTGCAGCGCACTTAGTGGCCTATCATTTACTGGTATTTGCTTCCGCTGCGTAACTCATTTAATCTCCTTTTACGCAGATGATATGGTGCTCTACCTACACAACTTAAGCGCAGCCCCATTACGAGCAGCCACTTTTCTCTCAGCCGTTGGGGAGGTCCCTGGCCTCTCAAGGAATTGGTTAAAACTAGCCTACTTTTGGTCTGTGGTGATAGGGCAGAGTCTCCGGACCTGGGTGGCATGTGCTGGGAGCTGTCCGTGATGCAGTATCTAGGGGATCACATATATTGGACTCTCCCTGAGTTCTGAGAGTGCACTATTGGAACAGCTGTGACTCTCTTGTGAACAAGTGTTGGGTTTTGGGAGACTTTGCCCGTCTCAGTAGCGGGTTGCATCACTCTGGCCAAAATGGCAGCATTATCCAGCCTTTTGTATTTTTTTGCGATGCTCCCACTTGTGATACCATTGGCTATAACCTTTGGGACCTCGACTCCATACATATTGACCTTATATGGAATAAGGGGTGACATTAAGTTGCATTGGCCAAAGTGCAACGAGCAACGAGAGACGTGGGATGAATGCCCCTGACTTTTATCACTAGTATTTGGCAGTGCAGCTGCAGTGGTGCATGGGCTGGGTTCCGGAGAGGGAGGCCCTGGGATTGATGTGTTTACCAAAGCCCTCCGATTTGAGTCAGCTTTTGACCCTTATACTTAATCCAAGGCGGTTGGTCCATATGGGTTGCCATGACACTATGGGCCCAAAGCATATTTAATGAGGGTTCTTGGTCAGCTCCTCCTTAGTTAATATTCGCCATCTGGTCTTGGGGTTGTATGCTGCATTGATGAAGAGTGTTTGTTTCCCCCTTGTCTTCCTGCAGGAGCATTGAGAAGCAGACCTTGGGAATTCCCTTGACGGATGGGGACTTGCTAAAATGGGGGAGATGGCGTCTCGGATTTCCCAGGATGCCGGTTTCTGCTTAATACATTTTTATGTTCTTCACCAAGCATACCTCACACTCCTGAAACATAGTGTTTATTTTCCACCAACCCGGCCTGATTGCCCACCACTGTCATGTTGCTTCCAGCAATCTCCTTCTCATGCTCTGAGGGTGCCCTCAGCTGACATTTTTTAGGGGTGATGAGGTGCATCTTTTGGCTGATGCTACTAATCGCACTCTCACATCTACACCCCGGTTTTGCGTCCTGGGCATCTATCCCCGCTCTTCAAAATATAGGTTCACTACCCAGTTCATTGATTTAGCATTGATTCTGGCCAAGGGAAGAATCACTGTGCTCTGGAAACACACTGAGGGCCCCTGTTTATGGTTTAAATCTTTTTATTGAATTTTCTTCAACATATAACAAGACTAACCGCTCCATGCAGGCAGTGCAGTATAGATAACGATAATCAGTAGCTATAGAGATGCAAGGGTGACAGATGGAGTGGAGGATGGTGAGCTGTACTGCTGCAAACGAAGCCCCTTTGTTGGCGCTTTCTAGTAAGACTGCTCCGGGTGCTTCAGTGCTATGGGGAACTCGGGAAACTCAGTGATATGGCGGACGGTGGGCAGGAGCTCGATTCAGTGCGTCCTACCTCGCTGTCATCTTGGCCACGCCCCCGAGGAACCCTGTTTAGAGGGCTGGAGGGCAGATGTATTGCATCATGGGAGGAGATTGCTTTTCTCCTTGAGGTATGTCAGGGTAGAAGCCCCATGGAGTTCACAAGAGCCTGGGACACCGTTTTGGCTGACTTTGAGGGAGATGAGAGCAAGAGTGAAGATGATGTTGCTGGCTAGGGGTTCCTCTAATGCCCAGTATACATCCCTATTGGATCCCTGCCTTGATGCTGCTTGATTTTTAGCTTAGACTACAGTTTCACTCCTCTGAGATTGCCCACTGGCACTGGTGTAGGTCTTGCATAGTTTCAGAGGGGGAGTGCTATCCTATTGTATTGCTTTGTAAACACGTCCGTGGGTGTGGAGTGGGGAGGCCGTGGGTTGTGGGTGGGATTTGATGCTTGTTTTATTTGCTTGGTGCTTGCCGCACTTTATCTAATCTTACTATGACATCTATTAGGGGACCTCATCTCTTTATTGCCTGGGATCTTTCCACTGTATATATTGTAATATTGATGGCCCCATTGTATACTAGCTTATTGTTTTTATTGTATGATTAACAGTGTTGCTATTTCATGTTCACAAAAATTAACATTTGTTTAAAATGAAAATAGTAATGTAAGACATAAGGAAATGTGATACAACGGATAGTTTTCAATTTTTCAAACTATTTACAAGTTTACCACTGGGGAAACAAGTTAGGTATTTCGTCCTGTCTTTCATGCAATATGGATAACAGCTGTGTGCCAGAGTTAGAGGTATGTATAACCTCCTGAGGTTAGTTGCTTTTCTTGAAGAGAACTGAGTATTTGTTGTTGGTTATAGAAACCAGGATTGGTTACATTTCTTTCTTTACGCTTTATATCTTTTAATATTGTCTAGACCTTATGCTACAAGGTAAATCTATTTGAGTTATAGTTGATTGTTTTTTAATATTATTCTTATTTTTTAAGTTTTTTTAATCTAAACATTTAAATAGCACCTTTAATCAAGATAGCTGTAATGACACTTTACATTTTATCTGAGAACTTAAACCAGGTTACACCAAGTAATAGTCATTCATTTGGTGTTGATGCCCCCACATTTTTTAAGAGATGTGATGTTTCCGTAAAGCAATGATCCTGGTGCAACAGAATACTGTTTCCCTTATTTCTTTTCTTAACAATTTGTTTCTTATTACTGAATTTCTCTATCATATGACTTCGTTCTCTGACCCTCACTTGACCCTCTGATGGATTTTGTGTTGTGCCTCTGAGGGGTTGGATTTAGGAGACCTAACATCAGGATATCCAATGAGGATCGGGAATTAGATAGCCGATTCACAAATTAATATTTAGACTTGTGCATATGACTCTCAATACCAGACCATATAGATAAAGAATTATCACTGCTAGTCCGAATCTTCTACAGAATTTTAGCTGGACTAAAATCATGCAAATCAAATGTTCTGTTAAAGTAATACAAGACAATAACATTAGTACCTGATGAGTAGAGATTTCTCTATACTGATCTTTCCCTGCCATTAATAAATCAATTGGAATCCACAATCAACTTAAGGAAACACGTCTTGATAAACATAGACTCCAGTTCAGTTAAATGTGAAATTTATGAAAGATATTCAAAGGGTAGAACATCATTAATAAACATTTATAATCTAAAAAGTGCAGGACTGTCTAAATAATTTGGGCTTGCCATGAGTGAAAAGGAACTTTTGGAAATTTCTGCAAGATCAGGCGCTTCAACAGTTCATGAGCAGTGTCTCATCAGGAAAGAGTACAAGATTTACTCTCTCTACTCTGTAAGTTGGTTATATATTTGTATCTCTTTTCTCATTTCGGGTTGCCCTCTTTCCGCAGTGCTTTGATGCCCCTGGGCTTAGTTTGCACTTTATAAAGCTTATATTCATTCATTCATTCATCATCGGACTTAGCGAGAGTAATAAAAACCTACGGAATAGCCCTTACCACGTACGCCGATGACACGCAACTAGTGCTATCGGTGCACAACAACGGAGCCAGTGTCGCATCCAACTTTCAGGAAGGAATGAAGGCGATAAGCTCCTGGATGTCATCAAACTGCCTCAAACTTAACTCCGATAAAACGGAGGTGATGACATTCGGGAGCTTGCAGCCAGTATGGTCCCCACAGTGGTGGCCACCTGAGTTGGGCTCCCCCCCCCAACCAGTGGAAAAAGTCCGGAACCTAGGAGTCATCTTCGACAATAAGCTGACTTTCCACCATCATGCTAACGCTGTCGTATCTTCCGCCTTTTTTACCCTAAAAAAAATCAAAAAGCTTCTGCCATATCTACCTCAATCAGCCGGCAAAACCCTCATCAGCACACTAGTCTTTTCAAGAACAGACTACTGCAACTCACTCCTTCTGAATGCGCAGGAAGGGGTTCTCAACAAGTTGCAGACCGTGCAAAATGCGGCGGCTAGAACCTTACTTTCCATTCCTAAATTCACTCCCACTTCCCACCACATCAAAAGGCTCCACTGGCTTCCAATTAGGAGCAGAATTAAATTCAAGGCCCTATGTATAGCCTATAAAACCCTAAACCACCCAGGGCCCCAATATCTAAAAGAAGCTCTTCGTCCAGTGGAACAACTCAGGACGTTACGATCTTCCTCAGCCCTCTTGCTGAATGTACCTCGCACAAGAAAGGCCACCTGGGGAGATAGATGTTTCACCACTGCCACAGCTAAATTATGGAACACTCTCCCATTCCATATCAAATCTGCCCCTACGCTTCTTAGATTTCGAAAAAGCCTTAAAACATGGCTTTTCTCTACCTCCTAACCCTTCGTCTTCAGTAGCGAGTTCTTAGTTCTGCAGCGCCGAGACACCCGTGTGGGTATTTGTTGCGCTTTAAAAATTGCAAAATAAATAAAATAAATAAATAAATCATGTCAGACCCCACAGTCCATTAGTCAGTTCAAATAATCTTTATAAGCGAGTGAGAACTCTTTTAGTAAGTCACAGTTTCGCTTCACATTGAAAGTTTAAGGAAACTACTCACAAGTGTAAGACAAAGCAGAGTAGGAAAAATAGAGGCCTACAATAAAGTTAGGTTAAAATATGCAGAATATAAAGTAATGGAAAGATACATTTCATAGGAGAAATCAATATTCAAAAAATCTATATTACTGCATTTTCAAAGTACTAACATGTACAGTTATTTGAAATCATAGAATATTAATATTGTTTCAAATGTTTTACAATAATGCATATATGAAGATCATATTGTTTCAGGACAATTGCACTACATATGGCTATGCAATATACATTTTTGTCTTTTCACGTTTGGTGCACAATCTAACATATGCAAAGATGACATTCAGAATGAAACCCTTCTATATCACACTTTACACACAACAATTGAGTAAATCACTTTACCTTTTTCTTACATGTTGAATTAACAACTAAAGCTGGTTAAAAAAATATAAATCTATATTATTTAATGTATATGATTTCATCTATCCTACAATTTCTCTGCATGATTTCATGATGCAATAACTACATGTTCTCATAGGTTTTTTTTGTGTTGATTTTTTTTTATTTGACAGAGTTTTATTCTTGACCCGAAGGTATTGTGTATCAGAGCGTTTCACATAGCACCAGTTGCATTACATGAGGACACATTCATTTTTGTTAGGCAGGGGGAGATTAACTGATTTGCCCAGAATCACAGGATGTTTAGCGTCATTGCCGAGAATCGAACCCAGTCCCCAGATTCGAGGTCGACCGCCCTAGCCGTTTGTTTTTCATGTATCTTTAATTTATGATCAGTGTACATTTATTCATATGTTAATCAAGATGTCTCATAATCGGTTTGGGTATGTATCAGAGGTCTAGCTGCTTATCAGCTGCATCAATTGTGATTCATTTCCTCAAGATTGGTGGCGGCATGGCCCTTAATTAATGCAGAATGGGCCTTACACAGCCTCCCTTTTGCAAACATGTTAACCCCTTCACTGCTAAGCCTCCTCCCTGTCCCAAACCTTTTTTTATTAGCTATTTGGGGTAGATCGTGGTTAGGCCCCCATAACCTTTTGTCTACATAAGGTATCCACACTAAATTTGCGTCCTTTTTTTCAACATCGAAAGGATTCTAAGGGTAGCCTGGGTTTGTGGACATCCTCGGAGGCGACTGAGAAATTAGCAATAATAATGCAGCCAAATGTTGTCTATTTTGGGAAAAATTGTAAAAAAAAGTGATGCAGAAGAAAGCGTCTGTTTTTTTCCTGCAAATGGTATCCACAAAGAGGTTGTGGTGCTAAAATCACCATCACTCCAGATTTTAGGAACAGGCAGATGTTTGTCAGCAAAACAACATTTTCTACATTTTCTTTGGCATTTTACTGGGACATAGCCTATTTTTCCTATTTGTTATGTTTTCAACCTCCTTCCAGTTAGTAGTAGAAACGGGTACGAGACCAATAATGGATCCTGGCAGGCTATACATTTCTGAAAAGAAGACACCATTCTGAATCAATTAAGTGATCATTTTAGTAGATCCTTCAAGATTTTCATCTAAAAAGTAACAGTTGAAATTTAAAAAACAAACAAATTGAGTTGCAAAAACTGCCATTTGTGCCTACATTTTCACCTGTAACTTATTCTAACTATGGTAGCTTTTTTAAAAGCAATATACCATTACGCCTGCTTGACTCTTCTCATTACGGGATATATAGGGCTTGCAGGTTCACCAAGAACATTAAGTACCCAGAGCTTATAACTGAGCTGCCCCTTGCAATGTTTTTCATTGTGCCTCAGGTATACAGCAATTCATTTTGTAAGATATAAAGAGTGAAAAATAGATATCAAGGACACCTATGTATTTCCAAAATGGGATCAAGATATGGAGATTAGAAGAAGTAATTATTTGCACTTCTCTGAAATTGTGGGTACCCGTACTAGTATGCGAATTACAGGGTAATTTTTCAAAATGACTTCTTTTTACACACTGCCTTACATTTGGAAGGCAGAAACGCATAGAAATGCAAATGTTAATACTAGTTTTACTATTCTGTGTTTCCCTAAGTTTCCCGATAAAAATGGTACCTCACTTGTGTATAGCCCCAGTGCCTGCGTCAGGAAACAGCCCAAAATGCAACCTGGATACATCACATATTTCCACTAGAAACTGACCTTTTTTTAGCAATGTGCCTCAACTGTAGATTTTTCTTTCAACAAATGTTATTAATTTTTGTTTTATGCATCACAGAAGATCTAGTACAGGTCACTCATTCTACAAGTTAACATCAGTATCTGAAAAGCTTATTTGACTCCTGTTGGTGTTATCCACTTATATCATGCAAACAAGGTCACCTAACCTGTTACTCCCTCCCTTCTCCCCCCCCCCCATTGCAGGCCTTTCTATTCGCTTATGATGGATGTGTTTATATTCTGATATCAAGATATATTATTATTATTTCTGTGCTATGCCCCACCCTCTTACTGTGTTCTTCATGTGAGTTCGGGAGCAACCGGATTACCTTGGTGCCCATCCCTCTCCCGGTTCTGTGGTGTCTGACTCTTCCCTGGAGAGGTTCCCACTGGGGTGGATTCCCCTGACATTGGGTCTGGGTTCCTCTCAGTATCCACCAATGCCTCCCAGGCCCAGGCTCTCTCAATTGATTCCATCCCCGACGGGCATTTCTAAGGAGAATTCTCCCCTCACATCTCCCTTTTAGCTAATATCAAGGCCAGATCCTGAAACCTGTTGGTGACCCACATTTTGGCATTGTGAGGTCAGACGCCCAAGAGACAGTGCGTAGGGGTGCAAGGCACAGGGCGCACTATGATCTTTACTATTGTATTAGCGTCTTCCTCCCAGTAGTTTCTTAATTCAGAGCCCCAGAACCCACTCTCTGCATCTCGGGCATGACGAGTCCTCCCAATGAAAGAATCTATTGATTCGCCCCGGGGTAAGGTATGCCCTGTTTAATATAAAGAAGTTGATTAGTCTGAATCTAGCATTTCTCGATACCTTAAGATCCCAGTCAGTATTGTTTCCAAATCCTTGTCTTCTAGTGGGATAGCTAGGTCCTTAGCCCATCTCTCACGCAGGACAGTCAATGACTGGATAGTATCCTTACCTAGGGCCCCATATATGTTGGTGGATGCTTTGATTCTACCTCCCGCCGTGCCAATGTCAAAACAAGTAGCGTGATGTGGTGGCTCGGACCCTCTCATCCCCCCAGTGTTCGCAGATTGCCATCAAATTTACCCTTGAAGGAAGAAATGTCCATGAGGAAGGTCGAACCCTTCTCGCAATTCTTCATATTGTAGTAGTTCTCAATCCCTGTATAGGTCTCCTATCTGTGTTATCCCTGCCTGTTCACAGTATCCAAAAACCTCCCACTGTCTCCCATTCAGTAGTATTCTTAGTGCCATTATGGGGAGGTCAGAAGCGTAGGGAACCCCCGTTTGTGTCTTTAGAGGGCATCGTCTCCAGCCTTGCCTTATCACCTGCATTACCCCTGTGCCATCTATTGGTGTTTTACCTACACTCATCACCAGTTTCAATAGTATATGCAGGTCTGGCGTGAATGATCTCACTTCATGTGCCTCAGCTTGCTGATCTTCCAGCTAGCGGACTAGCCACTGTAGTTGGGCAGCAAGATAGTGTCTTTCGAAGTCGGGGACTGCCAGTCCCCCTCCATGCTCGGCCTCTGCATTGTTTTCTGTGCTACCCTCCTGAGCCCTGCACCTCAGAGAAATTTGTCACTAAAGTCTGCAAGTCGATATGCCATTGTGAGGGTATCCATATTGGAAGCACCATGAAGAAATATAATAGACATGGTAGTGCAACCATTTTTAACAGTGCCACTCTCCCCGCTAATGAAAGAGGAAGTTCCTTCCAAAATAGATAGATAGTCCAAGCATCTGGGTTCCCACTGGAGGTGTCCCAGATTAGTAGGGGGATCTCAATTACCTGCCAGCAGAAACAGTTTGGATTTTTGCCAGTTAATCTTTAATACTGACATTTCCCCAAATTCCGCCATCAGCAACTTGGCTCCCAGCAAGTCTTCTCCTAGGTCCCCCAGAAACATCAGTAGGTCATCGGCGTGCAGTGCTAAATGGTGCACCCCGTTTCCCAGGTGTATCCCTCGGTATATTCTATCCATTTAGGCCAGGCAGGCCAATGGTTCCATAGCTAGGGCAAGCAACATTGGGGATAATAAACATCCCTGTCTCGTACCTCTCTCTACTCTGCTCTGTTCTGAGATGTTTAGGCCCATCCTTATCCGTGCCATGGGTCCCCAGTAAATAAGTTTGACCCATTTCAGGAACCCTTGTCCTAATCTAAATTTTCATGTTCATAAAACCATATAGGTACTCGCATTAAAGTCTATCAAAGGCCTTTTCAATGTCTACAGCCAAGACCACTACGTCTCTCCATATTTTGCTGTGTGCCTCAATTATTGCTATAAGGCGGGATGCTTCCGAGTAGCCATGCGCTATAGAAGAGCCTTTTTAATAATAATAATAATAACAATTACGACCTGGGATGAAACCCGCCTGATCCGGGTGTATAAGTTTGGGTAGTAATGGGTGGAATCTGGTAGCTAGTACTCTGCTAAGTATCTTGAAGTCCAAGTTAAGCATGGATAGCGGTCTCTATGCCCCGCATTCCAAAGAGATTTCCATGGCTTGAGGAGAGGTACTATCAGCATCTCCCGGATGGTGCAAAGGAGAGGGCCTTCCTCCGGTGCCCCTGCATACAAGTCGACCAGTCTGGGTGCCAATTCTTCTACATAGACCCCATACAAACTCTATGGGGAGCCCGTCTGTACCAGGCGTTATACCTCTAGCGAGTCCCTTGATAACCTAATACCTCCGCCTCCTCTGCCCCTAGAGTAGGGAAAGGGATTGCATCCAAGTATTCACTTATGATTCCCTCTTCTTTACTCAGTCTGCTGCTACAGAGATTGGTATAGAAACTTAGGAACCATTGATTTATCTCCTCCTGTTGGTGTAGTATGTGTCCCTCACTGTCCCATATCTCAAGTATTGGGGAATCCCTTCGCAGTAAGTTAGCCCACCAAGCTAACAATGATCCCGCTCTGTCTCTTTCCACGTGGGTCCGCTCCATATATTACTTGTAATCAAAACACCTTAGTCGTTCTGTATGTTTGGCCACTTCCTCTTTGACATCGAGCAGGGCTTGGCCCAGCTCTGGTTGCCCTGGTCTTTGTCTTTCTAATGTGCGAAGTGCCCAATCTGCAGTCTCCAGGTCTGTTTTGAGTGAGCGCCAGACTCCCATAGAGGCAGCAATACAGCAGCCCCTTATTACCACTTTGACAGCATCCCATTCGGTCCGACTGGACAAGGTCGTGTTTGTGTTGTCGGTGAGGTAATTCACAATGTGCCCTCTAATTACTAGGAGGAATCTTGGTCCAATAGAGCTTCAGTTTTGAGTCTCCACAATGGAATATATTGATATGAGTGGCCTAAGCAGATATAAAGGAGGGCTGGATTATGGTCAGATATTGGGCATGTTAAATATTCAACTGAGTGGGTCTGGGCATGAATTTCTGGTAGCATAGGAACTTGTCCAATCTGACACAAAGATCATGCACCGGGTAATAGTAAGAGTTATGCTTGCCCTCAGGGTTCAGTTATCTCCAGGAGTCTATCACACCCCATCTACTCTGCCAGTCCTTAAATGCAAATGCAGTTTTATCTCTAAGCAGGGGATGTGAAAGGTCTTTCTGCAATTAAAATCCCCTCCAACAATTACAGAGTAAGGGAGGATCCCAGTCAGGAAGACCCCCTGATCTGTATTAGGGCCATTTATGCTTACTATTGCTATATCCCATCCATCTAACTTTTCTGTGATTGCCACATATCGGCCATCTGGGTCTATCATTTCCCCAGTGCTCTGGAATAGGACCCCTGTTCTGATCGAGATCATAGCCCCCTGGCGTATGCTGAGTACGTCATTGTAGTATCTTGCATCTTGCATCTTGCTTTAATGTCTAACACTGGCATGTGTTTTAACAAGTTAGCATTAGTAGAATGTTACTGTGTGTGCCTTCCATGAGAATGTTAAGTGGTTACCAAGGAGCTGGAGATAACAGTGCTGGGGGAACTGAAGAGCTCGGTGCCATGGAGGCTGAAGTGTATTTCCTCTGACTTAATAAACCGAATATCTTAACCTGGAAAGTTGTTTCCATCTTTATTTCATTGGCGACAAGGATGGGATTAAATCTACATTTCTGAGGGCTTCACTTCAATTCATAGCTCAAAAATGATCATTGTATACTTTAACTAAAAAACACCCTGGTGAATGTCCTGCCTGCTGTTTTACGGATCTCATCTCGGTGAGTGAACTTATCTTATTCACTTCCCCAGACAAACTTCTTAAGCTTTTGTATTGCCCATGATACAGCAACCTGTTTCTATGCTCTTTGATTAAGGTGCAAAAATTACATTGATTCCCAAAAGTTTCTTTGAAAAGAATTTGTCGCAAAAGGTCAAACTCTTTAAACCGGATATTAGTCCAAAAGGTCATGGAGGCCAACCAAAAAAATTAGTAGGCTATTTTAGTGGCTCGATTCACTTCAAAGACTGATTAGCAGTAGGGAAAAATATATGTCTTTGTGAGAGGTTATTTTCTCATCAGCTGGCATCATCAGAAGGATCTTGGTGTTTATCTTGATCCTAATAAGATTCCTTCTGTTAAACTGAAACAGATTCTCCAGGTAAACCATATAATGTCCTATAAACCCGATTATGAGAAAGAATTTCCAGAAGTTTTTGACACAAATTTAAGTTGTGTGAAGAAATATGTTCACAAAATTAGAATAAAAAAGGAGCCAAATCAGTTGTAAGTAAAGTTAGAGGTGTTCCCCTACTTGTTATGGAAAAACTGAAAACTGAGTTAGACATATTATTAAGCAACAGAATCCTCAAGGAAGTAGAAGCAACTGAATGATTGGCTCCGGTTGTCATGGCAAAGAAAGCTAATGGTGAAGTTCGTCTTTGCGTTGACTTTCACAAATTAAATAAGATTGTTATTGTAGTTCATTATCCGTTACCAAATATAAATGAGATGCTTTCTATGTTAAAATGGGCTAAATGTTTTACCACTGTCACCCTCACATCAGCATATCACCAAGTGAGACTTCACCATGATTCTCAAGATTTAACAGCATTTGTTACCCCGTTTGGCACGTATAAATTTGTGTGCACGCCTTTCAGATTAATTGCTGCTGCTGCTGTTGTTCAGCATGTAATGGAAAAGATGCTTACTGGTATTTTGGGAATTAAGATTTACCAAGATGATGTACTTATATGGTGAGGATGATGTTATGCATAATCAAAGAGTGTGTGAAGTACTACAAAGGTTTAAAGAGAATGGTGTGACATTAAAAGCTAGCAAATGTAAATGTAATCTAGATCAAATTGATCATCTAGGTCCCAAAATAACTTCAAATGGTATTGAACCAAAACAAGAACTAGTTGAGACCATAACAAACCTTGTTAGTCCCTCATCTAAAGAGGAAGTGATCAAATTCTTGGGGATGAGTGAATATTATAATAAATTCATAGTGAATTTTGCAGAAAAGACAAAAAAACCTGAGGGCTATATTGAAGAAAGTTTCTTCCTTAGTGTGGAATGAACAGTGTGAGTCTGAGTTTTGTTCAATTAAAGAGACACTAAAAAAAGGCTTCCTGTTTGCAAAGCTTTGAACCTGGACATGAATCTATAATCCTGCCTGATGCTAGTTCAAAAGGGCTTGGAGCTGTACTTTTACAGAGACATGATGGTTTAGAAAGAAATATTTTGTTAATTTCCAGGAGTTTGAGTGGGGCAGAATTTAATTATACTGTAATAGAAAAGGAGGCATTGGCTGTATCATGGACAATACAAAAGCTTAAGAAATGTGTCCGACCCCGAGCCAGCCCATGGGCCAGTCCCCCTGGCTCTCGCTCCCCGGAGAGACTACATTACACCAGAGATACCCTCATGAGTCTTTCCCCATTTAGGGGGAGGTAACCTGCCCATGAACTTACCTAACACTTATTCAAGGGGTCATGTAGCTTTCTGTACAAACTGCCTGGTACCTCTCCCGCATATTAATCCCCCCCATAGCAAGTCTCTGCCTAGGGATGATGGGCAACTCAAACTGCTGTCAGAGAAAATGACAGGGCTGGCTCTCGATTCACCGAGGAAGGGCGGCCTAAATTGTACACTGCTCAATGTTAGATCACTTCCAAAACATTTTACCGAGATACAGCTTCTAATAGAGACACACAATTTCGATGCTCTGTTTCTGACAGAGATGTGGACTGCGGAAGGGATAGAGGTGGGGCTTGAACCAGCTTGCCCAGTGGGATATAAGGCTCAGCACAAACCCAGAGCCAGAGTCCGGGGAGGTGGAACTGCATTCATCTTTAGAGAAGAGTTGAATTTTGTCCCACTGGACATAAATGAAGTCACCTGTGCGGAGCTCATAGGCTTCTCGGCGAAGGATGAGTCAAGCCACTCCCTTATGGGTGTGATCTGCTATAGTATAAGAAGTGAGAGGTACCCCTTAATTGAATCAAGGGAACTAAGGTTGAAACACCTATGAAGAGTCTATCCCCTTGATGAAGGGGCGTGGCCAGCCAGGCAACATGGCAGACGCGACTCTTTAGAGCTCCGTCCGGTGGGCCCTGAATTATCCTCTCAATTCCTCGTGAAGATGTTCGCAACTCCTGAATAACGGGCGGCGTAGGTGTGGGACCAGCTGCAGAGCCTATGTGAGTGATTTGCGGCGAGAAACGAGGCGCTGACAGGGGAGGAGCGGCCAGTGTGCGGCGGCAGTATGTGTGAGCAGGGAAGGCGCGAAAACCCGCCTACGAGCTGTACGCCGCGGAAGACAACCGACGCTGAACAGTTGGTGGAGCTGACGGAAGCCGGGGTAACTGGGTGCAGTGAACTCTTGTGTGGTGAGGCGGCTGCTGGAGAAGGCTCCGTAGCGGAGTATCGGGCAGCAGGCGGCGCCCGGGGGAGTGTGAGAGGTTGAGAGAAAGGCGGCGGAGGTGGCTGGTGCCGGGAGGAGTCAGAGGTGTGACATGGGGCGAGCCGTTTGCACCATCTAGACAAGAGCGGGAGAGGCGGAGGCTCGACCGCTGGCAGACCCGGGCTCCAGCGGTGACACAGCGGGAGACAGTGAGGCGGACTGCGGCATGCATTCCCTGGCGAGAGTGCGATCTGGAGGACCATTGGCTGCAGGCGAAGGTGGTAAGCCTGCGGCGTGCTGTAGCGGACTAGTGGTGGACTGTGGCACGGAGACCTGTCCTGGCGGGCACCAACTGCATGGCGCTGGCATTCTCTGCGAGGCAAGGCTGACGCAATTGCCACCGTAGTGTAAGCTGCTGAGACTGGGAACGTTGCTGGGCAGACACCTGGACTATCGCCTACTGACTGTGGGGGCAACAGGCGCTTGACTGAGGGCCAAGAGTCGCAGTATAGCAGTGGAGGGCAGGCTCTGTGGGGCAGAGGCGAGGTGGCAGACTGTACGTCCCGAAAGCTGAGGAGCCATTTTGTCCCGGGCGCCATCTTGATCAGCGCTAAGGTGTAAGGCCCCCTGCCCCTGACATACGCTGGCCGCTCTCCACGCACTGTCGCGGTTGGACACCAGGGCTGAGTCTGAAGCGGAAGCTGGACTATGGGACCCCCTGTGTGGCTGAAGCAAGAGTACCACGGAGAGTGGACCCATCTGCCTTATTGGGAGGGGGCGAGCACGGACTGACGACGCTGAGCTATGCGGCGACCGGATTCCAGTCACTCCAGACGTGGCGCCCGGCGGTGAGGGGTGGACAAGGTCGCCATTTCTCCCCCCCCTCCAGTTGGCGCGTGGCAATACCCAATTGAGCATGGCAGACTTCGTCTCCGGCCACGGCTGGGCACGGAGACAGGTGTGTTGATGCCTACAGCACAGCAGTTAGTAATGGGCAGGCTAAGAGACAAGACTACAGCAAAACAGCAAGAAGTGAGTGGCGCAGATCACATGCATGAACCGAGGCGGACCACCAAGGAGCCTGTGGCCTCCTTGGCGGCCAAAATGGACACTGTCCTGGCGGCGGTGGAACGCATTGGCGCCACATTGGTACAAACCAAGACCTCCCTGGAAGCACGTTTGGACAAAGTCACATCCGACTTCACGCTGCTTGATGCGGATCATCGCAAGCTGTCGGACTCTGTTGCAGCGCAGCGTCAAACAGTTCAAGAATTGCAGCCAGTGGTACGCAGCCATGTCTCGGCTCTGCAGGGCCTGGTCGACAGAGTGCACGTACTAGAGGAGCGCGCGGATGATGCAGAAGGCGCAATAACGTCCGGGTGGTAGGCCTGCCGGAAGGTGAAGAAGGGAAAGACCCCAAGAGATACACTGAGGACTGGCTGTGGTCGCTCATGCCTGATGGAGCGCTATCCCCGCACTTCGTGGTGGAGGGGGCGCACAGGGTGCCTGCACAGGCCCAGAGCCCGGGAACCCGGCCTCGCCCATTTCTCTTCAAACTGCTCAACTACCCCGACCGGGGCGCAGTGCTTCGTGAGACCAGGAAGTTGAGTGACCTCAGAGTGGGCAGTAGTCGCGTGATGCTTTTTCTGGACTACACTGTGACGGTGCAGAAATTACGAGGCTCCTATCTAACAGTGAAGAAGCAGCTCCGGGAGCTGGAACTACCCTACTCCGTGTTGTTCCCCTCACGCCTGCGAGCGGTCACCAAGGAGGACACACGCTTCTTCGAGGCTCCATCTGATGTCTGGGACTGGCTCGAGGAGACGCGACAATGGTCAGGGACGAGACCGGCGGGCCCGGAAGAGGACGGATGGCAAGAGCAGCACTCCAGGAGAAGGAGGAAAAGAGGTAGGCCCGGAGGAGCATGGGCCCGGGGCTGGCAGCGCCCAGCCCAGAGAAGATGAGGCAGGAGCGACAGGAGGCGCTTGAGGCGGTGGCAACGCTGGGAGTGGTGGACGCTAATGAAGGCACAGACTACAGACAGCAGGCTGAAATAATTGCGAGCAGGTCGTCCTCGCCATCCACTGTGATATCGGAGGACTATCCTACCTGCAGTGACCCCGCAAACGGTGGATTACATTGGGTGACTGATAACAGACCTGCGATGGACTACTATTATGCCTATGCTTCCCAGGCTGTCTGTTATATCCTTTATATGTTGGCTGGGACATGCTACTGGGGCTAGTTCCCGACCTTGGTGACTTGCGCAAGTCTAGAACGCAGAATTGGTGGGACAGCATAGCTATGTTGTGGCGAGCCGGCTGAGAGGGGCGGTTGGGAGCCTGCTGCGCAGAGCGGTATTAGGGGGGGGAACGTGCCGTCCCGTCACATTGCAGTTTGCCAGGTGTACTGAACACATCTCAGACACTCTAAGGGCCCTGGATAGGGGGATATCTGGGAGTATTTGCTGTTCGCAATTTAAGGGTCATTGGCGGCACACCCACCTGGGCAGCCACTAAGCTGACCTTCCACCTCTACTGAGGGTGGATCCCGTTGAAGTTTGGACATATGCCCCTCCGGGGATTCGCCCTTTTAGTTACAAGGTTCTTTTTTCATTGTTTCTGTTTAGTATGCAGCACATTGACTTTGCCCCCAGATGCTGTCCACTGCTCCCCCTGGAGACCTTCCCATGGCGAGGTGCGGACAAGTCATACACAGCTACATGGCACACACTAATATATTGACATGGAACATCCGCGGTATGGACACACCGGCGCGGCGCAACTCAGTATTCTCCTACTTACAACGCCAAGGGGTGGGGATCGCCCTCCTTCAGGAGACACACATGATGCAGGTTGAGCTTGGCAAACTGCGCAGGCGCTGGCGGGGGCAAATACACGGCACCACCTTCTCGGCACATGCGCGGGGCACATTGATATGGGTAAGAGCAGGTGTCCCATTCAGTTGTAAGGACGTGCACATAGATTCAGAGGTTAGATATTGCCTGGTGCGGGGAAGGTTGAACCGTCAGGAACTCCTGCTAGGCTCCCTTGCAGGCATTCAGAGACTGGCTCGCGCACTAGGGGGTACAGGACTTGTGGCGGGTGCAGCATCCCGAAGACAAAGTGTACTCATACTACTCCCCTGTACATGGCTTACATGTCCGGCTGGACCGGATAATTGGCACCCAGTCACTGCTCCCCTTGCTAACTGAGTCGGAATACTTGGGGAGGACACACTCTGACCACAACCCCCTACGGCTTAAGCTTACCTGGGAGGTGGACCGCCCGCCTGTGCCTACATGGAGGCTCCAACCGGCTACGTTAGAGGATCCTGAGCTTCGCTCCTCATTGGGCACAGCGGTTTTGGATTACTTTGATAATAATGAGGGGACTGCAAGCAGAGCGGCGGTGGAATGGGATGCACACAAACCAGTCATACGGGGGCACTGTATGGGAACCTCATGGAATATTCGCAAGCAACTGTCCACTTCCCTCACGCGCTTGGAGAATGAGCTACTACAATACGAGAGAGAGGGCGAGGGGAGCGGGCCACATGCACGAACACTGAGTGACATGCGAGCTTCACATGCAACCCTCATGGAACAGTTGAGGTGTCACAACTATGCGGTGCACACAGCTAGAATACACGCCAAGGCAGATAGAGCCGGACGACTGCTAACCTGGTTGATTCAAAGGGAGAGCCGGGGAACCCCAATCGGAGCTTTACGCACGCCGGAGGTACGGATGGTATGCACGCAGCGCGAGATACACCGTGCCCTGGTTGGGCACCACGCGCAGTTGTACTGGGCTCGGGGCACTGGTCCTGGATGTGCGCTAGGAGATTTTCTAGACTTAGTCACCTTGCCGATGGTTCCTGAGGACCATCAAGGCGCCCTCAATGCACCCCTCACACTAGAGGAGGCGGGCGATGCAATCCAGTCCCTGGCAACTGGGAAGAAACCGGGGGCTGATGGCCTGCCGGCTGAATACTATAAAGCCTCCAGAGACACCCTGGCTCCCTTACTCCTACGCACATATAACGTGGCGATAGATGAGGGCTCGCTCCCCACATCCATGCGAGAGGCGTTCCTGGTCTCTTTGCCCAAACCTGATAGGGATCCAGTGAATCTGAGCTCATACAGGCCGCTGGCAATGCGTAAATGTTGACTACAAGATCCTAGCAAAGCTGCTGGCCAAACGGCTAGCGCCAGTGGTCCCACATCTCATGCACGCTGACCAAAATGGGTTTGTGCGGTGCGGTCCACGTCCCTGAACCTCAGGAGGTTCTTCAGAATAGCGGCTCGGGCGGCGGGGAGGAGGCCTCGGGCGGGTTGCCTAATGATTGACCTGGAGAAGGCTTTTGATAGCCTGGAGTGGGGTACTTGGCTGAGGTGCTGGTGCGCTTTCGGTTTGATGCGGACTTCCTGCAGATGGTTGACCTCCTCTATAAACGACCTGTAGTGCGAGTGCGGTTGGGCCCATACATCTCGGAGGAGGTGGTGGTGGGCAGGGGCACCAGGCAGGGTTGCCCCCTGTCACCCCTACTGTTCGCACTGGCAATATAGCCCCTGGCAGCGGCACTGCGGCAGACCCTCGGCGCGAGCATTCCCCTAGGAGATGCTATGCACCAGGTCTCGCTATATGCTGATGACCTGCTGTTGTCCATTAGAGACGTGCATAGTATACCGGAGCAGCTGGCCCAGCTACTGAACAAGTTTGCTGAAATCTCGGGACTTCAGGTAAATGTGGCCTAGTCCTGTTTATATGCATTCGACAGCGAGGTGGAAAACCCAGAGTTCTGCCTAGGGGACACAAGAGTCCAATGGAGGGCCGATACCTTCAAATATCTGGGGATTCAGATCTACCGCCAACCAACTGACCTGTTTGATGGGAACCTGGGGCGAGCGGTGACAGCGCTCAAGTCCCAGATAAGCTTTTGGTCCACGCTACCACTGACAATTACGGGCAGAGTGGCTCTGACAAAAATGATCATGCTTCCCAGACTCCTATACTATTTTGTTAACTTGCCTCTGTTCGTCCCGGCCTCTTTCTTCTCTAAACTCAACGTGGTCCTTCGTGATTTCATCTGGGGCACGTCCAGACATCGGTTAGGGCTGCTGAAGCTGTTCCTACCAACGGACAGGGGAGGGTTGGCTGCCCCTTGCTTTGAGCATTATTACCTAGCCGCGCAGCTGCAATGGGTTGCCCTCTGGTTGGCAGAAAGGGGTAGGAAAGACACTGCCATGACCGAACCACCGTACTCTTTAGGCCGTGTCGTCGCTCTCTTTCACCCACTGGCGCCGCCTGAGAAGCCCACTCCTCCATTACTGGCGGTAGCATACAAATGCTTTCGTAGAGCCCTATTCCTCACCCGAAAGGTGTTCCCATATGCACCTGCTGTACCACTGGAGGGCTCCACTGGGAGCGGGGGGGGGGGGGGTGAACACGCACCCTTTGCTGGAATAATAGGGAGAGGCTGATATCCGTACACTGGGAGACTTGTACAGGGATGGAGAGCTGGTGGCTTATGAAACGTTGGTATCTGAAGATGGATTACCTCCTGGGGGGTTTCTGCTGCACCGCTCACTCATGGCAAAGATGGCGGCTCGTTGGGGCGACATGGCGACGGAGCCTACACAGCATCTAAGAATGCAGTACCTGCACGTTATGGGGAAAGGTAGGCACTTGGTCTGTTGGTTCGCCGCATCGTTGCAGGCGCACACGGAGATCAGCCTAGCCCCGCTCAGAGGCAAGTGGGAGCGAGACATGGACAGGGTGCTTACCGAGGGAGAGGCTCCTTAAGAGCCCGGTACGTATCCCACGAAACATGCGCCTTCGCCAGATACAACTCTTCATTGTCCATAGAGCCTACCTTACACTTGAGCTAATCTATAGGTACTTCCACCGCTCTGACGCGTCTTGCCCTAGGTGCGATGAGTTAGATGCAGGGCTGGTTCACCTCATGTGGAGTTGCCCCAGGCTGGGTACTTACTGGCATGCGATATGCGGAGCGCTTGGGGCATGCACGGGCCGCGTCATTCCCTTCAACTGGCCTGAGTACCTTCTGCACCAATTCAAGAAGAGACCCCAAGATAAGGCATCGTCCCGTTTTCTAGATCTGGGTCTGGTGGTGGCTAAGCGACTGCTAACAAGGCGGTGGAAGGCGTGCGAGCGCACTGCTGCACAGGCGTGGGTATCCTCTCTTAAGGCGTGGGCACGGGCGGAATGGATAACCATACAGAGAGAGGAAACGACCGGACTCCGGAAGGAACCCATGGCGAAGCGATGGGAGTGCATGCTTAGCGCCTTATGCCTGCCGGAGGAGACAGATACACAGGTTGCTAGAACAGCCTAAACAGCTACCCCGGGCGGCCGTGCATGCCACGGGCTACTTTACTGCCAGGGCATGTTGCCACACTTGGCCTATCAGCATTTGGGCGCGCAGGACTGAGATGCATGCATGCTCGCACATAATGATACCCATGGGGTGGGGCCCCGGGGGGGGGCGGGGGTAGAGGATTACCATGCGCTAATGTATGTGTTTTTGCCGCTATAGTTTAAATGTTTGCATTAACTGTTGGATTAATGTCATCTCTAAGCGTAAATACACAGTAGTGGGATTCACCCCGTGAATATGTTCTTGTGCATGATTGCACTGGCAGGCTGCCATACACCACTCCCAAAGATACCGGGACTAAACCCTGCGTGTACATGCTAGGCCAAAGTGCACGTACTGCCCGTATGGGTTAATGTGAGCATGGCTACATGATTCTATAACACACTGGTTTGTGATATATTACTAATGCACTGGCTCAACTGGATTTTCATGTTATGCTACCTGAATCTTGCACTGTATTTTGAAAAATATAAAATGCTAATAAAATAGATTTGCCAAAACAAAAAAAGAGTCTATCCCCTTGATCTAAATTCACAATTTAGTACACTAGTAAACAATAATAAGTAGCAAAATATTATGAATACAGCTGTATTATTTATTCAATGAAAAAAATCTTGTCACATTGAAGTCTTTGTAAACTTAGGCTTCTATGCAAGGGATCACGATGGATCACTCCAAACAGACAAGGTTACTACTAAAATCTTGCGTCCCGTCGCCTCAGGGGTTTTGCGCTGAATCTCCTGAGGCGACGGGACCCAAGATTTTAGCAGTAAAAGACTTCAATGTGACAAGATTTCTGACACAGATCCGCAACAACCACGGACCCACTCTCCGAAGTCCCATAATAGAGGACACCGGTTTCCCACAATTTATGCTTGAAAAGTCCGCTAGTTGAGGACAACGTTTTTCATAGATATGAGTAGAATACTGATGTTCCATCACACTTTATCCTCATAGAACACAAGGCGTGATATCTTGGATGTGCCAAAAAAAAACGCAGCCTCAAGCAAACAACCACTGATAGAAGCGACTTAGACCTGCCCACTTTCAACTACAGTCTAGTGATAGCAAGGGGTGAAACTATTTATCTTGACATGACAGAATATAAGATTAAGTCTTGATGAAGGTGTAATTTAACGTATCCATCGAAACGAGTCGACGCACTTTTCCTGTACAATCCATGATCCGGGCACTTCTGTTGGAACACAGATTTAATCATAGTACATCCAATTGCCAATGATGACACTTTGGTTTGTACAAACTGTATTGAACAATTTTTCATGTCTTACATGTTTCTGTCTGTGTTTTTTTTGATTATGTGGGTCATAATCGATTTCGTATCAGTTTAACTTTATTGCATTTTTTGTTTAATTCTTTTAATTGATTTTTATCTGATGTGTATTATATTAAGTCAAAGTCAAAAAGCTTTATTTCGATAAAATTTCATTATCATAAAAGCAGGTTTAAAAAATTATTAATTACTAAAAATAGGTGTCAGATATATCCAGTTAATAACAGCAGCATAACATTTGTTTAAAAGAATTTTTTTTTTTTTTTTATTTAAAAAAGATTAAACAGTGTTATTAAGCTTTCTGGCTCGAATAGCCCAGGCCCAAAAAAGAAATTTTGCTAAGGCACAGGCATAGGGTACATAGCAGTCTGAAACAAGTATCCTGATTGCCACATCATGGCTCCTGGTTCCCA